>NC_066582.1:355229371-357629371 GCF_024323335.1 Lathyrus oleraceus | reverse complement strand
TTTTATCATCAATAAAGGACGGCTTTTGCAAACAATTTTGTGTTCTCTTTCTTTCAGTTTTTTTTCTACTTTTACAAAAAAAATGGCAATGTTTCTTTTTTCGTTTTTTCTTTCTTTCATAAAAAAAAATCTCTCATTCTAAGGTAAAGCATGATCCTCCATCATGCAGAGCAGACCACCCGGATCTCACTACTAATGACACTGCTATGGCCAAGTATGACTTCGACAATCCTATCTATTAAGCCGAAGAAGGGGTTGAGGAAGATTGTGAATTGCCTGAAGGGTTAGCCAGATTGTTGAAACAGGAGGACCGAGCTATTACACCTTATCAGGAGGTGATTGAGACCGTCAACATCGGTACCGCAGACGACAAGAAAGAGATCAAGATCAGGGCAAGTCTACAGGCCGAGAGGAAAGACCGTGGATCATGTACTTGACTGTGTTAGAAAGGTCAATGGGTTGTGTGCTCGGTCAGCATGACGAGTCAGGTCGAAAAGAGCATGCAATATACTACCTTAGCAAAAGTTTACCGATTGTGAACAAAGATACTCATTGTTCGAGAAAACTTATCGCGCTTTGGCATGGGTTGCTCGCCGACTAAGACAGTATATGTTGACTCACACGACTCTATTGATATCAAAAATGGATCCAGTCAAGTATATTTTTGAAAAGCCAGCACTTACCGGAAAGGTTACTAGGTGACAAATGATACTGACAGAGTATGACATCCAATACACTTCACAAAAAGCCATCAAGGGAAGTGTCTTGTATGACTATCTTGCAGAGCAACCGATTGATGATTATCAACCTATGAGGTTTGACTTTCCTGATAAGGACATCATGTTTCTCAAATCGAAAGATTGAGAGGAACCACTCCTTGAGGAGGGGCCTGACCCTGAATCCAAATGGGTTATGATGTTTGATGGGGCGGTCCACGTCAATGGTCGCGGAGTTGGTGTAGTGTTGATTACACCGGAAGGGGGTTCATATGCCATTTGGTGCCAGAATAACTTTTCCCTGCACCAACAATGAAGCCGAATACGAAGCTTGTATCCTAAGACTTGAGGAAGCCGTCAATATACAGATTAAAACCCTGGATGTATACGGGGATTCAGCTTTGGTCATCAATCAAACCAACGGGAAATGGTATACACCTCAGCCTCATCTGGCTCCTTACAGAGACTACACGAGAAGATTGTTGACTTTCTTTTGAAGAAAACCAATTTGTTGATGCTTTGCTTACCTTGTCTTCGATGATTAAGGTGCTATGCTGGAACTACGTACCCAGAATTGACGTATCTCGGTCAGAGACGAATGAAGAAAGCATTTGGTCAGAAAGTGCGCCCTCGGTGGTATCAAGTCGGTGAATTGGTACTCAAAATATTTCTTCCTCCCAACACAGATCACAGGGGCAAATGGACACCGAACTATGAGGGTCCGTACGTGGTTAAAAGGATTTTCTATGGCGGTGCTTTGATGCTAACAACCATGGATGGCGAAGGATTCCCGTCCCCTATTAACTCAGACGCAGTTAAAATAAAATACTTCGCATAAAATAGACCCGCTGGACGATAAAAAGAATAGTCCAGGCAAAAAAAAGGGGCATCCCGACGAACCAAAAAAAAAGAATAAAGAGGTTCGGGCAAAAATTAGGGATATAAAAAAGAGTACACCCGGTGAGTCGAAAACCCAAAAGGGCGGCTCAGACAAAAATGGGTATCCCGGTGGATTGAAAACCCGAAAAGGGGGCGATCCAGGCAAAAGTTAGAGAATAAGCGAATGACTGTGATCTGAGTTCATCAGTGTTATATCACCGTTTCATTCAATCCGGCAATCTTCGAAGGTTAAAGATCGACTAATCATCCACTTCAGAAAGCAAGATGAGCAGAGCGTCTTGAGGACATACGAGCCATAGCAGAGTCGAAACTCGGTGGGACCCCGTATCCCCATTGCCATTAGGATAGTTCTCTTTTTATAGCGATCACCTCTTTTCAGGGATCAGCTTCCTGATACCCTCGCCTATTCCTGGCACAAATTTTCTCCCCAGTAAGAGTCGAATAATTCAGTTAAAGAGCCTCTTTATTTTTCATTTATCAGTTTGTTTGCAAAAATGTCCGAATTTTTGATAAAACATATTGCATATGAACATAATGGTGGCTTTTGCAGATGATTTGCACATGAAAACATTTAAAATTGCTTTGAATGTGCTTAATCCCGGACGGTGAATTCAAACCGAGGAATTCCCCCGAGGCATACGTGTATTTTTGGTTGCAGGTCACAAGAACCGGATGCCAAGTCATAAATCCTCATCCCCAAGCGATTGACAAAGAGTCTCCTGAGCAGAGCATGTTCCTCAGCAGAGTTGACAGTATCCATACTATATATCTCTAGCGGAGTTGACAGTGTCAGACTGTATCTTCCTAGCAACGGCGGAGTGGTTGCATAACCAACAGATGAGAGGGTGGTGTTCCCAGTGTTCATCTCATTCCCCAGCAGATTATTTTTAACAGATTTGTTAATCCCCAGCTTGAGGGAGATTAGCAAGTTCATATCCCCAGCAAAGGTCGTTTCCTACGACATTTCCCCAGGAAGTGTTTTCCCCACAGACTCTCCTCACAGAGCCTCGCCGAACAAAGTTTCCATAGTTGATGCTCCCCCCGCAAGGTCAACTTTTCAAGCAGCCAATTTATTTTTGGTGGCTCATTGGTCCCGGCAGACGGATCATTCCCCACAGAGCATTCAAGGATTGATACAGCGATCTGTTCCCTACCGGAGTTTGCTTCCCCAAGCAGATTTCTTTTTACACTATGCATAACATTTGCATTTGCATGCATATCATATCAAGCATACACATAAGCTGATAAACAGGTTCTTCCAAGCAGACTGAAGAATTACTTTACAACCTAGGTCATGAGATCCAGCCAGAGGATCAAGCGTGAGTGATCCAGCCTGAGGGTCGTTTTGAAGATTCAGCCTGAGAATCGTTTTCCAGTGATCCAGCCTGAGGGTCATTTCGAAGATTCAGCCTGAGAATCGTTTTCCAGTGATCCGGCCTGAGGTTCATTTTGAAGATTCAGCAAGAGAATCGTGTTCCAGTGATCCAACCTGAAGGTCATTTCGAAGATTCAGCCTGAGAATCATGTTCTAGTGATCCAGCCTGAGGGTCATTTCGAAGATTCAACCTGAGAATCGTTTTCCAGTGATCCAGCCTAAGGTTCATTTTGAAGATTCAGCCTGAGAATCGTGTTCCAGTGATCCAGCCTGAGGGTCATTTCGAAGATTCAGCCTGAGAATCGTGTTCCAGTGATCCAGCCTGGGGGTCATTTCGAAGATTCAGCCTGAGAATCGTGTTCCAGTAAGCCAGCCTAAGGCTCAATTTGAAGATTCCCCAGTGAAGTCGCCTACAAGTTTTATTTCCCCAGCAAGCCCAAGTCTAATTGAGGAGTCATTACAACATGTTCTAGCCCGAAGAATATGTACGAAACCCAAAAGTGGAATATTCTCGAAGTTGCATATCTAATATGAAGGTTGGGTGTAGATTTCAAAAGAGGGTCAACCAGCGCATGCCTCAGATGCGGGATCCTAATGATGGGAATTTATCATCAAAATAATCCAGATCTAGCCAGAAGATCGAAGTAGATTCATCCCGAGAATCGAAACAAAGAAGATCTAGCCAGAAGATCGAAAATCGCAAGAATTCAAATCTAGCCAGAAGATCGAAGTAGATTCAGCCAGAGAATCAAAGGAAATAGATTCAGCCAGAGAATCGAAACGAAAGAGATCTAGCCAGAAGATCGAAGAAGATCTAGCCAGAAGATCAAAATCGTATCCAGCCCGAGGATCAAAATTAATATCCAACCAGAGGACTAAATTGAGTATAGGTTCAGCCAGAGGATCGAAACTCCAGATTAAGATCCAGCCAGAGGATCGAAAGAAAAATAAACAGCGTGGTGTATTTCCACGTTTTTGTGGTGTTCTCGGAGCGCAAATTTTCGGTCTGTCTTTGGTATTCAATCACAACTCACCCCGTTTGTCTGATAAGCTGTTCGCTTTCATCCTACTCGGGTTAGCTGATGATTGAATAGGGGCAGCTGTAACAACCCAAAATTTGCCCTCCTCATTCATGCATTCATTTAGCATTTCATATTGCATTTCATCATGTCAATCAGAATTAGATCCAAGAATTTTTTTTTTAAAATTAAAAAAAAAAAAAAAACGAAAAAAAAAACCAAAAATAATAATAATAATAATAATTTTTTACAAAAATAAATAAATAAATAAAAATAATAATAAAAAATATAAATAAAATATAATAGAAAAACTTGGACTTGGACCTCTCTCATTTGAGCCCACAAAGCCATGAAAATCAGGTTATAAAAGAGGGAGATCAGACAGAAAAAGGAGAAGCAAAATACTCAGAGGTTTCCTTGGAACAAAACCCTGGACAAAACCTGAAGAGAAACCTGACAGAGAACTCAGAGCAACCCCCAGGCAGCTCTGAAAAATTCAATCTGACTCACACACTTTCATCTCACGCAAACCCTAACATTGCCTTGCAAACCCAGCCGTGCCATTTGATTTCAACCGGTCTCTCCCATCAGGTTTGCCTCATTCCCATGATTTTATGCTCTTAATTTGGATCATTTGAATGTATGAGGTATGATGGATGAATTTCATTATGTTTTTGCCCACGGGTTTAATTATGCATGAATGGGTGAAACCTATGCCTTGAATGTTTAATCACATGATTTCTGAAATGTATGCCACAGGGTTTGAGGTTTCTGAAACCATACTGTTATCCATGAAAAAAATGCTTATCGTGTTTCACTAACCCTTTTGTTGAGTTTTTGTGAGGGCTCACAGACTCTTGCAGAGATGGTTTGTGTGGTTTTCCCACTTTATTTGTGGTATACCCCCTGGAGGTTCATTCCGATTACCTGTACTGACTCACCTTTCTTTGATGGCATTAGCTTGGGAGATCCCTGGGTTTCTTACTCCTTTAATTGTTGTTACTTCGGATCTTTATCTGTGTGGTACTTTTACCTCTTTTCCGCATTTTATCGCTTTCTTAGTTGGAAGACCTCGATAGGAGGCATTTGTTTTCTTTTGTTTATTTACTTCTGAGCCCCTTGTTGGCACATTTACTTTATACATGTTTGTTTTGTATGTGTTCGTATTCCTGCAGGTAGCGCGGTTCCTTCGTCAAGGACTGCCTTTTTCCCTCATTTGGGATGAATAACGCACGGTGGCGACTCTTCTGTCATTTTCTTTCGCCGGTTGTTTTTTCGCGCACTGTATTTTTCAGGTTGCGACAATATGGATGGTCTGTTTCTCCTGACTTCTTTTCTCTTTGTGGACACATATCTCCACAGAGTATTACCTTTTGCATACATACATTTGCATCATGAGGTCTCTTAGGGACCAAAATTCGTATCTTTGTTGTTATTTAAGCCCATTCTATCTCGTCGAGACGAAGATTTTAACCTTCACTTCTCCGGCTAGAATTACCTTAAATAGGGGCATCTGTAAGACCCCAATTTTGACCCTAAGATCCCTCATGGAATCATAACATTGCATTTGCATTTTTGCCTCGAGGATCATAAGCATATTGGCTCTTACCCTTTGGGTGGGATCTCTTGTGAGTTCGTTTGAGATCACTGAGCATGCTTGAATTATATATTATTGCTTTTCTCATTTTTATTTACTAACCAAAAACACAAAAATATGTCACTAACTTTGTTTGTTTTGTAGCTTGGGCAATCACAGGATCAAAAGCTTCTAGGAGCCCCATGCTCATTGATGTGGCCATGTGTGGTCGAAGATCCTCAACTTCAAGTTAAGTCGAAACCTTGGAGATTTTCCTTCGATGGTGCTACTCCTAAGGATGGAAGTGGGGTTGCGATCATGTTATTTCTCCTGATAGAATTTTTCCAAGACTCAAATAGAATCGAAGGTCCCCTTTGTTCTAAGAACGAAGTAGAATACGAAGCCCTTATTGCAGGACTTAAGGCTTTGTTGGAATTCCGGGCAACTAAGGTCGAAATCTGGTGACCATAAAAGATGACCATTTCTACAGTAATTCGATACAGACATTTCCTGGAGGCAATTTGTTAAAACTGGAGATTTCGACAAATGGTTGAAGTTCTTTGGAAGTGTTGCGTTTTAGAGAATAAATGAAAAGATGGTTGTGTCGAAGTTGTTTTGTTGGAATCTCCCCTTTGAGTAAACAAATCTTTCTTGTCGAAGCCTGGGACTTAGCAGATTTTTGTATCTCCACAAAGCCCTCTTCGACGTAGGCATTTTGACAGAGTCGAAGCTTCAGACGAAGAGATCTGAGATAACAATGAAACAGCTTCGTCGAGCTAACACATCAATTTTCATCAAGTTCCCATTTCCAAATAAAGTTTTGGTCAACATAACATTTGATCCTCATGCCAAAAGCTTTCCAACCATTACTCATATGGCTATGTTTCGTTGTTGGAAATGTCATTGTCGAAGAGGAGAAAGATTCAGCGCATTTTTTGGAAACTTATTGAAAACACATTGCATGAGCTCAATACACATTGTCTGCACGTACAAAACACTTTTGCCGATGATAAGCATTCATTTTCCAATTGGAATTGGGCCCTCCAGGCGCCTGTACAGGCCCATGCATGGAGGCCCTTTCCATCCATGCACACGAAATACTCATGCATTCAGCTACATTTCGTTATAAATACATGTGTTATGCTTCATAATTAACCAACCTAAGGGCTCCTGAAATGCTGCAAGAGTGAATTCCCAACCATACCAAAGGAACTAAATCCATTTTTCTTCAAAAAATTCAGATCTGAAATTCAATTGAATTTGGTTGAATCTTCAGATCTAAAGTTCCTAAACCTTCATCATTTGGTCCATAGAAGTTCTGTTTTGCAAAAGCAACCAAGGAAAGGGACTCAAATCTTCATAATCCAAATGTGTGGATTAACTGGTTTTTGCTACGAATCTCCTTATTCTTTGATCCATTGGCCTTGATATTGTGTTGTCTGAAGTCCTCTCTATAGAGGCATCATTGTTGTATGCTTAATTTTTGAAATCGAGCAAGTTCATGATGAACACCATCAAGCTTCCATCTCTGATTTCTCTCTTAATAGGAATCTAGAGTGGAAGTGAGTGGTATAGGAGTGATGTACATCACTTCACCTTTCGAACGGTGCCTAGATCGTCCATTTTAATGAACATTTGCATTTCTGCATTTTTTGAGCTTCGCTGGAGCTCACCGGAGAAGACGTGGCGCTGGCCACCGTCTCATTGCCAGATTCAATGTGGATCGTTGTATGCAATTCCCAGATCTCTGACATTTTTACTAGTTTTTGATTCGATAAAACTTTTAGGTTTTTGTTCGCTTTCTAACCATTCCTTTGGATAAATAGAAGTGCGGTGGCGACTCGACTTGTATGGTTTACCTTGGATTTAGTCAATATCTCTAATGGTAACGAATACCCCGCTACATACGCACTTAAGTGATTTTGGAATATTATAAGATATGGGCCACATACACTTGAGTGGGCTTTTTAGGTTACAGCCCACACAAGTGGTTCTATTTGTGTAGAAGCATTTGTGTAGTTGCAATTTTGTTTCTCTCTCTCTCTCACACTCAAAGCCTTCATTCGTAGCAGCTAGCACTGAGATTGAAGGAATCTGTTCGTGTGGACTGAGTAGAGGCGTTGTCATCGTTCAACATTCGTGATCGCTCCGTAGATCTGCAGCAAGAGGTAACGATTCTATCACTGATCATGCCAATTCGTAAGGATCACTAAAGGAGAAATTTTAAATTCCGTTGCGTTTTGGATCGCTCTTCTCCTTCAGGGAGGACATCCATTACCGGTTAGGGTAAACATATCAAGGATGACTCACAAAGGGAAACCCGGAGGTGGATTCATTTACTAGTCACTAGGTAAGAATAACATGCTAGGGAAAATCCAAAAGGATTTACAACTACCGGTTACTAGGCAGAAGACCAAAGGGAGAGAATATCCATCACTAGTTAAAGTGAACATATCAAGGATAGACTCAGAGGAAAGAGAATCTGTCATCGGTTAAGATGAACATATCAAGGATAGACTTTCCTGAGGAAATTAGGAAGGGTATCCGTCATTGGTTAGGATGAACATATCAATGATAAACTTTGCAAAAGGGGTAAAAGCAGGATTTACAACTACTGGTTACTGGGTAGAAGATCGCAAAGAGAAGGAAACCCGTCATCGGTTAGGATGAACATATCAATGATTAACTCTCTAGGGAAACAAAATAGGGATTACAACTACCTTTTTACCAGGCAGAATAACAAAGGGGGAGAATATTTGTCACTGGTTAAAGTGAACATATCAAGGATTGACTTCCTGGGACAACGTGGAAACGAAACCACTGGGGAAACAAGGTTACTCTTGCCAGGTATTGGACAAAAGTGAAATACTTGCAAAATGAGAAGAATATTACCAGTTACTAGGTAATAGACTCTCAGGGGACCGAAGGCATCTATCTAGGTAAGATCTAGCAAGAAACGTTCAATCAAAGACTCAATCCACTTAGGATATAACTCAAGGGGAGTGGTTCCATCCAGATAAACAACTAGGGAGGAAACTGAAATAAAGATCATCCACGAGGACATAAATCAGTGGGGAAAGGAGAAAGGTTAAAGTCTTTCTGCTTAATGGGGCTGACACTCTATAATTGAAAGAGGACAGACACACCAAATTTGCATGGGGAAAAGGACACCACCATAGCAGAGGATCAGATAAATAATTAATCACAAAGTGTAAAAAATGCAATAATGAAGTTATATGAGTGTATATGTATATGTATATGTATATATGATGATTATGCTGACAAAATGATCACAAAGGATACAAATGTTGCTGGTTTGAATCATCGATACAACTCCTAGCCAAGCTTCCCAGGAGGGAAACCACTACTGGAGAGAGATCAAACATCTCGAAAGCCCAACCTTGGCTGGGGAAGAAAGGAGAGAATCCACTAAGGAAACTTCTATCAACTCTACGGGGAATTTTAGGTCAACATCATATCAAATGGGAGACAACCCTGTAGGGGAAAACCACAATAGCTGCTCAGAAACAGGGGTAACAAAGATTAGGGACAACTTTGATGGCGACTTGCGGGGAAACAAAATCTGCCGAACTACGCAAACTGCTGCAAATAACACGCCTACAACTCAAGGGAGGCAAAAACAAACCCAGTTGGGGAAACCAACCAAAATCGGATGTTGACATGCTACTGGGGATGAAAAAGGGATCATGCAAACTGCTTGGGGAGAACAAATAATGCTCCGCATTTAGGGCTTACCGCTTTTCAAACTGCTGTTGATATTCCTTTAAATGATATTGATTTCTTTTTAAAGTAACTGCTTTTATATATTTAAGAAAACATGATTTTGATTTTTAAAATTTTATTTCAAAAATGATCATAATAACATTCCATCCTATTTAGCTGAAATAAACAAGAGTAGAAACAATTGGATAAAAGCTCAACTTTATTTAATGGAATGGTAGTCTGTAAATGACAAGACTCCATTAGATCTTTACAAAAGTTGAAAATGGTAATTTACATGGAAAAGGGCTACATCGATACAATGATCACTAATCCTTCTACCAACTTTGATGTTCACTGTGCTCTTGGCGTTGGCTGGGAATGATGAATTAAAACCAAACGTTGTGCTCAAGAAAGTCTTTAAAACTGAAGATCGACAGCTTGCAGTTACTTTCCATAATCCCTATTTTTGCATAAATTTCCCCAAGGTGGGGTAGTCAATTTATCGGGATAATTCTTTCTGTTTTATGTCTATAATTTTTTCCTGGATTTCCCTTTTAGGTTTCAATCCACCGAGACGCTCATTCTTGCCTAAGCTACCCTTTCAGGTTTTCAACCTAGCGAGTTGTTCTTTTTGTTTAGGCGAAGTATTTCTTGACTCCATTTGCGTTCATAGGACGAGTGAACTCTTCACCATCCATAGTTGTAAGAATCAAAGCACCGCTTGAAAAGGCTCTCTTCACAACATATGGGCCTTCATAATTAGGAGTCCATTTGCCCCTAGAATCTGGTTTGAAAGATAAAATCTTCTTGAGCACAAGACCACATTCTTTGAATACACGAGGTCTAACCTTCTTATCAAAATCTTTCTTCATTCTCTACTGATATAACTAACCATGACACATGGCAGTTAACCTCTTCTCTTCAATCAAATTCAACTGGTCATACCTGGTTTGACACCATTTAGCCTCAATAAACTTGGCTTCCATCAGCACACGCAATGATGGGATCTCAACCTCTACTGGGAGCACAACTTCCATGCCATAAACAAGTGAGAAAGAGGTTTCCCCTGTTGAAGTGCGGATGGATGTACGATACCCATGCAAAGCAAACGGGAGCATCTCATGCCAATCCTTGTACGTCACAACCAATTTCTGAATGATTTTCTTGATGTTCTTGTTTGCAGCTTCAACAGCCTCATTCGTCTTAGGTGTGTAAGGAGAAGAATTATGATGTGTGATCTTGAAGTCTTTGCAAAGAGCTTCCACCATAATATTATTCAAGTTCGATCCATTATCAGTAATGATCTTACTTGGCACACCATGCCGGCATATAATCTGATTCTTGATAAACCTCACAACAACTTGCATGGTCACATTTGCATATGATGCCGCTTCAACCCACTTTGCGAAGTAGTCAATTGCCACCAAAATGAAACAATGTCCATTCGACGCTTTAGGCTCAATCATGCCTATCATATCAATTCCCCACATGGAGAAAGGCCATAGGGAGGAAATGACGTTTAATAGTGTCAGAGGAACATGAATTTTATCTGCATAAATTTGACACTTGTGGCATTTCTTCACAAACTTGCAACAATCAGATTCCATTGTCAGCCAATAGTAACCTTCTCTCGACATCTTCTTTACCATAGCATGTCCATTGGAATAAGTACCAAAAGAACCTTCATGGACTTCAGTCATCAACAAGTCTGCTTCGTGTCTATCCACTCATCTGAGCAGAACCATATCGAAGTTTCTCTTGTACAATACATCACCATTCAGGTAGAAGTTTCCAGCTAACCTCCTCAAAGTCTTCTTATCTTTCAAAGATGCCCCAGACGGGTACATCTGACTTTGGAGGAAACATTTGATATCAAGATACCACAGTTTCTTATCTTTGACTTCTACAACAGCAAACACATGAGTTGGCCTATCAAGACGCATCACGGTCAAATTGGGAACTTCATTCCAATATTTCACCATAATCATTGAAGCCAATGTTGCAAGAGCATCTGCCATCTAGTTTTCATCTCGAGGAATATGATGAAACTCAACCTTTGTAAAGAAAGTTGAAATCCTCCTCGTAATCTCAATATGGTATCAAACCGGGTTGGTTCGTCTCCCATTCACCTTTGATCTGATTCACAACCAAAGTTGAATCTCCATAGACGTCTAAATACTTGATTCTGAGATCAATGGCCTCTTCGAGCCCCATAATGCGAGCTTCATACTCAGCCATATTTTTTGTACACTTGAAAGTCAATCTAGCTGTAAATGGAAAATGAGTGCCTTGGGGAGTAATGATTACTACCCCAATGCCATTGCCATACTGATTAACAGCTCCATCAAAGACCATGCCCCAACGGGAACCAGGTTCTAGCCCTTCTTCAAGCAATGGTTCATCACACCATTCCATCTTCAAGTACAAGATCTCTTCGTCAAGAAAATCATATTGCACTAACTGATAGTCTTCAATCGGTTGGTGAGCCAAATGGTCAGACAAGACACTACCTTTGATCTCTTTCTGTGATCGATATTTGATAGCATACTCTAATAACAACATCTGCCAATGGGCAATCCTCCCATTTAAAGAAGGCTTCTTAAAAATATACTTGATTGGATCCATTTTGGATATCAACCAAATGGTATGATTCAACAAATACTAACGCAGACGCTTAGCAGCCCAAGCCAATGCGCAACACGTCTTTTCTAACATAGAATACAGAGTCTCACAGTCGGTGAACTTCTTACTCAGGTAGTAAATAGCATATTATTTCTTTCCATATTCATCTTGCTGACCAAGAACACAACCCAGACTCTCTTCAAGCACAGTCAAATACATGATCAAAGGTATCCCTTCAATAGGTGGAGACAGAATCGGAGGTTCAAGCAGGTAGTTTTTGATAATGTCAAAAGCTTTCTGCAAATCTTCGGTCCAATCACAAGATTGATCTTTCCGAAGAAGCTTGAATATAGGCACACATGTGGAGGTCATATGCGAAATGACTCTTGAGATATAATTCAAGTGACCGAGAAAACCTCTGACTTGCTTCTCAGTTTTGGGCGCACGCATCTCTTGTATTGCTTTGACCTTGGCAGAATCAACTTCAATACCCTTCTCGCTGATAATAAAGCCCAACAACTTATCAGAACGAATACCAAATGTGTATTTATTGGGATTCAAGCGGAGTTTGTACTTTCTCAAACGCTGGAATAGCTTCAACAAATGCTCAACATATTCTGCTTCATCAATGGATTTAGCATTCATATCATCAACATAGACTTCGATCTCCTTATGCATCATATCATCAAAAAGAGTAGTCATTGCTCTCTGGTATGTTGCACCAGTATTCTTTAAACCAAAAGGCATCATTCTATAATAGAATGTTCCCCAAGGTGTAATGAATGTGGTATTCTCCATATCCTTGGGTGCCATCTTAATCTGATTATAACCGGAAAATCCGTCCATAAATGAAAAGACTTTGAACTTAGTTGTATTGTGTACCAAAATATCAATGTGTGGCAGAGGGAAATCATCTTCCGGACTGGATTTATTCAAATCTTTATAATCAACACACATACGAACTTTTCCATCCTTCTTCGGAATAGGCACAATGTCGGCCACCCACTGCGGATACTCAGTGGTAATAAGGAAGCCATCAATCTGCTTTCGCACTTCTTCTTTAATCTTTACTGCCATGTCAGGATGAGTTCTTCTTAACTTCTACTTGACTGGCGGGCTTTCTGGGTTCAAAGGCAATTTATGCTCCATAATCTCAGAATCCAAACCAGACATGTCTTGATAGGACCAAGCAAACACATATGAATATTCTCGAATAAGATCAATCAACCCCTTCTTAACCTCAGGACACAGTCGAGATCCAATCTTGACTTCCTTCACATCATCCTCGGAACCCAAGTTGACCAACTTAATTTGCTCTACGAATGGCTGAATGGCTTTTTCCTCTTGCTCAAGCAGACGAGACAATTCATCAGATACTTCTTCATCACTTTCTTCCTCGGCCTCAAACACAGGGAATTCAAAGTTCGGAGAAGGAGTAGGATTGTTGTATTCAATGGGTTTAGAAACCAACCTGCATAATGATTTGATATTTTGATTATAGAGAAGTGTATTGCGACCAAATATTATGCAGATGGATAATTATTATTTATTTATTTATGTTTTTTTTTATTACTGTAGCGGTAAATTCATGATCATCAAGCTATGGATAAGCAAGACATCAAATAATAAGAGTCACCATCGCGCTTTAATTGTTTCCAAGGGAAAAGGGGAAAGTACGAACAAAACCCAAAAATAAGAAGTTTTCAAATCAAAACTAATAAAATGCCAGAGATTACAGGTAAGGGGGTTAGTTACACAAAGCGAAGGTGTTAGCTCCCAAAGTGTCATAGGTACTTTTAGGGAGCCCTTTCTTGTGTGCATATGTATTTTTGTACAAAGTGATGTTTACGAACAAATAGAATGGGGGGGGGGGTGAGAAAAGAATTCATTAATTATATTTTTGTTTTTGACAAGACCTTCGGACTTGTGCCTACGTACCAACATAAAAATGAGGGATCAAAGCCTCGTAGTTCGTGATACAAATTTCAAAAAGGATGCATTGCTTTTAATCAAAAATTAAGTTTGAAAGGCACAAGGGCCTAGAAATTGGTTTAAATGAGTTAGTTCTTTTTGGCTTTTGAAAATTTTAAGTCAAGTATAGTTAAGTTTATTTACAAGTTTGATTTAAGAAAAGAAGTTTGAAAATGCAATGGCATAAGGCCAAAGTTTCTAATTTGCAAAGGGTCTAATAGACAAGAATGTCATATAGAAACCCCAAATTCCCTTGGACATTAGAATCAAGCAAAAAATAATGCACACAATATTAACTTGAAGAGCAAGGCATCAAATAAAGATAGCCACATCCATGCTTTGGCCACTCCATGATCTCCTTCACAATTGCCCATGTAACAGATGAATTCAACAAGTCACAGGTTCAAAATAACATCTTCACAATGATCATGTTGCAGATGAACTCAAAGGGATCTTCAATGATGTATCAGATGAAGTTTCAAATTGCAAGCACTTGGTTACATGAAAGTTGGCATTGGCCAAGTCCTTTGCATAGGGAGTGTTGCCTAAATTCTAAGTCCAATTGTCTCATATCCAACCAAAAGTTCACACAAGAAGTTTTTTAGGGTTTTTGTTCTTATTATGTATATTAATGGTCAAAGACGACACAAGCAAACAAAATATACATCAGCAAAATATATCACAAAATATGGTCCAAATGGACAAAGTGAAAATGACATTAACATAAACAGTTAAAATGGAATGTATAAAGGCAAATGAATAAAGCTTAAAAATAAAGTGCATTAAAAGTAAAAGACTTGAAATTAAATGTTAGTTGTTAATGATTTAGAAGTAGTATTGTTTTTGTTTTTTATTGTTTAAGTCATTCTTTGGAGAGCACTCAACCCACTTATCACAAGCATGGATCCTTGAACCAAGACATCTTCCAAATGAAGGAAAAAAGGTCAAGTTTCCATACAATACCATGAAAGAGGGGAGACTTACAATCTCACTAACTAGAATGATATGCCTTTTGTGTAAAAAATTTAGCGTTATGTTAAGCAATCGTAATTGGACTTATGTAGAAGTCACAACTATTTGAGGTCGGGCAATAGAATTTTGGTGTTAATGCATGTTAGAGACATAGTATAATGAACTATGCTCATGAAACATACCACGCACAAAAAGAATATGCAAAAGAGGTGGCTTAATCTCATCCATACTTATGTTGATTTTGCAATAAACTAGCCTTAGGGTATTGAGATATCATAGGTCAAATGAAATGGATGCATAAAGAAGGGGAATTAGATGAAGATGGAGGGGAATGGATCAAAACTCAAATTAGACGAATGAGGCCTTTTCCCAAATTAAGATCATTCATTCATTTTGGGAGATGGAATGTACATTCCACCAATCCCCTAAATCCAATGATCTTAACCTAACAAAGTCAAATTAACCTTGACCAAGGCCCAACAACACAAGTCAAACTTATACAAACAATCAAAATGGCTCAACACAATTATTTGACATTTATTCAATTTAAAAATACTAAAATAATGCATTAAATTAAATATGGTTTGTCAAATTCCTAAAATCTCATCAAAACACCAAAGAAATGATCATGAGATTTATCATAGGTCAAACAAGGTCAAAGGACCTTGGAGAAAAAAATTCAAAATTTTTGGAGACTTAAAAGTAATTTTAAACAATTAAAAATATTCACAAAATCAATAAAATCATGAAAAATATTAATAATGATCCTAAAAATAATTTTAATTCAAAATATGAAAGAGGATTTTATTTATAAAAAATTTGTGAAACTCTCATATTTTTTGGATCAATATTAAAATTAATATGAATTAATGAAAATAAAACAAGTTAAATGAAATTCAAATAATCACAAAAAACGTGGACCACTTGATCTCCCTCATTAATTGAGGTGGTAGATCAAGTGGTCATCAGCGCGCTTTCCACCATGGACTTAAGTCAATGCGCCACAGGAATGGTAATCAAAACCAACACGTGAGATTATAACATTTTAAACAAGATCAATGGCTCAGAACCTGTCCAGCACACCACCGGCGCTGGAACTCCGGTCACCTTCTCTGGCGAGGCTCACCGGACTGCTTCAGTCATCACCATCACATAAATGAAAAAGGGGGACATGATCTGAAAGAAAAAATGGCATAGAGCACGAATCTGACCTCAATTTTAACTAACTCCAAATATATAAAAAGATATGAGGAGTTGAATTTTGAGGTGTGTCAACTTAGTTGCTTCGATTCGACCTCAAAGCAACTCAATCTTCTTGCCTACATTGGTAGGACTTCATACAACCAAAGATTCAAGAGAATTGATGAGAATTGAGTGAGAATCGAAGAGAAGAATATTTTTGAAAAATACCTTCAATGTTGTGCAGGACTGGATCTTGCTTGCTTCAAACTTGACTTGATCATATATGTATAAAATGATGAAATTTGAAGTTTCGTTTGAGAAATTTGATTATTGGTGAGGAAGTTTGTTCAAGAAGTTACTCAAGATACCCAGACAAACTAGGGTTTCCAAGGAAAACTACCTCCAAACTCTTGAAGAATACTTTATAAAAGTAACATATGAAGATCATGGGGACTCATATATGATGCTTAGAGCCATTGTGGATCATTCCTTGATTGTCCTCTTGTAGCCCTGAGGGTCTTAAACCCTATATATGAGCTTGCTAGATCAATGGGGATCATACCCTACCTACAAAAGACTTAGGCAAATGCAAAGACATATTTTTGGTATTTTGGTTAGTAAAAATGATAATATACAAGTATGATACAATCACATGGTGCTTGGTGATCTCTCCTAAAACAAACCCAATGAAAGAGGGGTAAGGAGGATACCAATGTATGATCCCAATGCTAATGCATATGATGAAGTTGCATGAGGGATCTTAGGGTCAAAATTGGGGTCTTACAATTACCATTTTCAGAAAAGCAGAAAGTAAAAATAAAACATCATAGATGTGGATGAATAGAATTGTATTTTATTAATGATCAAATTGAAAGATGCCTGACAATGTTCACTTCTCCCTTAGGCATAGGAGAAGGATTTTCAAAAACAATAAAAGCAATTGCTTAGAATGATGTACAATAATAGGAACATCGACAACGGCCAATTGTTGCAAGCTTTTCCATGCGTCACAAATTTGGTGTGGTCTTCATCTTCATCACCCTCGATCACAACAGTTAAGTGTTGTTCATTACCATGAATGAACCCTCCTCTACGGAAACTGGGTTCCACATCTTCAGCTCTAATCACAGACGAACCTTGTTGGAATCCCATACCAGCTCTGCTCTTGTTCTCGGCGACCTCTACCATCCGGCCCCACTGATCATAATTACCGTCTTTAACAATCTTCTACGCGTCTTCGAAAGAGGACATAGGTGCCCCAGCTCTCTTTTCTTCTGCAATAGATAGAGCTTGGAACAGAGTTCCATTCTCATCCTCATCTTCTACATAAGAGAAAGATGACAAATGGCTCACCAAAAGAGCCTTCTCTCCACCGACGATAGCAAGCTTACCATTTTTCACAAACTTCATCTTCTGATACATAGTTGACGTAACAGCTCCCGCCTCATGTATCCGTGGCCTTCCTAACAAGAAGATATAGGTCGGGTGGATATCCATTACTTGGAAAGTAATTTGGAAATCACTCAGACCTATCTTCACAGGAAGGTTCACCTCACCAATTACAGTCTTGCGAGAACCATCAAATGCCTTGACGATCACGCCACTGTACCTTATTGGAACTCCTTAATATGATAATCTGGAAAGAGTTTATTTGGGAAGTACATTCAATGAAGATCCGATGTCGACCAAAACATTTGACAGAGCATCCTCCTTGCAGTTCATCGATATGTGCAGTGCTAAATTGTGATTTATGCCTTCCTCGGAAGTTCTTCATCACAAAAGCTTAGATTATTGCATGAAGTGATGTTAGCCACAATATGATCGAACTGATCAACTGTTACATCATGCTCTATGTAAGCTTGCTTCAATACCTTTTACAATGCTTCTCTGTGCGCTTCAGAATTCATGAGCAGAGACAACACTGAAATCTTGGAAGGAGTTTGGAGCAACTCCTCCACCATATTAAACTCGCTTTTCTTGATTAGACGAAGTGCCTCATCATCATCATTAGGCTTCAAACTGCTGGATTCCCCATACTGACATCCTGGAGCACTAACCGGATCTATTACAGGCACTTCAACCTTCTTACTGACAGGTACATCTTCTACATTCTTCGGGAACACCTCTGTGGGTCACCTTCGTTACATCAGCAATACTCACAACAGAACTGGTCGTAGGCAATGGGACCTCTTGACCATTCTCCAACATAGTGGCATTGTACTAATACGGAACAGCTCTATCAGATGCATACGGGACTGGTCCCGCTAACCGTATCACTAACGGTGATACCGATCTGTTGCTGATGCTATTATTGTTGCTGCTATCAAATTGGATTACCACTCTCTCTGGAGTCTTGAACACTGGAACTATTACATTCACATTGTCACCCAAGTGACGGGACTGAAAGATCTGGATCATACCTTCATCCATCAACCTCTGGATGTCTCTCTTGACAACCGAACACCCTCGGGGGTTCACAATATAGATTGCACAACCATCATGGTCATGCTCACAATCACTCACCATACAGGTATCCTTATGCATTGTCACCAAAGACCTTCTAATGAAACGGATATCATATACCTTGAACTCTCCAGGACAGCCGTCCACCATATTGATAGAAGGATTACCATGAGCGAGTAATGGGTTAGCTTTGACATTGGGCACACGGTCCTCAAAGGACACCATCCCGCTTTTGACCAACTTCTAGACTTCATATTTCAAGGGATAACATTTCTCGATATCATGACTAGGATCTCCTTGGTGAATTACACAGTGAAGCTCTGGTTTATACCACCATGGAAGTGGTTCTGGAATCTGTGGAGGATTTCTTGGTTGAAGAAGGTTCTTGAGAACCAATGATGGATAGAATTCAGCATAAGTCATAGGAATAGGGTCGAAAGAGACCTTCTTCCTCTCAAAGTTCTCTTGTTGTTGACTATGGTTGGTGTTGTTGTTGTTGTAGTTGTTTGTTCTTTGTTGTGGCTATTATTGACGTTGTTGTTGAATTGGTGTTGATTGATTACTAGAAAATACTAGGATGAGGGATGATACTTGATGATGGTGTTGACGGAGTTGTGAACTCCTTATGACATGAGGCCTCCTCTACCTCCCAACCGATACTGCATTAGTCTCGCCTTCTTTCTTTCTGGAAAACCCACTGTCGTACTTCTTGCTTGACGAAACCTCCTCTTTAGAAAATTGTCCCTCTCGGACACCTTCTTCTAATCTTATCCCCATATTTACCATCTCGGTAAAATCACTGGGGGCACTAGAAATCATCCGCTCATAGTGAAATGAGCTCAGGGTCTTGAGAAAAATCTTGGTCATCTCCTTTTCTCCTAAAGGAGGGTTGATCTGAGCAGCAAACTCTCTCCATCGTTGGGCGTACTCTTTGAATGTCTCTTTGTCCTTCTGAGACATTGACCGATGCTGGTCTCTATCAGGTGCCATATCTACATTGTACTTGTACTGTTTCACAAAGGCCTCGCCAAGTCATTAAATGTGCGGACACTCGCACTAGGAAAACCCATGTACCACCTCAAAGCGGCACAAATCAAACTGTCTTGGAAATAATGAATCATTAACTGATCATTATTAGTTTCCGTTGACATCTTTCCGCAGCACTTTTACCAAACAAATCCTTTCCCCTCAAGGTTTTCAACTCCTTTCGCAGCTCAAGGAATTGGTCTTTCATTTCATCCATCTTCTCATAAACATCCGAACCCTCAGACGGCTCAGAATGGTAGATGGTGTCTTCAACATGAGGCAGCGTGTGAACAATCGGTGGCAGTACAGACATGACTGGATTAGATGCCGGCATGGAAGCAAAGGTAGGCGCAAAACCCTCTAGCACAAAGTATGGCGGCATTCCCCACGGGAATCCGGTAGGCATAGCGAAAGAGAACTGAGTGGCAGGCACGGTTGAAGTAACAACCTCTGAAATGATAGTCCTCTGAGGAGGAGGAGTTGCAGGCGTTGGAGAAGATTGACTCTGAGCAGCTAGAACTGACTCCATCATGGCAGTCAGGCGGGTGATCTCGTCCTTCAATTCTTTGTTCTCTTGCTCTAAGTGTTCCATGATTCTCATATGATTGGCACGGGTATTGTATCGATGAGTCAGCTTGGCTGAAGCATAGAAGAATAACCAATAAGACATCAGGAGGAAGAAAAACTTGTTATGCAAATGATGCGTGAGATGCAATGCTTTGATTTTTTTTATTTTCAAGGAACATACTATTTTATTTGCAAATATATAATAATAACAATTGCACAATCTTGATTGACCATAAAAATCTCTTTAATTTATATAATTGGAAGGATTACACTAAGTACAATTTCAGAAACGAAATTACAAATACAAGAGGAAAGGAAACTAGTAATCCTAAGGATGCCCTAACAACAGTGTCAGATGATCTAGCTGTAGGCGTGTACTTCTTCGGATGCGTCGAATCTCAGACTCAAAAGAAGTCTTCATCTGAGTCTTCTCAAGGACAAGCTGATCAACAATCTTCTTCCAAGCAACAGAAGGTTGTGGCATACTAGAAGAAGATGAAACCTCTAGCTCTCTCTATCTCTTCACTACTCGGTCTTCAAGAAGATCTATAAGTGCATCTTTTTCCTTAGACTCAAGTTGCAACCCCTCGCGCTTTCTGCTCAAAGCATGGAACCGCTCTTCCCACATATCCTTCTCTTGCTTCATCTTGGCGAGTGCGTCATCCAACTCCGCTACGTCTTGGTTAGGGAGACTTAATGGCTCAACCACAACCATAGACACAGGTCTCTCACATGCATAAGGCATCTTCAATTCCAAAGCTCTCTTCTTCACCCAAGAAGTGTAGGCTTCCAAAGCTACACAATTGCACGGACCAAGCTCGGATCTTCCATTCCTATGCACATTACACCAAGCATGTACCATCTTCTGCTCAAATGTTGGGGATCTGTACCCTCTTGATAGAAAAGACCTTCTAACTGAGTGTTATTAGGTTTGTCTCTCAAGGGGAACCCAAGTTCACGACGAGCCAAAGCATGGTTGTAGTTGATTCCTCCTTGTGTACCAATGAGAGGCACATTAGAGAATTCACCACAATTGTCAATAATATCCAAGCTACTCAATGAAGAACCAAAGCAAACTATATCATCATTACTGAGAGATATAAGTCTCTGAGACCACCGTAGACATTGCTTGTTCTCCATAAAAGCAGGCGTCTGAGGCAAGCACGAAATAAACCACTTGTACATAAGAGGAACACACCGCAAAATAGTTCCACCACCTTTAGAATTCCTCAAATGTAAAGAGAAATACATATCATCCAACAAAGTAGGCACAGGATTCCCAATCAAGAAGATTCTAATGGCGTTAACATCAACAAAACCGTCAATGTTAGGGAACAAAGCTAAACCATAGATGAGCAACACAAAGATAGCTTCAAAAGAATCCACACTACCGGCTTGAGCAAAGGCAGTAGCTTCCTTGATGAGGATCTCAGAAGTCAACCTAAACATTCCTCCTTTCTTCACCCAATGAGCCTTAATTTCAGACTTCTTCAGATGAAGAGCTTCAGCTATGATATGAGATCTAGGAATCTCTTCCAACTAACTAAATGACACTTTGTTAGAAACGGGTATTCCCAAGAGATGGGCATACTCCTCCAACGTAGGCACGAGCTGATAATCGGGAAAAGTGAAACAACGATAGAGAGGATCATATAACTGAACCAACACACTAAAAATTACTTCGACCATATCAGCAGATAACACAGATAGAAGCTTCCCATGGTGTTGCTTGAAGTCCAAGGGATCTAATAGAAAAGATGATAGCTTTCTTAAATCTTTCAAATCCGGACATCTGAAACTGTACTTCTTAGTGTTCCTTCGTCCACAATCCATGGTCTGAAAATTTTGCAAATAAAACCTTAGTTCCTTCAAATCAGTTTTCGTGCGACGAATATTATGATGCGCATGAATGCATGAATGAAACAATCACAAGTAAGGGATCACACACAAGGAAAACAAACAAAGGTCAAGGGATGAATCAAGTCATTATCAAGATCAATCATCCATTTTGGTGGATTATGGTTTTCACCTTATCAACACCCAAGTTCCATTTATATTGACAAGACTTGATTGGATCAACCAAGAATCAAGGGTTTATTGTGAGTCACGAGTATGGAGTCGGGTTAAGAACCATCCCAAAGGAGTGTACTAAGGATAAAAACATGTAGATCATGTTCTAAAAAGTTCCTAGAGTCTTAATTCCGTCTATCGGATATTATAGGTTAGGATGACTGACTCACCAACCCCTAATATTCTCAAGAGAAACTCGTCTGAGTGCAGTATCGCATAACAACTGTTATCAAGTCTACACTTGAACAGTCTCCACACTACGTCCTAAATAGGCCAAGATGGGTTAAATGTTCTACGGTTCTCAACTTCTCAGACTCCAAATCATAGAGTGTAATGCCTAACCACAAATAACTTGTGTGACATTAATATCTCCAAAAGGGTCCACTAAGTAGATGGGTCTCAAGCCAACTTGTTACGGACTACTCCACACAAGTCGAACATGACTATACCATCCTTCTATCTTAAGTGCACTCAAGTTCGGATTAGAACTTATCTCACCACTCAAAGATCACCAAGCACAACAAGGCAGATTATATCATACATACAAATATACAAACACCAAATATACAATTATATACACACAAAAAAGTAGGCTAAACCCACTAGAGACTACTCACCAACAGAGTCGCCACTTAATTTTTATAGCGGTAAATTCATGGCTATTAAGCTATTGATGAAGTTAACGTCAATAAAACCAGAGTTGCCACCATGCTTTTATTGTTTCCAAGGGAAAAGGTAAAGGTACGAACAAAACCCAAAGATAAGAAGTTTTCAAATCAAAATAATAAAATGCCAGAGATTACAGGTAAGGGGGTTGGTTACACAGAGGGAAGGTGTTAGCACCCAAAGTGTCCTAGATACTCCTAGGGAGCCCTTTTTTTGTGCATATGTGTTTTTGTACAAAATGATATTTGCAATAAATAGAGTGGAGGGATCAGAAAAGAATTCATTAATTATTTTTTTGTGTTTTACAAGACCTTCAGACTTGTGCCTACGTATCAACATAAAAATGAGGGATCAAAACCTCGTAGTTCATGGTAACAATTTCAAGGTGAATGAGTTTCTTTTAACAAAAATTATAAGTTTAAGAGAGGCACAAAATGCCTAAAAAGGTTTGAATGAGTGTTAGTTCTTTTTGTCTTTTGAAATTTTTAGTCAAGTATAGTTAAACTCATTTACAAATTTGATTAAGAAAAGAGTTTAAAAATGCAATGGCATAAGGCCAAAGTTTCTAATTTGCAATAAAGTCAAAGTTTTGAAATCAGAAGCAAAGAAGATTTTTAAAATGAGGGAGAGATTTGAAATTAAAGAAGTGGGAGGAGATAAAGATACTAATCCTAAGAAAAAATTTAAAAGTTAAGAGTTGAAAATATCTGAACAATGGGATGCAATACTATAGACAAGAATGTCATATAGAAACCCAAATTTCCCTTGGACTTTAGAATCAAGCAATATCAATACACAAATAACAAGATGAAGAGTAAGGCATCAAATAAAGATAGCCACATCAAAGCTTAGCAACTCCAAGATCTTCTTCATAATCTTCCATGTATCAGATGACATAATCCTTGAATGGCTCAGAGATAGGCATTAGACACAGGTTCAAAGTAACAACTTCAATAATACCATCTAGTAGATGAACTCAAATGGGATCCCAAAACTTGCATCAGATGAAAATCACTTCATAAGCACTTGGTTTTAGAAACAAATTGGTATTGTCCAAGTCCTTTTGCATAGGGAGTGTTGCCTAATTCTAAGTCCAATGTCTCAGATCAAAACCAACAGTTCACACAAGTGTCTTTTAAGGTTTTTGTTGTTATTATGTACATTAAGGTCAAAAGACCACAAACAAAATACACAAACAAGTATATACAATCACAATGTACTCACAAGATATGGCTCAAGTGAGCAAAGTGAAAATGACATTAGAATAAACAAATTAAATGGTATGAATAATGGCAAATGGATAAAGACTTGAAGGTAAAGTGCATAAAAGTAAATGGCTTGAAATTAAATGTTAATTGATGTTAGTTGATTAGAAGTTAGTATTACTTTTACTTTTCAATTGTTTAAGTCATTCTTTGGAGAACGCTCAACCCACTATACACAAGTATGAATCCTTGAACCAAGACATCTTCCAAAGGAAGGAAAAAAGGCCAAGTTTCCATACAATACCATGAAAGGGGGGAGACTTACAATCTCACTTACTAGAATGCTATGCCTTTTGTGTCAAAATTTAGCGTTATGTTAAGCAATCGTAATTGGACTTATGTAGAAGTCACAACTATTTGAGGTCGGGCAATAGAAATTTTAGTGTTAATGCATGTTAGAGATATGGTATTATGAACCATACTCCTAAAACATACCACACTCAAAAGGAAATGGCAAAGGGGTGGACCTAATCTCATCCATACTTATGTTGATTTTGCAATCAACTAGCCTTAGGATATAGAGATATTCATAAGTCCATGAAATGAATGAGAATAGAATTGGAATGAGATGAAGAGGGAGGGGGAATGGAATCAACACAAATTGGTCAAAGGAGGGCTTTTATCAAATTAAAATCATTCATTCATTTTGGGAGATGAAATTTACATTTCATCAATCCCCTAAGTCCAATGATTTTAAATCAACAAAGTCAAATCAACCTTGATCAAGGCCCAACAACAATATTCAAACTCAACAAGTCAACACAAATAGCTCAACACAATTTATTTTCAATTAAACAATTAAAAATCAATTAAAAAACACATTAAATTAATTGAAAAATCAATTGAAAAATATATTAAATTAAATTATGGTTGGTCAAAATCCTAAAACCACATCAAAACACCAAATAAATGTCCATGAGATTTATCATAGGTCAAACAAGGTCAAAGGACGTTGGAGAAAAAATTTCAATACTTTTGGAAACTTAAAAGTATTTTTAAACAATTAAAAATATGCACAAAAACAATTAAATCATTAAAAATATTAATAATGATCAAAAAAATAATTTTAATTCAGAAAATGAAAGAGGAATTTATTTCAAATTTTTTCGTGAAAGTCTCATAATTTTTGGATCAATATTAAAATTAATATGAATTAATGAAAATGAAGCAATTAAACTAAAAATCAGAAAATGATAAAATACGTGGACCACTTGAGCGTTCCAGGATGGACCTAAGTCAATGCGCCGCAGGGATAAAATAGGTGGCAGATCAAGTGGATCTCAATGCGCGTTCCAGGATGGACCTAAGTCAATGCGCCGCAGGGATGGTAATCAAAACCAACGCCTGAGATTAAAATAAAATAGATGGATCATATGGTCTGAGACATGCCAAAGCACCGCCGGAGCTACAGCTCGGTCTTCTTCTCCGGTGGACCTCACCGGACTGGTCCACCCTCAACCATCACCAAAATGAAAAAGGAGGACATGAATTTAAAGTAAAAATTCCCAAGAGCTCGAATCGGGCCTCAATCTCATCTAACTCCAAGTATATTGAAAGATGCAGGGAGTTGAATTTTGAGGATCATGATCTGAGTTGCTTCGATTTGACCTCAAAGAAACTCAATCTTCTTACCTACATTGTTAGTACTTCAGACAACCAAAAATCAAGAATAATTATGGAGAATTGAGTGAGAATCGAAGAGATGAAAAATTGAGAAAATCACCTTCACTGCAGGTTCAGATGGCCACGATCTCACTCTCAATTGTGCTTGGTCTTGCTCTGAATGCTTGGTGGAATGGAAATGAATCAAGAAAGAAGCAGGACTCTTGGAGTTTTGAATCTCAAAATAGTGGATATTCAAACTCGATTTCCAATGGAAATCCTCAAGGTTATCCTCTAAATGAAAGTGTTTAGGGCTAAGGATTCAAAGCTGGCATGCAAGGGTCCTCAATTCTGAGTGAAAGAGCTTCTATTTATAGCCAAGGCATTGTTATTTGCACAATTGTTTCAAACTTTCAAAAATAGCAAGTTCACTTTACATGTATGCATGGGCGTGTGTGATAGGGCCATGCAATGATTCATTCAGGTCCAAAATCATGTGTAAGCATTGTTGAAGTCATGTTAACAAGCCACGCATTTGTGTATGGAAGATGGAAGTTTAATTATGCCAAATGGTGATCCAACTTTAAGCCATGTGCAAGTCACTCATACTTTGTCCAAATGGGACTAAATTGTACTTTTTGGAAAGGTTAGATCAAGAGGAACAACTTTCATGTTGAACCCTCTTTAATTTGAAGCTTGGATCATGATGAATTTTGAGGTGGAAGTTTGGAAAATCAAACATATAAAAAAAATTCTACGTGTCAAGCCATATGCTCACTTCTTCCACCTTGAGTAACTTTTTCTATGGACTTCAAATGAGAAACGTTCCTTCATCAAAGTTGTATCTCTCTCAAAGTACTTCAAATTGGTCAAAAATTTGACCTTGTTTGGATTTAGTATAAAGGAGTTATGCATTTTAGAAGTTAAGGAAAATCACTTGTTCAATGGTATTGGCCCAAAATGACCTATAATGTATCATCATATCACATGCATTTAAAAGTTGAATTTTCTCTTCCTACAAACATCAAAGCTGAAGTAGACATATTGAATTTGATCATGCAACTTGAATGGATTTCATCGCATAAAAATTGAGCCAGTTATGGTTTTGGGAAGTTGACCTTCAAATTAGGGTTTAGACAAAAAGACCTATAATCGTTCACCATAAAAAATAACTTTCCAAGCAAAATCAGCTCTAGATGTAAACATGAAAGTTGTTAGGAATATCATATAGAGTAACGTTTCTCTTGGAATCATTTTCATGTGATAAAAATTGTAGGAGATAGGGTCTAGGGAACCCCAATTTTGATTAGTTGAATTCCTCTGGTCAACCACTATGAACCAACTTGCTATCTTGACATTCTCTTGACTTTTGGGACTCATGGAGGATCATATATGCATAACATGATGAAATGTGAAGTATCCCTTGAAATATTTGATCAATTTTTGAAGAAACTTGTTGAAGAAGTTACACAAGATACCTAGATAAATTAGGGTTTCCAAGGCACACCAACTCCAAACTCTTGATGCTTTCTTGATCAAAATAACATGTGAATATCTTGGGGATCCATATATGATGCTTAGAGCCATAGTAGACCAAATCTTGATTGAGCTCCTTGCAATGAGGGTCTTAAACCCTATATATGAGCTTGATAGATCAAAGGTGAGCATGTGCACTACCTACAAAATAATTAGACTATACAATGACATATATTTTGGTACTTTGGTTAGTAAATGATAAAAAAACAAAGTATGATACAATAAAATTGTGCTTGGTGATCTCTCTCAATGCAAACCCAATGAAAAAGGGGTAAGGAGGATGCCAAGGCGTGATCCCAATGCTAATGCATATGATGAGATAACATGAGGGATCTTAGGGTCAAAATTGGGGTCTTACATGGCCCACTTACCCCATTTTAGCGAATAACTACCCACGACTTCTTTGAGTGCCCACGTTTTCCTTCACCGCTCAAACCCATCGACTTAGACCGGGGCTTACAAGTGTCAACCTACGAACTCGTCCATCATCCTGTCGAGGGTGCTCCGATAGGTCCCCTAGTCAAAATTGGCTTTCTCTCCTACCCGAAATTGGTCAGCTAACAAATTGCCCCCTAAAAAGGCTGCCTTCGACATAAGCACGTCGATCGAGGAGCTGGCCTTTTGTCATTCCATATTTCGGCTAGCTGTCTTATCATTACTCATGACTTCATATGTGATGATGACTTTTTTCGGTCGTGCGATTTCCAAGACACTCTATCATCATTGGCAATTATCCCTAAGTCGTGGGATCTCAACCGAAACCCACTAACTCTTCTTGTTCCTTTCTAGCCAGCCACTTTTCAATCACCTAGTGCTCGACTATTCACCTCACTGGCCTATAAATAGTCTCTTCTCCTTCTTCATACACTCTTTTGCTTCCATACTCACATATTCTCTTGCTCAAAATTCCAGACACATTTCTATATTGCAATTTCTCACACAACATCTCAAGAACTTCAAACCTTTGCTTTATTTCACAATGGCCTCCTCTTCTCACGCCAAAGAAGTTGTTTCCTATGGTACTAGCCATAATCCCATCACCTTCAAACTTACTGCTAAAGAGGGTATGAATCGCATTCCTCAACCCACATCATCTGACAAAGCTATTATCAAGAACTGGCAAAACCAGATGGTGATACCTTTCATGGTTGACAAAAAGTTGATGGCTTTCCACGGACCTCTTGCTGACAAAAAGTCTTCTCCAAAGACCGTTGCACCCATTTTTCCTGGGTATAAACCTGATATGTCTCCTGCTTTTGACATGTTTGTCGTGCTCGACGTTAGATTCATGGAGGCAAAATCCGTTTTTCGATCCATGCCCACTCCTGGCAACAAGGAATACTTGGCATGGCTTAACAAGGTCCAACGAAAGCGTCAAGACCAATGGCAGAGTGCATGGATATTCGACCTCATTCAAGTATCAAGGTACATCCACCGTGTCTATCCTTGCATGTCGTTGGCATCCTGATCGGAAAAATAGCAAGTGTATTATTTTCGCCGATGTAGTAATAAGAGGAATGTTTCCCAAAGATCGATCTCGAGGATTGCGCAACAATATAAACGTAAACAATCACTCAATCAAACAAAAGTTATAGTTATGGTTTTGAAGAATTCACTGTAAGGAAAAATATAACAAATAAATATTTTCACAAGTTAATATGATATGCCAAGGAAGGTGTGTAAACATCTCTTGTAATGACTCCTTGAGTGTATATCTCCTTAATACTAAATATTTTTTCAATTACCGAATCTTAAGATTATTTCTCCCTAAGACCTCGGAGGGAAACCTTAGGTCTTCAATCTAACCTCTAAGTTCTTAGGTGATTATGATGAAACCAAGCATTTTAAATTAACAAGAATAATCTGGTAACCATAGGGTATCCCTAGTCCTAGGTGATCTCTACTATGGTTTCACTGTATGAGAACCTTAACCATTGCAGTCCTGCTAATCGTTAACCATGCATCAATCTTAATTTTTGCCAAAAAGAAAGTATTATGCAAATCATACAGTGAAATTGAAATAAAATATCATATATTTATGGAAATCAAACATCAGATTCATTACATGATCAATTCAGGGACACCCCCTTGGCATTGGGGGGTTTAGCCTATCATATTATTCAAATCAGATACAAAGTAAAATTGAGACATTACAAAAAGGTCGGAATTCCGTTGATCTTCAATCGCGTCCGCTCTTAAAGGATCCCCGTTCTTCGCTTCTTATCACTTCTTCAATCTTGATCGTTTCCAATTCTCTTTCGTGTAAAAAGTCCCTCTCTCCATATTCAAATCCACTGTAAATAGTTCCTGATGACAATTTTCCTTGCGTAAAAGTCCAAAATTCCCTCCGGGATAAGCCGTGCCAAAAATAGCAAAAATTTGGAAATTCAAGTGTCCAAGCCAACACTGGCCGTGTCAGGTGTAGCACCTCAAATTTTCACCCCCCATTCATGCATTCATTCCATTTTTTTTAGGTCATTAACATTACCTTAACATTGTATAGTACATTGCATCTTATCAGTCAAGACTAGCATTAGGAGAATTCCTCAGTGCAGAGAGAGCAAGTTTTCCTTGAAATGAAGGCCACATGATTATTCCAAAGAGATTACATGAACCAAGGTTCATTTTGAAGCAACTTGACCAAGTGGTAGAGGCTCAAAAGTCCACAGTGCATTGCCAGGTCATCTAAGGCCCATGAAAGTCAACTGCAAGTCAACTGAGGGCTAGGAGTTGGAGAAATGGTATGAGACACTTCATTCATGTCCAAAAGAGGTTTATTCATCATGTCAAACATCTACTTTGAAGAATTTGAAGCCAGATCAAAAGTTTCCAAAATTGGAAAGTGACCTGTAATTTCAAGTTTCCAAAAATGGCAAGTTTTTGGTCCACTTTCAACTTGACTTTCCAACATCAAAGAAGCTTCAAATGAAATTATTTCCAACATGAAAGTTGAAGGTCTTTCTCTCCCATTTCCAAAAAGTCCAAGATTATGAGCATATGATGAATGGTTGAGGAGTTATGAGCAAATGATCACCAAGTGTGCATGAAACTTCAAAGTGCCATAACTTTTGAACCAAAACTCCAATTTAGGCCACTCTTTTTGAAAATTCCATGTCATGACCTATATTTTTCAAATCATTCATGGCATTGTATGAAATTTGTTTACATTATCATTTTGCCATGTATGTGTTTTTTGGAGGGAAAATCATCAATTTGAATTTGGTGCATGCTACAAGTTTTTTAACCATTCCATCATGTTCATAAGCTCATTTTAAAGGAAAATACACCATGCATGCTACTGTTCACGTTCATATTTCCATGCATGGGGTGAATTTTCCAATTTTGCCTTACACCTCATTTTGCATTAAAATTTCATTAGCCAAGCCTAATCAACATTAACATGGTAATTAACACAGCATATAAAAGGATAATCATAACAGAATTTTTGATTCTAACTCATTCTAGATCTAGATCACATTTTTCCCTCCAAAATTTCTCTCATTCCAAATTCAAAAATTCTCCACATAGCATATGATTTTTATTGCATAATTGTGTTCAGCAAGTGTTATTGATGAAGGATCAAGCTCTGAATTGAAGATTTTCATCAAGATTCAAGCACATCAAGCTCAAGAACATGAAGATGGAAGTTGCAATTTGATCAGGATCCAAGCCATTTCAAGCTTCTATTCGTGTTTAAAGCTTCAATATACAACTGATAGAGGAGATTTGGACATTGTTAGGCCTTTGAACCCACTGCTGCCATTGATTGTTCTTCAAGAGGTACTTTAGTAGCTTTAACTCATTGCTTGAGTTGCTTTACTTGTGGTTGGCATACCACCTAGGTAATCATCCTCTAACTTCATGTAGTCTGGAAGCCCTGTTGTTTCTTTTGGCAGGCATTTGGCTGAAGTCCTCCTTAAGAGGCAATGACTGTGTTTGTTTATATTTGTGCCATGTAATTCAAGTCCTCCTAAGTGAAGAGGAAATTGGCAGATAGAAGGGATTTGCAATCAATCCCCTGCTATTCAGTTGAGTCTTTCATCTTGCTCGCACTACGTGCTGATGCATTTTGAATAAACACCCAAGATCCTTTGTATATAGAGTCAGTCAAGTGGAGTAGAGTCTCACATTCTGGACTCCCACGTTTTCATTCGTTGAAGCTCACCCAGGCCTGGGTTAAGAGCTATGAGGTCCAATCCTCATTAGCTTTCATCTGCTCACCCTGACGGTCAATGTCACGGGTTAAGAGCATCAGATACCCTTCCAGCCGGCTTGTTTGTCGAGGTTGATATGACCCCTTGACTAAAGCCTCACCCTTGATGTTTGAGCCCCCTTGTTGGTGTGTTTACTTCATGTTGTATGTGTTTGTGTGGTGTGATTGTATCCTCTAGCTTTGCTAGACTTCGCATAGTCTCGTTTGCATGTCAATTAAGGTAGCACGGTTCCTTCGTCTATGACTTCCTTTCTTGCGTGAGCTTTCCTAAAACACAAACCAACTTTATCCCTCTTAAGGACACGTTAACTCCTTCTACTTCAGGTGAGTAAGTCTCCAAAGGTCGAGCATCCGGTAGATTGCGTAGTAACGTTGTTCAGCTAAAAAACACAAAACAAATAAAGACCCTTTTCTCTCGCCCTCGTTGCGATTGAGACCTTCCCTTTCTCTTGCCCTAGTTGCAATCGAGACCCTTCTGCTTTGTGCGTTTGTTCGGAGTCTGATGTAAGCCCAATGATTGGCATTCAGTTTCCCGTTTATTTGTTGTTCCCCGTATCCCCGAACTATGTCGACTCTGATGTTTGTGTTTGACAAACTACGTAGGCCCAGAATGCGACGTCCTGCCGAGTCCGCTTTCTCCGTCTTCGTTCATCTGTGTTCTATTCCAGTTTCGTGCAGTTTTTGGAGCAGTTATTCAGCAACCTTATTTTATTCTTTCTGAGCGTGGATCCCGTCGAGTACGACGGACGTGAGGGGGTGCTAATACCTTCCCCTTACGTAACCGACTCCCGATCCTTGGAATCTCGGAAGTGCCACAAATGTCAGATCTATGCGGATAAGGTGCATGTACCACCAAACTCGCTGAATTTTATGAATTCTCCTTGGCCATTCACGATGTGGGGCATCGATATGATTGGGAAGATTGAACCTACTGCTTCTAATGGACATCGCTTCATCCTGGTCGCGATTGATTACTTCACCAAGTGGGTGGAAGCAGCTTCCTATGCCAGTGTTACCAAGCAAGTGGTTGCCCGGTTCCTTAAGAAGGAAATTATCTGTCGTTTTGGGGTTCCTGAGAGAATCATTACTGATAATGGTTCGAACCTCAATAACAAGATGATGAAAGAGCTTTGCAAAGACTTTAAGATCGAACACTACAATTCTTCTCCTTACAGACCAAAGATGAATGGTGCTGTAGAGGCGGCAAACAAGAACATCAAGAAGATTGTGCAGAAGATGGTCGTGACGTACAAGGATTGGCATGAGATGTTGCCTTTCGCTTTGCATGGGTATCGTACATCAGTACGTACATCGACCGGGGCAACCCCTTACTCCCTTTTGTATGGTATGGAGGTAGTTCTACCTGTTGAAGTGGAGATTCCTTCTCTGAGAGTCTTACTGGACGTTAAGCTAGACGAAGCTGAGTGGATTCGAACAAGGTTCAACGAGTTGAGCCTTATTGAGGAAAAGCGATTAGCAGCTGTGTGCCACGGGCAACTGTATCAGAGAAGGATGAAGAAGGCCTTTGATCAAAAAGTGCGTCCTCGAAGCTATCACACAGGTGATTTGGTTTTGAAGAGGATCCTTCCTCCCGGTACAGATAACAGGGGCAAGTGGACTCCGAATTATGAAGGTCCGTATGTTGTTAAAAAGGTCTTCTCCGGTGGAGCCTTGATGCTTACAACTATGGATGGTGAGGATTTTTCGTCCCCTGTGAACTCGGATGTAGTCAAAAAATACTTCGCATAAATTGACCCGCTGGACTAAAAGAATAAAAGAGTCCAGGCAAAAAAGGGCATCCTGGCGAACCAAGAAAAAAGAAAAGGTTCGGGCAAAAGTTAGGGATAAAGAATAAAAAAGAATATGTACACCCGGTAAGTCGAAAACCCACAAGGGCGGCTTAGGCAAAAATGGGTATCCCGGTGGATTGAAAACCTGAAAAGGCGATCCAGGCAAAAGAGGGATTAAAGCGAAGACTGCAGTCTGAGTCATTTGTACTTCATCGCGCTTCAACGTCTACCATCTCGAAGGATATGACCGGTCCAATCATTCTTCTCAGAAAGCAGGGAATTTGGGGGAAATTGAGGATCTGTGAGTCATAACAGAATTGGAAAATAGTGGATGTCGTGTTCACATTGCCAATAGGATAGTCTATTTCCTTGTTTTGGCGCAATTACCTCTTCCTAGGAATTGCTTCCTGATGTATTTGCCTTTATAGGCCCATTTTCAATCAATAAAAGTCGTTATTCAGTTAAATTGCTCTCTTGTTTTTATTTTACTGTCTTGTTTGCAAAAACGTCTAAATTTTTGATAAACATTGCATATAAAAAACATGAAAGCTAGAATATAACGTGCAGAAAGATAAAACATGTGAAAATCATTTTGAATGTTGAGTACACTTGGGTGTACTTTGTCCATACGATCCCCTGGGGCATGTATGTCTTGCTGTTTTGCAGGTTACTATCTTTGATTACTGGCTAAAGCAGATAAGCCACAGGTTGTTCAAAGGTGTTTTAACACTGCCCAGTATTGTGAGAGGTGGGGATTGTCCGAAGCAAGTTCAGAACTTGTCTCCCCAACAATTTCGAGATCAGTGTTTCCTCAGCAGGTCTGGAGTTCGCTGTAATCCCCAGCAGGGTTGAGAAGGTCTTTCCCCAGCAAGTCTGAGGACTGTTAGTTCCCCAGCGAGCCGGAAGATCGTTATTTCCCCAGCGGATGGGTCTGTGGGTAGTTTGTTCCTCAATAGCCAGTTCTGAAGTGTTGTAATCCTGAGCAGGGTTGAGTTTGCAGTTCCCCCAGCCGAGTCTGGAGTTCGCTGTAATCTCGAGCAGGGTGGAGAATGTTATGTCCCTAGCACGCCTGTACGTTGCTGTTTCCCCAGCGGAGGTGTGCATTGATGTTATTTCCTCAGCGAAGTCCCCTAGCGGATCGGGTTCAGTGGATGTTGTCCCCAGTGAGGATTGTCATTTCGCCAGCAAGTGCTATTCTCCAACATGATCGAAAGTGGGTTTCTCTGTCGTTTCGAGAAGGTCAGATCAGCAAGTATCCGCAGCAGGTTTGTTTTGTCTCCCCACAAAGTTGGAAGATCGAACCAGAATCGTGTGCTCCGCAGAATGGTCATGTGTTCTCCCAGCAGGAGTTTTCATCCTTGGCATCTTGCATATAGTAATCATCATTTGCATTTGCATCCTAAAAACGTGTAGCATTTCCATTCAATATGGAGCATTACGCCATAGAAAAACTCAAACATATGCAGACATGTGTTAAGCCAGATTGGATCGTATCCCCAGCAGAGGTGGACCGTTTTGCAACATCTGTATGGCGCATTTGCAGCAGTTGCTCTTCGTAGCATTCAAAATTGACAATCCCCCAGAGAGATTTTTTTCCTCACCAGTCCGTGAAAAGAAAGCCTGATTATCCCCAGCTTAGTCCCTGGCAAGTGTCTGGCCTTGTCTTGACATTTGTAGATGTCATCCTTACGATACCAGTAGGTGTCGTGTTGATCCCCGTGTGGGTCTTCCTTCTTTTGGTGTCGGTAGACATCATCTTTCGATGTTCGTAACATCAGTTTCTCTTCCCATTCGTCCGTTGATGTCTGGTCGTGGTTCCTTTCCCATTCGTCCGTTGACGTCTGGTCGTGGTTTCTTTCCCATTCATCCGTTGATGTCTGGTCGTGGTTGTAAGACCCCAATTTTGTCCCTAAGATCCCTCATGGCATCATATCATATCATCTCATTGCCTCAAGGATCATTGTGCACCTTGCCTCCTTCCCTGTGGGTGGATTATCTTTTGAGAGTGATTCTTGATCACCAAGCATGTTTTACATTTGTATATCATTGCTTTTCCTTTTATCACTAACCAAAAGTACAAAAATATGTCATCTAACCTTTGTCTTGCAGATGAAGCAATCAACAGTCAAGACAGTTAAAGGCATTCATTGAGCAATAGATGGTGGCCATTCTTGAGAATTTGGACCCCACAATCATTCACAAGAGTTCATATGAGCTATGATATCATTTTGAATCAAAATTCCAAGTGGTAGAGGCTTGAATTTCATCAGAACATTGCCAAGTCAATTGAAGGCCTAGAAAGTCAACTACCAAGTCAACTGTGGATTTGGAGGTGGGAAGTGATTAGAAATACCTCATTCATGTTCAAACCAGTCTCATTTGACATTTCAAACATTCACAATGAAGAAAATAAAGTCAGGTCAAAACTTTCCAAAAATAGAAAGTGACATATAATTCAAATTTGCCAAAAATGGAATGGTTTTAACCTAACTTCAACTTCAAATTACATCATCAAGAAAGCTTCAAACGAAATTTTGTTGAACATGAAAGTTTTAGATCTTTCTCTCCCATTTCCAAAAAGTCCAAGATCATCAATTTCTAATGTGTGGTTAAGAAGATATGATCAAAACATGGCAAAGTGTACTTGAAGATTCAAATGGTCATAACTTCACAACCAAGGCTCCAATTCAAGTGGCTCTTTTTTGTACATTCTTCTCTTGACCTCTACATTCCAAATCATGCATTGCATTTCATCAATTACCATCATATGAACATTTTCAAATTCACTTGATTTTTGGAGGGAAATTATGGAATTTAAAATTGGTACATTATTTGATCTTTTTTCCACTTCCATTGGCTCCAAGACAAAATTTGAAGTGAATTTGAAGCATTTTCGTGTACTGTTCACCATGCACACCATGCATAAGGGTGAAATCCCAATTTTGCATATGCACCTCATTTTTGCTAATCCAATTACCAATTGCTTAAACATGATTAGAGGCGTGATTAGGGAGAGGTATATAACACAAACCCTAACTGTTTTCAGCTAATAACACTCACAATTTTCAGATCTAGATCCAAACACCAATTTTTTCTCTCACTTTTTTCTTGCAATTTCTTCAAACACAAACCATTTCCATTGCTTGATCCTGGTTCCTGAAGCATCATTGAGTAGAATTGCACGTGGAATCAATAGATTTGGTACAATTTTGAAGCATGCTCGAAGCATGATGCATTAATGGTGAACTCAAAGTCTGGTGAAATCAAGAGCAGATGAACTTCAATTCTTCCTCCAATCATCCATACAAGTGTTCTAGAAGAGCTTTTGAGCATTGCAAGGCCTGGATAACACGATTCACCAATTCTGCTCTTCAAGAGGTTCCAAATCGATCCTCTTATTTCTCAAATTCATTATGCTATTGTTGTTGATCTTTTGATGCTGAGTATTCTGAGCTTTAGATCATTAAATTCCATGCAGATTTGAGTTAGTTATGTTGATTTAAAGATCCATGTGTGAAACTTGATTGCTTCGATTTGATCTTGTTGCTTCGATTCATGCTTAGTTATTAGTGGATTTGTGCTCTATGTTGCAAGATCTACATGATGATATGTTTGATTTTAATTTCTGAGAATTTTGTTCTTGAGCCTGGCAGTGTTCATGATGAACACGATGAAGATGATGAAATTTCATTTCCAGGCCTTGTTTTGATCTTTCGAAATTCTTTTCCTGAGTTTTGCATGTGTTTGTGAAAAGCTCGCTTCCGATTGGCTCATGCAATTGCCATGCGTGCACTCTCATTGGCTCTCGCGTGTGTTGACCGTGTTGACTGGCCAGCGTTTAAATGGAACGCTGCGTTTTGCAGCTTGGCGCCAATCACAATTCAAAATGCGCTTCAATTCGATTCCAGCTCAAAACATTATTTCAAATGCTTCACATCATTTTCCTTTCCCACCATGTTTCCATGTACATACTTCACATGCTTTTTTTTGTTTTTTCTCCATCTTTAAAAATTCATATATAATTGAAAATTGCTCCAAAAAATATGTGATTTTTTGCATTATGTCACATTTTCTGTCTAGTATTTTATGATCATTTTTCCATAAATTGTGCTTGGCTGGATTTTAATTTGTGCTAGGGTTTGTGAACATGTATGCTACTTGTACCTTGCCTTGCCATATCATTTGTGAAATGCTGAGCTTTTATCCAAGGAATCTGAAAATTTACATGATGAAACTAGACACTTTGCTTGAAATTATGGTGTTGATTTGGTATTTTTATCATGTGCCATTTCTGCTTTATGATCATGTTAAATTGGTGTCAAAATTTGTGTCACACCTTTGCTTGTTCATCTTATGTGATGTGTTTGCCTTTCCAAATGATTTCCAATTGTCCTGATTTTGTGTATGATGCTTGATATAAATGTTGTGAATGAGCATGAATTTTTTGGGAATTATTTGAATGATTTCTGATTTAATTGAGATTTTTCATTCTGGTTGAGCACATTTGAGCTTTAAAATTTCCTTGAACTTCAAATGATCATGAAATGGATTTGGTATATGATATTGATGTGAGACCTTTTGGAATGTTTCAGGATGTGTTTGAAGTTGATTCATGTTAATTTTCAGCTTCTGTTTTAAATTTTTTCTCCATCTTTGACCCTAGGCTTTGACCTAGTGGTTTGCCTCTCACATTTGAGCTTTGATTTCAGGTTGAACATCCAAGTTCCATAGTTGTTGATGCTCCATCATTTGAGCATTGATGTTTGCCTTTGATTACTAATCTTTGTGTGTTTTGTAGGTTGATGTTGACTCATTTGAGTTTGACCTTTGGCTTGCACATTGTGAACCTTGTCTGTTTGTCTGATATTAACTGTTGGTTGTTTGTCTGTATAGTTGTACTGATTTGTTTGATGTTTCCACAGGTACATTAGTTGCTTAAGTTCACTTTGAACTTGCTTTTGCTTGGTTGCTTAACCACTTAGGTATAACTTCTCTTCTTCATGTAGTCTGGAAGACCTGTCCTGTTATGTGGGCAGACACCTGTCTGAAGTCCTCCTTAAGAGGCAATGCTTGTGATTGTTTATCTTTTGTGCCAAGCAGGAAAAGTCCTCTTATGAGGCAATTGGTAGACAAAAGAGATGTGTAATCCATCTCCTACTATTCAGTGTGTCATCCTTTTGCTCACATAACATGTTGATGCATTGTGGGTACTAACCCAAGATCTTATAGAGTCTACTTGTGGAGAAGAGTTCCTACTTTCTGAACTCCCACACCTTCTATTATTCAAAGCTCTCCCAGGCCAGGGATAAGAGCTATGAGGCACACCCCTCATCTCCATTTCATCTGCTTCACCTTAACTTTCAATGTTAAGGTTTAGAGTACAACATACCCGATTCCAGTTGACTGTAAAGTCTAACCTTGTTTGAGCCTTATTGCTTATATATAGTGTGTGCTAATTGACTTGTTTGTCTGATTATTTGATTCATCTGTGCATATTTGCTTGAGTGTGCTTTTGTGCATTTATCATCATCATTTGTATATCATTCCATAAACTTTGCTTGATAGCATTTTACTTTGTCCATGGAGGAGACAAGCATAAGTCCATTACTTGGCAGTTGTTCCTATGATATGGTGGGAGACTAGTATAAGTCCATTGATTGGCATCTGGTATCATTGTTTTGTTTTAGGAGATTGGTATAAGTCCATTTATTGGCATTTGATATCCATGTTTGTTTTAGGAGATTGGTGTAAATCCACTGATTGGTATCCGGTATCCATGTTTGTTTGTGAGACCAGTATAAGTCCATTGATTGGCATCTGGTATCATTGTTTGTTTTAGGAGATTGGTGTAAATCCATTGATTGGTATCCGATATCCATGCTTGTTTTAGGAGATTGGTGTAAGTCCATTAGTTGGCATCCGGTATCCATTTGCTTCGCTCATTTGCTTATTTGCTTTGTTGCCTATTCCAAAGGAATCACTTGAATCATCTACATATGATTTCAAGAGGTGAACCTCTAAGAAGTTTTACTTCCTCACCCTCCATCCTTTTGTTTCTTTAAACCTCCATTTGCATGTTAACCCAAAACCAAAAATATTGTGCAAACATTCTCATCTCTTTTCAAATTAGAAACCTAGGCTTTAGGCCTTTAATTTTTCAAAACTCCATTTCACAATACTTCTTTGAATTGAATTCTAATCATACCTTGACCATCTTTTGTGAATAAATCTTAATTGGTTAATCCAACTCATTCAATTGTTTTTGTGGCTTTGTCCATCCTTGATAAGTTTTCATACATTAGCCATAGGTTTGATTTATCCTAGTTGGTTGAAGTTAATCTCACCTTCTGTCCTTAGTGATTGAATTATAAGACTTCCTTGCTTATTATAGGGTTAACCCCTCACTAGCGAGTTGAAGCTTTTCTCACATGGTGGACTTGTTGTTTGTATAAGGTTGAGTTTTCTCCCGTGGATAACGAAAGACCTTAGGGCTTTTGTTTTAAAATGAACCCACTCATATTTTGGAAATCTTTTAGCCGAACTACGGCGTTTTGATCCTTACCTTTAATGGAAGGTACGTAGGTAACGGGTTCATCCGTTCAAACACAAAAACAATAAAAATTGTATATTCTTTTCTCATCCCTTCAATCCATGTTTGCACAATAATTATTTCATAAACAAATAACATTTCATACAACAAGTGTGAAAAGGGCTCCCTAGGAGTACCTAGGACGTTTTGGGTGCCTAACACCTTCCCATTGCGTAATTAACCCCTTACCCAGATTCTCTGATCTTTTCATTAGTTTTCTATGTGTAAAACTTCTTAGGCTTTTGTTCGCTTTTTAGCCATTCCTTTGGATAAATAAAAGTGCGGTGGCGACTCGATTCTTTGTATGCTTTGCTTTTGATTTAATCAATAAATCATAAAGTGACGAATACACCGCTACAGAAAAGTGGCGACTCCACTGGGGAAATCTCCTTGGTGGTACTGCCTACTTTTCACCCTTGTTGTATGATATTGTTTATTTGTTATATGACATATTTTTGTACAATTTGGGATAACTGTATTGATTGTAATGTTTGAATTGCTTGATATACAATTGCTGTTTTGCTTGGTGATCTCTGTGAGATGAGTTCTATACCCGAACTCGAGTGCACCTTAGGATAGGAGAATGGCGTAGTCTCGTCGACTTGTGTGGAGTATTCCTTAACAAGTTGACTTGCGAGTCCATTCACTTCGTGGAGGTCATGTTGGATTAATAATGTCACACAAGTTATTTGTGGTTAGGCATTATTCTTTCAATCATGTGCCTTAGAAGCCAAGGACCTTAGTTTACCAAGCCCATCTTGGCCTATTTTTAGGACGTAGTGCGGAGGTCGTTCAAATGTAAGATCTGATGCGATTGTTACGCGATACTATACTCATAAGAGTCTCTCTTGATAATATTTTTGGAATACGAGTATTCGTTCCTCCGATAATATTCGAAAGATAGGATGATGACTATGGGAACCTCTGGTAGAACATGTTCGGCAGGTTTAAACCCTAGTACACTCCCTTTGGGTGGTTCTTAACCGAGACTCCATGCTCGTGACTCTCAACAAACCCGTGATTCATGGTCGAGTCATTCAGACATCCTTAATATCAATGGAACTTGGGTGTTGAAAAGGTGAAAACCATAATCCACCAAAATGGATGATTGATATTAAGGATGATTGAGCTGGTTCATGTATTGTTAATATCAATGGAACTTGGGTGTCGATAAGGTGAAAACCATAATCCACCAAAATGGATGATTGATATTAAGGATACTATGAGCTTTCCCATGACCTTTGTCTGGTGTGATTTGCTTGATCCTTGAGTGTGATTGATACATTCATGCATTCATCTTTTCATCTGCATCCATATCATCAAAAAATGAGAATTTTTTTTTCCAAGGAACTTAAGGGGTTTCTTTGCAAAAAAAATTCAGACATGGAAAGACAAAATTTGCAAAAATTTGATGAGATATTTCCAAATGCGATTAAATGCTAAATATTTCAAAATTGCAAATAGAACCCTCGAGTTCCTTTGAAAATAAAAAACCAATCATATGCACAAGCATTACATGCATCATATGCATAAGCGGGTTTTGTTCAGCTCCTGTCCTGTGATCTGACCCTGCGATCTTCATTTATTTTGAAGACACGCTGACTCACCGGTACTACATCAGAGCCATTCCTGCAAGATTCATGGATTATCGAAGGCTCTCCTGGTTAGCCACTTGTCTTATTTCTCATATATTGATGCTGAGGATGAAGTTGGAACTCCCTTTCAAGCTTTGTCTATAGCTGAGCCGATTGAGAAGAAGTCTCCTTCATTTGCTTCCTATCGTGATGTGAAACTGGCCATTGAATGTGGTGCAGTTGCTGGTTTGGGAAAGATGATTGAGCTTGAAGACAATAAATCCCGGGTTGGCATTGGCTATTCTTCCGGGGCATTCGATGAGCAAGGGCTGTTCAAGAGTGGAGGTTTCATCCACGCTGATCAAGCTGAGGAAGCTGCTGCTATTCTGGAAGAGGATGCAGAGGATTTGAGCAACTTCATCATACCTGGTGGTGTCTGCCACAATTGGGTCGCTGTGGATGTTCCTACGGTCATTCATAAGTCAGTGTAATTTGTTCACTTTGTTCAAAACCCTTCTCCCATGCCAAAAGGAGAAGTGATGACATTGTTGGCAGCATTTATACAATGATATTTCATCCAATTAATGCATTGCTAAACATTTTTTTTCCATTTGTTTTCACTTTTTGCTTTTGCATGAAATCAGTGATCACAAAAAACCCTAAAAACAAGAATAAAAGCAATCCTTTCATCTGCATAAATGATTTGCTTGTTTAAATTCAAAAGCTTTTCATTATGCAGGGATTTCTAAACCCATTGAACATAATGATCCAACGCCATCTCCCAATCTTGAATTCCTTGTATTTGAGGCAGAGGAAGATGATGTTGAAGGGGATTCCTGATGAGATTACCCGTCTCCTTGAGCACGAAGAGAAGCTCATTCAGTTGTATCTTGAGAATCAGCAAACAGTCAAACTGGGGCACTCCAAATGTAATGTAAAAAAAAAAAAAAGAAGGGGTGAAAAAATAAAAGAATAAAGTCAAAATGAAAAAAAAAAAAAAAAAAAAGAAAGTATACCCTCAAATCCCTAGTTGACTGATGCTGAATGGATTCAGGGTCATTATGACCAACTGAATTTGATTGAAGAGAAGAGATTGACTGCCATGTGCCATGGTCAGTTATATCAGAAGAGAATGAAGAAAGCATTCGATAAGAAGGTCAAGCCTCGTGTGTTCCGAGAAGGTGACCTCGTGCTCAAGAAAGTTTTGTCTTTCGCGCCCGATTCCAGGGGCAAGTGGACTCCAAACTATGAAGGTCCATATGTTGTTAAGAGAGCCTTTTCAGACGGTGCTCTGATGCTTACAACAATGGATGGGGAGGATTTCACTCGTCCTGTGAATTCAGATGCAGTCAAGAAATACTTTGCCTAAAAAAAAAGTATACAAAAAAAAAATAGAATAGCTCGCTAAGTTGAAAACCCGAAAGGGCGGCTTAGGCAAAAATGAGCGTCTCGGTGGAGAGCCCGCAAGGGGGATCCAGGCAAAAATTAGAGACATAAAAAAGAATATTTGCATCCCGCTAGATTGAGTACCTCACCCTGGGGCAATCTAGGCAAAAATTAGGGATTTGGCAAGTAACTGCATCCTGACAAGACTTTCTGTTCCGGAGCTGTCTGTTCGTCAGAGATTCTCAATTCGTCGTCAACTGAAGCTTCGAATACATCGAGATTCAAATTGGTAGAGAAAGGATCATTATGTTCAATGTAGCCCTCTTCCAATATATATCACTGATTTCAAATTTGTACAGATCTATGGAGTCTTGCCATTTGCAGGCTACCATTCCATCAAATCAATTTGAACTTTTATCCAATTATTTGCACTCTTATTTGTTTCAATTCAACAAATGTTTTGCACGTTTTAATTGATAAAATGTCATTGTTTTAAACAAATAAAATTTTTCAAATTGTTGTTTTAAACAAAGTGAACATTCACAATGATGAAAGGATACTTAAGAATTTCTCAGTGCTCTCCCAAGGGTGGCATGATTTCCAACAGGTAAGACATTTTGTTCATATTCCTGGCATGGTTGTATCCTTTTTCTCCGGATTTTGTTGTTGGGGTTGTTCCCCAAGCAGAGCTCTTGTGGGGTTGTTCCCCAAGCAGAGTGTTTGTTAGGACTTCATGATCCTCTCCAACAATATGTTCTTTCCTCAGCACGGGTGTTTCCCTTCTTGGAAGATTCAGTGGTTGGTGGGTTGATATCCCGGTACGTTACCACTTTCCTCAGCACAGTCGTTGGCAGAGTTGTTGATATGATATACTGCATTTATGCTATATTTCCCCATCAGAGCGCTTAGCCCTTCAGTAGAGCAGTGATTATTTCCTCCTCAGCAGTTGTTGGTTTATTTTTGGAAGGTTCAGCATTTGGTGGTTGATCCCTAGCTCTCCTCCTCATCCCCAGTGGATTCCCCAGTGGAGCCACCAATAGATTTGTGGTATGGTGGATTATATCTGAGAAGTTTCCTGCAGAAGCTGTGATTTCCCCAGAGTCCCTGCCAGAGTTGTTTCCCCCAGTAGGGTCGGTTGGTGATCTATCATCCAGAGATTTGGTTGATTTCCTGATGCTTTTGATCCCTAGTAGAGTGGCTTGTTGCAGAATCTACTTTTGTGATCTATTTTCCCTCAGTGGGTTTATCCCCAATAGAGTGGCTGACAATTATTCCCAGTAGAGTTGCTTGTGCAGTTTGATTCTACATGGATGATTTGTTCTCCCTTTGTGGGTTGTTCCCCAGCGGAGTTATTTGGAGTTGCTTTTGGGGCAATTTTTGCCTGAGCAGTGAACTCTTGTTTCCCAGTTGATACTGAGAACCCCCCTACAGAAACCTCGGGATTTCTCTAGTTTCCCCAACAGATTTGTCTTTGTGGCCGTGGTTGCCTGTTGTGACTTTCTGTTCGCCAGTTGGGTTGATTGTTGATCCATCACTCAGAGATTTTGTGAGTTGGTGATACCTCTTTTGCCTCCCAGCAGATCTTTTCTTTTTCAGCAATATAGATCTCCAGTAGTATGGCTTTCCAGTTGGCTTTCTTGGATTTTCCCTCTGGAAGTGTAGTACCGGGCGTTTGATTCCTGGGCCTGTGAGTGTTAGATATGTCTGTTTTGTCAGCATTCATCAAACATAAATTACGCATATTCATGCATACTTTCAGCATTCCGATATTCATGTTGCATTTTTTGCCATATATCTTTTGTTTGTTGTCTCCTGCTATGGGTAATATAGATCTCTCCAATAGATCTTTTCCAAGCAGATGTCGGGTGTTTTAATCTCTCCATATAGAGTCAGCCCCATAAGTAGAAAGTGTCTGTCTTTTCTTCTGCAGTTCCCCACTGAGATATATCCTCGTGGATGACGGTTTCTTCCGTTTCCTCCCAATACATATATTGGGATGGATCTTCCTATTGAGTTATATCCTCTTTAGGACGAGTTTTGATTCAGTTTGCCTTTTTGGTTTGGTCCTGAATTGGCATTTTTCAACTGTTTCTTGTGCTTCCCTGTGGAATAAATGAATGAATTGCCCAGTAACTGGCAATAATTCTTTTATCCCCAGCGGAATCTTTTGGGCCTCTACCCTTATACCAGTAGTTGTCAGTCCTATGTTCCTTGCTTCTTGGCGGAATTTGTGGTTATATACCTTTTATTCCTCAGCAAGGATCGTTGGTTTTCTACCTAGTTGTCGGTAGTCGTAAATCCTATTTTCCTGCTCTCCAGCAGTTGGTGGTTTGTTAAAAACCCTATTTTTGTTCCCGTGCGGAATTGTGGTTCTTTCATTCCCACGCGGAGTTGTTGGTCTTCTATCCCGTATTCGGTAGATGTAAACCCTATCTGTTTATCCTCATCAGAGTTGTTGGCCACTACCCAGTATTCGGTAGTTGTAAGCCCTATCTCTTTTCCCCTAGCAGAGGTAACCTTTGTGGTTCATTCTGGTTGATGGAGGATTTTGTGGTTTTCTACCCCGTATTCGGTAGTTGTAAATCCTATGTTGTTGTGGTTTTAATCCCCAACGGAGTCTTCATCTCCCTGTGGAATAAGTTGAATATTTGCTCAGTATTTGGCATTCATTCACCCTATCCCCAGTTGAGTCTTTGGTTTTCTACCCCGTATTCGGTAGTCTTAAACCCTAATTTCTCCCCTTTGCAGAGTTAACCTTGTTGTTCATCCTAACCGATGATGGTTACTCTTTGTGGTTATCTTCATCCGATATTCGATGTTGATATTCCCCCCTTCGCTTCTGGGTAATTGCCGTTTGCTAGCAATTGTATCCCCAGCAAGTCTTGTGGATAATTGCAGGATGCTTGCAATTCATCCCCAGCGGGTCGTCTTTCATTTACCCTTTTGCTTGGCAATGATTGTTGCTCCCTTTGATCGGTCATCTTTATATACCTAGTTTTGGTATCCCGATGATTTTTCTTTTCGGTTGATTTATCCTTTATTAACCCAGTAACCGGATGTGGATAATCTTCCATCCGAGTATGTTATCCATGTTCTGACGGTAATGGATAATATATCTCATGCACTCTTCAGTCGAAGCCTGTTGTGTTTCCCTAGTCGAGTAAGATTCGTATTCCTTTGTGGAATCGAATATTTGTGTGTTTCTTGGATAATTGCCAGATGCTTGCAATTTATCCCCTGTGAGTTATCTTTCGTATACCCTGTTGTTGTGGTATCGATCGTCTCTCCTTTTGGTAGATCACCTATTATATACCCAGTAACCGGTATCTCTGGTGTCTCTTCCTTTTCGAGTGTATTATTCACGTTCTGACGGTAATGAATAATATATCTCATTCACTCGTTGGTTGGAGTCCTTTGTTGATTTTCCCCAGCGGAGTAAGATTCGTATTCTTTGTAGAATCGGATATCCATCCTTTAACAGGTTTGTGTTCAGGATAATGAGTGTTTTGGCATATATACCAATTCACGTTTTTGGTAGGTCACCTATTATATACCCAGTAACCGGTATCCCTGGTGTTTCCTTCCATGCGAGTATATTATCTACGTTCTGGCGGTAATAGATAATATATCTCATGCGAGTATACTATCCACGTTCTGACGGTAATGGATATTATATCTCATGCACTCTTTGGGTTTGTTTCCCCAGCTGAGTAAGGTTCGTTTTCCCGTTGTGGATTCAAATGTCCATCCTGTAAGTCGATTTGCTTTTTCAAGCCCTCCTTTCGGATGATGAGTGTTTTGGTATATATACCAATTTTTCACGCTTTGGTAGGTCACCTATTGTATACCCAGTAACCGGTATCCCTGGTGTTTCCTTCCATGCGAGTATATTGTCTACGTTCTGACGGTAATAGATAATATATCTCATGCGAGTATTCTATCCACGTTCTGACGGTAATGGATATTATATCTCATGCGCTCTTTGGGTTTGTTTCCCCAGCTGAGTAAGATTCGTTTTCCCATTATGGAATCGAATATCCATCCTGTAAGTCGATTTGCTTTTTCAAGCCCTCCTTTCGGATGATGAGTGTTTTGGCATATATACCAATTCACGCTTTGGTCGGTCACCTATTATATACCCAGTAACCGGTATCCTTGGTGTTCCTTCCTTTCTGCTCCCTATTATGACCTTGGTCCCCTGTGGAGTCAGATTTTCCTGAGTCGATGTACCTTTTTCAGGTCTTTCTCAGATGTTTTGGTTGGTTGATATCTCTCACCCTTATACCGGTCTTAGATATTCATTCTTCCTGAGTTTGTTACCCTTATACCGGTAACACCTCATTCTTTGTTGCTTCCCCAGGAGAGTCTCTTTGTTAGACCTTCTCCAGTGGAGTTTCCGTTGTGATTTTACCCTTTTGTTGTATTGGCGTTTTCCCCAATATATACAAGCTTTCCCCGGCAGGGAGGTTCTGTGTGAATCTTTTCCCCAGTCCGAGTCCGGATTTTTATCCGAAGTATCCTTGTGGATAGTTTGAGTCAGCTTGAGTATTTCCAATGGATGTGTTTTCCTTTGGAGTTCTTCTTTTTCCCAGTGTGAGTCCTTTACTCCCCAGTGAGGTCTCTAGTCCAGTCGTGTTTTGTTCACGCAGCGTCAGTTTTACCCTAATTCGGAGTTGTGTCCTGCTCACGCATTCTTTCCTTTTCCTTATCCCCATAAGAGTCCTGTTAGAGTCTCTGTTCTTGGTGAGTGTACTACTCCGATGGATCGTCTTTTCTTCTTTGTGGACCCATATCCCCACAAAGTTTGTTTCTTTCGCATGCATATATTTGCATCATGAGGTCTCTTAGGGACCAAAATTTGTCTCATTACTGTAATTTAAGCCCATTCTACCGCGTCGAGATGAAGATTTCTAAACTTCACTTCTCCGGCTAGAATGACCTTAAATAGGGGCATCTGTAAGACCCCAATTTTGTCCCTAAGATCCCTCATGGCATCATATCATATCATCTCATTGCCTTAAGGATCATTGTGCACCTTGCCTCCTTCCCTGTGGGTGGATTATCTTTTGAGAGTGATTCTTGATCACCAAGCATGTTTTACATTTGTATATCATTGCTTTTCCTTTTATCACTAACCAAAAGTACAAAAATATGTCATCTAACCTTTGTCTTGCAGATGAAGCAATCAACAGTCAAGATAGTTAAAGGAATTCATTGAGCAATAGATGGTGGCCATTCTTGAGAATTTGGACCCCACAATCATTCACAAGAGTTCATATGAGCTATGATATCATTTTGAATCAAAATCCCAAGTGGTAGAGGCTTGAATTTCATCAGAACATTGCCAAGTCAATTGAAGGCCTAGAAAGTCAACTGCCAAGTCAACTGTGGATTTGGAGGTGGGAAGTGATTAGAAATACCTCATTCATGTTCAAACAAGTCTCATTTGACATTTCAAACATTCACAATGAAGAAAATAAAGTCAAGTCAAAACTTTCCAAAAATAGAAAGTGACCTATAATTCAAATTTGCCAAAAATGGAAAGGTTTTAACCTAACTTCAACTTCAAATTACATCATCAAGAAAGCTTCAAACGAAATTTTGTTGAACATGAAAGTTGTAGATCTTTCTCTCCCATTTCCAAAAAGTCCATGATCATCAATTTCTCATGTGTGGTTAACAAGATATGATCAAAACATGGCAAAGTGTACTTGAGGATTCAAATGGTCATAACTTCTCAACCAAAGCTCCAATTCAAGTGGCTCTTTTTTGTACATTCTTCTCTTGACCTCTACTTTCCAAATCATGCATTGTATTTCATCAATTACCATCATATGAACATTTGCAAATTCACTTGATTTTTGGAGGGAAATTATGGAATTTAAAATTGGTACATTATTTGATCTTTTTTCCACTTCCATTGGCTCCAAGACAAAATTTGAAGTGAATTTGAAGCATTTTCGTGTACTGTTCACCATGCACACCATGCATAAGGGTGAAATCCCAATTTTGCATATGCATCTCATTTTTGCTAATCCAATTACCAATTGCTTAAACATGATTAGAGGCGTCATTAGGGAGAGGTATATAACACAAACCCTAACTATTTTCAGCTAATAACACTCACAATTTTCAGATCTAGATCCAAACACCAATTTTTTCTCTCACTTTTTTCTTGCAATTTCTTCAAACACAAACCATTTCCATTGCTTGATCCTGGTTCCTGAAGCATCATTGAGTAGAATTGAATTTGGTGCATGCTACAAGTTTTTTAACCATTCCATCATGTTCATAAGCTCATTTTAAAGGAAAATACACCATGCATGCTACTGTTCATGTTCATATTGCCATGCATAGGGTGAATTTTCGAATTTTTCCTTAAACCTCATTTTGCATTAAAATTTCATTAGCCAAGCTTAATCAACATTAGCATGGTAGTTAACACAGCATATAAAAGGATAATCATAACAGAATTTTTTATTCTAACTCATTCTAGATCTAGATCAGATTTTTCCCTCCAAAATTTCTCTCATTCCAAATTCAAAAATTCTCCACATAGCATATGATTTTTATTGCATAATTGTGTTCAGCAAGTGTTATTGATGAAGGATCAAGCTCTGAATTGAAGATTTTCATCAAGATTCAAGCACATCAAGCTCAAGAACATGAAGATGGAAGTTGCAATTTGATCAAGATCCAAGCCATTTCAAGCTTCTATTCGTGTTTAAAGCTTCAATATACAAGTGATAGAGGAGATTTGGACATTGCTAAGCCTTTGAATCCACTGCTGCCATTGATTGTTCTTCAAGAGGTACTTTAGTAGCTTTAACTTATTGCTTGAGTTGCTTTGCTTGTGGTTGGCATACCACCTAGGTAATCATCCTCTAACTCCATGTAGTCTGGAAGCCCTGTCGTTTCTTTTGGCAGGCATTTGGCTGAAGTCCTCCTTAAGAGGCAATGACTGTGTTTGTTTATATTTGTGCCATATAATTCAAGTCCTCCTAAGTGAAGAGGAAATTGGTAGATAGAAGGGATTTGCAATCAATCCCCTGCTATTCAGTTGAGTCTTTCATCTTGCTCGCACTACGTGCTGATGCATTTTGAATAAACACCCAAGATCCTTTGTATATAGAGTCAGTCAAGTGGAGTACAGTCTCACATTCTGGACTCCCACGTTTTCATTGATTGAAGCTCACCCAGGCCTGGGTTAAGAGCTATGAGGTCCAATCCTCATTACCTTTCATCTGCTCACCCTGACGGTCAATGTCAGGGGTTAAGAGCATCAGATACCCTTCCAGCCGGCTTGTTTGTCGAGGTTGATATGACCCCTTAACTAAAGCCTCACCCTTGATGTTTGAGCCCCCTTGTTGGTGTGTTTACTTCATGCTGTATGTGTTTGTGTGCCGTGATTGTATCCCCTAGGTTTGCTAGACTTCGCATAGTCTCGTTTGCATGTCAATTAAGGTAGCACGGTTCCTTCGTCTAGGACTTCCTTTCTTGCGTGAGCTTTCCTAAAACATAAACCAACTTTATCCCTCTTAAGGACACGTTAACTCCTTCTACTTCAGGTGAGTAAGTCTCCAAAGGTCGAGCATCCGGTAGATTGCGTAGTAACGTTGTTCACCTAAAAAACACAAAACAAATAGAAATAGTTTAGCCGAACTACGGCAACTCTGATTCTCATGTGCAGATGAGATACGTACGCACGAGATGCGATGTCTTGTCGAGTTTGACTGACAACTAAATTTAACCCTTTTCTCTCGCCCTCGTTGCGATTGAGACCTTCCCTTTCTCTTGCCCTAGTTGCAATCGAGACCCTTCTGCTTTGTGCGTTTGTTCGGAGTCTGATGTAAGCCCAGTGATTGGCATTCGGTTTCCCGTTTATTTGTTGTTTGTTAGGAGTCTGATGTAAGTCTAGCGATTGGCATTCGGTTTCCTGTTTGCGTTTCTTTGTTCGGAGTCGGATGTAAGCCCAACGATTGGCAGTCCGTTTCCAGTTGTGTGTTTGCTCTGACGTCTCAGCGTCTTTGGTTTAGTGTTTTGTTTCGGCGTGCGTTAGCCGAGCTACGAGTGCTCTGATTCTTACTCTGGTTAGAGAAGATACGTATGCATAGGATGCGATGTCCTAGCGAGCACGTTTCCCGTATCCCCGAACTACGTCGACTCTGATGTTTGTGTCTGACAAACTATGTAGGCCCAGAATGCGACGTCCTGCCGAGTCCGCTTTCTCCGTCTTCGTTCATCTGTGTTCTATTCCAGTTTTGTGCAGTTTTTGGAGCAGTTATTCAGCAACCTTATTCTATTCTTTCTGAGCGTGGATCCCGTCGAGTACGACGGACGTGAGGGGGTGTTAATACCTTCCCCTTACGTAACCGACTCCCGATCCTTGCAATCTCTGGTCGTAAGACCATTTCCTTTCCAGGTTTACTTTGAGCGTTTTCTTTCCCTACTTTGGGATAAATAACGCACGGTGGCGGCTCTGTGTCTTTTTCCCGTCGGTTGTTTTTCGCGTATGCGACAGCTGGCGACTCTGCTGGGGAAACTAGAGAAGTTGACCTCTTGCTGGTCCATCTTCCCTAAGCGAGTAAATCCTAGCGCTCTTTAGGATAGTTGTGGTTGCTTTTACTGCTTTATTTATTGCATTTTGTTGATTATGCTGTGATTGTATATATTTGCATATATGTTTGCATGCATCATATTATCATTGTGGTGGCTGTGTATCTGTTTCTCTGTGGGGTGGGAGTTACAAGAGGTAAAAGGCCCAATACCCAGGCTATGAGTGAACTTTAGGACACCTAGGAATAGAGTGATTCATGGGAAGCGGGTGGTATGGTGCCACTTAGAGGAACATGATATCACGAGCAATTCAGATTCTGATGGGGTACTATCGTTGCATACACCTGGTGTGCTTATGATGATATTCTTGAAAGGATCGTTTATCCTGCATTTCTCTTGACCTTACCCTGGCCTAGATGACACCCGTGAGTGGGGAGGGAATGAATCATTTACAGGTACAGATGGTGACTTGCTCTGTTGGTGACCGTGTCCTGTTGGTGACTTCTGTTTGGTCCTGTTGGTGACCTGGTTCTGAAGTATGGGTTCCAGATGACCTTGGGTTCTAGATGACCTTGATCTGTGGTTTCTGATGCCGAGTTCATGCCGAAGTTCTGATCCTGTGCCTCGTGATACACAGCCAACCAGTCATAGTCTCATCATTTGCATCATAGCATGTTTATTTTCAAAAAAAAAAATAATGCAAAAAAAAGGGAAAAATGCAAAGAAGAAAAAAGCTAATTTGCTCATGCATATCATTTCTTAGGTTCATTCAGGAGTCTGTTCACTGTGAGAGATGGCAGCCATTCCAGAGTTGAAGAGAAAGATTTGCACCTACAGCTTTTACCGTGAGCCGTTGACATCTTTGGAAGAATTGAGTAGTCTGGTGACCGGTTGTAATCAGAAGGTGTTTGATGATCAATATGGGGACATTCTGGCATTATTGAAGATGGTGGTTGATCCGGTACCTCTGCAGCTCTCTTACAGTTCTATGATCCAGAGCTCCGTTGCTTCACTTTTCAGGACTATCAGTTAGCGCCCACTCTTGAAGAGTATTCCATCCTTATGAATGTCCGAATCAAATACCAAGTACCCTTCCTGGATGTGCTGAAGGAGGTGGATTTCAGAGTTGTTGCTAAGGCTCTTTATTTGAGTATCAAAGAAGTGAGTGACAATTGGAAACCAAGTGGTGATGTTGTGGGTTTGCCTTTGAAGTACCTGGTGAGGATGGCTAAGGAAGAAGCAAAGAAAGGAAATTGGGAAGCTGTCAACGCTCAAGTGGCTGTCATGATTTATGGAGTTGTTTTGTTCCCAAGTATGCCTAATTTTGTGGACCTTGCAGCAATCATTATTTTCATCGGAGGAAACCCGGTGCCTACCTTGTTAGCTGACACTTATTATGCTATACACAGCAGGCATGGTAAGGGTGGAGCTATCAGGTGTTGTCTCCCATTGCTACTCAAATGGTTCTTGTCCTTTCTACCAACCAGTGGACCTTTTGTGGATACTCAGAATACTCATAAGTGGACTCAGAGGATTATGTCACTCACCTCTTATGATATCAGGTGGCAAGCTTACAGGATGAATGTGCGCAATGTCATTATGAGTTGTCGAGGGTTTCGTAATGTTCCACTCATAGGAACTAAGGGTTGCATCAACTACAACCCGGTTCTTTCTCTCCGTCAGTTGGGTTTTGTCATGAATGAAAGGCCACTAGATGCTGAGATAGCTGAGAGTGTGTACTTTGAGAAGCGGAGTGACCCAGCTAGATTGGAGCAATTGGGAAAAGCTTGGGAGAGTATTGGTGTCAAGGATGGATCTGTTTTGGGGAAGAAGTTTGCCATTTCTATGCCTGCCTACATTGAATGGGTCAAGGATAGAGTTGAGACTTTGTTATTACCCTATGATAGGATGGAACCACTGCAAGAACAACCACCTTTGATACATTCTGAGAATGTGCCTGCTAAATATTACAAACGAGCCTTAATGGAGAATCACCAGTTGAAAGAAAAGGAACAAGAGATCCAAATGGAGCTTTACAAAGCCAAAACTGATAAGTTGAATTTGACTCATAAACTCAAAGGAGTGCAAGGTGAAAGTGCTAGTAAGTTGAGAAACAAGAAGAGGTGCTATGAGGAGATACAAGCAATGTTGAATGAAGAACGCCATGAGCGCTTGAGGTTGCAAAAAGCGGAAGCCAATTACCAAAGGAAGATACGAGACTTGGAAAGAAAGCTTAAGGACAAGGATGCTCAGTTGAAGAAAGAGATAAACCTAAGGCATGCATCGGAGAACCAACTCAGAGAAGAAGTGGTGGAACTCAGAGTGCAACTGAAGGAGAAGCTCACTCCTTTACCTGAGTGTTCAGAGTGTGACCGGTTGATGGATCAGTGCCAGTAACTGAAGACTCTCATTCCTGGAGGACGACGTTCTTAGTTTGTCTTGTTGTTTATTTTGAGAATCACCTCCAGGATTGTTGGATGGGTTTCCTTGTTTTATTCTGATGATTTGAATCTTTGCTCGAACTATGTTGTATGGTCTTTATTCCTCATGATTATAGATGAGATTGTTGATGTTTCCCTTGTGCTCATGATCCTGTGTAGGTTGCTTCTTTGATGTTTATATTGCAGGTTGCCATTTTTCATAAGATGGACAAGACTCTTGAATGCCTGAGAAATGAACATAGCATATGCATCATACGCATCATACACATATCATTCTCGCATTACAGGTGTTCTTGACAAGACTTCTCATTCTGGTTCCTGTTTTAGGCAGGATTGCTGATCGTCGTCCGCACCATTACGCGACAAGACTGAATCAACAGAGAAGCATGGATCAAGTTCAGGCCGAATTGGCAGAGATGAGGGCTAACATGGCCCAACTTATGAGCATGATGCAAGGGGTCGTTCAAGGGCAAGAGGAGCTTCGAGCCTTGGCCCAGAGACAGGAAGCTGTGATTCGACCTGTCAACCGTAATTCGCCAGAGGGAGTCCCTGTTAATGACACTGTTGCTGCTACCATTCCCGTCAATAACTATGCTGTGGGTGATGAATTGAGGGGTATCAGAATCAACGGATAACCTATCGCTCCAGAGACTGTTAATGTTCGAGGACCCGTGCTCCAGCTCGCCATCCTGCTCCGTTGGTTGATAGACAGGAGGATATGTTCACTCTCCTTAGTGATGATGATGAGGTGGGACGGACTGAAGATAGGGATAGAAAATTTGATGCCCTAGCTGATAAGATCCGTGCCATGGAGTGTCAGAACTCTTTGGGCTTTGATCTTACCAATATGGGTTTGGTTGATGGATTGAGAATCCCTTATAAATTCAAGGCGCCATCCTTTGACAAATATAATGGCACTTCTTGTCCTCGCACCCATGTGCAGGCTTACTACAGAAAGATCTCCGCATACACTGATGATGAGAAGATGTGGATTTACTTTTTCCAAGACAGCTTGTCTGAAGCGTCTTTGGATTGGTACATGGATCTGAAGAGAGAATCCGTTAGAAGCTGGAGGGACTTGGGTGAAGCCTTTCTGAGACAATATAACCATAACATGGATATGGCTCCGAGCCGAACCCAACTGCAGAGCTTGTTTCAAAAATCTGGTGAAAGCTTCAAAGAGGACGCCCAGAGATGGCGTGAATTAGCGGCAAGGGTGCAACCTCCGATGTCGGAGAGAGAGCTGACCGACATGTTCATTGGGACCTTGCAGGGTGTGTTTATGTACCGTATGGGAAGTTGCCCGTTCGGTAGCTTTTCAGATGTTGTTATCTGCGGAGAAAGGACTGAGAGTCTTATCAAAGCAGGTAAGATTCAAGATTCTGGTTCTTCATCTTCAAGTTCGAAGAAACCATTTTATGGGGCACCCCGAAGGAGGGAGGGTGAGACTAATGCTGTGCACAGCCGGAGAAATACAAACAGAGGACAATATCGTCAGGTTGCTGTTGTGACTATTCCAGCACCCCAACCTCAATCTCAACAACAACATCCCAGACAACAACAACAACAACAACAGTAACGCCCGTTTCAGCCAAAACAGAGAATGCCAGAGCGTCAGTTTGACCCGTTGCCCATGACATATGCTGAGTTGCTTCCTGAACTGCTCAAGTTGAAATTTGTTGAGCTTCGCACTATGGCTCCGTTGACAAGGATACCTGCTGGGTATGATGCCAATGTCCGTTGCGACATTCATTCCGGTGCACCTGGGCATCATATTGAAAATTGTCGGGCTTTCCATCATAAGGTCCAGGATTTGATTGATGCCAAGACAATCAACTTTTCTCTTGTTCCTAATGTTGTGAATAATCCTATGCCTCAACATGGCGGGCCTAGGGTGAACAATGTGGAAGATGGGGAAGCTGTAGATTTGGTGATGGATGTTGATGATGTTCAAACTTCGTTGCTTGTGGTAAAGGAACGTTTGTTGAATGGGGGAGTGTTCCCGGGCTGTGATGAGACCTGTTCAGACTGTGATGATCAAGAGAATGGCTGTGTGAAGTTGAAAAGAGGTATCCAGGGTTTGATGGATGATGGTTGCCTACAGTTTAGTAGGGTTGTGAAAGATCGTGGGGTGGTATCAACTGTCACCATTTACTTCAAACCGTCCGAGGGTCCTGGACGTGCGCCAAGAACTGTTAACGCACCCGTAACTATTGGTACTCCGGTGACCATATCTGCACCAGTAATTGTTGGTACTCCTACCACCATTGTTGCTTCTGGTGGAAGACCTCTTGAGAATAGTAGAGCGGTTCCGTGGAAGTATGATAATGCTTTCCGCAGCAACAGAAGGTCAGAGAATCAGATCAGACCGGTGAATCAGGCTCCAGTGACCATTGGTGTGCCAAATAGAACTCCTGTAACTGTTGGTCCGGCTGTGGACAATGTGGGAGGAACCGGAGGGTTTACTAGAAGTGGTTGTCTGTTTGCACCACAGACTCTGAGGGACAGCAATGCTGAGGCTCTTGCGAAAGCAAAGGGAAAGCAAGCTGTGGTTGAGGAAGGACCAGTGCATAAGGAGGTGCCTGAGGGCTCTTTTGAGAAAGATGTGGAGGAGTTCATGAAAATCATCAAGAAAAGTGATTATAAGATTGTGGACCAACTGAACCAGACACCGTCGAAAATCTCTATTCTTTCTCTGTTGTTGTGTTCTGAGTCACACCGTAACGCCTTGCTGAAAATGTTGAATTTGGCTTACGTGCCTCAAGAGATTTCGGTCAACCAGCTCGAGGGTGTTATCGCAAATGTGAGCACGAGACACGGTTTGGGGTTCACAGATCTGGATCTGACGCCTGAGGGTCACAATTATAACAAAGCTCTACATATCACTATGGAGTGCAAAGGCGCAATGTTGTCGCATGTGTTGGTTGACACCGATTCTTCCTTGAACGTGTTTCCCAAGAAGGATCTGATTAAGCTTGATGTTGAAGGGGTTGTCCTCACCCCAAGTGATCTTGTGGTTCGTGCTTTTGATGGATCCAAGCGATCTGTTTTCGGCAAAGTCACAGTGCCAGTGAAGATCGGCCCAGAAGTGTTTGACATTGTCTTCTATGTGATGGATATTCAACTAGCATATAGTTGTTTATTGGGGCGTCCCTGGATACATGGGGCTGGGGCAGTTTCGTCAACTCTCCATCAAAAGCTGAAGTATGTGTGGAATGGCCAGGTCGTGACTGTGTGTGGCGAGGAGGACATTCTTGTGAGTCATTTATCTTCCTTCAAGTATGTGGAGATGGATGGCGAAATTCAGGAAACTTTGTGCCAAGCCTTTGAGACCATTGCTATTGAGAAGGTAGCTTTTGTGGAGCAGAAGAAACCAGGTGTCTCAATTGCGTCGTACAAACAGGCTGTGGAGGTTGTCAACTCAGGCAATGCAGAAGGATGGGGCAAGATTGTTGACATGCCTGTCAAAGAAGACAAATTTGGTATCGGTTATTAGCCTCTTCAGTCAGAGCAGGCAGGGTGTTCAGAAAGGGCTGTGTACCTTCACCAGCGCTGGGTTGATGAATCATGGTGACGTCTTTGCATCCGGTAGTGAAGACGGTGACAGTGATTGTGATATGGACAACTGGGTGCGCCCGTGTGCTCTATGGGGAGATGGTGAACAATTGGACAGCCGAAGAAATAGTCCAAGTTACTCTTCAGACAGAGTAATTTTCTTTCGTTTTTCATTTTGCACAAAAACCCTGCGCTTTGCCCGAGGCGTAGTGGTTCATTGTAGGGCCACATCATGTTTTGAAATGATTATCATTAATAAAGGACGTTTTGCAAACAAATTTGTGCTCACTGTCTTTCTGTTTTTATTTTCTTTTTTTCAAACAATAAAATGGCAATGTTTTTTTGTTTTTGTGACTTTCTTGAACTCTTTTCTAAAACAAAACATTAAACATCGTTCATGCAGAATCGATCTCGTGGACTCCACTAAAAACAATTCTGTTATGGCTCAGTATGATTTCGATAATGCCATTTACCAAGCCGAAGAGGAGAGTGAGGAAGATTGTGAACTCCCCAAAGAATTGGTCAGATTATTGAAGCAGGAGGAAAGGGTCATCCAACCTCATCAGGAAGAGTTGGAGATTATTAACCTTGGTACTGAGGACGCCAGGAAAGAGATCAAGATCGGGGCTGCTTTGAAGGAATCTGTCAAGATAGGGCTGATTGAGATGCTGAGAGAATATGTGGAAATCTTCGCATGGTCGTATCAAGATATGCCTGGTTTGGATACAGATATTGTGGTGCACATGCTACCTCTCAAGGAAGATTGTCCTTCGGTAAAGCAGAAGCTTCGTAGAACTAGTCCTGATATGGCTGTCAAGATCAAAGAGGAAGTTCAGAAGCAGTTGGATGCGGGTTTTCTGGCAGTTACCAATTATCCCCCGTGGGTGGCCAACATCGTACCCGTGCCGAAGAAGGATGGTAAATTCAGGATGTGTGTCGACTACCGGGATTTAAATAGAGCCAGTCCAAAAGATGACTTTCCATTACCTCACATTGATGTATTGGTTGATAACACTGCTCAATCCTCGGTTTTCTCTTTCATGGATGGATTTTCTGGCTATAATCAGATCAAGATGGCACCAGAAGACATGGAAAAGACGACATTCATTACACCTTGGGGAACGTTCTGTTATAAGGTGATGCCATTTGGGCTGAAGAATGCCGGTGCTACCTATCAGAGGGCTATGACGACTCTCTTTCATGACATGATGCACAAAGAAATCGAAGTGTACGTGGATGATATGATTGCGAAGTCTCAGACAGAAGAGGAGCACCTGGTAAATCTGCCGAAATTGTTTGAAAGGCTGAGAAAGTTCAAATTGAGGCTGAATCCAAACAAGTGTACGTTTGGGGTGAGATCCGGTAAGCTGTTGGGTTTCATTGTCAGTGAGAAAGGGATTGAGGTTGATCCATCGAAAGTAAAAGCTATTCAAGAAATGCCTGAACCAAGAACTAAAAAGCAGGTTCGTGGGTTTTTAGGGAGGTTGAACTACATTGCACGGTTCGTATCTCACCTAACTGCCACGTGTGAACCAATTTTCAAATTGCTTAGGAAAGATCAAGCAATTAGGTGGAACAATGATTGTCAGAAAGCTTTTGATAAGATAAAAGAATATTTACAGAAACCTCCAATCCTTATACCTCCAGTTCCTGGAAGGCCTCTGATAATGTACCTTTCAGTGACCGAGAATTTGATGGGGTGTGTATTGGGACAGCATGACGAGTCTGGTCGAAAAGAGCATGCAATATACTACCTTAGAAAAAAGTTTACCGACTGTGAAACAAGATATTCACTGCTCGAGAAAACTTGCTGTGCTTTGGCATGGGCTGCTCGCCGACTGAGACAGTACATGTTGAACCATACTACCTTGTTGATTTCTAAGATGGATCCAGTGAAGTACATCTTTGAAAGGCCGGCTCTTACCGGGCGTATGGCTCGTTGGCAGATGATTTTAACAGAGTATGATATCCAGTACACGTCGTAGAAGGCCATCAAAGGTAGCATTTTGTCTGACTATCTTGCCGAGCAACCAATCGATGATTATCAGCCGATGATGTTTGAATTCCCTGATGAAGACATCATGTATCTAAAGATGAAAGATTGTGAAGAGCCTCTTGTCGAGGAGGGACCGGATCCCGATGACAAGTGGACACTGATGTTTGATGGGGCGGTTAATGTGAATGGAAACGGCGTTGGGGCAGTGCTCATCAATCCTAAAGGTGCACACTTACCTTTTTCTGCTAGATTGGCGTTTGAGGTAACCAACAATGAGGCTGAGTATGAGGCTTGTATCATGGGGATTGAGGAAGCCATCGATCTAAGGATCAAAACTCTGGACATCTATGGAGATTCCTCTCTAGTGATTAACCAAGTCAATGGAGACTGGAATACTCACCAGCCGCATTTGATTCCTTACAGAGATTACACCAGAAGGATCTTGACTTTCTTCAAGACAATGAAGTTGTATCATGTACCCCGAGATAAAAATCAGATGGCTGATGCTTTTGCTACTTTGTCATCTATGATCAAAGTCCATTGGCATAATCATGTGCCACACGTTGCTGTGAACGACTCGAGAGGCCTGCGTATGTGTTTGCAGTCGAGTCTGTTGTTGATGAGAAGCCGTGGTTCTTTGATATTAAGAATTTCCTCAAAAGCCAGGAGTATCCTGAAGGAGCGTCCAAGAATGACAAGAAGACCCTGAGAAGGCTAGCTGGAAGCTTTTATTTGAATCAGGATGATGTGTTGTACAAGAGGAACTTTGACATGGTTCTGCTCAGATGCGTGGATAGACACGAAGCAGACCTGTTAATGCAAGAAGTACACGAGGGATCTTTCGGTACCCATGCTGGTGGTCATGCAATGTCCAAGAAGTTGTTGAGAGCCGGTTATTCCTAGATAACCATGGAATCTGATTGTTCCAAATACGCTCGGAAGTGCCACAAATGTCAAATCTATGCGGATAAGGTGCATGTACCACCAAGCCCGCTGAATGTTATGAATTCTCCTTGGCCATTCGCGATGTGGGGCATCGATATGATTGGGAAGATTGAACCTACTGCTTCTAATGGACATCGCTTCATCCTGGTCACGATTGATTACTTCACCAAGTGGGTGGAAGCAGCTTCCTATGCCAGTGTTACCAAGCAAGTGGTTGCCCGGTTCCTTAAGAAGGAAATTATCTGTCGTTATGGGGTTCCTGAGAGAATCATTACTGATAATGGTCCGAACCTGAATAACAAGATGATGAAAGAGCTTTGCAAAGACTTTAAGATCGAACACCATAATTCTTCTCCTTACAGACCAAAGATGAATGGTGTTGTAGAGGCGGCAAACAAGAACATCAAGAAGATTGTGCAGAAGATGGTCGTGACCTACAAGGATTGGCATGAGATGGTGCATTTCGCTTTGCATGGGTACCGTACATCAGTACGTAAGTCGACCGGGGCAACCCCTTACTCCCTTGTGTATGGTATGGAGGCATTCTTACCTGTTGAAGTGGAGATTCCTTCTCTGAGAGTCTTGCTGGACGTTAAGCTAGACGAAGCTGAGTGGATTCGAACAAGGTCCAACGAGTTGAGCCTTATTGAGGAAAAGCGGTTAGCAGCTGTGTGCCACGGGAAACTGTATCAAAGAAGGATGAAGAAGGCCTTTGATCAGAAAGTGCGTCCTCGAAGCTATCAGACAGGTGATTTTGTTTTGAAGAGGATCCTTCCTCCCGGTACAGATAACAGGGGCAAGTGGACTCCGAATTACGAAGGCCCGTATGTTGTTAAAAAGGTCTTCTCCGGTGGAGCCTTGATGCTTACAACTATGGATGGCGTGGATTTTCCGTCCCCTGTGAACTTGGATGTAGTCAAAAAATACTTCGCATAAATTGACCCGCTGGACTAAAAGAATAAAAGAGTCCAGGCAAAAAATGGCATCCTGGCGAACCAAGAAAAAAGAAAAGGTTCGGGCAAAAGTTAGGGATAAAGAATAAAAGAGAATATGTACACCCGGTAAGTCGAAAACCCGCAAGGGCGGCTTAGGCAAAAATGGGTATCCCGGTGGATTGAAAACCTGAAAAGGCGATCCAGGCAAAAGAGGGATTAAAGCGAAGACTACAGTCTGAGTCATATGTACTTCATCGCGCTTCAACGTCTACCATCTCGAAGGATATGACCGGTCCAATCATTCTTCTCAGAAAGCAGGGAATTTGGGGGAAATTGAGGATCTGTGAGTCATAATAGAATTGGAAAATAGTGGATGCCATGTTCACATTGCCAATAGGATAGTCTATTTCCTTGTTTTGGTGCAATTACCTCTTCCTAGGAATTGCTTCCTGATGTATTTGCCTTTATAGGCCCATTTTCAATCAATAAAAGTCGTTATTCAGTTAAATTGCTCTCTTGTTTTTATTTTACTGTTTTGTTTGCAAAAACATCTAAATTTTTGATAAACATTGCATATAAAAAACATGAAGGCTAGAATATAACGTGCAGAAAGATAAAACATGTGAAAATCATTTTGAATGTTGAGTACACTTGGGTGTACTTTGTCTATACGATCCCCTGGGGCATGTATGTCTTGTTGTTTTGCAGGTTACTATCTTTGATTACTGGCTAAAGCAGATAAGCCACAGGTTGTTCAAAGGTGTTTCAACACTGCCCAGTATTGTGAGAGGTGGGGATTGTCCGAAGCAAGTTCAGAACTTGTCTCCCCAACAATTTCGAGATCAGTGTTTCCTCAGCAGGTCTGGAGTTCGCTGTAATCCCCAGCAGGGTTGAGAAGGTCTTTCCCCAGCAAGTCTGAGGACTGTTAGTTCCCCAGCGAGCCGGAAGATTGTTATTTCCCCAGCGGATGGGTCTGTGGGTAGTTTGTTCCTCAGCAGCCAGTTCTGAAGTGTTGTAATCTTGAGCAGGGTTGAGTTTGCAATTCCCCCAGTTGAGTCTGGAGTTTGCTGTAATCTCGAGCAGGGTGGAGAATGTTATGTCCCTAGCACGTCTGTACGTTGCTGTTTCCCCAGCGGAGGTGTGCATTGATGTTATTGCCCCAGCGAAGTCTCCAAGCGGATCGGGTTCAGTGGATGTTGTTGAAATTCTGGTGTAGTCAGAATTCAGATGTTCTACTCCAAGTCATGACATCTGATCCAACATTGTAACTAATACAGCAAGACAGTTATACAAATTAAAACCCTGTACTCAAGCACGCTTTCACAGTAGTCACAACCTCTGCTACTGTATTACCTTAGAATGAAAGAACACTTAGTTCTGTCTTTCTTGTACAAAGACACAACAGAGATCAAACACCATACTTACTTCTGTTGTGTTTGGACAGTTATCAGCATGATATATCACCTGTTACTGTATTTCAATTTGCTGGCTTAGTGTTGGTGTATCCTAACCTACAAGTCAAACAAGGTAACCTAATTTCCACACATTAGGGAGCTGACAAATGTGCTAGTTGTTAGTTTCATTAATTGTAGGTTAGTTGTTATTTTCCTGAATTTTAGCTCAGCTGTTGGATTCCTTAAATTAGCCTGAGAAAAATTCTGAAACAGAAAAACTAATTTTCCTACAATTTAGACCAAGCAGTCAGGTGTGAATGTTACAACATTCAGGTTGACATCCAGAACATATTCCTCATGCTGATTCTAATATGTTCTTGAAACCAGACTGTGCTAACTTTGCAATACTGTAAAAGACTAACCAGTCTCTACTCCAGTATCAGCCTACATGAACAACTGTCAAGACATCCAGTTTGACAGTTTCACTATGATCCTTTGTTAGGTCTGTTATCCTGTTGAGGATCAAACTTACTTAAATACTGAACTGAGATCACCATGCCTAAAGTTCAGTATATGCAGTCAGTGATGAATGTTAAAACATTCTGATTGACATTCACACAGAAGGATATGTATCAGGTCTATTATCATCTTGATTAGCAGACTGCAATACAACCTGAGTTATGGCAGACAGGATTATAACATGCAGAAGGAAAACAAACACAGAAAATTGTTTACCCAGTTCGGTCCAACATGACCTACATTTGGGGGCTACCAAGCCAGGAAGAAGATCCACTATCAGCAATATTAATTCAGAGTTAAACTCCCCCGTTTACAACTCTTCACTTAATCCCTACCCGATGCAATCTATACCTAGGAACTCCTAGATAGAAACCTCCAGTTTCCATTCCTATCACTACAAATACAATGTAATGTTAACCAACTTGAACTTGCTTCACAGCTTCATTCAAGAACATAATCACTCTTGCCTACAGGCTTTGAGTTACAAAAACTCTCAGCTTTGAACACTGAGAAACACATGGTAACCTTCCCACAGGTTGGGAGGTTTACCTCACACACACCCCTAAACTTTCATTCTATGAGGCTTATAACTACTAGGTTACAATAAGCTATTTATAACCTAATCACCCAACTGGATTTGGGCCTTCAGAAATCGCAGCAAACTTGTTCTTTGCTGTTACAAATACAGCAGAAAATTTCTGCTACAAACAAGGTCTTCAATCCTAAAATCCCTCCATATATATCTCCTTATTTTGAGCCTGTATATCTTCTGATTGAGTCTTTAAGACCTCCACATGGGAGTTAGGATATTCACCAAATATCCTTACTAATCCCAGAATATATACTGAATTAATTAATTCAGTTTTCTACACATGTACGATGTCACAGGCATGATGTCGTGACATCGTACATGCATGTTGGTCCAGATGTTGAACTTCTTCAACCCAACATATTAAAACAACAGAGATGATTACATTATTTGTTTTACAAAATTAATGCCAATCCTAAGGTATTAACAATCTCCCCCTTTGGCAAATTTTGGCTAAAACAAATAAACATTGCACTGGACAAAACATCCCAATAAGGGTATGCTCTTCATCTCTGTCATTTACTCCACCACCACAAACACCAAAGTTGGTGTACATGAGGAAGTAGAGGTACAAGAATCAGTTGTACCAGAACCCTTCCCCTCAACAGGAGAGCTTCCTGAAGAGTATGTAATGCTGAGTACATAGGCAATGTAACTCAGATCACAAGACACAGCTGTCTTCTTAACTTAGATCACAAGACACAAGTGGTATACCCAGTTGGTGGATTTTGTGCCTGACGCCAGTTTCTGTTTTCTACCACAACCACAGTCAGCTTGCTTCTGGTACATTCTTAACCTCAAAACTATATTTCTCTCCCCCTTTTTAGCTAAACATTTGTAAAGGAACCCCTCACAGAACCAGATCCAGGTGCAGTTTGCCCAAACCTTAACATACCCCATGATTCTGAGGGAATGAAGTGTTTCTCTTGTGAGAAGGAGGGGGCTATTACATCCTTTAAATAGTCCAGCCCGTGCTTAGGAATTAACGGTAGGAATAAATGCTTGGTCAAGATTCATTAATATTTGCTGAGAAACAGTCAGAGAATCACCAACAAAATCTCAAACTATCTTTGAATACCTTTTATAGCTCTTGATTGTTTCTTTTCCAAAACAGCAGTTCCAGTGCATGGAGACTATTCCATATATGCAGTCAGACACGTTGCACGCGATGTCTTAACATTCCACGCGGCTTTTCTTTGCATTCTATCAGTATTCAGCATTTCCTAAGACCACTTTCATACCTCCAGTAGAGACTTGACATCTGGCACTACTAAAGCCAAAATCACAAACACCAGTAGATGGTTACTCCCCCTGTAACACACAATTGTAGCATTCAGGCTTACTCTGATATATCATAATTAGACACATCACATCCATTTTTCCTAATGACTGTGAGCTTTGGAAGGAAACCTATTGTCCCAAGTAATGTCATGACATTCGGTCAGACATTCTTGTGCTCTCTCAGCATTGACATGCATCACATCATCCCAATAGCTAACAAGGTTCCATGCCTTGTTATCTGAGAACACATAGACCACCCGCTTGATGATTTCTTGCAGCACAAGGATATAACTCCCCCTGTCATGGACATCCAACTCTCCTCTTGATACTTGGTGATCACACAGAAACATATCCAACATCCCAGAGTTGGACCTTCAAATACTTCTTGATTCAAAGAGAACTCAGACCACTTGATGAATGGAAAACATAAGACGCATCTTCATGTCTTCAAGAGCACACCCTCTGTTCAACCCTCTTGGCTGAACACATTCCCACTCTGTGTCAATCTCTTTTTTAACCAGAACAGAAGGCCGTTTCACAAAATGTTCTAACATTAGTTAGTACATCCTCAAGGCACACCATCTGATAATCTTCAGATATCACTGAGTCACCAGCTTAATCCAAAAGAACCAGACACAAATTGGGACATATACATTCTCATCCCATTACAAGAGATAATCTTCCATAGATAGCTTAGAGCTCCTACCACAAGCTCCAAGAGATGAATAGAGAGACATCTCCTTTTGTCTTCAACTTACTACTTTTCTGCTCAAAAGTAATTTGTTTCAGACTTTCCTCAAGTATAATCAGCTGCCATATGTTGATTATCTTGATTCTTCGAACTCACTTCTGAGATAGACCAAATGCCACTGGTTGATTACCTCCTTCATGAATCCTCACATGAAAAAGTCAAATGCCACTTTTTGACCTCTCCAAGTTTATCAGACTTTTCCCAAAGATATTCTGACCTTCCAAGTGAGATTTGAACTTCCAGCTTTTTGAAGTGTCCAATCTACAACCCTGTAGACCCTTCTATCTCAAGTTGATGTGCCACTTCACCAACTAAGAATTTGATGTTGAACCAAATGTCACAACATTGTGTTTTGACATCCAGCTGTTAAATTCAGCTCCTTCTTCTGCCACTTGAAAGAGCTTCCTCCCTTCACAGAACAAGAGTTCAATGTTCTCATAGACTTGATTGTGGAACCAAGTTTGAGTAAACAACCTCCATCCTGCAGGTTTGCAGTTCAGTCATCCAAGTTCACACCTTGATGAATCCCTGCTTCTTCTCCAAAGACATCAGACACTCTGGTGCAAGAGTCTTCAGAAGGACCAGTTAGCAACTAACCCTTCAGCTATACCAAGGATTCTTCTTCCTAAAGCAAGACTGTTTCCATGATGTTGAGAAAGCTGCCACTTGTTCTTAACTTCGTAGTGTGCATTAGCCAATGCACTCCCTTACTTAGATCAGAGATGAACTGATTCAAGTAACCACCATCAAAAATATGATGTCTTCTTCTTCTTGTACACACCAAGGCTGAACATGTTTCTTGTCAGGAAACCTTTTCAGAGATCATATGCTTTTGCTGCCACCAAAGAGATAGATCATAAACCAATGTACTATCCTTCCTGCGATTCTGCACAGGGTCTTGAAGAAGAGATGTTCCAACATCTTTATGAACATCAGGTATTTTGAGCTCCAAGGATAATCAATTAACTACTTGTACTTGGCACAAGTTGACATTGATCTTAAATCCTTTCCCAATATTCCTTTCAGATACTTCCACCATAAGACTACTTTGAAAATACTCTTCTAGTGTCAACATCTTCTGCTTGCAAGCACTTCAACAGTTTTGAAACTCTTCTCAGATTAAATTCACCCTTAGGAATGAGAGAGATGAATTTTTCCTTGCAGATGTGTCACACAACCACCAGAACTCATGTGACACAGGTCAACAGCCAACCAGACCCTAGGCTGAACAAATGTGAGGAGGTTAACCAAAACTCCCCCTCAAATTAACACTCATGGAAACTTCACACCAATATCCATGCATTGTACAGGCATGTCTCAACATACACCATCCCTACCAGTGGCACCTAACTCTATGAGTTATACCTATACATACTCCAATCACACCAATCAGACTTCAGCTGACCATAAGTACTAGTGAAAGACAACACCAGTCAATAGTAGATATGCATTGCCAGAGCATACTACCTCAACCAACCTCTGAATCTTCATATTCTCACTCCTTGAAGGAATTGCCACTTCTGAGCGAGGTGTTTGAATAACAAGATTCATGGTCCCAATCCTCTTAAATGGAATAGTAGTCAGGTTACCCCATTATTGACGTCTATCATCCAAGGACTTGTCTTCCAGCACAACATAGTACTTCAAAGAACAACTATCCAACCCTGATCAAGTTATAGGGATAAGGCAAATAGCAGGCAATTGCACAGTGTCACATCTCAACCAGCTCCACTTCTAGAGAACAGATTTCTAACAGTGACCTTCTTGAGCACACACACAGTTGACCCTACCCTTGTCAACTTAGCACACATAGATGTCTCCTCTTCCAGGTCAGGAGTAGGTTTCAAACCAAAGTATCCCTTTGTTTGACACCTAAACACATCTGCTCTTCAACCAGTAGATGTATACTTGTTGAACAACATGTTCTAACATCACATAGAACATTAGTTTAGCCTCCTTGAAGCAAACCCTCCTTGCAAGTCTTCAAGGTCTTCATATGCACTACCCAGGAGAGTACAAGAATCAGTGATCAGGTGATTCTTACCACGAAGAGTGGACTTGATGAGACTCAAGTATCTTTGACCTCTTCAGTGGAATATGATGAAATCTTGAATACAACAGCCTTTCATCCACATGGGGGAAAATACATCAGAGTTTGAGTTTTGCCAGGTATTATGCAGCGGAAATCATAATACAACTCAACCTATGAACACGCACTTCACCAGATCAGCCTCCAAGACCATACCAAGTTTGAATGTGATTCAATACAGGCACAGTTGTCCCACACAAAGGACAATTGCCACCCTCCAGAGACAGGAACACGCCATTCCCGTCATGAACAATCCATCCACCTACTTCAAGGGACCACTCAGGGAGATTACAGAACCTTTCACCGGTTCCAGCATCAGTACTAACATAACTCCTTGCAAGATACCAGAAAGTATCAGCCATGGATCTCATCCAGAAAAAGAACAGGATGCCTGCTCTGATACCAATTGAAATTCTGATGTAGTCAGAATTCAGATGTTCTACTCCAAGTCATGACATCTGATCCAACATTGTAACTAATACAGCAAGACAGTTATACAAATTAAAACCCTGTACTCAAGCACGCTTTCACAGTAGTCACAACCTCTGCTACTGTATTACCTTAGAATGAAAGAACACTTAGTTCTGTCCTTCTTGTACAAAGACACAACAGAGATCAAACACCATACTTACTTCTGTTGTGTTTGGACAATTATCAGCATGATATATCACCTGTTACTGTATTTCAATTTGCTGGCTTAGTACTGGTGTATCCTAACCTACAAGTCAAACAAGGTAACCTAATTTCCACACATTAGGAAGCTGACAAATGTGCTAGTTGTTAGTTTCATTAATTGTAGGTTAGTTGTTATTTTCCTGAATTTTAGCTCAGCTGTTGGATTCCTTAAATTAGCCTGAGAAAAATTCTGAAACAGAAAAACTAATTTTCCTACAATTTAGACCAAGCAGTCAGGTGTGAATGTTACAACATTCAGGTTGACATCCAGAACATATTCCTCATGCTGATTCTGATATGTTCTTGAAACCAGACTGTGCTAACTTTGCAATACTGTAAAAGACTAACCAGTCTCTACTCCAGTATCAACCTACATGAACAACTGTCAAGACATCCAGTTTGACAGTTTCACTATGATCCTTTGGCCAGGTCTGTTATCCTGTTGAGGATCAGACTTACTTAAATACTGAACTGAGATCACCATGCCTAAAGTTCAGTATATGCAGTCAGTGATGAATGTTAAAACATTCTGATTGACATTCACACAGAAGGATATGTACTAGGTCTGTTATCATATTGATTAGCAGACTGCAATACAACCTGAGTTATGGCAGACAGGATTATAACATGCAGAAGGAAAACAAACACAGAAAATTGTTTACCCAGTTCGGTCCAACATGACCTACATCTGGGGGCTACCAAGCCAGGAAGAAGATCCACTATCAGCAGTATTAATTCAGAGTTAAACTCCCCCGTTTACAACTCTTCACTTAATCCCTACCCAATGCAATCTATACCTAGGAACTCCTAGATAGAAACCTCCAGTTTCCATTCCTATCACTACAAATACAATGTAATGTTAACCAACTTGAACTTGCTTCACAGCTTCATTCAAGAACATAATCACTCTTGCCTACAGGCTTTGAGTTACAAAAACTCTCAGCTTTGAACACTGAGAAACACATGGTAACCTTCCCGCAGGTTGGGAGGTTTACCTCACACACACCCCTAAATTTTCATTCTATGAGGCTTACAACTACTAGGTTACAATAAGCTATTTATAACCTAATCACCCAACTGGATTTGGACCTTCAGAAATCGCAACAAACTTGTTCTTTGCTGTTACAAATACAGCAGAAAATTTCTGCTACAAACAAGGTCTTCATTCCTAAAATCTCTCCATATATATCTCCTTATTTTGAGCCTATATATCTTCTGATTGAGTCTTTAAGACCTCCACATGGGAGTTAGGATATTCATCAAATATCCTTACAAATCCCAGAATATATACTGAATTAATTAATTCAGTTTTCTACACATGTACGATGTCACAGGCATGATGTCGTGACATCGTACATGACATGTTGGTCCAGATGTTGAACTTCTTCAACCCAACATATTAAAACAACAGAGATGATTACATTATTTGTTTTAAAAAATTAATGCTAATCCTAAGGTATTAACAGTTGTCCCCAGTGAGGATTGTCATTTCCCCAGCAAGTGCTATTCCCCAGCATGATCGAAAGGTTGGTGTTTTCCCAACAAGTGACTCCCCAGTCGAGTGGGTTTCTCTCCCGTTTCGAGAAGGTCCGATCAGCAAGTATCCGCAGCAGGTTTGTTGCATCTCCCCACAGAGTTGGAAGATTGAACCAGAATCGTGTGCATTTTGCATATAGTAATCATCATTTGCATTTTCATCCTCAAAACGCGTAGCATTTCCATTCAATATGGAGCATTACGCCATAGAAAAACTCAAACATATGCATACATGTGTTAAGCAAGATTGGATCGTATCCCCAGCAGAGGTGGACCGTTTTGCAACATCTGTATGGCGCATTTGCAGCAGTTGCTCTTGGTAGCATTCAGAATTGACAATCCCCCAGAGATATTTGTTTCCTCACCCGTCCTTGAAAAGAAAGCCTGATTATCCCCAGCTTAGTCCCTGGCAAGTGTCTGGCCTTGTCTTGACATTTGTAGATGTCATCCTTACGATACCAGTAGGTGTCGTGTTGATCCCCGTGTGGGTCTTCCTTCTTTTGGAGTCGATAGACATCATCTTTCGATGTTCGTAACATCAGTTTCTCTTCCCATTCGTCCGTTAATGTCTGGTCGTGGTTCCTTTCCCATTCGTCCGTTGGCGTCTGGTCGTGGTTTCTTTCCCATTCATCCGTTGATGTCTGGTCGTGGTTTCTCTTCCCATTCGTCTGTTGGCGTCTGGTTGTGGTTTCTCTTCCCATTTATCCGTTGATGTTTGGTCGTGGTTTCTTTTCCCATTCATCCGTTGATGTCTGGTCGTGGTTTCTTTCCCATTCATCCGTTGATGTCTGGTCGTGGTTTCTCTTCCCATTCATCTGTTGATGTATGGTCGTGGTTTCTTTCTCCCATTCATCTGTTGATGTTTGGTCGAGTTCCTTCCCATTCATCCTTTGATGTCTGGTCGTGGTTTCTTTCCCATTCATCTGTTGACGTTTGGTCGTGGTTTCTTTCCCATTCATCTGTTGATGTCTGGTCGTGGTTTCTTTCTCCCATTCATCCGTTGATGTCTGGTCGAGTTCTTCCCATTCGTCCGTTGGCGTCTGGTCGTGGTTTCTTTTCCCATTCGTCCGTTGACGTCTGGTCATGGTTTCTCTTTCCCATTCGTCCGTTGGCGTCTGGTCGTGGTTCCTTTCCCATTCATCCATTGATGTATGGTCGTGGTTTCTTTCTCCCATTCATCTGTTGATGTCTGGTCGAGTTCCTTCCCATTCATCCTTTGATGTATGGTCGTGGTTTCTCTTCCCATTCATCTGTTGATGTCTGGTCGTGGTTTCCCTTTCCCATTCGTCGGTAGACGTATGGTCGTGGTTCTTTTCGTCGATAAGTATCAAAATCCCCAGTAGAGTCGTCGGTAAACGTCTTGTCTGGCCCAGTTGTTAATATCAAATCCCCAGTAGAAGCAGCCGTTGGTGAACATTCTTTTCTTGGATCATCCCCCGCAGAGTGCAAATTCCAGGTTCTTTTGGTATTCAATCCCTGTTTACCTTGAAGGTCTGATAGCCGTTGCTCTCGTCCGTTCAGGTTCCCAGTTGATTGAATAGGGGCAATTTTCCTCTGTAAATAGTTCCTGATGACAATTTTCCTTGCGTAAAAGTCCAAAATTCCCTCCGGGATAAGCCGTGCCAAAAATAGCAAAAATTTAGAAATTCAAGTGTCCAAGCCAACACTGGCCGTGTCAGCTGTAGCACCTCAAATTTGCACCCCCCATTCATGCATTCATTCCAATTTTTTTAGATCATTAACATTACCTTAACATTGTATAGTACATTGCATCTTATCAGTCAAGACTGGCATCAGGAGAATTCCTCAGTGCAGAGAGAGCAAGTTTTCCTTGAAATGAAGGCCACATGGTTATTCCAAAAAGCTTACATGAACCAAGGTTCATTTTGAAGTAACTTGACCAAGTTGTAGAGGCTCAAAAGTCCACAGTGCATTGCCAGGTCATCTGGGGCCCATGAAAGTCAACTGCAAGTCAACTGAGGGCTAGGAGGTGGAGAAATGGTCTGAGACACTTCATTCATGTCCAAAAGACGTTTATTCATCATTTCAAACATCTACTTTGAAGAATTTGAAGCCAGATTAAAAGTTTCTAAAAATGGAAAGTGACCTATAATTTCAAGTTTCCAAAAATGGCAAGTTTCTGGTCCACTTTCAACTTGACTTTCCAACATCAAAGAAGCTTCAAATGAAATTTTTTCCAGCATGAAAGTTGAAGATCTTTCTCTCCCATTTCCAAAAAGTCCAAGATCATGAGCATCTGATGAATGGTTGAGTAGTTATGAGCAAATGATCACCAAGTGTGCATGAAACTTCAAAGTGCCATAACTTTTGAACCAAAACTCCAATTTAGGCCACTCTTTTTGCAAATTGCATGTCATGACCTATATTTTTCAAATCATTCATGGCATCGTATGAAATTTGTTCACATGATCATTTTGCCATGTATGTGTTTTTTGGAGGGAAAATCATCAATTTGAATTTGGTGCATGCTACAAGTTTTTTAACCATTCCATCATGTTCATAAGCTCATTTTAAAGGAAAATACACCATGCATGCTACTGTTCACGTTCATATTGCCATGCATAGGGTGAATTTTCGAATTTTTCCTTACACCTCATTTTGCATTAATATTTCATTAGCCAAGCCTAATCAACATTAGCATGGTAATTAACACAACATATAAAAGGATAATCATAACAGAATTTTTGATTCTAACTCATTCTAGATCTAGATCACATTTTTCCCTCCAAAATTTCTCTCATTCCAAATTCAAAAATTCTCCACATAGCATATGATTTTTATTGCATAATTGTGTTTAGCAAGTGTTATTGATGAAGGATCAAGCTCTGAATTGAAGATTTTCATCAAGATTCAAGCACATCAAGCTCAAGAACATGAAGATGGAAGTTGCAATTTGATCAAGATCCAAGCCATTTCAAGCTTCTATTCGTGTTTAAAGCTTCAATATACAAGTGATAGAGGAGATTTGGACATTGTTAGGCCTTTGAATCCACTACTGCCATTGATTGTTCTTCAAGAGGTACTTTAGTAGCTTTAACTCATTGCTTGAGTTGCTTTGCTTGTGGTTGGCATACCACCTAGGTAATCATCCTCTAACTCCATGTAGTCTGGAAGCCCTGTCGTTTCTTTTGGCAGGCATTTGGCTGAAGTCCTCCTTAAGAGGCAATGACTGTGTTTGTTTATATTTGTGCCATGTAATTCAAGTCCTCCTAAGTGAAGAGGCAATTGGCAGATAGAAGGGATTTGCAATCAATCCCCTGCTATTCAGTTGAGTCTTTCATCTTGCCCGCACTACGTGCTGATGCATTTTGAATAAACACCCAAGATCCTTTGTATATAGAGTCAGTCAAGTGGAGTAGAGTCTCACATTCTGGACTCCCACGTTTTCATTGATTGAAGCTCACCCAGGCCTGGGTTAAGAGCTATGAGGTCCAATCCTCATTACCTTTCATCTGCTCACCCTGACGGTCAATGTCAGGGGTTAAGAGCATCAGATACCCTTCCAGCCGGCTTGTTTGTCGAGGTTGATATGACCCCTTGACTAAAGCCTCACCCTTGATGTTTAAGCCCCCTTGTTGGTGTGTTTACTTCATGCTGTATATGTTTGTGTGGTGTGATTGTATCCTCTAGGTTTGCTAGACTTCACATAGTCTCGTTTGCATGTCAATTAAGGTAGCACGGTTCCTTCGTCTAGGACTTCCTTTCTTGCGTGAGCTTTCCTAAAACACAAATCGACTTTATCCCTCTTAAGGACACGTTAACTCCTTCTACTTCAGGTGAGTAAGTCTCCAAAGGTCGAGCATCCGGTAGATTGCGTAGTAACGTTGTTCACCTAAAAAACACAAAACAAATAGAAATAGTTTAGCTGAACTATGGCAACTCTGATTCTCATGTGCAGATGAGATACGTAGGCACGAGATGCGATGTCTTGTCGAGTTTGACTGACAACTAACTTTAACCATTTTCTCTCGCCCTCGTTGCGATTGAGACCTTCCCTTTCTCTTGCCCTAGTTGCAATCGAGACCCTTCTGCTTTGTGCGTTTGTTCGGAGTCTGATGTAAGCCCAGTGATTGGCATTCGGTTTCCCGTTTATTTGTTGTTTGTTAGGAGTCTGATGTAAGTCCAGCGATTGGCATTCGGTTTCCTGCTTGCGTTTCTTTGTTCGGATTCGGATGTAAGCCCAGCGATTGGCAGTCCATTTCCAGTTGTGTGTTTGCTCTGACGTCTCAGCGTCTTTGGTTTAGTGTTTTGTTTCGGCGTGCGTTAGCCGAGCTACGAGTGCTCTGATTCTTACTCTGGTTAGAGAAGATACGTATGCATAGGATGCGATGTCCTAGCGAGCACGTTTCCCGTATCCCCGAACTACGTCGACTCTGATGTTTGTGTCTGATAAACTACGTAGGCCCAGAATGCGACGTCCTGCCGAGTCCGCTTTCTCCGTCTTTGTTCATCTGTGTTCTATTCCAGTTTCGTGCAGTTTTTGGAGCAGTCATTCAGCAACCTTATTCTATTCTTTCTGAGCGTGGATCCCGTCGAGTTCGACGGACGTGAGGGGGTGCTAATACCTTCCCCTTACGTAACCGACTCCTGATCCTTGCAATCTTTGGTCGTAAGAGCATTTCCTTTCCAGGTTTACTTCGAGCGTTTCCTTTCCCTCCTTTGGGATAAATAACGCACGGTGGCGGCTCTGTGTCTTTTTCCCGCCGGTTATTTTTCGCGTATGCGACATCAGGCAACACGCCTGGCCGTGTTGGCTTCTGGGCAAACTTCATCATTGACACGCCCTTCAGGGAGGCTGACACGGGCCGTGTCAGCTGACACGGGCACCCGTGTCAGTTCCGTGTTTTCTATTTCTCAGCCTCTTCTCCCGACACGGCCCGTGTTGGCCAACACGGGTGGTCGTGTCAGGGCTACTATAAGTCCATTTTTTCTTCCTATGTCGGGCCCGGAACGCCTGTTTTGCTTGTCTATCCCTCCGGTGCACTTGTTTATACCTGAAACTAAAAGAACTACCACAAAAGGACATAAAATGGGATATGATAATGCATATAGCATGTACTCAACAAATAGAGACAACAATACTAAACATATGAATAACTAAACAAAACAAAACAACTGTGAACTACTGTGTTACCGATTTCTTACAAATGTGTCGAATGAGTGTCAGAAAACAAGGAGAATTGGCGACTAATCACAACCCCAAACTTATCCCATTGCTTATCCTCAAGTGACGCTCGAGACATCAGGACGGTTGCCCCCAAATGAATGCATCCATAATGCTACCACGATCTTTCGCGTTCTCCTGTTCACTTTTCAATCACAGTTTTACTCTTTCCCGATTTTTTACTTTAGCCACAGTTTAACTTTGACACATATTTTGGCCTGTAGCTTTTCACACTCTCACCAAATCTCTCGGGGTCAAAGTGTTTACACTCAAGAAAACAGAGTTTGCAAAGTCAGCTCTTAGGTTTGAAATATAGATACCTTCATAACAAGCAACACACAATACACACTATTCGAGGACTTGTTCGGTTGTAACGGGGCTAAGGTGTAAGGTGGGTAATAGAAACAAAAAAGGAATACTAGGGGTTTAGGCTCAGATTTCGTGTTGTTACCCTTGTACCGTTGTTCAAATTTAAAACTCGGGGGTATTTCTTTTGGACACCGTTTTTTTGTTGAGGTTCATTGGCGCATATATTTTCTTTTATTGCTCTTTTGATGCAAGCTTTTTGCCAACCATAGTCTTTCTAAATAAGTGTTTCACGACATCTTTTTTTTTTCTTTCTCTGAATTTTCTCTGAATTTTTCTTCATTTTTTTTATCTAAGGTTTGTAGGTGTCCCTAAATTTGGATGAAACCCCAAACTTAAGTTTTTCGGTAGCTTCAGGGTAAACAACACTTGTCTAAGTAGGGTATGGTAGTGTATGGGCTTATGGCTATATACAATGGTAAAAATAAAAACAAAAGGAAATATGGCTCAAAATTGGTGAACGACAGGTAATTATAACGGGTTGGCTTCAAAGGCTCAAGGTTAAAATACAAAAAGAATGCCTCAGTGTGTATCGTGTGCTATGTAATTTCAGTATCTCTAATGCAAACCCAGAGAGACAAAGACATACCTGAATAGCTCTCATGATGATAAGTGTTTGGCTTTTTGTAGTTCTCACCATGTTTTGTCTAGCTTTCAGGCTTCCAAGATGTTTCTCAGTGTGGTGTAGCTTCGTCTTCTCTTCAGTTGCAGAGTATCACTACAAAATCCAGTGACAAAGAGTCGCGTCCGATTTTTCGAGTCGGTAGCATCAATATTTGAGGGTTTCCAGAAGAGCAAGTAGAGGGGTGGGTCTTCCATCCAATCGTTCCAAGCTTCATCATTCATCCGGCACAAATGTCCTTTATCTGCAACACATAGAGTAACACACAACTTAATTAAAACAAAAATATTAAGAACAAAATAAACAACAAACCAAACAAACAACAACATCAATAAATAATAAAAAAAACCCACACTTAAACTAAACATTATCCACAATGTTTTCATCCAAGATAGAAAGGGGCTCAAACCGGCTCACTGTGGCGGCGAAAATTGCAAAATCAGACATTGCATCATCGCGTGCTTGCTCCGCTCGGAGATTGCCAATTTCTGTTTGCATCCATGACCATTGGTCCGGCGTCACATATGAAGAACCGGCATCGGGGTGCATGGATTCCTCTAGTGGGGAAGAAAATTGTTTATGATCATGCATCTCTTTCTGTACTTCTTCCTCATGTGGGTCACCTGTGGCAAATGTATCAGCATTGTGCTCGTCCATATCATCTTGGATGGCACTATCATAAAGCCAATTGGCCGTGTTTGAGATGCTAATTCGTGTCGGATCAGGTAGAGCTATAATAAACTGACCCGAACTCATTAAGGCATAATAATCAGAAACTTGTGAAATCATACCTTGCTGGACCAATGCGTTCATGTCCAGTTTTCTCTTACCTGCTACATGTGTCTCATTAAGTGCAGCCGGATCATATCCTAAATATTGGGCAATCTGTATGATGATGCCTCCTATGGAGATTCCTCCTTGGGCTGCTCTCCTCGCACGACCTAGATAATCTGCAGCAAATGCTGCAACACTCATAGCAACCCGATTTACCATGGCAAACAAAAAGAACAACCTGAAATAGGGTGGCTACACCTGTACTGTCACCCCTGCCAAATAGTGTGAAGGCTATCACCTTCTGGGCATACCTGAAATAGGGGTTTTGAATGCCCGACGCCTTTGCTCCTTTAACCACATAGTCGGATCTTCCCGTAATGGCCAACCAAAATATCTTAGCATCAAAGTTGTCTGGTACGGCTCAAAGGGCCATAAAGGGGTAGGCGAAGAATTTCGCTCAACTGCTCCACCGTCAACTCATGGACGACATTGTACAACCTGAAAGACATTGTTCCTCCAAAGTACATAGTTGTACCCGTCCAACCCTTTTTGAGCTTGAACTCAATTATGCTCAGAAATTCTAATGTGATGCGCTCAAAGGTTGGCGTTTCACAATGGACAAACTCCAGCATTCCAAGCACATGAAATATCCTATCCAATTCTTCAGACATGCCTAATTGAAAAAGAGTATCAGAGCAAAGGTACCTGGTCGGAGTGATTTTCCGTTTGACATGAGATGTGTACCTCCGTTCATGCTCCGAGTTATCAAAAATTATGTCATGTGAATTTGGATGAAGGATTGTCCGTTTCCTTGGACGGGATGATTCTGCGTCTGCTTGCTTCCCTTTGGAGGTTCTTTTTGGCGGCATTTTTGTTTCCTGAAATACAAATTATACCCAAAAAATTTTAAGGAAAATGAAAAAAGATTACCGTAGCTTTGTAGAGGATGGCGAGTAGAACAACTTTCGTGAAGGGTGGCGGCAATTTCGACTGGAAATGGCGGTAAAGTTTGGAGCTTTTTGTGAGCTAGGTAATGGAGGAATATGGAGAAAGTGTGAGGAAGGAGAAAGATAATGAAGTAATAAAAGAGAGAGAGTAAGAAAAATCAGAATTTATTGGTGGATAGTGGGTAAAATGTGTTTAAGTGGTGAAAAGTTCAGTTGGGGTCCACAAAACACAAAAATCCAAAATTTGAAAAATATGGTCGTTGGGCCTGACACGGGTCATGTCATATGACGCAGGCGGCCGTGTCAGGCCACTGTAATTGGAGGCTTGGCTCAGTAGGGCTGACACGGGTCGTGTCAACTGACACGGGCGACCGTGTCAGCCTACTATAAATTTTGGTTTTGCTTCCTTTCTTGACACGGGCCGTGTCAGGTGACACGGGCCCCCGTGTCAGGGCCCTGTTTTTCCAAAATTTTCTGACTTTTTCACTATTTTCAGATTTATCATTGTTCTTCTGGTGTCCGACCATCTTAATCAACCCTTATCTTCCGAACTGCATGATGTAACCGCGAACCTACGAGTGAACCTGTAAACACACCAAACATGAAAATAGTTAGATGAAAACTGCGCGGGTTGCCTCCCACGAAGCGTTGCGTTTAATGTCGCATGGCTCGACGTTCGTCTCCCTCATCCTTGGAGATGAACATTCTCAATCAGACCACTTTCCAGTCCTTGATAGTAGTGCTTCAACCGTTGTCCATTTACTTTGAAGGTGTCCCCATTATTTGGATTTTCAGTTCGATCGCTCCATGGGGGAACACTTTGTGAACCAAAAATGGACCCAACCACCTAGATTTCAACTTTCTTGGAAAAAGTTTTAATCTGGAGTTGAACAAGAGCACCAGCTGTCCCTCGACAAACTATTTTCTCTGTGGTCTGGTATTGTCAGGAACATGATATATAAGACCTGTGTCCCACAACTTCACCGCCTTTGCAGTAGCATGACATTTTCCTTTAGAGTCTAAAAACACATCTTTGAGGTTTTCCGGAAGTTGTTTCAATTCCTTTCTTTTCTTTGCTTCTTCACCCTCCTTATTAGAGTGAGGTGAGCTTATATCCTCCCACCGGTGTGGTTGAGATCCTTTCCACGGGGTTTGCGTATCCAGCAAGGCTAGCACTTGAGGGTCCCCGTTGTCCTTTTCTTTTTCCATGTCGGACTTGGACAAGCTCAACACTCTTTTCAAAGGTGCCAGTGGTGTATTCAAAGGGCCATCATATGTCGTCACCTGTTTCAGAACCTCTATAATGTGATTGGTGCAAATATCTTCTTTGTCTTTCATGGTGTTTCGAACATTGATTTTCACTTCCTCATCATAAACCTTCAACGTCATGGTTCCTTCTCCTATGTTGATTACACATCTTCCCGTCTCCAAAAAGGGGTCTACCAAGAATGAGAGGGATCTCTTCATTTTCCGACATCTCTAGAATTACAAAATCGACCGAAAATACAAACTTGTCAATTTTCACCAGGACATCTTTAACAATACCATACGGTTTCTTGACCGAATGATCTTCGAATTGGAGTGTTATCCTGGTATCTTGCACCGCCCCTATACCAAGCTTCTTGTAAATGGATAATGTCATGAGACTCACACTAGCTCCCATATCAATAAGAGCTTTGTTGAACGACCTATCTCCAATAGTACACGTGATGGTGACAGCTCCTCGATCTTCCTTCTTTATCGGAATCTTCATACCCTGCAAAATAGCACTATAAGTTTCAGTTAAAATGATCGGGTTAGTGTTGGTGGTACGCTTATTCGAAATGATGTCCTTCATGAACTTGGCATAAGTAGGCATTTGTTCAAGTGCCTCCAACAAAGGAATGTTAATCTCCAACTTCTTGAAAAACTCTAAGAATTTTTTGAAATTTTTCTCATGTTGTCCTTTTTTCTTGTTTCTCGTGGGGAATGGGAGCTTAACAGCCGGCTTGGGCTCAATGACTGTTTCTTTCACAATCGGTTTCGGTGCTACCACTTCTTCTCTAACAACTTCATTTTATTTGATCTCAAGGTCCACTTCGATCAATTGGTCTTCCTCTTCATCCACTTCCTCAATAACTTCCTCAGATTTACCACTCCGTGTTGTCACAGTGCTCACGTTATGATGCTCTCTAGGATTGGGCACAGTTGCACTAGGTAGAACACCTTGTGCTTGAGAACTTGATGTTATTTGTTGAGCGATTTGACGCATCTGGACTTCAAGATTTTTTATGGAAGCTATGGTGTTTTTCTGATAGTTCTGGGTTTCTTCTTGAAATTGAACATGATGAGCTACCATTCTTTCAATGGAAATCTCCCACCCAGCTTTCTTAGGCATTTGTTGCTGCTGATGTTGTTGATATTGAGTTTGGTACTGACCATGTTGAGGGGCGGTCGCTTTTTGGTCTTTCCAGGAGATGTCGGGATGATTCTTCCAACCCGGATTGTACGTGTTAGAATAAGGATTATTCTGCTTCAAAAATTTGATCTCCTTCACTTGTTGAGGAATTGCAAAACAATATAGAGTTTGGTGTGGACCGTTACAGATTTCACAAAAATAGTAGGGGTTGGTTGGATTTGTGCCACCTGTCGTGTACCTATATTCATCGCCTTCAACTTTTTCTTAACTTCAGCAGCTATAGTATCTTCAATACGGGTTTTTGCAGTTTCCAGCTTTAAATCTATCACCCCTTCTGGTTTGCTTTGACACCTATCGTACAACTCCATATGCTCACTAGCAGCAATAGCTTCAATGATCTTCTTGATATCGGTGGCTGTTGAAAAATTTGTGGAACCACCGGCTGCGGTATCAATTAGCTGTTTGGTCTTTATTTTTAGACCATTCACAAACATCTGCATATGTTCAGTAGCATCCATATTATGAGTTGGGCAGGCTACCAGGACTCTCTTGAATCTCTTATAAGCGTCTCCCAAAGTTTCCCCGTCCCTCTGCTTAAAATTCAGAATTTCATACCTCTTCCGCAGAAATAACGACACTGGAAAATACTAATTCAGGAATGCCTTTTTCATTTCTTCCCGAGTTGTGATGCTACCGGCAGGTAAAGAATAAAACCATTCTTCAGCTTCTTCCGCTAAGGTAAACGGGAGCATAGGGTATCCCTAGTCCTAGGTGATCTCTACTATGGTTTTACTGTATGAGAACCTTAACCATTGCAGTCCTGCTAATCGTTAACCATGCATCAATCTTAATTTTTGCCAAAAAGAAAGTATTATGCAAATCATACAGTGAAATTGAAATAAAATATCATATATTTATGGAAATCAAACATCAGATTCATTACATGATCAATTCAGGGACACCCCCCTGGCATTGGGGGATTTATCCTATCATATTATTCAAACCAGATTCAAAGTAAAATTGAGACATTACAAAAAGGTCAGAATTCTGTTGATCTTCAATCGCGTCCGCTCTTGAAGGATCCTCGTTCTTTACTTCTTGTCACTTCTTCAATCTTGATCGTTTCCAATTCTCTCTCGTGTAAAAATTCCATCTCTCCATATTCAAATCCATTGTAAATAGTTCCTGATGACAATTTTCCTTGCGTAAAAGTCCAAAATGCCCTCCGGGATAAGTCGTGCCAAAAACAGCAAAAATTTGGAAGTTCAAGTGTCCAAGCTAACACTGGTCGTGTCAAGCAACATGCCTGGCCGTGTTGGCTTCTGGGCAAACTTCAGCATTGACACGCCCTTCAGGGAGGCTGACATGGACATCTGTGTTAGCTCCCTGTTTTCCATTTCTCAGCCTCTTCTCCTGACACGGCCTGTGTTGGTCAACACGGGTGGCCGTGTCAGGGCTACTGTAAGTCCATTTTTTCTTCCTATGTCGAGCCCGGAATGCCTGTTTTGCTTGTTTATCCCTTCAGTGCACTTGTTTATACCTGAAACCAAAAGAACTACCACAAAAGGATATAAAATGGGATATGATAATGCATATAACATATACTCAACAAATAGAGACAACAATACTAAACATATAAATAACTAAACAAAACAAAACAAAAGTGAACTAATGTGTTACTGATTTCTTACAAATGTGTCGAATGAGTGTCAGAAAACAAGGAGAATTGGCGATTGATCGTGTCCCTATACTTCTGGAAGGCTCGACTAACACCTTCCAGTTGCCTTGTGGGATGTTGACATCCACTCTCTTCGACATGGCGGCGATCACCGGCCTATCGCCTCTGGGGGAAACCTTTGATCCAACCCTTTCAACGGAAAACACTTTCACGTTTGGTCGGGCCAGCCTTATGAACTATATCGAAGACCAGCATAATAAGGACTCTGTCGAAGTGTCCGACGAGGAGCACATAGCCTTTCTTACCTTGTGGCTCTTATACTACATCTTCTGTCCTGGGTCCCTGCAGATAGAAAAAAGTTATATTGTTTTGGCGATCCAGATTCATGAGTGTCGACGGGTATTGTTAGGTAAATTACTACTGCCTTCTTTGTACTAGGCCATGGGGTTGGCAACCTTGAAATTGAAGCTCCTTGCCAACACACCTAAGGCCCTGAACCTGTCGGGTCCTTTGTGGCTCTTGCAACAGTGGTTAAACGCTACCTTTGAGTATCAATTAGGATACACAATGTCGGAGCGTCTTATGCGACTGAACGAAGATCGACTGATCGAAGGAGCCAGGTTGGTTTTGACGACCTGTCAGGAGACTCCAAACACCAGTATCTTCATGAAATATTTGAATATGTTCATCGAAGCGGACAAATTTGCTCCTCGTATGGCGCCATTTACTGATAGAAACTTCGGCCCCAAATGGTTAAAAGATCCCTTTCTCGGTAGCTCCCCACAAACTGCAGCTCAGTCAAACGCGATATAGAGGGCTTTCCTAACTTCTACCTTGCTGTCATACAGGATTGAACCAGGGTCAAAGGGGTTCGGTTTCATGAGTTACCAACCGAACCTTATGGCTCGTCAATTTGGCCTAAGCCAGATGGTCCCGAAGCCTCTAATATCTCATGACACCGACATTGTCTGGTCCGGTCAAACGTTAATAGCTGATAATCACAAGGCTTGCCTGTTTTTTTGCATTTCTACTAACCGTTACTGTAACACCCAAAAATTTGCCCTCCTTATTCACGCATTCATTTTTTAGGTCATTTAACATTAGATACATTGCATTTCATCTTGTCAATCAGGATTAGCTCTAAGAAGCTTGAACATCATCCAGGACACTTTGTGGGTTCTATTTAGATGATCAGTCAACACAAGGGAAAGACTTGAGTTACTTCCAACAGGGGTCTATTCGTCAGTCAAAACGTTAATCTTGAAGGAGCAAAGGTTTGTTCATGAGCTGTCATGCTCGCTAGCTGAAGCCCACATGTTATGCAAAAACAAAAAAAAAACAAAAAAAAACAAAACGAAAAAACGAAAAAAAAATAACGAAAAAAAAAAATTAAATAAATAAATAAAAGAAAAAATCTCAGACTAGGACCTCTCTCAAAAGCCCACTAAGCTACCAATATTAGGCTATAAGTACTAGAGTTTTCATTGAAACAAAACCCTGGACAAAACCTGGAGAGAAACCTAGAAAGAGAGAGTGAGAATTAATCTGCAGCAACCTCCAGGCAACTCTGAAAGGTTCATTCTGACTCACACACTTTCAGCTCAAGCAAACCCTAACATTGGTTTGCAAATCCGACCATGGCATTTGATTTCAACCGATCTCTCCAATCAGGTTTGGCCTTATTCCCATTACCTTTGTGCTTTGAAGTTGAATACTCTGAATGTTTGAGGTATGATGGATGAATTTCATTAGGTTTTTGCCCACGGGTTCATAATTATGTATGAATGTATAAATAATGCCTTGAATGCTTAATCGTTTAATTTCTGAAGTGTATGCCACAAGGTTTGAGGTTTCTGAAACCATATTGTTATCCATGAAAAATCCAAAACCCGTAGGCGCTTGCTAACACGTTCGCTAGGCGAGCACGCATCGACGCTTCTCCAAGCCATCGCTAGGAGAGACAGTAGCGATCGGGACAGTAGCATTTGCTTTTTTCTGTTTTGCTCTAATCTGACATACGTTTGTCATAGCATGTTTTCTCCTAATCCTTATTGTGTTTCACTAACCCTTTTGTTGAGTTTTTGTAAAGGCTCACATGACTTTTGCAGGGATAGCTCGCTGGATATTCCACTTTGCTTGTGGGATACCATTTGGGAGATTTATTCTGATTGCCTTGTTGGCACGTTTACTTTATACATGTTTGTTTTGTATGTGTTCGTATCCCCACAGGTAGCGCGGTTCCTTCGTCAAGGACTACCTTTTTGCATGAGCATCCCTAACCCTACCAACTCATTGATTTTCCTTCCCATAAGAACACGTTAACTCCTTCTACTACAGGCGAGTAAGTCTCCAAAGGTCGAGCATCCGGTAGATTGCGTAGTAACATCGTTCGTCCAAAACCCAATCCATAACCCCGTAGTTAGCCGAACTACGGCTTGCTCTGATTCTCATTCCAGATGAGATACGTAGGCATAAGACGCGATGTCTTAGCGAGCACAATTACCTTTAACCCCTAGGTAGCCGAGCTACGAAGACTCTGATTCTCATATTCATATGAGATACATATGCAGTGGATGCGACATCCGTGCGAGTCATTTTCTTTTGACCCCTTTTTTTAGTAAATAACACATTAGATAAACCCACACCCTTTAGACAAGAACTACAAAAGTGGATCCCGTAGAGTACTACGGATGCGTAGGGGTGCTAATACCTTCCCTTCGCATAATCGACTCCTAAACCCAAGATTTGGTTGCGAGACACTGTCTTGTCTTTTCCTTTTTGCAGGTTTACTTCGAGCGTTTCCTTTCCCTCCTTTGGGATAAATAACGCACGGTGGCGACTCTCCTATCTTTCTTCGCCGGTTGTTTTTTTTTGCATTCCATTTTTCAGATTGCGACAACTGGCGACTCTGCTGGGGACCCGATTTCCCTAAGCGAGTCCCTCCTAGCTTTTGTAGGTTGTTTGTTTATTGGGTGTTTATTCTTTTGTATAGTTATTTATCTTTCAGCATTTACCTGCTTTATTGCATTGTGTACATATGACTGCCGTATCTGCTGGTTCTGTTTGTGAGATGAGTTCTATACCCGAACTCGAGTGCACTTAGGATAGGAGAATGGCATAGTCTTGTTGACTTGTGTGGAGTTATTCCTTAGCAAGTTGACTTGCAAGCCCATTCACTTGGTGGAGGTCATGTTGGGATCAATAATGTCACACAAGTAAGTTGTGGTTAGACATTACTTTTTCCAATATAGACCTTAGAAGCCAAGGACCTTAGTTTACCAAACCCATCTTGGCCTATTCATAGGACGTAGTGCGAAAGTCGTTCAAGTGTAAGATTTGATACTACACTCATAAGAGTCTCTCTTGAGAATATTTTTGGAATACGAGTAGTCGTTCCTCCGATAATATCCGAAAGATGGGATTATGACTACGGGAACCTTTTGTAGAACATGTTTGGCAGGTTTAAACCTTAGTACACTCCCTTTGGGTGGTTCTTAACCTAAACTCCATGCTCGTGACTTGCAACAAACCCTTGATTCATGGTTGATCCGTTCAGGTATCCTTAATATCAATGAAACTTGGGTGTTGATAAGGTGTAAACCATAATCCACCAAAAAATGGATGGTTGATATTAAGGATAACATGATCCATCCCATGACCTTTGTTTGGTGTGCTTTGCTTGATCCTCTTAATTTCTCTCTAGGCAGTGCAACCTGACAGATGTTCAAGCGGATCCAGTAATTCTGATTGACATGCCATTGCATTGCATAACATCATCTGCATATATGCATCCAACATCTCATGCTTATTCATTTGCAGGGTATTCCCTTTTTAAGGGGGAGCCTTAAAATCGAATAAGCAGTGCATCGCATACCATACATACTAACCCTTGTTTGTTTTGCAGGTGTCACCGCAGTGTCTAATGTTTGTTCCCTGTTGCAGGCAATTATTGGTCCCAAGCGAGTTCACAGGTACCCGACAAAGGAAAATCGTCCACGACTAGCAATGGACCAGATACAGAAAGAACTGGTTGATATGCGTGAAAGGATGGATCAGTTCATGACATTTATGACTGGTATGGCAGAAGGCCAGGCGAAGCTGAAGGAATTGGTTGAGCAACCGAGGCCCGATCCAGAGGTGGAAATACCAAGTGCTGAGGGGAACCCTGGTAACCCTGGGAACCCTGGTAACCCTGGGAACGCTGATAACCCTGTGAACACTGGAAACGCGGGTAACGCAAATGTTGATGGAAACCCGGGTAATGTTGGCAACACGGGAAATGTTGGGAATGATATTGGCGGAAGGTACAATGTGAATCAAGGGATTCGGATTAACGGGCGCCCCGTTACTGAAGATTGTCAGTATGATCAATTTTCTTTGCACGACAAGGCCCTCGAGACCACTCGCCGTATGGATGAGCTTGTTGAGAAGCTCAAATCTTTGGAGTCTCAAAATTCCTTAGGTTTTGATGTCACCAATATTGGTCTGGTTCAGGGAGTAAGGATCCCTCACAAGTTCAAACCCTCTACTTTTGAGAAATACAACGGGGCTTCTTGCCCACGCACTCATCTCCAATCTTATCTAGGAAGGTTGGGAGCTCATACTGAAGATGAAAAGTTGTGGATGTACTATTTTGAAGACAGTTTAACTGGAGCTTCTCGTGAACGGTATTCTCATTTGTCTCGTACTACCATCAAGAGCTGGAAAGACATGGTAGAGGCTTTTGTCAAGCAATAGCAATACAACTTGGACATGGCTCCAAATCGGACCTTGTTGCAAGGAATGTCTCAGACTGCCAAGGAAACCTTTAGAGAATATGCTCAGCGTTGGAGACAGATTGATGCATCCGTCCAACCCCCTATGTCTGAAAGGGAGATGGCGGACATGTTCATGAACACTCTTCAAGGAAATTATATCGAGAGATTGGTTGCTTGCCCGTCAATCAACTTTGCAGAGATAGTGATTGCTGGAGAAAGGATCGAGAGTATGTTGAAGATGGGCCGAATTCAAGACAACAGTGCTTCCAACTCATCAGTTCCCAAGAAACTGTTTGCTGGTAACGGTCAGCGAAGAAGAGAAGGTGAGACGAGCGTTGTATATGCCGGCAGAGGACGCCCTAATTATTATCAAGGTCAAGTGGCCGCAGTCACTATTCCAACACCTGTTCCTCAACCGCAGTATCATCCGCAACAACAACCCAGGTACAACAATCAACAACAAGGAGGTAATCTGGGTCAGCAGAGACCCTATCAACAACGTCCAAGGCAGGCGGACCGGGTCATTGAGCCAATCCCAATGCCTTATTCTGTATTACTTCCCAAGCTGATTGACATGAATCTGGTTATGTTGAGAACTCTGGCCTCACCGGTTGATCCCAACAATCTGCCTAGAGGTTATGATGTCAACGCCAGATGTGCTTTTCACTCCAATGCACCTGGCCATACTACAGATAATTGCAAGGCTCTCCAGCTAAAGGTACAAGATTTGAGAGATGCCCAGGCCATCAATTTTTCTCCGGTGCCTAATGTTATCCAAAACCCGATGCCACCTCACGGCGGGCAGAGGATTAATGCTGTTGATAGTGGGGAAACTTTGAATTTGGTTTCTGATGTGACTAAAGTGAAGACTTCGCTATCGGTGGTCAAAGACCGACTCTTGAAAGGACAGATTTTCCCGGGCTATGGGGAAGAGTGCAGAAATTGTCAAGACGCCGAGAACGGATGTGATAGTTTGAGAAGGGGTATTCAGCAACTGATAGATGAAGGTTGTCTTCAGTTCGATCAAACTCGTCCAGTGAAGAATGATGTGTCGACAGTAACGTTTTATTTCACTCCTGAAGAAATATATGTTCCCGAAAGACCCGCTCCGACAACAATATATTTCCCAGAAAGTCCAGCACCAATTTACTCTGACAACCCTCAACCGACTTTGATTGGTCCGGTCACCATCACGGTACCAGGACCTGTTCCGTATGAGAAAGACAGTGTTATCCCGCGGCACTATGGGGCTGATATCTACTGCCAGGGGCAGAAAGTTAACGAAGAAGACATTGACATTGGTAGCTCCGCTGTAGACAATGTTGGAGGAATTGGTGGCTTCACTCGCAGTGGACGCCTATTTGCACCATCAACATTGCGCACGAATGCTGAAGCTGAGGCAGCTGCCAAGGCTAAAGGAAAACAGGTATCCACCAAAGAGGTTACTATCGAGGAAGTTCCTCCTAAGACCACATTCGAGAAGGAAGTGGATGAGTTTATGAGGATTATCAAGAAAAGTGACTACAAGGTAGTCGATCCGCTAAATCAGACACCCTTAAGAATCTCCATTCTCTCACTATTGATGTGCTCTGAGGCATACAGAGCAGCCTTGTTGACCAGCTGGAGTCGGTAGTTTCGAATGTACACACTAGCCATGCGCTAGGTTTCACCGATTATGACCTAACATTTGAGGGTAGGAATCACAACAAAGTCGTGCATATCACAATGGAATGCAAAGGGACGGTGCTTTCCCATGTTTTGGTTGATATAGGTTCTTCTCTTCATGTTCTCCCAAAGAAAGCCTTAACGAAGTTGGATTGCGATGACGCCACCCTGAGGCCGAGTAATTTAGTTGTAAGGGCTTTTGATGGCTCTAAGCGAGCTGTTTGTGGCGAAGTTGAGTTGCCAGTTAAGATTGGACCGCAGGTATTCAAGAGTACCTTTTATGTGATGGATATCCAGCCTGCCTATAGCTGTCTGCTAGGTCAACCCTGGATTCATGATGTCGGTGCGGTTACTTCTACTCTCCACCAGAAGCTCAAATATGGACTAGAAGGTCAGATCGTCACCGTCTGTGCTGAAGAGGATATTTTTGTTAGCCACCTGTCTACATTTAAGTATGTGGAGATGGATGGTGAGATGCATGAGATGCTGTGTCAGGGCTTCGAAGCCATAAATATCAGTGAGGTCGCGCCCGAAACTGTCTTTTCACCTGAGTCTGAGAAGGTCGGGACTTCTATCTCTTCATACAAGCAAGCTGTTGAAGTGGTTAAGGCTGGTAATGCCCAAGGCTGGGGTAAATTTGTGGAGCCAATAATAAAAGAAGACAAGTTTGGATTGGGGTATACTCCGGGGTCTCAGAAGAATGAAGTCGGTACTTTCTCCAGCGGGGGTTGGGTTTCTCCCCACACTGTCAATGCTGCAGATAAAGACAAGGCTGACAGCGACTGTGACTTAGATAGCTGGATTCGCCCGTGTGTCCCAGGAGAAAAGCTCGACAATTGGTCGTCTGAAAAAGTCGTCGGGTTTACTCTACTGAAGGAGTAATTTTTATTATTTTCCTTTTATCACATGCATAACAAAGTCTTACACTTTGACCAAGGTGTAATGACTCATCTGTAGGGTCATCCATTTAGTTACATTTCGCAATTATTTTTATCATCAATAAAGGACAGCTTTTGCAAACAATTTTGTGTTCTCTTTCTTTCAATTATTTTTACTTTTACAAAAACGGCAATGTTTCTTTTTCATGTTTCTTTTCCGTTTTTCTTTCCAAAAAACACCTCGTAAAACTGATCACCCGGATCTCACTGCTAACGACACTGCTATGGCCAAGTATGACTTCGACAATCCTATCTATCAAGCCGAAGAAGGGGTTGAGGAAGATTGTGAATTGCCTGAGGAGTTAGCCAGGTTGTTGAAACAGGAGGACCAAGCTATCACACCTTATCAGGAGGTGGTTGAGACCATAAACATTAGTACCGAAGACGACAAGAAAGAGATCAAGATCAGGGCCAGTCTACAGGCCGAGAGGAAAACACCGCTGATCATGTACTTGTCTGTGTTAGAAAGGTCAATGGGTTGTGTGCTCGGTCAGCATGACGAGTCAGGTCGAAAAGAGCATGCAATATACTACCTTATCAAAAAGTTTACCGACTGTGAACAAATATACTCACTACTCGAGAAAACTTGTCGCGCTTTGGCATGGGCTGCTCGCCGACTAAGACAGTATATGTTGACTCACACGACTCTATTGATATCAAAGATGGATCAAGTCAAGTATATTTTTGAAAAGCCAGCAGGGTTGCTAGGTGGCAAATGATGCTGACAGAGTATGACATCCAATACACTTCACAAAAAGCCATCAAAGGAAGTGTCTTGTCAGACTATCTTGTCGCGCAACCGATTGATGATTACCAACCTATGAGGTTCGACTTTCCTGATGAGGACATCATGTTTCTCAAATCGAAAGATTGCGAGGAACCACTCCCGGAGGAGGGGCCTGACCCTGAATCCAAATGGATTATGATGTTTGATGGGGCAGTCAACGTCAATGGTCACGGAGTTGGTGCAGTGTTGATCACGCCATAGGGGGTTCATATGCCATTTTGTGCCAGAATAACGTTTCCCTGCACCAACAATGAAGCCGATACAATCAGCTGAGCCTAGTTGAGGAAAAGAGACTAGCAGCTATATGCCATGGCCAACTATATCAGAGACGAATGAAGAGAGCGTTTGATCAGAAAGTACGCCCTCGGGAGTATCAAATCGGCAAATTGGTACTCAAAAGAATTCTTCCTCCCAACACAGATCGTAGGGGCAAATGGACACCGAACTATGAGGGTCCATACGTGGTTAAAAGGGTTTTCTCTGGCGGAGCTTTGATGCTAACAACCATGGATGGCGAAGACTTCCCATCCCCTGTCAACTCAGACGCAGCTAAAAAATACTTCGCATAATTGACCCGCTGGACAAAAGAAAAAGAGTCCAGACAAAAAAGGGCATCCCGACGAACCAAAAAAAAAGAGGTTCGGGCAAAAATTAGGGATATAAAAAATAAAAAATGTACACCCGGTGAGTCGAAAACCCGAAAGGGCGGCTCAGGCAAAAAAGGGTATCCCGGTGGATTGAAAACCTAAAAGGGCGGTCCATGCAAAACTTAGGGAATAAGCGAATAACTGCGATCTAAGTTCATCCGTGTTATATCACCGTTTCATTCAATCCGGCAATCTTCGAAGGTAAAAGATCGACTAATCATCCACTTCAGAAAGCAAGATGAGCAGAGCGTCTTGAGAACATACGAGCCATAGCAGAGTCGAAACTCGGTGGGACCCCGTTTCCACATTGCCATTAGGATAATTTCTCTTGTTCAATTTATAGCGATCGCCTCTTTCCAGGGATCAGCTTCCTGATGTACTCGCCTATTCATGGCACAAATTTTTCAACCAACAAAAGTTGAATAATTCAGTTAAAAAGCCTCTTTACTTTTCATTTATCAGTTTGTTTGCAAAAGATGTCTGAATTCTTGAGGAAACATATTGCATCTGAATATAATGGTGGCTTTTGCAAATGACTTGTGCAGGAAAACAGTCAAAATTGCTTTGAATGTGCTTAATCCCGGACGGTGAATTCAAACCGAGTAATTCCCCGGGGCATACGTGTATTTTTTGGTTACAGGTCACAGGAACCGGATGCCAAGTCATGAATCCTCACCCCCAAGCGGTTGACAAAGCCTCTCCTCTACAGAGCAGGTTCCCCAGTAGAGTTGATAGTATCCAGACTGTATATCCCCAGTAGAGTTGACAGTATCCAGACTGTATATCCCCAGCGGAGTCGACAGTGCCAGACTGTATCTTCCCAGCAATAGCGGAGTAGTCGCATACCCAACAGACAAGAGGGTGGTGTTCCCAGTGTTCATCTCGTCCCCAGCAGATTATTTTTTTAACAAATTTGTTTTAATCCCCAGCCTGAGGACGATTAGCAAGTTCATATCCCCAGCAAAGGTCGATTCCTACGACATTTCCCCAGGAAGTGCTTTCCTCACAGACTCTCCTCGCAGAGCCTCGCCAAGCAAAGTTTCCATAGTTGATACTTCCCCAGCAAGGTCAACTTTTCAAAAAAGGCCGATTTATTTTCGGTGGCTCCCCGGTCCCGGCAGACGGATCGTTCCCCACAGAGCATTCAAGGATTGATACAGCGATCCGCTCCCTGCTAGAGTTGCTTCCCCAAGAAGATTTCTTTTTTCTTTTGCACCATGCATAACATTTGCATTTTCATTTGCATGCATATCAAACATACACATAAGCTGATAAACAGGTTCTTCAAAGCAGACTGAAAAATTACTTTACAACCAAAGTCATGAGATTCGGCCAGAGGATCAAGTGTGTGTGTGACCCAGCATGAGGGTCATTTCGAAGGTTCAGCCTGAGAATCGTTTTCCAGAGATCCAGCCTAAGGGTCATTTCGAAGATTCAACCAGAGAGTTGACTACGAGCGTTATTTCCCCAGCAAGCCAGCTGGAGGAATAGATTGACAGCTCAACAGAAAATCAACCTACAAGAGGATCCAGCCTGCGGATCGCAATTTAAAAACAAAAGTCTAATTGAAGGGTCGTTACAGCATGTTCTAGCCTGAAAAATATGTACGAAGCCCAAAAAGTGGAATATTCTTGAAGCTGCATATCTAACATGAAGATTGAGTGTAGATTTCGAAAGGGGCTCAACCAGCGCATGCCTCAGATGCGAGATCCTGATGATGGGAATTTATCATCAAAACAATCCAGATCTAGCCAGAAGATCGAAGTAGATCTAGCCAGAAGATCGAAGTCAGGTCTAGCCCGAAGACCGGAAATAGATTCAGCCAGAGAATCGAAACAATTCAGATCTAGCCAGAAGATCGAAATAGATTCAGCCAGAGAATCGAAACAAGTCAGGTCTAGCCCGAAGACCGGAAATAGATTCATCCAGAGAATCGAAACAATTCAGATCTAGCCAAAAGATCGAAGAAGATCTAGCCAGAAGATCAAAGTCAGGTCTAGCCTGAAGAGCGGAAATAGATTCAGCCAGAGAATCGAAACAATTCAGATCTAGCCAGAAGATCGAAGTAGATTCAGCCAGAGAATCAAAGAAAATAGATTCAGCCAGAGAATCGAAACAGAGGAGATCTAGCCAGAAGATCGAAGAAGATCTAGCCAGAAGATCGAAGAAATCTAGCCAGAAGATTGAAACCGTATCCAGCCCGAGGATCAAAATTAACAACCAACCAGAGGACTAAATTAAGTATAGATTCAGCCAGAGAATCGAAACTCCAGATTAAGTCAGAAGACTGATTCAGATTCAGCCAGAGGATCGGAAGAGAAATAAACAGCGCGGTGTATTTTTTCATTTTGGTGGTGTTCTCGGAGCGCGAATTTTCGGTCTGTCTTTGGTATTCAATCACAGCTCACCCTGTTTGTCTGATAAGCTGTTCGCTTTCATCCTGCTCAGGTTAGCTGTTTACTGAATAGGGGCAGCTGTAACACCCCAAAATTTTTCCTCCTTATTCACGCATTCATTTTTTAGGTCATTTAACATTAGATACATTGCATTTCATCATGTCAATCGGGATTAGCTCTAAGAAGCTTGAACATCATCCAGGACACTTTGTGGGTTCTATTTAGATGATCAGTCAACACAAGGGAAAGACTTGAGTTACTTCCAACAGGGGTCTATTCGTCAGTCAAAACGTTATTCTTGAAGGAGCAAAGGTTTGTTCATGAGCTGTCATGCTCGCTAGGCGAAGCCCACGTGTTATGCAAAAACAAAAAAAAACAAAAAAAAAACAAAACAAAAAAACAAAAAACCAAATTTAAATAAATAAATAAATAAAAGAAAAAATCTCAGACTTGGACCTCTCTCAAAAGCCAACTAAGCTACCAATGTTAGGCTATAAATACTACAGTTTTCATTGAAACAAAACCCTGGACAAAACCTGGAGAGAAACTTAGACAGAGAGAGTGAGAATTAATCTACAGCAACCTCCAGGCAACTCTGAAAGGTTCATTCTGACTCACACACTTTCAGGTCAAGCAAACCCTAACATTGGTTTGCAAATTCAGCCGTGCCATTTGATTTCAACCGATCTCTCCAATCAGGTTTGTCCTTATTCCCATTACCTTTGTGCTTTGAAGTTGAATACTCTGAACGTTTGAGGTATGATGGATGAATTTCATTAGGTTTTTGCCCACGGGTTCATAATTATGTATGAATGTCTAAATAATGCCTTGAATGCTTAATCGTTTAATTTCTGAAGTGTATGCCACAGGGTTTGAGGTTTCTGAAACCATACTGTTATCCATGAAAAATCCAAAACCCACAGGCGCTCGGTAACACCTTCGCTAGGCGAGCACGCAGCGACGCTTCGCCAAGCCTTCGCTAGGCGAGACAGTAGCGATCGCGACAGTAGCATTTGCTTTTTTCTGTTTTGCTCTAATCTGACTTACGTTTGTCATAGCATGTTTTCTCCTAATCCTTATCGTGTTTCACTAACCCTTTTGTTGAGTTTTTGTGAAGGCTCACAGGACTTTTGCAGGGATAGCTCGCTGGATATTCCACTTTGCTTGTGGGATACCATTTGGGAGATTTATTCTGATTTCCTTGTTGGCACGTTTACTTTATACATGTTTTTTTTGTATGTGTTCGTATCCCCACAGGTAGCACGGTTCCTTCGTCAAGGACTTCCTTTTTGCATGAGCATCCCTAACCCTACCAACTCATTGATTTTTCTTCTCCTAAGAACATGTTAACTCCTTCTACTACAGGCGAGTAAGTCTCCAAAGGTCGAGCATCCGGTAGATTGCGTAGTAACGTCGTTCGTCCAAAACCCAATCCATAACCCCGTAGTTAGCCGAACTACGGGTTGCTCTGATTCTCATTCTAGATGAGATACATAGGCATAAGACGCGATGTCTTAGCGAGCACAATTACCCTTCACCCCTAGGTAGTCGAGCTACGAAGACTCTGATTCTCATATTCAGATGAGATACGTATGCAGTGGATGCGACATCCGTGCGAGTCATTTTCTTTTGACCCCTTTTTTTAGTAAATAACACATTAGATAAACCCACACCCATTAGACAAGAACTACAAAAGTGGATCCTGTAGAGTACTACGGATGCGTAGGGGTGCTAATACCTTCCCTTCGCATAATCGACTCCCGAACCCAAGATTTGGTTGCGAGACCCTGTCTTGTCTTTTACTTTTTCTAGGTTTACTTCGAGCATTTCCTTTCCCTCCTTTGGGATAAATAACGCACGGTGGCGACTCTCCTGTCTTTCTTCGCCGGTTGTTTTTTTTCGCATTCCATTTTTCAGGTTGCGACAGTTACGAACTTCCAGGTTTTAGGTTCCAACAATCTTTCCTGAAAACCATAGATTTTGATGAGTGGTGGAACTCCTACTACAGTCATGCTTTCCCAAGTGACCAGTTTCTTCAAAACATGGTCGACTCACTCTCCACTCTCGCCGGCGATATAGCTCCTTTGTCTCCGTCCATTAATGCTCCAAACCAAAGAATCCAAAAACCTCATGTTGGCGAAGCCCCTAAAAAGGTACTTGTAAACTAGTTTCTTCTTTTATTGGTGTTATACCAAACTAACCGTTTTTTGGTTATCAGGGTCGAAAACGGGTCGCCCCCTCTGTTGAACCGACTCATGTGAAGCCTTCGAAGAAGAAACGGGCGCCTACGACCCCACCTCCGCAGGTATTACCTATTCACTTTTTGAACAAGTTTTTTGCTAAGACCCTTTATATCACCTCTTCACACGTCTCAATATCCAAGTACCCGAAGAAGTGCTTGTGGTGGGGGATGAGGATTCTGATGGGAGTGTGCACTCACACATTTTTCCCCATCAAAAGCACCTCCCAGAACTCCTCATACTCCTACGTGATGGAGGAAGGCACAAACCCAGAAGACTCCGTCGAAGGCGGCTCCCAGGGTTTCCCCGATAGTCTAGGAAGATGTCGAAGAGGTTCCTACTCCCCGGGATTCAGAGAGGACTCCCACTGCTTCTCCTCTTATGGATATGTAGGTATTTGTCCACACTCTTCCCCATTATCTATGGGTTTCTCCTTGCTATGTGTTCTAACACTTCTATCTTTAGGAACCAGTGGGCTCCCTAATTGAGGTCGAAGTCGTGGCCAGGGATACGACCGAACATCCTCCTGTCGATGTTGTCTTAAGCCCTCAACGACAAACTGAGTTTCCAAGCGGTTCCCCAATGACTTCTTAAAGTCATGCCTCTCCACCACCTCTTTATGCGAACTTGGCTAACGAAATCGCATCGACCAGCATTTTGACCCCGAACGACATAAGGGCTATCAAACAAAAGAATCCTATTGAGGCCCTAAGAAAATTGCAACAAATCTGTCGTTTGTCGATTGACGCACCACCTCCATCTACTATTGTCGGTTCTTTCTCAGAGCTTCATGTCGAGGTTGTCTTCATCCTTCAATAGCTGAAGGCGTCACTCTTCGATGACAAATTTATAGGCGCTCTTGAGAGAGAAGGGGAGATTGCTCGTGATGCTTTCAAATTTCTCGACTTTCTTGCCCTCCATGATCTTCCTACCTTAATGGTCAAGTACTTTGTCGAATTTGATGCCTTCTTTACTCAATTTGTCAAGGACCTAAGCCTTCGACAACATGTTGATCTTCAGATAAAGACGAAACTCAATGAGGCGAAGATCGAATGGGACTCTAGTGAGGCTTGTGAGTGGGAACTCCACGAATTCAAACATAAGAAGGAAGAGTGTCTTCGTCAGCGGGAAGCCTTCGATCAGTAGATCTCTGACTACCAAGCCCAAATCGTTGAACTCAATAAAAAGATTGCTGCGGGGGAAGCACAGAAAGCTTCTTTGGAGACGGAGGAGGGAATTCCTGAGCAAGAGGCGATCGACAATGAGGTCCTGAGGGGAATATATCATGGAGAAAGGGCCCTCAAGATCGAGGCTGACATCAAGTACTTGCATAGGAAGAAGGTCACTCTGGATAATAAGATTAGTCACGAGATGACCTCGTTTGAGGATTTTAAATCTAGGTTCCCCATTTGAATTCTTTCCTTTTTTATTTCTCTTGTAGGTTTGTCGACCATATTTCGTAATTCCTTTTTAGGACATTTTTTAAAGAATCAATGAATCTTATGTTTAGATTTGGATCTCTTGTAGCATAGGTTTATATTTCTTCAAGTATTTCCCATTTACCCTGAAGACCTTTTGATCCCCACCGAGTTCTTTGATCTTATACGTGTTGTTACTGTATGTTGAAGTTACTTGAAATGGTCCTTCCCACTTTGGCGACCATTTACCTAGGGTTCGATCTCGACAGTCCATAGGCAAGATTACTTTCCAAACATAATCATTATCAGCAAAGTCTTTTTCCCTTACCTTTATATTGTATACCTTGGTTACACGCTCCTTCTGTCGGATCATCTTTTCGACCGCGGCCAATCTTTCTTCGTCGAACATCATGTTCCAGTACTGTTCTGACTGAATGTCATTCTGACGTTGGACTCTGATGGACTGTAAGCAGATCTCTACGGGTAATATGGCATCGTGACCAAATGTCTGTCGAAAAGGCGTCGAATTTGTCACCTCTTTTAGGGATGTTCGACAAGCCCATAGAATTTGATCCAAAGTCTTGTGTCAGTTCTTTGGATTTTTGGAAACATGTTTCCTAATCAAGCTTATTATTACTTTATTGGCCACTTCTACTTGGTCATTCGCTTGTGCATAGTAAGGTGTAGAGGTAACCAACCTGAAGCCTATCTCGCCGACGAACTCCTGCATCATTTGTCCCACAAACACTGACCCTTGATCCGTGGTAATGGTCTCTGGGATGCCAAACCTATACATAATATGTTTCAGAATGAATTCAATCACCGCTTCTTGATCCATATTCACCAGAGGGACAACTTCGACTCATTTGGTGAAGTAATTTATCCCTACTAGGATAAACTTATGTTGCTTCGATGAGGCTGGTCGAATTTCTCCAATGATGTCTAAATCCCACCCCTTAAAGGGCCATGGTTTGATGATCGTATGTAACTCACTCGCCGACATATGTTGAATACCTGCATGTCTTTGACATTTTTGGCACCCCTTAGCAAATTCGATACAATCTTTCAACATACTGGGCCAATAAACCCCTTGTCGATACAACAACCACTTCATCTTATGGCCTTCCTGGTGAGCACTACAGGCTCCAATATGCACTTCATATATGGCTAAGTACGTTTCGGTATCTCCTAGGCATTTAAGTAATACCCCTTTCGTGTCTTCTTTAGCAATTCGCTTCCTGCCCACACATAACTTAAAGCCCTATATTTGGTTTTCCAATTTGTACCCCCGACTGGATTCTCTAAATATTTTATAATCGGCTTCCTCTAGTCTGTCGACAATGAACTATTGATAGCAAAAACTCCATGTTCCTAGGCCTCCTCGACTCCACAAGTTTCATGCCATTCTCTGTCATGATTGTCATTCTTGTCGAGGATATCTTCTGTCAGTGGTGTTCTCGATATCATTTTCTCTTGAACCTCAATCATATCTCGTAATTTCGATTTATACATCTTATACCCTGAAGAGACCTGAGCTAATTCGTTGGCCTTTTGGTTTTCGTTTCTGGGTACATGTCTTATGTCTGTAACTTTAAAATGTTCTAGTATCCGCGTTGTAGTCACAAAATATTTCAGCAAACTCCCCGTGATACACTTATATTCGCGTGTGATTTGCTTTACTATCAGCTTCGAGTCTCCCCTTACTTCAATTCAACAGGCTCCCATCCCTTTCAAAAGTTGAAGACCAACTATTAAAGCCTCGTATTCGGCTTCGTTATTGGAACACTTTTCACCGATCCTGTATTTAAACTTTGTCGGACCCACCTGAGGGGATAATATCAATACCCCAACTCCCGTTCTGTCTTTGTGACTCGATCCATCGAAATACATACGCCATGGTGTGGTGTCGACCACATTCAGGGATGATTCGACCATGGCGTGATCCACTATAAAATCTGCCATGATCTGGCCGTTCATGGCCTTTAAAGGTTTGAAAGTTAGAGAGATCTCTGTTAACGCCAATTCCCATTTCCCAATTCTACTATGCAAAATAGGTTTAGACAACATATGTTTAATAATATCGTAATGAGACGAAACATAAACATCAACGGGTTTTATATATTGCTTTAATTTCATACAGGCAAAGTACAAACATAGACATGGTTTTTCTATGAGATTGTACCTAGTTTCAGCATCTACCAACATTCTACTGAGGTAATATATGGGCCTTTCGACACCATTACAATCCTCTTCGGCCAACATGCTCCCTATAGTCGTATCAGACGCAACAATATATAAACTCATATTTTTCTTCCTACTAGGAGGTAACAGAATAAGAGACTTGGTAAGGTGCCCCTTGATCGCGTCGAAAGCCTCTTGTTGTTCAGGACCCCAGTGAAAATCACTTTCCTTCTTAATTTTAAGTAGCAGCGAAAACACCTTCATTTTACCACTTAGATTCGAAATGAATCTTCTTAAGAAGTTTATTTTCCCCAACAAAGACTGGAGTTGTTTCTTTGTAGATGGGCTTTGAGGTCTAAGATCGCCTTTGTCTTGTTCTGATTGATCTTGATACCTCGTTTGTGTACCACAAATCCCAAGAAGTCACCTGCGAGCACACCGGAAGCACACTTCAATGGATTCATTTTCAATCCATATTTCCTCATTCTATCAAACGAGCGTCGAAGGTGATCCAGGTGCCCCTCCTGAAATGACAACTTTACCATGATGTCATCGATATATACCTGCATGAACTTCTCAATGAAGTCATGAAAGATGGCATTCATGGCCCTTTGGTAAGTTGCTCCTACATTTTTTAAACCAAACCACATGACGACCCACTCTTATATCCCTAATGCATCAGGGCATCAAAACGCTGTCTTGGGGACATCTTCTTCGGCAATGAGAATTTGATTGTAGCCAGAGTATCCATCAAGTAGGCTCAAATACTCAAATCCTACGGCCGAATTGACCAGCATTTCCGCCACGGGCATTGAATACTCATCCTTAGGCATGGCGTTATTTAGATCTCTGAAATCTATACAAATCCTATGAGTTCCGTTTTTCTTGATGATGGGCACTATGTTGGCCAACCATTCGACATACCTTGTCGTTCTTATGAAAAGAATTTTGAGGAGTCTTTCAATCTCTTGCTTGATATTCGAAGTAACGTCTGGAGCAAACCGCGGTGGGTGTTATTTCACCGGCTTTTTCCCAGGTTGGATAGGCAGTCGATGCTCTACGACACTTCGATTTAAACCTGGCATTTTGTCATAATCCTAAGCAAAGCAGTCCCGGTATTCGATCAATACCTCAACTAGTTTCGCCCTCATTTCTGACCCCACCTTAGTACTTATGTAGGTCGGTCTTTTTGTGATTCCATCTCCTAGAACGATCTCTTCGAAGGGATCTTGCGCTTGCATCTTCTGGAACTCATTTAGTGGGTTCTTCTCAAATCCCAAAGGCTCATTGTCATAGATACAATCAATCCTCCAGCTTTCTGAAACTGTTGTCTGGTCTAGTCGACCATCTTCTAGACCTTCGGCCTCACAGGCCAAATTCTGAAGTCTCTCCCTTTCCAGAATTGACTTCCTCTTGTTTTCAGACAAATAGGCTGAAATTCAAGTCAGGCTTTCTGACTCAGCAGTCATCCTCATCGACTGCTGGCTACCCCGTAGGTGGAATTCCCGTCTCTCATCCTGTGTCTTCCTTGTTAACCCATATGAAACCATGATCAGGGTCCAAGTTCATAACTAAACCAGTTTTGACAGAAGTATAGGAGCCTGATTCTTCATCACATGGCGCTATATTCGCCAAGTGTTGGTCGAAAGACCTCTTGGAACCCCTATCGTCGACCCGGTAATAACTTTGGTCGGCTTCAATATTCTCTATGATGTCGTCCTTTCTCCAGATTATAAGCCTTTGGTGGATCGTTGAGGGAACAACCCCTATCCCATGGATCCATTCTCGACCCAGGAGTAAGTTGAAATTGGATTTTGAGTCTATCACCATGAATAGTGTTGAAAGTGTTATCGTGCCCACAGCGAGGTCGACCTAAACAACCCCTATTATATTGCTGGTTTTTCCTTCGTAGTTTCAGAGGACCATGTTGTGTTGTCGGAGATCTTCGCCGCACTTTCCCATTTTCTTGAACATAGTATAGGGCATCAGATTAACTGTAGCACCCCCGTCGACAAAAACCTTATTTACCGTCATTCCATCAACCTTAGCTCTGATGAACAACAGTTTCAGATGGTACATCATGTAGCGGTAAATTCATGATCATCAAACTATTGACAAGCTAGAGATCAAATAACAAGAGTCGCCACCGCGCTTTTATTGTTTCCAAAGGAAAAGGGAAAAAGTACGAACAAAACCCAAAAAGTAAGAAGTTTTCAAATCAAAACTAATAAAATGTCAGAGATTATAGGTAAGGGGGTTGGTTACACAGAGGGAAGGTGTTAGCACCCAAAGTGTCCTAGGTACTCCTGGGGAGCCCTTTTGTGTGCATATGTACTTGGTATAAAGTGATGTTTACAAACAAATAGAATGGAGTGATGAGAAAAGAATTCATTGATTATATTTTTATGTTTGACAAGACCTTTGGTCTTATGCCTACGTACCAACATAAAAATGAGGGATCAAAACCTCGTAGTTCGTAATACAAATTTCAAAGTGGATGCAATACTTTTAACAAAATTTAAGTTTAAAAGGCACAAAGGCCTAAAATGGTTTGAATGAGTTAGTTCTTTTTGGCTTTTTGAAAGTTTAGGTAAAGTATAGTTAAGTTTATTTACAAGTTTTATTTAAGAAAAGAAGTTTGAAAATGCAATGGCATAAGGCGAAAGTTTATATCTTTTTGCAAAGTGGTCAAAGTTTAGAACAAAAGTAGTTCACACAAAGAAGATTTTGAAAAATGAAGACAGAGATTTTGAAATTAAATAAATGGGAAGAAGATGAATAGACTACCCTATATACAAATTTTAAAAGTTTAGAGTTGAAAAGATCTGATCAAGTGGGTAGCAATCCAATAGACAAGAATGTCAATAGAAACCCAGAATTCCCTTGGACTTTTAGAATCAAACAACACAATGCACAATTATATTATCTTGAAGAGCAAGGCATCAAATAAATATATCCATATCCAAGCTTATCCATTCCATGATCTTCTTCAAAATAGCCCATGTAACAGATGAAGATGAACTCAAAAGGATCTTGAATGATGTATCAGATGAAGTTTCAAATTACAAGCACTTGGTTTCTCAATAAGTTGGCATTGGCCATGTCCTTTAGCATAGGAATGTTGCCTAAATTCTAAGTCAATTTGTCCAAGATCAAACCAACAGTCCACACAAAAGTTTTTAGGGTTTTTTTGTTGTTATTATGTACATTAATGGTCAAAGACCACACAAACAAACAAAGTATACACAAATAAAATATATCACACAATATGGTCCAAATGGACAAAGTGAAAATTGCATTAACATAAACAAATATGATGATATGAACAATGGCAAATGAATAAAAGCAAAAATTAAATGGCATTAAAGTAAAGGGCTTGAAATTAAAAGTTAGTAGTTAATAGGTTAGAAGTTAGTATTGTTTTGCTTTTACTTTTTAATCAAAGTCATTCTTTGGAGAACACTCAACCCACTTATCACAAACATGGATCCTTGAACCAAGATATCTTCCAAAGGAAGGAAAAGAGGTCAAGTTTCCACACAATACCATGAAAGAGGGGAGACTTACAATCTCACTAACTAGAATGCTTATGCCTTTAATGTCACAAATTTAGCGCTAGGTTAAGCAATCGTAATTGGACTTATGTAGAAGTCACAACAATTTGAGGTCGGGCAACAAAATTTTGGTGTTAATGCATGTTAGAGACATAGTATAGTAGATTATGCTCATGAAACATACCACACACAAAAAGAATATGCAAAAGGGGTGGCCTAATCTCATCCATACTCATGTCAATTTTTCAATCAACTAGCCTTAGGATTTTGATATATCATAGGCCAAATGGAATGAATGAATGAAGAAAGGGAATAAGATGAAGTGGGGGGGGGGGGGGGGGGGGAATTGATCAAAACACAAATTTATCAAAGGAGTACTTTTACCAAATTAATATCATCCATTAATTTTGGGAGATGGAATGTACATTCCATCAATCCCCTAAATCCAATGATATTAACTCAACAAAGTCAAATCAACCTTGACCAAGGCCCAACAACAATAGTCAAACATAAACAAGTCATCACAATTGGCCAAAAAAATGATTTGGCATTTATTAAAATTAAAAAAATACTAAAATAATGCATTTAAATTAAATGTGGTTTGTCCAATTCCTAAAATCTCATCAAAACACAAAAGAAATGGCCATGAGATTTATCATAGGTCAAACAAGGTCAAGGACCTTGGAGAAAAAAATTCACAATTTTTGGACATTTAAAAATATTTTTAAACAATTAAAAACAAATGCAAAATCAATTAATTCATGAAAAATATTAATAATGATCCAAAAAATAATTTTAATTCAGAATATGAAAGAGGAAAATATTTGAAATTTTTTGGTGAAAGTCCCATATTTTTGGGATCAATATTAAATTTAATATGAATTATTGAAAATAAAGCAATTAAAATGAAAATTAAAATATCAGAAAAAACGTGGACCACTTGATCTCCCTCATTAATTGAGGTGGCAGATCAAGTGGCCACCAACGCGTGTTCCATCGGCACTTAAGTGAGCGCGTCACACAATTGGTATTAAAAAGGAACGCTCATGGTTAGATAATTTTTAAAAGGATCATATGGCTCAAAACCATCCAGCACACCACCGGCGGCCAAGGACCGGTTGTCTTCTCCGGCGAACCTCGTCGGACTGGTTCAATCATAATCATCACCAAAATTAAAAACAAGGACATGCCTTCAAAGTAAAAATGACACTGAGTTCGAATCTAGCCTCAATTCAATCTAACTCCAAGTATATTGAGAGATACATGGAGTTGAAATTTGAGGTACATGAACTGAGTTGCTTCGATTTGGCCTCTAAGCAACTCAATCTTCTTACCTACATTGGTAGGACTTCAGACAACCAAAGAATCAATAGAATTGAGCAAGAATTAGAGAGAATCGAAGAGATCAAAATTTCTGAAAAAATACCTTCAATTGAGGTCTAGATTCAACTGATCTTGCTCTTGCTCGTGCTTGATCTCACTCTAAATGCTTGCAGAAGAAGGATTAAATGCTCAAAAGGTTGTCGGTCCCTGGAGTTTTGAATTTCAAAACAGTGGAACTTCAAACTCAAATTCAAGTGACTTTTTCAGGATTATCCTTTGCAATATGAGGGTTAGAGATTGGGGATTAAAGCTGGCGCCAATGTGTGTCAAATGTTGAGTATATGAGGCTCTATTTATAGCTGAAACCATTGCTTTTTGCACACTTGAAGTCCACTTTCCAAATTTGGTATTGATGATGCATGGGTGCATGGGCGCGCATAGGCCCATAAAATCATTGCCCTAAGTTCACAAATGAGTGTGAGATAGTCTAAATTCAACTTGGGTTGCAAGGCAAGTGTACATGAAGATTTAATGTTTGATCCTTGCCAAGTGATGACACCATGTTCATGCCATACGCAGCCTATGCATTCCTTGTCCAAAATGGATGAATTTGAGCTCTTTGGAGGAGTGAGATTAAGAGTAATAACTTTCATGTTAAATACTTTTCCATTTGGAGTTTGTATCATAAAGAAATTTTAGGTGGAAGTTTGGAAATTTTTGACATATCAAAAATTTTCTAAGTGTCAAGCCATATGTCTCAATGTTCCACCTTGCTTAACTTTTCATATGAGTTTCAAATTAGAAAAGTGTCTTCATCAAAGTTGTATATATTTCAAAGACCTTCAAAATGGTAACCAATTTCATGTCATTTGGATTTTAAATGATAGAGTTGTGCATTTTTGAAGTTTGGAAAAATCACTTGATCAATGGTATAGGTCAAAAGTGACCTATAATGTAACCTTATATCACATGCTAAAAAAATAGAATTAGCTCCCACTCCAAACATCAAAGTTGAAGTAGACACATTTAATTTGATTGTGCAACTTGTAAACCTTTCATATCATAAAAATTGAGCAAGTTATGGCCTTGGGAAGTTGACTTTCAAATTAGGGTTTAGACAAAATAACCTATAATGTTTCAACATAGAAAATGATTTTCCATGAAAAACTAGCTCTAGGTCTCAACATGAAAGTTGTTTGGAATGTCATTTAGAGTTAGTTTTCATATGGTGAAAATTGTAGGAGATAGGGTCTAGGGAGACCCAGTTTTGATCAGATGAATTCATCTAGCCAACCACCATCAACCAACTTGCTAACTTCCAATTCTCTTGACTTTATTGGTTCATGGTAGATAATATATGCATAATATGATGAATTTTTAATTGTCCCTTGAGAAATTTGATCAATTGGTGAGATAGCTTGTTGGAGAAGTTACTCAAGATACTCAGTCAAACTAGGGTTTCCAATGCAAATCACCCTCAAACTCTTGAAGAAAACTTGATCAATATAATATGTAGAGAACATTGGGACTCATATATGATGCTCATAACCATTCTTGGATCAATTCTTGGTTGTGCTCTTTGTTCATGAGGGTCTCAAACCCTAGATGTGAACTTGATGAATCAATGGGATCATGCCTTTCCTACAAAAGAGTTAGGCAAATACAAAGACATATTTTGGTATTTTGGTTAGTGAAATGATAAAATACAAGTGTGATACAATCACAAACTATTATGCGATCTCTCCTAAAACAAACCCAATGAAAAAGGGGGAAGGAGGATGCCAAGGTATGATCCCATGCTAATGCCTATGATGAAGTTACATGAGGGATCTTAGGGTCAAAATTGGGGTCTTACACATCATCCCAGGATTGGGCCTTTCAAACATCGCCTTCTGTTCTTCCACCATGCCTTATTCATGACATAGTAGCATAAAGGTTTTCCTCCATTTGTTTCATTTGGCATAAAGTCTCCCTCTGTTTCAGAAACTTCGGACACCATGTCGTATTCGGCTGGCAACATTGATACAATGCCACAGTTTATGATGAAATCGTCACCATAAATGTCATCGTTGTTTTCGTCGTACATGTCTTCGTCGAATTCCTCATCAGATTGAGGGGAGTATTCAGGCTCTCATTCCTCTGGTTGGGGAGAATACTCAGGCTCTTCCTCCTTTGATTTGCCCTCGCTTCGTGGCTACATCTCGATCTCTAACAAACATTCCACATTCTAAGTAGTTATCATTGCCTTCTTTCCTGTCGAGTCGACGATCATGGCCACTGTCTGATTGGCCATCATTTTTCTTGTTCCTACGACCTTTGACATCTGTTCCTTTTGTCCAGTGGTCTCCGAAGTCTTCGACTATAGAGTGGTAACGACTTTCCCAGCTTTTTTGTTTTGCTGGTGGTGTCTCCACCGTTTCCTAGTCATTGGATTCTTTCCCTTGTAGTTAGGAGATATTGTGTAGCCTATTTTCTTCTTTGGAGATGTTGTCTCTTTCTCCAACACCCTCCATTTTGGCATTTTGCCCCCTTTATGATTGACGAATTCTATCCATTTCTCTTGTGGAACATCAGATGGAGGAATGAATGTCTTTGGTCAGGACCGCTGAAACTGTCTTCTATAATCTTTGTTCCATCGAGGTGCTTCATGCCTGTCGAACAAGAGCCATGGGACATCAGGCTTTTCCTCTTTCACAACCTTGTTGTTGGCCTCCAGTCTTTCGGCGATTTTCTCGTCGAACATCACACTGCACTTTGGGTATAACAGAAATTTTGACCCATTTCCCTTACACTTCTCCTGGAAGTCTAATAAGCTTTTGCCAGGATGAGGATAGGCCGACTCGGGCCTCCTTTCATCCTCATTTCTGAAACCTTCAGTAGTTTCAACCATCATCACTTCAAATTATTCAGCTAACGAGGTTGCTTTGGAAACCTCAATGAGACCATCAACAGTCTCTACCATCATGCACTCGAGAGGCTCCGCGTACAAAGCTTCTTCCACCTTCAAAGGGTCAGAATCCACCTGCATTTTTTGCCTTTCGCCAAACTGGAGTCTTCCTTCTATCAAAGCTTTCTGCACCAAATCCCTGAAAAGAACACATTGGTGAGTTTTGTAACCAAGGAAATTATGAAATTTACAGAATCCCCTTTTTTTTTCTAGGGGAGGGTCTTTTAAACCCTAAGGGACGATAATCTGACCATCTTTTACTAATAGATCAAAGATTTCGTTGTATTTAGACACGTCGAAAGTATAGGTCTTAGCTACATATTTGTCTTCTTTTTTTTGGTTCAACAGGGTTTTTTCCATTTGATGGCTTCAAAACCTTACACGTATATGGAGGTCCGGGCTTAAGTTCTGCCACATTAACCTCACTCTTGTCGACTATACCTTCATCGTCGGAAGAAACCTCCTCGACAGCGATGTAGGACACTTTTTCTTTCTTATGATATCGACTGCCTTAGACTTCTCAGCTTTCAGGAATTCGAGACGTCGAACCCTATCGGCCAATTGGGCCATATCTCTCAGATACTAAGTATCTAACTTTTTCCTTATAGAATAATCTATACCTCTAGTAGCCATCTCGACTAGTTCGTGTTCAGGGACTTGAGTAAAGCATCGTGCTTTCAGTAGTCTAGACCTGTTCAAATACTGATCAATTGATTCAGCAACCTTTTGCTTAACGCTAGCTAGTTCCTTGAGGCTGATATTTGATTGTCCCATGTAAAATTATTACAATCTCTCTAACTGTGTCCATGTTTGGATCCACTTTGGAGGTAGTATTGTGAACCATGTAAATGCATTTTTTGTCAGAGAACTTGGGAAGTATTTTAACTTCAAATCCTCATTGTTCGCTATGTCACCAACCTCGATCTAGTACTTGGCCACGTGCTCGACGGTGGATTCTTTAGTATCCCCAGCGAACTTAGTAAATTTGGGGACTTTCCATCCCCTAGGAAATTTTGTCTGTAAGACAAAATATGGTAGAGGCGAAGAATAAGTTGGTCGTTGGAGGCAAGGACTTAGTCTGATTCGAACTATGATCTGTTTGACGATAGCCTCTAGGTTTTCTTCCCCCATGGCTACATCGGGTCGAACTTGTCGAACCACCTATTTTGGATCCTGGTTATGGTTAACCAGTACCACGGGGGGCCTTCGTGCCACCCTTGGGATGTGTTCGAATTCCTGATATTCATGTTCGAAAGTATCATCTGGCATCTCCGCTTGTCAAACCAGTGTTTTCGGTCGAGGAGGAAGCGTGGGATTCCAACAAACTTGAGCCCTTGGATTGCCAACTGCTGATAACTCTACGTCAAAATTTACCTTTTGTCTTTCTTGCTTTATCGTGCCACCCTTGGGTTACCAACTGCTGATAACTCTACGTCGAATCCTGGATCAATGTCCTCAATATAGTACCCATTTGCTGAGTTAGTATGTGTACCATTTCATGGTTACTCTCGTCCATCTATTATCTCATAACGACGACAGAACTTGACGTAAAAGTTGGGGCTGATTGAGACGTCAATCCAAAACCTGGGGGTCAACCAAATGGGGTTGCCAAAGGTCCAAACCCCTGGTAGCGAGGGAATGGCGATGATGATGTATCGTTGTAAGTCGAATCGAGATTATGCATATTTTCCATAAACTCCGTCAGCATTCCCAACGTTCTGTGCATGGGAATCGTGAAACTGGGCATATGTTACCCCATAGTTCCCATGGTTGTCGGTGTTGTGGCTGACACGGCGTCAGAATTGGTCCTACAAATGTTGTTGAAACCTTCGACGCCACGCTAGAGTCGGTGTCGGCGGCCTGGGGAGTTATTGTGTCTCTCGCCGAAGACGTTTCTTCGTGGGGTCTAGGAGACGTCATTTTTCCATTGTGCAATCGCATACACTTAACACTGTCGAGGTCCCACTGGGTGTGCCAATTTTTTGTTTTGTCAACAATCTCTAGCCTTCCAATAAGAGGGTTACTTGCAGGACCGGCTACAAAGTCCTGGACTTAGTGCTTGAGCGTATGGATTTGGGGTAAATGATGTTTTTGAAAGGTTTAAAATGGTGTAAACGTAACTCTTGGTGAGTTAGGAACATGATAAAATTAAGGAAAAAGGGAATGTATAAACGATAAAGCAAGAAAGACAAAAGGTAAATTTTGTAAGATTAAATGACTTATAAATATAAAATGGAGGCAAAGTACATTTTTGTGAGGAGATTGACTCTTTTCTCGTAAACGCTTTGATACTTCAATTTTTACCCATACTGCAAATGTTCAAAATGCCACCTCTAGAATCTCACCTAACATTGGCTTAAATACTAGTTGAAAAATAATCGTCTGGAGGTTACAAAACCATCTCATGATGCCACGCGTTGGTCCACTTCCCCCATTTTGACGAATAACTACCCACGATTTCTTTGAGTTCCCACGCTTTCCTTCACCACTCAAACCCTTCGACTTCGACCAGAGCTTACAGGTGTCAACCTAGGGACTCGTCCACCATCCTGTCGAGGGTGCTCCGACAGGTCCCCTAGTCGAAATTGGCTTTCTCCCCTAGCCGAAATTGGTCCACTAACAATAGGCATTACTTTTTCCGACCTGGGAGTCTGAGAAGCTAAGGACCGTAGAATATTTAACCCAACTTGACCTATTTAGAACGTAGTGTGGAGACTGTTCAAGTGTAGACTTGATAACAGTCATTACACGATACTACACTCAGACGAGTTTCTCTTAAGAATATTATAGGTTGATGAGTTAGTCATCCTAACCTATTATATCTGATAGATGGGATCAAGACTCTAGGAACTTTTTAGAACATTATCTACAAGTTTTTATCCTTAGTACACTCCTTTGGGATGGTTCTTAACCTGACTCCATGCTCGTGACTCACAACAAACCCTTTAATTCTTGGTTGATCCGATCAAGTCTCATCAATATCAATGGAACTTGGGTGTTGATAAGGTGAAAACCATAATCCACCAAAATGGATGATTGATCTTGATGATGACTTAATCCATCCTTTGACCTTTGTTTGTGTTTGCCTTAAGTATGATCCCTTGTGTGTAATTGTTGCATTCATACATACATGTGCATCATAACATTCATCACAGAAAAGTAAATTTCAAGTAAACAAAGGTCTTATTTGCAAATATTTTCAGACCATGGATTGTGGGCGAAGGAACACTAAGAAGTACAGTTTCAGATGTCCCGATTTGAAGGAATTAAGTAAATTGTCATCCTTTGTATTAGATCCCTTGGACTTCAAGCGTCGTCAAGGAAATCATTTGTATGTATTATCTACTGATGTGGTTGAAGGACTTCTGAGTGTTTTAGTACAGTTTTATGATCCTCTCTACTGGTGCTTCACTTTTCCTGATTATCAGCTTGTGCCTACGATGGAGGAGTATGCTCATCTCTTGGGTATGCTCGTATCTAACAAAGTACCTTTCAATGGATTAGAGGAGATTCATAGATATCATGTCATAGTTGAAGCTCTTCATTTGAAGAAATCTGAGGTTGATGCTCATTTGGTGAAGAAAGGAGGTATTCTTGGGTTGACTTCTGAGTTCATCATTGGTAAAGCTACTGTTTTTGCTCAGTTCGGTAGCATTGATGCTTTTGAAGCCATTTTTGTAATACTCATTTATGGTTTAGCTTTGTTCCCTAACATTCACGGTTTTGTTGATGTTAACGCCATTAGAATCGTCTTGATTTGAAATTATGTTCCTACTCTGTTGGGTGACATGTATTTCTCTTTGCATTTAAGGAATTCTAAAGGTGGTGGGACTATTATATGTTGTGTTCCTCTTCTGTATAAGTGGTTTATTTTGCACTTGCCCCAAACGCCTGCTTTCTTGGAGAACAAGCAATGTCTACGGTGGTCTCAGAGACTTATATCTCTCACTAATGATGATATTATTCGGTATGATTCTGCATTGAGTAGCAGGGATATTATTGATAGTTGTGGTGAATTCTCTAATGTACCCCTCATTGGTACACAAGGAGGGATGAACTACAACCCAGCTTTGACCCGTCATTAACTTGGGTTCCCCTTGAGAGATAAGCCTAATAATATTCAGTTAGAGGGTCTATTCTATCAGGAGGGTAAGATCCCCAAGATTTGAAGAAAAGGATGATACATGCCTGGCATATTGTGCATAGGAAGGGAAGATCTGAACTTGGTCCATGCAACTGTGTAGCTTTGGAAGCTTACACTATTTCGGTGAAGAATAGAGCTTTGGAGCTGAAGATGTTGTAGGCTTGTGAAAGACCTATGTCTTTGGTTGTGGCTGAGCCATCAACTCTCCCTAACCAAGATGTAGAGGAGTTGGAAGATGCACTCTGTAGCGGGATATTCGTTACCATTAGAGATATTGACTAAATCTAAGGTAAATCATACAAATCGAGTCGCCACCGCACTTCTATTTATCTAGAGGAATGGTTAGAAAGCAAATAAAAACCTAAAAGTTTTATCGAATCAAAAACTAGTAAAAGAGAGTCAAAGATCTAGGTAAGGGGGTTGGTTATGCAATGGGAAGGTGTTAGGCACCCAAAACATCCTAGGTACTCCTAGGGAGCCCTTTTCACATTTGTTGTAAGGTTGTTGTTTTGTGAAAAATTTGTTTGTGCAAACATGATTGAAGAGATGAGAAGAGAATATACAAGTTATTTACATTTTGTGTTTGGATGGATAAACCCATTGCCTACGTACCATCTTAAAAAAGATTAGGATCAAAACCTCGTAGTTCGGGGTAAGAATCTCAAAATAAGTTGGTGAATTGATTGGTCAAAAAGCCTTAAGGTCTTTTGTTATCCAAGGGAGAAAACTCAACCTAAAACCACAAATCCACCATGTGAGGATAACTTCAACATGCTAGTGAGGGGTTAACCCTATAATAAGCATGGAAGACTCATTGTCCATCACTAAGGATATAGGTGAGTATTACATCTACCACAAAGATAACTCAAACCTAATAGCTAAAGGTTATGGAAAATTTTGATTAAGAAAGTGGCCATTGAAACCACAAAAGTATTTGAATGAGTTATATTTACCAATGAAATGTATTTACAAAGTATGGTCAAGGTTGACTTAAAAGTTCAATTCAAAATAAGTGTCATGAAAAGAAAGTTTGAAAGTCAAAAGCATAAGGCTTAGGTTTCTAATGTTTGAAAACAAAAGATTTAATGTTTGCCCAAAAGTTTTGGCTTGGGTTAGAGTGGAGGGAAGAATAAGAATGGCTAAAGTCCTAAACATACAAAGAGGTAAGGAATAAGAAACAAAACCACAAATGAAGTTCCTCTCTTGAGATCATATTGATGATCCAAGTAGCTCCCATCCTTTGGAATAAGCAATCACATAAGCATAAACTCATGCAATCAACAATCAAATGAACTCTTGGAAGGCTCCTCAATTATCTTGGATTCCTCTCTCTTAGAAGTTCATGGCAATGGTTCCTCAAATTGGCTCAACATTGGAGTCCCTAGCACAAAGACACACACATCAAAAGGTTCTATTAACAATCAAAGAATGGACAAGGGGGAGTTTAGAATTTGGTCCTTTCAATGTTCATCTTCAAGCTATAAGCATTCTAAAGGCATGAGGCCTGGTTGCTCTTTGACTTTTAAGAATTCTAAAGGCATGAGGCCTAGTTGCTCTTCAAACTCCATTAGCTTGGGTAAAGTCCTAAAGTCTAAGTGCATTTTGTCCAATTCCTTGCACTTGGTTCATAACAAACAGACAAACACAAGTACAAAAGATGTATACACAATTATATGCTCAAGTGATAAAAAGGCAAATGGCATTAACATAAACAAGTGCTCAAGTGAGCAAAGGGAAAAGCAAATGAATAATATGTGCAAGAACATTAAATTGCATAAAAGTAAAGTGCAAAAAGTAAATGTTAATGGTTAATAATTAGTGTTAGTAGTTAGTGTGCCATAAGGCAAATTTAGCGCTATGTTAAGCAATCGTAATTGGACTTATGTAGAAGTCACAACTATCTGAGGTCGGTCAATAATAATGTAGGCAACAACACAAGTTAGAAGTCTTGATTAGTGAATCAAGTTCCAACAACTTGCCATGCCAAAAGGAAGAAGAGAATTTATCTTGTATTGGTTTAAGTCTTTTGCGTGATTTAGGAAGCAACTTATCCTTAATGCAAAGCCATTCACTTGATCATTTGATCAAGATGAATTAGATTTGAATCAAGGAAGATTAAACCTCCCTAATCAATGCTAACTTATAAGCCTTCAACTCATTGATCAAAAGGAAGAAAGAAGAAGAAGAAGATGAATAATGGAAAATGGAAAAAGGAAAGAATAAAGTGCATTAAAAGAAATTAAAACAGAAATTAGAAAAATAAAAAAAAAACCAGGAGCGTCTAATCAAGCTTCATTAATTGACGTGGCTGATCAAACGCTTCAGAAGCGCGCGCTCATGGTATGTCCAAGTCAATGCATCACACAAACATTAAAACAAAGTCATAACATTGGACAATGGAGATTAAATCTGGAGATGCCATCACACGGTCCATAATCCATCTGGCAAAGGGGCGGTGGCCAGAGCCATCGTCTTCTCCGGCGAACATGAAGATTCCGGCCAAAATTGCAAGTAATGAAAACTTAACCAAATGAAGCGATCCTCATATCATTGGAAAGTTGGGGTGATGTACATCACCCCTGTACCATTGGTTTCTCCTCTAGATCCTCATAGAGAGAGAAATCAGAGAGAGAAAATCATGGTGTTCATGCTGAACTTCATGGATTTCAACAATTGGGCACTCAAAACAATTGCCTCTATAAAGAGGACTTCAGACAACATAAAAGCCAGGCAAATGGATCAAAGATTAGTGAGTTTCGAAGAAAAAACCAGTTGAAGTAAACCTTTGAATTGTGAAGATTTGAGCTGGCTTCCTTGCTTCCTTTAGCCAAACAGAACTTCTATGGATTGGTTAATGAAGGTCTAGGAACTTTAGATCTAAAGGTTCAACCAGATTTAGTTGAATTTTAGATCTGAAAATTTGAAGAGAATTAAACTTAGTTCCTTTAGGTATGGCTCGGTTTTGATTTCTGCAGTATTTCAGATTGATTCAGGGTCCTCAATTATGAAGCATAGCATGTCCATTTATAGATGGAATTGGCTGAGCAAGTGGAAATTCTCGTGTGCATGGCAAGTGGATATTCTTTGCATGGGCTTGCATGATCATGTAGAAGGCCCAAATTCAATTGCATTTGTATGTTGATGACCAAACAATTTGTAATGGACGTGCAGATGGCAATGCAATGGCTTGTGTAATGAATTCTCACATGTTATACATAATTGAGCCTAAAACTTCACCTCTTCGAATATGCCACTTGAAAAATTGCAACATATGCATGTGGGTAATGGTTGGAAAGGTCTTGACATAAGGAACAAATGTTATGTTGGACCAAAACTCATTTGGAGTGTGGAAATTTATGAAAACAGGCCATGAAGTTCATAGTACAAAACATGCCTTTGAAAACTTTGCCAAATTGGTTCAACTTCAAGCTCTTCTATTTTGATGTTTCAAGCCTCAAATGAAATACCCTCAAACATCAAAGTTGTAGATCTTTTCAAGAAAATCAAAATGGACTTACATTTTGCACCATTTGGATTTTTGATGAAGGAGTTATGGGCTCTTGAAGTTGGACTTGTTTGACTTTCAATGCATTTGGTCCAAAGTGGCCTATAATGTTTTTCATTATCACATGTATTTCTGTTGAGATTTTGAAATTTTGTTCAACATAACATTTTAAGTAGATATCTTAAGCTTTCCAATTCATTTTATCTGACCTCAAAATCATAAAAAATGAATGAGTTATGTTCTTGGGAAGTTGACCCAAAATTAGGGTTTCAGTCAAAATGACCTATAATGTCTTGGAATGGGAGATGACCTTCCAAGCTTCAAATCAAGTTTTGATGAACATGAAAGTTATTCATATTATCCTTATGAACATTTATTCTTTTGGGATCATCTCCATTTGACCAACACATAAAAAGTTAGGTCTCAGAGCATTTCAAAATAGTCAGATGAATTGACTGATCAACTTCTCAAGTACACAACTCATAACTTGATGAATTGATGATTGAGGGCACTCAAATAAGCTCAAATATGTATGGAATGATGAATTAAAGAACTTCGCTTTATTGTTTTTGACCATGGGTTGAGGTTGCTTCATGAGCAAGGCATTATTGATGATCAGATGAATTAGGGTTTCCTTGGGAGACAAGCCTCAGACCCTTAGACTTGCTTTGATCAAAATGATGAATTGGGATACTAGGGAGGCATATTTGATGGATGAGAGCTTTGGGAACCATTACTATGCTTGCTTTCATCTTCTCTTGGCCATATCTTTGCACAAAGGGTCTCCTAGAAGATTTTGACCTTGTGATTGCTCAAGCTACAAACAAGAGATGTTAGTGACATATTTTTGTGCTTTTTGGTTAGTAAACAAAAATAAGAAAAACAATGATACACAATTCAAGCATGCTTGGTGATCTCAAACCACTCACAAGAAGTCCCTCCCCAAAGGCAAAGGGAAACAAGATGCTTAAGATCCTTGAGGCTTTGCAAATGCCATGTTATGATGTCATGAGGGATCTTAGGGACAAAATTGGGGTCTTACACACTCGCCAAGATGAAGCAAGAGAAAGATATGTGGGAAGAGTGGTTCCATGCTTTTAGCCGAAAGCATGAAGAGTTTCAACTTGAGTCAAAAGACAAAGATGCACTGATTGAGATTTTGGAAGAGCATGCAGTGAAGAGACAGAGTGAGTCGGAGGATTTATTTTCCTCTAGTATGCCTTAGCCTTCCGGTGCTTGGAAGAAGATTGTTGATCAGCTTGTCCATGAGAAGGCTTAGATGAAGACATCCTTTGAGTCTGAGATTCGACGCATCTGCATGAAATATACTCCTTTGGCTAGATCTTCTTATGCAGTTTCTAGGGATCCTTAGGATGATAGTTTCCTTTTCTCTTATATTTTTGTTTCTAAAATTGTACTCAGTGTAATTTTTCCAAAACTTTATGAATAAAAAGAGATTTTATGGTCAATTGAAGTGATATTATTGATTATTATTATATTTTCCAAATAAGACTTCATATGTTCCTTGAAATTAAAAACAATCAAAAACATTGCATTTCATGCATCATTGGCATAACAGGTTGCTTCCGCCAGGTGTCTTATCAGTTCTTCTTCTATGTATCAACCAAGCTGACTCACCACTACAATGCTCGAGCTAATCGTTTGCAAAGAATTGAGCATTTAGAGCAAGAGAATAGAGAGTTGAAGGATGAGATCACCAGACTCACGGTGTTGATGGAGTCTGTCATTGCTGCTCAGAACCAACAGTCCTCACCTCCTGCACCTCCTCCTCCTTAAAGGACTGTCATCTCAGAGATTACTTCATCAACTGTTCCTGTGGAGGCTAGCCAGTCTGTTCCTATTATGCCAGCTTGATTCCCTTGGGGAATGCCACCAAACTTTGTACCTAAAGGGTATGCACCTGTAAGAACAAAAATTGTTCTACAACAGATTCCATGATTTTGATGATAACAAAGGACGAAACCAAAAATGACACCCTAACGAAAAGTTTCTAAGTGTGCAGGGTTCTAAGGAAAGAAGGAAGAGATCTGATGACGTCATCAGATACAGAATCATATCAGATACAAATTATCAGAAGACCAGAAGTAGAAACACGTTCAAGAAAGTCTAACTCTGAGCAAAACAGCAGAATATCAGAAGCATCTGAACAAGAAGTATGCTCTAGAAGTTCTGACTCTGAACAACGGTATGTCAAACTCCAAAAGCTCTCAGCGCTATCTGAAGAAACCATCAGAACTCAAAAGAGATCAATATCAGAAGTTAGATAGCAAGATCCCAAGATTCCCAGAAACATGAAGACTCTGATCATGGATTTCCTAATAAAGAAAGAGTAACGTTAACTTCAAATAAAGGCTTGGAAATGGATTTCCTAATACAGAAAGAGACGTTAACTCCAAATTCAAATGAAAAGGAACTATATTTGGAAAGAAGTCATTCGAGGAGAAAAAGTAGTGTTGGCAAGAAGCTATATAAGTTATGGCATTAATTCAAATTATTGGCCATCAATTTCAACGACTACTTCACTCCTATATAAAGGACTGCAATCAACATTGAAAAATATAGAGAACATACTGAAACATCAACACACATAAAAACGTTTTATTCTCTCAATCTTCACGAAGCTTTTGCTTAGAACGTGAAACACTTTTTGTTCTTACTGTTGTAATATTTGCTTATCTTAGAAGCACTCTAGATTACATAAGTCTTTATCTTTGTTATATTTCCTCAAGTGACTCTGCGCAGTCTGTATACTTGAGAGGACTAAGAGATCTTTCTCTTAGACGTTGGTTGTAAACAATCTTTCAAGATTAGTGGATTAAGTCCTTGTTGAAGGCAAAATCACCTTGGCCGGGTGGACTAGAGTAGCTTTGTGTTATAAGCGAACCAGTATAAATTCCTTGTGTGTTTTTTTATTTTAAAAAGTGCTTATTTTCCAAAACAATTCAAACCCCCCTTTCTTGTTTTTCTCACCTTCAGCACCCACTTTTGTTTCTCTGTCGGTATCTAGCCCGATCATGTCATTGCCTCCTCCTATTGTTCACACTCTTCCTCGTGTCGAGGAAACCATTTACCACTATGAGCCGTCTTAAGGCCCAGATGTGTATGAGAAGATGGATGAGATGAAGGATCAGTTTCTTGAGCTACGCGAGGAATTGAAGACTCTGAGAGGAAAATATTTGTTTAGAAATAGCATTGTTGAACTTTGTTTGGTTCCCAATGTCAAAATTTTGGTGAAATTCAAGGTCCTAGACTTTGGAAAATATAAAGGAAATACCTGCTCGTTGAGCCATCTTGTTATGTATGCCAGGAAAATATCGACTCAAACTGATAATGATCAGCTGCTGATTCACTCCTTCTAGGATAGTCTGACTGGAGTTGTCCTTAGATGGTATATAGGCCTGGACAGTACTAGCGTTCGTACTTTCAATGACTTGGGTGAGGCATTTGTCAAGCAGTATAAGTACAACATTGATATGGCGCCAGATAGAGATCAGTTGAGGTCGATGTCCCAGAAGGATAAGGAGACATTTAAAGAATATGCCCAGAGATGGAGAGAGCTTGTCGCTCAGATTAGTTCGCCTTTGGAAGAGAAAGAGATGACCAAGATTTTCCTGAAGACGCTGAGTTCATTTTATTATGAACGTATGATTGCAATTTCCCCCAATGATTTTACTGAGATGGTAAACATGGGGATGAGATTAGAGGAAGGAGTCTGTGAATGGCGTCTGTCCAAAGATGAAGCGTCAACTAGCAAGAAGTATGGTGGGAGTTTCTCTAAGAAGAAGGAAGGAGAGACTAATGCAGTGTCAACAAGGAGACATAGGAGGCCTATTATAAGGAAAAGTTCTCAATCCCGTCAACATCAACACCAGGTATCATCAGTGATTCCATTTTTTTCCAACAATTCAACCAATTAATCAGTTCCAATTCAACAACAACATCAGCAACAACCATAACAAAGAACCAACTACAACAACAACAATAAAAATCATCAACAAAACTTCGAGAGGAAGAAGGTCTCTTTCGACCCTATTCCTATGACATATGCAGAGTTGTATCCTTCCTTGGTAATCAAGAATCTTATCCAACCAAGGAACCCTCCGCAAATTCCTGAGCCACTACCATGGTGGTTCAAGCCTGATCTTCATTGTGCTTTTCACCAGGGAGCCCTTGGTCATGATATAGAGAATTTATATCCACTGAAGTATGAGGTTCAAAAGCTTATGAAGAGTGGTATGGTGTCCTTTGAGGATAGAGCTCCGAACGTGAAAGCAAATTCGTTGCCTCCTCATGGTAACACATCAGTGAATATGGTGGATGGTTGTTCTGGTGAGTTCAAGATTTATAATGTCCGCTATATCAGAATATCTTTAATGACAAAGCATAAAGATATTTGCTTGGTAAGTGAGCGTGAACATGACCATGACGGTTGTGTGATTTGCAGTGTGAACCCTCGCGGATGTGTAATTTTCAAGAGAGATATTCAGAGGTTGATGGATGAAGGTCTTATCCAAATTTTCTAGTTTCGCCATTGGGGTAATTATGTGAATGTGATAGTTCCAGTGTTCAAGACCCTTGAGTGGGTATTTATCCAATTCGATAGCAGCAACAACAATAATGTCAGCAAATCGGTATCGTCGTTGGTAATACGGTTAGCGGGCCTCGTCCTCTACTCATCCGATAAAGTTGTGTCATACCAATATAATGCCACAATGATTGAAAATGGTCAAGAGGTTCCTCTACCAGATGCAGATTCAGTGGTAAATATTGTGGATATTGCGAAGGTGACCTGTAGTGGTCGTGTGTTCAGTTCAGTGTTTCTGAAGGTTGTGGAAGATGTGTCCGTGGGTAAGAAGGCAGAGATTCCTATAGTTGATCGGTTAGTGCTCCAATGTGTCAGTCTGGTGAATCTAGCAAATTGAAGGCTAATGATGATGATGAGGTTTTACGCCTAATCAAAAGAAGTGAATTTATCATTGTGGAGTAGTTGCTCCAAACACCGTCAAAAGTCTGTGTGCTGTCATTATTGAGGAATTCTAAGGCACACAAAGAAGCATTGTAGAGAGTGTTGGAGCATGCTTATGTTGAAAACGATGTTATTGTGGATAATTTAGACCACATTGTGGCCAACATCACTTCTTGTAACAATTTGAGCTTTTGTGATGAAGAATTTCCGGAGGAAGGCAGGAATCACAACTTGGCACTATATATTTCGATGAATTCCAAGGAGGACGCTTTGTCCAATGTTTTGGTTGATACTGGATCATCGCTGAATGTGTTGCCAAAATCAACTCTAGAAAGACTCTCTTATCAAGGTGCCCTGATGAAGTTTAGTGGCGTGGTTGTCAAAGCGTTTGACGGTTCTCGTAAAACTGTCTTTGGAGAAGTGGACCTTCCAGTGAAGGTAGGTTTGAGTGATTTCCAAATTACTTTCTAAATGATGGATATCCACCCGGCCTATAGTTGCTTTTTGGGAAGGCCATGGATTCATGAAGTTGGATCTGGGATGTCTACTCTACACCAAAAGCTGAAATTTGTGAAGAACGACAAGCTCGTCGTTGTTGGTGGGGAGAAGGCATTGTTGGTAAGCCATTTGTCATCTTTTACTTACGTTGATGCTGAGGAGGAAGTTGGAAGGTTGTTCCAAGCTTTGTCCATGGCTGATGAATTGAAGAAAGTTGGGGCACCTATGTCTTCTTTAAAAGATGCGCAAGAGGCTATTTAGGCTGGTAGTATTGATAAGTGGAGTCGGGTTATGGAAGTCGTCGAGAACAAGAACAGGGCAGGACTTGGATTTCAGCCAAGGCCATTCAACGCCAATGTCAAGGTTATGCAACCAATTTTCCGCAGTGGAGGGTTCATTCATGAGAATGATCAATGCTCAGTTGCCATTATAGAAGACAGTGATGAAGACGAAGCTTGCGGAAACTTTGTGACACATGGCTAAACTAGCATCAACTAGATTTCTGTTGACGTTCTTGTTGTTATTCATAGTTCTAAGTAACTTGTTTTCATTATTTTTAGAAAAAAATCATTCTCTTATGCCTAAGGTAAAAGTGAACATTGTCGGGCATTTTCTTATTATCATCAATAAAAGTACAATTTTATTCATCCACATCTATGATGTTTTATTTTTACTTTTTGTTTTTTCTAAAAATGGTAATCACAAAAAACATATAAATAAATAATAATATTTCCATCTGCATAATATTTGTTTGCACTGAACTTCTCTAAAATCAAAATATAAAATCATTATGCAGGTTGGTTCTCAAACCCATTGAATATAATAATCCTACTCCCTCTCCAAACTTTGATTTCCCTGTGTTTAAAGCCGAGGAAGAGAACGATGATGAAGAAGTATCTGATGAGTTATCCTGTTTGCTTGAGCACGAGGAAAAAACCATTCAGCCATTTGAAGAACAGATTGAATTAGTCAGCTTGGGTTCTGAGGATGATGTGAAGGAAGTCAAGATTGGGTTTCAACTGTGTCCAAAAGCTAAGAAGGGGTTGATTGATCTTCTTCATGAATATTATGATGTGTTTGCTTGGTCCTATCAAGACATGCCTGATTTGGATTCTGAGATTGTGGAGCATAGAATATCGTTGAAGCCAGAATGCCCGCCGGTTAAGCAGAAATTGAGAAGAACCCATCCTGATATGGTAGTGAAGATTAAAGAGGAAGTGCATAAGCAGATTGATGTTGGATTTCTTGTTACCTCTGCGTATCCGCAGTGGGTGACCAACATTGTGCCTGCTCCTAAGAAAGATGGAAAAGTCTGCATGTGTGTTGATTACAGAGATTTGAATAAAGCCATTTTGAAAGATGATTTTCCTTTGCCACACATTGATATGTTGGTAGACAATACAGCTAAATTCAAAGTATTTTCATTTAAGGATGGATTTTCCGATTATAATCAGATCAAGATGGCACCTAAAGATATGGAGAAGACCATATTCATTACACCCTGGGGAACATTCTGTTATAGAGTGATGTCTTTTAGTTTAAAGAATACTGGTGCAACGTACTAGAGAGCTATGACCACTCTTTTTAATGATATGATGCATAAAGAGATTGAGGTTTACGTTAATGATATAATTGTTAAATCTAGTGATGAAGAAGAGCATGTTGAGCATTTATTGAAGTTATTCCAGCATTTGAGGAAATATAAACACCGCTTGAATCCTAATAAGTGTACTTTTGGTGTTCTTTCTGGTAAGTTGTTGGGCTTCATTGTCAAAGAGAAGGGTATTGAAGTTGATCCTGCCAAGGTCAAAGCAATACAAGAGATGTCAGCATCCAAAACTGGGAAGCAAGTCGGGGGTTTTCTCGGTCGCTTGAACTATATCTCAAGATTTATATTGCATATGACTGCCACATGTGCGCCTATATTCAAGCTCCTTCGGAAAGATTAGTCTTGTGATTGGACCAAGGATTGCCATAAAGCTTTTGATAGTATCAAAGAGTGTCTATTTAAGCCTCCAATTCTATCTTCGCCTGTTGAAGGAAGACCATTGATCATGTACTTGACTGTGCTCGATGATATGGGTTATGTTCTTGGTCAGCAAATGAATCTGGAAAGAAAGAATATGAAATTTACTACCTCAGTAAGAAGTTCACTGACTGTGAGTCTCGATACTCTATGCTTGAGAAAACATGTTGCGCATTGGCTTGGGCTGCTAAGCGTCTGAGTTAGTATATGTTGAATCATATTGCTTGGTTGATATCCAAAATTGATCCAATCAAGTGTATTTTTGAGAAGCCTACTTTAACTGGGAGGGTCGCCCGTTGGCAGATGTTGTTATCTGAGTATGATATTGAATACCGATCTTAAAAAGCTATTAAAGGTAGTGTCTTGGCTGACCATCTGGTTCACCAACCTATTGAAGATTATCAGTGAATGCAGTATGATTTTCCTGACGAAGAGATTTTGTACTTGAAGATGAAAGTTTGTGATGAACCATTGCTTGAATAAGGGCCATAACCTAGTTCCCTTTGGGGCATGGTATTTGATGGAGCTGTTAATTCGTATGGTAATGGCATTGGGGCAGTGATTATTACTCCTCATGGCAGTCATTTTCCATTTACAGCTAGATTGACCTTCAAGTGTACAAACAATATGGCTAAGTATGAAGCTTGCATTATGGGGCTTGAAGAAGCCATTGATCTCAGAATTAAATATCTTGACGTCTATGGAGATTCGGCTTTGGTTGTGAATCAGATCAAAGGTGAATGGGAGACGAATCAACCCAGTTTAATACCATATAGAGATTATGTGAGAAGGATACCAACTTTATTTACAAATGTTGAGTTTCATCATATCCCTCGAGATGAAAACCGGATGGCAAATGCTCTTGCAACATTGGCTTCAATGATTGTGGTGAATTTTTGGAATGAAGTTCCTAATCGGACTATGATGCGTCTTGATAGGCCAACTCATGTATTTGCTGTTGAAGAAGTCCAAGATGAAAAGCCTTGGTATTATGACATCAAATGTTTCCTCCAAAGTCAGATTTACCTGTCTGGGGCATCTTTGAAAGATAAGAAGACTTTGAGAAGATTAGCTGGCAACTTCTACCTGAATGGTGATGTGCTTTATAAAAGAAATTTTGATATGGTTTTGCTCATATGTATGGATAGACACGAAGCAGACCTATTAATGAATGAAGTCCATGAAGGTTCCTTTGGTACTCATTCCAATGGACATGCTATGGCTAAGAAAATGTTGAGAGCAGGTTACTATTGGATAACAATGGAATTTGACTGTTGCAAGTTTGTGAAGAAATGCCATAAGTGTCAAATTTATGCGGATAAGATTCATGTTCCTCCGACATTGTTGAATGTCATTTCCTCTCCATGGGCCTTCTCCATGTGGGGAATTGATATGATTGATATGATTGAGCCCAAAGCTTTAAGCAGACATCGTTTCATTCTGGTGGCTATTGACTATTCACAAAGTGGGTTGAAGCGGCATCATATGTGAATGTAACCAAGCAAGTTGTTATTAGGTTTATCAAGAATTAAATTATATGTCGTTATGGTGTGCCAAGCAAGATCATTACTGATAATGGATCTAACTTAAACAATAATATGGTGGAAGCTCTTTGTAAAGACTTCAAGATTTCACATCATAATTCTTCTCCCTACGGGCCTGAGATGAATGGGGTTGTTGAAGCTACGAACAAGAACATCAAGAAGATTATTCAGAAGATGGTTGTAATATACAAAGATTGGCATGAGATGCTCCCATTTGCTTTGCATGGGTACCGCATATACATTCTCACTTCAACAGGGGACACCCCTTTCTCTCTCGTTTATGGCATGGAAGTTGTGCTCCCCGTGGAGGTTGAGATCCCATCATTGTGTGTCTTGATGGAAGCTAAGTTGACTGAAGCTGAATGGTGTTAGACCATATATGATCAGCTCAATTTGATTGAAGAGAAGAGATTGACTGCCATTTGTCATGGTCAGATGTATCAGCATAGAATGAAGAAAGCATTTGATAAGAAGGTCAAACATCGTGCGTTCAGAGAAGGTGACCTCATGCTCAAGAAAGTATTATCTTTCAAACTTGATGCTAGGGGCAAATGGACTCCTAATTATGAAGGCATATATGTTGTCAAGAGAGCCTTTTCAGGTGGTGCTTTGATTCTTACAACTATGGACGGTGAAGATTTCACGCGTCCTATGAATGTTGATGCAGTCAAGAAATACTTCGCCTAAAAAACGAAAAGAACAGCTCGCTAAGTTAAAAACCCCAAAGGGTGGCTTAGGCAAAAATGAGCGTCTCGGTGGATTGAAAACCTGAAAGGGAGATCCAGGCAAAAATTAGAGACATAAAATAGAAAATTTATCCTGGTAGGTTGAGTACCCCACCTTAGGGCAATCTAGGCAAAAATCAGGGATTATGGCAAGTAACTGCATCCGGTTGATCCTGATCTTTGAAGCAATTTTGAGGAGTCATTTGGTTCTGAGTCATCATTCTCAACCGAAGACAAGCACAGTGGATTCTGAAGTTGGTAGGGAGAGTAATGATCATTGTATTCAATGTAACCATTTTCCATGTAAATTATCATTTTTAAAACTTTGTAAAGATCCATGGAGTCCCGCCATTTGCGGACTACCATTCCATTAAATAAAGTTAAGCTTTTATCCAATTATTTCTATTCTTATTTACTTTTGTTTTAAAATTGAATTTTTATGATGATAATTTTGAAATAAATCAATGAATAATTATATTTCTTAAAATAATAAAAACATTCACTTTAAGAATAATCGGTTTCAACAAGGGATGCCAACAATAACCTAAGAACAAGTCTTGAGGTGTGAAGCATTGTTGTCTTCTCCAAGCAGTTGGTTTGGTAATTTTCTCCTCCCCAACAGTTTGTCATTTATCCCCAGCATGGTTGATAAGTTTCTCCCCAAGCAACCTATAATCCCCGTTTGAGTTGATGATTAGTTCCATTTATAATTCATCTTCCCCAACTGAGGCATTCATGTTTTTGCATTCCCCAATTTGTGACTTGATGATTGGACCCTGGATGTCTCGGAACCTTTATTTGGTCTCCATATCCCCAATTCCATTTGTTTGTCTTGCATAGGTGCAACAGTTTCTCCCCTATATGAGTTGGCAAATCCGGTTATCTTGGCCTTGAAATTGGTTTATTTTGCAATTTCCAAGAAGAATTTTATGATTATTGAGGAATTTGATGGTCTTTGGTTTGTTCCAACAAGTCACAGCATCCCCAGCAATTTGCTTGGTTCCTCATTCAGAGCTTTACCTCTTATATCCTCGGCAGAGTTCGTCTTCTGATGGGAGTTCCATCATTCCCAGTAGTGTTTGGTTCTGAGGTGTATTAATTCATGTCCCCTATAAGGTTGTCTCCCATTTGATATGATGTTGACTTAAAATTCCCCACAGTGTTGACTTTGTTTGTATCCTCAGCAGATCCTTCTCTATCCTCGACATTTTTGATTGATTATCCTTCAGCAGTGTTGTCTTTCCCCCGTGGAATTTGCCATGACAAATTGGAAGCATGTTCTCCATGTCTTTCCCCAGCCATAATTGATTTATTCGAAGCTAGATGATTTATTTTCATCCCTAGAAAATTCTCCAGTTGATGTTTCCATCTTGTTGAGATTAGCCAAGTGTTTTGTAGTGATGATTCAAATCTTTTTTATTTGTATCATTTGTGCTGGTTTTCCAGCATAATCATAATCATATACATGCATATTCATGCATAAAACACAGTATCAGATATTTCATTATGCATTTTATCAGATTGATTTTTCTTCTAATCCCCTGTTTTGGTGATATTATTTCCCCATATAGATTTGGTGTGTTTGTCCTCCTTCAATTGTAGAGTGTCATCCCCTTAAGCAGAAAGAGTTTATCCTTTCTCCATCCCACTGAATTATTTCCTTATGGATGATTATTATTTCAGTTTCCTCCCCAGTTTATCACCTGGATGGAACCACTCCCCTTGAGTTATATCCGCATTGGGTTGAGTCTTTGATTGATCGTTTCTTTCTAGTTCTTACCTAGATAGATCTTTTGGTCCCCAGGAGTCTATTACCCAGTAACTGATAATATTCTTCTTGATGTTGATTACTTTACTTTTACCCAGTAACCGATAAAAGGTAATCTACTTCCTTTGTTTTCCCCAGCAGATTCGTTTTCATGTTTCCCCGACAGTCTATCCTCGATATGTTTATCCTAACCGGTACGGATATTCTTTCTGTTTGGTTTTCTACACAGTAAAAAGGTAGTTGTAATCCCTACTTTTATTCCCTAGAGGGTCTATCCTTGATATTTCCACTTTAATCGGTGACAGATTTTCTCCTTTTTGCGGTCTTCTACCCAGTAAATGGTTGATATAAATCCTATTTTTCCCCTCAGAGTTTATCCTTGATATGTTCACTTTAACCAATGATGGATTCTCTCTGTTTGTGCTTTTTTGTCTAGTAACTGGTAGTTGTAAATCCCATTCCCCCTGAAGATTTCATCCTTAATATGTTCACTTTAACCAATAACAAATACTCTCTCTTTGGTCTTCTGCCCAGTAACCAGTAGTTGTAATTCCTTATTTCCCCCGGTAGTCTATCCTTAATATGTTTACCCTAACCGGTAGCGGATATTCTTCCTTCCTCCCCAGGTGGTCTATCCTTGATATGTTCATCCTAACCGATGACGGATATTCTTCCTGTTGAGTTTATCCTTTATATGTTCACTTTAACCGGTGACAGATACTCTCTCTTTGGTCTTCTGCCCAGTAACTGGTAGTTATAAATCCTATTTGATTTCTTTCCCCAGTATGTCATTCTTACCCAGTAACCGATAATGATGTGCTTTTTTTTCAGCGAGTCATCCTTGATATGTTTACCCTAACCGGTAACGGAGGTCCCTTTTTCCGAGTATATTATCTCCCTACCCAGTAAACGATGGTAGATGATATATCTCTTTTACTCCTACGTTGAAGTTTTTTCTTCCCCAATGGAGTTTGGGTTCGTATTTCTTTATGAAATCGAATTTCCTTTAGTTGAAGTGTTTCAGCTTTATTCTGATCTAATCTCGTTCCCTGCAGATAACCTTACCCCCGGACTGAGTCTTCCCATTGATTTATTTTCATGGACATCACCTCGTGTCTCCCAGCAGTTTTTAAGTCGTAGTCTGGCTTACGCATAGCTTTTATCCCCTAGAGTCTCTATCTCCTTAGTGAGTTTTCCTTACGGAACGTAGTATGCTCCTGTGGACTTTCAGTCTCTCTGATTCTTTTTCTTTGAGGCAATATATTCCCCATAAAGATTATTTTAATATTTGTATCATATGCACAATGAGGTCTCTTAGGGACCAAATTTTTTTTCTAGATGTTGTTATTTAAGTCCATTCTACTGATTTGATACGAAGATTTTAACCTTCACATCCTCAGTTAGAATGTCCTTAAATAGGGGAAGGTGTAAGACCCCAACTTTGACCCTAAGATCCCTCATGCTATCTGTAGTGGTGTATTCATTACCATTGGAGATATTAACTAAATCCAAGGTAAATCATACAAAGTCGAGTCGCCACCGCACTTCTATTTATCCAAAGGAATGGTTAGAAAGCGAACAAAAACCTATAAAGTTTTACAAACAAAACTAGTAAAAGAAGGTCAGAGATCTGGGTAAGGGGGTTGGTTATGTCATGGGAAGGTGTTAGGCACCCACAACATCCTAGGTACTCCTAGGGAGCCCTTTTCACGCTTGTTGCAAAAGGTTATAGTTTATGAAAATATTTTGTGCAAACATGATTGAAGAGATGAGAAAAGAATATACAAGTTTATTTACATTTTGTGTTTGGATGGATGAACCCATTGCCTACGTACCCTCTCATGAAAGATAAGGATCAAAACCCCGTAGTTCGGGTAAAAGATTTCAAAACAGTAAGTGGATTGATTGGTCCAAAAGCCTTAAGGTCTTTTGTTATCAAAGGGAGAAAACTCAACCTGAAAAACCACAAGTCCACCATGTGAGAATAGCTTCGACATGCTAGTGAGGGGTTAACCCTATAATAAGCATGTAAGTCTTACAATTCGATCACTAAGGACGAAGGTGTGTATTATATCTACCACAGGGATAACTCAAACCTAATAGCTAAAGGTTATGAATGTTTTGATTAAGAAGTGGACATGGAGCCACAAAAGAAACACATTTGAGTGGGTTGTATTAACCAATTAGAAGTATGTACAAAAATGGTCAAAGTTGACTTAAAGGTTCAATTCAAAATCAGTATTATGAAAAGAAAGTTTGAAAATCAAAGGCATAAGGCCTAGGTTTCTAATGTTGAAAACAAGTCAAATGTTTGCACAAAAGTTTTTGGTTTATGTTAGGGATGGAAAAGGATCAAGGTTAAGCATGCAAGAGGTAAGGGATAAACCACAATAGGAGTTCCTTTCTCGAGATCATAGAGATGATCCAAGTAAGTTCCTTTGGAATAAGGCAACACAAGGTATAAGCAATAAGCCAGTCTCATAAGAGAACCACAGAAAGGGGAAACAGAATGCCAATCAATGGACTTACATCCAACTCCTAACAACAAAATTGGAAACAGAATGCCAATAGATGGACTTATATTCGACTCCAAACAAGAACAGGAAACAGAATGCCAATAGATGGGCTTAGATCCGACTCCTCAAAACAAACAGGAAACAGAATGCCAATAGATGGACTTATATCTAACTCCTCAAAACAAACAAATGAGAAAAAACAAACACATGCAAAAGCAATCAAGCAAACAATGCATCACACTCTATATACAAACAAGAGGCTCAATCAAATAGGTGGGCTTTAGTCAAGAGGGGTCATATCAACCTCGACAAACAAGCCAAATTGTATCAGATAATCTGTGAGCTCTTAACCACTAACATTGAGAGTTAGGGTGAAGTTGATGAAATATGGAAATGAGGATGAGACCTCATGCTCTTAACCCTGGCCTGGGTGAGCTTAAGACAATGAAAGTGTGGGGATCCAGAATGTGGGATCCTATTCCACTTGATAGACACTGGACAAGATCTTGGGTACTTGTTCAAGAGCATCAGCACGTAGTGCGAGCATAATGAATGACTCACTGAATAACAGGGGATTGATTGCTAATCCCTTCTATCTGTCAATTGCCTCTTCACTTAGGAGGACTTATCAAGTAACATGCCTCATTTAGAGGTCTTTAGCACAAATCTAAACAATCACAAACAGAGCCTCTTAAGGAGGACTTCAGCCAAATGCCTACCAAAAAGGTGGCAGGACTTCCAGACTACATAGAGAAAAAGAGAGGCTACCTAAGTGGTGTATCAACCATACTCCAAATCTTAAGAAAAAGCAAAGCTAGCAACTAATGTACCTGTACAAAAGCCAAACAGTTAATATTGTATTCAGAAAACCAACAGACAGACAGTGGAACTTTCCAATATTTACAACTCAATGAACAATGCTCAAGCAATCAAGTGAACTCATGAGCATCAATTAGAACCTACAAAACAGCAAGAGTTAGTACTCAAAAGCATTTGCATCTCACAAAGTGAGAGCAAACCAAACATCAATGCTAAATGTCCAAACCTGAAACACAAAGCACAATTAGTATGTACAAAACACTAGTATAAAGACTAGGTTCAAAACCAAATCAAATGACCAAAACAGAAGTCAATATTTTGCATAAAGCAAGTTCAAACGTGTCATAAGATGTCCTCAAAAGGACCAAAAGATCAATTCACATGGCAAAGGCAAGCAATGGTGCACAAAATGGACAATCAAATTAGAAAATCCAAATCAAAACAGAAAAGCATCCAATGATCATGAAATTTTTTATGTGAACTCAACATGTCATGAACAAGCATCATGCAAAAAATTAAATCCAGGAGAGCTCAAATGATAGGTAAACAAAAATGCACAAGTTGAATACCACAAATGTGACACAAATTGTCACACTACATGTTCATGTGTCCAAAACAGTGATAGCATATGCTACAAATCTCAAACCAAAGCTCAAAAATCATACCACATGTTAAGATTAAGCATACCAAATTTCAGATCAATTGGATTAACCATGAGCATTTCACAAAGTATTTATCATGGCATATCAATTTGGCATATGATTCAAGTAAAAATTCACAATTAAAAATCCAACAATCAACAAATCAGGAAATAAATCCTATAAAAAAGTAGAGATCAAAACAAGATTGTGAAAAAAAATTGAGATCAAAATGGATTAATCTACTATTTTTTATGATTTTTTTAAACATAAGCAAAATATTTGAAATATTGAAATGAAATAAGGAGGGAAAATAAAATTTGAATGAAAATAGCAACATGCATCAGCCAGGATCGAACCCACGCAAGGCAAGGCAAATGAGAATTCACAAGCAATTAAATTCAGAAAAACATGCGCCAGGATTCGAACTCACGCGTCTAAGGTAAATGATAAAACAAATGAAATTCCAAAATGCATATGCCAAGACTCGAACACGCGCGCGCCAGGCCAAGAGCGTTTGAATGAAACACTGCGTTTTGAAATGCAAACCCTAGGCAAAAACCAGGCGGTGGCGGACGGCAGTTTCCACCGTCTTCTCCGACCGTGTACACGGTGGAGCTCGTGAAATGTTTTCCAGAAACGCACGAAATGCATATGGTTGGAAAGGTCTTGCATCATAGATCACGAATATCATAATCATTTGGCCTAAAACTTCATGGATCGAACGGATCGAAGGAAAACATTTTCAACATTCAAACTTAAGGTTCATGTAGCATGCTCGTTTCTCAACCAAATTCAAAAATAATTATATCAGCATCATCAGTGAAGCAAGCTCAACAGGTTTATGGCAATAAAAAGGCAAAAGGAGAGAATCGAAATTTCACTTACTTGAAGTGCAGTGATCAAAAACCGTGTGTTCAAGCCTCCACAAGCTCCAGATCTTCTTCCTCAACCTAGATTAGAAGCTTTATGCACGAATTGGCAATGGAAACAACCTAGATCCAGCTCAATTTGAAGCTTCCATGTTCATGTTCATGCTTATGAATCTGCTCGAATCTTGCTCAATTCCAACAGATAATGGTTGATCCTTGCTCAAAATTCCATGAGGATGAAGAATCTACAAAAATCTTGAAGAGTTGTGTGAAGAAAAATGAAATTTGAAAGGAGAGAAAAATTGGAGGGAAATGAAAATTTTGAGATCTCAAATGCTTCTCCTCCAAAAACAGTTATGCTTTGGCTTATATATGATGTGTTAATGATGCTGTAATCAAGATTAGGCTTTGGCTAATTGAGATTAGAGAGATATGAGGTGTTTTGCCAAAATTGCAAGTGTGAGGTAGCATGATAAATCCACACGTGAACAGTGCCATGCAAGCTGGGATTTCACTCAAAATCATTCAATAATCATCATGGAAATGGTATTTGGCTTGTATGATCATCCAATTTTGAATTATCCATTTTCCCTCCAAAATGTACATGTGTGAACAAATGATCATGTGATCTTCTTTCATGCAAGGCAATGGTTGATTTGGAAATTATTGGTCACAAGGAGCATTTTGCAAAAAGAGTGGACCAATTTGGAGTTTTGAATCAAAAGTTATGCTATGTTGAACTTCCATGTATGTTTTGTGATCTCTTGGCCATAACTTCTCAACCAATTATCAGATGATCCTGAAATAGGACTTTTTTGAAAAGAGGAGAGAAATATCTTCAACTTTCATGTTCACCAAAAATTCATTTGAAGCTTCTTTGATGTTGGAAAGTCAAGTTGAATGTGAACCAAAAACTTGCCATTTTTGGAAACTTGAAATTATAGGTCACTTTCCATTTTGGGAAACTTTTGCCATGACTTCAAAATCTTCAAGATAGATGTTTAACATGATGAATAGGCCTTGTTTGAACATGAATGGGATGTCTCAAATCATTTCCCACACCTCAAATCCCTCAGTTGACTGCACAGTTGATCATTTGGTCATAACTCCTCAACCAATCATCAGATGGACATGATATAGGACTTTTTGAAAAGAGGAGAGAAAGATCTTCAACTTTCATGTTCATCAAAAATTCATTTGAAGCTTCTTTGATGTTGGAAAGTCAAGTTAAATGTGAACTAAAAACTTGCCATTTTTGGAAACTTGAAATTAAAGGTCACTTTCCATTTTTGGAAACTTTTGCCATGACTTCAAAATCTTCAAGATAGATGTTTGACATGATGAATAGGCCTTGTTTGAACATGAATGGGATATCTCAAATCATTTCCCCCACCTCAAAGCCCTCGGTTGACTGCACAGTTGATTATTTGGTCCTCAGATGACCTTGACATGACTGATGAACTTGGGCCTTTACCACTTGGGGATTTTGCTTCAAAATGAACCCTAGCTCATATAAGCTCAATATGATGATCATGTGGTCCTCATCTCAAGAAAATACCATCAGCTCTTGTACAATGGATACTCTTGAATTGCCTGACCTGTGCTTGCTTAGACTGCAAAACAAAAATGTTATATGACATATTTTTGGTGCTTTTGGTTAGTGATTAAAACAAGAAAAGCAATGATATACAATGCAAGTATGCCTGGTGATCTCAACCACTCACAGGAGATCCCAACCCAAAGGGAAAGGAAACCAATATGCTCAAAGGATCCTTGAGGCTATGCAATGTTATGCTATGATGCCATGAGGAATCTTAGGGACAAAATTGGGGTCTTACGCTATCTCATCATTTGCATTGGCTTTGGGATCACACCTTGGTATCCTCCTTACCCCTTATTCATTGGGTTTACATTGGGAGAGATCACCAAGCACATTTGATTGTATCATACTTTATTTTTCTTTATTTACTAACCAAAATACCAAAAATATGTCTATGTATAGCTTTGTGTCTTTTGTAGGTAGTGTGTGCATCCACCTATGTCTCATCAAGCTCACAACTAAGGCTTGAGACCCTCATGACAAGAGATCAATTAAGAAATGGTTCACAATGGTTCTAAGCATTATATATGGATCTCCATGTTCTTCATTTATCATTTTGATCAAGAATTCATCAAGAGTTTGAAGCTTGTTTGCCTTGGAAGCCCTAATTCATTTGGGTATCTTGTGTGACTTCCTCAGTAAGTTTCTTATACAATTGGTCAAAAATATCAAGGTATACTTCATGATACATCATCTTATGCATATATGATCCTCCATGAGCCCTAAATATCAAGATAACTTCAATTATGCAATGTTTGTCAACTGGTCTAAACTGGGGTTCCCTAGACCTTATATCCTACAATGTTTGTCATATGAAAACGATTTCAAAAGAAACGTTACTCTTTATGACATTCCAAACAACTTTCATGTTTACATCAAGATCTATTTTTGCTTGGAAAGTCATTTTTTATGGTGAAACATTATAGGTCATTTTGTCTGTGCCCTAATTAGGAGGTCAACTTCCAAGGACCATAACTTGCTCAATTGTTTTTATATGAAGGCAATCCATGTATCATGATCAAATTCAAGACGTCTTATCCAACTTTTATTCGTTGAGAAATGTCAAAATCAACTTGAAAGGGCATGTGCCAAGAGGAAACATTATAGGTGATCTTGGGCCATCATCATTGAACAAGCAATTTTCCTTAAATTCTAAAATGCATAACTCCCTCATGAAAAATCCAAATGATGTCAAATTTGTGACCAAATTGAATATGGATGAAATAACTACAATTTTGGTGAAGAAAACATTTTCATTTGGAGCTCATAGCAAAAGTTATTCAAGGTGGAAGAAGTGGTCATTTGACTTGGTACTTAGAGAATTTTCAATTATGTTTAATTTCTCAAACTTCCACCTCAAAATTCATCATGATCCTAGCTCCAAATGGAAAGGTGTTCAACATAAAAGTTGTTCCCCTTGATGCCACCTTTCCAAAAAGTCCAAAATCACTTCATTTGGATAAAAATTAAGGGACTTGCGAATGGTTCCTTTGTTGGGTTTATTTTAGCAAGTTTTGAATTCAAGTGACCATTCATCTTTGCATGCTTACATGTGATTGTTTCAGGATCCATTATGCATGAATAAGAGTGGAATTGAATCATTTAATAGGCCTATCACACGCCCATGCTAGCATGCACCAACATTTCTAAATTTGGAAAAAATTTCAAGTGTGTGAAGAGCAATGCATAACTCTATAAATACATGTCCTTCTGCTCAGAATCAAGGATCCTCCTACCAAAGCTTTGAAGCATTGCCTCCCTAACCTCCATTAAAGGATAAACTTGAGGATTTCACTTGAAATCGAGTTTCAGTTCTCCTTCTGTTTTGAGATTGAAACTCCAAGAATCCGAGCCTTTCATTGATCCATTTCACTTTTTGCAAGCTTCTAGAGTCGAGCCAAGGCAAATTGGAAGCAAGATCAAGCTGAATTGTAGCTACCCGAAGGTGATTTTTCTCAAACTTCTCTTCTTCGATTCTCCCTTATTTCTCAACTATTTTGATTGATTATTAGTTGGTTGAAGTCCTACCAAGGTAGGCAACAAGATTGAGTTGCTTTGAGGTCAAATTGAAGAAGCTCAGATCATGCACCTCAAATTTCATATGCATGTATCTTTCAATATACTTTGAATTGGATGAGATGGAGGTCAGATTCGAGCTCTTGAGCATTTTTCCTTTAAAATGATCTCCTTACTTTTTATTCTAGTGATGGTTTGTGGTGGACCAGTCTGGTGAGGTCCACCGGAGAAGATGACCGGAGCCCTAGCTCCGGTGGTGCGTTGGCACCCTCCAAACCATTTGATATGATCTCATGTTCTAATCATGGCCCTCGCTTTTGAATACCACGCGTGTACACGCGTTGACTGAGGTGTTTGATGGAAGCGTGCGCTTCGCCATCAGATATGCCACCTTAATTTATGAGGGAGATCGGATTGCCCTTGTTTTTTTGAGTTATATTTTAATTTCTGAATTTTCATTTAATCCCTTTATTTAATTTTATTCATAATAAATTCATTTTTAATCCAAAAAGTTTGGGACTTTCACCAAAAATCTTTAAATATTTTCCTCTTTCATATTTTGAATTAAAATTACTTTTTGGATTAATTTTGGTATTTTTCATGAATTAAATGATTTTGTGTATATTTTTAATTGTTTTAAAGTACTTCTGACTTTCCAAAAATTGTGAAATTTTTTGTCTAAGGTCGTTTGACCTTGTTTGACGTAGGATAAATCCATTGGCCATTTGTTTGGTGTTTTGAAGGGATTGGAGGTTTTGTCCAAATTAAAATGCATTTTAATTCCTTTTTAAAGTGAATTTTAATTGATTAAATGTTTAAAAATTATGTTGAGTCATTTTTATGGTCATGTGATGTTTGACTTTCTGTTTGGGCCTTGGTCATGGTTGATTTGACTTTTGTTTTGATTAAAACCATTGGATTTCGGGGACTAATGAAATGTATATTTCATCTCCCAAAATGAATGGATGGTATTGATCAAAAATGAAATTCCTCTCATGATCAATTTGTGTTTCCATTTCCCCTTCCCTCTTCGTCTTCATCCCTATTCTTCCCCAATTCCTCATTGACCAATGAAATCTCTTCATGTATAATGCTAATTGATTCATCAATGACCTTGTGTCAGATGAATCAATACAAGTCAGACTGAGATAGGTCCTTCCCATTTTTTTAGTGTGTGGTATGTTTTAGGAGTTTGGTTCTTTGTACCAAATCTCTAACATGCATTAACACCTATATTTTCATTGCCCGACCTCAGATAGTTGTGACTTCTACATAAGTCTAATTACGGTTGCTTAACATAGAGCTAAATTTGACCCTCAAGGCATAGCATTCTAGCATGTGAGATTATAAGTCTCTCATTCTTCCTGGAATTGTGTGGGAACTTAACCTTTTTTTCCTTTCATGGGAGCTAGTGGCATACTTGTTGAATTATCCAAGTTAGAGCCCTTCTCATGGAAGATGTCTTGGTTCAAGGATTCATACTTGTGAATGAATGGTTGAGTGTTCTCCAAAAAATGACTTAATCAATTAAAACGCAAAACTAACATTTGACTAACTCTTATTAATATTGATTTACTTTTAAGCATTTACTTTATGCACTTTAAATTTCAAGTACCTTTATCATTCATTGCCATTTACATTTCATGCAACTTGTTTATGTGTCAAGTCATTTTCACTTTGCTCATTTGAGCCATATCTTGTGATTGTATATATTGTTTGTTTGTATTTTATTTTGCTTGTGATCTTAGGACCTTAAAACACCTAATAACAACAAAAACCCTAAAAAAACATTTGGTGGACTGTTGGGACTTTATCTGAACTTTTGGACTTAGGATTAGGAAACATTCCCTATGCTAAAGGACTTGGCCAATGCCAACATCTGAGACTGAGCTATCTTTGATTATGCCATTCATCTGATGCAAGACCTTGAGTGTCCTTGATTCATCTGCTACTCTGTCTTCATGCTTAATTTTTATTTTGTTATTATTGTCTATGTCTGATGTTTTATTGTGAGTTGATCAAGGAATATTTCATCTGATACATTGGAAGACACTGAAGACTGCTAGTTGTTGGAGTGCTTGCTTGGATATGGCTATCTTTATTTGATGCATTGGTTTTCACTTGATGCTTGGATATTTCTTATTGCTTATTGTTTATCAAATTCCAAAGGAAAATGGGTTTCTATATGACATTTTTGTCTATTGGATTGCATCCCATTGGTCAGATCTTTTCAACTCTTAACTTTTTAATTTTAACTTAGGATAGTATCTTCATATCCTCCCACTTACTTAATTTCAAAATATCTCCCTATTTTCAAAAAATCTTCTTTGTCTTGTGATTTCAAACTTAGACATGTTTTAATGATTAGAAACTTTGGCCTTATGCCATTGAATTTTTAAAATCTTTTCTTAAATAAAACTTGTAAATTAACTTAACCATATTGGCTTAAAATTTCAAAAGACAAAAAGAACTAACAACTCCATTCAAATTTTTGGCCTTTTGTGCCTTTTCTTGTGAAACTTTTGTTAAAAGCAATTCACCAACTCGTTTGAAATTTTTACCACGAACTACGGGGTTTTTATCCCTCATTTTTATGTTGGTACGTGTAATACCCCAAAATTTACCCTTCATTTTTCTTGGAAGCATGGGATTGTGTCTTACATTTCATTAGCATCATACTAGGTCATACTCATTGCATACTGCATCAGTGACTTGGGAAATCAGGGTTTGATTGATCACTCCTTAACAGAAGGATCCCACAAAAGGCAAGACTAAAAATTAAACTTCATTCTCCAAATATAAAAGTCTCAAGGTGGTCCAGGTATCTTATGGTGGTCTACAATTCATCAGTGGAAGATTCCGAGCTCTCAGAGTGTGCATCTGCATTTAATTAGAAATCGGGGTTTCGTGGCTACCTGCAACGGGCAAGGTTTGGTTGGAAGTAAAGGGGTATCATTCATGTCATGGTTATAGAGGCGTCTTGGCCTAAGAATATCCACAATTATCTCAGAAAGATCCATTGGCAATCAGTGCAATCAGTTCCTGATCATTTTTGCCCTAAACTAGGGTTTGGTATAAAATCGGTTTATTTATGATTCCTTGGGTGAAACTCTTTTCCATGGCCCTCCATATGTCCACAAGGGTCTACATACAAAAAATCAACTCTTTATTTGAGCCAGAGGTGCTTCAATTGACCGATGGAATCGAGAATCAGACAGTTTGGGAAAAGTCAACTGTGGGGCCAGAAAAGTCAACTCCTGACATTTTGAAAGTGGAATCTCAAAATTAATGCCTAAGCGAGCCTACATATGAAATTTGATCAAGGTTGGATCATGGATTCATCATTTAATCAGGAGTTGGAAAAGTTACTAAATTTGGAAATAGTTGACTTTCCATTTAGGGCAAGTTTTTATGGTTATTGCACCCACTTTAAGCCCGTTTTCCATCAAGATTAAAGCTCCATTTGAAACTTTCTCCAACATGAAAGTTGTTCCCCTTGTTCCAAGCTTTCTATAGATATAAAGTTTGTTTCATTTGGATTAAAATTGAGAAAGTTATGCTTGGTCAAAGTGAGACATTATTTTAGGACACTTAGAAAATTTTCTAAGTCCAAAATCTCCAAGATTTGTCAAGATTTATGGGCCAGTTTTCTTGCACTTCAAGGCATCTTTTTAAAATACTTTCTTCATGACAATTGTACCTTGCCATGTCCTCTTTCACACCTTTTTGGAATCATCCCATTTGGATCATTGGTTTGAGAGATGCACTCATCTAAAGTTGGCATCATGGACTGAATGTTTAGGCAGCATTTAGGCCAAACTGGCCCAGCCATTTTGCAGATGATGAGACACGATTTCATGGCCATTTTTCACCTCTTTCCACTCATCATTTCAATTTGTGTCCAACATGAAAGATGTTAAGCTTCATGCCCTCTTCCTATTGTTTGCATTGCCTTGCCATTTGGTCATGTATACATCAAGATACAAGGTCACAAAGTTACCTATTTGGATTGTTTTTATGCTGCACAAGATAACCAAGTCAGACCACAAAAATGACCAGCCACATGCTTTTCCTCATTTGGTCATGCACTTTTATGTTCACTCACTTAAGTTTTGCCACATTTAGAACTTGCTTTCACCACCTCACCTTTTGTACCATATTGCACATAAACAAAACCAAACACTTCAAGCCCATTAGACACTTCAAACCCTACATATTTAAAGCACATAAACCCTAATCTGAAAGGGTGGCTACTATTTTCGACCTAAGCAAGCAAAGGCAAGGTCAAGAGCTGTTTTTTTCCATTCCTCTTCCATTGCACAAGCACCAAGAGCACCTCATTTTCCTTCCATCCTCTCCAATACCAAGAGGCAGTGAACCTTGCATCCACTAGGTAAACATTTTATCACTCTCTTCCATGCTCATGCTATGCTTGCTCATCATATTTTCCATGTTCATTCCATGCTTGTTCACCATGCTTATCATGTTACCATGCCATGCCATGCTTACTTTATGATGTTTAACACTATGCTATGTTCATTTATGAAGCCCTCACCATGAGGCATTGTTATTGAGTTTGTGTTGTGAAATTTTGGTTGAATCCGTGTGCATGAGGCCCCCTTGTTGTTCACTTTTCTTCATGCTAAGGCCACTATTTTTAATGAAACAAAGCACCATTGTGTTCTACTCATTTCACACTTGAACTTTGCTTTTAATATCATCTTATTTGGTGAACCATGGAGTTTGAATTTTGTTGTTGAAAGTTGGAGAAATTCGTTGGTTTTCGCGTGTGCATTGCATGCATGGAGTTAGGGCAAAGCTTCCATGAAGGAGACGATGCGTTTCGTCTTCGTAACCGCTAGATCATGTGCGCCATTCTTAATCTCATCCGTCCAACCCAGTTTTGTCATCTTGTGACTTAAATGAGCTTTGACCGATCGATGCTCATGTCACATGAATTTTAAATATTAAAATGTTACTTTATATTTTGTCACGCCTGGAATCATGTTGGATCGTGGGCCTGCGCCCTATTGCTCTTCACACACCACATGCCAGGCCCATTAACACACTTCTATTTCCACTTTCATTTTTTTTAATTAATTCTTATTTTAATTTCCTGTTTTGTTTTAATTAATAAAAATATTTTATTTATTCATTAAAATATCAAAAAATACTTTTCACATTTCTTAATGTGTTATTTAATTTTATTTAATTTTTATTTTCATATTTATTTAATGTTAATATTTTATTTCAATTATTTATTTCAAGTGGATCATTTTAATACACATTTTTTTATTAATTTTATTTTCATGACTTAGAATTATTTTTAGGTTCTGATTTTTGGGATGAGGGTTGACCAATGTTCCATGGTCAACTTGACCTTTTCTTGGGATTTTTTTTCTCATTTTCAATTTATTTTGGATTTATTTTTGACCTAGTATGTTTGGTTGACTTTTCATTTGACTTCTGTTTTATTTCAATTAATTTATACACTAATTCACATTATTTTTAAAATCTTTTTGGGGAATGATGATGTCCTGACCCCACCATAGTTAGTTTAATTTTTCATAATTTTCTTGATTAATTTACTATTTATTTGATAATTTTTAAGTTGACTTGACTTTACAGTTTACTTTTCTATGATTGATGTTTGACTTAGGGATTGCTTGGGGCAATTTAAGAGATCTTTTGATCCTCCCTTGTTTATCTCATGTGCCATGTATTAGAGGACTTTCATCTTGACTTTATTTGATCCTTGCATCATTTCCCGATTAAATTATTCAGTGATCCTTTGTGTGCATAGTTTTACCTGTCTGATTCATCTGATATTTTTTATACTTGTTTCTTTCATCCATGCTTCTATTGTTTGATTGTTTAACATGTTTATACTTCCCATACATTGTTTAATGCTCCCTTATATCATTCTTTGATTCATTTGATTTGATCATATACATGTTTGCTTATCTTATCTGTTTGATTAACTGCTGCCTACTTGTATGGTGTATGAGGCATATATTATTATTGTTTGATTGCCATGAACAATCCTCATTCATAAAAAATGTACCCCTTTTCTATGAAGTGTATAATGTTTATTCTTTCATTCTTATTTCATCTGTTAATATAAGAATTAAAACGAACATCCGATAACCATTTCAAAACAAGATCAAAACCTCGATCCAACGTCGAGTAATCATTTTCAAAACTTAACAGAACCAACACGTGTTCATCCATCCTTTTGTAAGTCGTTTTCTTCATGCATCGCCATTTCTCTTGTAAGTCGATTGCTTCAGGCATCGCCATCTACCACCTGTGAGTCGATTGCTTCGTGCATCACCATCTACCCTTATCCCTGGTTCCTCTCCTTACTCCATTCGTCGACTTTTGTTCCGTTTAGGTAGCATCCATTAGTTAGAACCCTTTTGTATGATAACATAGGTAGAATTCCCTTATTCTTTTGTATGATAACATAGGTAGAATCCCCTTATTCTTTGTATGATAACATAGGTAGAATTCCCTTATTCTTTGCATGCTAACATTAGGTAGATATTCCCATTTGTAAATACCTAACACATAGGTCCACATTGCATGACAACTCTAGGGCAGAGCTTCCCCATTTTTAGACCTTCTGTGTGTCTCCGATCTTGTGGCGTGTCAGTCCGTTCTATTACAAAGAGGTAACTGCCTAAGACTTGATTCAGTGAGCTGCGACACCTACTGCTAGGACGTGAACACATTGCCCACTCTCCTTTGACACAACTGGTGTCCTCCTTTGTAAGTCCATGTTCAGATGGCAATCCTTAACCCCTAGTTATCCGAACTACGGCTACTCTGGTTCTCATGTTTAGATGAGATACGTAGGCACGAGATGCGATGTCTTGCTGTGTTTTGACTGACAACTAACAACTAATCTTTGTTTGTTTTCGCTCTCGTTGCGATTCTTTTCTCTCGCACTCGTTGCGATCGAGACCTTCCCTTTCTCTTGCCCTAGTTGCAATCGAGACCCTGGTTCCCGTAGTTAGCTGAACTATGTTTTGCTTTGATTCTCATTCCCGATGAGATACGTAGGCATAAGACGCGATGTCTTAGCGAGCACATTTCTCTTTAACCCATAGGTAACCGAGCTACGAAGACTCTGATTCTCATATTCATATGAGATACGTATGCAGTGGATGCGACATCCGTGCGAGTCATTTTCTTTTGACCCTCTTTTAGTAAATAGTACCTTAGATAAACACACACCCTTTAGACAAGAACAATGATTCGTTGTTGCACACGGATCAAAAACGAGTTTAAAAGTGTAGTAAAACGGAAGCGACACTCGAATATCGTATCACAAGGACTCTTAAATGTTATAACCAAACGAATGAAAATAAGGGGGGTTTTAAGGTTCAAAACTTAAATCGATGATTATTAAAGGTAAAATCAAAATTGATAAATAAGCTAATCTATTGTATCGATTTCCGACTTATCATCGATTCTTATAATTTCAATTCCCTAGTGGATTCAATCCCATTCGATTACAATACCAACTGACAAACGCAAATTGGTATTATATGATGTATGTTCCTAATTTCCGAATTAAGCAAATGGATTTAAGCAGACGGGAATTAAGCAAACGCGACTTAATCAAACACGATAACGAAAAAGCTACGCTAACGTGATTATAGTTAAGGATCATACAAACAATCAAATTTAATCAACTCTATCCTATAAGAAACAATCGAATTAAGCAAACGAAAGTAATCGAATTAAGCAAACGATTTTATAGGAAGAATTGAAAAGAAATCGAAATTAAAGTGAAATTATTAAAAACCTCAAAGTGGAATTCGAATACAACAGATCAGCTCTTTGAGAATTAGCTCTCCATGAAATCTTCTAAGCAATAATGTCTCATCCCAAATTTAGAATTTTTTTTCTATAGTAGTAAAAGACCTAATATAATAAAAGGTAAATTCGGGCCCTTATAGGATCCAACCCGAAAATTACAAAAACTGGTCCAATACAACTAACCCAAACAAAATATAAAAATAATGCAGCAGCTTCAACGAAATTTATGGCCCTGCTACAGTCTGATTCAGCTCTCGACTTCTGAGCAAAAGTTGTAGATCTTTTCCTTAGCTTTCCATCGACTGGTAGCACGTCTCAATCTGATACTCCTAGCTCAAGATATGATTTTTCTAGCGAAAGCTGCTAATGCTGAAAATTAAATAAGTGTAAAAATAAAATAAATTATGAAAACACATTAAAACATAAAAATAATCAAAGCAAACCGAAGAAATTCTTAAGTACAAACATGGAAGAACGTGCATCAAAATGCACTGATCAAACAACAAGAGTGTATCCCGTAGAGTACTACGAATGCGTATGGGTGCTAATACCTTCCCTTCGCATAATCGATTCCCGAACCCAAGATTTGGTTGCGAGACCTTGTCTTTTCCGTTCCTTTTTATCCAGGTTTTCTTCGAGCGTTTCCTTTCCCTGCTTTGGGATAAATAACGCACGGTGGCGACTCTTCTGTCATTTCCTTTTTCGCCGGTTGTTTTTGCGCACCTCTTATATTTTTAGGTTGCGACAGTACGTAGGCATAAGACCGAAGGTTTTGTCAAACACAAAAATATAATTTGAAATTCTGGTATCAGATATAAGATGTCGAAGATAATGTTACGACACTGATATCTGGTTATAAATAATGGATAAACAAAAACAGAATGGTAAAGCAAACAACACGAGCAATTGTTAACCCAGTTCGGTGCAACTCACCTACGTCTGGGGGCTACCAAGCCAGGAAGGAAATCCACTAAAATAGAATTAGTTCAAAGACTATCCATACACTTCACCAAGTTACAGTCTTTCTCACATAATCTCTACCCGTGCAATTTCTACCTAAGCACTCTTAGATATGAGAACCCACTCACTTCCCTTACAATCACAAACCCGTGATCTTAAACAACAATCCCTTGTGAAAAGATAATACTTTTCAATTACAATATTCTTGATTTTAATTCACAGTTTCAATCAAGAAGACACACTCTTGATCTTGCTTCAAAGCTTTGATCAAGAAGACAAATCAGTCCAATTCAATCATCAATGGATGACTTGAATGACCTACAGACACAAACCCTAGCTCTCTCTCTAAATTTCGCTCAGTCTTGGTTGTGTGTACAATCAGGTTTTCTAAGTCCCTTTATATAGAAACATTGGACAGCTTGAAAACCCTAAATATATTTTCCAATCAAATCTTTTCATATCAGTTATAAAGATCTCCTTGGAAAATAAACAAATCTGGTTGATATCCCTGATAGAATGCGCCAGCTAGCCATATCTTCAATCAACCAATGATTGCCACCAATTGTGCAATCACAAAACACCAGACATTCATACTGAATGTTCTGTGTACAGGATGTCATGACATCGGGTCTGACATCTGGAAAAATCCTGCATAATCCAATTTCCTTTTATAGCAGGTACAACCATATCAGTTACCATGACAATGAGTATGTCAACTGAAACAATCCTACAGCATATGTCTTCCATATAAGCTCCAGCAGGTACAACCAATATCAGAAGCCTTGTCTTTGTATGTGGCATTCTGAAACAATCCTGCTTGCATATCTTCTTTAACTCCAGCAGGTACATAGGATATCTCATGTTAAGACATCACACATAACATCTTGTGAACACTCTTTGTTTTACCAAAATTGTTGCCAACACTTAGAATCAACAAACTCCCCCTTTGGCAAATTTTGGCTAAAACATATATCTGTCCTTTATTTTTCGTTCACAAGGCAAACTATCAGCAGTTAAACCACTAAACAGTAGTTTAATTAGCAGTAGAAGCAAAACAACATTTACTAGCTATGGCTACTAGTAATACACATATGCACAAGGGTACTTCTCCTCCCCCTAAATCTGTGCAACAACAACAGAATTACTAGTTATGGATGCAACTAGTAAGACACACAAATGCACAATGCACAAGGGTTCTTCTCCCCCTAAATCTGTGCAAAACCATAACAGCTACTGAACTCCAGTACCTGTACCAGCCAGAATGTCATACTGACATCTGCTTCAACATCAGCACCTGTGCACCATATCAACAATAGTTGTCCTTCTGATCAGCCACATCCAACTTCCATATCAAGCACTTCTCCCCCTTTTTAGTCAAAATAGACCAAAGGTGACCAATCAGACAAAATAAATGTCTATCAGTCTAGCAGAGAAAGTTAAAACTGATGTTATAACATTAAGCATGTTAAAACAAAAATTCAGGAAGTACACAACATCATTATACACAGCAGACAGCTGAGATAATGAACAAATCCAAGGAACTCGTTAAGAGCCCTAAATATTACATAACAGGCATCAAGAGGACTGCCACAAAATACAAAAACAAACAAGACAACAGCCTTCCAAACAGCAGCCCAGCTTCCACCACACCTTCCAGCACCCCTCCAAGTCTTCAATACAGGCAGGAACCATTAATCAGAAGAAGAAGTCTCTTCTTCACCTTCATCTTCATCTTCAGAATCTTCTGAGCTTTCAGCACTGCATTGGGATCTTGTATTTGAGTCCTTTCCAGCCTTTTTTATGTCTTCCCTTTCCAGGCTACAGATGAGAACTTCTAAAGCTTCTTTTCTGGCCTTGGCCACCCTTATCCCATTGTCCAGTTCCTTGCAGGTCTCTTTCAGTTGGTCAATCAAGCTTCCTTTAGCTGTAGACTCCCTTCTGGAAGATGTCATGACATCATTGACATGACTACCCTAAAAAAACTTATAGTGAATTGATAGAGGGGTCTTTCTCCTGCTTGGAATATCACTTGTACTCAGGATTCCTGGTTGTTGACTCAGGATGATCCCACAGATGATAGATGGGAATGCAATGGGCAACTTAACAGCATTGGTGGAAGCATGTCTAATGGTTTGTTCAAATATGAACTTGCCAAAATCATAGTTAACCCTTGTTCCAATAGCATGAATGATCCTCCCAAGAGCAATGGAGATGGTAGATATGTGATTAGTAGGAACCCAATTTGCAGAACCAATCTTATGCAAGATGGCATACTTGACAGTTAGTTTACTAGCTGCAAGGTGTTTCCTACTGGGCCATTCATTAACTTGGCCAACTGTAATCATCCTACAGATCTCATTATTTGTAGCCTCTAGATCTACCCCTTCATCAGTTCCTCTCCCCAGGAACTTGTTGATGATAGTAGGTGATAGTTTCACACACTTACCCCTTACAAAAACTTTGCAGCCTTTCCTGCTGTTTCTTTCATATATCTCCTTCGGGATGTTCACAATGAATTCTTTGACTAACCCCTCATAGCACTGAGGCAGAGTAGTCACAGTTTTCATAAGACCAGCTGTCTTAATTAACTCCATGACTTCCTTTACTTCACTTGCCTCTTTTCCCAATTCTCTTTCAACTGCTACCCTTCTTTGAGTCACAAACTTCCATTTGGCAGCACCACCTTCCACGTGAAACGAGATATTGTCAAGGTGAACAGCAGCCACTTTGTTTGGAGACTTCTTTACAGGCTTCCTTTTAACAGGGGAAATGTCTGAGACATCATATTCGACATCCTCATCAGATTCAGAGCTCTCACTCTCCTTCATCTTTCTGACCTCTACTTTACTCCAAGTCTTGGAGGGACCTATACCAGCACCCCTTTTCTCCTTCCTACCAGTCCTTATCTCAGCTATACCCTTCCTTTTTCTCAGTCTATTTGCTACACTTGTTTTCACCAGATTGACCAACCTGTCATCTTCTTCCTCAGACCCTTCTTCCTCAATGTCTTGAGCAGTGTCAGGGGACATACTAGGTAAGTTTCTTCCAAGAGAACATAGTCCTCAGCAGCTACTTCCTTTTCTGTTTTAGATGAGTCACCATCTTTCTTAGCTTGGGTTTTCACCTCAGGTGAGGGGTTCCTTCTGGACAGAGGGGTAAAAGTGTCCTTAACTCCATGCTCTTCATTCAGTATCCTAGTAACTAGGTTTCTTATGATGCGATCAGTAGAGTGCATGTCCTCTTTATCAGGCGATTCTTCAGGAGTGTTGCCTCGCTTAGCTCTAGCCATGGACGGGGAGCATGGAAAGTCACCTGGTATCATACGCAGAGGGGTTGCGTCTATCAACTCCTCTTCTAAAAATTCCATGGAGGAAGTTCTAGATGTTTAGGGATGTTGAGACATGTTGTTGAACTTTTGAGAAAACTTTCTTTTCCCTAGCAGAGGTTCTTTGAGAAGTTTAATGAGGATGGAAAGAATTGTGTTCAGGCAGAGTGTGCATATGAAATAGATGCTATTTCCAATACTAGGAGATGATTCATTATTAATGTGGCTTTTTCTTTTTATTGGACAGACAATATTTTTCTTGCCTTTTCCACTTCATATTAATTGCCATATTTTTTCAAGAAGCCAAGCCCCTAATTTTCCCTTTTCCTCATACAAGTCCTTTGCAGTCAGGTTGTCATAATACAATGTCATAGCATCGAGTGTGACATTGTAGATAATTCTCAGCAATTTCATCCACCCTGGTTGAGCATTGTTGTTTTCAACTGACATAGTTCCTTGTGTCTCAGTTCCAGCAAAGCTCTTACTAACTTCAGACTTCAGACCACCAGTCATGTGTTCAGGTGTTTGTGCAATCATGACCTTTTCTTCCTTGAGGTTAGGTATTAGCACCCTTATCTGACACTTTTCTTTTCCCTTGATGATTCTTCTTGCAACTGTACTCATCTTAGAGGGGTTATCCATTTGAGAGCTCCATATGTAGCAGTTGTTGACGGTCCTGATTCCTTTCATAATTACTTCACTGTCTTTGTTCACAATCAGACATTCAGTTTTAGTGAAGATGATATTCAGACCTTGATCCCCTAGCTGACTGATGCTTATTAGATTTGAAGTCAAGTCCTTGACCAGTAAAATATTGTCAAGTTTAGGGGCTCCAGGACACTCAAGCTTGCCTATCCCCTTTATTTCACCTTTAGATCCATCACTAAAGGTTACATAGCTTAAATCATGAGGGTGAAGGTCAGTTATCAAGTCTGAGTTCCCAGTCATGTGTCTAGAGCATCCACTATCAAAATACCACTCTTCTTTGTGAGCTATTAGACTTGTAACATTAGTCTTAGGAACCCATTGCTTCTTGTTGATAGGCCTGTGATGTTTGGGTCTGGGTAGATAGTGGATCTGTTGATGACCATGGCTAGGATAACCATACAGCTTATAACAGGAAGACTTAGAGTGTCCAGCTTTCCCACAGTAATGACATCTCCATTTTTGGTGTTTGCCATACTGTTGTTTTCTCTTCTGCTGTTGCTGATGAAGGTGGGTAGGGTAACCATACAGCTTATAGCAGAAGGCCCTTGAGTGTCCAAATTTCCCACAGTAATGACATCTCCATCTTAGGTGTTTGTATTTTTGTTGTTCTTTCTTCTGATGGTGTGACATATAATGTGACATCTTGGAACTGCTCTTACTATTGCTGCATTTAGGTTTAGCTTGAGGTTTGCAGCCAGTGTAGCTACTTTCAGCCTTGGTTTTATGGAACCCTAATCCAGATTTGACTCCTGTGATTTTTCCAGTTTGAAGAATCTTGTCTAAGGAGTCAGATCCATTGTTCAGCATCCTTACATACTTGGTTGTCTCTTCTAGTTTTGAGTTTAAGAGCACAACTTCAGTCTTTAGCTTGAGGATAGTTTCCACATGTTCTGCTTTTTCTTTCTCCAGTTGGACTATCTTCTGGCTCTCACCTTGTTGATCTTCATCTAGCTTAACCTTTAGAGCCACAGCTTCTGTTTTCAATTTGGAGATGGTTTCCAAGAATTCTACCTTCTCATTCTCAAGTTGAGTTATGTCTTTTTCTTGATTTAAAGACTGCTTGTTCAGTTCAACACTTTTCTGACACAACTCTCTGTAGGTAGAGGCCAATTCCTCAAAGGTTACTTCACCATCACTTGACTCTTCATCAGATTCCCATCTTCCTGTCAAAGCAGTCACAAGATGTGCAGCCTCTTCAGTATCACTCTCATCAGACCATGTGGCAGCAAGACTCATCTTCTGTTTCTTAAGGTAGGTCCCACATTCAGACCTGATGTGTCCATACCCATCACATTCATAGCACTGAACCTCTTTTCCTTCTTTGGGCTTCTCATCTTCTCTAGCTTTTCTTCCAACATTGTTGGATTTACTGATGTCAGACGAGATGTTCTTGACATTTTCCTTAGATCTGACATCCATTTTCTTTAACAATTTGTTAAACTGTCTCCCCAGCATAGCAACTTCATTGGCCCACTCTTTATCCACATCTTGACTGTTTTCCTCTTCTATGTTGGAAACAAAGGCAATGCTCTTGATTTTCTTTTCAGTTCCCTCAATCAATCCCATCTCAAAGGTTTGGAGGGAGCCAATTAACTCATCTACCCTCATGTTGGAGATGTCTTGAGACTCTTCTAAGGCAGTCACCTTCATTGCAAATCTCTTAGGGAGTGGCCTAAGTATTTTTCTCACCAACTTTTCATTTGTCAACTTCTCAAGGATACTCATGTGGAATTCATGAATGTTTTCATCTTCTTTCATCCTTAAGTTTTCAAACTTGGAGGTGAGCAGCTGAAGTCTAGACATCTTTACCCTAGAGGTGCCTTCATGAGTGGTCTTGAGAATGTCCCAAGCATCTTTTGCCACTTCACAGTTATTTACCAGCCTGAAAATATTCTTGTCTACACCATTGAATATTGCATTCAAGGCTTTAGAGTTTCCAAGAGCAAGATCATCCTCCTCCTTGGACCATTGTTCTTCAGGCTTCTTCTCAGTAGTGGCTTCTCCTTCTTTAGTGACTACAGGGTGCACCCATCCTGTCAAGACAGCTTTCCAAGCCTTGTTAACAAGGGATTTTAAAAATGCTACCATTCTAGGTTTCCAATAGTCATAGTTAGAATCATCCAGGATTGGTGGCCTATGAACAGATCCTCCATCTCTTTCCATTGTACCAGAAAGTATTGCCCCTAGATCTCACCCAGAACCAGAGCAGGATGCCTGCTCTGATACCAATTGAAATTCTGGTATCAGATATAAGATGTCGAAGATAATGTTACGACACTGATATCTAGTTATAAACAATGGATAAACAAAAACAGAATGGTAAAGCAAATAACACGAGCAATTGTTAACCCAGTTCGGTGCAACTCACCTACGTCTGGGGGCTACCAAGCCAGGAAGGAAATCCACTAAAATAGAATTAGTTCAAAGACTATCCGTACACTTCACCAAGTTACAGTCTTTCTCACCTAATCTCTACCCGTGCAATTTCTACCTAAGCACTCTTAGATATGAGAACCCACTCACTTCCCTTACAATCACAAACTCGTGATCTTAAACAACAATCCCTTATGAAAAGATAATACTTTTCAATTACAATATTCTTGATTTTACTTCACAGTTTCAATCAAGAAGACACACTCTTGATCTTGCTTCAAAGCTTTGATCAAGAAGACAAATCAGTCCAATTCAATCATCAATGGATGACTTGAATGACCTACAGACACAAACCCTAGCTCTCTCTCTAAATTTCGCTCAGTCTTGGTTGTGTGTACAATCAGGTTTTCTAAGTCCCTTTTTATAGAAACATTGGACAGCTTGAAAACCTTAAATATATTTTCCAATCAAATCTTTTCATATCAGCTGTAAAGATCTCCTTGGAAAATAAACAAATCTAGTTCATATCCCTGATAGAATGCGCCAGCTAGCCATATCTTCAATCAACCAATGATTGCCACCAATTATGCAATCACAAAACACCAGACATTCATATTGAATGTTCTGTGTACAGGATGTCATGACATCGGGTCTGACATCTGGAAACATCCTGCATAATCCAGTTTCCTTTTATAGCAGGTACAACCATATCAGTTACCATGACAATGAGTATGTCAACTGAAACAATCCTGCAGCATATGTCTTCCATATAAGCTCCAGCAGGTACAACCAATATCAGAAGCCTTGTCTTTGTATGTGGCGTTCTGAAACAATCCTGCTTGCATATCTTCTTTAACTCCAGCAGGTACATAGGATATCTCATGTTAAGACATCACACATAACATCTTGTGAACACTCCTTGTTTTACCAAAATTGCTGTCAACACTTAGAATCAACATAATTAATGAATTCTTTTCTCATCCCCACACTCTATGTTTTATCAAACATCATTTATACTTAAAAACATATACGCACAAAAAGGGCTCCCTAGGAGTACCTAGGACACTTTAGGTGCTAACACCTTCCCTCTGTGTAACCAACCCCCTTACCTGTAATCTATGGCATTTTATTAGTTTTGATTTGAAAACTTCTTATCTTTGGGTTTTCTTACTTTTCCTTTTTCCTTTGGAAACAATAAAAGCGCGGTGGCGACTCTGGTTTTACTAACATCAAGTTTATCCATAGCTTGATGGTCATGAATTTACCGCTACAGATACCCTTGCATTGAATAACGTGCACTTGTTTAATCATGTCTTGTGATACTCCACTTGTATTCTATCCCAATTTGTGATTTTTGTCATGTCTTGTCATTGTTTATCATGTCATTCAAGTATTTCCTTCATAAACTTCCATAATGATTGAATATGTATCTCATAATTGTTCATGTGTTATCTCTTGTGGTGTTATGTAAACCTTTGTCATGTCTTGTTTATGTTCATCATGCCTCAAAAACATGTGTAGCGGTGTATTCGTTACCATTGGAGATATTGACTAAATCCAAGGTAAATCATACAAAGTCGAGTCGCCACCGCACTTCTATTTATCCAAAGGAATGGTTAGAAAGCGAACAAAAACCTAAAAGTTTTACAAACAAAACTAGTAAAAGAAACAGAGATCTGGGTAAGGCGGTTGGTTATGCAATGGGAAGGTGTTAGGCACCCAAAACATCCTAGGTACTCCTAGGGAGCCCTTTTCATACTTGTTGCAAAGGTTATTGTTTTTGTGAAGTTTTTATTTGTGCAAACATGATTGAAGAGATGAGAAAAGAATATACAAGTATTTACATTTTGTGTTTAGATGGATAAACCCATTGCCTACGTACCCTCTTATAAAAAGATTAGGATCAAAACCTCGTAGTTTGGGTAAAAAATTTCAAAACAAATGAGTGTATTGATTGGTCCAAAAGCCTTAAGGTCTTTTGTTAGCAAAGGGAGAAAACTCAACCTGAAAAAACCACAAGTCCACCACGTGAGGATAGCTTCAACATGCTAGTGAGGGGTTAACCCTATAATAAGCATGGAAGGCTCATTGTCCATCACTAAGGACAAAGGTGAGTATTACATCTACCACAAAGATAACTCAAACCTAATAGCTAAACGTTATGAAAAAATTTTGATTAAGAAAGTGGACATGGAACCACAAAAGCAATTGAATGGGTTATATTTTCCAATTAGAAGTATGTACAAAAATGGTCAAAGTTGACTTAAAGATTCAATTCAAAATGAGTATTATGAAAAGAAAGTGTGAAAATCAAAAGCATAAGGCTTAGGTTTCTAATGTTGAAAACAAAGTCAAATGTTTGCACAAAAAGGTTTTGGTTTGGGTTAAGATGGAGAAATGAAGAAAACAAAAGGTGAGAGGTAAGAAATGAAACCACACTAGGAGTTCCTCTCTTGAGATCATATAGATGATCCAAGTAGATCCCATCCTTTGGAATAAGCAATCACAAGGCAAGCAAATCACATAAGTCTCATAAGAGATCCTTAATAAAAGGAAACAGAATGCCAATACATGGACTTATATCCGACTCCTAACAACAAAAAGGAAACAGAATGCCAATACATGGACTTATATCCGACTCCCAACCATAAAAAGGAAACAGAATGCCAATACATGGACTTATATCCGACTCCTAACAACAACAAAAACATCAAAAGCAAACACATCAAAAGCATACATATCAAAAGTTCACAAGCAAACAATCATCACACACTATATACATACAAGAGGCTCAAACAATGGGTGGGCTTTAGTAAAGAGGGGTCATATCAACCTCGACAAACAAGCCAAACTGTACAAGGGTAATCTGTAGCTCTTAACCACTAACATTGAAAGTTAGGGTGAAGTTGATCAAAATGGAAATGAGGATGAGACCTCATGCTCCTAACCCTGGCCGGGGTGAGCTCATGACAAAGAAAGCGTGGGGATCCAGAAAGTGAGATCCTATTCCACTTGACAGACACTGGACAAAGATCTTGGGTACATGTTCAAAAGCATCAGCACGTAGTGCGAGCATAAAGAACGACTCACTGAATAACGGGGGATTGGCTACTAATCCCTTTTATCCGTCAATTGCCTCAACTCTTGGAGGTCTTATCAAGTAACACATGCCTCATCTTGGAGGTCTTTGGCACAATTGTAAACAAACACAAACAGAGCCTCTGAAGGAGGACTTGCCAGCAAAATGCCTGCTAAAAAGGTGACAGGACTTCCAGACTACATGGAGTAAGAAGATAACTACCTAAGTGGTGTATCAACCACAATCCAAAGCTCAAGCAAGAGCTAAAAGCAATCAACTAAGGTACCTGTACAAAAGCTAAACAGTTAATATTTCAGTTATAAAACCAACAGACAGACAGTGAATTCAATCACAGTTGCACAATCCAATGAACAATGCTCAAGCATTCAAATTCACTCAAGAGCTCAAGCACCTCACTTAGAACCTACAAAACAAACACAAGTTAGAACTCAAATCATTTGCATCTCACAAAGTGAGAACAAATCAACCATTAATGCTAAATGTCCAAACATGAAACACAAAGCACAGTTAGTATATGCACAAAACACTAGTACAAAGACTAAGTTCAAAACCAAACCAAATGATCAAAACAGAACCCAATCTTCCACATAATGCATATTCAAACATGTCACAAAATGTCCTCAAAAGGACCAGCATCAATTCAATAAGAAAATATCTCAAATGGCCTATGCTATGCAATGATCACAAAATATGCATAAAGTGAACTTCCAATTTAGAAAATTCAAATAAAAACAGAAATGCATGCAATGACCTTGAAATTTTTTAGGCAAGCTCCTCATGTCATGAACAATCATTATACAAAAGATCAAATCCAGAAAGATTCAAATGATAGATGAACAAAAATGCACAAATTGAATGCGAAAAATGTGACACAAATTGTCACATACATCTTCATGTGTCAAAAACAATGATAGCATATGAGAAAAAATCCAAACCAGTGCTCAAAAATTCACATCATGTATGATCATCAAGCATGCAAAAAATCAAATCAATTGGCTCAAAGATAAGGATTTCACAAAGCAATGAACACAACATATCAATTTAGCACAATGTTCAATCAAAAATTCACAAATCACAAACAAGACATCAACAATTCACAAAAATAATACCAAAAAAAACTAGAGATCAATACAAAACTATGAAAAAAAATTGGAGTTAATTTGGATCATTTTTCTATTTTTTATGATTTTTCAAAGATGAGCAAAATAATTGAAATAATAAAAGGAAAAGGAGGGAAATTCAAATATTTGAATAAAACCAGAAATAACATGAACCACATGATGAGGCGCGCAATCCACATCAACGGATCAGATTCAAACAAATGAAATGATGCGTTTCATTAATCTACATCATCAGCCCAATCAGCAAGTCAATCGTACGCATGGCAAGTCAAAGGCATGACATCCAATCAAACAGACACGAAGGCGCACACATCAGCATACACATGGCACAAACCCTAAGAATAACCAGACGCCGGAGCTACAGTCTTCGGTCCTCTTCTCAGGCGAACCAGGCGGCGGTGGTGCCGTGCAAAAATGCAGAATTACACAAGGCATATACCAATCGAACCACCTTCCAACGAGGATCTCAAATATGCTATCAATTCATTCTAACTCTTCCTAGATTGCACGGATCGAAGCAAAACATTTCTCAGATCTAAACTTCCAGTTCATCATACATGCTCAATTCTCAACTATTTTAAAATCTAAACACATGCACATACTCCACTAATCAAGATCTACACATCTATATCAAGAAAACAGCAAAAGGAGAGGATCGAATTTGCATCACCTTGAAATGCAGTTCTCTGTTCACGCGTGCTCAAGCTCTCAAAAGCTCCAGATCTACTCCACTGAACTTGCTATGAAGCTTTGTGCAAAGAGAATCAGCTGAAACCACTTGAATCTTCTTCAATTTCAAACTTCCATTGCTATGAGTTTGCACTTGAACTGCTCGAATCTGGACTGAATTGCTCAAACCAATGGTTGATTCTTGCTCAATGAAGCATGATGAACAAGATTCAGCAAGAATTTTTGGTGTTTGTGTGAAGATATGAAGAATTCAAAGAGAGAGAATTTTGGAGAAATTTCTTGAATTTTGATCTGAAATTTTCTGTTATGGTTGTTAGGATTAGGGTTTGGTTTTTATACTCCTTGATAACGATGCTGAAAATCAAATTAGCCATTCCTTAATCATGATTAATGAGATTTGGATCAATTTGCCAAAAATGAAAAATTGGCTAGCATGGCCATATTTCACATGCTACAGTCCCATGTTAGGCTTGGAATCCACTTAAAATCAACCAAGGATCATCATGGAATTGTTGTTTTGCTTGTATCATAAGCCAAATTTGAATTATGGAAATTTCCTCCAAAATGATCACATGAGAAATGATGAGCATACACACTTTTCCCATGCATGGAAAAGGCTATTTTGAGATGTCTTGGTCAAGAGAAACATTTTGCAAAAAGAATGGACCAAATTGGAGCTTTGTACCAAAAGTTATGCCATTTTGAATTTCCATGCACACCTTGTGATCAAATGACCATAACTTCTCAACCATTCATCATATGGACATGAATTAGAACTTTTTGGAAAGGGGAGACAAATATATTCAACTTTCATGTTCACCAAAAATCCATTTGAAACTTCTTTGACATTGACAAGTCAAGTTGTATGTGGACCAAAAACTTGCCAAATTTGGAAACTTTGAATTACAGGTCATTTTCCATTTTTAGTAACTTTTGCCATGACCTTTGAATCTTCAAGATGGATGTTAAGAATGATGAATAGGCCTCATTTGAACATGATTGAGGTGTTTCAACTCATTTCCCCCACCTCATAGCCCTCAGTTGACTGCATAGTTGACTTTTTGGTCCTCAGATGACCATGAAATGCTTTGATTAGCTTGAGCCATTGCCACTTGAGGAAATTGCTTCAAAATGGAACCCTAGCTCATGTAAGCTCTTTGTAATAATCATGTGGTCCTCATCTCAAGAAAAATACCTCATCTCTTGCACAAGGGATCTTCTTGAAGCTCTTGACCTGGTGCTTGCTTGAGCTACAAACAAAAAAGTAAATGACATATTTTTATGATTTTGGTTAGTAAACAAAAATGAGAAAAGCAATGATATACAATTCAAGCATGCCTGGTGATCTCAAACCACTCACAGGAGATCCCACCCAAAGGGAAAGGAAGCCAAGATGCTCAATGATCCTTGAGGCTATGCAATGCAATGCTATGATGCTATGAGGGATCTTAGGGACAAAATTGGGGTCTTACAACATGTAAGTAGCTTGTTCATGCCTTACAAATTTATGTATCTTTATGTACCTAAATCCAAGGGAAGGGATCTTATGTTGACTTCCTAGTCATGTACAGTTTGTTTGCTTGTTGACTTTGTTTGTCCATTCATGCATTTACCCTAAATCAAACCCTACCCCTTTTTCAAGCTAAAACACCCACATAAAACCTTGACTTACCTTTAGTCAATGAAATTTTCAATCACACTTGAAAATGCTTTAGTACACATGAAGCATTTCAAACACAAACCTTGACTTACTTTTAGTCAATGGACTTTCAAATGCTTTAGTACACATGAAGCATCTCAAACTCAAACCTTGACTTACCTTTAGTCAAGTAACACTTTCCAAAACATTTTTACCCCTTTTATTACCCCATTCAAAAATGCAAACAACTTTTAAACCAAAACATAGATAAATTCAAAAGGTTTCTATGTAGTACTAAAGATGCTTAGGGTGTTAATACCTTCCCTTTCCATAACCAACCTGAAATTCTGGTATCAGATATGAGATGTCGAAGGTAATGTCACGACACTAATATCTGAATAATACAAACAGGATAAAGATAAAGAATAGTAATGCAAGAGACACAAGCAATTGTTAACCCAGTTCGGTGCAACTCATCTACGTTTGGGGGCTACCAAGCCAGGAAGGAAATCCGCTAAATAGAATCAGTTCAAAGACTCTCAGTAAACTATACAAGTTACAGTCTTTTTCACTTAATCTCTACCCGTATGACTTCTACCTAAGAACTCTTAGATATGATATCCCATCTCACTCCCCCTCAATCACACCAGTGATATTAAACAAGAATTACTTATGAAAAGAAGACACTCTTCAAAGACACACACTTGATCTTACTTAGTGGCTTCAATCAAGTAGACACACACTCATGCTTAAAAGCTTTGAGTGATAAATTACAACTCAAAAATCAGACCAATTCAATCATCTATGGATGAATTGAATGGCTTACAATTCACACGACCACACAAGACTTGAACCCTTATTCTCTCTCAATATTTCACTTTGTATTTCTTGTGTATCAAATCAGGTTTTCCATGTCCTTTTCATAGAAGCTTTCAGCTGGGCTTGTACATCATAAAACCCTAAAACTATTTTCCATTCAAATCTTCTTATGACAGTTGGTTAGATCTCTTTGGAAAATAAGTTAAATCACACTGTAATCATTGATTGATTGCGTTTGCAATTAAATCATCAATCAAACATAGATTGCCATTAAAAGCACAATCACATAACACATAACATTCAGACTGAATATTCTGTGTACATATGTCATGACATCGGGTCTGACATCCTGGAACAATCCTACATAATTCCATTTTAAATTTCCACCAGGTACATTATATCAGATGTCACGATATCGTGTATGACATCCTGAAACAATCCTGCATAATTATATTTTAAACCTCCAGTAGGTACAAGATATCTTATGTTAAGACATCATAAGTAACATCTTGTGAACACTCTTTGTTTTACCAAAATTGCTGCCAACACTTAGAACCAACAAACTCCCCCTTTGGCAAATTTTGGCTAAAACATATATCTGTCCATTTTGTTCACCAGAAAAACACATCAGCAGTTAAACAGCATAACAACGTTTAAGCAGCAGCAAAAGCAAACAGAATTACTAGCTATAATAGCAACTAGTAAAACACACAAATGTACATGGGTACTTCTTCTCCCCCTAAGTCTGTTCAAAACAGACATCTTCTTCAGCACCTGTAACATTCAGAGTTACCCTCTGACATCTCCTTCAACATCACATGTGTAACACATCAGACATATCACCTGTGCAACACATCAGACATCTCCTCCAACATCTGTAAACAGAACATCATTCTGTCTTACATCAAACATCTCCTTCAACATTAGCTGTTGAGCTAAATCAGCACATACATACTAACTGCAGTTCTCTCCATACAGTTCCACGTATTTAACTGCAGCTCTCTCCACATATTCATTTCTCCCCCTTTTTAGTCAAAATAGACCAAAGGTGACCAATTAGACAAAATAAATGTCAATCAGCCTAGCAGAGAATGTCACAAGAGATGTTATAACATATAAAATGTTAAAACATAAATGTTAGGAGATACAAACCAGAATTATACACGGCTGCAATAGCTGAGATAATTAGAAATCCATGGAACTCATCAAGAGCCCAAATATCACATCAAGGCATCAGTAAGGACCGCCAAAAATTACAAACATTAACAAAAAAACAACACATTATCCAGCATCTAAAACAGCCAAAACATCATCCAGAACAGCACCCAAAACACACAGTCTTCATAACAGGGGGACAATCACAACTTAGTCTGAGGAAGTAGCATCTTCTTCACCTTCAGATTCAGAACTGCCACTAGATTGATCTTGAGTATTTGACCTCTCACTTGAGGTATGGGCATCTGACTCCTTGGCTGTACCAACCTTATCCATCTCTTCCTGCTCCAAGCTACTAATGAGAACCTCTAAAGCCTCTTTCCTAGCCTTGGCAGCCCTAATACCAGTATCCAGCTCCTTACAAGTTTCCTTCACTAATTGCTGTAAATTCTCATGAATACAAATCCCCAATTTCCCTCTTAAACACTCAAACTGATTAGCATCTAAATCTTTTGGGAATATGTCAGTTAATTGCATTTCAGTAGTAACATGCTCCAGTGCTATGATTTTCTCTTCCACAAGTCTCTAATGAAGTGATGACGAATATCAATGTGCTTTGTCCTGCTGTGCTGAATAGGATTTTTGGAGATATTTATAGCACTCAGGTTGTCACATTACAATGTCATGACATCTTGTGTGACATTGTATTCAGTCAATATTTGTTTCATCCAAACTAGTTGAGAACAATTACTCCCATCTGCTATGTATTCAGCTTCAGCAGTGGATAGGGACACACAATTTTGTTTCTTGCTAAACCATGATATCAGATTGTTCCCCAAGAAGAAACATCCTCCTGATGTGCTTTTCCTATCATCAGCACTTCCAGCCCAGTCAGCATCACAGTAACCAGTCAGCATAGATTCAGATCCATGAGTATATAACATCCCATACTCACTGGTGCCATTGACATATTTCAGTATTCTCTTAACTTGGTTTATGTGACTGACTTTTGGTTCAGCTTTATATCTAGCACAAACACCTACAGCAAATGCAATGTCAGGTCTGCTTGCTGTGAGATATAGCAGACTACCTATCATGCTTCTGTATAGACTTTGATCTACACTTACAGCATTTTCTTCTTTGGAGATTTTCACATGTGTAGGAGCAGGTGTCCTTTTATGACTCGCATTCTCCATGCCAAACTTCTTAACAATGTTCTTGGCATATTTGCTTTGAGATAGAAATATAGAATCTTCCATCCGCTTGACTTGTAGCCCAAGAAAGTAGGTCAGCTCTCCAACAAGGCTCATCTCAAACTCAGACTGCATTTGTCTAACAAAATGTTCAACCATCTAATCTGACATCCCACCAAACACAATGTCATCTACATATATGTGTGCCACCATGAGCTTCCCTCCTTCATTCTTCACAAATAGGGTCTTGTCAATACCTCCTTTCCTATATCCATTGTTAGTGAGGAACACTATGAGCCTCTCATACCAAGCCCTAGGACCTTGCTTCAACCCATAGAGGGCTTTCTTCAATTTGTACATATGCTTTGGAAGATTTGGATCTGTGAATCCTTTAGGTTGTTCAACATATACTTCCTCATTTAAGTAGCCATTCATGAATACACTTCTTACATCCATTTGGAACAGTTTGAATTTCAGAATACATGCCACTCCAAGAAATAATCTAATGGATTCAAGGCGAGCTACAGGAGAAAATGTTTCATCAAAGTCCACTCCTTCAACTTGAGTATATCCTTGTGCTACTAATCTTGCTTTGTTTTTAGTAACAACCCCTTGTTCATCAGACTTATTCTTATACACCCACTTTGTACCTATGACATTTACTCCTTCAGGTCTAGGAACCAGTTCCCATACTTCATTCCTCTTGAATTGACCTAACTCCTCCTGCATGCCATTGATCAAGAACTCATCAGTCAAGGCTTCCTTGACATTCCTAGGTTCAATCTTGAACACAAAGCAGCCATGTGAGATCACTTCTCTAGATCTAGTAGTGACCCCCTTTATTTGGATCTCCTATAATGAGATCTTTGGGATGATCCTTCTGAACTCTGATGGAGGGTCCCTTGTTGATTTTGTCATCTTCAGGTTCAGCTTTAGGGGGTTCACTCTCCTTGTTTTTGTCTGAGAAGTCAGTTGGGGAATCATTCAGAGATGTCTCGACATCGTCTGTGACATCAGTCCGTTGGTCATCAACCACAACATTAATAGATTCCATTATTACATTAGTTCTGGAATTAAAGACTCTGTAAGCTTTGTTGTTTGTTGAGTAGCCCAGAAATATTCCCTCATCACTTTTGGGATCCATCTTCCTTCTTTGTTCATGATCAGTCAAGATATAGCATTTACTACCAAATACATGGAAGTATTTGACTGTAGGTCTTCTTCCTTTCCAGACTTCATATAGGGTTGTAGGAGTCCCTTTATTCAATGTCACTCTGTTGTGAACATAGCAAGCTGTGTTCATGGCTTCAGCCCAAAAATGGTAGGGCAATTCTTTTTGCATGAATCATAGCTCTGGCTGATTCTTGAAGAGTTATATTTTTTCTTTCCACCACACCATTTTGCTGGGGAGTAATGGGAGATGAGAACTCATGATGAATTCCTTCTGAAGAATAAAATTCAGCAAATTTGTTGTTCTCAAATTCCTTCCCATGATCACTTCTAATTTTGATAACTAGACTTTCCTTTTCTCTTTGAAGTTTTAGACAAAGATCCTTGAAGACTTCAAAAACATCATATTTTTATCTTATAAAATTGATCCAGGTGTATCTGGAGAAGTCATCCACCGCTACATATGCATACTTCTTCCCACCAAGACTTTCCACCTGCATGGGTCCCATCAAATCCATATGGAGGAGTTCCAAAACTTTGGTAGTGGTGTCATGTCTGAGCTTCTGGTGTGACATCCTTGTCTGTTTTCCAATCTGACATTCTCAACAGATTTTTCCTTCATAAATCTTCAAGTCAGGAATTCCTCTAATAGCTTCAACAGATATAATCCTCTTCATAGCTTTAAGGTGCAAATGGCCCAATCTTTGATGTCATATCTTCACTTCTTCCTCTTTGGCCAAAGTACACATTGAAGAGTAACCAGTTTCTTGAGAACTCCACATGTAGTAGTTTCCTTTAGACCTGACTCGTTTCATGATCACTTCATTTTCATTGTTAGTAATCAGACATTCAGTTCTAGTGAAGTTTACATTTAGACCTTGGTCACACAGTTGACTGATGCTTATTCGATTAGCAGTTAATCCCTTAACAAGTAGGACATTGTCAAGGTCAGGAACTCCAGGGAAATCAAGCTTACCAATCCCCTTGATTTCACCCTTTGCTCCATCACCAAAGGTTACATAACTTGTGGCATGAGGATGAAGGCCAGTTAGCAGGTTTTTGTTTCCAGTCATGTGTCTGGAGCAACCAATGTCAAAATACCAATCTTCTTTGGCTGAAACTCTGAAAGAAATGTGAGTTATCAAACTTGCAACATTAGTCCTAGGAACCCATTGCTTTTTATTGACAGGTCTGTGATGTTTGGGTTTAGGTTGATAATGAGCAGGCTGGGGGTAACAATACAGCTTATAGCAGAAGGGTTTTATGTGGCCAAACTTCCCACAGTAATGGCATCTCTATTTTTGGTGTTTCCCTTTCTGCTGTCTTCCTTTATGATGTTGTAACATGTGATGTGACATCACAGGTTTGCTATCAATACGGCTGCACTTAGGTTTGGATTTAGGTTTGCCACTAGTGTAACTGCACTCAGCCTTAAATTCATTGAACCCAATGCCATATATGTCTCATGTTGTTTGACTAGTCTGGAGAATCTTGTCTAAGGTGTCAGATCCATTGTTAAGCATTCTTACATACTTGGTCATCTCATCCAGTTTAGAATGTAAGAGCACAACTTCAGTCTTCAACTTGGAGATGGTTTCCACATGTTCTCCCTTCTCATTCTCCAGCTGATCTATCACTTTCTTCTGACTTTCAACTTGTCTACACACTTCTGCACTTCTATGACACAACTTTCTGTAGGTAGTGGCCAGCTCTTCAAAGGTTGCTTCATCATCACTTGAATCTTCATCAGAACCTCATCTTCCAGTCAATGCAATCACATGATTTGTAGCTTCTTTTGTTTCACTTTCATCAGACCAGGTGGCAGCAAGACTCCTCCTCTGTTTCTTGAGGTAGGTCCCACATTCAGTTCTAATGTGACCATACCCATCACATTCATAGCATTGAACTTCTTTTCCTTCTTTGGGCTTTTCATCTGACCTTGTCCTTCTTCCAATATTGTTGGATTTACTGATGTCAAATGTGATGTTCTTGATATTGTCCTTAGATCTTACACCCATCTTTTTCATAAGTCTGTTGAACTCTCTTCCCAACATTGCTACATCATTTGCCAAATCTCCATCAATATCTTGACCACCTTCCTCATCTTCCCCTTCAGTGTTTGACATGAAGGCTATGCTCTTGGCTTTCTTTTCAGATCCATCACACATTCCCATCTCAAATGTTTGGAGGGATCTAATTAGCTCATCAACTCTCATATTTGAGGTGTCTTGAGATTCTTCTATGGTTGTCACCTTCATAACAAATCTCTTAGGGAGTGACCTGAGTATTTTCCTTACTAACTTTTCATCTGACATCTTTTCTCCCAGAGCTCCAGAGGCATTGTCCATTTTAAGGATATTCATGTGAAATTCATGAATATTTTCATCTTCTTTCATCCTTAAATTTTCAAACTTGGTAGTGAGCAGCTGCAATCTAGACATCTTTACTCTAGAGGTGCCTTCATGAGTGGTCTTGAGGATGTCCCAAGCATCTTTATCTACCTCACATTTGTTTACCAATTTGAAGATATTCTTGTCTACTCCATTGAATATCGCATTCAATGCTTTAGAATTTCCAAGGGCTAGATCATCCTCCACCTTGGACCATTGTTCTTCAGGTTTCTTATCAGTTGTGGCTTCTCCTTCCTTAGTAACTACTGGATGTTCCCAGCCTGTTAACACAGCCTTACAAGCCTTATTATCAAGAGATTTTAGGAAAGCTACCATTCTAGGTTTCCAATAGTCATAGTTAGATCCATCCAAAATTGGTGGCCTGTGAGCAGATCCTCCATCTCTCTTCATAATACCATAAAGTATCGTCCTTAGATCTCACCCAGAACCAGAGCAGGATGCCTGCTCTGATACCAATTGAAATTCTGGTATCAGATATGAGATGTCGAAGGTAATGTCACGACACTAATATCTGAATAATACAAACAGGATAAAGATAAAGAATAGTAATGCAAGAAACATAAGCAATTGTTAACCCAGTTCGGTGCAACTCACCTACGTCTGGGGGCTACCAAGCCATGTAGGAAATCCACTAAATAGAATCAGTTCAAAGACTCTCAGTAAACTACACAAGTTACAGTCTTTTTCACCTAATCTCTACCCGTATGACTTCTACCTAAGAACTCTTAGATATGAGATCCCATCTCACTCCCCCTCAATCACACCAGTGATATTAAACAAGAACTATTTATGAAAAGAAGACACTCTTCAAAGACACACACTTGATCTTACTTAGCAGCTTCAATCAAGTAGACACACACTAATGCTTAAAAGCTTTGAGTGACAAATTACAACTCAAAAATCAGACCAATTCAATCATCTATGGATGAATTGAATGACTTACAATTCACACGACCACACAAGACTTGAACCCTTATTCTCTCTCAATATTTCGCTCTGTATTTCTTGTGTATCAAATCAGGTTTTCCATGTCCTTTTTATAGAAGCTTTCAGCTGGGCTTGGACATCATAAAACCCTAAAACTATTTTCCATTCAAATCTTCTTATGACAGTTGGTTAGATCTCTTTGGAAAATAAGTTAAATCACGTTGTAATCATTGATTGATTGCGTTTGCAATTAACTCATCAATCAAACATAGATTGCCATTAAAAGTGCAATCACATAACACATAACATTCAGATTGAATGTTCTATGTACATATGTCATGACATCGGGTCTGACATCCTGGAGCAATCCTGCATAATTCCATTTTAAATTTCCAGCAGGTATATTATATCAGATGTCATGACATCGTGTATGACATCCTGAAACAATCCTGCACAATTATATTTTAAACCTCCAGCAGGTACAAGATATCTTATGTTAAGACATCATAAGTAATATCTTGTGAACACTCTTCGTTTTACCAAAATTGCTGCCAACACTTAGAACCAACACAACCCCTGTACCTTTGATCTCTACTTGCTTTGCTTATAGTTTTACTATTTGCTATGCATATTTCATTTTGGGTTTATTTTGAATATTTTTCCCTTCCCTTGGAAAAATAAAACTTCGGTGGTGATATCAATGTTTTGCGAGTCAAGTTAATCCAATAGCTTAGTCGTCGATTCTCACCGCGACAGAAATGGCGACTTCATTGGGGACCACTCCCCAAGAGGGTTATACCTATATTGTTTTTATCTATGTTTTATTATTTGTTTTTTATATTTGCTTTGGTGATCTTTGTGTTAAGGTAAGTCCTAACCCGAACTTGAGTGCATATTGAGATAGGAGGATGGTATAGTCAACTTGGCTTGGGTGGAGTAATATCGAACAAGTTGACTTGAGAATCCCCCAATCAGTGGAGGCCCCTTTAGGGATAGTATTTATTGAATGAGCAATTGTGAAGACATTTGCTATCTTTGACCTGGGAGCCCGAGAAGCTGATGACTTTAGTATCCTTTTACCCTGCTAAGCCTTGTTAGGACATAGTGTGGTGACTATGATGGTGTAAACCTGAATTAGTTGATACACGATACTACACTCAGATGAGTTTGTCTTGAGAATATTATTGGTTAACAAGTAGTTGTCCAAACTGGTAATATCCGAATGATGGGATTATGATTCTGGGAACTTTCTTAGGACCGTGGTTCCTGTCTTGAAGGTAAACCTTTAGCACTTACCTTGTTGGGATGGTTAGACCCATGGACTCATGCTCGTGAAGTCAAACCTTCGAACCCCATGTATTTGACATCTTGCATATGTTTGTTGATATTTATGTGTTTGTGCATTCATACAATCATGCATTCATTAACATCATATTAATTAAAGTCTTCAAGGAACTTAGAAGCATTTGTTGCAAATATCATAGGTATTTTTCACTATGGATTTTGGAAGAAGAAGAACTCAAAAGTACACTTTCAAGAGTCCAAAGTTGGAGGATTTAAGAGAGCTAGGATATCTGGTGGTTAATCCTGAAGACTTCAAAGGAAAATATGGGAGACTTCTACCTCTTTTGAAGACCAACATGGTAGAGGGGATTCTTGCTACATTGGTTCAATTCTATGATCCATTATACCAGTGCTTTACCTTTCCAGATTGTCAGCTTGTGCCTACCTTGGAGGAGTTTTATCACCTTATTGGCCTACCCATTCCCGATCAGATCCCCTTTTCCAGTTTAGAAGAAATCGCAAAGCATCAAGACATTGTAGAAGCTACTCATTTAAGGATGTCTGAGATCAAAGCTAATCTAACTACAAAAGGAGGAATTCTTGGTTTGACTGCTAAATTCTTGATAGATGAGGCTCGTTATTTTGCTAAGATGAAGAGTATGGACGCTTTTGAGGCTATTCTTGCCTTGCTCATCTATGGATTGTTCCTCTTCCCTAATGTTGATGACTTTGTTGACATTAATGCTATCAAAATATTCCTAATTGGAAATCCAGTTCCTACCTTGCTTGTAGATGTTTACCATTCAGTCCACCTCAGGAATTCTCATAAGGGAGGAATGATCATATGTTGTACAACTCTGCTCTACAAGTGGTTCATTTCATACTTACCTCAGTATACTGCCTTTTAGGACCTCAAGGATGGTTTGCTATGGTCACAAAAGATTATGCCTCTCACTTATTCTGACATTGATTGGTTTGATCGTCCTTAGGAGGGGGTCGAAATTATTTATAGTTGTGGTGAGTTTTCTAATGTACCTCTTCTTGGTACAAAGGGAGGCATTAACTACAGCCCGATGTTGGCTCGCCGTCAGTTTGGATACCCAATGAAGGACAAGCCCAACACCATCTTCTTAGAGAGTTTCTTATTCAATGAAGGAGAAAACATCAGAGTGTTCAAAGAAAAGATTGTGCGTGCTTGGCACCACGTCCATAAGAAAAGAATAGGAGTTCTAGGAAAGCTATATTGCATCTATTTTGAGCCTTATCTCCAATGGGTGCAAGTTAGGGTTGTCAGTTTGAAAATGACTTATCCTCAACGAGAGCCTTTGTCTTTAACTGTTAAAGAACTTTCTCTCGTTTTCATGACTGACGCAGAGAAGCTCAAGATTGCTTTGACTAGGATGCAACAAGAAAAGGATGCCTTGAAGAACAAGTATCAGACTGTCCATGCAGAGAATGGAGACCTTTAGAGACACTTGAAGCAGAGGAATGATGAAGAGCTTGCTAACAAGAGAAGAAAGGTCCAAGATGATTTATTTTCCTATGACATTAAGTTGTTGAAAAGGCTCAGATGAAGGATCGAATCAAGGAGCTTAATGGGAAGCTGCAAAGAGGGATTGGATCTTCTTCTCAGCAACTTCCTTAGGATTCTAGGTATTTTCCTTGTATCTTTTGAAAGTGTTCTTCAAAAAAAATTGCAATCTTTCCAATATTAATGAAATGAGATTTTTTTCAGCTGTCAAAAGAGTAACACTTCTCTCCATGATGTTTGCAATAATTATGCTTATTAAAGTTCCTTGAAATTCATTCGCATTGCATATCATGCATCATTATAAACATTACATTTTTGCATTCTCGAGACTTATCCATGTCATTCACTCCAATAGACAAGTTTTTTCACCAGTACAACACTCGAGCTAGTCATCATAAAAGGATTGAACAACTTGAGCAGGAAAACCAGGAACTCGGGGAAGAAGTTGCTTCACTCAAAGGCAGTTTGGAGAGACTCATAACAATGATGGAAATGCTGGTACCTGCTCAGAATCAGCCACCCCTAGAGCCTATTCAAAGAACTGTAATTTTAGGGTCATGTCTACGCCCGTTTCTGTGGCACCTGTGAACGCTCCTCAGTATCAGATGCACCCCAACTTCCCTTGGGGCATGCCACCAAATTATGTACCAGAAGGTTACTTCTCACAAGTTCTTGAATCTCTCATAGTGCCTGTTGTCTTGTCGGTGCCACCTCCTATGATACACTTTACTTCGTACCAAGAAGATCCCATCTTTCACGCCACTCCATGTGATAGTATGGGAGCATATGAGAAAATGGACGAATTCCAAGATCAATTCATTGAGATGAAAAGAGAGATTAAAGCCCTTAGGGGAAAATATCTATTTAGGAAGAATGCCCACGATCTCTGCCTTGTGCCAAATGTAAAAATACCTTCCAAATTCAAAGTACCTGACTTTGGAAAGTACAAGGGGGATTCTCTTCCGAAGAGCCACTTAACTATGTATACCCAAAAAATGTTCACTCAAACTGACAACCACTAGCTACTAATTCACTATTTTCAAGAGTGTCTGATTGGTGCCTCTCTCAAGTGGTACATGAACTTGGATAGTGCCTATTGTAGCACCTTAAAATTTGCACCCCCCATTCATGCATTCATTTCATTTTTAGGTCATTAACATTACATTTATCATTACATCTGGCATTGCATCATTGCATTTCACACTGGCATCAAGAGGATTCACCAGTGCAAAAGGACAAGTATTCTCATTGAGATGAAAGCCACATGAGAATTCTAGAGAGCTTATATGAATCAAGGTTCATTTTGAAGCTATTGTACCAAGTGTTGAAGGCTCAAAAGTCATCAGTACATGTCCAGGTCATCTGGGGCCCATGAAAGTCAACTGCAAGTCAACTGAGGGCTATGAGGTGGAGAAATGGTTTGAGACACTTCATTCATGTCCAAAAGAGGTTTATTCATCATGTCAAACATCTACCTTGAAGATTTTGAAGCCAGATCAAAAATTTCCCAAAATGGAAAGTGACCTGTAATTTCAAGTTTCCAAAAATGGCAAGTTTTTGGACCACTTTCAACTTGACTTTCCAACATCAAAGATGCTTCAAATGAAATTTTGTCCAACATGAAAGTTGAATATCTTTCTATCCCATTTCCAAAAAGTCCAAGATCATGAGCATCTGATGAATGGTTGAGGAGTTATGGCCAAATGATTGCAAAGTGTGCATGGAACTTCCAAGAGCCATAACTTTTGATCCAAAGCTCCAATTTGAGTGCCTCTTTTTGCATTATGCTCCTTATGACTCATATTTTCAAAATCCAACATTTCATTACATGAAATTTAATCATATAATCATTTTCCCATGCATGTTCATTTTGGAGGGAAAATGCCAAATTCAAATTTGGTGCATCATACATGTTTAATTCCAATTCCAACATGTGCATGAGATGATTTTAAGTGATTTTGAGCATGCACATGGTACTGTTCACGTTCATATTGCCATGCATAGGGTGAATTTTCCAATTGTGCATAGCACCTCATTTTTCATTAAAATTTCATTAGCCAATGCCTAATCATGATTACAGCATAATTAACACAGCATATAAAAGCTTAATTGTAACTATTTTGCTCATTCTATCACATTCTAGATCTCAAATTTGCTTTCCCTCCAAATTTTCTCCAAATTGAAACTTCAAAATTATTCACATAGCATAGTAATTTTCTTGCATATTCTGGTTTATTGAGTGTGATTGATGAAGATTCAAGCTCTGGATTGAGGATTTTGGCCAAGATTCGTGCACATCAAGCTCAAGAACATGAAGATGGAAGTTGCAAATTGATCAAGATCCAAGTCATTTCAAGCTTCAATTCGTGCCTAAAGCTTCAATATACAAGTGATAGAGGAGATTTGGACATTGCTAGGCCTTGAACACGCTGTTTCCATTCACTGCTCTCCAAGAAGGTTAGATTTCGATCATCATAATTCTTCATGTTATTGCCATGTTTAGATAGGCCTCGACTCACTGATCACGCTGATATGAACACTTTTAAAAATGGTTGAGAATTGATTGAGTTATATGGATTTGAATTTTGTGTGTTCATGAATGTTTTAGCTCAATTTGCTTTTGTTATGAGGTTTTAGACTTAAATAATGCTGGATTCGTGTTCCTCATACTGAGACGGTTTCAATGATGTATATATTGCATAATTCTGGAAAACAAATGGATGAAGACGCACTGTAGCGCCACCGTCTCCACGAAGAAGACGGTGGAAACCACCGCTGACCACCGGCCTAGGGTTTCTCTGGTTCATCTCTTCCAAGTTACTGTTCCAGCGCTATTAACCTTTGCCTCGCGTGTTCGATTCCTCCCTGCGTGTGTTTTGAATTTCACTTTCAATTTTCCTTATTAATCCAAAACGACTATGTTTAGCTTGCCGCGCCTTGAATCTGTATGTCTTGTGTTCGATCCTTCATGATGCATTATCCCATTTTCTCATTTCAATTATTATTTTCTCCATGTTTTCCATTTTATTTTCATTATTTCATCCAACTTCAAAAATCATAACAAATCGAAAACAAGTCCAATTAAATCCAAATTTTTTGCTACATGATCATGTTGATGTCCATTATTTTGTGGTTGTGATTTCATGATTTTATCATTTCTGGATTTTTAATTGTGGACTGTTATTTGAACATGTATGCAAATGTGATATGTTGTACCAATTCTTTTTTGAAATGCTCATACATTGGCCAATTGATTTGAAATTTGGTATTCTGATTCCTAACATGTTGCTTGACTTTTGAGGCTTGGTTGTGCATTTTTATTATTTTCCATCTCTGTTTTAGGCACATGGATGTATGGTGTGACAATGTGTGTCACACATTTTGATGTTATACTTGTTCATTTTCATATACATGTCAATTGAGCTTTTCTGATTCCATTTTTTTGCATGATGCTTGTGTTTAACATGTTGTGTGCACATAAAAATTTCCATGGTTATTTGATTCATTTCTGTTTTAATATGGAATTTCTACTCTTGATGTCCAATTGTGTGCTTTGTGATTGCCTTTGCCTTAGCATGATCATTAGATGGATTTGCCTTAGGATTTGAGTCTGGTCCTTTTTAGGACATGTTCTTACTTGAATAAATGTGCTTCATGTTGAATATTGGCTACTGTTTTGACATTTTGCTTTGCCTTTGACCCTAGTCTTGGTACTAGTGGTTGTACTCATCTTTTGAGCTTTGTATTTCAGGTTCAAGCTATTAACTCTAGTGATTGATGCAATCTTATGACTTGAGATGCAAATTTATTTTGTACACTAACCTTGGTTGTGTTGTAGGTTCCTTGGTGATGAACTCACCTGAGTTATTGACTTGCCTTGTGTGCATATTGGTTGTAACATTGTTGATTGACTGTTTGGTTTGTCTGAATGTGAATATTGACTTGTTTGAGTTTCTTACAGGTGCTTTAGTAGCTTTAGCTCATTGCTTGAGTTGTGCTTTGCTTGTGGTTGGCATACCACCTAGGTAATCATCCTCTAACTCCATGTAGTCTGGAAGCCATGTCGTTTCTTTTGGCAGGCATTTGGCTGAAGTCCTCCTTAAGAGGCAATGACTGTGTTTGTTTACTTTTGTGCCATGTACTTCAAGTCCTCCTAATTGAAGAGGCAATTGGCAGATAGAAGGGACTAGAAGTCAGTCCCCTGCTAATCGTTTGAGTCGTTCACTAAGCTCGCACTACGTGCTGAGGCTCTTGAACCTAACCCAAGATCCTTGTATATAGAGTCAGTCAAGTGGAGTAGGGTCCCTCATTCTGGACCCCCACGCTTTCATTTCAAGCTCACCCAGGCCCGGGTTAAGAGCTATGAGGTCCAATCCTCATTACCTTTCATCTGCTCACCCTGACGGTCAATGTCAGTGGTTAAGAGCTTCAGCATACCCTTATAGTTGGCTTGTTTGTCGAGGTTGATATGACCCCTTGGCTAAAGCCCGACTTCTTTATCGAGGTTGATATGACCCCTTGGCTAAAGCCTCACCCCTGATGCTTGAGCCCCTTGTCGGTGTGTCTACTTCATGATGTATGTGTTTGTGTGGTGATTGTATCCCCTTAGGTTTGCTAGACTTCGCATAGTCTCTCGTTTGCATGTCAATTAAGGTAGCACAGTTCCTTTGTCTAGGACTTCCTTTCTTGCGTGAGCATTCCTAAAACACAAACAAACTTTATCCCCTCTTAAGGACACGTTAACTCCTTCTACTACAGGTGAATAAGTCTCCAAAGGTCGAGCATCCGGTAGATTGCGTAGTAACGTTGTTCACTTAAAAAACACAAAACAACAGAAATAGTTTAGCCGAACTATGGCAACTCTGATTCTCATGTCCATATGAGATACGTAGGCACGAGATGTGATGTCTTGTCGAGTTTGACTGACGACTAACACTAATCCTTGCTAGTTTTCGCCCTTGTTGCGATCCTTTTCTCTCGCCCTCATTGCGATCGAGACCTTCCTTTACTCTTGCCCTAGTTGCAATCGAGACCCTTCTGCTTTGTGTGTGTGTGTTGGGAGTCTGATGTAAGCCCAGTGATTGGCATTCGGTTTCCCGTTTGTTGTTTATTGTTTGGAGTCTGATGTAAGCCCGGCGATTGGTCTTCGGTTTCCTGTTTTTGTTGTTTGTTCGGAGTTGGATGTAAGACCAGCGATTGGCATTCCGTTTCCTATTTGTCGTGTGCTTGGAGTCTGATGTAAGACCAGCGATTGGCATTCCGTTTCCCAGTGTGGTTTGACGTCTCAGCATCTCCGTTTAGCGTTTTGTTTTGGCGTGCGTTAGCCGAGCTACGAGTGCTCTGATTCTTACTCTGGTTAGAGAAGATACGTATGCATAGGATGCGATATCCTAGCGAGCACATTTCCCATATCCCCGAACTACGTCGACTCTGATGTTTGTTTCTGACAAACTACGTAGGCCCAGGATGCGACATCCTGCCGAGTCATCTTCTTCCGTCTTCTTTCATCTGTGTTTCATTCTAATGTGTGCATTCTTTGAGCAGTTTATTAGCAACCTTTTTCTATTCTTTCTGAGCGTGGATCCCGTCGAGTACGACGGACGTGAAGGGGTGCTAATACCTTCCCCTTGCGTAACCGACTCCCGTACCTTGCAATCTCTGGTCGTAAGACCATTTCCTTTCCAGGTTTACTTCGAGCGTTTCCTTTCCCTTCTTTGGGATAAATAACGCACGGTGGCGGCTCTGTGTCTTTTCCCGTCGGTTGTTTTTCGCGTATGCGACAGCTGGCGACTCTGCTGGGGACACTAGAGAAGTTGACCTCTTGCTGGTCCATCTTCCCTAAGCGAGTCAATCCTAGCGCTCTCTAGGATAGTTTTGGTTGCTTTTACTGCTTTATTTATTGCATTCATTATTATGTTGTGGTTGTATATATGTGCATATGTGTTTGCATGCATCATATTATCATTGTGCTGGCTGTGTATCTGTTTCTCTGTTGGGTGGGAGTTACAAGAGGTAAAAGGCCCAATACCCAGGCTATGAGTGAACTTTAGGACACCTAGGAATAGAGTGGTTCATGGGAAGCGGGTGGTATGGCGCCACTTAGTGGAACATGATATCACGAGCAGTTCAGATTCTGATGGGGTATTATCGTTGCATACATCTGGTGTGCATATGATGATATTCTTGAAAGGATCGTTCATCCTGCGTTTCTCTTGACCTTACCCTGGCCTAGATGACACCCGTGAGTGGAGAGGGAATGAATCATTTACAGGTATTGTTGGTGACTTGATCTGATGGTGACTGTTGGTGACCGTGTCCTGTTGGTGACTTCTGTTTGGGTCCTGTTGGTGACTTGGTTCTGAAGTATGGGTTCCAGATGACTTTGGCCTGTGGTTTTCAGTTCCGTGTTCATGCCGAAGTTCTGATTTTGTGCCTTGTGATACACAGCCAACCAGTCATGGTCTCATCATTTGCATCATAGCATGTTTATTTTCAAAAAAATATTGCAAAAAAGAAAAAGAAAAAAGAAGAAGAGAAAAAAGAGCTAACTTGCATATACATATCATTTCTCAGGTTCATTCAGGAGTCTGTTCACGTCGAGAGATGGCAGCCATTCCAGAGTTGAAGAGGAAGATTTGCACCTACAGCTTTTACCGTGAGCCATTGACATCTTTGGAAGATTTGAGTAATCTTGTGACCGGTTGTAATCAGAAGGTGTTTGATGATCAGTATGGGGATATTCTGGCATTGTTGAAGATGGTGGTTGATCCGGTACCTTTGCAGACTCTCTTGCAGTTTTATGATCCAGAGCTCCGTTGCTTTACCTTTCAGGACTACCAGTTAGCGCCCACTCTTGAAGAGTACTCCATCCTCATGAATGTCCGAATCGAATACCAAGTACCCTTCCTGGATGTGCCAAAGGAGGTGGATTTCAAAGTTGTTGCTAAGGCTCTCTACTTGAGTATCAAGGAAGTGAGTGATAATTGGAAACCAAGTGGTGATGTTGTGGGTTTGTCTTTGAAGTACCTGGTGAGAATGGCTAAGGAAGAAGCAAAGAAAGGAAATTGGGAAGCTTTCAACGCTCAGTTGGCTGTCTTGATTTATGGAGTTGTTCTGTTCCCTAGCATGCCTAACTTTGTGGACCTTGCAGCAATCACTATTTTCATTGGAGGAAACCCGGTTCCTACCTTGTTAGCTGACACTTATTATGCTATACACAGCAGGCATGGTAAGGGTGGAGCTATCAGGTGTTGTCTCCCATTGCTATTCAAATGGTTCTAGTCCTTTCTACCAACCAGTGGACCTTTTATGGATACTCAGAATACTCATAAATGGACTCAGAGGATTATGTCACTCACCTCTTATGATATCAAGTGGCAAGCTTACAGGATGAATGTGCACAATGTCATTATGAGTTGTGGAAGGTTTCGTAATGTTCCACTCATAGGAACTAAGGGTTGCATCAACTACAACCCGGTTCTTTCTCTCTGTCAGTTGGGTTTTGTCATGAATGAGAGGCCACTAGATGCTGAGATAGCTGAGAGTGTGTACTTTGAGAAACGGAGTGACCCAGCTAGATTGGAGCTAGTGGGAAAATCTTGAGAGACTATTGGTGTCAAGGATGGATCTGTTTTGGGGAAGAAGTTTGCTATTGCTATGCCTGCCTACATTGAATGGGTCAAGGATAGAGTTGAGGCCTTGTTGCTACCCTATGATAGGATGGAACCATTGCAAGAGCAACCACCTTTGATACATTCTGAGAATGTGCCTGCTGAGTATTACAAACGAGCCTTAATGGAGAACCGCCAGTTGAAAGAGAATGAACAAGAGATCCAAATGGAGTTGTACAAAGCTAAAGCTGATAAGTTGAATTTGGCTCACAAACTCAAAGGAGTGCAAGGTGAAAGTGCTAGTAGATTGAAGAACAAGAAGAGGTCCTATGAGGAGATAGAGATAATGTTGGATGGAGAACACCGTGAGCGTGTGAGGTTGCAAAAAGCGGAAGCCAATTACCAAAAGAAGATACGAGACTTGGAAAGGCAGCTTAAGGACAAAGATGCTCAGTTGAAGAAAGAGATAGACCTACGTCATGCATCAGAGAACCAACTCAGAGAAGAAGTGGTGGAACTCAGAGTGCAACTGAAGGAGAAGCTCACTCCTTTACCTGAGTGTTCAGAGTGTGACCGGTTGATTGATCAGTGCCAGTACCTGAAGACTTTCATTCCTAGAGGACGACTTTCTTAGTTGTCTTATTGTTTACTTTGAGAATCACCTCCAGGATTGTTGGATGGGATTCCTTGTTTTACTCTAGTGATTTGAATCTTTGCTCGAACTATGTTTGTATGATCTTTATTGCTCATGATCTAGATGAGATTGTTGATGTTTCACCTTGGCTCATCATCCAGTGTAGGGTGCTTCTTTGATGTTTATGTTTATGTTACAGGTTGCCATTTTTCAAAGATGGACGAGACTCTTGAATGCCTGAGAAATGAACATAGCATACGCATCATACGCATCATACACATATCATTCTTGCATTACATGTATTCTTGAAGAGGTTTCTTATTCTGGTTCCTGTTTTAGGCAGGATTGCTGATCGTCGTCCGCACCGTTACGCGACAAGACTGAATCAACAGAGAAGCATGGATCAAGTTCAGGCGGAATTGGCAGAGATGAGGGCTAACATGGTCCAATTCATGAGTATGATGCAAGGGGTTGTACAAGGGCAAGAGGAGCTGCGAGCCTTGGCCCAGAGACAGGAAGCTGTGATTCCACCTGTCAACCGTAATTCGCCAGAGGGAGTCCCTGTTAATGACACTGTTGCTGCCACCATCCCTGTTCATAACTATGCTGCGGGTGATGAATTGAGGGGTATCAGAATCAACGGACAACCTATCGCTTCAGAGACTGTTAATGTTCGAGCGGCCCGTGCTCCGGCTCGCCATCCTGCTCCGTTGGTTGATAGACAAGAGGATATGTTCACACTCCTTAGTGATGATGATGAGGTGGGAAGGACTGAAGAGAGGGATAGAAAAGTTGATGCCCTTGCTGAGAAGATCCGTGCCATGGAATGTCAGAACTCTTTGGGCTTTGATGTCACGAATATGGGATTGATTGACGGACTGAGAATCCCTTACAAATTCAAGGCGCCATCCTTTGACAAATATAATGGCACTTCTTGTCCTCGCACCCATGTGCAGGCTTATTACAAAAAGATATCTGCATACACTGATGATGAGAAGATGTGGATATACTTTTTCCAAGACAGCTTGTCTGGAGCGTCTTTGGACTGGTACATGGACCTGAAAAGAGAATCCGTTAGAAGCTGGAGGGATTTGGGTGAAGCCTTCCTGAGACAATATAAGCACAATATAGATATGGCTCCGAGCAGAACTCAGCTGCAGAGTTTGTTTCAAAAGTCTGGTGAAAGCTTCAAAGAGTACGCCCAGAGGTGGCGTGAATTAGCGGCAAGAGTGCAACCTCCGATGTTGGAGAGAGAGATGACTGATATGTTCATTGGAACACTGCAGGGTGTGTTTATGGACCGTATGGGAAGTTGCCCGTTCGGTAGCTTTTCAGATGTTGTAATCTACGGAGAGAGGACTGAAAGTCTTATCAAAGCAGGGAAGATTCAAGACCTGGGTTCTTCATCTTCGAGTTCTAAGAAACCATTTTCTGGGGCACCCAGAAAGAGAGAGGGTGAAACAAATGTTGTCCACCATCGGAGGAGTATGAACAGAGGACCACAGTATCGTCAGGTTGCTGCTGTGACTATTCCAGCACCCCAACCTCAGCACCAACAACAACCAAGAGGACAACCACAACATCAACAATAGCAACGCCCATTTCAGCCAAGACAGAGAATGCCAGATCGTCGTTTTGATCTGTTGCCGATGACATATGCTGAATTGCTTCCTGAACTGCTCAGGTTGGGGTTTGTTGAACTTCGCACCATGGCTCCGTTAACGAAGATACCTGCTGGGTATGATGTTAATGTCTGTTGCGACTTTCATTCCGGTGCACCGGGGCATCACATTGAGAATTGTCGGGCTTTCCATCATAAGGTCCGGGATTTGATTGATGCCAAGACAATCAACTTTGCTCCTGTTCCGAATGTTGTGAATAATCCTATGCCCCAGCATGGTGGGCCTAGGGTGAACAATGTGGAAGATGGGGAAGATGTAGATTTGGTAGTCGATGTTGATGATGTTCAGACTTCGCTGTTGGTGGTAAAAGAACGTTTGTTGAAAGGGGAAGTGTTCTCGGGCTGTGATGAAGGCTGTTCAGATTGTGTTGATCAAGAGAATGGTTGTGTGAAGCTGAAAAGAGGTATCCAGGGTTTGATGGATGAGGGTTGCTTGCAGTTTGGTCGTGTTGTGAAAGACCGTGGAGAAGTATCAACTGTTACCATCTAGTTTAAACCGCCCGAGGGTTCTGGACGTGCTCCAAGAGCTGTTAATACACCCGTAACTATTGGTACTCCGGTGACCATATCCGCACCAGTAACTGTTGCCATTGCTGCTTCTGGTGGAAGACCTGTTGAGAATAGTAGAGTGGTTCCGTGGAGGTATGATAATGCTTTTCGCAGTAACCGAAGGTCGGAGAATCAGACCAGACCAGTGAATCAGGCCCTAGTGACCATTGGTTTGCCAAATAGAACTCCTATAACTGTTGGTCCGGCTGTGGACAATGTGGGAGGACCTGGAGGGTTCACAAGGAGTGGTCGTCTGTTTGCACCACAGACTCTGAGGGATAGCAATGCTGAGGCTCTTGCTAAGGCAAAAGGGAAGCAAGTTGTGGTTGAGGAAGGACCAGTGCAGAAGGAAGTGCAGGAGGGGTCTTTTGAGAAAGATGTAGAGGAGTTCATGAAAATCATCAAGAAAAGTGATTATAAGATTGTGGACCAACTGAACCAGACACCTTCGAAAATCTCTATTCTTTCCCTGTTGTTGTGTTCTGAGGCACACCGTAACGCCTTGCTGAAAATGTTGAATTTGGCTTATGTGCCTCAAGAGATTTCGGTCAACCAGCTCGAGGGTGTTATTGCAAATGTGAGCACGAGGCATGGTTTGGGGTTCACAGATCTGGATTTGACGCCTGAGGGTCGCAATCATAACAAAGCCCTGCACATCACTATGGAGTGCAAGGGCGCGGTGTTGTCGCATGTGTTGGTTGATATTGGCTCTTCTTTGAACGTGTTGCCCAAGAAGGCTCTGATTAAGCTTGATGTTGAAGGGGTTGTCCTCACCCCAAGTGATCTTGTGGTCCGTGCTTTCGATGGATCCAAACGATCAGTTTTTGGCAAAGTCATGTTGCCCGTGAAGATCGGCCCAGAAGTGTTTGATATTATCTTTTATGTGATGGATATTCAACCAGCATATAGTTGTCTATTGGGGCGTCCCTGGATACATGGGGTTGGGGCAGTTTCGTCAACTCTCCATCAAAACCTGAAGTATGTGTGGAACGGTCAGGTGGTGACTGTGTGCGGCGAGGAGGACATTCTTGTGAGTCATCTCTCCTCTTTCAAGTATGTGGAGATGGATGGCGAGATTCATGAAACTCTGTGCCAAGCTTTCGAAACCATTTCTATTGAGAAGGTGGCTTTTGTTGAACAGAAGAAGCCAGGTGCCTCAATTGCGTCATACAAGCAAGCTTTGGAGGTTGTCAATTCTGGCAACGCAGAAGGCTGGGGCAAGATGGTTGACATGCCCGTCAAAGAAGACAAATTTGGTATTGGTTATCAGCCTCTTCAGTCAGAGAAGAGTGTTCAGAAAGGGCCGAGTACCTTCACCAGCGCTGGGTTGATGAATCATGGTGATGTCTTTGCAGCAGGCAGTGAAGACGGAGACAGCGATTGTGATATGGACAACTCGGTGCGCCCGTGTGCTCCAGGGGAGATGGTCAACAATTGGACAGCCGAAGAAATAGTCCAAGTTACTCTACAGACAAAGTAATTTTCTTTTGTTTTTCATTCTGCACAAAAACCCTACGTTCTGCCCGGGGCGTAGTGGTTCATTGTAGGGCCACATCATGTTTGAATTTTCAATGATTATCATTAATAAAGGACGTTTTGCAGACAAATTTGTGCTCACTGTCTTTCTGTTTTTATTTTTATTTTTCAAAACAATAAAAATGGCAATGTTTTTTGTTTTTGTGACTTTCTTGAACTCTTTTCTAAAACAAAGCATTAAACATCGTTCATGCAGAATCGATCTCGCGGACTCCACTAAAAACAGTTTTGTTATGGCTTAGTATGATTTCGATAATCCCATTTACCAAGCCGAAGAGGAGAGTGGGGAAGATTGTGAACTCCCCAAAGAATTGGTCAGATTATTGAAACAGGAGGAAATGGTCATCCAACCTCATCAGGAACAGTTGGAGATTATTAATCTTGGTACTGAGGACGCCAGGAAAGAGATCAAGATCGGGGCTGCTTTGAAGGAAAATGTCAAGAGAGGGCTGATTGAAATGCTGCGAGAATATGTGGAGATATTCGCATGGTCATATCAAGATATGCCTGGGTTGGATACAAATATCGTGGTGCACAGGCTACCTCTCAAAGAAGATTATCCTTCGGTAAAGCAGAAGCTTCATAGAACTAGTCCTGATATGGCTGTCAAGATCAAAGAGGAGGTTCAGAAGCAGTTGGATGTGGGTTTTCTGGCAGTTACCAACTATCCCCCTTGGGTGGCCAACATTGTACCCGTGCCGAAGAAGGATGGTAAAGTCAGGATGTGTGTCGATTACCGGGATTTAAACAGAGCCAGTCCGAAAGATGACTTCCCATTACCTCACATTGATGTATTGGTTGATAACACTGCTCAATCCTCGGTTTTCTCATTCATGGACGGATTTTCTGGCTATAATCAGATCAAGATAGCGCCAGAAGACATGGAAAATACGACATTCATTACACCTTGGGGCACGTTCTGCTATAAGGTGATGCCATTTAGGCTGAAGAATGTCGGTGCTACCTATCAGAGGGCTATGACGACTCTCTTTCATGACATGATGCACAAAGAAATCGAAGTGTACGTGGATGATATGATGCGAAGTCTCAGACAGAAGAGGAGCACTTGGTAAACCTGCAGAAGTTGTTTGAAAGGCTGAGAAAGTTCAAACTGAGGTTGAATCCAAATAAGTGTACGTTTGGGGTGAGATCCGGAAAGCTGTTAGGTTTCATTGTCAGTGAGAAAGGGATTGAGGTTGATCCAGCAAAAGTAAAAGTTATTCAAGAAATGCCTGAACCAAGAACAGAAAAGCAGGTTCGTGGGTTTTTAGGGAGGTTGAACTACATTGCACGGTTCGTATCTCACCTAACTGCCACGTGTGAACCGATATTCAAATTGCTAAGAAAAGATCAAGCAATCAGGTGGACTGATGACTGTCAAAAAGCTTTTGATAAAATAAAAGAATATTTGCAGAAACCTCCATTCCTTATACCTCCAGTTCCTGGGAGGCCTCTGATAATGTACCTTTCAGTGACTGAGAATTCGATGGGGTGTGTATTGGGACAGCATGACGAGTCTGGTCGAAAAGAGCATGCAATATACTACCTTAGCAAAAAGTTTACCGACTGTGAAACAAGATATTCACTGCTCGAGAAAACTTGTTGTGCTTTGGCATGGGCTGCTCGCCGACTAAGACAGTATATGCTGAACCATACTACCTTGTTGATTTCCAAGATGGATCCAGTGAAGTACATCTTTGAAAAGTCGGCTCTCACCGGACGTGTGGCTCGTTGGCAGATGATTTTAACTGAGTATGACATCCAGTATACGTTGCAAAAGGCCATCAAGGGTAGTATTCTGTCTGATTACCTTGTCGAGCAACCGATTAATGATTATCAGCCGATGATGTTTGAATTCCCTGATGAAGACATCATGTATCTAAAGATGAAAGATTGTGAAGAGCCTCTTGTCGAGGAAGGACCGGATCCTGATGACAAGTGGACACTGATGTTTGATGGGGCGGTTAATGTGAATGGAAACGGTGTTGGGGAAGTACTCATCAACCCTAAAGGTGCACACTTACCTTTTTCTGCCAGGCTGACTTTTGAAGTGACCAACAATGAAGCTGAGTACGAGGCTTGTATCATGGAAATTGAGGAAGCCATCGATCTAAGGATCAAAACTCTGGACATCTATGGAGATTCCGCTCTAGTGATTAACCAAGTCAATGGAGATTGGAATACTCACCAGCCGCATTTGATTCCTTACAGAGATTACACCAGAAGGATCCTGACTTTCTTCAAGACAGTGAAGTTATATCATGTCCCCCGGGATGAAAATCAGATGGCCGATGCGTTGGCTACTTTGTCTTCTATGATTAAAGTCTATTGGCATAATCATGTGCCATACGTTGCTGTGAATCGACTCGAGAGACCTGCGTATGTGTTTGGAGCCGAGTTTGTTGTTGATGAGAAGTCGTGGTACTATGATATTAAGAATTTCCTCAAATGCCAGAAGTATCCTGAAGGAGCGTCAAAGAATGACAAGAAGACCCTGAGAAGGCTAGCTGGAAGCTTTTATTTGAATCAGGATGATGTGTTGTACAAGAGGAACTTTGACATGGTTCTGCTCAGATGCATGGATAGACACGAAGCAGACATGTTAATGCAAGAAGTGCACGAGGGATCTTTCGGTACCCATGTTGGTGGTCATGCAATGTCCAAAAAGTTGTTAAGAGCCGTTTATTACTGGATAACCATGGAATCCGATTGTTTCAAATACGCCCGGGAGTGCCACAATGCCAGATCTATGCAGATAAGGTGCATGTGCCACCAAGCCCTTTGAATGTCATGAATTCTCCTTGGCCATTCGCGATGTGGGGCATCGATATGATTGGGAAGATTGAACCTACTGCTTCTAATGGACATCGCTTCATCCTGGTCACGATTGATTACTTCACCAAGTGGGTGGAAGCAGCTTCCTATGCCAATGTTACCAAGCAAGTGGTTGCCCGATTCATTAAGAGGGAGATTATCTGTCGTTATGGGGTTCCTGAGAGAATCATCACTGATAATGGTTTGAACCTCAATAACAAGATGATGAAAGAGCTTTGCAGAGATTTCAAGATCGAACACCACAATTCTTCTCCTTACAGACTAAAGATGAACGGTGTTGTAGAGGCGGCAAACAAGAACATCAAGAAGATTGTGCAGAAGATGGTCGTGACGTACAAGGATTGGCATGAGATGTTGCCTTTCGCTTTGCATGGGTATCGTACCTCAGTACGTACGTCGACCGGGGAAACCCCTTACTCCCTTGTGTATGGTATGGAGGCAGTCCTACATGTTGAAGTGGAGATTCCTTCTCTGAGAGTCCTGCTGGATGTCAAGCTAGACGAAGCTGAATGGATTCGGACAAGGTTCAAAGAGTTGAGCCTTATTGAGGAAAAGCGGTTAGCAGCTGTGTGCCATGGGCAACTGTATCAGAGAAGGATGAAGAAGGCTTTTGATCAGAAAGTGCGTCCTCGAAGCTACCAGACAGGTGATTTAGTTTTGAAGAGGATCCTTCCTCCCGGTACGGATAACAGGGGCAAGTGGACTCCGAATTATGAAGGTCTATATGTTGTCAAGAAGATTTTCTCCGGTGGAGCCTTGATGCTGACAACTATGGATGGTGAAGATTTTCCGTCCCCTGTGAACTCAGATGTAGTCAAAAAATACTTCGCATAAATTGACCCGCTGGACGAAAAGAATAAAAGAGTCCAGGCAAAAAAGGGCATCCCGGCAAACCAAGAAAAAAAAGAAAAAGGTTCGGGCAAAAATTAGGGATAAAGAATAAAAGATTGTACACCCGGTAAGTCGAAAACCTACAAAGGCGGCTTAGGCAAAAATGGGTATCCCGGTGGATTGAAAACCTGAAAAGGCGGTCCAGGAAAAAGAGGGATTAAAGCGAAGACTACAATCTGAGTTATATGTACTTCATCGCGCTTCAACGTCTACCATCTCGAAGGATATGACCGGTCCAATCATTCTTCTCAAAAAGCCGGGAATTTGGGGGAAATTAAGGATATACGAGTCATAACAGAATTGGAAAATAGTGGATGCCGTGTTCACATTGCCAATAGGATAGTTTATTTCCTTGTTTGGCGCAATTACCTCTTCCTAGGAATTGCTTCCTGATGTATTTGCCTTTATAGGCCATTTTCAATCAATAAAAGTCGTTATTCAGTTAAATTACTCTCTTGTTTTTATTTTAATGTTTTGTTTGCAAAAAAAAAAAACGTCCAAATTTTTGATAAACATTGCATCTAAAAACATGAAGGCTAGACAATAACATGCAGAAAGATAAAACATTTGAAAATCATTTTGAATATTGAGTACACTTGGGTGTATCTTGTTCATACCATCTCCTGGGGCATGTATGTCTTGCTGATTTGCAGGTTACTGTCTTTGATTGCTGGCTGAAGCAGATGAGCCACAGGTTGTTCAAAGGTGTTTCAACACTGTCCAGTAGTGTGAGGAGTTGGGTTGTCCAAAGCAAGTTCAGAACTTGTCTCCCCAACAGTTTCTAGATCGGTGTTTTCCCCAACAGGGTCAGGATGGTTATCTCCCCTAGCAGGGTTGAGAGTGTTTTTCCCCTGCCAGTCTGAAGGTTGCTATTCCCCCAGCGGAGGTGTCTGTGGGTAATTTGTTCCTCAGCAGCCGGGCCTGAAGTGTTGTAATCCCCAGCAGGGTTGGTGTTATTTCTCCAGAGAGTCTGTACGTTGCTGTTTCCCCAGTGGAGGTGGGCGTTGTTTGTTTTCCCCAGCGAAATCCCCAAGCGGATCGGGTCCAGTGGAGGTCGTCCCCAGTGAGGATTGTCATTTCCCCAGCAGCAGTGCTATTCCCCAGCATGGTTGGAAGGTTGTTGCTTTCCCAACAAGTGACTCCCCAGTTGAGTTGGTTTCTCTGCCGTTCCGAGAACATCAGATCAGTAAGCATCCGCAGCAGAGTTGTTGCGTCCCCCCACAGAGTTGGAAGATCAAATCAGAATTGTGCACTCAGCAGAGCGATCATATGCTTCCCAGCAGGAGTTTCTAGCATTTGCATCTTGCATATAGTAATCATCATTTGCATTTGCACCCTCAAATCGCGTAGCATTTCCATTCAGTATGGAGCATTACGCTATAGAAAAACTCAAGCATATGCATACATGTGTTAAACCAGTTTGGATCATATCCCCAGCAGAGGCAGATCATTTTCAACGTCTGTATGGCACATTTACAGCAGTTGCTCTTGGTAGCATTCAGGATTGATAATTCCCCAGAGAAGTTTATTTCCTCACTCGTCCGTGAAAGGAAAGTGTGACTCCCCAGTGTAGTCCCTGGCAAGTGTCTGCCTTATCTTGACATATGTAGATGTCATCCTTGCGATACCAGTAGGTGTCGTGTTGATCCCCACGTGGGTCTCCTTGTCTCCTTTCTTTTGGTGTCAGTAGACATCATCTTTCGATGTCGGTAAACATCGAGTCTTTTTTCCAGTCATCAATAAATGTCTGGTCGTACCTTTTTTGATATCGGTAAACATCATCTTTCGATGTCGGTAAACATCGAGTTCCTTCCCAGTCATCGGTAAATGTCTGGTCGTACCTTTTTTGATGTCGGTAAACATCATCTTTCGATGTCAGTAAACATCGAGTTCCTTCCCAGTCATCGGTAAATGTCTGGTCGTACTTTTTTTGATGTCGGTAAACATCATCTTTCGATGTCGGTAAACATCGAGTTCCTTCCCAGTCATCGGTAAATGTCTGGTCGTACCTTTTTTGATGTCGGTAAACATCATCTTTCGATGTCGGTAAACATCGAGTCCTTCCTAGTCATCGGTAAATGTCTGGTCGTACTTTTTTTTGATGTCGGTAAACATCATCTTTCGATGTCGGTAAACATCGAGTCCTTCCCAGTCATCGGTAAATGTCTGGTTGCGGATCCTTTTGCCCAGTCATCGGTAAATGTCTGATTGTGATTCTTCTTTTTTCCAGTCATCGGGAAATGTCTGGTCGTTCTTTTTTTGGTGTCGGTAAACATCTTCTTTCGATGTCGGTAAACATCGAGTCCTTCCCATTCATCCGTTGGTGTCTGGTCGTGGTTCCTTTCTTTGATAAATATCAAAATCCCCAGTAGAGTCGTCGGTAAATGTCTTGTCGGGTTCCAGTTGTAAACATCTTGTTCCTCCCTAGTCGAAGCCGCCATCGGTAAATGGCCCCGCTTTCCTTGATATCAGTGTATATCAAGTCGACTATTCCACCAGCCGCCATCAGTAAATGGCCCCGCTTTCCTTGATATCAGTGTATATCAAGTCGATTGTTCCTCGTTTCATCCCCCGCAGAGTGCAAATTCTACGTTTCTTGGGTATTCAATCCCTGTTTACCTTGAAGGTCTGACAGCCGTTGCTCTCATCCGTCCAGGTTCCCAGTTGATTGAATAGGGGCAGCTGTAGCACCTCAAATTTGCACCCCCCATTCATGCACTCATTTCATTTTTAGGTCATTAACATTACATTAACATTACATTTATCATTACATTTGGCATTGCATCATTGCATTTCACACTGGCATCAAGAGGATTCACCAGTTCAAAAGGAAAAGTATTCTCATTGAGATGAAAGCCATATGAGAATTCTAGAGAGCTTATATGAATCAAGGTTCATTTTGAAGCTATTGTACCAAGTGTTGAAGGCTCAAAAGTCATCAGTACATGTCCAGGTCATCTGGGGCCCATGAAAGTCAACTGCAAGTCAACTGAGGGCTATGAGGTAGAGAAATGGTTTGAGACACTTCATTCATGTCCAAAAGAGTTTTATTCGTCATGTCAAACATCTACCTTGAAGATTTTGAAGCCAGATCAAAAATTTCCCAAAATGGAAAGTGACCTGTAATTTCAAGTTTCCAAAAATGGCAAGTTTTTGGACCACTTTCAACTTGACTTTCCAACATCAAAGAAGCTTCCAATGAAATTTTGTCCAACATGAAAGTTGAAGATCTTTCTCTCACATTTCCAAAAAGTCCAAGATCATGAGCATCTGATGAATGGTTGAGGAGTTATGGCCAAATGATTGCAAAGTGTGCATGGAACTTCCAAGAGCCATAACTTTTGATCCAAAGCTCCAATTTGAGTGCCTCTTTTTGCATTATGCTCCTTATGACTCATATTTTCCAAATCCAACATTGCATTGCATGAAATTTAATCATATAATCATTTGCCCATGCATGTTCATTTTGGAGGGAATATGCCAAATTCAAATTTGGTGCATCATACATGTTTAATTCCAATTCCAACATGTGCATGAGATGAGATGATTTTAAGTGATTTTGAGCATGCACATGGTACTGTTCACGTTCATATTGCCATGCATAGGGTGAATTTTCCAATTGTGCATAACACCTCATTTTTCATTAAAATTTCATTAGCCAATGTCTAATCATGATTACAGCATAATTAACACAGCATATAAAAGCTTAATTGTAACTGTTTTGCTCATTCTATCACATTCTAGATCTCAAATTTGCTTTCCCTCCAAATTTTCTCCAAATTGAAACTTTAAAATTCTTCACATAGCATAGTAATTTTCTTGCATATTCTGGTTTATTGAGTGTGATTGATGAAGATTCAAGCTCTGGATTGAGGATTTTGGCAAAGATTCGTGCACATCAAGCTCAAGAACATGAAGATGGAAGTTGCAAATTGATCAAGATCCAAGTCATTTCAAGCTTCAATTCGTGCCTAAAGCTTCAATATACAAGTGATAGAGGAGATCTGGACATTGTTAGGCCTTGAACATGCTGTTTCCATTCACTGCTCTCCAAGAAGGTTAGATTTCGATCATCATAATTCTTCATGTTATTGCCATGTTTAGATAGGCCTCGACTCACTGATCACGCTGATATGAACACTTTTAAAAATGGTTGAGAATTGATTGAGTTATATGGATTTGAATTTTGTGTGTTCATGAATGTTTTAGCTCGATTTTCTTTTGTTATGAGGTTTTAGACTTAAATAATGTTGGATTCGTGTTCCTCATACTGAGACGGTTTCAATGATGTATATATTGCATAATTCTGGGGGAAAAAATGGATGAAGACGCACTGTAGCGCCACCGTCTCCACGAAGAAGATGGTGGAAACCACCGCTGACCACCGGCCTAGGGTTTCTCTGGTTCAGCTCTTCCAAGTTACTGTTCCAGCGTTATTAACCTTTGCCTCGCGTGTTCGATTCCTCCCTGCGTGTGTTTTGAATTTCACTTTCAATTTTCCTCATTAATCCAAAACGACTGTGTTTAGCTTGTCGCGCCTTGAATCTGTATGTCTTGTGTTCGATCCTTCATGATGCATTATCCCATTTTCTCATTTCAATTATTATTTTCTCCATGTTTTCCATTTTATTTTCATTATTTCATCCAACTTCAAAAATCATAACAAATTGAAAACAAGTCCAATTAAATCCAAATTTTTTGCTACATGATCATGTTGATGTCTATTATTTTGTGGTTGTGATTTCATGATTTTATCATTTTTGGATTTTTAATTGTGGACTGTTATTTGAACATGTATGCAAATGTGATATGTTGTACCAATTCTTTTGTGAAATGCTCATACATTGGCCAATTGATTTGAAATTTGGTATGCTGATTCCTAACATGTTGCTTGATTTTTGAGGCTTGGTTGTGCATTTTTATCATTTTCCATCTCTGTTTTAGGCACATGGATGTATGGTGTGACAATGTGTGTCACACATTTTGATGTTATACTTGTTCATTTTCATATACATGTCAATTGAGCTTTTCTGATTCCAATTTTTTGCATGATGCTTGTGTTTGACATGCTTGTGTACTCATCTTTTGAGCTTTGTATTTCAGGTTCAAGCTATTAGCTCTAGTGATTGATGCAATCTTATGACTTGAGATGCAAATTTATTTTGTACACTAACCTTGGTTGTGTTGTAGGTTCCTTGGTGATGAACTCACCTGAGTTGTTGACTTGCCTTGTGTGCATATTGGTTGTAACATTGTTGATTGACTGTTTGGTTTGTCTGAATGTGAATATTGACTTGTTTGACTTTCTTACAGGTGCTTTAGTAGCTTTAGCTCATTGCTTGAGTTGTGTTTTGCTTGTGGTTGGCATACCACCTAGGTAATCATCCTCTAACTCCATGTAGTCTGGAAGCCCTGTCGTTTCTTTTGGCAGGCATTTGGCTGAAGTCCTCCTTAAGAGGCAATGACTATGTTACTTTTGTGCCATGTACTTCAAGTCCTCCTAAGTGAAGAGGCAATTGGCAGATAGAAGGGACTAGCAGTCAGTCCCCTGCTAATCGTTTGAGTCGTTCACTAAGCTCGCACTACGTGCTGAGGCTCTTGAACCTAACCCAAGATCCTTGTATATAGAGTCAGTCAAGTGGAGTAGGGTCCCTCATTCTGGACCCCCGCGCTTTCATTGATTCAAGCTCACCCAGGCCCAGGTTAAGAGCTATGAGGTCTAATCCTCATTACCTTTCATCTGCTCACCCTGACGGTCAATGCCAGTGGTTAAGATCTTCAGCATACCCCTACAGTTGGCTTGTTTGTCGAGGTTGATATGACCCCTTGGCTAAAGCCCGACTTGTTTGTCGAGGTTGATATGACCCCTTGACTAAAGCCTCACCCTTGATGCTTGAGCCCCTTGTTGGTGTGTCTACTTCATGATGTATGTGTTTGTGTGGTGATTGTATCCCCTTAGGTTTGCTAGACTTCGCATAGTCTCTCGTTTGCATGTCAATTAAGGTAGCACGGTTCCTTCGTCTAGGACTTCCTTTCTTGCGTGAGCATTCCTAAAACACAAACAAACTTTATCCCCTCTTAAGGACACGTTAACTCCTTCTACTACATGTGAGTAAGTCTCCAAAGGTCGAGCATCCGGTAGATTGCGTAGTAACGTTGTTCACTTAAAAAACACAAAACAACAAAAATAGTTTAGCCGAACTACGGAAACTCTGATTCTCATGTCCATATGAGATACGTAGGCACGAGATGCGATGTCTTGTCGAGTTTGACTGACGACTAACACTAATCCTTGCTAGTTTTCGCCCTTGTTGCGATCCTTTTCTCTCGCCCTCGTTGCGATCGAGACCTTCCTTTACTCTTGCCCCAGTTGTAATCGAGACCCTTCTGCTTTGTGTGTGTGTTGGGAGTCTGATGTAAGCCCAGCGATTGGCATTCGGTTTCCCGTTTGTTGTTGATTGTTTGGAGTCTGATGTAAGCCCAGCGATTGGCCTTCGGTTTCCTGTTTTTGTTGTTTGTTCGGAGTTGGATGTAAGACCAGCGATTGGCATTCCGTTTCCTATTTATCATGTGCTTGGAGTCTGATGTAAGACCAGCGATTGGCATTCCGTTTCCCAGTGTGGTTTGACGTCTCAGCGTCTCCGTTTAGCGTTTTGTTTCGACGTGCGTTAGCCGAGCTACGAGTGCTCTGATTCTTACTCTGGTTAGAGAAGATACGTATGCATAGGATGCGATATCCTAGCGAGCACGTTTCCCATATCCCCGAACTACGTCGACTCTGATGTTTGTTTCTGACAAACTACGTAGGCCCAGGATGCGACATCCTGCGGAGTCATCTTCTTCTGTCTTCTTTCATCTGTGTTTCATTCCAGTGTGTGCATTCTTTGAGCAGTTTATTAGAAACCTTTTTCTATTCTTTATGAGCGTGGATCCCGTCGAGTACGACGGACGTGAGGGGGTGCTAATACCTTCCCCTTGCGTAACCGACTCCCGTACCTTGCAATCTCTGGTCGTAAGACCATTTCCTTTCCAGGTTTACTTCGAGCGTTTCCTTTCCCTCCTTTGGGATAAATAACACACGGTGGCGGCTCTGTGTCTTTTCTCGCCGGTTGATTTTCGCGTATACGACACCTATATCCTCAAATTAAATGATCTAGGTGAAGTTTTCATCAGGCAGTACAAGTACAATGTCGACATGGTGCTGGGCAGAGATGAACTTCGGGCTATGTCCCAAAGAGACAAGGAAACGTTTAAGGAATCTACACAAAGATGGCACGAGGTTGTCGCCCAAATTTGTCCTCCTCTCGAAGAAAGCGAAATGACTAAGATCTACTTGAAGACTCTAAGTTCTTTCTATTATGAATGAATAATAGCGAGCGCACCAAGTGATTTCACCGACATGGTGAATATGGGGATACGTATCTAGGAAGGTGTTAGCGAGGGACGATTGGCTAAGGAAGGTGGTTCATCTAGCAGCATCAAAAAGTTCGGAGGTGGTTCCCTAAGAAGAAAGAGAAAGATGTCAGTGGATTGGTACATAGAAGACCAAGGCAGAGAGATCAACAACAACATATTGTAGCAATTACTCCAATTCTCAATTCAACAGTGGTAGCTCCTGTAGCGGTAAATTCATGACCATCAAGCTATGGATAAGCTAGACATCAATTAAAACTACGAACAAAACCCAAAGATAAGAAGTTTTCAAATCAAAACTAATAAAATACCAGAGATTACAGGTAAGGGGGTTGGTTACACAGAGGGAAGGTGTTAGCACCCAAAGTGTCCTAGGTACTTCTATGGAGCCCTTTTGTGTGTGCATATGTATTTTTGTACAAAATGATGTTTGCAATAAATAGAGTGGAGGGATGAGAAAAGAATTTGTTAATTATATTTTTGTGTTTGACAAGACCTTCGGACTTGTGCCTACGTACCAACGTAAAATGAGGGATCAAAACCTCGTAATTCGTGGTAACAATTTCAAAGTGAATGAGTTGCTTTTAACAAAAGTTTAAGTTTAACAAAGGCACAAAAGGCCTAAAAAGTTTAGAATGAGTGTTAGTTCTTTTTGTCTTTTGCACATTTTAAGTCAATATGATTAGATTTATTTACAAGTTTGATTAAGAAAATAAATTTGAAAATGCAATGGCATAAGGCCAAAGTTTCTAATTTGCAATAGGTCTTAGTTTAGAAAAACACAAGCAAAGAAGATTTTAAAAAGGGGGAAGAGATTTGAAATTAAAGAAGTGGGGGGGAGATGAATGGACTAATCTTAAGCACAAATTTAAAAGTTAAGAGTTGAAAAGATCTGACCAACGGGCTGCAATCCAATAGACAAGAATGTCATATAGAAACCCAAATTTCCCTTGGACTTTAGAATCAAGTAATACTAATACACAAATAGCAAGATGAAGAGCAAGGCATAAAATAAAGATAGCCACATCCAAGCATAGCAACTCCATGATCTTCCATGTATCAGATGACTTCAAAGATAAGTATTAGGCACAAATTCAAAATAACAGCTTCATCAAGGTCATGTTGTAGATGAACTCAAAAGGATCCTCAATATTTGCATCAGATGAAAGTTCACTTCACAAGCACTTGGTTTCATGAAAGTCGGCATTGGCCAAGTCCTTTTGCATAGGGATGTTGTCTAATTCTAAGTCCAATGTCTCAGATCAAATCCAACAGTCCACACAAATGTCTTTTAGGGTTTTTGTTGTTATTATGTACATTAAGGTCAAAAGACCACAAAAACAAACAAGTATATACAATCACAATATAATCACAAAATGAGGCTCAAATGAGCAAAGTAAAAATGGCATTAAAGTAAACAAGTTGAATGGTATGAATAATGACAAATGAAATAAGACTTAAAAAATTAAAGTGCATAAAAGTAAATGACTTGAAATTAAATATTAGTTGTTAGTTGATTAGAAGTTAGTATTGCTTTTGCTTTTGTTTTGTTTAAGTCATTCTTTGGAGAATACTTAACCCACTATTCACAAGCATGGATCCTTGAACCAAGAAATCTTCCAAAGGAAGGAAAAAAGGCCAAGTTTCATACAATACCATGAAAGAGTGGAGACTTACGATCTCACTTACTAGAATGTTATGCCTTTTGTGTCACAAATTTAGCGTTATGTTAAGCAATCGTAATTGGACTTATGTAGAAGTCACAATTATTTGAGGTCGGGCAATAGAAATTTTGGTGTTAATCCATGTTAGAGACATAGTATAAAGGGCTATGCTCCTAAAACATACCACACACAAAAAGAATATACAACAAAGGTGAACCTAATCTCATCCATACTTATGTTGATTTTACAATCAACTAGCCTTAGGATATAGAGATATCATAGGTCCATGACAAGAATGAATAGAGAAGGAGATTGAGATGAAGAGGGAGGGGGAATGTAATTAACACAAATTGGTCAAAGGAGGACTTTTATCAAATTAAAATCATTCATTAATTTTGGGAGATGAAATGTATATTTCATCAACCCCCTAAATCTAATGATTTTAACTCAATAAAATCAAATCAACCTTGACAAAGGCTCAACAACACAAGTCAAACTCAACAAGTCAATATCAAAAGTTTTACACAATTTATTTTGCATTTAAACAATTAAAATCAATTAAATAATACATTAAATTAAATTATGGTTTGTCAAATTCCTAAAACCTCATCAAAACACCAAAAAAATGGCCATAAGATTTATCATAGGTCAAACAAGGTCAAAGGACCTTGGAGAAAAAAATTCATAATTTTTGGAAACTTAAAAGTATTTTTAAACAATTAAAAATATTCACAAAATCAATTAAATCATGAAAAATACTAATAATGATCCAAAAAATAATATTAATTCAGAAAATAAAAGAGGAATTTATTTTAAAAATTTTGGTGAAACTCTGATATTTTTTGGATCAATATTAAAATTAATATGAATTAATGAAAATAAACCAAAATAAATGAAAATCAGAAAATAAGAAAAAACGTGAACCACTTGATCTCCCTCATTAATTGAGGTGGCAGATCAAGTGGCTGCTAGCGCGCATTCCACCATGGTAATGAGTCAGTGTGCAACACAAGTGGTAATCAGTTTCAACGTGTGAGATTAGAACATTTCAAATGGATCATGTGGTTCAGATCAATGTCAACTCACCACCGAAGCCAAAGCTCCGGTCTCCTTCTCCGGTGAGCTTCACCGGATTGGTTCACTCACAACCATCACCAAAATTAAAAATAAGGACATGGATTTAAAGTAAAAATTCTCAGGAGCTCGAATCTGGCCTCAATTTATCCTAACTCCAAGTATATTGAAAGATACAAGGAGTTGAAATTTGAGGTGCACGATATGAGTTGCTTCGATTTGACCTCAAAGTAACTCAATCATATTGCCTACATTGGTAGGACTTCAGACAACCAAAGATCCAAGAGAATTATGGAGAATTGAGTGAGAATCGAAGAGATGAAAAATTATGGAAAATACCTTCAATGTAGGTATGTGCTTGATTGATCTTGCTCTTCCTTGCTCTTGATCTTGCTCAGGACACTTGATAGAGTAGAATTGAATGGACAAAAGGCTCAGGATCCTTGGAGATTTGAATCTCAAAAAAGTGAGATTCAAACTCAATTTCCAATGGAAATTATCAAGATTATCCTTTGAAATGAGAGGATTTGGAGGTTTGGAATCAAAGCTGGCGCGCAGGGTCTTCGTTTCTGAGCATAGAGGGCTCTATTTATAGCCAAACCAATTGATATTTGCACACTTGAAATGGAATCCCAAAAATAGCAATGTACATTGCATGGGTACATGGGCGTGTAACAGGCCCATGTAATCACTTCTTTTGATCCATAATTGAGTACAAGCATTGTTGAGATCATGTTGGAATGTTATGCATTGGTGTATGGAATGTTCAAGTTCAATTTGTGCCAAATGATCACTCATGTTCAAGCCATGCGTAACCCATTCAAATATTGTCCAAAATGGATGACATTGGACTTTTTGGAAAGGTTGGATCAAGAGGAACAACTTTCATGTTGAACATTTTTTCATTTGAATCTTGGATCATGATGAATTTTGAGGTGGAAGTTGGGAAAATCAAACATGTCAAAAAAAATTCTAAGTGTCAAGCCATATGTTCACTTATTCCACCTTGGCTAACTTTTTGTGTGAGATTCAAATGAGAAAGTTCCTTCATCAAATGTGTAGCTCTCCCAAAGTCCAAAGTGGCCACAAATTTTACCTCATTTGGATTTAATATGAAGGAGTTATGCATTTTTGAAGTTGAGGGAAATCACTTGTTCAATGCCATTGGTCCAAAATGACCTATAATGCATCCTTATATCACATGCATATAAAAGTTGAATTAGCTCTTCCTCCAAACATCAAAGTTGAAGTAGACATCTTGAATTTGATTGTGCAACTTGAATAGCTTTAATCTCATAAAAATTGAGCAAGTTATGGTCTTGGGAAGTTGACCTCCAAATTAGGGTTTAGACAAAATGACCTATAAACTTTCACCATAAAAATGACTTTTCAAGCAAAACTAGATATATACCTCAACATGTAAGTTGTTTGGAATGTCATTTTCAATAACTTTGCTCTTGGAATCATTTTCATATGATACAAGTTGTAGGAGATAGGAGATAAGGAACCCCAATTTTGATCAGATGAATTTCTCTGGTCAACCACCATGAACCAACTTGCTGGCTTGCAATTCTCTTGACTTTTGAGACTCATGGGAGATCATATATGGATAATATGATGGAATTTTAAGCATACCTTGCAATATTTGATCAATTGGTGAAGAAGATTGTTGAAGAAGTTACACAAGATACCCAGATGAATTAGGGTTTCCAAGGTAAACCAACTCCAAACTCTTGATGATTTCTTGATCAAAATAACATGTGAAGGCCATGGTGATTCATATACAATGCTTAGAGACATATTAGATCAAATATTGGTTGAGCTCCTTGCAATGAGGGTCTTAAACCCTATATGTGAGCTTGATGAATCAAATGTGAGCATGTGCACTACCTACAAAAGAGTTAGACAGTACAATGACATATTTTTTTGGTATTTTGGTTAGTAAAATAATAAAATACAAAGTATGATACAATCAAATGGTGCTTGGTGATCTCTCCCAATGCAGACCTAATGAATAAAGGGTAAGGAGGATGCCAAGGTGTGATCCCAATGCATATGATGAGAATAGCATGAGGGATCTTAGGGTCAAAATTGGGGTCTTACAGCTCCAGCCTACCAGCCACAGTTCTTACAATAATCTCAACCATAAGTTCAACAACGACAACAACAACCATAGTTTACACAACAACAACCTCAATACACTCAGTAGAATATCCCACAACCGCAGCAACGACCTTAGCAACAGGCTTGTCCATAATACAACAATAATCAAGTTCAAAGAAGGCCATAATTTGATCTGATACCTATGACTTACACAAAACTATTCCCATTTTTAGTCGACAAGAAGCACATTCAAACTAGACCTCCTCCCCTTATTCTAGAGAAACTTCCATATTGGTACAAAGCTGACCAATTTTACGCATACCACCAAGGGGCACCCAAACACAATTTAGAAGACTGTTATGGCTTTAAGTCTGATGTTCAAAGATTGATCAAAAGCGGCATCATGTCTTTCAGAGATGTCAACCCAAATGTACAAGTCAATCCATTACCCCAACATGGTAGAGCTTCTATCAACATAGTGGAAGGTTGTCCTAGCAATTTTAGAGTTTACGATGTATGCTATTTAGAAGGAGATTTGGTTGAGACACACCTTGAATTGGGTGAGCTCATCCATATGACACCACACAACTACGCGGCTTGCAGACTTTGTCGTACAACCCTTCGTGGCTGCCACATTGTAAGGGAAGATTTGCAAAGAGAAATAGACAACGGGATCAGCCGAGTTGATAGGGACCTGAACTTAAATCAAGTCAACATGGTATAAGCTGGCCCTTTACCCCAATATGAGGAAGCTTCTATCAATATGGTTGAAGGTTGTCAGGGTAATTACCAAGTCTATGATGTGAGATTCGTGAGAGGATCTTTGGTTAGGATGTGCAAAAGTTTATTTTGGCTTTATTTTGTTCTATCACATGATTATACCGCCTGTGAAATTTATTCGATAAACCCACATGTACGTCCCCTTATATGACAGGATATCCAAAAATTGTTGGGCGCAAGAACTATCATTGTTTCCTATCCTAGAAATCTCGAGAACAAGGTCAATGTTATAATCCCGCAGTTCAATATTCCCGAACCCTTGAAGATTACATTCGATAATCGCAACTCTATGATTTCGCCTTTGGTTATCTATTTACCAGGTCTAGCTCCATACCAATATGACAAAGTCGTACCCTACAAGTACCATGATACCATGATCAAAGATGGAAAAGAGGTTCATCTACCCCCTATGCCTTTCGTCGTTAACATTGTCGATGTAAGTGGGGTCATGAGAAGCGGGCGTGTATTCGCTATGGTACCGCCAAGAAATGTTGAAGCTTCAGTTAGGAAGAAAATTCAAGTTGAGAGGCGCCGATTGTGAACAATAAACCTGATGTTATGGGAGATTCCAGTGGGGCTAATATCAACTCAAAATTTGACAAGGTTTTGAGATTGATCAAGAAGAGCGAATACAAAATTGTAGATCAGCTCCTACAAACTCCTTCCAAGATATCAGTTTTATCCCTGTTGATGAGTTCTGATGCTCATAGGTGTAAGACCCTAATTTTGACCCTAAGATCCCTCATGGCATCATAACATTGCACATTGCATTTGCCTCAAGGATCATAGCATCTTGACTCCTTAACCCTTGGGTTGGGATTTGTGTGAGTTGGTTTGAGACCATCAATCATGCTTGAATTTTATATTATTGCTTTTCTTATTTTGTTTACTAACCAAAAGCACAAAAATATGTCACTAACTTTGTTTGTTTTGTAGCTTGAGCAATCATGTGATCCAAGGCTCCCAGGAGGCCTCTATGCTCATTGATGTGGCCAGATGAAGTTGAAAGCAAGCATGACAATGGTTCCCAAATCTCTCAATTATAATATATGTCTTCCAAGTATCTCAATTTGTCAATTTGATCAAGATAAACCAAAGGGCTTGAGGATTGTTTCCCAAGGAAACCCTAATTCAACTATGCATTGACTGTGCCTTGCTCATGAAGCAACCTCAACCCATGATCAAATACAATCAAGGGAAATTCTTTAATTCATAATTGTATGCATATATGAGCTTATGTGAGTATCCTCAATCATCAATTCTTTAAGGTTTGAAGTTTGTACTTGAGAAGTTGATTAGTCAATTCATCTGACTATTTTGAAATCCACTGAGACCTAACGTTTGATGTGTTTGTCAAATGAAGATGACCCCAAGAGAAAAAATGTTCTTAAGAACCATATGAACAACTTTCATGTTCATAGAAAATCCATATGAAACTTGGAAGGTCATCATTCATTTCAAAACATTATATGTCATTTTGACTGAAACCCTAATTTTGGGTCAACTTCCCAAGGACCTAACTCACTCATTTTTTATGATTTTGAGGTGGGATCAAATGAATTGGAAATTTTACGATGTCTAACTCAATTGTTATGTTGAACAAATTTTCATAATCCTAAAATAAACACATGTGATAATACAAAACATTATAGGTCACTTTGGACCAAAGTCATTGAATCTTGAAAAAGTCCAACTTCAAGTGCCCATAACTTTCTCATCAAAAATCCAAATGATGCAAAATTTAAGTCCAAATTGATTTTCTTAAAAATCTCTACAACTTTTATGTTGAAGGTTTTGTCATTTGAGGCTTTCATCGTTGAAACAGAAGGGCTTGAAGTTGGTCCATTTTGGCAAATTTTCCATATACATGTTTTGCACCTTGAACTTCATGGCCTGTTTTCAATAATTTCCTAACACCAAATGGATTTTTGTTCAACATAAAATTTGTTCCTCATGTCAATACCTTTCCAACCATTACCCACATGACCATGTTTCATTTTGGCAAAAGGCATTTTCGAAGAGGAGAAGATTTATGTTCATTTATGCATAACATATCAAAACTTCATGCACAAGCTAATTCAATTAAATCTGCACGTCCAAATTCATTTTGCTGATGTTTAGCTTGCATTTGGGCCTCCCATGCGCCTGTACAGGCCCATGCATGGAGGACCCAAGCTCATGCACACACGAGTTTTCCATTGCTTGCATCATCTCTTGCTATAAATACACATGCCTGGCTTCATTCAAAACCAACCTCAAGGCGCCTGAATTGCTGCAGAAGTAGAATCCCAACCTCCATTAAAAGGAATTTTGCTTTTCTCTTTCAATTTTCAAGTTCAATTTTAAACTTCATTGGTTGATCATTGAGCTTCAATTCCTAGACCTTGCTTCCTTGCCATCTCAAGACCAAGTTGCATCAAAGAATTGGAAGAGATCTTGCCATTGAAAGCTGCACTTCAAAGGTTGTTGTTCAATCTTTTTTGATTCGAAACTCCTTTGATATTGCTTATTTCTTGTGTTTGTTGGTACCTCTGAAGTCCTCATGTGAGAGGCAATTAATCTGTGCATTTAATTTCATGAATTGATCAAGTTCAGTTTGAACACCATAAATTTCCATCTCAGATTTCTCTCTCTATAGTGATCTTGAGTGGAAACCAATGGCACAGGGGTGATGTACATCACCCCAGCATTCCAATGATATAAGGATCGTGCAAAATGATGAAGGTTTGAAAACCTGCAAGTTTGGCCGGAACTGTGAAGCTCACTGGAGAAGACGGTGGTTTCCACCACCGCCCCCACGTGGCTGAGTTCCCAGCCCTTGGATCTGGACTCTCTGATCTAATCCCAGCCTTTGAATGTTATGACTTTCATTAATGTTGCGTGTTATGTTGTTGACTCAAGCCTTTGGTACGTGCGTGCCTCAAAGCCATCGGATTGGACACGTCAATTAATGAGCGTTGATCCAAGCGCTGTGGTTTTTTCTGATTTTTCTAATTTCCATTTTATTTTCTTTAATTCCATTTTACTTCAAAAATTCATAACTCTTTCATTTTTAATCCAAAAATATATGGGATCAATTGCATTATTTCCCTTTTTAATTCTAGTTTCTGAAAATGATTTTTAATATTTTTTATAAGTTCATTTAATATTTTTTGTGAATTTTCTCTTTTCTGGTTGTTTTTAATTCATTTAAAATAGGTCCCAATATTCAAAAATGCCAAAAATATTTTCTTAACATCTTTGAATGATGATGAATCTATGAAAAATATTCCCATCAATTTCTTAATTGATTTGAGATTTATTTGAGATTTTAATTCAATTATGTTATTTTTATTCATTTTTAATTGTTTAAAATTAGTTTCTGTTTTCAAAAAATGATGGAAAATTTTGTCAAACCTTGTTCGACCATGTTGAACTTAGGATGATCCATTTGGACTTTTCCAAGTTGATTTGAAATGGATTTGAAGTTTGACATTTATTTGTTTATTTTAATTCAAGTATTATTTTAATTTCAAAAAATACCAAAAATATTTTGATTGTTTCTTGACTTCTAAGCTTCATCTCACTTCTGTTTACCATTGATTGACTTTGATTCCATTCATGCTTTATCAATGTGTGTTGGTTATGTTATTTGAATTCCATTTATGTACATTCCATTTCTTCTTCTTCTTCTTTCTTTTTCTTTTTGATCAATGAGTTAAAGATTGATGGTTAGCCTTGACATATGAGAGACTTAACCTTCCTTGATTTAAATCAAATTCATCTTAATCAAAGATCAAGTGAATTGCTTTGCATTAAGGATAGGTTGCTTCTTGGTCAAGCGAAAATTCTAAATCAATACAAGATCATTCTTCTTTTCTTTTGGCATGGCAAGTTGTAGGAGCTTGGCTTACTAGTCATGGTCTCTAACTTGTGTTTGTTGCCTATAGTTTTATTGACCGAACTCAGATAGGTGTGACTACTATATTAGTTCACTTATGATTGCTTAACATAGCGCTAAATTGCCTTATGGCACACTAACACTAACTACTAATGCCTAACTTTTAATTCAAGCATTTAATTCTTGCAATTTACTTTTATGCAATTTAATTTCTTGCACATTAATTCATTTGTCTTTGCCGTTTGCTCACTTGAGCTCATGTTTATGTTAATGCAATTTGCCTTTTGCTCACTTGAGCACATTATTGTGTATATACTATTGTGTTTGTTTTGTTTTGTTTGTGTGAACCCAATGCAAATGGAGAAAGGACTTAGATTTAGGACCTTACCTATGCTAATGGAGTTTGAATAGAAACTAGGTCTCATGCCTTTAGAATGCTAAAATTGTCAAAGAGCAACTAGGCCTCATGCCTTTAGAATGCTTAATCTTGAAGATGAATTGAAAGGACCCCTAATTCTAAACTCACTCTTGTTCATTCTTTTATTTGCATTGTGGAACTTTTTGATTTGTGTGTTCTTATGTGCTAGGGATCCCAAACTTGCCAATTAGAAGAACCATTGTCATGGACAATTTCAAGATAAGAGATACAAAGCCAATTGGAAGATTCCTAGGAGCTTGATTGATTATTTTCTTGATTGCTTGAGTTATTTGCTTATTGCTTTCTAAGTCCAAAGGAAAGGAGCAACTTGGATCATATTTATGATTTCAAGAAGGGAACTCCAAGTGGTTTTATTTCTCTTCCCTCATCTTTGCATTTTTAGGACCTAGCCATTCTCTTCTTCCCTCCACTCTAACTCAGGCCAAACTTTTGTGCAAACATTAACATTATTTTCAAAAATTAGAAACCTAAGCACTATGCTTTTGATTTTCCAAGCTCTTTTCATAATACTTATTTTGAATTGAACCATAAGTCAACTTTGACCTTATTTTATGAATACTTTTCATTTGTAAATACAACTTACTCAATTGTTTTTTTTGTGGTTCCAATGACCATTTGTATTAAAGATTTTCATAAACATTAGCTATTAGGTTTGAGTTATCCTAGAGGTTGATATAATACTCACCTATATCCTTAGTGATGGACTATAAGTCTTCCATGCTTATTATAGGGTTAACCCCTCACTAGCATATTGAAGCTCTCCTCACATGGTGGATTTGTGGTTTTAGGTTGAGTTTTCTCCCTTTGATAACAAAAGACCTTAAGGCTTTTGACCAATCAATTCACCAACTTCTTTTGAGATTTTTACCCCGAACTACGAGGTTTTGATCCTACCTTTTTAAGATGGTACGTAGGTAATGGTTTCATCCATTCAAACACAAAATTGTAAATAACTTGTATATTCTCTTCTCATCTCCCCAATCAGGTTTGCACAAATATCTTTTCACAAATACCAACCTACCATACAACATTTGTAAAAAGGACTCCCTTAGAGTACTAAGGATGTTTTGGGTGCTTAAAACCCTCCCATTGCATAACCAACCCCCTTACCCAGATCTCTGACATTTTTATTAGTTTTTGATTTGATAAAACTTCTCGGTTTTTGTTCGCTTTCTAACCTTTCCTTTGGATAAATAGAAGTACGGTGGTGACTCGAATTGTATGATTTACTTTTGATTTAGTCAATAAATCTAAAGGTAACGAATACCCCGCTACAGAAAAGTGGCGACTCTGCCGGGGATAAATTTGCCTAGTGGGTTTTGCCTACTTTTTACCTTTGTTGTATTGTATGTGTATATTATTTGTGACATATTTTTGTGCAAATTTGGGATGACTGTATTGTTTGTAATGTATGAATTGCTTGATATATCAATTGCTTGTGTGCTTGGTGGTCTCTTGTGAGATGAGTTCTATACCCGAACTCGAGTGCACTTATGATAGGAGAATGGCATAGTCTTGTTGACTTGTGTGGAGTTATTCCTTAGAAAGTTGACTTACAAGCCCATTCACTTGGTGGAGGTTATGTTGGGATCAATAATGTCACACGAGTAGTCGTGGTTAGGCATTACTCTTTCCAATATATGCCTTAGAAGCCAAGGACCTTAGTTTAGCGAGCCCATCTTGGCCTATTCTAGGACGTAGTGCGAAGGTCGTTCAACTGTAAGATTTGATATGATTGTTATGCGATACTACACTCATAAGAGTCTCTCTTGAGAATATTTTTGGAATACGAGTAGTCGTTTATCCGATAATATCCGAAACATGGGATGATGACTATGGGAACTTCTTGTAGAACATGATTGTCTGGTTTAACCATAGTACACTCCCTTTGGGTGGTTCTCGACCGAGACTCCATCACAAGATGGCTGAGCGGGCAAGTGTTTCCTTTGTACTTTTCAAAGTCAGGCACTTTGGATTTGACTGGAATCTTGACATTAGGCACTAAACAAAGCTCAGCAGCAGATTTGCCAAAGAGGTCCTTCCCTCTGAGAGTTTTAAGTTCCTTGCGCAGCTCAAGGAATTGATCATTCATAGCATCTATTTTCTCATAGACACCTGGGCCCTCAGATGGCTCAGAGTCGTAAATGGTGTCATCTACTCTCGGCAAAGTATGCACGACTGGAGGTGGCACAACAAGGACCGGGCTAGATGCCGGTAAAGAAGCAAATCTAGGGGTGGGACCCTTTGGAACAAAGTTAGCGGGAATCCCCTAGGGAAACCCGGCTGGCATAGCAGATGGCGCAAAGTGGGCACTAGCAGCAGGCACGGTAGAGGAAGTAACCTCTAAGATGACCGTCCTCTGAGGAGGAGTTGAAGGCATTGGAGAAGACTGGCTTTGGACGGCCAAGAATGACTCCATCAGGGCAGTCAATCTTGCCACTTCCTCCTTGAGTTCTCTATTCTCTTTCTCCAGGTGATCCATTAGCTTTGATGAGTTGGATCTGGTGTAGTACCGGTGCGTCAACTTGTCTTCAAAATAAATGAAGAACACAGAGTTAGACCACTCATCAAGAAGCCTGGAACAAAACCTGCTTATGCACATGATGCATGCAATGCTTGTGCATATGATTTTATTTTTTTTAATCAGAGGAACTTTAGAGCTCCATTTTCAAATATTTGAAAATATTAATCATTTATACATATAATGGAATAATCATATCAATAGTATCTGGAAAAAATTTTACACCAAAGAAGTACAGTCTTGGTAACCAAATACAGTACAAGGGAGAAGGAAAATGAACATTCTATGGAACCCTAGACACAATCGTCCAAGGCTCTCGAGACCGGAAGATAAGTTGCACGAAGCCTCTTCACCTCTCTCTCATAGGCTACCTCCATATCCGCCTTCTCTTTGGCGAGTCGATCGTACTTCCTCTTCCAAAACCTGGAAGACTGAGGAAGAAGAGAAGTCACCACATCATCAGGCTCATCGATAACCTGATGCTCCAGAAACTCTATCAATACATCCTTATCTCTAAGTTGTTGAAGTAGCTTCTCTCACTCACGGACCCAAGCGCGCGAACGGTCTTCATCTCTCAACTCCTCTACTCCTTGGTTAGGGAGGTTTGAAGGCCCAGCCATAACCATAGGTGTAGGTCTCGGGTAATCATAGGGCATACGGTACTCGGAAGCTCTCCTCCTAACCCATGAAGTATAGGGTTCCAAAGCAATACAATTCTTCGGACCAAGCTCTTTCCTTCCCTTCCTATGAATCTTGCGCCAAGCGCGGACCATCCTGCCCTTCAAGTTTTGGGGATCTTTACCCTCTTGAAAGAACACACCCTCTAACAAAATGTTATTAGGTTTATCCTTTAAGGGGAACCCAAGCTGACGACGTGCCAAAACAGGGTTGTAGTTAATCTCACCACATGTACCAAGAAGAGGCACATTGGAGAATTCACCACAAGAGTCAATAATCTGCACACCATCATATACACGATTATACCAAAAGATATCATCATTAATGAGAGACATAAGTCTCGTGGACCACCGTAGACATCCTTTGTACTCCTTGAAGGGGCGTGTCTGTGGCAAGTATAGGGAGGCTCTACAAAAGGTTCTTGAGCAAGCTTATATCGACCATGACGTAACGATTGAACAATTTGACAACATCGTCACCAACATAACTGCCTGCAAAGATTTGAGGTTCAGTCATGAAGAACTCCTAGTAGAAGGCAAGAATCACAGCATGACTTTGTATATTTCCATGAATTGCCTTACTAATTCTCTATCTGGTGTGTTGGTGGACACGAGTTCTTCACTCAATGTCATGCCAAAATCAACCTTGTCTAGATTGACTTTTCAAGGAGATCCTATGAGACTTAGTAAGGTTATTGTTAAGGCTTTTGACGGCTCCAGAAAGACTGTCATCGGCGAGGTGGATCTCCCCATGACCATTGGCCCACATACCTTTCAAGTCACCTTTCAAGTGATGGACATCCATGCTTCTTATAGTTGTTTGTTGGGCCGCCCATGGATCAATGAGGCAATGATTGTCACTTCAACTCTTCACCAGAAGCTCAAGTTTGTAAGGAAGGGGAAGCTGGTCCTAGTATGCGGAGAAGAAGCTTTGGTGGTGAGTCACCTATCATCATTTTATTTTGTTGATGCAGAGGACAAGGTTGGAACCTAATTTCAGACTCTATCTATTGCTGACAAGAATGTACAAGAGAATGGAGCTTTCATTCGTTCCTTCAATAATGCATGACAGTTAGTCGAAGATGGTTCAGTAGGTGGATGGGGACAAGTTGTGAGTCTCCTTGGAAACAAATTTCGTGAAGTCCTTGGCTTCTCACCTACATCTTCAAAGGTTGCTCAACAAGACATGGTTCTCTGTCATATTCAAGAGACTTTCTGAAGTGGAGGATCCATCGACCCTACTTAACCTAAAACAAATGTTGTCATTAAAGAGAATCTCGAAGAAGAAGCACAAAGCTTCGTGATGCACGGGATGGTATGCCAAAATTGGATAGTTGTTGATGTTCCTACAATGGTTCATGTTTCTAAATAATATTTTATTGTTATTTCAAAAAAATCTCTCTTTCATTCTGCCCAAGATGAAAGAGTATTTTGTTGGGCTTTGTTTAAAGTTCTCATTATCATTAATAAAAACGTTCACTTTGTCTTCCATTTTGTTTTACTTTTTGCCTTTCGAAATATGGTAACCTAAAATAAAACAAACAAAAATCACTTTTAATATCTGCATGCACATTCCATTTTTTTATTTTTATCCTAAAAAACAAGCATAAATCATGTGTGCGGATTAATAAATGTCACACCCATTGAAAGAAATGACCATATGCCCTCTCCCAACTTTGATTTCCCCGTATTTGAGGTTGAAGAAGAAAGTGATGAAGAGATTCCATATGAGATCTCCCGGCTACTTGAGCAAGAAGAAAGGCCATTCAGCCTCACAAAAAGCCAATAGAAGTGATTAACTTGAGTTCCGAAGAAGATAGAAAGGAGGTCAAGATTTGGGGCATCACTTGTCCCAGATGTCAAAGAGAGAATGATAGATCTTCTCAGAGAATATACATATGTGTTTGCTTGGTCTTATCAGGACATGCCAGGTCTTGATATTGATATTGTGGAGCATCATTTACCGTTGAAATCAGAATGTCTGCTAGTCAAACAGAAATTAAGAAGAACACGCCCAGGCATGGCTCTCAAGATCAAAGAAGAGGTTCAAAAGCAGATTGATGTCGGTTTTCTTGTTACATATGAGTATCTTCAATGGTTGGCCAACATAGTGCTCGTTCCAAAGAAAGATGGTAAAGTTTGAATATGTGTCGACTATAAGGATTTGAACAAGGCCAATCCAAAGGATGATTTCCCTTTGCCTCATATTGATATGTTGGTCGACAACACTGCCAAATTCAAGGTCTTTTCTTTAATGGATGGATTATCTAGCTACAATCATATTAGAATGGCGCCCGGAGATAGGGAGGAAACATCATTTATTACACCTTGGGGAACATTTTTCTACAGAGTGATGCCTTTTAGTTCGAAGAATGTTTGTGCAACCTATCAACAAGCCATGACAAACGCTATTTCATGACATGATGCACAAGGAAATTGAAGTTTATGTAGACGACATGATTTCTAAGTCCAAGACTAAAGAAGAGCATGTCGAGTATTTGTTAAAGTTGTTTCAATGTCTGAGGAAGTACAAACTCCGTCTAAATCCCAGCAAATGTATTTTTGGTGTGTGTTCAGGAAAGCTCCTAGGCCTCATCGTCAGTCAACAAGGTATTGAGGTGGACCCTGATAAAGTCAGAGCCATTTAAGAAATGCCTGCACCTTAAACAGAGAAACAAGTCAGAGGATTCCTCAGACGTTTGAATCACATCTCCCAATTTATATCTCACATGACTGCTACTTATGGGCCAATTTTCAAGCTTTTTCGCAAAGATCAAGGTGGTGTGTGGACCGAAGACTGCCAGAAAGCTTTTGATAGTATCAAGGAGTATCTGTTGAAGCCTCCTATTTTAATTCCTCTAGTGGAAGGAAGACCTTTGATTATGTATTTGACCATATTAGAAGATTCCATGGATTGTGTGATCGGGCAACAAGATGAAACTGGAAGAAAGGAGCATGCCATTTACTATTTGAGTGAAAAATTCACACATTATGAGTCTCAATACTCTTTGCTCGAAAATACTTGTTGTGCTTTAGCTTGGGCTGCTCGTCGTCTCCGCCAATATATGCTCAATCATACTACTTGGTTGATCTCCAAAATGGATCCAATCAAGTATATCTTTGAAAATCCTTCTTTAACTGGAAGAATTGCTCGTTGGCGGATGTTGTTCTCAGAATACGATATTGAGTACCATACCCAGAAGGAAATAAAAGTAAGTATCTTGGCTAACCATTTAGCTCACCAGCCAATTGACGACTATCAATCCATTCAATTCGACTTCCCTGATGAGGATGTAATGTACTTAAAAGCGAAAGTTTATGATAAACCGTTGCCAAGTGAAGGGCCAGATCAAGAATCTCGTTGGGGCTTGATATTTGATGGAGTTGTTAATGCTTATGGAAATGGAATTGGGGAAGTCATTATCACTCCTCAAGGTTCTCATATTCCATTTACCGCAAGACTGACATTCACTTGTACGAACAATGTGGCAGAGGATGAAGCGGGCATTATGGGTCTTGAAGAGGCTATCGACTTGAGAATCAAAATTTTGGATGTATATGGAGATTTGGCTTTGGTGATTAATCAGATCAAAGGAGAATGGGAAACCTGTCAGCCTGGTTTGATTCCTTATAAAGATTATGCAATGAGGCTGACAACTTTCTTCAACCAAATTGAATTTCATCATATACCTCGTGAGGAGAATCAGATAGCAGATGCTCTGGCGACTTTATCCTCAATGATTGTTGTGAACCTATGGAATGATGTGCCCACAATAAATGTTATGCACCTTGACAGACCTGTTCATGTGTTCGCTGCAGAAGAGGTCATTGATGACAAACCATGGTATCATGATATTAAATGCTTTATTCAAAGACAAAAGTACCCACCTGGGGCATCAAACAAAGATAAAAAGACTCTTAGAAGGTTGGATGGCGCCTTCTTTCTGAATGAAGACGTGTTGTACAAGAGAAACTTTGACATGGTCTTGCTCAGATACATGGATGGACACGAAGCAGATATGTTGATGACGAAAATTCATGAAGGGTCTTTTGGTACCCATGCCAATGAACATGCAATGGATAAAAGGATTTTAAAAGTATGTTACTATTGGCTAACAATGGAATCTGACTGTTGCAAATATATGGAGAAGTGCCATAAATGTCAGGTTTATGTTGATAAGATTCATGTGCCTCCAAATCTTCTCAGCATTATCTCATCTCCTTGGCCTTTCTCTATGTGGGGAATTGACATGATTGGTATGATATAACCTAAAGCTTAAAATGTACATCATTTCATTTTGGTGGCCATTTATTACTTTACCAATTGGGTCAAAGTTGCATCATACGCCAATGTAACCAAGCAGGTGGTGGTCCAATTTATCAAGAATCAACTAATCTACCGTTATAGTGTTCCAAGTAAGATCATTACTGATAATGGATCAAACTTGAACAACAAAATGATGAAAGAAATGTGTGCAGAATTCAAGATTGAACACCATAACTCATCTCCTTACAGACCCAAGATGAATGGGGTCGTTGAAGCTGCGAATAATAATATAAAGAAGATCATCCAGAAAATGGTTGTGACTTACAAGGATTGGCATGATATGCTCCCTTTTTCTCTACATGGGTATTGTACATCCTTACGCACTTCAACTGGGGCAACCCCTTTCTCTCCTATATACGATATGGAAGCAATGCTCCCCGTGGAGGTTGAGATCCCATCAATGAGAGTCTTAATGGAAGCATAATTGTTTGAGGTTGAATGGTGTCAGAGTAGATTTGACCAATTGAATTTAATTGAAGAAAAGAGTACGACGTCTTTATGCCATGGTCAATTGTATCAACAAAGGATGAACAAAGCTTTTGATAAGAAGGTCCGACCTCGTGTGTTTAGAGAAGGTGATCTCGTACTCAAGAAGATCTTGCCTTTCATTATTGATTCTAGGGGCAAGTGAACTCCTAGTTACGAATGACCATATATTTTTAAGAGAGCCTTCTCTGACGGTGCTTTAATCCTTACGACCATGGATGGTGAGGAGCTCATTCGTCTTGTAAATATAGATGTAGTCAAGAAATACTTCGCCTAAAAAACAAAAAAAAACAACTCACTAAGTTGAAAACTTGAAAGGGCAACTTAGACAAAAAAAGAGCGTCTCGGTGGACCGAAAACCCGAAAGGGCGGTCCATGCAAAAGTTAGATATATAAACAGAAAATGATTATCCCGGTAGATTGACACCCGCAGGGGGCAATCTAGGCAAAAGTTGGGGATTATGGCAAGTAACTGCATCAGGCTAGACTTGATCAACTTAAAGCAACTTCATCCATCAAAGTTTTCTCAATCAAATTACTCTATTCGGAAGCTCGAACGCAGTGGATTTCAAAGTTGATAGGGAGAATAGTGGACATTGCATTTTAATGTAGCCTTTTCCTGTATTTACCATTTTTCGTCTTTGTAAATGATCTATAGAGTCCCGCCATTTGCTGACTACCATTCCTTCAATAAAATTCGAGACTTTATCCATTTGTTTGCAACTCTTATTTTACTTCCTTCTTGCAAAATGATTTTTTTACTTTTGATGAGAAAATTCTTGAAATAAAAAGTTTAAAATATTTTGTTCTTGCTTTTAAAGAGTGTGTGTGTGTTTCTTTTAATATATGAACACAATAAGGAATGTCAACAGTAATCCCATAAAAGGTTGGATCCTGATGTGTGAAGCTCAATGCTTTCTTAATAATGTCTTTATTATCCCCAATGGAATTGCAGCAGTGGATGACTCTTGCTTCTTTAGGAGACCTTCCCTCCATTTGGCACCATTATGTTAGTATCCCCATAGAATATTGGGCTTAAAAGCAAACTTTACTCCATTTATGACTTCTTGTTTTATCTCCAGCAAGGTTTTCATCCTATTGAGATTAGCCGAGTGTTCATTTGTACTGAGATGTTTATTTCATCTCCAGCTCATCTACTATTTCATGTTTTGTCATCATAAACATAACACGCATTCACGCATGCATATACATCATGCATAATTTAATTCATAATTCCTATTCATATTGCATCCCCCGTGTTGCTTTACTTAACTTGGTTGTGTTTATCCCCCAAGTAATATATATTTCCTTCCTTTAGTAGAGTCGTCGACCTTAAGCAGAAAGTGTATACCATTTCTAAATCCCCACTGAGTTTATTCCTCGTGGAAGATTTTTCTTTAGCTCTCCTTTCCATACTTTGATAGGATAAACCCCCAGTTTGAGATCATTCCTCACTAAGAAGAGTCTTGTTTGACCATCCCTCTCTAGTTTATTCCTGGATTGAACCTGATCTTTGACAGGTCTGATATCGAATCTCTCTAGGCTGTAAAAACCTAGATTGATGGTACATTTATTTTGTACCCCCAAATACTTCGATCCCCCGTGAAAAACTTGTTTATGGTTTCCCATCAAAGACGAATGTTGTTCCCCAGTAGTGTCCTTGTAACACTCCCTCTGAAATCCCTACCTAACAACAAGTAGCAGTCTCTTTATTTGAGAAGCTTTTGTTGTTCCCGGACTTTGTTTCGAATGACAAATGGAAGTCTCTTTTCCGAGAAGTTTGTCTCTTCCCAATGAAGTTAGCACACATATCAACTTCCTTATTCTTCCATCAAATGATTATCTCTCTGGAAAATTCCCGTTAGAGAAGTTTGTTGGAGCTCTTTTACACTTTTAAAGTGGAATACTTGATTAAAGAAAAATAAGAGACTCGTTCATGGCATACAACCCAAATTGTTTGTTGAAGTTTTATTACCCTTTTCAATAGGAAGTCTTGATTAAAGAAGAGATTGAAATCCATTCGTGGCATACAACCTGAATCGTGTGGAAATTTATTCGACAACAAGTGACAGTCTCTTTATTTGAGAAGTTTATTTCGTTTTGGATGACAAATGGAAGTCTTTTCTGAGAAGTTGTCTATCCCTAGTGAGGTCCTTTCACCAAATGATTATCTCTCCGGTAGAGAGGATCATAGAACTGAACCAAAACACTCAGAAATCCTTCAACCACATCAATAGATAATACAAACAAAAGCTTCCCATGACGTTGCTTGAAGTCCAAGGGATCTAATACAAAGGATGACAACTTCCTTAGCTCTTTCAAATCAGGACATCTAAAACTGTACTTGTTAGTGTTCCTTCTTCCACAATCCATGGTCTGAAAGTATTTGCAAACAAGACCTCAGTTCCTTGAAATTTATTTTTCTGTGATAAATATTATGATGCGCATGTATTCATGAACGCAACAATCACAAACAAGGAATCACACACAAGGCAAACACAAACAAAGGTCAAGGGATGGATCAAGTCACCATCAAGATCAACCGTCCATTTTGGTGGATTATGGTTTTCACCTTATCAACATCCAAGTTCCATTGATATTGATAAGACATGATCAGATCAACCAAGAATCAAAGGGTTTGTTGTGAGTCATGAGCATGGAGTCAGGTTAAGAACCTGTAGATCATGTTCTAAGAAGTTCCCAGAGTCTTGATCCCATTTGTCGGATATTATAGGTTAGGATGACTGACTCATCAACCCATAATATTCTCAAGAGAAACTCGTCTGAGTGTAGTATCACGTAACAACTGTTATCAGGTCTACACCTGAACAGCCTCCACACTACGTTCTAAATAGGGCAAGTTGGGTTAAATGTTCTATGGTCCTCAGCTTCTCAGACCCCAAATCAAAGAAAATAATGCCTAACCACAAATAACTTGTATGACATTAGTAACTCCAAAAGGGTCTCCACTGAGTAGATGGGTCTCAAGCCAACTTGTTAAGGACTAGTCCACACAAATTGAACTTGACTATATCATCCTCCTATCTTAATTGCACTCAAGTTCGGGTTAGAATTTATCTCACCACTCAGAGATCACCAAGCACAATAGACAGATTATATCACACAATCAATATACAAACATCAAATATACAAATATACACACATAAAAAAAGTAGGCTAAACCCACTGACGACTACTCGCCAGCAGAGTCGCCACTTAATTTCTGAAGCGGTAAATCCATGACCATCAAGCTATGGATAAGCTTAACGTCAATAAAACCAGAGCCGTCACCGCTCTTTTATTGTTTCCAAAGGAAAATGGAAAAGTACAAACAAAACCCAAATATAAGAATTTTTCAAATCAAAACTAATAAAATGCCAGAGATTATAGGTAAGGGGGTTGATTACACAAAGGGAAGGTTTTAGCGTCCAAAGTGTCCTAGGTACTCCTAGGGAGCCCTTTTTTATGTGTGCATATGTGTTTGGTATAAAAGATGTTTGAGAAAAAATAGAGTGTGGGAGTGATAAAAGAATTCATTGATTATATTTTTATGTTTGACAAGACTTTCGGACTTGTGCCTACGTACCAACATAAAAATGAGGGATCAAAACCTCGTAATTCGTGGTAACAATTTCAAAGTTGGTGAGTTGCTTTTAACAAAAGGTTAATAAGAAAGGCACAAAGTGCCAAAAGTTTGAATTAAGTTATTAGTTCTTTTCGTCTTTTGAAATTTTAAGTCAATATGATTAACTTTATTTACAAATTTGATTTAAGAAAGAGTTTGAAAATCCATTGGCATAAGGCCAAAGTTTCTACTTAAAATAAGATCTAAGTTTGAAATCACAAGCAAATAAAGTTTTTGAAAAGTGGGAGAGATTTGGAAATTTAAGAAGTGGGAGAAGATGAAGAGGCTATCCTAAGCATAAAATTAAAAGTTCATAGTTGAAAAGATCTGACTAATGGGATACAATTCAACAGACAAGTATGTCATATAGAAAACCCACTTTCCCTTTGGACTTTGAATCAAGCAATAATCAAGGAGTTATTAGCAATATCCAGACATTATGAAGATCAAGGCATCAAATAAAGATAACCACGTCCAAGTAAGAAATACCCATAGCTAGCAGTCTTCTTTGTCTTCCAATGTATCAAATGAAATATTCCTTGATCAACTCAGAACAAAACTCCAGACACAAGATCAAAATAACAATTAGCACTAAGACAAAGTAGCATATGAATTCAAACAAAGTCCTAGGCTTGCATTAGATGAAGGCTTAGTTCACAATAGCTTGGTTTCAAAATGTTGGCATTGGCCAAGTCCTTTTGCACAGGGAATGTTGCCTAATCCTAAGTCCAATAGTTCAGATCAAGATCAACAGTCCACTAGATGTTTTTTAGGTTTTTTATTGTTATTAAGTATTTTAAGGCCCTAATACCAAACACAAAATTTAAATGCACAAACAAATATATACAATCACAAGATATGGCTCAAATGAGCAAAGGGAAAATGACATAAACATAAACAAGTTAAATGGAATTTAAATGGCAATGAATGATAAATGATTGAAATTTAAATTGCATAAAGTAAATGACTTGAAAATAAAGTAATATTAACAAGAGTTAGTCAAATGTTAGTCAAAGGTTAGTCAAGTGTTAGTGGTATTTTTTAATTGATTAAGTCATTCTTTGAAGAACACTCAACCATCCATTCACAAGTATGAATCCTTAAACCAAGACATCTTCCATGAGAAAGGCTCCAACTTGGATAATTCAAAAAGTATGCCACTAGATCTCATGAAAGGAAAAAAGGTCAAGTTTCCACACAATACCATGAAAAATGGGAGACTTACAATCTCACTTACTAGAATGATATGCCTTTAGGGTCAAATTTAGCTTCATGCTAAGCAATTGTAATTGGACTTATATAGATGTCACAACTATCTGAGTCGGACAATAAAAATTTAGGTGTTAATGCATTTAGAGATTTGGTATGAAGAACCAAACTCCTAAACATATCACACTCAAGGTCATTGATGAACCAATTAGCCTTAAGATATTAGAGATTTCATTGGTCAAACGAGGCAATGGGGAAAAATATGGATGAAGATGAAGAGGGAGAGGAAGATAGAAACACTAATTGCCAAGGGAGGACTTTCATCAAATCAAAACCATTCATTCATTTTGGGAGATGAAATGTACATTTCATCAATCCCCTAAATCCAATGGTTTTGATCTAATGAAAGTCAGATCAACCTTGACCAAGGCCCAAACAGAAAGTCAAACATCACAAGACCATAAAAATGGCTCAACATAAATTTTAAACATTTAATCAATTAAAAATCCAATTAAAAGTGAATTAGAATACATTTTAATTTGGTCAAAACCTAAAATCTCTTTAAAACACCAAATAAATGGCCAAGAGATTTATCCTAGGTCAAACAAGGTCAAAGAACCTTAGACAATTTTTTTTAATGATTTTTGAAATGTTAGAAGTATTTTTAAACAATTAAAAATATGCACAAAAACATTTAATTCATGAAAAATATAAAAATTAATCCAAAAAATAATTTTAATTTAGAATATGAAAGAGAAAAATATTTAAATATTTTTGGTGAAAGTCCCATTTTTTTGTATTAAAAATGAAATTAATATGAATTAAACAACATAACAGGATTAAACATAAAATCAAAAATTAAAATAAAAATAGAAAAAACAAGGGCCATCAGATCTCCCTCATTAATTGAGGTGACAAATCTGATGGCCACACGCGCGCCTTCCATGGTGGACTCAAGTCAACGTGTTGTACGCGTGGTAATGCAAACCAAGGGTCCAGATTAGAACATTCAAACATGATTTGATGGCTAGGAAGTGTGACAACATACCACCGGAGCTAGGGCTCCGTTCATCTTCTCCGGTGACCTCCACCAGACTGGTCCAACTTCATCTCAATGAAAAATGAAAAACAAGGACACTATTTCAAAGAGTAAATGCTCAGGATCACGAATCTGGCCTCAATTTTCTCTAAATCCAAGTATATAGAAAGATATAGGGATTTGAATTTTGAGGATCATGAATTGAGTTGCTTCGATTTGACCTCAAAGCAACTCAATCTTGTTACCTACATTGGTAGGACTTCAGCCAACCAAAAATCACAAAGAATGGTGAAGAATTGAGAGAGAATCAAAGAAATGAAAATTCTGGAAAATCACCTTCGAGTGAGCTTCAAACTTACTTGATCTTGCTTCCAATTGGCCTTGGCTTGGCTTTAGAAGCTTGCGGCAGTTGAATTGGATCAAGGAAAGGCTTGGATTCTTGGAGTTTCAATCTCAAAACAGAAGGAGATTTGGAACTCGATTTTCAAACGAAAACCTTCAAGATTATCCTCTAATGGTGAGGGTTTGGATTGCAGGTTCAAAGCTTGGGCAAGGTGTCCTTAATTCTAAGCAATGAGGGTCTTATTTATAGGCAAGGCAATTGCTTTCTACATATTTTCAAAATTGGCCAAAAATAACAATTCATCTTGCATGCTTGCATGGGTGTGTGATAGGCCCATGAAATGATGCAATCAGGTCCAAAATCCCTCATGTGCAATGCTGAAAGCATGTCATGTGATCATGCAATGGAAATTGAAATGTAAATGTGAATTTCATCCAAATGAACCCTTGAAGAGAAACCATGTGCAAGTCCTCAAATTCTTAGCCAAATGAGATGATCTTGGACTTTTTGGAAAGGTGCGATTAAGGGGAACAAATTTCATGTTGAATACTTTTCCATTTGAGTCTTGGATAATGATGCATTTTGAGGTGGAATTTTGGAAAATTAAACATATTTGAAAATATTCTAACTACCAAGTCAAATGTTCACTTCTTCCACCTTAAATAACGTTTTCTATGGGTTTCAAATGGAAAATTTTTCTTCATGAAAGTTGTATCTCTTTTAAACCTCTTCAATTTGGTTACAAATTTGACCTCATTTGGATTTGTCATCAAGGAGGTATGCATCTTAGAAGTTGAGGAAAATCACTTGTTTAATGGTAATGGCCCAAAATGACCTATAATGTTTCCTATTGGCATATGCATTTTCAAGTTGAATTTGAACTTCTTCCAAGAATTTTGATCATGAAACTTTAATGGCTTTCATATCATAAAAATTGAGCAAGTTATAGTCCTTTGAAGTTGACCTCCTAACTAGGGTTCAAACAAAATGACCTATAATATTTCACCATAACAAGTGACTTTACAAGAAAAACTAGCTCTTGACTTAAACATTAAAGTTGTTTGGAATGTCATAAGGAGTAACGTTTCTCTTGGAATCATTTTCATATGACAAATATTGTAGGGGATAGGGTCTAGGGAACCCTAGTTTTGATCAGTTGACTTTCTCTGGTCAACCACCATGAACCAACTTGCAAACTTGAAATTATCTTGATCTCTTGGTCTCATGGAGGATCATATATGTAAGGGAAAACTGTCATACAACATACGATCATAGGTTTCAATGATGACAAATGACCACCATGGATGAATCCGTATTGTCGATTCCACCTCTACAAAATAAATGCAACATATCACATATCATATCCTTTTCTATGCTCATCTAAACTGTTATATTTCATACAACATATGTGGATAAAATGTGGTCATGACAAAATGCATGAAAACCACAAAAATATGAATTTTTGCAGATTTGCAGGGTTTGAGTCGACCGCAAGGGTCAGCGCATAAACCACGGGTCAGCGTATAACTTAGTGCATTTCCCACGGGTCAGCGCACAAAAGGCTTGAGTCGACCGCTGGGGTCAGCACATGAACCACGGGTCAGCGCACGCCGACCTATGGTCGACGCATACTGTTGTGTTTTTCAGTCTGTCCAAAACTGCAGGCTATGCGTCAACGCATAGACCTGCTATGGTCGACCGTTCGTGCGCAAATTCAGTTTTTAAGTATTTCTCACTCTGTTTGAAAAGCTGTTAAGTGGGTTGGTTGGTTGGTTACTATAAATAGAAGTTTAGTTACTTGTATCAACTAACATTTGTCAAATTGATTCAAGTGTTCAAAGAACAAGAAAAAGTGAAATAGGTGTCCAAGATTCATCATCTTCATCTTCAACATCTCACAACACATCAACTACACACAACCATTTTTGAAGTGCTTTGTGATTGGTTAAAGGTGATAACGTTCGAAGCCGAGATTGGGGAATCCGGTTCGGGTTGAACCTTGTGACAGGTTTTTTCTTGAATAAAACCATTAGGGTTTTGTCCTCCAAGACTGGTTTGTTTTTGGGGGTTTTTGGACGAATTTCTTCATCAATTTTCAGGTGAGCGAAGGTGATTGAGAAGAGGAAGTCTTCATCAATCTAGTAGCGGATTCAGTGATATTGAAGGGAAGATTTCGGGTTCGATTTGTTGTAGTTGAGATCAGTCGGGCCGAGGGTTTGAAGAACTGAGGGTTATTCAATAAAGGGGCTGGAATCGGAGGTCTATCAACAACAATCGAAGGACTTGATTCACCTTGAATCAAGGAACAAGGAGTGGAAGCAACATTCAACGTCTTGAGAGTTTTGTTGTATATTTGCTTTGCAATCCTTGTATAAACGGTTAAACTCAACAGGTGATATCTATTAAAGCAATCTCAATTCTAGTTTTAGAATTGAGGGCAGACGTACCCCGAAGCGAGGACGACGAGGGAACTGCCTCATCAAATCTTTGTCTTCTCTACTTTTCAGCATATGTGTTTTGGCTTAAAAATAAGTGATTTTTGTATAAGCACTTTTATCAAACCTTGACATTAATTGAGTAAGAAGTTAAAACTCTGTTTTTAAATCCAAAGTATAATAAAATATTGTACTAGACTGATTGAAATCACTTACTCAACATAAATATCACTTGGAGTGTTTTTGCACATCAAGTGTTTGATAATTTGCCTAAATCAAAATTATCTTAGTTGTGTATCTAGTTTGGTTTGCTCTTTGAATCATTGGAACTAGGAATCCTAGTAAGTGAAACAAATCATTGATAGTGTGACTAGTGTAGTGATTCGTATTCTACATTATCACAAATCCATAGGCTTGACGCATATCCGGTTTTCCAATAACAGTTCGTTTTAGACTATATTTTCCTCGACCGCTTCCGCACTTAAAACAAATTTTCAAAACCAATTTTTAAATTGGTAGCGCCGACTCAATTTTTAATTGGGATCTATTCAATCCCCCCCCCCCCTCCTTCTAGATCCGTGCCATAGTCTAACAAGTGGTATCAGGAGCTCCGGTTTACTCCGTGCTTCAAAATATAACTTTGATAGAAAATGGCTAACGAACCTAAAGGGGCTTATAATAGAGCTCCCGTTTTCAATGGTGAAAATTATAGTTATTGGAAAGACTGTATTCGGGTGCACATAAATTCCATAGATAAAAATATGGAACGTTATTCTCAATGGTCCAATTGAAATAACCATGACCAATGAGAATGATGAATTAGTGCCAAAGCCCGAAGCACAATGGACCGATGATTATGAAAAGAAATACAATTATGATTGGAAAGCCAAAAATATCCTAATCTCCTCATTAGGTGTAGATGAATACTATCGTGTATCCCATTGTCCTACTACTAAGGCCATGTGGGATTCACTACAAATTGCCCATGAGGGGACGAACGATGTTAAGTTGGCAAGAATCAACACACTAACACAAGAGTTTGATCTCTTTTTCATGGAGCAAGGGGAAACCATTGCTGACATGCAAAAGAGATTTACTCATCTCATCAATCGATTACATTCACTAGGTAGGCCGATTTCAAATGATGTTGCTACTAATAAGATCTTGAGATGTCTTAACAGGGAATGGCAGCCGAAAGTGACCGCCATCAAAGAAGCAAATGATCTCACCATATTAGACTTGACAACATTATTTGGCAAACTACAAGAGCACGAACAAGTACTCTTGAGCCTAGAACAACACGAAAAGAAAGAAAAGAAGGACAAAACAAAGGTGAGTGAAAAGAAATCAATATCTCTTAAGACTTCCTCCTCAAAGTCTCAAGCAAAAGAGCAAAGTGATTATTCCTCGAGCGACGAAGAAGAAGAGGAAAAGAGCGAAGATATGGGGTTGTTCGTTAAACGTTACAATTGTTATGTGAGAAAGAACGGCATCCAACATTCCGAGAAGAACTTGGTAAACTTCCGGAAACAATCGAGGTACTCTAAAGATGATGACTCAAAAGGTAAAAAGACTAGAGGGTCGTGCTACACTTGTGGGAAGCCCGGTCATTACAAACCGGACTGTCCGATGAACAAGAAGACAAAGGAAAGGGAATCATACAAATCACACAAGAAATCATCAAAGCCAAGGAGAGCATACATAGCTTGGGAAAGCGATAGCGACTCCTCCGATGATGAAAGTTCTAGTGATGAAGATGAAGCTGCAAACCTATGCCTCTCTGCTCATCAAAAGAACAAAAAGAAACAGGTACGACATGCTAAATATGAAAAATCCTCTAGTATGTCTCATCATGAATTACAAGCTGCATTTGATACTTTACACTGTGAAGTGAAAGAGGCCTTTAAAAGGCTCGCCTCAAATAACCAAATTTTTACCCATTTGGAACAAAAAAATCGAGAATCCGAAAGGAAACTTGAGGCATTCAAAGCTTATATAGTAGAAAGCACAAAAGCAGGTTGTGAGGACCTTAGAAATAGGATAATTAACTTTGGGTGTGATACTTGTTATATTTGGCAAGGTGAAGTAAGAAACCTAAAGGCCAAACTTGACAAGGCTCTTGAGCCCAAGATTACCTTTGCAATCGATAAATCAAACTTTCGAAAAAGTATGGTTAATCCATATCAAAAATATAAATATGTTATAAAGGATGAAGGTAGCAAAGGCAATCAAAATGTAAATTTCTCTTGTCTTTATTGTTGCAAGAAAGGCCACTCCATTGCTAAATGCAGATTTAGGAGATTCTTAGTTCCTAAAGGCATTTGTCAATGGCTACCCAAATGCAACCATTTCGTTACTCACCATTCAGGATCCAATAAGCCATTGGATACCTTCTCGTTTTAATTGCATTTCCATAGGTACAATGCCTCGAGACCACCGAAAGAAGATGGGTTCTCGACAGTGGATGCTCAAGGCACATGTCAGGAGACATATCACTCTTCATTGACTTCGTGGCTAAGAAGAAAGGATATGTAACCTATGGTGACAACAACTGTGGAGCAATACTAGGTAAAGGTAGTGTAGGTAACCCTTCTTCCACTACTATTTCTGATGTATTGCTTGTCGAAGGTCTTAAACACAATCTACTTAGCATCAGTCAATTATGTGACAAAGGATACAATGTATCGTTTTCAAAAGATTGTTGCAAAATTGTACATAATGATGATAAGAAGAATATGTTTAATGGCCTGCGAGTGAATAATGTTTATATGTTAGACTTGAACGAAGTATCATTAACAAGTGACAAATGCCTTGTAACAATGAGTGAAGATTCATGGTTATGGCATAAGCGTTTAGCACATGTTAACTTTGACTTACTAAACAAAGTAGTCTCAAAAGATCTAGTCCTAGGTCTCCCCAAAATAAAGTTCACCAAGGATCACCTTTGTGATGCTTGTCAAAAAGGGAGGCAAACGAGGATCTCATTTAAATTCAAAAATATCGTTTCAACAACGAGACCTCTCGAACTTCTTCATATGGACTTATTTGGGTCGTCTAGGATTAAAAGTCTAGGAGGAAGTTATTACGCTTTCGTAATAGTGGACGATTTTTCTAGATTTTGTTGGACTATCTTTTTAGTAAGCAAGAACGATACGTTCGCCGCCTTTGAAAGGTTGGCTAAGCTTTCCCAAAATAAATTAAATACAAACATTGTTTCAATTAGAAGCGACCATGGGGGTGAGTTCGAAAACCATTTATTTGAAGAATATTGCGGTAACCATGGTATCGATCATAACTTCTCCGCTCCACGTACTCCTCAACAAAATGGGGTTGTGGAGCGTAAAAATCGAATTTTGGAAGAATTGGGAAGAACAATGATTAACGAAAGTGGTTTACCAAAATATTTTTGGGCCGACGCCATTAGTACGGAGTGTTATGTTTTGAATAGGGTGCTCATTCGCCCCATTCTAAATAAAACACCGTATGAGCTTTTAAAAGGGCGAAAGCCAAATGTTTCTCACTTACATGTTTTCGGTTGCAAATGTTTTGTATTAAATAATGGAAAGGAAAACTTGGGCAAATTCGATTCCAAGGCCGACGAAGGTATCTTCCTCGGATACTCTCAATCGAGTAAAGCATATAGAATATATAAAAAACGACTACTTGTTGTGGAAGAGTCTGTACATGTCACTTTTGACGAATCCTATCCGAGAAACGTCGGAAAGGGTAGTGTTATTCATGGTGCAGGTACATCTACGGAAGACATATTCAAGGGTGGCGAGTCGGGGATTGACCAACCCGACAAAGTCAAAGTTGAGGAGGATATAGATGTACACCATGAGGAAACCGAGGTAGCTCATCCGCCTTCAAACGATGATCTCCCTCAAGCTTGGAAGTCTCTCAAAGACCATCCAATTGACAATATTCTCGGAGATATCTCAAAGGGCGTTACAACTCGATCGAAGCTAAGTAATTTCTGTTATCACTTTGCTTTCGTCTCACAAATGGAACCTAAAAACCCTAAAGAAGCCCTACTCGATGAACACTGGTTTTTGTCAATGCAGGAGGAACTAAATCAGTTCACTAGAAATGAGGTTTGGGACCTTGTCCCTCCTCCGTGAGATCATCGAGTAATCGGCACCCGATGGGTGTTTAGGAACAAGCTGGACGAAAATGGGGTAATAACCCGTAACAAGGCGCGTTTAGTCGCGCAAGGGTATCACCAAGAGGAAGGCATCGACTATGAGGAAAGTTATGCGCCGGTTTCCCGACTCGAGGCTATACGCCTTCTCCTTGCCTTCGCTTGTGCGAAAGACTTTAAACTATTCCAAATGGATGTTAAGAGTGCGTTCCTTAACGGTTACATAAATGAAGAGGTCTACGTCGCACAACCTCCGGGTTTTGAATCTCATGAGTATCCCGATCATGTTTACAAACTAAAAAGGGCTTTATATGGTCTCAAACAAGCTCCTAGAGCTTGGTATGAGCGACTAAGTAAATTTTTACTTGATCAAGGTTACTCAAGAGGAAAGGTTGACACAACCCTCTTTATTAAACGTCAAGGAAAGCACTTGATACTAGTACAAATTCATGTTGACGATATTATATTTGGGTCTACTAACATGAATCTCGTGAGAGAGTTTTCGGATCTTATGCAGGGTGAATTCGAGATGAGTATGAAGGGGGAGCTCACGTACTTTCTCGGTTTGCAAATTAAACAACTCAAAGAAGGAACATTCGTGAGTCAAACAAAGTACTGCTTGGACCTTATCAAGAGATTTGACATGGCAAAAGCCAAGGCCATTGACACCCCCATGCCAACATGTACAAACTTGAATAAAGATGAAAACGGTAAGGACATAGAGGTAAAAAGGTATAGAGGTATGATTGGATCACTTCTCTATCTTACTGCTTATCGTCCCGACATTATGTTTAGCGTGTGTATGTGCGCAAGATATCAATCATGTCCCAAGGAATCCCATCTAAAAGCTGTCAAACGAATACTTCGATACCTATCCAGTACTCCGAAGTATGGACTATGGTATTCCAAAGGTAATGATTTCTCATTGGTAGGTTTCTCTGATTCCGATTTTGCTGGTTGCAAATCGGATAGGAAAAGCACTAGTGGCACTTGTCACTTATTTTCAAATTCCTTGGTCAGTTGGCATAGCAAGAAACAAGTTTCAGTTGCTTTGTCAACCGCCGAAGCGGAATACATTGTCGCCGGTAGTTGTTGTGCTCAAATCCTATGGATTAAGCAACAATTATTGGATTTTAATCTCAAACTCGAACGTATTCCCATTTTCTGTGACAATACAAGTGCCATTAATCTTACCAAAAATCCAGTGTTGCATTCTCGCACCAAACATATCGAAATTCGACACCGCTTTCTTCGGGATCATGTAGAGAAAGGTGATGTTGTATTTGAACATGTTAATACTGAAAACCATTTTCACAAAGCCGCTAGCTACTGAGCCTTTCTTTCATATTCGCCGAGAACTTGGTATTCTCGACATTTCTGAACGGGCGTTATAAATTGCTTGCTTTATCTTATTTCATTTAACACTATAATCTTGTACTTATAACAAGTTAATGTTGTTGCAATCACAATTATATTGTTCATCAAGTTATTCCGGCATCGAGGTGATATTGTTCCTTTACCCTTCTCTCTCTCCCAAACTTCATGGCTAAATAGTTGTATTACATGATAATATTGTATATATATATATATATGACTTGTTTCTTATACCATATCTGTTTGGATGTTTAATGTTGTGTGGCATTCTATTTATGCATCAAACATGTGAGCATATGTGCATAACAGTGAAAAACTGCAAAATTTGCCTGTATGAGTCGACCATAACAGGGCAATGGTCGACGCACACCTCAAAAATTTTCTCTTTTTCAAAATTCAAACAGTATGCGTCGACGCATGCAGAGGGTATGGTCGACACGTCGCACGAAAACTCAGTTTTTTCTCTGCAGAAAACGTTCAAACTTCCCATGCATTTACATTTCAAATTCTCATTAAGTGTGCATTCAACCCACTACATTGTGAGTTGCATCTACCTAGTGCCTATTGTCTCTTGGCCTCTCCTCTTCCCAAAACCCTAAATCTTCATCTATAAAAAGGGTAAACCTCCTTCTTGCAAATCACTCTCAAAATCACTCTCAAAATCTCTACTCTCACAAAAAGCTTCAGAATCATTACCCATGGCTTCATCATCCCGCAGACCTACCGGTAAAAGATCAAGGGAATCATCCTCTGCCTCCTTACCCATTACTGCTGTATCATTAGTTCCACCGGCTCTTGTCGACACCTTCAACAAAGACATTGGTAAAAGAGGAGTTGTGAGGCAACATGCCTTCTACAAACTCACAGCAGAACGCATGCATCTCGCAGAAATCATGTCTCTGCTATAGTATCACGGCATTGTTAAATTCCTGGAATGCAATGCCAAATATAGCGAAGACCTGGTCCGTGTGTTCTACACTTGCCTTCATGACAAATTTCGTGGGCAAAATTTTCACTCCAGGATCGGCACAAGAAAGAAGGATATGAGTTTAAGAGCGCTTTGAACGCTATGCTGAAACGACCCTACCCAGACCACATTGTGAACAGTGATGCGTTCCCACGAACTGTCACTGCCGGTAAGCTGAAAACAGGTGAGCGCATTCTCCAGTGGATTGTGTCACGCATCCTGCGACCGAAGAAGGGTGGCCTTTCCCGAGTTGAACAGGCTGAGGTTCATCTCATATACATTCTGAAAAATCAACACAAAATCAACTGGCCCTACTACATTGCTAGTAGGATGTTCAGTTTACGAGACTCCGGACGAGGAACGGCTCTTGCCTACGGATCTTTTATTCAAGAGGTTCTTACTGCAGCCGACGTGGATTATCCTTCCTTTCTGTATACCTCTATTTCCTCAGATAAAGAATTCAGCCCAAAAACTTTGTCTATGATGGGATATTTTTGGTGTGATGAGCGGAGAATATACAAATTTGTTCGCAGAGGGTATATTCCTACGACTGTTGAAGAAGATGATGAAAGTGATGAAAGTGAAGAAGAAGACCAAGAGGAAAACAAAGAAGAAGAAGCGGGACAAGCATTTGAGCAGCATGATAGTCCTACACAAGCTGACACTCACGACTACACAAACTCAGCTTGGGTTCAGAATACCTATTCAACTGCAGAAGATGCCCCCAACCATGGTGGCTGGGGTGAATGGCAACATATGGGCTGGTTAACACAACGCCAATTCTATCAGCCGTATCAATATGGTGCCGAAGAATCTCCATCGTATCCTCCTCAGCAAGAAAACTCTTCTGAACTTTTAGATATGATGCGAAATATGCAATTGGCTCAACAATCCTTCATACAAACTCAGGATGAGCGCTATGCTCATATTAGCAGCCAACTTCAAGCACAAAATGAGAGGATCGATAATCTCTCTACCAGCATGAATGAACGGTATGCAGCATTCACCGAAACATTTGAACGACAGGAGCGGTCCGTCGATGTGGGCCTCAAGTATCTAAGTAGTGTTGCTGACCAAATATCGGATGCTTGTTTCAGTCGAGGACGAGGCCATTAGGGCATAAAACTGCATGTGCATCTGTATTTTTGTTGTTTGACTGAACTTATTATCTATTATGCTTGTTTGTTAATCTAGTTTAATGTTATTTCCTTTTCAATTTGTTCAGTAATAATATTTGGTGTGATATTGTTATATGATTCGCTATCTCCTGTTGAATATCATGTTATGTTGAATAATCATTCTTTTTCTCTTTTTGATGTTGTCAAAGGGGGAGAAGAGCATGTACCAAAGCCAAGCCAAGATATTCACAACAATTAACAGTTTGGTTTGCAGTCAGCCTTAGATTACGAAAGAAAGGGGGAGTGTTGTGTAAATATTGCATGTTGTTTCTCCTTGGTTTCACATAGGTTGTCATCATCAAAAAGGGGGAGTATGTAAGGGCAAACTGTCATACAACATATGATCATAGGTTTCGATGATGACAAATGACCACCATGGATGAATCGACATTGTCGATTCCACCTCTACAAAACAAATGCAACATATCACCTATCATATCCTTTTCTATGCTCATCTAAATTGTTATATTTCATACAACATATGTGGATAAAATGTGGTCATGACAAAATGCATGAAAACCACAAAAATATGAATTTTTGCAGATTTGCAGGGTTTGAGTCGACCGCAAGGGTCAGCGCATGAACCACGGGTCAGCGTATAACTTAGTGCATTTCCCACGGGTCAGCGCACAAAAGGCTTGAGTCGACCGCTGGGGTCAGCGCATGAACCACGGGTCAGCGTACGCCGACCTATGGTCGACGCATACTATTGTGTTTTTCAGTCTGTCCAAAATTGCAGGCTATGCGTCGATGCATAGACCTGCTATGGTCGACCGTTCGTGCGCAAATTCAGTTTTTAAGTATTTCCCACTCTGTTTAAAAAGCTGTTAAGTGGGTTGGTTGGTTGGTTACTATAAATAGAAGTTTAGTTACTTGTATCAACTAACATTTGTCAAATTGATTCAAGTGTTCAAAGAACAAGAAAAAGTGAAATAGGTGTCCAAGATTCATCATCTTCATCTTCAACATCTCACAACACATCAACTATACACAACCATTTTTGAAGTGCTTTGTGATTGGTTAAAGGTGATAACGTTCGAAGCCGAGATTGGGGAATCCGGTTCGGGTTGAACCTTGTGACAGGTTTTTTCTTGAATAAAACCGTTAGGGTTTTATCCTCCAAGACTGGTATGTTTTGGGGGGTTTTTGGACGAATTTCTTCATCAATTTTCAGCTGAGCGAAGGTGATTGAGAAGAGGAAGTCTTCATAAATCTAGTAGCGGATTCAGTGATATTGAAGGGAAGATTTCGTGTTCGATTTGTTGTAGTTGAGATCAGCCGGGCCGAGGGTTTGAAGAACTGAGGGTTATTCAACAAAGGGGCTGGAATCGGAGGTCTATCAACAACAATCGAAGGACTTGATTCACCTTGAATCAAGGAACAAGGAGTGGAAGCAACATTCAACGTCTTGAGAGTTCTGTTGTATATTTGCTTTGCAATCCTTGTATAAACGGTTAAACTCAACAGGTGATATCTATTAAAGCAATCTCAATTCTAGTTTTAGAATTGAGGGCAGACGTACCCCGAAGCGAGGACGACGGGGGAACTGCCTCATCAAATCTTTGTCTTCTCTATTTTTCAGCATATGTGTTTTGGCTTAAAAATAAGTGATTTTTGTATAAGCACTTTTATCAAACCTTGATATTAATTGAGTAAGAAGTTAAAACTCTGTTTTTGAATCCAAAGTACAATAAAATATTGTACTAGACTGATTGAAATCACTTACTCAACATAAATATCACTTGGAGTGTTTTTGCACACCAAGTGTTTGATAATTTGCCTAAACCAAAATTATCTTAGTTGTGTATCTAGTTTGGTTTGCTCTTTGAATCATTGGAACTAGGAATCCTAGTAAGTGAAACAAACCATTGATAGTGTGACTAGTGTAGTGATTCGTATTCTACATTATCACAAATCCATAGGCTTGATGCATATCCGGTTTTCCAATAACAGTTCGTTTTAGACTATATTTTCCTCGGCCGCTTCCGCACTTAAAACAAATTTTCAAAACCAATTTTTAAATTGGTAGCACCGACTCAATTTTTAATTGGGATCTATTCAACCCCCGCTTTTAGATCCGTGCCATAGTTTAACAATATATGCATAAGATGATGTAATATGAAGTATACCTTGCAATATTTGATTAAATGGTGAAGAAACTTGCTGAAGAAGTCACACAAGATACCCAAATGGATTAGGACTTCCAAGGCAAACAAGCTTCAAACTCTTGATGATTTCTTGATAAAAATGATATGTGAAGACCATGTGGATCCATATATGATGTCTAGAGTCAATGTGAACATATATTGATTAGTCTCCTTGCATTGAGGGTCTCAAACCCTAGATATGAGCTTGATGGAGCATGGGTGAACACACACACTACCTACAAAAGAAGTAAACTATATATTGACATATTTTTGGTATTTTGGTTAGTAAATAGTGAAAAACAAAGTATGATACAATCAAATGTGCTTGGTGACCTCTCCCAATGCAAACCCAATGACTGAGGGGTAAGGAGGATGCCAAGGTGTGATCCCAAAGCTAATGCATATGATGAGATATCATGAGGGATCTTAAGGTCAAAATTGGGGTCTTATAAACATCCCTATTCATGGGGTAATCATTAATTCATTCAATCCCAATCAAAAATGTTTTCATCGTTACTAACCATCAAATAACGTTACAAAATAAGTAACACAGCATAATCACGTCCTCAAGTACACATTCAACATCTAGGAACATTACCATAAGATAATCCTTTGCGTTAGCTTTCCACAACTTTGAACTGCGCCTCAAATGGAATCATGAAACTCAAGTTACACATAAAACAAAATTTGATGACACGCTTGGTACTAACACCAGGGGGTCGTGGCAGCTTCCAGGCTAGATTTGTACACAAATACGATTTCTCCCCATTGGAGCACTCCCGGAGCTCCGATTTAGATTCCGTAAAAAGAAAAACTCTCAAAATTCAACACATAATAATAATAATAAAATAATTAAAATAACATATCAAACAAATATCATATATCCATTCACTAATTAAGCATCAATTCAAGAATATATTCACGACTTTTAAGCAAATTAACAAGAAATCATAACTCAGAATTTCATCCCAATTGGCATACGAAATTCCACATATAACTCAGTATACATTAATAATCAAATTGCAGAAAATAACATATATCGATTTAGAGAGGTTTTCTCAACCATCTCTAAATCCATACACTCAAAAACTCCTTCAATGTAGTAAGGGAAAGGGAAGAAGAAGAAGGCCAGAGACATTCTCTATCCTATATGACATTAAACACATATATTGGAACCAAAATCCCCCTTTACCTCTGATTTTCAGCAACATTTCTAAGCTTTGTTAATGGTGTTTCTTACTCTCTCAAGCTTGCCTCTTTTTCTAACTCTTATCTCTCTAACGTTCTGACTTTTTCCCAACAATCATTAACCCCCAATTAACCTAATTTCTCTTTATTTTATATTCAAGTCTCCCTACACCTCTTTTTACTTTCCACACCCCAACTTCTCATTTATTCTCTATTTTCAAATTTCTAATTATTTCTAATAAATCAATATTACTCTAATATTTCTATTATTTTATTTAAATCTCATTTTAATTCCAAAACTCCATGACTTCTAATATTCTCTTAATATTCTAATATTATAATTAAATTAATTATTCTAATTCAGTTAAATTCCACCACTCTCACTAATTAATTAAATTTAATTAATTTAATTAAAACACTCACCATTTCTGATTAATTATTCCACTGTCCAAAATAAACAAATAAATACATAATCATATAAACACACCGAAAGTTCCAATAATAGTAACATACATTACTACTATTAAAATAAATATGGGGTGTTATATTGCATACATGTTACTTGATGACAAACAATATTTCAAGTTTGGGGTTGTGATGATGAGCTATCAGTGCATGTCATTTTGCAAGAAAAATTGACCAAATATGACAAGAAATGAATAAATTAGAGGCAAAAGAGTGAAAAAATCACTTTTGGGCAAAGAAAAACACTTATTGATAAAACTGTGGAAAAGGAACAAAATAAGCTGGGTTGCCTCTAGAAATAACGCATCCACACTAAGATATAGTGCGCTCGCATTGAGATCATGATTGCGCAACACATACAAGTTGAAAGACAACATGTCTGCATTAAGATTATGGTTGCGCAACGCGCCTGCGTTGAAAGCCAGTGCGCCTGCATTATAGCTTTTTGCTGACACATTTTTTCGACTACTTTATAAGGAAAGAGGAGAAGAAAGAGGGTTTCGATTCCCAAGAGAGAAAAGTGAAATATTTTGGTGATTTTGGAGCTTTCGGAAGCCATTGGAGAGCTTTTTATTCGGTGATTCTTCGTGCTCTTCGAATCTAAGCTTATGGTATTGATTAATTTCAACATGAGCAGCTAGATTTCTCTTAGGTTAGGTCTTATTTGATAATGAGTCTATTTCTATTTGATTGGGACATATGATCGGGTGATGTTAATGTAATTGTCTCTCGACTCTTTATTATTATCCAGGTATTGATTACGCTCATTGCCTATTGTTTGTTATAACATTCATTTTAGTTTTGATAGGTAGTGACTATTGACCCTAGGGTTGTTTATCTGATATACTTAAACTTTTGGATTCGCTAATTGACTAGGCATATTATAATTAAGAATTGTGACTTAGGGATTAACGCTCTTTGTTGCCTAGTTTGACGCTACAATTGGCCCAAGGGGTTGAGGAGTTGACGCCTAGAGTAGTCAGCTACACACCAAGGGATTGAGTGTAGTGGTATAGTTAGTCTGTTATATAACTCTATATTCATTGCATGTCTGTTAAAGTGTGTTTCATCAATCAAATAGAAATATAAAATCCTGATAATAAGATTTGACTGCCTTTATCATGATTGTTATTAAAACCTATCTCTTATATTTTTGACTAAACAACCTGACCCCCCTGTTTACTGTGTTTATTTACATTGCACAACATACCTTATTCTAAATTCATAATCCCTATGGAGACACATTTATTTTATTACTTCGATTACAACGCTTGTACAATTGCTAGTAAATTGTCATCAGAGACCAAGCAAGTATCTCTCTCATATGCTCTATTGTGAACGTGAAATGAGGGTGATTAACTCTTTTTTTAACTCTCTATTTATATGGTCATTCTTTACTAGCAAGGCTACTAATATTGTCTATCTCTTTTGGACTCAGAATATCATTCTTTCTCCCTTCTGTCAAGTTTTTCCTTCCCTTCCAAGAATGAGTTCATCATGTCAAAGGCTAAAGAAAAGAAGAGTAACAAGCTGAAGGACAAGTATGAGAAGTGTAGCGATAAATTCATGACCATCAAGCTATGGATAAACTTGACGTCAATAAAACCAGAGTCGCCACCGCGCTTTTATTATTTCCAAAGGAAAAGGGAAAAGTATGAACAAAACCCAAAGATAAGAATTTCTCAAATCAAAACTAATCATATGCCAGAGATTACAGGTATGGGGGTTGGTTACACAGAGGGAAGGTGTTAGCATCCAAAGTGTCCTAGGTACTCCTAGGGAGCCCTTTTTTTATGTGTGCATGTGTTTTTGGTATAAATGATGTTTAAAAAAAATAAAGAGTGTGGGTATGAGAAAAGAATTCATTGATTATATTTTTGTGTTTGACAAGACCTTCGGTCTTATGCCTACGTATCAACATAAAAATGAGGGATCAAAACCCTGTAGTTCGTGGTAAAAATTTCAAATGAGTTGGTGAATTACTTTTAACAAAAGTTTAACAAGAAAAGGCACAAAAGGGCCAAAATTTTGAATGGAGTTGTTAATTCTTTTTGTCTTTTTGAAATTTAAGTCAATATGGTTAAGTTTATTTACAAGTTTGATTTAAGAAAAAGTTTGAAAGTTCAATCGCATAAGGCCAAGGTTTCTAATCATTAAATAATGTATGAGTTTAAAATCACAAGAAAAGAAAGGTTTTTGAAAAGAGGGAGAGATTTTGAAATTTAAGAAGTGGGGGGAGATGAAAAGGTTATCCTAAGCACAAATTTAAAAGTTAAGAGTTGAAAAGATCTGACCAATGAGATGCAATCCAACAGACAAGAATATCATATAGAAACCCATTTTCCCATGGACTTTAATCAAGCAATAATCAATAAGCAATGAGCAATATCCAGACATCATGAAGATCAAGACATCAAATAAAGATAGCCACATCCAAGCAATCATTCCAATAGCTAGCCGTCTTCATTTTCTTCCAAAGTATCAGATGAAATATTCCTTAAGCAACTCAGAACAAAACATCAGACACATGCAATAAAAATTAAGCACAAAGACAAAGTAGTAAATGAATACAAGAAATTCTTAAGTCTTACATCAGATGAAGGGATAATTCAAGATAACTCGGTCTCAAATGTTGACATTGGCCAAGTCCTTTTAGCACAAGGGATGTTGCCTAGTTCTAAGTCCAGAAGTTCAAATCAAGTTCAACAGTCCACCAAATGTTTTTTATGGTTTTTCTTGTTGTTAAATGTTTTAAGGTCCAAAGACCACAAATAAAACCAAAAGCAAGCAAACAATATATACAATCACAAGATATGGCCCAAATGAGCAAAGCGAAAAGGACTTGAAACATAAACAAGTTATATGGAATGTAAATGGCAATGGATGATAAATGACTGAAATTTAAACTGCATAAAGGTAAATGACTTGAAAGGAAAGCAACATTAACAAGAGTTAGTCAAATTTTAGTGGTGATTTTTAATTGATTAAGTCATTCTTTGGAGAACACTCAACCATTCATTCATAAGTATGAATCCTTAAACCAAGACATCTTCCATGAGAAGGGCTCCAACTTGGATAATTCAAGAAGTATGAAACTAGCTCCCATGAAAGGAAAAAAGGTCAAGTCTCCACACAATGCCATGAAGAATGGGATACTTACAATCTCACTTACTAGAATGCTATGCCTTGAGGGTCAAATTTAGCTCTATGTTAAGCAATCGTAATTGGACTTATGTATAAGTCACAACTATCTGAGGCCGGGCAATAAAAATATAGGTGTTAATGCATGTTAGAGATTTAGTACCAAGAATCAAACTCCTAAAACATACCACACACTAAAAAAAATGGGAAGGATCTATCTCAGTCATACTTGCATTGATTCATCTGACACAATATCATTGATGAATCAATTAGCCTTTAGACATTAGAGATTTCATTGGTCAAATGAGGGAATGGGAAAGAATAGGGATGAAGATGAAGAGGGAATGGGAGATAGAAACATAAATTGATCATGAGAGGAATTTCATCTTATCAAAACCATCCATTCATTTTGGGAAATGAAATGTACATTTCATCAATCCCCTAAATCCAATGATTTTGATCTAACAAAATTCAAATCAACCATGACCAAAGCCCAAACAGAAAGTCAAACATCATAAGACCATAAAAATGGCTCAATAACATTTTTAAACATTTAATCAATTAAAAATCAATTTAAAAATGAATTAAAATACATTTTAATTTGGTCAAAACCTAAAATCCCTTCAAAACATTTTAAATTGGTCAAAACCTAAAACCCTTATGCGGCGGAAAAAGGCTCAAGCCAAGAAGAATCCGTCGAAGGTGGCTCAAAGGGCCCCGACCCCGACAATCCAAGATGATATCGAGGAAGCTTTCACTCCTCGTGATTCATAGAGGATTCCCACCTCTTCTCCACCTCTTGTGGATCTTCAGGTATTCGTCCACCCTTATCTCCACCATCTATGGGGTTCTCTTCGTCGTGTGATCTAAGACTTCTATTTTTCATGGGCCTGTAGGCTCTCGATTGAGGTTGAAACCGCGGTCAAAGATAAGACCGACCATCCTTCTGCCGACTTTGTCTTGAGTCCGCAGCGGCGAGCTGAGTTTAAAAGTGCCTCACCAACGGTTCCCCAAAGTCCTGTTTCTCCACCAACTCTTAATCCGCTGAACATTGTTGATGAAAGTGTGTCGGCCAACATTTTAACTTCGAGAGAAATCAGGATTATCAAACAAAGGAACCCCGCTGAGGCCCTTCAGAAGCTACAACAAGTCCTCAGTTTATCAACTAATGCACCACTCCCATCTTCGACCGTCGTTGCTCCCGTAGAGCTACATGCTAAGGTTGTTTTCATTCTTCAACAACTAAAGGCGTCACTCTTCGAGGGAGACTTTCTATGTGCTCTTGAAAAAAAAGAATAACTTGCTCATGACATTTTTAAGTTCCTCGACTCACTTGCCCTTCACGATATTTCTGCCTCAATGGTCAAGTATTTCGTCGAGTTTGAGGCCTTCTTTACCCAATTTGTCAAGGACCTTAACCTTTGACAAAATGATGACCTTCAGATTAAGACGAAACTTAATAAGGCAAAGTTTGAATGGGACTCCAGTGAGGCTTGTGAACGAAAGCTCTACGAGTTTAAACACAAGAAGGAGGAACGTCTTCGTTAGCGGGAAGCCTTCGACCAACAGATCTCCTACTAGCAAGCCCATATAGCTAAACTTAATAAAAAGATTGCTAAGGTAGAAGCGCAAAAAGCTTCCTTGGAGACGACTGAGGGAATTCTAGCGCAAGAAGCAATCTAAGTGAGGTTCTGAAGGGGAATCCCATGGGAAAAGAGCCCTCAAGATTGAGGCTGACATAAAATACTTGTGTGGAAAGAAGGTTTCTCTAGACAATAGGATTAGTCATGAGATAACCTCTTTTGAGGACTTTAAGTCTAGATTCCCTATTTGATCTCTTCCTTATTTTTATCTCTCTTGTAAGGTTTGTCGACCATGTTTTGTAATGCCTTTTGGGCCACTTTAAAGAATCAATGAATTTTGTTATGTTCGGATTTGGATCTCCTGTAGCATAGGTTTATATTTCTTTAAATTGTGCAGCCCCTTTTCTTATCTAGAGATGTTGTTTCTTTCTCTAACACTCTCCATTTTGGTTTTTTGCCCCCTTTCTAGTTGATAGACTCTATCCACTTTTCTTGTGGAACATCAATCGGCGGAATAAAGGTCTTTGGTTGGGAGCGCTAAAACTGCCTTCTATAATCTTCGTTCCTTCGAGGTACCCCATGCTTGTCTAATACCAATCGTGGGATAACAAGTTCTCCTCTTTCACAACCTTGTTGTTGGCCTCCAATTTCTTGGCAGTTTTCTCGTCGAACACCGCACTGGACTTTGGGCATAGCAGAGCCTTTGACCCGTTCTCTTTGCACTTCTCTTGGAATTCTGATAAACTTTCGCCTGGTTGGAGATAAGCCGACTCAGCCTTCGTTTCGGCCTTATTCCCGAAACCCTTAGTAGTTTCGACCATCAGCACTTCAAAAGATTCAGCTAAGGAAGTTGCTTCGAGAACCTCTATGAGACCATCAGTAGTCTCAACCATCATGCATTCGAGAGGCTCCGCTTACAAAGTTTCTTCCACCTTCAGGGCGTCAGAGTCCACCTGCATTTTTGGCCTTTCGTCAAACTGGAGCCTTCCTTCTTTTAAAGCTTTTTGCACCAAATCCCTGAAAAGAACACATTGGTGAGTTTTGTGACCAAGGAAATTATGAAATTTACATAATCCCTTTTTTTTCTTTTGTTCTAGGGGGGATCTTTTAAACTCACCAATGTGTTCTTTTCAGGGAAATTGTGACCATCTTTCACTAATAGATCAAAGATTTCGTCTCACTTAGACACGTCGAACGTATATGTCTTGGCAACATATTTGTCTGTTTTTTCGGGTTTAGTAGGGTTTTTCCCATTTGAGGGTTTTAAGACCTTACATGCATACGGAGGCCCGAGCTTAAGTTCTGCAACGTTAACCTCCCTTTTGTTGATTATATCTTCGTCGTCGGAAGAACAACCTTCGACTGCGATATATGACACTTTTTCTTTCTTATGATATCGACCCGTCTTGGACTTCTCAGCTCTCAAGCGTTCGATACGTCGAACTATGTCAGCTAATTGGGCCATATCTCTAAGATACTGAGTATCCAACTTTTTCCTTATAGAATAATCCAAACCCCCAGCCGCCATCTCGACTAATTCGTGCTCAGGGACTTGAGTAAAGCATCACGCTTTCAACAATCTAAACCTGTTTAGGTACTGATCAACTAACTCAACAACCTTTCCCTTTACGCTAGCTAGCTCTTTGAGGTTAATCTTCGATTGCCCCATGTAAAATTGTTCATGGAACAATCTCTCCAACTGTGTCCACATTTGGATCGATTATGGAGGTAACATTGTGAACCACATAAATGTGTTCTTTGTAAGAGAACTTGGGAAGTATTTTAACTTTAAATCCTCGTTGTTCGCTATGTCTCCAGCCTCGGTCTGGTACCTGGCCACGTGTTCGACGATGGACTCTTTAGTATCCCCATCAAACTTGGTAAATTTCGGGACTTTCCACCCCCTAGGAAATTTTGTCTGTAAAACAAAATTTGGCAAAACGGAAGAGTAAGTCAGCCGCTGTAGGCAATGACTTATTCCGTTTCGTACTATGATCCGTTCGACAATAACTTCTAGGTTTTGTTCCCCCACGGCTGCTTCGTGTCAGACTTGTCTGACCACTTGGTCAAGATCCTGGTTACGATTAACCATTACCACGGGGGGCCTTCGTGCCACCCTTGGGATCTGTTCGAATTCCTAATATTCTTGTTCGACAGTATCATTAGTCATTTCCTCTTGTCGAGCCGGTGTTTCCGATTGAGGAGGAGGCATAGGGTTTTGAAGGACCGGAGCCCTTGGGGATCCCAAAAAGTCCCATATCCTTGTCATTTGGGTTGCCAATTGCTGGTAACTCTGTGTTGAATCTTGGATCAAAGGCCTTAATATGGTACCCATTTGCTGAGTTAGCATGTGTACCATTTCATGATTACTCTCGTCCATCTGTTGTCTCATAATGACGACAGAACTTGACGTAAAATTTGGGACTAACTAGGACGTCAGTCCAAAACCTGAGGGTCGAACAAATGGGGTTGCCAAAGGTCTAACCCCTAGTAACGGGGGAATGGCGATGATGATGTGTCGTTGTAAGTCAAACCAAGGTTATGCATACTTGACATAAACTCAGTCGGCATTCCTAACGTTCGGTGCATGGGGACCGTGAAATTGGGCATATGTTGCCCAACAGTTCCCATGGTTGTTGGCGTCGGCGTTTGTGGCTGACACATTGTCATAATTGGCCCTACAAGCGATGTCGAAAACGTTGATGCCACGCTAGAGCGACATCGGCAGTTTGGGGCGTCGCCGTGCCTCCCACCGAAGACGTTTCTTCGTGTGGTCTAGGAGACGTCATTTTGCCACTGTGCAATCGCATACACCTAACATTGTTCGAGTCCCGCCGGGTGTGCCAATTTGTTGTTTCGTCAATAATCTCTAGCCTTCCTATGAGAGGGTTACTTGCAGGTCTGGCTACAAAGTCATGGACTTAGTGTTTGAGCGTATGGTGTTTTGGTAAGCAATGTCTTTGAGAAGTTAAAAAGGCATAAATGTAACTGTTGATGAGTTAGGGATGTAGTAAAAAGTATGACAAACGGGAATGTATTAAAAGTAAAGCAAAAAAGTAAAGGTAAATTGGTAAGATTAAATGCTCTATGAATGTAAATGGAGGCAAAGGTACATTTTTATAGGGAGATGACTCTTTTCTCATAAACGCTTTGGTACTTCAAGTTTACTCCTACTGCAAAGCTAAAAATGTCACCCTTGGAATCATCCCTAACACTTGTTTAAATACTAATAAAAAGTAACCGTCGGGGGGTTACGAACCTATCTTATGATGACACGTGTCAGTCCACTTCCCCCATGTATGTAGATAACTACCCACGTTCTTTGACTGCCAATGATCGCCCTCGCCATTTAGACATTTCGACTTCGACCAGAGACTATAAATGTCGACCCATGGATTTGTTCACCTTCCTGTCGATGCTGTTCCGACGGGTTCCTTAGTCGAAATGATTTCCTTTTTTGGCAGGAATTGGTCAGCTAACACATGTGGGAACAAATGTTTCAGCATGTGGTCCTTGTTTGTAGGACAAGGCTGTTACTGTATGCGCTCATTTTCCAACTGTCTATAATGCACTTTCTGTTACTTGTGAAGCAAGGATTATTGTTATCTTTTAACAATTTGTTTTACTTGATTATTTAATTAAATAATTTAAATGAATGAGATTTAAATAAGAATTCAAATCAAGTCAAATCTTTTTTGAAGTTTTTTTCTAGAAACAAATCCTAACTGAATCTTCACCGTATCTTGCCAAAATACAAGGAGAAAATGCCATATATAAATTGCTATATAAATGAGAAATATAAAGATGACCGTTCTTTAATTTTCTTTTTTTAAATTATAAGTAAATTTTAAAATATTTAGAAATACTATATTTAAATTTAAATCTTATAAAAAATATTATTTTTAAGTAAAAACTATTTACTTTAAATTCAATAATAATAATTACTTAATAGTCATCTAAACTTTATTCATTATCTTTATTTTCCTTCACTTTCTTTCCTTGTAATTTCTTATGATAACCAAACACAGTTAGAGATTTAGAATTTCGTAGTATCGAGGTACTTTTATTCTTTTCTTGAGCAGGAAGTTGAGCCTGTAAAAACACCCACTCACGCATTAGTCTGTTCAGTTTTGAAAAAGAGAGAAAAAAAACTTCCGTCTCTTCTCGTCACTGCCATCGACCACAGCAAGCACTGTCACGTCAAATTACCGAAAAACCCTCGAGAAGAAGTAACCAGAAACGATGAGTCGTGGAAGCGGAGGTGGATACGATCGTCACATCACCATTTTCTCCCCCGAGGGCCGTCTCTTTCAAGTAGGTACGTAATTTGTATCAGTGACTCTTTGTTTTTGTTCGTTTCAGAAGAATGTGTTTCAACGGTTACGTTTTTTTTGTTTTTTGTTTAGTTCTTTTCAGTTTTCGTTTCTTCTAATTTTTATGATTTAAATTTAACTTACTAGGTAGTTGTTTATTGAGCTAGGTTTGTAATTTTTCTTGATTTGTTCATTTCAATTATTTTGATTGCAATTGTTAAAGTGTAATTTGAACAAATAGCCATTGTTATATGATATATGATACGCTGTTTAGTTTATTAAAGTGTTGTCATTGTAGTACAGCGGAATTCAAACATGCTGCTATTTTCTTTTTGCAATTTGTGATTGTCAACATTATTGTTAACATGAATTCATGATTTGACGCGTTACTTGTATTTAAACTAGGCTTAATTTTATTTGTTTTGAAATGGGTTGTGTAGTTTGTTAGGACTTAGGATGTATTTTTCTGAGTTGGGGTAGTTTTTGAATGTGTTAAACAGAGTATGCTTTCAAGGCAGTTAAATCTGCAGGGATAACCTCGATTGGCGTTAGGGGAAAAGATTCGGTTTGTGTGGTTACTCAGAAAAAGGTTCCGGTGAGTAGAGGATGTTGACTGTTAACTTTATTATTTTGCTTGTACAAGTATTTGTGCTGGATACTTAGGTCGGAATGTTGAATGCAGGACAAGCTCTTGGACCAGACAAGTGTAACACATCTCTTTCCCATCACAAAGTACCTTGGTTTGCTGGCCACTGGCATCACAGGTATGTTCTTCATTTCATCTATTTATAAATACTTTGTTCTAGGTTTGTGAAATTGTTTCAACACATTTTTTGTGTAGATCTGAATGTTACTGTCATAGTTGTACAATCTCTATGGCCAACATATGATCAAATTCACAATATAGAAATACTGTTTTCGTTTAAATATATGTTTGGCTCCAGAGGAGTAGTCAATTGATGATGCTATTGATTTTAAATAACCACCCATCATCATGTGTCATCCTATGAACAACCACTTGCCGTCACCTATGAACGACCATTCTTTTTTATCAAACCATCATTCCAGAAAACAACAACGTAGACAAAACCAAAAAAATTAAGAGAAAAAATATCAAGAATAAAGGAAATCAGCATCAAGATTCCTCCTCCCTTATTCAAAAAGGTGAACTTCCTCTTCTCCATCACCTAAGATCCATCCTTGATCTATTCTACTTCCCAGTAAATAGTGAATCAAAAAATGATTAAACCATATTAAATTGCAGTGGCGTTCGCACCGACACAGACTACACAAACCAGTGGTTCAACCGAAATGTTACTGCACTTATGATGTACCACAGCCATTGGATTGGACCTATTACATGATGGACTGGTCTCCAACCACCCTTTTCTGCGACCTTTCATGACCTTGCCCTTCATTACATTCAAGAGCAAATATGGCACAAGCACCTATTGAGTTTATAATTTGTTTAAAATTATAATGGCGAGTTAGTTGATTAAAATGGGTGCCACATGAAATAAAATGACACGTCGGAAGTGCCAAGTAGACATTTGTTTGCCACATCATCATTTTTGTAACGCTAGATGATGATAGAGACCAAATACAATGAAATCTGACTTTCTAGGGAAGAAAACCAAAAGACAAATTTATAGGAACAAAAACCGAAATTTGCAGAGACGAAATATTTATTTAAACATATTGTTTTTCTATGAGTTGAACTTTATATGATAAAATACATTAGATTCCGACTGCTGAAAATGAATATTTTTTGAACTATGGCATGTGATAAATTGTATTTAATTTCAACCATAGACAATGATAGCGTTGTTTTCTGAGTTGACATATGTTCATACATTTATATTGAACTAAAATATTTTTATTTCTCTCTTCTTTTCAGCTGATGCCAGGACACTAGTTCAACAAGCAAGAAATGAAGCAGCTGAGTATCACTTTAGATATGGATATGAGATGCCTGTCGATGTGCTGTCTAGATGGTAGGTGGTTAAGTTTATAACAATATTATACATATGCTGCTATATTACTAGACCCTTGGTGCTTATGACTCTTTCATGTCTACCTTTAAAACTCACTATTTTGAAACAAAAGAGCAGAAGAAAAGAAAGAAAAATTATGGTGAAGTATGCTTGATGCTATCATTAAACCCTTAATTATGGCTTTAAAAGACTCCTAGCCCTAAATAAATAGGAAAATCAAGAAACAAATAATGATTAGAACTAAGAAATATGGAGACTAATTCCATAGATAATTTAAAATACTCCTAGATTAGAAATTGATACTAGGAGATAAAATAACATAATAACAAAGATATTATGAGATATTTCATATGCTCTAAATAGTTTTACAATTTGTTGATACCATTTTTTTGCATCTGAAGTTCGTAATCTTTTATGCTGACAGGGTTGCAGACAAATCACAAGTCTATACCCAACATGCTTATATGAGACCACTTGGAGTAGGTATGCGTTTCTTTTCCTTTGATGTTTTTACTGATGAGCAGTTTTTAACCTTTTGCAAAGGTTGCATACTTCATTTTATGATATTTTATAACTCAACTACTTTTTGTCATTATTGATGTCATTTTCTCATTCTGTGATTTTTAATCTATTGCGGTGCGAAGTTGCCATGGTTTTGGGTATTGATGACGAATATGGGCCCCAACTTTACAAATGTGACCCTGCTGGTCATTACTTTGGTCACAAGGTACATACAAGATCATTTCTTCTTTGCTGTCAGATGATTTGAGTTGTTTAATAGGAGAAGATGAAAAATTTGGTCGTAGTAATTATGATTGTTTTTTCTTTATTGAACTTGTCTCTTCTAAAATGTGCTCTCACCATAGATTTGTGATGTCAAATCATGGCTGAGACTAAAGCAAGATTTTCTTTGTGAAATTTGTTTGTTGATTATTGACGAGGAGGTAAAGAATTCAATAAAGAAGTTATCATGATAAAATACTAACTATCTATATAATTGCTATGACAACAATGGCCTCTATGCATCTAAACCGAGAAGAAGGAATTTTATAAGTCAATAGTGGTGAAAGGGACTTCGTAAATGAAGAGAGAAAATATTGTTTATCATTTATTAGAAAGGAATGTTACTATAAGAGATTGTAAGTGCGGTGGCAGAGGATGGATGCTGTAACACCGTATAAATTTAGAAATTATTATACAATGTTAAACATAACAATATTCAGATGTGATCTTCTGGAACTTAATCTTGAAGGCCACCTCAGAGGGAAAATGAAAATAACAAATGAAGTAAAATACATTAGCGGAGTTACATTATTAACAATCTCACTTTTATAACCTAATAAATAAATTCTAGTCTTATGTCTTTGATTCTTCGCTTGAATAAAAATGATAAACAACTTGGGGTGAAAACTAATTTCGTCGGGTTTCTACTAAACCTCAACTCTACTCACACCATCATCAAAAACGCTGGTCATTACCTCTCTATACAGACTGATTTTCTGATGATAACATGTCTAACTTCTAACATCTTAACTAAAATCTTAGGAATGACTTGTCGTATCTTCTAAGAATAACTAATTGAGGTCTTAAGAATTTTCTGATGATAACATGTCTAACTTCCAACATCTTAACTAAGATCTTCTAAGAATAACTAATTGAGATCTTAAGAATAATTGACTGAGATTCCTAAGAATGATTGGGAACCCTATTCTGAATTTTGGTCTCCATATGGTTTGAGCCTAAATGTTTAGATTTTTGCACGTGAGAATTATCCGTGTTGGAAATAGAAAAAAATGCATCGTATGTTTTCCATTAAAATGAACATTTAAGTCTTAGGTTCATGTATATTTAGATTCATGCATTTAAAAAGTTGCACTATTATTTATTTCTCCTTGTAAATATAATATGTAATTAATTATATAGTGTGTATAAATATCACAGTTGCTGAGTGTTTTACTCACTCAAGCACATTTAGAAAGTTTCTTATTTCTATATTTCACATGTTATCAGAACTTTTAATCTAGGGGACTCTACTTCCGCTAATCATTATTTAGAGATCTGACTGAGCATTTTTATGCTGTTAAAATCCTTCAATCTTGACTGGGCAACACTTGCTGTCAAGTTTTTCCAATTAAACACGGCTTGTTCTTTCTGGCCTCCATTTGCATAATTTCGTACTTCTTCCTGTAGCTGACTGTCCAACCGTTGTCTCTACACTTTCCGGAAGCCGTTCGTATAGTTTTTTGCTACCGTCGGCACAACTCTGCACTTTTTTCAGCAGCCGTCTGCACCAGATGCTGTCTCTACATTTTCTGGGTTGATTTTTTTATCGAATCTTGTTTTCTTTGATATCTTATACATAAATATTTGGTGGTTGCTTCTGTTTCCTTTATGACCAATATTATAGAAAAGTCATTAGGTAATTGTAGTGTGGCGTGTTAAGAGTCCCACATCGGATAATATATGGCCTGAACATGTGTTTATAAGTGGGGACAATCCTCACCTTACTAACCGGTTTTGTAGGATTGAGTTATGCTCCACCACATTTCTTAACATGGCGTATTCTGGTAAGCTTCCACTCTCATTTGGATTTCATGTCTCAGAAACACCGTCTTACTTATTTTGGATATTAGATTTAGGAGCCACATACCACATGACACCCTCTTCGAAACAGATCTCCACATATTCCCCTTGTTCCGGTAATAAAAAAAATTCTACTGCAGATGGTACTCTTGTAACTGTAGCTGACATTGGAGATATCCAAATAAATCATTCTTGTTATAAGTAATTAATTAATTTGTTATTTTTATTAGTAATTTGAGTTCGAGTCTTTAGTAAGGCCCATTAGGTCAGAATACTCTATTTTAAGAGATTAGCACTTATATATTCTTAATCATAATATATCAAATTATTCAACTTTGATATGGTATTAGAGCCTAGTTTAAATATCTGATGAGCCACCTACAATGAGGTTTCCGCTATTGGACCACCCACCATTTATTTCCACGTTCCAGATGTCCAGTCCTAGGCGTGAGGGTGTGTTAAGAGTCCCATATCAAATAATATATGGCCTGAACATGCATTTATAAGTGGGGGGAATCCTCACCCTAGAAGCCAGTTTTGTAGGGTAAGTTAGGTCCAACCACATTTCTTAACAATTCTATACCCCTAAAAATGGTCCTCCATGTTCCAAAATTATTCATCAACCTAGTCTCCATACAAAAACTTACAAAAGATTTATCCTGTAGTGTGACTTTTCATATGATTGTTGTATATTTCAGTATAAGGAGTCGGGAAAGACGTTTGGACATGCTAGAGAAAGGAATGGCCTTTACTATCTTGAAGAATCAAGTCAGTGTAGAAAAATCCACTTGTCCCACTCATTTATGTCAGAGTCAGTACTCTCTAAAATGGAAAAAACCTTCCTTTTTCACCGTCGATTAGGTCATCCTTCTTTTGGAGTCATTAAAGTTTTGTTTCCATCTTTATTCAATAAGGTAGATATTGAAAGTCTTCATTGTGATGTGTGCGAGATTGCTAAACATAAGCGTTTACCATTTCCATTAAACAACAAAAGAAGTCTTTCCCCTTTCTATCTTATTCATTCAAATGTTTACCAATCTAAATGTAATAGGTGCTAGGTGGTTTGTTACTTTTATAGACGATTGTACCCGAGTTACTTAGGTGTTTTTACTCCAAAACAAGTCCGACGTCAGTGATGTTTTCCCAAAGTTTTTCTACACAATTAAAAATCAATTTGGAGTAAACATCAAAAGGCTTATGTCTGATAATGGCAAAGAGTACTTCAATCATGTTACTTCTTTCTGTCAAAAAGAGGGAATTGTCCACGAGTCTACTTGTGTTAAAACACCACAACAAAAAGGAATTGCAGAAAGAAAAAATGGGCATCTCTTAGACCAAATCCGAGCACCGTTGTTTCATCAAAATGTTCCAAAATATTTATGGGGGAAGGCCGTTTTCACTAGCACATATCTCATTAATCGATTAACTTCTAGGGTATTAAGGTTTAAGAGTCCTATGAATGTTCTTTCTTCCTTCTATCCAAATTTTTCAATAAGTAGTAATCTTAAACCTAGAATCTTTGGGTGTGTCTCATTTGTCCATGTGCATAGTCAAGACAAACAAATTTGACCCTAGAGCCCTAAGATGTGTTTTTGTCGGGATATAACCGTCCTCCATCTAAAAAGTTTTTTGTGTTTTGGGATGTTATCTTTCACGAGGAGGAACCGTACTTCACTTAACCTTATCTTCAGGGGGAGAATTTTAAGAAAGATAAGCTTGAAAGTCTCGATTTTTCTGGTCTTGAGTTAAATTCACTCAATCTATCTCGTATCTTCTAAGAATAATTAATTGAGGTCTTAAGAATAATTGACTGAGATTCCTAAGAATGATTGTGAACCCTATTATGAATTTTGGTCTCCATTTGGTTTGAGCATAAATGTTCAGATCTCCGCACGTGAGAATTATCCAATGTTGGGAATAGAAAAAAATGCATCGTATGTTTTCCATTAAAATGAGCATTTAAGTCTTAGATTTATGCATTTAGAAAGTTGCACTATTATTTATTTCTCCTTATAAATATAATATGTAATTAATTATATAGTGTGTATCAATATCATAGATGCTGATTTTTTACTCACTCAAGCACATTTAAAAAATTTCTTATTTCTATATTTTATAATCCGAAAGTCTAAACCTATATGATATGTAAACATGAAGGAGCCTAGTAATTAGAGCTACCTTTACAAGTCAGATTTGGGCTCGTGACACTGTAGTCACCATAATAAATTGGATACATATTAAGATTGGAGATAGATTATCTTTGTAAGTGGTGTCCCACTTACCATGACTTATCTGTTTCCTCATTTTCTCGTATAAACATAGAACCCATTTAAAACGCGGTATATCTTTCTCTCTCTCTCTAATTGCGCGGGTAATTGAATAGTTGATCTAATTACATGCAGACTTTCTTAAACAAGAAACATACTTAGCCCATCATTCATTCATCACAATGCATCAGAGAAGTCATGATGCTCATTACCTGTTTCTACTAAATCTTATGCATTTATACTTGCTAGATATTAACTAGTTTCATTTCTAACACATATTCCTCTTAATTCGTAACAATCCTTTAGCATACATTACTTTCTTGTAACAATCCTTTATCATTCATTACTTTCTTATAATTACATATTAGGAGTATTTTATGGTTAGCATTATGGGAGTCACTTAAGGGATAATTAACCTAGCTAATTTAGAGTTTAAAACATATAAATTAGGATTTATGGTCAGCCACCAAAGAATATTACTGCCCGGTGGTAATATTCCTGGTGACCAGTCAGAGTAAATTACGACTTGGCTGTAATACTTATTACGGCCGTAATTGGCCTAGGGCGCACACACCAAATTTCCGGGAACACAATCTCATCAGAAAATTCCCAACTCTCGACCCTCATTCAAACTCAATTTTTCTAGCATCCTAACATGATCCGTTACCCCATAAATTCATAACTTGCACATCATTCTACAACTAAGAACCTAGGGATTTAACATGCAATCACTATTTCATAATCTAGGGTTCCTACTGAGTGGAATCATGACCTTAGGGAAGGGAAAATCCACCTCGGGGAACTTGTTTCATTCCTTGCTGCATGCAACACTTTTCCATAGTTGTTCTTCCAATCTCTTAACTATTCCATTAAATTTTTAAGCAATGATCAATCCTTCCCTTAGATTCGAAGTTATTATTGTGACCAGAAAGAAGAGAGGGTTATTAAATTATCAAGACAGAAATTGGAAAATGGAGAAGGATAAGAGATGCCTTGTCTTGCTTAAGTCAACATCCATGTTCAAGCAACTTTTTCCTCTTCTCTCTCAATTGTGTAAGGAGGAATGAAGGAGAAGAGAGAAATTTCTGGTTTTCTCTTCTCACTCCCTTCTATACATGCTCTGGAAAAAAGTCTTTGCCCTTGCTAAGCTATGTGCATTTCTTTCAATGCCCTGGCCTCATAACTAATATTCCTAATTTGATCAATTGATCACAACTCCTGGTTTAATGACTTAATCACCTTCTTGAAACTTACTAAACCTTAATTCGTATTGAGTTATCCAATAGCAACACAAAATGATTAAAATACCCTTCATTACTTGAAAGTTACATAAGTGCCCTCACTTCATTGTTAAATTCCCAAATCTTCCTTGATTATTAATTAAAATTTAAGGGATTAATTATGTTCCTTAAGACCTAATTAGTCTTAACTCGCCTTGAAGTGCCATAAGACATTTGTAAAATGACCAAGATATCCTTTAAAGTCAAATGCCCATTTTACCCTTCAATCTTCTAATCCCATAATCCTCTATATCTCCTTGATTCACAACACATTAAACACCTTCAATACATCCCAACAAGTCCTTGATTAATATCACAACATAACACCTCTATTTATTAGAATAGGAGAATCACAACAAGTCCTTGATTAATATCACAACATAACACCTCTATTTATTAGAATAGGAGAAGCACAACAAGTCCTTGATTAATATCACAACATAACACCTCTATTTATTAGAATAGGATAATGTGGGATGTTATAGATGCAGTTAGAAAATCTAATATCTTGTCATTTTAAAATTGTTTTAGCAGCCTTGGATTTATCATAAACTTTGCTGTCAATAGTGGAACATAGCGCGGTGGGTGGCCGCGCCCACACACGACGTTGCAAGTGGGAGTGGCAGTCATTGCGGCTGCCTTCACGGCGGTATATCGCATAATCGCAGCGCTCCTGGAACGCGGTACATTTTTTTGGTGAAAAATGTAGGGTTACCGTAGTATGAAAAAATAACCTAATGGACTTCTTTTTGTTTGGACCAATATGGGCTTCTGTTTTAACTGAACTGTACAATACAATAACAACAGAAGTAACTTGAGGCTGCTAGGGAAGAATAGTTATAGTGGTCAGTGAAATGATTTGAATTGCTCGAGTGAAATTGCTCTCAGCCTTGTTATTTATAGCCAAGTGATTACAATATAATGTACTATTAAATCCCTCGATTATAGGGATAAAATCAATAAATCTAATCATTGAGGTATTTACTCAACAAACTATAATTTAAATCTAATACATACCTTCCCCCTCAAGCTAAATCTTACTAAGCTTTAACCTGGTAACAAATATATCCTTTGAAAAAGAAAATCAAACCAAACCAACCAATATTATAACACAATGAACCTTCACAAACTACATTCAAACATAGCAGTGACAATATTGGGTCAGAAGTTGTCTTTGCTTGAAACAACCAACTTAAGTGTGAGATCAGTGCTGGTGAATCAATATTGTGAATAGTTGGACAATGCGACTACCATTAAAGGAAAAACTAACTTAAGTGGCTGATGCCAACGACTCAACCTTGACTTTGGTTAGGCGAAGTGACTACTGGAGGCTATTGACTGTGTGCTGAGTGACTTAACATATCACAGCATACTCGACATTGATGTTGCTAACAAGCAACTTAGAATAGAAAAGATGCGCTATATTGGCCCTAAGAGGAATGTGCTAACAAGACATTGAAATACTAAAAACATTATTAATAAGCTGTGTCCAAAATTATCACCAAAGACTTAAAATATTGAAGCAACATACAATGGGAGGCAATCACAATGACGAGAGAGCAAAATACTATAGAAAAGCTACTTGGATGCATTCTCAACCATAAAAAACCTATGAAACAACTAGGAAACCTCTGGAACACCTTAAACGTGGCAGGACCTATAGACTGGAAGTGGTCCTAACTGAACCAGGAAGGGGAGGTGAGTCTATCGGAACCAACGGAGGAGACCTAAAAGGCGGCGTGCGAACTTCACATGTTGGCAAGATTGGAGGCAGTGGAAACGCCTGTGACAGCGCGTGAGATAGCAGTTGATAGTGGCTCTTCGGGGCGTAGCTTATCTGTCATAGGGATAAAACCAAAAAACCTAATCATAGTGATATTTACTCAGCAAACTATAATTTAAATCTAATACATACATTATCAGTTACAAATATTTACTATTATATCCAATTTTTATCCTTTATTTTTACTATTTTATCTATACCTATATATAATATATAAAAGAGATAATAAGCTTTGGCATTGTGATTTTTTCTTACAATTTTACCCTTCTTTTGAAGTATTTTATTTATATTCGAGTCCTTTACCCAATCAAACAAATGATTTTTTTTAAATAACTGCATAAATTTCTTAACTTCCATTTTAGTTTTAAAAAATTGTAACTTCTAGTATTTACCTCTTTATCATAATAGGTAATGTCTAGGGTGTCAACATAGTTGGGATTCCTTGCATATTACAGTGATGCCTCTGCATGCCATTTTTCCATTTGAAAAACATTTTGTTTTCTTACTTTCTTTATCACTTCACGTGTCCATGATCAGTTACCATACACCTGCAGTCAGAAACTGAAGTGTGTATTTTTCTAACAATCTATTGTGTACTCAGGCCACAAGTGCTGGATTGAAGGACCAAGAAGCAATCAATTTCTTGGAAAAGAAGATGAAGAATGACCCTTCATTTAGCTATGAGGAGACAGTTCAGGTAATATATGTTTAATTTTTCCCACTCCCATTTTGCAGGCCATATGTTGTGTGAAAGATGTAGGTGCTTTTTATTAAAGTGATACTGGAATGGGGCTCCATTTGTCTAGCTTGAGAAATTGACAGTCTTTCACTCAACCTTTTTCTTGGTATAAAATGAGAGATTACTCCTTATTGCTGGTAATCAAATATCCTATAGACTTTTCTTGTTTGGTCGAGACTCATTTGGAATTATCTAGTATATAGTAACTAAATGAAACACAATCAGTTAGTTACATTACAGTTATTCAATGCGCTAGTTACTGGTAGTTAGTTTCTATCAATAGGAGATTCTACTCTTTACTGTTAGGTCATGAAGCTAGATTTGAAAATTTTAGCAAGAAATCCCTGGCCTCTACAACTTCTGTTATTGTTGCTGAAGCATCTTCCGTTGTGCTTTGTCAAATTCTCCTGAGACCAATGAAGCTCAGTATAAACTTCCTTTCCAGAACTTCTAGTTCTCGTCGGAACAACTTTACAACTTGTCCAATGTGGATAAACAATCAATTTTTTTATCATACTGTTTTTTGTTTCTTTTCTAGCAACTCTTAAAATTTTTCAATAAATATTTTTTGTTCTATTATGACTATGAATCTGCATTAGAATTATTTGAAAAGATATTGGATGTGGATGCTGAAGATTTGGCCATATTTAGTAAAATGTGAGAAGTTGGTTAAACATAGTGAAACATGATGCAAGTGATCTTAGTGTTGGATTTTTACTGACGGGGAGTAAGGTTGATAATTATTGTGTTTCTGAGTGCTTAATCAGTCCAATAATGTAGTAAAATCAAACCCCAAATATTTATTGGATCTTTCTGTGTTTTGTTAAATCTATATCGTCACTGAAGACCGTATAAATTGTAAATATAATTTTGTTAAACAGTCATCTGCATATGCTTTTAAGGTTCTAATTGCACGTTCTTCTTTTTTTATACAGACTGCCATTTCTGCCTTGCAATCAGTTCTTCAAGAGGATTTTAAGGCCACTGAGATTGAGGTGGGAATTAACTTTTAATGCTCAAATACCTTTATGTCACTGTTAATTGACATTCAGTAAAACATCAATTTTCATTTTAGTTTCACTGTTTCATTCCTGAAGAGCCAAAACATTACTTTGCCTTTAATTTTGAAGATCAGATACAACTGTACTGTAGTTTTGTCATCTAACAATTAGGCCTGTAGTTTTGTTTGCTGTCCAGTGGTTGCCTTTATGTCCCCTCTTTTCATAACTAAATAATTATTTCTTCTTTGATAATACTATACCATCCATAGTAAAAAAAAGATGATGGAAAATAGCTTAGGTGGATTGAGCATAGGTTGGGCATAATTAAGGGTGCAAACGTTCGCCTCGAAAAAAAAGGGTGGGGCAGGTCGGGTCCCTGAGCACCGCACCTTTAAATCCTAAATGCAAAATTTTATGTTAATACTGTAATAAGGAGATGCCCGATGGGCAAGACCTGTTTTGCCACCCCTATTTGGTCAAAGAGAAAGAAGACCGGTAGATTCTGTAATAAGGAGAATAAATCAAATGAACTGTAGTCAAACAACTAGAGGTAGGGTAGATCTAGAAAAATTATAAGAGAAACTATTAGGAAATATCTTGAGATTAACGAAGTAGATGGAAACATGATTTTTAATAGAACATTATAACGTAGTTTGATCAATACAGCGGAACTTATTTAATGAGATAATGTTTGGTTGTTGTTGTAATCACAAATCCATTAGTTTTACTCTTTAATATGATAAATAGAAAAATAGTCTGGTTTATGATTTTTGTTTTCAGGGTTTAAGCATATATTGATCCGTTCTTGAAGCTTTGTATTGTAATATTGGTTGTCCTCCTAGAATGATTGAGTGGTTGCTGTGCATTTTTTTTGGCATTTTTATTTTTATTTTTATTTTATTGGTTAAAGATTCTTTTTGGTTATTTCCATCTAACAAATACTTTTTCTAAGTGATTTGATGCAAGTGGCTGTATTTTGATGCAAACGACTATTTTGAGTTTTCTAGGTTGGAGTTGTGCAAAAGCATAATCCAGAATTTAGAGTTTTGTCCACTGAGGAAATTGATGAGCACTTGACTGCAATAAGTGAGCGTGATTGAGTTCATTAAAAGGATTTGACTATTCAAACTTTATGATGTTAAATTAAATAATTTACATGCTATCTTTGAATTGATAATTTTATGGTATTTGAGAATATCTGGTTACCAAATCTAAAGTTGAAGATTATGTATGCCGTTATTATAAAGTTGGAGCTTGCGAATCAGTCACTCGCTTGATTGTAACACTTAGAGCAAGGGTGGTCCTATCTTGTGCCTCGTTAGCATAACTATTTCTACGTTCTAGTCATTAGCTGCATCAGGAAATTAAGGGCGTGCGTTATTAGAGGGTCGAGCATAACACAATCTGACAATCTCAATGGTTAATTTATTGTCACATAACAATTTCATAGGTGACCTTCACCTGATTTTCAAATTCCTAGTGTCATAATCCTAAATTCTGCTCCAACGTTTTACAATATAGATCCATTTGCATTTAACTAATTTGTTGTCTCTGTTTCTCACCAATTTCTCACGTACTTTTTTTAAGAGAGCTCAATTTTCATACGGATGGATGAAATTTTTTCGTTTTTCAAAGTAATGGATAAACATTCGAATCAGTATCTTGAGTAGGATAATTCTTAGAATCACCAATAAAAGAATCATTTTCAATATTTACCTCTGACTCAAGCAACTGTTGTCGTTTTTGGAGCTAATCTAATTTATTTTTTCTCTGATACCTATAATTGGCATCGAAAGTGTCGGTTCTTGCAAAACGAAAAGAAGACTATGAGCACACTTAAGACTATGATTAAGAGTATGTTCACTCACAATAAACATCTAAAGTTCAAATGTAGACTCAAAATTAGGAGTAAACTTAATATGACTAGGAGTAAATTCACTCAAAATAGAAACTAAGACATGTGTTTTTATGGAAGCTATGACTAAAGATAAATTCATTCATATTTTCCCTTGAGGATGAGGATGAGTGAAATAAGACATTTTCGTGAAAGATGATATCTTAAGAAATAAATAACTTACAACTAAGAGGAGGATAAATTTTGTACCATTTTATTTTAGGAGGATAACCCACAATGACACATCTAAGTGCACAAGAATCTTATTTAATTTGGTTGTGCTTATGGATATGGGAAAAAGCTACTCACCTAAATACTTGAGATTTATGATCCTACAACATAAAAGCAGAAGAAAAAGTGAAATCTTAAACCGAACCTTAATATAATTTTGGGACAAACATTTGAAAGACAAGAGCTTGTATGACTTCAAATAAATGATGATTTTTTCTTTCTCTAACATCATTTTGTTTTAGGAGAGTTGACACATGCAAATTCATGGATGATATCTCGTTTACTCGTAAAGTTGAAAAAAGTTATGATGAACATATTCTAAACCATTGGAATAACGTATTCTTTTAATATCTTTCCCAAATTGTATTTGTGCCATATTGTAAAATTGAATAAACAAATTGTTTAACACTAGAAATTAAAACAAACCATCTCACCCCATAAATATTCAAAATAAGGGTTGATCCCCTAACATCAGAATAAATAAGATCAAATAGTTCAATATTTTTAGTAAAACTCAGATAAAAAGTAGTTCAATTATATTTAGAAAATGGACAAATATCACATTTTAAAAACTTAACAAATCGTTTTAAAAATAGAAACAAAAACATACCTTTATTAATGAAAAAAGATAATGACTAAGACGCATGTGTTGAAGTTATTTTTGAGAAGCAGAAGATAAAGACTCTAAATGAGATTCAAGTAAAGATGACAACATCTTATGATCAACTCATGCATCTTCTCTGTTGCAAGGTCATGAAAAGTACAAATGAAAGTAAATATAAAATTTATTATTTACCATCTATTATTTACAAATGTGAGAGGTAAGTGAAAAGTAACATACCCAATGTGAAAAAAATAAATTGTTATAAACAATTATTTATTCAAATTACTCAAATTAATATCACGTGCTACCTTCATCCTTAATCGACTTTTATTTGTCCTCTACGGATCATAATTCATATGCATTAAGTATGTCTCTATTTCTTTTGTTTGGAAAACTAAGTAGAGTTTCTTTACCTACTTTATAAATTTCTCCCGTAACACAGCAAATTTTTAAAAATATTTTTGTTTTTAGAGATACATTTTCGGAAGTACTCCAATACACATTTAATTAAGATTATTGAAAATGATATTTTATTATTTGATTTATTTTATTTTGGAGATATATTTTCGGGATTTTTTCATAGTTACATTTCCGCAAGTCAGACATATCAGTACTAGACTAAAACACAAATGATTCTTCCAAATTGAAATTAAAATTCATAAAATAAAATTAGGATTACATAAATGAGTTCAATATAAAATGCAATATTACACTTCAATATCCAGGTGGACGCTTCAACATCTTCATAATATCTTTGACGGATCTTGAAATCGTCGCTTTCAACTCAAGCAGAACTTTTGTTTCGAAACGGGAAAACGTATTCCACATAACCCTTACACCCGCTTGCGTGTTGAGCTCAAGTTTGCTAAACTCAATCTTCCATCTATTGACAATTGACGATGAACGGTACTCGAGTTTTTTAATCTTTCAATTATCTCCATAAGATAAGAGATAATGAATTTCATCTTTGATATCATCAAGGGAGGTGAAGTCGTTAAGCTTGAATGTGCGTCCGGGAGCTCCATTGGAGAAGGAGACATTTGCGACATACCAGTCAATGTTTAGTGACGACATTTGAGATATTTTTAGTTTGTGCGAATATAATATAAGAGCACCTTAGTTTATAGAAACTATAAATCAATATGGACCACTCAATGACTGATATGATGATTTCAAAGATATATTTATGGAATCGCACTCTATTATCTTGTTCTGAAGATGCATTTCCGGAACTTGTCCTGAACTAGTTTCAAAACAAAACACTAAAATATAACCTATTTCTTAATTGACAAAAACACAAATTTTGTCATGGGGAAGATAAAAAATGTATAAAATATAAAATATGATCAAAAGGTGAATATATAACACTTCATTTATATTGAGACACAATTACATACAATTATTAGGGTGAAGGATTTGGTTGAAAACCAACTATGTCAACAATGACTATGGAAATTCACATGATGCAGTAGAAAGATTTATGGTGCTTTAAGAAATTCTCATATTATTTCAATTCTTTTCTTCTAAAGTAAATTATCTGGAAGATAAATATGATTTAGAAGTTAATGGGCCTTTTTGAAAACATTGTTTACTTTCATTTTTCATTTTTAAAAACGTGTTTATTTTAATTTTTTTATTACAAGGTGTGCATAAGTTCAACTGAGAGAGAAACTAAACAAAGGTTACACGGGGGTTGAAACACCCCCATAATATTTTGAAAAGATATGGGATTTTTGAAATCAACTTGCACATGTTTGATTTATTTTAACCGAGTACTTGATGACCCGGGGAGAAGTACACACTAAGAGTGGGCTGAAATATAGGATGGAGTCAAAAGAGTCTGTCTCGAAGTGTAAATTGTCTGAAAGACTAATGTTGGGTTAAGCGAGCTGGTGGAACAAGCTCGATGGAAGGATTATTCAAATATGAAGACTAATATGTTGATAACATACTTTTGACCAACTGATAACATTATTGCCTATGATATGTCAATAAAGTCGATTTCAATCACCATAAGAGGTCACACTAATTAGGTACAATCACCTTAATAATCTTTAATGGGCTTTGAGTATGGAGAGCATTAAAACTACTATATAAACAATTGATAACCAAAAGAGGAGATATACACAATTCAGTGGAGAGACAATTGAGAATTTAAATGGCCTTCAGCTGGTAGAGTTACAATGATGCACTTTTCTAGTATATTTGACGCTCACTATGGGCCCAAGTAAAATGGACCTTAGTAGCACAAAAAATTACTAACAACACTCTAATCCCATATCACAATGTTGATGGATATCACAAGTAATATCAACAATGATTCCATGGCGAAGATGCTAGCCGCTATGGAATTTCATCACTAGAATGAAATGTGTAGAATAATGTCGGTGACCTATAGTAGCAACAAGCATATCTAGATGTGATTGAGCAAAAAAAAAACCCACAAATCCTTAACTACTCGTTGCCAAAATTTAGGATGCTCCAGTCCCTAAAGATTTCAAACCGCTATCCCTAGTATCATTTGACAACAATATTGGCACCCATGAGTACATAATCTCCATCAACACTTAAATGACTATCATCGGGGTAGCTGACTAGTTAAAGTGCAAGTTAATGGCTAGTAATTTGAAGGAGGTAACCCTCTTGTAGTATATGAGCCTCCTAAGATTCTCAATATCAAGTTACTAAGATCTACAAGAGATATGATCCATTATTTCTCGACCAACAAACACATAAAGATTTCCACGAAGAGCCATTTAAATGTTCGCCAATACTATTTTGAATCGCTGGGTGAGTATTTGGCTAAGTTTAACAAAGAGACTGTCAAGGTCGCCAATCCAAACTAGAAGATACTCATCGGGATTTTCTAGAACGGACTCAAAGCCGAGCACTTTTACGAGTCCCTATTCTAAACGCCGACAAATTTGATGGAAGAGATCATGGTAAGAACTGAATGCTATATTAAAGGAGAAGAAATAAATGTAGGAGAGAGAGCTCGATATGTAATATAGAAGAATGGAAAAAATATGAAGCGTCCGAACAACAAAGGAATCAGAACACAATACCAGTTCGAATGAAGGCTACGTTCAAACTGCTAGGAGGCCATTTGGAGCATTCCACCCCACTGAACACAAAGAGGGATCAGATACTCTAGGATGTCTATCACACCTAGGTCATTCCCGAATCTTTTCCCCCCAAAGGAGAGTTAATGGGTTGTGCTCCCCAAAAGTGGTGCAAATATCACTTGATATGTGGTCACCATACTAATGATTGCCACCACCTGAAGTGAGAAATTGAAAGTCTAATCCAGGAGGGCCTTCTACAGAGATACATGCAGGGAAATTCACGTAATTCAAAAAGGAGAGTACCACATACAATAGAAGATCTTGAAATAACATCCCAACCCAAAAGGAGTAGGAGGCGTAAAGAAATGCATAATCTTGGCTAAGGAACTCACACATTGGATATGATTGAGGGGAATTCACGGGAAGTGGAAAGTAGAATTCATCAAGAAAGACATATGTTTGTATAGTAATGCATATCAACAACACACCACACATGGAAAAAATAACTGCCTCGCTAGATAATAGCTTCCCCAGCTGAGATCCAAATAGAGCCATACCTTACAAAAATGACCCCATGGTGATTAGTCTACAAATGCACAATTGGAATGTCAAAAGGATCATGGTGAACCCCGATAGTTTGGTCGATGTCGTATAGTTTAGTCGAAGTCCCCTATAACCTTTTCAGAGTTTGCTGGTAGGCTTTTCAAGAAAGCAGGTGCAAGTCCAAGGATATGTCACGATGTTGACAATGTTCGGGGTAACACCCTAACAACCCCAACACGAAGCAATACGAAATTAAAACGACTATGCACATAGGGTGTCACTCAAACACAACATAGACTTGCTTCGTAACACAGGTGATCAGTGCATTTTCATGCATATTCTTTCACTATTATGTTGCAACAATTCTAGAGCATCTTTTGTTATTTATACTATTTTTGAAACTTTTCTTATCTTGTTTTTTTGTTACATATGTTTTAATTTCGTATGGTATTTTTTGAATAAATAACTATTTACACCCTCTCGCTTCTCAGGTCATAACTTGGGCTGCAAGAATTGGATTGATGCATTTTAATAGGCGTCAGAAATATGAGAGGATAGGCCAAAAGTTTCTTGATGAAGTCGGAATCAAATTCGAAGTTTAGAAGACTCGAATAAATTATTTTAGTTTCATACATTAGAAAATAATTAGTTTTGTGCCAATTTTAGACCATTTTTTATGTTTTCTGACCTGGTTTGAATTAGGACCCAAATCCTTGTCTCCTTTATACACATTATTCACTATTCATGAAAATTAGATTTTCTTTGTAATTTTCATGGAGAACTAATCCATAAGGCGAATTCTACTGATTTACGGGTTCCACCGCTTTGAGGTTAAAATAATTTTAATGTAATTTCTATTCCTTTAAATTTTATTATGTGACTCTTGTATGCTTAATTAGACTTCCATAGAGTATATTGGTTTAATTTGTTTATTATATGGTCCTTAACTGTAATCAAATAGGAACTTACATATAATCAAATATTTCTTTAATTCTTCCTTAACTGTAATTCAATTGGTTTAATTCGATTTTTATAGCGTATCTTTTTCGTTATCGTGTTTGATTAAGTCACATTTTCTTAATTTGCGAGAGCTTAAATCTGTTTTCTTAATTCGGATAATAGGAACTTACATCACACAAACCCAATTGCGTTTGTCAGTGAGTTTCTAATAGAATAAGAATAAATAACCCGCTTAGGGGAATGGAATTATAATAGCCAGTGATAAGTCGGAACCCAAATCAATATGATTAGCCGTTTTAGCTTATTCGTAATCAAATCCCTTTTACTATTATTTTATTCGTAATGAATGTCCATCCACTAAAGCTCTATCACCATTGGAGCAGACTTCAAATTGAAGCTTGTAATCAATTGAGCTAAACCTCCTACATTCTACACTCCTCAAAATTCAAAATATCAACATCAAGAACAACAATTCAATTTAACAATTTCAGAGCCAAATCATTGAAGAGTAGAAGTAGAAGATTAAAGAAGCATACCTCTATCTTCTTCAACTTCATCACCTTCAAATTTCAGCAAGTTCCAAGATAATCCTCCGTCTTGTAGGTCAACTATTTTTTATCCTTCTTTGTTTGCTGATTTTTTTATACCACGATGTAGCTTCTACATTGGAGAATCAAAGCCACAAGGTTTGGTGGCTTGGTTATCCCCATCTCCATTTAATTTCAGCTTTGGTGCTTGGGGTTCTTGACTTTAATGCTTCAACTTTCAGAATTGGTTAACTCTTGGTTAGAATAGATGAGAGATTAAGATAGAGGAGGTTGAGAGGAGTAGAAGAGTGGTGTTATTTTTTGATTCTGGCTAATTCCGCCGCCTTCGACCCGGTGGTGCCGGAGCTCGGTGGTGGTTTCTTCTTGACATGAAACTTTACACATGAGGTGTAGAGACATTGATGAAGCATGTTGTTAAATTTTTCCTCTCTTATTATTATTATGCTATTGTTTTTATCTTGATTTTATTTTGTGCATCTTTGCTAACACTTTAACTTGATTTATTTTTTAAAGCAAATTAACGTCTAACTACTAACTTTTTTAAATTCTTTTTATTTTCAACCTTTTATTCATCTTTTGTGATTTCTTGGTTGATTAATCTTCATCATCTCAAATCATCCATAGATGAATATCCTTCGGTTGATTCAATTTTCTTCAATTCAAACATGTTGGTAAATGATCAATTGATCATTTTTGACACTTTGAGTTGATGATAGGTTATCCCTTTGAGAAAAATATGTTCAGGTTCTTTGATTTGTTGATAGATGATCGCTAGGTGATTATTTTTAACACTTAACTTCTAACCTTTATATTATGCAATGCTAACTTCTAACTCCTAACATTTAAATTTATGCAATTTAGATTCTTTCAATTTATTTATCTTACACATTAGCATTCATGCACTTTATCTTCATATTATTTTATTGACCTTTTGTTATTTATTTTTTCATCTAATCTAAAATGAACAAATACATGATAAAATGAAAAAGACTAAAAAGACTTAATTCATCTTCATTGAAACCTAAGCATGGGGTATTATGAACATAGTGGACTTTGTGTATTACCTTAGCATATCATGGAGTTTATTATGGACTTTGTATATGACATAAGCTTTGAGATATAGAGGATTTGTTAGGACACTTGCATTGGGCCTTGGACAATTGTGATTGACCCATGCACAACTTGGAGTTTTTGAGGACTTATAATCTTTTATTGCAAGAATGGCTTTCACTCATGGCATTACCCTAAGGAGACATGTTGATTCCATTATCCACTTATTAGCTTATGATAAAATGCACACACAAGGATTTCTCTTGGGCTATCTTACAATGAGACCCTTTATTTATCGCATATATCCCTTGTATTTTTCATGTATCCCTCTCCCAACTTTGGTGTACTTTTTGTAGCGGTAAATTCATGACCATTAAGCTATGGATAAACTTAATGTCAATTAAACCAGAGTCACCACCACACTTTTATTGATTCCAAGGGAAAAGGGAAAAGTATGAACAAAACCCAAAGATAAGAAGTTTTCAAATCAAAACTAATAAAATTCCAGAGAATACAGGTAAGGGGGTTGGTTACACAGAGGGAAGGTGTTAGCACCCGAAGTGTCCTAGGTACTCCCAAGGAGCCCTTTTTTGTTTGTACATGTGTTTTGGTATAAAATGATGTTTGTAATAAATAGAGTGTGGGGATAAGAAAAGAATTCATTAATTATATTTTTGTGTTTGACAAGACCTTCAGACTTGTGCCTACGTACCAACATAAAATGAGGGATCAAAACCTCGTAGTTCGTGGTATCAATTTCAAAGTGAGTGAGTTGCTTTTAACAAAATTTTAAGTTTGAGAGAGGCAGCAAAAGGCCTAAAAGGGTTTGAGTGAGTGTTAGTTCTTTTTGTATTTTTTGAAATTTTAAGTCATGTATAGTTAGGTTCATTTACATAATTGTTTAAGAAAGAGTTTTAAAAAATGCAACGACATAAGGCCAAAGTTTCTAATTTGCAATAAAGAGTCTAAGTTTAAAAATCACAAACAAATAAGATTTTGAAAAGGGGGAGAGATTTGAAATTTAAGAATTGGGAGGAGATGAAGAGACTAAGCCTAAGTAGAAATTTAAAAGTTAACAGTTGAAAAGATCTGACCAATGGGATGCAATCCAATAGACAAGAATGTCATATAGAAACTCAATTTTCCCTTGAACTTTTAGAATCAAGCAATATCACTACACAAATAGCAAGAAGAGCAAGGCATCAAATAAAGATAGCCACATCCAAGCTTAGCAACTTTATGATCTTCTTCATAATCTTCCCCATGTATCAGATGAAATAATCCTTTGAATGGCTCAAAATAACTCATTAGTCACAAGTTCAGAATAACAATTGCATCAATACCATGTTGCAGATGAACTTAAAAGGGATCTCAATACTTGCTTCAGATGAAAGTTCAATTCACAATGACTGGCTTCAGAAAAGTTGGCATTGGCCAAGTCCTTTTTGCATAGGGAGTGTTGCCTAATTCTAAGTCCAATGTATCAGATCAAATCCAACAGTCCGCACAAATATTTTTTAGGGGTTTTGTTGTTATTATGTACATTAAGGTCAAAAGACCACAAACACAAACAAAATACACAAACAAGTATAATCACAAGATATGACTCAAGTGAGCAAAGTGAAAATGGTATTAAAATAAACAAGTTAAATGGTATGAATAATGACAAAAGATAAAGACTTGAATTTAAAGTGCATAAAGTAAATGACTTGAAATTAAAAGTTAGTCAAATGTTAGTTGATTAGAAGCTAGTATTGCTTTTGCTTTTCAATTGTTTAAGTCATTCTTTGGAGAACACTCAACCCTCTACTCACAAGCATGGATCCTTGAACTAAGACATCTTCCAAAGGAAGGAAAAAATGCTAAGTTTCCATATAATACCATGAAAGGGGGGAGACTTACAATCTCACTTACTAGAATGCTATGCTTTTGGGTCAAAATTTAGCGCTATGTTAAACAATCGTAATTGGACTTATGTAGAAGTCACAACTATTTGAGGCTGAGCAATAGAAATTTTAGTGTTAATGCATGTTAGAGATACGATATTATGAACCATACTCCTAAAACATACCACACTTAAAAGAAAATGGCAAAAGGGTGGACCTAATCTTATCCATACTTAAATTGGTTTATGAACCAATTAGTCTTAGGAGGATATAGAGATACCATAGGTCAATGGAATGGAAGGGATAGAAAGGGATTGAAGATGAAGAGGGAGGGGAAACGAAATAAACTCAAATTGGTTTGTGGAGGACTTTTATCAAATTAAAATCATTCATTTATTTTGGGAGATGAAATGTATATTTCATCAATCCCCTAAATTCAATGATTTTAATCTAACAAAGTCAAATCAACCTTGACCAAGGCCCAACAACAATAGTCAAACTCAAGAAGTCAACAAAGATAGCTCAACATAATTTATTTACAATTAAACAATTAAAATTCAATTAAAAAATGCATTAAATCAAAATATGGTTGATCAAAAACCTAAAACCTCTTCAAAACACCAAATAAATGGTCAAGAGATTTATCATATGTCAAACAAGGTTGAAGGACCTTGGAGAAAAAATTTCATAAATTTTGGAAACTTAAAAGTATTTTTAAACAATTAAAAATATGCACAAAAACAATTAAATCATGAAAAATATTAATATTGATCCAAAAAATAATTTTAATTCAGAAAATGAAAGAGAAAAATATTTGAGACTTTTTGGTGAAAGTCCCATATTTTTTGGATCACTATTAAAATTAATATGAATTAATATGAATTAATAAAAATAAGTCAATTAAAATGAAAATCAGAAATTACAAAAAAACGTGGACCACTTGATCTCCCTCATTAATTGAGGTGACATATCAAGTGGATCATAGCGCGCTATCCATGGGTTCCCTAGTCAAATATTCCACACGCGTGGCAATCACTTTGGACGCTCAAGATTAAAAGAAATTAGAAGGATCATGTGGTTCAAAAGCGTGCCAATACACCGCCGGAGTCAGAGCTCCGGTGGACCTCACCGGACTGGTCCACCCTCAACCATCACCAAAATTAAAAAAAGAGGACATGAATTTAAAGTAAAAATGCCCAGGAGCTCGAATCTGGCCTCCATTTCACCTAACTCAAAGTATATAGAAATATACAGGGAGTTGAATTTTGAGGATCATGATCTGGGTTGCTTCGATTTGACCTCAAGTAACTTAATCTTGTTGCCTACATTGGTAGGACTTCAGACAACCAAAAATAACAAGAATAATGGAGAATTGAGTGAGAATCGAAGAGATGGAAAATTCAGAAATTCACCTTCACTGCAACTTCAGATTGGCACGATCTTGCTCTCAATTATGCTTGGCCTTGCTTCAGATGCTAGATGGAGTGGAAATGGATCAAGGAAAGTGATGGACTCTTGGAGTTTCAATCTCAAAAACAGTGGGAGATTAAACTCGATTTTCAATGAAAATCACCAAGCTTATCCTTTGAATGTGAGGGTTTAGGGTTGCTGATTCAAAGCTTGCACGCCAGGGTCCATAATTTTGAGCATGAAGGGTCTCATTTATAGGCAATGCAATTGGTTTCACACCCTCCTTTCAAAATTCCAAAAATAGCAATTTACCTTTGCATGGATGCATGGGCGTGTGATAGGCCCATGTAATGATGCATTTAGGTCCAAAATTGAGTGTAAACAATGCTGAAGTCATGTGGAAAGGCCATGCATTCGTGTATGGAAAGTGGAACTTCAAATCTTCCAAATGGTCCTTCAACTTTAAGCCATGCGCAAGTCATTCATTCTTTGTCCAAATGGGATGAATTTGGACTTTTTGGAAAGGTTAGATTAAGAGTAAGAACTTTCGTGTTGAACACTTTTTCATTTGAAGCTTGGATAATGATGAATTTTGATGTGGAAGTTTGGAAAATCAAACATATCTAAAAAAATTCTAAGTACCAAACCATATGTTCACTTCTTCCACCTTGAGTAACGTTTTCTATGGGCTTCAAATGAGAAATGTTCCTTCATTAAAGTTGTAGGTCTTCCAGTTCCCTTTAATTTGGTAACAAATTTGACCTCATTTGGATTTATAATTAAGGAGTTATGCATTTTAGAAGTTGAGGAAAATCACTTGTTCAATGGTATTGGGCTAAAATGACCTATAATGTTTCCTTATATCACATGTATATGCAAGTTGAATTTGCACTTACTCCAAACATAAAAATCGAAGTAGACATCTCGAATTTGATTATGAAACTTGAATGGATTTCATCTCATAAAAGTTGAGCAAGTTATGGTCTTGGTAAGTTGACCCCTAAATTAGGGTTTAGACAAAATGACCTATAATCTTTCACCATTAAAATGACTTTCCAAGCAAAACTAGCTCTAGAACTTAATATGAAAGTTGTTTGGAATGTCACTTAGAGTAACTTTTCTCTTGGAATCATTTTCATATGACAAAAAATGTAGGAGATACGGTCTAGGGAACCCCAGTTTTGATCAGTTGACTTTCTCTGGTCAACCACCATGAACCAACTTGCTAGCTTGACATTCTCTTGACTTTTGGGACTCATAAAGGATCATATATGCATAAGATGATGAAATATGAAGTATCCCTTGAAATATTTGATCAATTGGTGAAGAAAGTTGTTGAAGAAGTCACATAAGATACCTAGATGAATTAGGGTTTCCAAGGCAAACCAACTCAAAACTTTTGATGATTTCTTGATCAAAATAACATGTGAAGATCATGAGGATCCATATATGATACTCAGAGCCATAGTAAACCAATTATTAATTGAGCTCCTTGCAATGAGGATCTTAAACCCTATATGTGAGCTTGATAGGGCATATATGAGCATGTGCACTACCTACAAAAGAGTTAAACTATACAATGACATATTTTTGGTATTTTGATTAGTAAAAATAAAGAAAAATAAAATATGATACAATCAAATGGTGCTTGTTGATCTCTCCTAATGCATACCCAATGAATAAGGTGTAAGGAGGATGCTAAGGTGTGATCCCAATGCTAGTGCATATGATGAGAATAGCATGAGGGATCTTAGGGTCAAATTTGGGGTCTCACAGCTGCCCCTATATAAGGACGTTCTAGCTGAGGAGATGAAGGTTAAAATCTTCGCATCGACTCAGCATAATGGACTTAAATAACAACATATAGAAACAAATTTTGGTCCCTAAGAGACCTAATGATGCATATGATTGAATATAAGAATAATCTTTGTGGGGAAAAGTTGCCACAAAGGAAAAGAATCCGGAGAGACCGAAAGTCCGTAGGAGTACAATGCATTCCGAAAGGAAAACTCACTTGGGAGACAAAAACTCTTGGGGGGGGGGGGGTAAAAGGGGTGTGTGTAGGCCAGGCTATGACTTTAAAAAATGCTGGGGGACTCGAGGGATTCAATGAAAATAAATCAATGGAAAGACGCATCCGGAGAATAAAAGGAACATCTACAAGGGAAACAGGTAGATCAGAATAAAACTGAAATACTCGACCCAAGTAGGAAACATAGATTTCACTGAGGAAATATGAACTCAAACTAAACTGGGGAAGAAATGATCTTCAACACAGGAGTAACAGAAGTATATTATCCACTACCGGTTACTGGTTAAGGGGATAACAAATTCTGACATAGAGGGCATCCGTTACCGGTTAGGGTAAACATACCAAGGATGACTCGCTGGGGGCAATAGAAGGTGTATTCATTACCAGTTACTGGGTAAGAATAACATGCCGGGGAAAGCTAAATAGGATTTACAACTACCGGTTACTGGGTAGAATACCGCAAAGAAAGAGAATATCTGTCACTGATTAAAGTGAACATATCAAGGATAGACTCAAAGGGGACATTAGGAAGGATATCCATCACCGATTAAGATGAACATATCAAGGATAAACTGCCTGAAAAAGTTGGAATTATATCCATCGGATACTGGATAGAATACCAGAAAAGAGAATATCCATCACCGGTTAGGATGAACAAATCAAGGATAAACTCTGCAGGGAGGAATATGGATTACATCTATCAGTTACTGGATAGAATACCGAAAAGAGAATATCTGTCATCGGTTAAGATGAACATATAAAGGATAAAATCCAAGGGGAAGCAAGATTTACAACTACCAGTTACTGGGCAGAAGACCGCAAAGAGAAGGAAACCCCGTCATCGGTTACGATGAACATATCAAGGATTAACTCTCTGGGGAAAGAAAATAGGGATTACAACGACCTTTTTATTGGGTAGAATACCATAAAAGAGAATATCCGTAACCGGTTAGGCCGAACATATCAAGGATAGACTCAAAGCAGGGGAAGAAAGTATCCGTCATCGGTTAGGATGAACATATCAAGGATAAACTTCCGGGGAGACGTGAAAATGAATCCGCTGGGGAGGAAAGGGTTACTTTTGCCAGGTATTGGGAAAAAGTGAAACACTAGCCAGTTGAGAAGAATATTACCAGTTACTGGGTGATAAACTCTCAAGGGACCAAAAGCATCTATCTAGGTAAGATCTAGAAAGAAACGGTCAATCAAAGACTCAACCCAATGAGGAGATAACTCAAGGGGAGTGGTTCCATCCAGATAATCAACTGGGGAGTAAACTGAAATGATAATCATCCACGAGGAAATAACTCAGTAGGGAGTGAGAAAGGTTAAATTCTTTCTGCTTAATGGGATGACACTCTACAATTGAAAGAGGACAGACAAACCAAATCTGCACGGGGGAAAAAGTATACCACCGTAGTAGTGGATCAGAGAAACAATGAATCTCAAAGTGCATTATTAATGCAATAATGAAATGAATGTATATGTATATATGATGATTATGCTGACAAAACGGTCATAAAGGATACAAATGTCACTGGTCTGAATGATCGATACAATTCTCAGCCAATCCTCACAGGAGGGAAGCATCTCTGGAGAGAACCGGCCACCTCAAAAGCTCAACCCTGGCTGGGGAAAAGAGGAGAGAATCTACTGAGGAAACTGCATTATCGATTCCGTGGGGAATTTTAGGTCAACACCATATCAAATGGGAGACAACCTTGCAGAGGATCGAAAATACTGCTCAAGAGTCAGGGCTAACAGAGGTTAGGGACAACTTTGATGGCAACTTATGGGGAAACACAATCTGCTGAGTCGTGCAAACTGCTGCGATGGCGCGCCTACAACTCGAGGGAGGCAAATATAAACTTAGCTGGCGAGACCAACAAAATTTGGATGGAGATGCTGGAAAGTTGCCGGGGAAGAAACATAGATCACACCAGTTGCTTGAGGAAAAACCAACAATGCTTTGCATTTTAGGGCTTACCTATTCTCGAACCGTTGTGAACATCCCTTAATGAAATCGATTGCTCTTTAAAAAAAGTAATTGCATTTATTATTTAAGAAAACATGATTTTTATTTTAAAAATTTAATTTCAAAATGATCACAATAAAATTTAATTCTAATTAGCCGAATAAATGAGAGTAGAAACAATTGGATAAAAGCTCAACTTTATTTGATATGATGGTAGTCTGTAAATGACAAGACTCCATAGATCATTACAAAAGTTGAAAAATGGTAATTTACATGAAAAAGGGCTACATTAAGTACAATGATCACTAATCCTTCTACCAACTTTGATATCCACTGTGCTCTTGGCTTTGGTTGAAGATGAATCAGAACCAAACATTGTGCTCAAGAAAGTCTTCAAGACTGAAGATCAACAACTTGCCATGATCCCTAATTTTTGCATAAATTGCCCCAAGATGGGGTACTCAATTTATCAGGATAATCTTTCTTCTGTTTTATGTCTCTAACTTTTTCCTGGATCTCCCTTTCGGGTTTTCAATCCACCGAGACGCTCATTTTTCCCTAAGCCGCCCTTTCGGGTTTTCAACTTAGCGAGTTGTTCTGTTCTTTTTAGGCGAAGTATTTCTTGACTACGTCAGCATTCACAGGACGAGTGAACTCTTCACCATCCATAGTTGTAATAATCAAAGCACCGCCTGAAAAGGCTTTCTTAACAACATATGGGCCTTCATAATTAGGAGTCTATTTGCCCCTAGAATCTGGTTTGAAAGATAGAATTTTCTTGAGCACAAGGTCACCTTCTCTAAACACACGAGGCCTGACCTTCTTATCAAATTCTTTCTTCATTCTCTACTGATATAATTGACCATGACACATGGTAGTTAACCTCTTCTCTTCAATCAAATTCATCTGGTCATACCTGGTTTGACACCATTCAACTTCTGTCAACTTGGCTTCCATCAAGACACGCAATGATGGGATCTCAACCTCTACCGGGAGCACAACTTCCATGCCATAAACAAGTGAGAAAAGGGTTGCCCCTGTTGAAGTGCAGATGGATGTACGATACCCGTACAAGGCAATGGGATCATCTCATGCCAATCCTTATACGTCACAACCATTTTATAAATGATCTTCTTGATGTTCTTGTTTGCAGCTTCAACAACCCCATTCATCTTCGGTATGTAGGGAGAAGAATTATGATGTGCAATCTTGAAGTCTTTGCAAAGAGCTTCCACCATATTATTGTTCAAGTTCGATCCATTGTTAGTAATGATCTTGCTTGGCACACCATAACGTCATATAATATGATTCTTGATGAACCTTATAACAACCTGCTTGGTCACATTCGCATACGATGCCGCTTCAACCCACTTTGTGAAGTAGTCAATAGCCACTAGGATGAAACGATGTCCGTTCAAAGCTTTGGGCTCAATCATGCCAATCATATCAATCCCCCACATGGAGAAGAAATGACATTCAAAAGTGTCGAAGGAACATGAATCTTATCTGCATATATTTGACACTTGTGGCATTTCTTCACAAACTTGCAACAGTCAGATTCCATTGTCAACCAATAGTAACCTGCTCTCAACATCTTCTTAGCCATAGCATGTCCATTGGAATCAATACCAAAGGAACCTTCATGGACTTCAGTCATCAACATTTCTGCTTCGTGTCTATCCACACCTCTGAGCAGAACCATATCAAAGTTTCTCTTATAAAGCACATCACCATTCAGGTAGAAGTTGCCCGCTAATCTCCTCAAAGTCTTCTTATCTTTTAAAGATGCCCCGAGCGGGTAGGTCTGACTTTGGAGAAAACACTTGATATAAAAATACCATGGCTTCTCATCCTTGACCTCTTCAACAGCAAACACATGGGCTGGCCTATCAAGATGCATCACAGTCAAATTAGGAACTTCATTCCAAAACTTCACCACAATCATGGAAGCCAACGTTGCAAGAGCACCTGCCATCCACTTTTCATCTCGAGGGATATGATGAAACTCAACCTTTGTAAAGAAAGTTGAAATCCTCCTCGCATAATCTCTATATGGTATCAAACCGGGCTGATTCGTCTCCCAATCACCTTTAATCTGATTCACAACCAAAGCTAAATCTCTATAGACGTCTAAATACTTGATTCTGAGATCAATGGCCTCTTCATGCCCCATAATGCAAGCTTCATACTCAGCGATATTTTTTGTACACTTGAAAGTCAATCTAGCTGTAAACGGAAAATGGGTGCCTTGAGGAGTAATAATCACTGCCCCAATGCCATTACCATACTGATTAACAACTCCCTCAAATACCATGCCCCAATGGGAACCAGGTTCTGGACCTTCTTGAAGCAATGGTTCATCAAATCTTTCATCCTTAAGTTGAAAATCTCTTCATCAGGAAAATCATAGTGCACTGAGTGGTAATCTTTAATTGGTTGGTGAGCCAAATGGTCAGCCAAGATACTACCTTTGATCGATTTCTAAGATCAGTATTCAATATCATACTTTGATAATAACATCTACCAACGGGCGATCCTCCCAGTTAAAGCAGGCTTCTCAAAAATATACTTGATTGGATCCATTTTGGATATCATCCAAGTGGTATGATTCAACATATACTGACGCAGACGCTGAGCAGCCCAAGCCAATGCGCAACAAGTCTTCTCAAGCATAGAATACCGAGTCTCATAGTCGATGAATTTCTTACTGAGGTAGTAAATAGCATATTCTTTCTTTCCAGTTTCGTCTTGCTGACCTAGAAAACAACCCATACTTTCTTCAAGCATAGTCAAATACATGATCAATGGTCTTCCTTCAACAGGAGGAGACAGAATCGGAGGCGCAAGCAGATAGTCTTTGATAATATCAAAAGCTTTATGGAAATCTTTGGTCCAATCACAAGACTGATCTTTCCAAAGAAGCTTGAATATGGCTGCACACGTGGTAGTCATGTGTGAAATGAATCTTGAGATATAATTCAAGCGGCCGAGAAAACCTCTGACTTACTTCTCAGTTTTGGGCGCATGCATCTCTTGTATTGTTTTGACCTTGGCAGGATCAACTTTAATACCCTTCTCGCTGACAATAAAGCCCAACAACTTACCAGAACGAACACCATATGTACACTTATTAGGATTCAAGCGGAGCTTATACTTCCTCAAACGCTGAAATAGGTTCAAAAAATGCTCAACATGTCCTTCTTCGTCATTGGATTTAGCAATCATATCATCAACATAGACTTCGACCTCTTTATGCATCATATGATGAAAAAGAGTGGTAATTTCTCTTTGGTAAGTTGCACCAGCATTCTTTAAACCGAAAGGCATCACTCTATAAGAGAATGTTCCCCAAGGTGTAATGAATGTGGTCTTCTCCATATCTTCAGGTGCCAGTTTAATCTGATTATAATCGAAAAATCCATCCATAAATGAAAAGACTTTAAATTTAGATGTATTGTCTACCAACATATCAATGTTTGGCAGAGGGAAATCTTCTTTCAGACTAGCTTTGTTCAAATCTCTATGATCAAGACACATACAAAATTTTCCATCCTTCTTTGGAACAGGCACAATATTGGCCACCCACTGCGGATACTCATCAGTAACAAGGAAACCAACATCAATCTGCTTCTGCACTTCTTCTTTGATCTTTACTGCCTTATCAAGATGAGTCCTTCTCAACTTCTGCTTGACTGGCGGGCATTCTGGCTTCAATGGCAGTCTATGCTCCACAATCTTAGAATCCAACCCAGGCATGTCTTGATAGGACCAAGCAAACACATCTGAATACTCTCGAAGAAGATCAACCAACCCATTCTTAACCTCTGGACACAGTTGAGACCCAATCTTGACTTCCTTCACATCATCCTCGAAACCCAAGTTGACTAACTCAATCTGCCCTTTGAATGGCTGAATGGCTTTTTCCTCGTGCTCAAGTAGACGAGACAATTCATCATACACTTCTTCATCACCTTCTTCCTCATCCTCAAACACAGGGAATTCAAAGTTTGGAGTAGGAGTAAGATCATTGTATTCAATGGCTTTAGAAACCAACCTGCATAATGATTTGATATTTTGATTTTAGATAAGTGAATTGTGACCAAATATTATGCAGATGGACAATTGTTGTTTATTTATTTATGTTTTTTTGTGATTACCATTTTCAGAAAAGCAAAAAGTAAAAATAAAAACATCATAGATGTGGATGAATAGAATTGCATTTTATGAATGATCAAATTAAAAGATGCCAAACAATTTTCACTTCTCCCTTAGGCATAGGAGAAGGATTTTCAAAAATGATAAAAACAATTACTTAGAGCGATGAACAATAACAGGAACATCAACAGTGGTCCAATTGTTGCAAGCTTTTCCATGCGTCACAAAATTAGTGCAATCTTCATCTTCACCCCCCTCGATTACTACAACTGAGTGTTGTTCATTACCATGAATGAACCCTCCGCTACGGAAACTGGGTTGCACATCTTCAACTGACGATCCTTGTTGGAAACCCAAACCGGCTCGGCTCTTATTCTTGGAGACCTCTACGATTCGGCCCCACTGATCAGAATTATCGTCTTCAACAATCTTCTACATGTCTTTAAAAGAGGACATGGGTGCCCCAACTTTCTTCTCCTCAGCAATAGATAGAGCTTGGAATGGAGTTCCAATCTCATCCTCAGCTTCAATATATAATAAAGACGACAGGTGGCTTACCAACAAAGCTTTCTCTTCTCCAATGATAACGAGCTTACCATTCTTCACAAATTTCAACTTCGGATGCAGAGTTGACATCACACCTCCCGCCTCATGTATCCACGACCTTCCCAACAAGCAGCTATAGGTCGGGTGGATATCCATTACTTGGAAAATAATTTGGAAATCACTCGGACCTATCTTCACTAGAAGGTCCACTTCTCCTATAACAGTTTTGAGAGAACCATCAAAAGCTTTGACGATCACGCCACTATATCTCATCGGAGCTCCTTGATATGATCATCTAGAAAGAGTTGATTTGGGGAGTACATTCAAAGAAGAGCCGGTATCAACCAACACATTTGACAACTCATCCTCTTTGTAGTTCATCGATATGTGCAACGCTAAGTTGTGATTTCTTCCTTCCTTCAAAAGTTCTTCATCACAAAAGCTCAGATTGTTGCAGGAAGTGATGTTAGCCACAATATGGTCAAACTGATCTACTGTCACATCATGTTCCAATAAGCTTGGTCTAATACTTTTTGCAATGCTTATCTGTGTGCTTCAGAATTCATAAGCAGAGACAACACTGAAATTTTGGAAGGAGTTTGGAGCAGTTGCTCCACCATATTAAATTCACTTTTCTTTATCAAACGGAGCACCTCATCATCATCATTAGGCTTCAAACTGCTGGATTCACCAGACTGACACTTTTGATCACTAACTGGATCTACTGTAGGCACATCAACCTTATTACTAACATCTTCTACATCCTTTGGAAACACATGCCCCAAAACACGACCGCTATGGGTCACCTTTGTAACATCAGCAATACTCACGACAGAATTGGTCGTAGACAATGAAACCTCTTGACCATTCTCTAACATAGTAGCGTTATACTGATACGGAATAGCCCTATCGGATGCATATGGGATTGGGCCCACTAATCGTATTACCAACGGCGATACCGATTTGTTGACGTTGTTACTGTTGCTGCTATCAAACTGAATTACCACCCTCTCTGGAGTTTTAAACACTGGTACTATTACATTGACATCATCTATATCCCTCGATTGTTGAATCTGGATTACATTCTCATCCATCAACTTATGGATATCTCTCTTGACAACTGAACACCCACGGGGGTTCACACTGCAGATCATACAACTGTCGTGGTCATGCTCACAATCACTGATGGTGCACAGGGTCTTATGCATCTCAACCAAAGATCGACAAATACGTCTCACATCAAATACTCGGAAACTTCCTAGACAACCACCTACCATGTTGACAGAGGAATTACCATGAGCAAGACACCATCCCACTCTTCACGAGCTTTTAAACCTCATATTTAAGCGGATATCAATTCTCAATATCATGGCCAGGAGCCCCTTGACGAAAGGCACAATGAAGCTCTGGCTTATACCACCATGGAAGTGGTTCTGGTATTTGTGAGATTTCTTGGTTGAAGAAGGTTCTTGAGAACCAAAGATGGGTACAATTTGGCATAAGTCATAGGAATAGGGTCAAAAGAGACCTTCTTCGTCTCGAAATTCTGTTGTTGTTGATTATTGATGTTGTTGTAGTTGTAGTTGTTTGTTCTTTGTTGTGGCAGTTGCTGACGTTGTTGTTGAATTGATACTGATTGATTATTGGAAAATACTAGAATAACAGATGATACTTGATGATGGTGTTGACAGGGTTATGGACTTCTTCTGACATGAGGCCTCCTCTACCTCCCCACTGATAATTCATTGGTCTCGCCTTCCTTCTTCTTAGCGAAACTGTTACCATAGCTCTTGCTCGATGATACCCCTTCTTTAGACAACCGTCCCTCTCAGATACCTTCTTCTAATCTCATCCCCATATTTACCATTTCGATAAAGTCACTGAGGGCACTAGCAATCATTTGCTCGAGGTAAAACGAGCTCAGGGTCTTGAGGAAAATCTTGGTCATCTCCTTTTCTTCCAACGACGGGGTAATCTGAGCGGCTAGCTCTCTCCATCTCTGGGCGTATTCTTTAAACGTATCCTTGTCCTTCTGAGGCATCGACCTCAGCTGGTCCCTATCTGGCGCCATATTCACATTGTATTTGTACTGCTTTACGAAAGCCTCACCCAAATCATTGAACGTGCGAACACTCACACTATCCAAACCCATGTACCACCTTAGAGCGGCACTAGTCAGACTATCTTGAAAGTAATGAATCAGTAACTGGTCATTATCAGTTTGCGTCGACATTTTCCTGGCATACATGACAAGATGGCTGAGTGGGCAAGTGTTCCCCTTATACTTTTCAAAGTCAGGGACTTTGAACTTCATCAGGATCTTGACATATGGAACCAAGCAAAGTTCTGCAGAACTCTTACCAAACAAATCTTTTCCCCTCATGGTCTTTAACTCCTTTCGCAACTCAAGGAATTGGTCTTTCATTTCATCCATCTTCTCATAAACATTTGGTCCCTCAGACGGCTCTGAATGATAGATGGTATCTTCAACACGAGGCAACGTATGAACAACTGGAGGTGGAAAAGACATGACCGGGCTAGATGCCGGCATGGCAGCAAAAGTAAGCGCAAAACCTTCAGGCACAAAGTTGAGAGGAATTCCCCATGGGAATCCGGAATGCATGATGTAACACCCCGATAAAATATGATAATTATTTAATTTAAGTTTAATAGTATATTATGATGATAATATGAATGAGAGGGTATTATTTTTCAAAATAAAAGATAAACCATTCATATATATATATATTATTATTAGTATATTTATTAATTTAATTAAATAATTGGAATATTATTGGATTATTATTATTGGAATAATAAAGTTGGAATTGGAACGATTTTTGGAATCGGAAAAGAGTCCCATTTGGTAAAAAGGGTTTTTATACGTGAAAACAGAGAACACGTAATAATTGGGAGAAAAGAGAAGAAACTGAGAAAGGGAGAAGAAGAGGCTAGGGCTCAAGAGGAGAATTCACGATTATTGAAGTTCAAAGAATCAATTGCCGGATTAACTCAGGTAAGGGGGGTTTATCGTCGTTTAATGGGTATTATGGATTAACATGTAATGGGTAGTAATAAGCCATTGATTGACTCTAATTAGGTTTGGAGAAATACCCTTGAATTGTGATGAATAAATTACGTTAAAACTGTGAATGAACCTATATTTGGATGAGTCGTAATTTTCTGGACGTGTAGCTTTTTACGGAAGCGAAATCGGAGGTCCGGAAGTCCTCCAACGGCGAAAAATGCGGATAATTCTGCATTCTGTTCGTTGTTAGCGCAGGAACAGTTTTCTGTCTTGCGTTAACCGGTTAACCCAGGGCGTTAACTGGTTAACACTGTTATGATAATTAAAATAATTAAATTCTGTCTTGCGTTAACCGGTTAACCCAGGGTGTTAACCGGTTAACATTGTTAAAAATTGCCAAGAAGCGCATTCTGTTTTGCGTTAACCGATTAACCCAGGGCGTTAACCGGTTAACACTGTTTGAAAGGTGAAAAATTGATATTTAAATATTGTGTACATATTGTATGGGCAGAAGTTTGATTTTTCTGAGCTGTTGTTGTGCAGTTTTGGTCGTTTCAGCTGAGTGATGTAATTTAGCTGATGTATGATATAGTAGGGATCATTTCCCGTTGTTTTGAGCAGTATAGGTATTAGTAGAGTGTGCTAATATTGTGATTTATTATTTGGCATGACATGATATGATTCTGTGATAAATATGCTGATGATGTATGATGGTATGCATAATGCTGTGAATATATCTATTATGTATGCAATTGTGGATGGACTGTTTATGGCTTAGAGTGTGAGCATATGTCCATTGTGGATTGTTGTTGATGTTTGCATGCTAGGTGATTTAGTGTGCATAGCATGGCCTTTATGGTGGTAGCTAATTCCCATGGTGAGGAATTAGTGAGTTGTTTATGGCTTAGAGTGTGAGCATATGTCCATTGTGGATTGTCGTTGATGTTTGCATGCTAGGTGATTTAGCGTGCATAGCATGGCCTTTATGGTGGTAGCTAATTCCCATGGTGAGGAATTAGTGAGTGAGTCACTAGGTCTCAAATGAGTGGGACTAGTGAGCTTGGTAGCCGTATCTGGGTTTGATCGGTGAGGTTGAACTATGTGTTCACGAATAGTCGGTACCGCATGCATGGAGTCTCATTTCATAATGTATGTATGGCGTATAATATGAATGGATGTATTCCAATATTATACGTGTGTGTTGTGGTTGTGTTGAGTATGATTATGAGTTGATGTTGCCGTTGCTGAATGTGTGATATGATTAGGGTGATGAATGTGTTAATTTACTTAACATTACATGATATTTTATAATGCTTATTATATCGATTGAGGAACTCACCCTTACAACTATGTTTCAGGTAACGAGCAGTGATTGAGTAGAAGCTAGTGCTTGGAGTCTAGTGTAGTTCCTTAGTGGGTCATGCTCTGGTCTATGTAACATCGGGACGGGATGTTTTACTTTGTTTCATTTTGGTTGTTGAACAACTTTACATGTAATGTGTTACATGGTTTGCATGTTGTTAGATTTCTATCCGCTGCGTATTGTGCAATGTTTTATTTTGATTAATAAACGAGCATGACAAGATATATTGGTGAATGGTGTGAAGTGTCAAGTGTGACACCCTGAAATTGCATATCTACTCTGATTTATATTTTGTTGTTTTAATTAATTATTGGGGTATTTTAGAAGGGTGTTACATTAGTGGTATCAGAGCATAGTCGGTCGAGTCGAGTCGTAATTATTCTGTTTCCCTGTATGTGATAGGTGTTGTGTAACCCTATCAGTACTTATTGTTTTAGCTTGTTGGGTCTTCAGAATAGAGATGGCTGGAAGAGGTAGAGACGATGCTGCGATTGCTGAGGCTCTGGGTATGCTAGCTGGAGTACTTGGAGGGAATCCGAATGTTGTGGGATTGGGAGCTGCTCGTCAACTGAGTGAGTTCCAGAAGAACAATCCTCCAATGTTTAAGGGAGCATACGATCCAGATGGTGCTCAGAAGTGGTTGAAGGAGATCGAGAGGATCTTCCGAGTGACTGAGTGTGCCGATAACCAGAAGGTCAGGTTCGGTACGCATATGCTGTCAGGGGAAGCAGATGATTGGTGGGTTGCTGCCCGCACTGAGTTGGAAGCTGCTGGGAGTGCTGAGATCACTTGGGCGGTGTTCAGAGAGAGATTCCTGAGGAAGTACTTTCTAGAGGAGGTCAGAGGAAAGAAAGAGATAGAGTTCTTAGAATTGAAGCAGGGCAACCGGTCTGTTACTGAGTATGCTGCTAAGTTCACAGAGCTGTCGAAGTATTACACTCCCTATGATGAGGCAGTAGCAGATGGGGCAGAGTTGTTTATGCTGTTAGCGACTTTGGAGGCTAAAGATAAACTGGTGATTTGCGATCTAGCCGTGGTGTGTGATTTTCCTGATGTGTTTCCTGAAGAAGTGAATGAATTACCGCCAGAGCGTGAAGTTGAGTTCTCGATTGATTTGGTACCTGGTACTAGGCCGATATCGATGGCTCCGTACCGTATGTCTGCTGTTGAGTTAACTGAATTGAAGAGTCAGCTGGAAGATCTGTTGGATAAGAAATTTATTCGTCCGAGTGTGTCACCATGGGGCGCACCAGTGTTATTGGTTAAGAAGAAAGAAGGTACTATGAGGTTGTGTGTGGACTACAGGCAACTGAATAAAGTGACGATCAAGAATCGGTATCCTTTGCCGAGGATTGATGATTTGATGGATCAGTTGGTTGGTGCGAGTGTGTTCAGCAAAATAGATTTGAGATCGGGGTATCATCAGATACGTGTGAAAACTGAGGATATTCAGAAGACTGCTTTCAGAACAAGGTATGGACATTATGAGTATTCTGTAATGCCTTTCGGTGTGATTAATGCGCCTGGGGTATTTATGGAGTATATGAATAGGATTTTCCCTCCGTACCTAGACAAGTTTGTTGTGGTGTTTATTGACGATATTTTGGTGTATTCGAAATCTGAAAAAGAGCATGCTGAACATTTGAGAGTGGTTTTAGGAGTTCTACGAGAAAAGAAGTTATTTGCTAAACGGTCCAAGTGTGAATTTTGGTTATAAGAGGTTAGTTTTCTTGGTCATGTGGTTTCAAGAGGTGGTGTTGCTGTTGATCCTTCTAAGATAGAAGCGGTATCTAAGTGGGAAGCTCCGAAGTCAGTTTCTGAGATAAGGAGTTTTCTTGGACTTGCAGGTTATTATAGGAAATTCATTGAGGGATTTTCTAAGTTGGCGTTACCGTTGACGATGTTGACTAGAAAGGGGCAAGCGTTTGTTTGGGACTCAAAATGTGAAGAAGGTTTCCAAGAGTTAAAGAGAAGGTTAACTACTACTCCTATTCTGATATTACCAAGTCCGTCGGAACCATTTGAGGTTTACTGTGATGCTTCATTGTTGGGTTTGGGTGGTGTTTTGATGCAGAATAAGCAGGTTGTAGCTTATGCTTCGAGACAACTGAAGGTTCATGAGAGGAACTATCTGACACACGATTTGGAGTTGGCAGCTGTGGTATTTGTTCTGAAGTTATGGAGGCATTACTTGTACGGGTCAAGATTTGAGGTTTTCAGTGACCATAAAAGTTTAAAGTATTTGTTTGATCAGAAAGAGCTGAATATGAGACAGAGGAGATGGTTAGAGTTTCTGAAGGATTATGACTTTGGTTTGAATTACCATCCGGGTAAAGCAAACGTAGTGGCTGATGCATTGAGTCGGAAATCATTGCATATGTCTATGTTAATGGTTAAGGAATTGGATTTAATTGAGCAGTTTAGAGACTTGAGTTTGGTGTGTGAGAGTACTCACAATAGTGTTAAATTGGGAATGTTGAAGTTAACGAGTGGTATTCTGGATGAGATTAGAGAGGGTCAGAAATCCGATGTGCTTTTGGTTGATAAGTTGACTCTAGTGAATCAAGGTCAAGGTGGTGAATTCAGAGTTGATGAGAATGGTGTTTTGAAATTTGGTAATCGGGTGTGTATTCCGGATGTTACCGAACTTAAGAAGAGTATTCTTGAGGAAGGACATCGTAGTGGCCTGAGTATTCATCCTGGGGCTACGAAGATGTATCATGATTTGAAAAAGTTATTTTGGTGGCCGGGAATGAAAAGAGAAATTGCGAGTTTTGTTTATTCTTGTTTGACTTGTCAGAAGTCAAAGATTGAGCATCAGAAGTCGTTTGGGCTAATACAACCGTTGGCTATTCCAGAGTGGAAGTGGGATAGTATCAGTATGGATTTTGTTTCTGGTTTACCGAGGACAATTAAGAATTTTGAAGCTATTTGGGTGATTGTTGACAGATTGACAAAATCGGCTCATTTCATTCCGATCAGAATGGATTATCCGTTAGAGAGATTAGCTGAGTTGTATATTGAGAAAATTGTAAGTTTGCATGGTATTCCGTCGAGTATTGTTTCGGACAGAGATCCTAGATTTACATCGAAGTTTTGGGAAGGTTTGCAGAGGGCTTTGGGAACTAAGCTGAGATTGAGTTCTGCATATCATCCGCAGACTGATGGTCAGACTGAGAGGACGATTCAGTCACTGGAGGATCTTTTGAGGGCTTGTGTTTTGGAAAAGGGAGGTGCTTGGGATTGTTATTTACCTTTGATTGAGTTTACCTACAACAATAGTTTTCATTCGAGCATTGGTATGGCACCGTTTGAAGCTTTGTATGGTAGGAGATGTCGGACACCTTTATGTTGGTATGAGTCCGGTGAGAGTGTTGTGGTTGGACCGGAGATTGTTCAACAAACTACGGAAAAGATTAAGATGATTCAGGAGAAGATGAGGATTGCTCAGAGTCGTCAGAAGAGTTATCACGACAAGAGGAGGAAGTCACTTGAGTTTCAAGAGGGAGATCATGTGTTTCTTCGTGTTACTCCGATAACTGGGGTTGGTCGAGCTTTGAAGTCGAAGAAGTTGACACCTCGATTTATTGGTCCTTATCAGATTTTGGAGAGGATAGGGGAGGTAGCCTATCGTATCGCTTTACCGTCGTCACTTGCGAATTTGCATGAGGTTTTTCATGTGTCTCAGTTGAGGAGGTACATTTCTGATCCGTCGCATGTGGTCCAAGTAGATGATGTACAGGTGAGAGATAACCTGACTGTTGAAACATCACCTATGAGGATCGAGGATCGAGAGTTGAAGCAGTTGCGGGGTAAAGAGATTGCTTTGGTAAAGGTAGCTTGGGGAGGACCAGCAGGTGGCAATGTGACTTGGGAACTTGAGAGTCAGATGAAGGAGTCTTATCCAGAGTTATTCGCTTGAGGTATGTTTTCGAGGACGAAAACTCTTTTAGTGGGGGAGAGTTGTAACACCCCGATAAAATATGATAATTATTTAATTTAAGTTTAATAGTATATTATGATGATAATATGAATGAGAGGGTATTATTTTTCAAAATAAAAGATAAACCATTCATATATATATTATTATTAGTATATTTATTAATTTAATTAAATAATTGGAATATTATTGGATTATTATTATTGGAATAATAAAGTTGGAATTGGAACGATTTTTGGAATCGGAAAAGAGTCCCATTTGGTAAAAAGGGTTTTTATACGTGAAAACAGAGAACACGTAATAATTGGGAGAAAAGAGAAGAAACTGAGAAAGGGAGAAGAAGAGGCTAGGGCTCAAGAGGAGAATTCACGATTGTTGAAGGTCAAAGAATCAATTGCCGGATTAACTCAGGTAAGGGGGGTTTATCGTCGTTTAATGGGTATTATGGATTAACATGTAATGGGTAGTAATAAGCCATTGATTGACTCTAATTAGGTTTAGAGAAATACCCTTGAATTGTGATGAATAAATTACGTTAAAACTGTGAATGAACCTATATTTGGATGATTCGTAATTTTCTGGACGTGTAGCTTTTTACGGAAGCGAAATCGGAGGTCCGGAAGTCCTCCAACGGCGAAAAATGCGGGTAATTCTGCATTCTGTTCGTTGTTAGCGCAGGAACAGTTTTCTGTCTTGCGTTAACCGGTTAACCCAGGGCGTTAACCGGTTAACACTGTTATGATAATTAAAATAATTAAATTCTGTCTTGCGCTAACCGGTTAACCCAGGGTGTTAACTGGTTAACACTGTTAAAAATTGCCAAGAAGCGCATTCTGTTTTGCGTTAACCGATTAACCCAGGGCGTTAACCGGTTAACACTGTTTGAAAGGTGAAAAATTGATATTTAAATATTGTGTACATATTGTATGGGCAGAAGTTTGATTTTTCTGAGCTGTTGTTGTGCAGTTTTGGTCGTTTCAGCTGAGTGATGTAATTTAGCTGATGTATGATATAGTAGGGATCATTTCCCGTTGTTTTGAGCAGTATAGGTATTAGTAGAGTGTGCTAATATTGTGATTTATTATTTGGCATGACATGATATGATTCTGTGATAAATATGCTGATGATGTATGATGGTATGCATAATGCTGTGAATATATCTATTATGTATGCAATTGTGGATGGACTGTTTATGGCTTAGAGTGTGAGCATATGTCCATTGTGGATTGTTGTTGATGTTTGCATGCTAGGTGATTTAGTGTGCATAGCATGGCCTTTATGGTGGTAGCTAATTCCCATGGTGAGGAATTAGTGAGTTGTTTATGGCTTAGAGTGTGAGCATATGTCCATTGTGGATTGTCGTTGATGTTTGCATGCTAGGTGATTTAGCGTGCATAGCATGGCCTTTATGGTGGTAGCTAATTCCCATGGTGAGGAATTAGTGAGTGAGTCACTAGGTCTCAAATGAGTGGGACTAGTGAGCTTGGTAGCCGTATCTGGGTTTGATCGGTGAGGTTGAACTATGTGTTCACGAATAGTCGGTACCGCATGCATGGAGTCTCATTTCATAATGTATGTATGGCGTATAATATGAATGGATGTATTCCAATATTATACGTGTGTGTTGTGGTTGTGTTGAGTATGATTATGAGTTGATGTTGCCGTTGCTGAATGTGTGATATGATTAGGGTGATGAATGTGTTAATTTACTTAACATTACATGATATTTTATAATGCTTATTATATCGATTGAGGAACTCACCCTTACAACTATGTTTCAGGTAACGAGCAGTGATTGAGTAGAAGCTAGTGCTTGGAGTCTAGTGTAGTTCCTTAGTGGGTCATGCTCTGGTCTATGTAACATCGGGACGGGATGTTTTACTTTGTTTTCATTTTGGTTGTTGAACAACTTTACATGTAATGTGTTACATGGTTTGCATGTTGTTAGATTTCTATCCGCTGCGTATTGTGCAATGTTTTATTTTGATTAATAAACGAGCATGACAAGATATATTGGTGAATGGTGTGAAGTGTCAAGTGTGACACCCTGAAATTGCATATCTACTCTGATTTATATTTTGTTGTTTTAATTAATTATTGGGGTATTTTAGAAGGGTGTTACACATGACAGGAGAAAACTGAGTGGCAGACACGGTCGAAGTACCAACCTCTGAAATGACAGTTCTTTGAGGAGGAGGAGTTACAGGCGTTGGAGAAGATTGACTTTGAGCATCTAGAACTAACTCCATCATGGCAGTCAAGCGGGCAATCTCGTCCTTCAGTTCTCTGTTCTCTTTTTCCAAGTGTTCCATGATTCTCGGATGATTGGCGTGAGTATTGTATCGATGAGTCAGCTTGGCTGAAGCACAGAAGAATAACCAATAAGACATCTGGCGGAAGAAAACCTACTATGAAAATGATGCATGAAATTCAATGCTTTGATTGTTTTTATTTTCAAGGAACACACTATTTTATTTGTAAATATAAATTAACAATTGTAACAATTTGATTGACCATAAAAATCCTTTTTTATTCATATAATTTGGAAGGATTACACTGAGTACAATTTCAGAAACCAAAATACAAATACAAGAGAAAAGGAAACTAGTGATCCTAAGGATCCCCTAACAACAGTGTCAGATGATCTGGCTGCAGGCGCGTACTTCCTTTGGATGCGTCGAATCTCAGACTCAAAAGAAGTCTTCATCTGAGCCTTCTCGAGGACAAGCTGGTCAATAATCTTATTCCAAGCACCGGAAGGTTAAGGCATACTAGAGGAAGATGAAACCTCTGGCTCTCTTTGTCTTTTCATTGCTCGGTCTTCAAGAAGCTCAAAGAGTGCATCCTTGTCCTTAGACTCAAGTTGTAACTCTTCATGCTTTCTACTCAAAGCATGTAATCACTCTTCCCACATATCCTTCTCTTGATTCATCTTGGTGAGTGCATCTTCCAACTCCTCTACATCTTGGTTAGGGAGAGTTGATGGCTCAACCACAACCATATACATAGGTCTTTCACAAGCATAAGGCATCTTCAATTCCAAATCTCTCTTCTTCACCCAAAGAGTGTAAGCTTTCAAAGCTACACAGTGTCGCACCTCGAAAAATGAGATCCCTCGCGATGGACGCGGAAAAATGTAGTTCGAACAGAGTCTCCGTCGAACTTTATTTATCCCAATGAAGGAGTAGGAAAGTATCGATAAAACCTTTAAGAAATTGAATAATGGTCGTCGCAACCATATTCGGGTTCGGGAGTTGATTATGCAAGGGGAAGGTATTAGCACCCCTCATGTCCGTTGTACACAACGGGAACCTCTAAGTTCAATTTGTGATTTGAATGTTAACTTATGTTGTTTGATTTATTCGAGTGAATAAAGGTTGAAAATAGAGATGAATGGTAACCTCAGAAAGGGGAAAAAGGGAGGGTTTTTTATTAGTGTGCTCGCGAAGATACAACAATCTCCTGCCTACGTATCCTTATGGTGCAATAAGGAAGTCAGAGCATTCGTAGTTCGGGGAACTACGATTAATTGGTGTGTTTTGTTTTATGAACGACTGTGTAGGTCGGTGTTCTAAAGGTTGAACGTTAGCTTGTCTACTCTCGGCGGAGGCTTAAGCACTGGTTTGTTGTGCGCATTAGAAAGAATTAACAGTGTTCTTTCTGAAAGAAGGGTTCTGGTCACATGGGGGGGGTGACAAGTTGAGTTAATATGTTTGATGTCCTATTTGACTGGTTTCGATCGCACGAGGGTGGGAAAAGATAGACTTGATGGGTTAAGATGTTTTCGTTGGATGACAATGACTCAGATAGTCGAGTAAGACAACTCACATCCCAATAGTCGAGAAAGGGAATAGAAGACTCTAGACCACTTTCTTTTTCATCCTTAATTATAAAAGGATTTTAATGATGATTAAGGCGTTTTGAATGGATGACGAATACTCGAATAACCGAGTAAGACAACTCGTATCCTAATAATCGGGAAAGGGAATAGAAGACTCTAGACCGCTTTCTTTTTCATCTGAGCAATTATGAAAATAGGTTTATGTATGGTTGATGTATTTTAGAATGAACGATAAGTACTTGAATGGATGAGTAAGACAACTCATATCCAAGCATTTGAGAAGAGGAATTGAGAACTCAAGACCATCTCCCTTTTTATTTCGCTTATTGTAAGAGTATTTTGATTTAGTCGGGTTTAGAAGTTTATAAAGAAATGACAATTGTCTGACTGGCCGAGTAAGAAAATTCGTATTCAAACAATAGAGGAGAAGAGTTTAAAACTTAAAACCATCTCCCTTTTTCATTCCATTGTTATGAAAATAAATTGATTTAATTGTGTTTAGGTGGATAGAAATGACAATTATTTGACTCACCGAGTAAGAGAACTCGTATTCAAATAATCGAGAAGAAGAGTTGAAAACTCAAAACCACCCCCTTTTCATTTCCAAATGAAATGGTATTTAATCGTGATTAAGTATTTTAATTGATTTTAAATAAAAATACTCGATATTGGTTCGAAGTTTTAAATTTGCGTTTACGAATGAATTGGATTTTATTTAGTGACTCAATCATCTAATCAGTTATTGGATAAACGAATAGGTCTCATTGTAAGAAAGCCCAATAGTAAGCTATGTGCGGTTGACGGCGATGCTTAAAGCAATCAAATTACAAGGGTATTTGGAAAATAGGCTTGATATTGAATCGAGAATTGTTTGATTTTAGTGGTTTAAAGTAGTTTAAAATCGATGATGAAATTGAATGAAATCAGGCTTGTATTATGAAATGGAAGATGATGGTTAAATAAATCGGTCCATTTTTCAATTAACAAAATTAATTGATTAAAATTCATTTAAGTCATCTAATTAAGCTAATTAAAATTAATTATCCAAATTATTTGATTAAAAATTAATATAATCAAATATTTAAGTTAATTAAAATTAGTTAACAAAAATTATCTAATTTAATTAAAACTTTAATTAATTAATTTAATAGGTGACAATATTGAGTATAAAATAATCGAATTTGAATAGGCCACCATGTGCTCAGGAACCGGTTTGTGTGAAATGACAATAGGATTAATGTGATACGCAAAAATCAAAACGCGGCGAAAATATTCTATTGATGTATTGTAATTTTGGCAACATATCGACATAAAATTGCCGAATTCGCGGATAAAAAACCCGAAAATAAATGGAATAAAATAGTAGCAATACAATTATTATTTACATTATGCTACCATACTTAACAAGCAACTAACAATATTTAGAACAACTATAAGTAATGCAGGGATACAGAAAGTAGCTAGCTGCAACATGAATAAAACGAGACTGTAGTAACACCATCATCACAATACATAAGCACACAATACTATATTCACAATCAATACAAACTAAATAGCAAACTAATTTCAAATAGCAAAAATTATTTACATTTCTTTAACATATTAAAACTCAAGAATAAAATAATACATTAGAACTCAAACAATATATTAAAACTCAGAAACCATGCAATAAAAAAAAACTTATAAAACATACATTAAGACTTAAAAGCCAAACATTAAAACTTATATTTAGAATTATACATTTAGCCGTGAAAGCAAACTCTACATCAGAAAGAACCACACCTATTAGAAGCTCTATTTAATCAGTCATCTCAAACTGGTATTTGAACAAAATACATATAATACTTTAAACATTAAACTCGCCTATCGATCATGTTATTAATACGAAAACTAGCTTTAACCTCAAGATCTCAACACAGTAAAATATGTATTCAAATTAAATACATTATAAACAATCAAACTCAATGCCGAATCGAATCGAATCAAAAATTTGAATTATAACACGAATTAATTTTGTAAACAAGACAGCGAAACTCAGGATCAAAATATTACCCGATGAAATGTGTACACGGCTGCTTCACGTCATTGTTGCATAATCAAAAACGTTATGGAATCCGACGATGTAGAAACAAGAACAAAATCAGATTCAAATCTCGGATCAAACTTACAACCTGCACATAAATTAATGACAGACAGCAACCAAACCGAATATAAAAATGAGTTTCACGAATTTGAAATAGTCAGAAAAAAAATAGTTGAGTTGAAGACGTGAGTGTAGCTATTCTTGTGTCCTGACATCAGAATCACGACGTGTTGGAAGAGAAGATATCCTCCACAAAACCTTCACAATCCTTCTTTTTCCAATCTCTGTCTCCATTCGTCTTTGTGGTTTATGTTTCTTCACAGCTGTCGTGTATGCAGAGAATGAGTTACTCAGTTGATAGGACGTTAGCAGGATGTCAGTTGAGGGTATCAGATGCATCGAAACTCTGATTGAATCGAAAGCACATATTTCATACTTCAGTTAGAGATCTAAATCATGCTATTGTGGTTGTCGTTTTTACGAACACCTTGCAGGTGGTGCGGATAAGGTGAATCAGAGGTGGGGTACGATGGTGTTTCAAGCTGAAGGTTGTGATGAGGGATTTGTTACGGCGTAAGGCGGTAGAGAGCAGTAGAGGCACGACGAGGAGGAGGAGGGAAGCGACTCGCGGCAGAGAAGTTTGGTGCTCGTCGGCGATGAAGGAGGTTGGAGTTTGGACGGACAGACTAGCACGGAAACGATTGATGTTCGTTGTGTAGGTTGATGGTGTGAAGGCGGTGGGAGTATCGGTGTGTAGTTCGTGTGGTGTAGACGTGGCGTTTGGTGAGAATCACGGAGGAGAGAGATTTGTTACGTTGGTGGTGGTCGTGAAGAAGAAGAGGGTCTGTTGTGGAAAAGAACAGGAAAAGCTTTCTTTTTCCTCTTTTTCTCTTCCGAAGAGAGACTTCATTGAGGTCTATTGGTGTATTTTTTATTTCTTTTTCCTTCAGTGAGAGTCGTTGGACCGTAGGTGACAGTGGAGATCATCCCTTTATTTTTTTTTGCAGGTGGCCCCTCCTTATTTGTTACGTGAGAGAGTCTTCCTGCCATACAACTGGCCGCGCGTCCTCTTTTTGAGGGGGAGTAATATGTGAGTTGGCATGTGTGTGATTGGTTCTCTTTGGCAATGGAATCCAATGCAATCCAATTTATTTTATTTGTAAATAATTACTATTATTCATTATTAAAGAAAACGCTCATTAAAAATTTCTAATTAACATTTCAAATTAAGTAATAAAAAAATCTCTAATTACCTAATTTGAATATTTGAACAAAGAAAGAAAAAAAATGATTGATTATAAATAAAAATCATATGTAAATTTGCTCGAAAAATTAAATCGGATGCATTAAAATGATCAACATGAAATATACTTATTGGAAAAATACAATGTTTCTTTTAATTTTGAAATAAATTTCACCGGTAAAAAGGCTTAGACGGATTAAAATGCAGCTGAAAAAGTCGTTGAAAAATATAACGAGCACACCAGGTTAAACTACGTGAATTGTAGATTAATAATACTGGCGTCTGCAATTTTAATTTTGAAACTTTTTACCCGCTGATTTTGCATGTACTTGAGAAATGATTTAACCAATTTGTCTGTATTTTCAATAATTTATTTTGACTGATATTTTAGGTATTACTTATGATGAAATGCATTCATGCTGTGCATATGATACAAATTAAAAATGAAATCAGATTTATGAAAATTTCAAAATGGCCGGACAAAATTGGGGTATGACAGCTGCCCCTATTTAATTAACTTGAACTAGAAGGTAAGAATGACAACGGTCTTCTTACATTCATGGGTGAAGGTAATTAAATACGAAAATACCCAAATTTTGTCCTTTGAAATGCAATGGAGGAATGCAGAAAAAATGCAATGAATTCAAACAACACCAAGGTAATAAGGGTAGAACGTCCGATTAATGCCTAACCCTCAAGTCGACACTCAAATCTTGCAAAGGTCGTTTGCTGATATAAGGATAAAAACTGACTAGGTTTTTTTGCACCAAAAGGATGACAGTAGAATTAATTGTCATCACCCAAAGGATGATAGTAATTCACCATGATTTCCAGGATCCTCATCACCAAAAGGATGGTGGATAAACCAAGCTTCAAAGGTAGTCATTATCAAAAGAACAATGGTTAGATTAATAACCAAACTTGCTGCCACCAAAAGGATGAAAATTCGACACAACAAAATTCAAAGATTTCCATCACCAAAAGGATAATGGTTATCATGATAAAGCTTTCCATTACCTAAAGGATAATAGCAGTACTACCATCAAAAGGATGATAGTTAAGTCATCCACTTCAAAGATCACCGTCACCAAAAGGATGAAGGTAAGATCCAACAACACAACTTGTCATCACCAAAAGGATGATAGTAAGTCAATAACTTCAATGGTCACTATCACCAAAAGGATGAAGGTAAGACCTAATAACAAAACTTGTTATCACCAAAAGGATGATAATAAGTTGACAGTCACCATCACCAAAAGGATGAAGATGAAACTAATAACAAAACTGGGTATCATCAAAAGGATGATAATAAGTCATAACAACTTAAATGATCACCATCACCAAAAGGATGAAGGTAAGAACAAAACTTCAAAACTTGTTATCACCAAAAGGATGATAATAAGTCAACAATCACCATCACCAAAAGGATGAAGGTATAATTAAAAGACAAAACTTGTTACCACCAAAAGGATGATAATAAGTCAAAACAATCACCATCACCAAAAGGATGAAGGTAAGATTAAACGACAAAACTTGTTACCACCAAAAGGATGATAATAAGTCGACAATTACCATCATCAAAAGGATGAATGCAAGACTAAACAACATAACTTGTTACCATAAAAAGGATGATAATAAGTCACATCAATCACCATCACCAAAAGGATGAAGGTATTATCAAACAACAAAGCTTGTTACCACCAAAAGGATGAAGGTATTATCAAACAACAAAGCTTGTTACCACCAAAAGGATGATAATAAGCACACAACTCAAACGATCACCATCACCAAAAGGATGAAGGTAAGATCAAAAACGAAACTTGTTACCACCAAAATGATGATAATAAGTCACAACAATCACCATCACCAAAAGGATGAAGGTATCATTAGACAACAAAACTTATTACCACCAAAAGGATGATAATAAGTCGACAGTCACCATCACCAAAAGAATGAAGGTACTATCAAACAACATAACTTGTTACCACCAAAAGGATGATAATAAGTCAACTATATTAATGATCACCATCACCAAAAGGATGAAGGTAGGATCAAACAACAAAGCTCGTTATCACCAAAAGGATGATAATGAGTCGACAATCACCGTCACCAAAAAGATGAAGGTGAGATCATGCCTTCCAAACTTGTTACCACCAAAAGGATGATAATAAGTCATATTAACTTCAAAGATCACTGACACAAAAGGATGACAATATGATTGAACTTTCCCAATGTCACAGTCACCGAAAGCATGATAGCTTAAACCAAACTCCATAATTTCCATCACCAAAAGGATGATGTTTAGATCGAACTAGACGCTATCACCAAAAGGATGATGTTTAGACATAATGATAGAGGTCACCATCAACAAAAGGATGATGATTGAACCAAAATGACAAGGATCCTTATCTCCACAAGGATCACCGACACTAAAAGGATGACGGTAAATTGTAATAGCTGTAGAGGTCGCTATTCACCAAAAGGATGAAGTTTGGACCAAAACTTCAAGGATTGCCGACTCCAATAGGATGGAGGTAAGATCAAAAGACAAAACCTGTTACCACCAAAAGGATGACAATAAGCTTTAATAATAAGAGGTCGCCATTCACCAAAAGGATGAAGGTTGGACCAAAACAATAAGGATCACCGACACCAAAAGGATGACGGTAAGATCAAACGAATAAACTTGTTACCACCAAAAGGATGATAATAAGCTTTAATAGTGAGAGGTCGCCATTCACCAAAAGGATGAAGGTTGGACCAAAACAATGAGGATTGCCGACACCAAAAGGATGACGGTAAGATCAAACGACCAAACTTGTTACCACCAAAAGGATGATAATAAGCTTTAATAGTGAGAGGTCTCCATTCACCAAAAGGATGAAGGTTGGACCAAAACTTCAGGGATCTTCGACACCAAAAGGATGACGGTAAGATCACAAATGTCAAGGATTTACCATTGCCAAAAGGATAACGGTTATCGTAATCAGGGCGATGATTAATATTCCTCAATGGACTTTCACCAAAAGGATGATAGTGAGAAAAATATTTGGAAAAATAAGGCTACTGTCAAAGTTCAATAAACCTGACTTGTTGGGTAGTATTGGAACATTACTGGGCAAGACTTGCTTGGGGTATTGACAACAAAAGGTTGCAGAAAAATATTCTCTGGAAAATATAATTTCCACTTTATCAAAGGTTTACCGAAAACAACTCATTGAGGGACGCTCAATGGGAAACAAGGTAGGGGTTTAAAGAAACATTGTTGGACCTTAGCTGAAGATAACATCTTGTCAACAAAAATTCGAAGGATGTAACTCAATGGGGAATGCCTGATAGTAGGGTATAAAATCACTCAGAGAAAATAACAATGACTCAACTTAGGGTTGGCCTGGATCTTGATTCGTGTTATATGCATAAATGTTATGCATGTGTTATGTATGCGGTGATGCATGCAGTGCATGTTTGAATGAAAAATACAATTGGCTTGTTCGGGATTGGCCCCCCTTTTAAAGGCGATGTATTTTCTGGAAACCAATGCTGGTTGTATTTGTTTTTGTGCGAATGCCAGCAAGGTGGACTTCGTTTGTTTGGTAATTGTCGTTGTGGATTGGACTTTGATTGGTGAAAGGATTTGACTTCCCGACACTTGATAGTTGATGATATGATGAACACATGACGGATGTGGATACTCCTAGTGCCCCAAGTTTGATCTCTTGCCGATACGTTGTGTCTTTGCCCCTGAGGCGATCTCGACTTTTTCTGCTGAGATGTATGGATGGCCAGTTACTGAGCATAACGACATGATCAACGCATGATGATTATGCCTTTGACGTTCCATGAGGATTCTTGTCAAGATATGATGTCGTACTAGCATGGACTTTCGATGTTTTTATTGTGAATTCAAGCAGTTACTAGTGTCTGACGCGATCTGCTTGACTGACTTGAAATCATGAAGGGAATTTGCCCCTTGCAACTTGTCTTGCCCCAGTCTGCAAGGGGTTCAAAGGAATTCTCCTTGAAAAGAAACCTTTAGGAGTGATTATCCCATGACATGGTCTGAGTTCGTTTCTCCCAATGCCTAAATCCTGCAATGGTCTGCCCCTGATTAGCCGATTCTTGAAACGATTTTTGTAGGTGCTTAATTGGCTGCATTATATGGTAAAACACTAGCTGGTTACTAATGTCTTGACTGATGTCATGACATGGTAGGTATGTGTGACTACATTGTAGGTTAGAATATCTAACTGTACTCTGATGTCTTGACTGAAGTCATGACACACTTAAGTAGTTACTACAGGATTAGCTAACACAAGATTTATTGAATGTCAAACTGGATGCTGTGACATTCATACCTGTCAGCAGATACTAAGGAATAGAACAGCTGGTGTTCTGTTAGAACTTAGTATTTATTTCCAGTCTGGTTATCAAGGAAAGACCAGTCCTGGCATAAGGCCTACTGACTGAATGTCAAACTGGATGTTATGACATTCATCATTGACAGCAGCTACTGAACATTAGACAGAGTGGTGTTCTGCTATACTTCAGCATGTTACTTAGTCTGTTCTTCAAGAGAATAACAAAACTAACTTAAGGCCAAATGTGTAAATGTTAAATTGGACACTTTGACATTTATTAATGTAAGCTGTTACTGTAGTATGGTCATTTTGATCATGTACAGGTCAGCAAAATTGTACAGTCTGTTTTCTGGAAAAACAGACTCAGCATATGGACCTTGATGTCAAGCTGAATGTCGTGACATTCATTCCTGACAGCATATGCTATATTGTAGGTTGTTCAGTTTTCTGTTTCAGCTTTTTCTCAGGCTATTCTTCAGGGATTCAACAGCTGAGAGAAAATCCAGGAAATCAACAACCAAGCTACATTTAATGAACCTAACAAATAGACTATTTTTTAGTAACCTAAATGTTGAATTTATGGGAACTCGCGTGACCTTAAATTCAGGAGAATACAGGTGCAAAAGCCCAGGTACTGCAATATAAAAGGAAGGCGTTCCTTCATTCAGTTTCGGGGATTTTGAGGCGTGAAGATTTTGTGTGTCCATCATACTTCACTGCTGTATTTTTGTGAGTCTTGTATTAGACGTATCTTGTAAGCCAAGCCATTATCACGTTGATGATTGCTGTGGCATAGGGTGTTCATTGAGTTGTAAGTGTTGTGTCACTCAAAGCTTTTAAGCGTGAGTGCTGTGTATCTTGATTAAAGCTGTGAAGCACAATCAAGAGTTGTTTGAAGTGTGACTTCAAATTGTCTTTAATATTGATTAAAGGTAGTAATCACTGAGGTGATTGAGGGGGAGTGAGTAGGAACTCTGATATTAGTGTAAGATTGAAATTGCATTGGGTAGGGATTAAGTGATAAGTTGTAAACGGGTGAGTTTAGCTTTGAATTGATACTACTAATAGTGGATTTCCTCCCTGGCTTGGTAGCCCCCAGATGTAGGTCATGTTGGACTGAACTGGGTAAACAATTACTTGTGTTATTTACTGCACTTACGTTTAAGTTCTGCATAATTCATGTCTGTGCAGAATTGGATGTCATAACAACCCGTGTGACATCTAAAGTCTGATAACTAGAATTTCAATTTTCTTTAATCGACTGATCTTTATGAATTGGTTTTCACTATACTCTTTGAGTAATTTTCCCCTGATTGAGCTTTTGCAGGACTTGCCCCAGGAAGACTGAGTATTGAATCGATTTTCCTTCCTGATCAACCGATGCTTGGAGATTTGTCTTATACTGACTGCTTCCTAAGTCAACATAATCAAAAGATTCCATGCCCCAGATTCACAGGATTATGAGATGGTGTTGATTCATGTCAGCACCGACGATCAAGTACTTCTCGAATTTCCCCTTGTTGGAATTTTCTCGATGTCAAGTACTGACTGACAATTAAGAATTGTTATTCAAGAAATGGTGGTTTTAATGCAATAGTCATGCAAGTTTTGAAAAACAATCATTCATCTGGTGTGTTGTGGTAATGTGTGACGACTGGATGTCATAACAACCTGTGTGACATCTAAAGTCTGATAACTAGAATTTCAATTGGCATCAGAGCAGGCACCCTGCCTGTGAATTTCTGGGTGAGATCTAGGGAAGTTACTTTCTAGTACCATGGACAAGGATATATGACACTCAAATAGACCACCCATGTTGGATGGCTCTAATTATGATGACTGGAAGCCTCGTATGATAGCCTTCTTAAGGTCTCTAGATAGCAAAGTCTGGAGAGCTGTCAACAAAGGATGGGAACATCCAACGAAGACAGGTGAGGATGGAGGCAGTGTGCAGATTCCTGAAGAAGAGTGGGACAAGGAGCAAGAGGCACTAGCTCTTGGAAATTCCAAGGCCTTGAATGCATTATTCAATGGAATCAGTAAGAACATCTTCAGGCTGGTGCACCACTGTGAACTAGCTAAGGAAGTTTGGGATACCCTCAAGGTAACTCATGAAGGTACTTCCAAGGTGAAGATGTCCAAACTTCAGATGTTGACCACCAAGTTTGAAAACCTGAGGATGAAAGAGGATGAGACTATTCATGACTTTCACATGAATATTCTTGAAATTGCAAACACCTCTGGTGGACTAGGTGAGAAAATGGCTGAAGAGAAACTTATAAGAAAGATTCTCAGGTCCTTGCCTAGAAGATTTGCTATGAAGGTCACAGCCATAGAGGAGGCACAGGACATCTGCAATATGAAGGTGGATGAGCTCATTGGTTCTCTCCAAACCTTTGAAATGGGCTTGTGTGAGAATGCTGAAAAGAAGAACAAAAGCATAGCTTTTGTATCTAATGCAGTAGAGGAGTCAGAAGCAGGATATACTGAAAGTGATGAAAGTATATCAGAAGCTTTAGCCATGCTTGGGAGACAGTTCAACAAGCTCATAAAGAAAGTTGATCAACAGGGTAGACCTAATGTCAAGAACATCCCGTCTGACATAAGGAAAAGATCAACTTCTGAAGAAAAGTTCAACCAAGGCAAGGGAATCCAGTGCCATGGATGTGAAGGATATGGTCATATTAAGACTGACTGCCCTACCTTCCTCATGAGGCAAAGGAAAGGGCTATCTGTCACCTGGTCAGAAGAAGACACTGAGAGTGAATCCGAAGGAGAATCTGCCAAACATGTCACTGCTCTGACCAGTGTCTGTACCTCAGAAGATAACTCAAGTGGAGATGAGCTCACCTTGGATGAACTTGCTGCCTCATATAAAGAACTATGTGTTAAAAGTGCAGAAGTGTGTATCCAAGGAGAAAAGCATAAGAAACTCATCAAAGAGCTAGAAGCTGAGAAACTAGAGCAGCTGAAAGTCATAGAGGGTCTGAAGGGTGAGATTTCTTTGTTGACCTCTAAGCTAGACCAAATGACCAAATCCATCAAAATGGTGAATAAGGGATCTGACACCTTGGAAGAGATCCTGAAGATAGGACAGAAGTCTGGAACCACTTCTGGTTCAGGCTTTGGGAAAAGATCCTCAGCTGAACGCAAACGCCCAAAGGGTAAAGTTCAGAAATCCAAAGGGAAGTTACATCCAATGTCTCAACTTCGAGGAACCAGAATGAGCAATCATCAGAAGAAGAAGTTCAAGAGATGGAGATGTCATTACTGTGGTAGATTCGGTCACATAAAACCCTTCTGCTATAGGCTGCATGGTTACCCAAACCAGACCCAACAAGGTAGGCCTAAGAAGAAGGTGTCTATGCATAATGTCCCCATTAAGAAACAAACATGGGCGGCTAAGCAGACACCTCAGGCCAATCCTAAGCAGCAGGCATCTAAGCTTCACTTCTCTCCTGAGAATCAACAGTGTGTTGCTAACCTTGCTCACACATCTTCAAGGGCACATATCAGACAAGACTGGTACCTTGATAGTGGCTGCTCAAGGCATATGACTGGGATGAGCAACCTAGTGGTGAATCTACATCCTCCTACCACCAAGTTTGTAACATTTGGTGATGGAACTAAAAGAGAAGTCATGGGTGTTGGTAAGCTGGACTATCCTGAAGCTCCAAAATTGAGTGGTGTACTGTTAGTAAAAGGACTAACTATGAACCTCATAAGCATAAGCCAGCTATGTGACCAAGGATGCAAGGTGGAATTTACCAAGGGAGGATGTGTGGTGCTGAATGGGTGCAATCAAGAAGTGATGAGAGGAGACAGATCCAAAGATAATTGCTATCTATGGAAATCTAAAGACTCTCCCAACCTTCCCAAGTGTCCTTTAGCCAAGGAAGATCAGGAAGGGAAGCTGGGACATGGAAGAATTGATCTCCTTCAGGTAAAAGGAATAAAGAAGAGCATTTCAAAGGGAGCTATGAGAAGAGTCTCATATCTGTCTTTAGATAAAAGGACAGACTGTGGAAAATGTCTGACGGGAAGTAATGAGCCATTGGCACCTACTGGTCATCATACAAATGATAGACAGAGGTATGTATTATTGTCGTCTGCTGAAACTCAATACCTAGCTTGTGGTAGCAGGTGGTCATCCCTGGTATGGAGGAACCTGATGCAGACAGAGTACAATGTCACCCGGAATGTCATGACATTGTATGCTGCTAAGTGTGACAATAGTAAGGGCAAAGAGGGAATGCGTACGTCTGAAAATTTATAGCAACTAATGAAGTTAGTTAGCTACTGTTTAGTAAAGCAAATTATTAAACAACAAATAGTGTGCTCTGAGTGGTCAAATTCTAATAGACCTTACTCTTGCATAAAGCGTTTCACATTCCGTCGCTTCAAACACCATTCGTGCAAACCCTCTTCCAAAGAAACAATTCAACTTCCCTCTGAGATTTTCAGCATGGCACACCAATCCGATACCACCTCCTTCACTACCGTGTACGATTCTCACAGCACGGAGTCTGGCAACCCCAACCGGGAGGAAGTTAGTGTCAACGCTGCAACGTCGCCCCATGCAAGAAGACCAAAAGAAACGGTCTCCAGAATCTCCTCAGCTATCGCTCTGGACAACCCTTCCAAGGAAGGATCGAGGTATGTGCACAATGCCATTGCCTCTATGGTCACTAAGATTCTGTCCGGTGATCGGAATGTTCCTGGGGTTTCCGTTCCCTTGAACACTATCGTTCCCGATGATGTTGCATGTCGTGAAACCGCAGTAGTGTTAAGGGAGAATGTGTCTGGATTACCTGAAGAGGGTCCTAAGAATGATAAACATGTAAGCAAGGTGAGAGGTGAGAAGGTAAGTGTCCCTCAAGATGTTGAGGCCAACCCTAGAGCTGACACAGTCAACCTGGATGAGTCCTCTGATAACGAACTGTTGGCCTCGGTTATCCCTAGCATAGCCAAGAGGGTCAGAACTAGGAGAGGGAAAAAGACAGTGATGCAAAGGTCTCCATCCAAGGAAGTTGATGAGACAACTCCTAACAAGCAAACAGGGACAGAGAGTGCACGCAAAAGGAAAGGTCATGGACCTGCCAAATCTTGGAGCAAAGAGGTGCCCAAGAAGTTGAAGACCAAGACTGTGGTGGTGGAGTCTGAATCTGATGTCCCATGTGATGTCACAACATCCATGTCCAGGAAGAAGCCGTCTTCTAGCAAGTTGGCTGCTAGTGTCCCAAAAGTTCCCATTGACAATGTGTCCTTCCACTTTGCCTCCAGTGTTAACAGGTGGAGTATGTCTACCACAAAAGGCTGGCCTTGGAGAGAGAACTGGCTCAGAATGCAAGGAGATTGTGGATCTCATCAAAGAGGCAGGGTTGATGAGAACTGTGACTCAACTCCCTAAATGCTATGAGACCTTAGTGAAGGAGTTCATTGTAAATCTATCCGAGGAGTGTGCTGATGGGAAATCCAGAGAATTCAGAAAGGTCTATGTGCGTGGCAAGTGTGTGACCTTTTCCCCCTCAGTGATAAATCTGTATTTGGGAAGAGCAGATGAAGTGCAACCAGAGCTTGAAGTGACTGACAATACAATCTGTCAAGTCATCACAGCAAAGCAAGTCCGGAAATGGCCTCTCAAAGGGAAGCTGGTGGCCAGTCAACTAAGTGTAAAGTATGCAATGTTACACAAAGTTGGAGCAGCCAACTGGGTACCCACAAATCACAAGTCAACTGTGTCTGTGATGTTAGGAAAGTTCATCTATGCAGTGGGAACCAAGGCAAAGGTGGACTATGGTACTTACATCTTTGATCAGACTATGAAACATGCTGGGAGTTTTAGTGTGAAGGGACCTATTGCCTTTCCATCTCTCATATGTGGCATTGTGCTGAATCAATTTCCACACATCCTGACAGATAATGACTTTGTGAAAAGAAGAGAGAGTCCATTGGCCTTCAGCTACAAACTTTTCCTGGGCAAGCATGTCCCTGATATTGTCTTGACATCGGGAGAAACATCCAAAGCTGGCAACCAACCAGACAAAGCTGCTGTTATTGCAGTTCTCAGAGATACCTGCAAAGAGCTGGAGGCTAGAAAGCATGCTTTGGAAAAGCTCATCTTGCAATTGGAGACTTCTGCTGAGGACACGGATGGAGCTGATAGGCAAAGTTCTGAGGATGAGGAGGAGACCAGCTCTGAAGAGGAGGCTGATGATGAGGCTGAGGATTAAGTACTTGTCTTTGTGTGTTTTCTGTCATTTGTGTAATTCTACTTACTATTTGTGGATCTGTAATTTAAAGTGTTGCTTTGGCAACATTTTTGGACAAAAAGGGGGAGTGATAACATACCCCAGGACAACAGAAGTTTACTTTGTTAAACTTTGTTAAAACAGGTTCTCATTCATGACAGATTGAAGTTTTCCTCTACTGCAGCTGATGTGTGATGAAGTGTGTATTTAGCTTCTGTTTGTATGCTGCTGTGTGTGAAGTTTTTATTTAACTTCCCCCCTGCCTGAAGTTTTTATTTAACTTCCATGTGTGTGAGTGTGCTGCCACTCTGAGTGTGTTAGCTAGGCTTATTTCCTGCAAGGTGTGTGATTCCGCTGCTATGAACTCTGTTATGGGGATCAAAGTGTTTTAGCCAAAATTTGCCAAAGGGGGAGTTTGTAGGTGCTTAATTGGCTGCATTATATGGTAAAACACTAGCTGGTTACTAATGTCTTGACTGATGTCATGACATGGTAGGTATGTGTGACTACATTGTAGGTTAGAATATCTAACTGTACTCTGATGTCTTGACTGAAGTCATGACACACTTAAGTAGTTACTACAGGATTAGCTAACACAGGATTTATTGAATGTCAAACTGGATGCTGTGACATTCATACCTGTCAGCAGATACTAAGGAATAGAACAGCTGGTGTTCTGTTAGAACTTAGTATTTATTTCCAGTCTGGTTATCAAGGAAAGACCAGTCCTGGCATAAGGCCTACTGACTGAATGTCAAACTGGATGTTATGACATTCATCATTGACAGCAGCTACTGAACATTAGACAGAGTGGTGTTCTGCTATACTTCAGCATGTTACTTAGTCTGTTCTTCAAGAGAATAACAAAACTAACTTAAGGCCAAATGTGTAAATGTTAAATTGGACACTTTGACATTTATTAATGTAAGCTGTTACTGTAGTATGGTCATTTTGATCATGTACAGGTCAGCAAAATTGTACAGTCTGTTTTCTGGAAAAACAGACTCAGCATATGGACCTTGATGTCAAGCTGAATGTCGTGACATTCATTCCTGACAGCATATGCTATATTGTAGGTTGTTCAGTTTTCTGTTTCAGCTTTTTCTCAGGCTATTCTTCAGGGATTCAACAGCTGAGAGAAAATCCAGGAAATCAACAACCAAGCTACATTTAATGAACCTAACAAATAGCCTATTTGTTAGTAACCTAAATGTTGAATTTATGGGAACTCGCGTGACCTTAAATTCAGGAGAATACAGGTGCAAAAGCCCAGGTACTGCAATATAAAAGGAAGGCGTTCCTTCATTCAGTTTCGGGGATTTTGAGGCGTGAAGATTTTGTGTGTCCATCATACTTCACTGCTGTATTTTTGTGAGTCTTGTATTAGACGTATCTTGTAAGCCAAGCCATTATCACGTTGATGATTGCTGTGGCATAAGGTGTTCATTGAGTTGTAAGTGTTGTGTCACTCAAAGCTTTTAAGCGTGAGTGCTGTGTATCTTGATTAAAGCTGTGAAGCACAATCAAGAGTTATTTGAAGTGTGACTTCAAATTGTCTTTAATATTGATTAAAGGTAGTAATCACTGAGGTGATTGAGGGGGAGTGAGTAGGAACTCTGATATTAGTGTAAGATTGAAATTGCATTGGGTAGGGATTAAGTGATAAGTTGTAAACGGGTGAGTTTAGCTTTGAATTGATACTACTAATAGTGGATTTCCTCCCTGGCTTGGTAGCCCCCAGATGTAGGTCATGTTGGACTGAACTGGGTAAACAATTACTTGTGTTATTTACTGCACTTACGTTTAAGTTCTGCATAATTCATGTCTGTGCAGAATTGGATGTCATAACAACCCGTGTGACATCTAAAGTCTGATAACTAGAATTTCAATTTTCTTTAATCGACTGATCTTTATGAATTGGTTTTCACTATACTCTTTGAGTAATTTTCCCCTGATTGAGCTTTTGCAGGACTTGCCCCAGGAAGACTGAGTATTGAATCGATTTTCCTTCCTGATCAACCGATGCTTGGAGATTTGTCTTATACTGACTGCTTCCTAAGTCAACATAATCAAAAGATTCCATGCCCCAGATTCACAGGATTATGAGATGGTGTTGATTCATGTCAGCACCGACGATCAAGTACTTCTCGAATTTCCCCTTGTTGGAATTTTCTCGATGTCAAGTACTGACTGACAATTAAGAATTGTTATTCAAGAAATGGTGGTTTTAATGCAATAGTCATGCAAGTTTTGAAAAACAATCATTCATCTGGTGTGTTGTGGTAATGTGTGACGACTGGACTATGAGTCCAAACGCGGTGTTGATTTTGCTAGTGGGTGAGTGATATAGAATATTAGAAAATCTCTAGGAGTTAGCTTACGCAACCTTGCTGTAGTATGCTTTCAGAATAAACCTTACTTCAATTAGGTCTTTGGGGGGTTGTAACATGGCTTGGTTCACGGTTATTGAAACAAAAGGATTATAAGGCTCAAAGTTTATTTTAACCCACCCTTTCTTCATGATGATCTCCAATCCTACGTTCAGTTAATTCAACACATATTTTACTTTTACGAGAGTTTAGCAGTGTAAGATCCATTGAAACGACAATCATCCTATTTTTCTCTTCATGGATGTTGGTGACCTTTTGATTTTGGTATAGCGGTCACCGAATCTTATTTTTTCTTGTTGAGGATTCTCATGGTCTCTTTCGATTTTGTTTTGATCCCTAACTTTTGCATGGACCGCTTGTTGAAGCTTTAATCCATCGGGATTGCCCCCGTTTTTGCCTAAGTCTCCTTTTAGGGTGTTGGACTTAGCGGGCTCTTTCTTTGATTTTTTTTTGGAAAAATTGTGACTGCCGAGTCATTGGTCATTGAAGAACAACCGACATAAAATTTGGATTTGTATGGTTCCTTCGACACTTCAAGATGTGTGCGAAGAATATCATGTGATTGATCCTTGTATGGGATATTTCATCTTGTAATTTGAATGCGTAGTCAAATCAACTGAACACTACCCTGCCCCAGGTTAAGCATAAGGGTTCTATAGATCCGAAAGAAACTCCTACTTCTAGGCTCGAAGTGGTTGACTAGGGATTAACTCCTTATCTCTCCAGTGTTTGGGGATTTGAAACAATGCCTGTACATCATTAGTAGGATTTTATCTGAAAGCATACAATCAACAATTATGGATATTTCGTTTTCATCATCCTCCTTCCAACATTTACTAACAATAGTGTGATAAAGAGGGTGAAGTGGAAAAGTATGTGTTTGTGATTTGCAAATGTGATAGATGAGTGAATATGAAAGATTGATTCAGAACATGCATAATCATCCCATTAATAAGACCAAATACAAATAACAGTGTTTAAAGCATACAGTACTTAGACAAACAAGAACAAATTACAAGAATGCGAAATGGTAAAAATGGCATAATGATCACCTTCATTCAAAGCAACGAGACTTCATCTCTTAATTCTTTGTTGGGAGCTGTTCTGCCTGCTCAGGCCGGTGAGAAGCTTTATCTCCGAGCTTCACTCTGCTCCACATGCGCCGGCATGGGATTCGTCGCAACATTTGGCCTAACTGGCGTGAAAGAAACTGCCTTACTGTCAATCAGATCTTGAACCTTGTGTTTGAAGGCCTTGCAATTCTCTACTTTGTGCCCTGGGGAACCCATATGATACTCACAGTGAGCATTGGCGTCGTAACCTGGTGGATAGGGCGGAGTTGCAGGTGTTAGCTCCTCCAAAACAACCGATCCATCCTTTAGCAGGTAGGGAAGGATCTTGTTGTATGGTACTGGAAATGGATTAAAATGTATTTATGGTCTCCTTGCCCTCTGCTGGTTAGGTTGACGTTGTTGTGGAGAACGTTACTGTTGATTCTGATGTGGCTGTTGGTATGGCTGCTGATGTTGTTGCTGATATGGTGGCTGATACGATGTTGGGATGACAGCGACAACCTGATGGTGAGGCATAGGAACATACAGATGCTCCCCATATCTTCCTCCTCTCATTATGGCGTTGGTCTGACCTTCGGGCTTTTTTGGGAGATTGGGATAGGGTTTCTTCATCCCACCTGAAGCATTGGCGGCGCAAGGTATCTTTCCCTTCCTGATCTGGCTCTCGATTCTTTCTCCCACGGAGACAACCTCAGCAAAAGATGGGAAACTGGATCCTACCATTTTCTCCATATATTGAGTATCAAGAGTTCCCATAAACATATCAATTAGCTCCTTATCAAGGAGAGGAGGTTGGACACGAGCTGCTATCTCTCTCCAATGCTGGGCGTATTCCTTGAATGACTCATTGTTGCGTTGAGTCATGTCTTGCAGCTGGGTGCGATTGGGTGCTAGATCAGTGTTGTACTGATAATGCCTAAGGAAGACTTCAACAAGATCTCTCCATGACTGGACCCGTCTTCTCTCTAGCTGCATATACCACTCCAAGGATGCCCCACTGAGGCTATCTCGGAAGTAATGAATCAGGAGTTGATCATTACTGATGTGGGCATCCCATCTTGAAATAGTAAGCTCTAAGATGGGTTCTAGGGCAACTGATCCCTTTGTACTTGTCAAAGTCCGGGACTTTGAATTTTTGTGGAATCACGAGGCCTGGTACCAAGCACATGTCAACAACGTCCAAACTGGGAGTAGTGTGAACCTCCAAGGACTTGAATTTCTCTTCTAAAGCATGGAGTCTCTCAACAGCTGGGTCTAGGAGACCTCCAACAATAGGTGTGACGGGTTGTGGCATGAAGAAAGCGTCATATGGATCTTCATCACCCATCATGGATCCATGTCGAGCAGATGTAGCAGAATGGTCATGGGGGTTCACATTGTCCATGGGAACAGGAATAGGGGTCGGTCCTCCTCTAGGATGATTAGGGTTACCATCAAGGTCAATCACTCCAGGGATGCTAAGCGAGGGTGATCCAAACTGAGCAGCAACTTTTCTGGCTTCGGCGCTAGTCTCAGCATCCTTTTCCTTCTGAGGTAGGAGCAACATGGTTTCAAGAAAACGATCCATCTTCGCTTGCATGGAGTCCATGTCTGTCCTCATTGAAATCTAGTTTTCTTCAAGTTGTTCGAGTGTCATCCGGTAGTTGCGGCGTGTTTCGTACCGGTGTCGAGTAGTCAGCGTTACTGGACAAAGGGTAGAATATGGTGTAAGTTTTTGTTCCTGAGAAATGATATGCAATGCATGTTGATGATATGCAAATGCATGAAATTTTGCCATGTTTTTTTGCAAAGGAATACAAATACTCAAGTTCATTCACACGTCGTGTACGTCAGGGTAAAAGGAAGAAGCAGAGGTTTCTCTGATTACTGAAATTCCCAAAGGTAGGTCATAAGGTTAATAGGTTCCCAGAGTCATTGATTCTTATTGAGAGCGTCCCTGCCGTGACGAAGACTCGTCGGACAGTGATACCCTTAAGATAATCTCGTCTAGGGCGAGGTCTTCGTATTGTCCCAACAAGGAAGGCTCCATGGGGATTCTACTACGCAACTCTCGAGTCCAAGGTTCTAATAAGGTTTTCAGAGTCATAGATCGAGGTTGGAAATATTACTGTAAGATAATAATACGTCCAAGGGATCTCATCTGATTGGGGTTTTCGTATTAACCCAACAAGTCTGAAACTTCATAGGTTAGTACTACATAACCGCCAGATAGAGTGGATTAAAAGGTCCCTAGATTCATTGATCCAACTTGAGAATACTATCGTCGTGACGAAGACTTGTCGGGCAATAATATCTCAAGAGAATCTCCTCTAGGCGGGGTCTTCATATCTTCCCAACAAGGAAGACTCCTCGTGGGCGTCCACTGCGCAACCACTAACTTAATCTTATGGTTTTTCTCAGACTCGGGTAGAGAGCCTATCTCACAAAGTACCAACAATCAAAGAACCGAAAATAAGACATAGTCAATAAACAACCACAATAATTATAACAGAAAAATAATAACAGAATAAAGATAACAAACAAACAAACAAGTTTAACACTCAATACATAAATTGAACTAAGTTAGGCTTCACTCTCTCTTGCTTAGAGCATGGGTCCCCAGCAGAGTCGCCATCTATCGCACCTCGAAAAATGCGATCCCTCGCGATGGACACGGAAAAATGTATTTCTAACAGAGTCGCCACCGAACTTTATTTATCCCAATGAAGGAATAGGAAAATATCGATAAAACCTTTAGGAAATTGAATAATGGTCGTCGTAACCATATTCGGGTTCGGGAGTTGATTACACAAGGGGAAGGCATTAGCACCCCTCACGTCCGTTGTACTCAACGGGAACCTCTAAGTTTAATTTGTGATTTGAATGTTAACTTATGTTGTTTGTTTTCTTCGAGTGAATAAAGGTTGAAAATAGAGATGAATGGTAACCTCAGAAAGGGGAGAAAGGGAGGTTTTTTTATTAGTGTTCTCACGAAGATACAACTATCTCCTGCCTACATATCCTTATGGTGCAATAAGAAAGTCAGAGCATTCGTAGTTCGGAGAACTACGATTAATTGGTGTGTTTTATTTTATGAACGACTGTGTAGGTCGGCGTTCTAAAGGCTAAACATTAGCTTGTCTACTCTCGGCGGAGGCTTAAGCACTGGTTTGCTGTGCGCATTAGAAAGAATTAACAGTGTTCTTTCTGAAAGAAGGGTTCTGGTCATACGGGGGGTGACAAGTTGAGTTAATATGTTTGATGTCTTGTTTGACTGGTTTCGATCGCACGAGGGCGAGAAAAGATAGACTTGATGGGTTAAGATGTTTTTGTTGGATGACAATTACTCGGATAGTCGAGTAAGACAACTCACATCCCAATAGTCGAGAAAGGGATTCGAAGACTCTAGACCACTTTCTTTTTCATCCTTAATTATAAAAGGATTTTAATGATGATTAAGGCGTTTTGAATGGATGACGAATACTCGGATAACCGAGTAAGACAACTCGTATCCTAATAATCGGGAAAGGGAATAGAAGACTCTAGATCGCTTTCTTTTTCATCTGAGCAATTATGAAAATAGGTTTGTATGGTTGATGTATTTTAGAATGAACGACAAGTACTTGAATGGATGAGTAAGACAACTCATATCCAAGCATTTGAGAAGAGGAATTGAGAACTCAAGACCATCTCCCTTTTCGTTTTGCTTATTATAAGAGTATTTTGATTTAGTCGGGTTTATAAGTTTGTAAAGAAATGACAATTGTCTGACTGGCCGAGTAAGAAAATTCGTATTCAAACAATCGAGGAGAAGAGTTGAAAACTCAAAACCATCTCCCTTTTTCATTCCATTGTTATGAAAATAAATTGATTTAATTGTGTTTAGGTGGATAGAAATGACAATTATTTGACTCACCAAGTAAGAGAACTCGTATTCAAATAATCGAGGAGAGGAGTTGAAAACTCAAAACCATCCCCTTTTCATTTCCAAATGAAATGGTATTTAATCGTGATTAAATATTTTAATTGATTTTAAATAAAAATACTCGATATTGGATCGAAGTTTTAAATTTGCGTTTATGAATGAATTGGATTTTATTTAGTGAATCAATCATCTAATCGGTTATTGGATAACCGAATAGGTCTCATTGTAAGAAAGCCCAATAGTAAGCTATGTGAGGTTGACGGGGATGCTTAAAGCAATCAACTTACAAGAGTATTTGGAAAATAGGCTTGATATTGAATCGAGAATTGTTTGATTTTAGTGGTTTAAAGTGGTTTAAAATCGATGATGAAATTGAATGAAATCAGGCTTGTATTATGAAATGGAAGATGGTGGTTAAATAAATCGGTCCATTTTTCAATTAACAAAATTAATTGATTAAAATTCAGTTAAATCATCTAATTAAGCTAATTAAAATTAATTATCCAAATTATTTGATTAAAAATTAATATAATCAAATATTTAAGTTAATTAAAATTAGTTAACAAAAATTATCTAACTTAATTAGAACTTTAATTAATTAATTTAATAGGTGACGATATTGAGTATAAAATAATCGAATTTGAATAGGCCACCATGTGCTCAAGAACCAGTTTGTGCGAAATGACAATAGGATTAATGTCATACGCAAAATTCAAAATGCGACGAAAATATTCTATTGATGTATTGTAATTTTGGCAACATATCGACATAAAATTGTCGAATTCGCGGATAAAAAACCCGAAAATAAATGGAATAAAATAGTAGCAATACAATTATTATTTACATTGCTCTAACATATTAAAACTCAAGAATAAAATAATACATTAGAACTCAAACAATATATTAAAACTCAGAAACCATGCAATAAAATAAAACTTATAAAACATACATTAAGACTTAAAAACCAAACGTTAAAACTTATATTTAGAATTATACATTTAGCCGTGAAAGCAAACTCTGCATCAGAATGAACCACACCTATTAGGAGCTCTATTTAATCAATCATCTCAAACTGGTATTTGAACAAAATACATATAATACTTTAAATTAAACTCGTATATCGATCATGTTATTAATATGAAAACTAGCTTTAACCTCAAGATCTCAACACAGTAAAATATGTATTCAAATTAAATACAGTATAAACAATCAAACTCAATACCGAATCGAATCGAATTGAAAATTTGAATTACAACACGAATTAATTTGTAAACAAGACAGTGAAACTCAGGATCAAAATATTACCCGACAAAATGTGTACATGGCTGCTTCACGTCATTGTTGCATAATCAAAAACGTTATGGAATCCGGCGATGTAGGAACAAGAACAAAATCAGATTCAAATCTCGGATCAAACTTACAACTTGCACATAAGTTAATGAAAGACAACAACCAAACCGAATATAAAAATGAGTTTCACGAATTTGAAATAGTCGGAAAAAAAATAGTTTAGTTAAAGACGTGAGTGTAGCTATTCTTGTGTCCTGAAATCAGAATCACGACGTGTTGGAAGAGAAGATATCCTCCATAGAACCTTCACAATCCTTCTTTTTCCAATCTCTGTCTCCATTCATCTTTGTGGTTTATGTTCCTTCACAGCTGTCATGTATACAGAGAATGAGTTACTCAGTTGATAGGACGTTAGCAGGATGTAAGTTGAGGGTATCAGATGCGCCGAAACTCTGATTGAATCCAATGCACATAATTCATACTTCAGTTAGAGATTTAAATCATGCTATTGTGGTTGTCGTTTTTACGAACACCTTGCAGGTGGTGCGGACAAGGTGAATTGGAGGTGGGGTACGATGGTGTTTCAAGCTGAAGGTTGTGATGAGGGATTTGTTACGGCGTAAGGCGGCAGAGAGCAGTAGAGGTACGACGAGGAGGAGGAGGGAAGTGACTCGCGGCGGAGAAGTTTGGATGGACGGATTAGCATGGCAACGATTGATGTTCGTCGTGTAGGTCGATGGTGTGAAGGCGGTGGGAGTATGGGTGTGTAGTTCGTGTGGTGGAGACGCGGCATTTAGTGAGAATCACGGAGGAGAGAGATTTGTGACGGTGGTGGTGGCCGTGAAAAAGAAGAGGGTCTGTTGTGGAAAAGAACAGGGAAAGCTTTCTTTTTCCTCTTTTTCTCTTCCGAAGATAGACTTCATTGAGGTCTATTGGTGTATTTTTTATTTCTTTTTCCTTCAGTGAGAGTCGTTGAACCGTAGGTGACAGTTGAGATCCTCCCTTTATTTTTTTTTTGCAGGTGGTCCCTCCTTATTTGTTACGTGAGAGAGTCTTCCTGCCATACAGCTGGCCGCATGTCCTCTTTTTGAGGGGGAGTAATATGTGAGCTGGCATGTGTGTGATTGGTTCTCTTTGGCAATGGAATCCAATGTTATCCAATTTATTTTATTTGTAAATAATTACTATTATTCATTATTAAAGTAAACGCTCATTAAAAATTTCTAATCGACATTTCAAATTAAATAATAAAAAAATCTCTAATTACTTAATTTGAATATTTGAACAAAGAAAAGAAAATGACTGATTATAAATAAAAATCATATGTAAATTTGCTCGAAAAATTAAATCGGATGCATTAAAATGATCAACATGAAATATACTTATTGGAAAAATACAATGTTTCTTTTAATTTTGAAATAAATTTCACTGGTAAAAAGGCTTAGACGGATTAAAATGCAGCTGAAAAAGTCGTTGAAAAATATAACGAGCACACCAGGTTAAACTACGTGAATTGTAGATTAATAATACTGGCGTCTGCAATTTTAATTTTGAAACTTTTTACCCGCTGATTTTGCACGTACTTGAGAAATGATTTAACCAATTTGTCTGTATTTTTAATAATTTATTCTGACTGATATTTTAGGTATTATTTATGATGAAATGCATGTCATGCTGTGCATATGATACATATTAAAAATGAAATCAGATTTATGAAAATTGAAAAATGGCCGGACAAAATTGGGGTATGACACACAGTTGCACGGACCAAGCTCAGATCTTCCTTTCCTATGCACATTATGCCAAGCGTGAATCATCTTCTGCTTCAAAAGTTGGGGATCTTTACCCTCTTGATAGAAAAGACCTTCTAACTGAGTGTTATTAGGTTTGTCTCTCAAGGGGAACCCTAGTTGACGACGTGCCAAAGCAGGGTTGTAGTTGATTCCTCCCTGTGTACCGACAAGAGGCACATTAGAGAATTCACCACAATAATCAATAATATCCAAGCTACTCAATGAAGAATCATACCAAACTCTATCATCATTAGTGAGAGACATAAGTCTCTGGGACCACCTTAGACATTGTTTGTTCTCCATAAAAGCAAGCGTCTGAGGCAAGTGCAAAATAAATCACTTGTACAGAAAAGGAACATAACATACAATAGTTCCACCACCTTTAGAATCCCTTGATGCAAAAAGAAATACATATGACCCAACAAAGTAGGCACATGAGTTCCAATCAAGAAGATTCTAATGGCGTTAACATTAACAAAACCATCAATGTTAGGGAACAAAGCCAACCCATAGATGAGAAACACAAAGATAAGCTTCAAAAGCTTCCACACTACCGGCTTGAGCAAAGGAAATAGATTTCCCTATGATAAACTCAAAAGTCAACCCAAAAATACCTCCTTTCTTCACCTAATGAGCCTCAATATCAAACTTCTTCAAGTGAAGAGCTTCAGGTATAATATGAGATATGGGAATCTCCTCTAATCCACTAAAGGGCACCTTGCTAGAAACAGGTATTCCCAAGATATGGGCATACTCCTCCAATGTAGGCACAAGATGATAATTGGGAAAAGTGAAGCAACGGTAGAGAGGGTCATAAAACTGAACCAATACACTCAAGAGTCCTTCGACCACATCAGCAGATAACACAGATAGAAGCTTCCCATGACGTTGTTTGAAGTCCAAGGGATCTAATACAAAAGATGATAGTTTCCTTAGCTCTTTCAAATCAGGGTACCTGTAACTGTACTTCTTAGTGTTCCTTCGTCCATAATCCATGGTCTGAAAATATTTGCAAATAAAACCTGAATTCCTTGAAGTTATTTTTGGTGTGATGAATGTTATGATGCGCATGAATGCATGAATGCAACAATCACAAATAGGGGATCACACACAACGCAAACAAACAAAGGTCAAGGGATGAATCAAGTCATTGTCAAGATCAATCATCCATTTTGGTGGATTATGTTTTTCACCTTATCAACACCCAAGTTCCATTGATATTGACAAGACTTGATTGGATCAACCAAGAATCAAGGGTTTGTTGCGAGTCACGAGCATGTAGTCAGGTTCAGAACCATCCCAAAGGAGTGTACTAAGGATAAAAACCTATAGATCATGTTCTAAAAAGTTCCCAGAGTCTTAATTCCATCTATCAGATATTACAGTTTAGGATGACTGACTCATCAACCCATAATATTCTCAAGAGAAACTCGTCTGAGTGTAGTATCGCATAACAACTGTTATCAAGTCTACACTTGAACAGTCTCCGCACTACGTCCTAAATAGGCCAAGATGGGTTAAATGTTCTACGTCCTCAGCTTCTCGGACCCCAAATCAGAGAAAGTAATGCCTAACCACAAATAACTTATGTGATATCAATAGCTCCAAAAGGGTCTCCACTGAGTATATGGGTCTCAAGCAAACTTGTTAAGGACTACTCCACACAAGTCGAACATGACTATACCATCCTCCTATCTTAATTGCACTCAAGTTCGGGTTAGAACTTATCTCACCACTCAGAGATCACCAAGCACAACAAGCAGATTATATCATACAAAAAAATATACATACATCAAATATACAATTATATACACACACAAAAAAGTAGGCTAAACCCACTGGAGACTACTCCCCAGCAGGGTCGCCACTTAATTTCTGTAGCGATAAATTCATGATCATTAAGATATGGATAAACTTAACATCAATTAAACCAGAGTCACCATCGTGCTTTTATTATTTCAAAAGGAAAAGGGAAAAGTACGAACAAAACCCAAAGATAAGAATTTTTCAAATCAAAACTAATAAAATGCCAAAGATTAAAGATAAGGGTGTTGGTTACACAGAGGGAAGGTGTTAGCACCAAAAGTGTCCTAGGTACTCCTAGGGATCCCTTTTTTGTGTGTACATGTGTTTTGGTATAAAATGAGTGTGGGGATGAGAAAAGAATTCATTAATTATATATTTGTGTTTGACAAGACCTTCAGACTTGTGCCTACGTACCAACATAAAATGAGGGATCAAATCCTCGTAGTTCGTGGTATCAATTTCAAACTGAGTGAGTTGCTTTTAACAAAATTTTAAGTTTAAGAGAGGCAGCAAAAGGCCTAAAAGGGTTTGAGTGAGTGTTAGTTCTTTTTGTCTTTTTTGAATTTTTAAGTCAAGTATAGTTAGGTTCATTTACATATTTGATTAAGAAAAAGAGTTTTAAAAAATGCAATGGAATAAGGCCAAAGTTTCTAATTTGCAATAAAGAGTCTAAGTTTAAAAATCACAAGCAAAGAAGATTTTTGAAAAGGGGGAGAGATTTGAAATTTAAGAATTGGGAGGAGATGAAGAGACTAAGCCTAAGCAGAAATTTAAAAGTTACGAGTTGAAAAGATATGACCAATGGGATGCAATCCAATAGACAAGAATGTCATACAGAAACCCAATTTTCCCTTGGACTTTTAGAATCAAACAATATCACTACACAAATAGCAAGAAGAGCAAGGCATCAAATAAAGATAGCCACATCCAAACTTAACAACTTTATGATCTTCTTCATAATCTTCCCAATATATCAAATGAAATAATCCTTTGAATGGCTCAGAATAAGTCATTAGTCATAGGTTCAAAATAACAATAGCATCAAGACCATGTTGCAGATGAACTCAAAAGGGATCTTAATACTTGCTTCAGATGAAAGTTCAATTCACAATGACTGGCTTCAGAAAAGTTGGCATTGGCCGAGTCCTTTTTGCATAGGGAATGTTGCCTAATTCCAAATGTCTCAGATCAAATCCAAAAGTCCACACAAATCTTTTTTAGGGTTTTTGTTGTTATTATGTACATTAAGGTCAAAATACCACAAACACAGACAAAATACACAAACAAGTATAATGACAAGATATGGCTCAAGTGAGCAAAGTGAAAATGGCATTAAAATAAACAAGTTAAATGGTATGAATAATGGGAAATGATAAAGACTTGAATTTAAAATGCATAAAGTAAATGACTTGAAGTTAAAAGTTAGTCAAATTTTAGTTGATTACAAGTTAGTATTGCTTTTGCTTTTCAATTGTTTAAGTCATTCTTTGGAGAACACTCAACCCTCTATTCACAAACATGGATCCTTGAACCAAGACATCTTCCAAAGGAAGGAAAAAGGCCAAGTTTCCATACAATACCATGAAAGGGGGGAGACTTACAATCTCACTTACTAGAATGCTATGCTTTTTTGTCAAAATTTAGCGCTATGTTAAGCAATCGTAATTGGACTTATGTAGAAGTCACAACTATTTGAGGTCGGGCAATAGAAATTTTAGTGTTAATGCATGTTAGAGATATGGTATTATGAACCATACTCCTAAAACATACCACACTTAAAAGAAAATGGCAAAAGGGTGGACCTAATCTCATCCATACTTATATTAATTTATGAACCAATTAGTCTTAGGATATAGAGATATCATAGGTCAATGGAATGGATGCGATAGAAAGGGATTGAAGATGAAGAGGGAGGGGAAATGAAATAAACTTAAATTGGTCATGGGAGGAATTTTATCAAATTAAAATCATTCATTCATTTTGGGAGATGAAATGTATATTTCATCAATCCCCTAAATTCAATGAGTTTAATCCAACAAAGTCAAATCAACATTGACCAAGGCCCAACAATAATAGTCAAACTCAACAAGTCAACAAAGATAGCTCAACACAATTTATTTACAATTAAACAATTAAAAATTAATTAAAAAATGCATTAAATTAAAATATGGTTGATCAAAAACCTAAAACCTCTTAAAACACCAAATAAATGGTCAATAGATTTATCATAGGCCAGACAAGGTCAAAGGACCTTGGAGAAAAAAAATCATAATTTTTGGAAACTTAAAAGTATTTTTAAAAACAATTAAAAATATGCACAAAAGCAATTAAATCATGAAAAATATTAATATTGATCCAAAAAATAATTTTAATTCAGAAAATGAAAGAGAAAAATATTTGAGAATTTTTGGTGAAAGTCCCATATTTTTTGGATCAATATTAAAATTAATATGAATGAATGAAAATAAGTCAACTAAAATGAAAATCAGAAATTACAAAAAACGTGGACCACTTGATCTCCCTCATTAATTGAGGTGGCAGATCAAGTGGATCAGAGCGCGCTATCCATGTGTTCCCTAGTCAAATATTCCACACGCGTGGTAATCACTTTGAACGCTCAAGATTAAAACAAATTAGAAGGATCATGTGGTTCAGAAGCGTACCAACACACTGTCGGAGCCCTAGCTCCGGTCTTCTTCTCCGGTGGACCTCACTGGACTGGTCCACCCTCAACCATCACCAAAATAAAAAAGAGGACATGAATTTAAAGTAAAAATGCCCAGGAGCTCAAATCTGGCCCCAATTTCAGCTAACTCCAAGTATATAGAAAGATACAAGGAGTTGAATTTTGAGAATCATGATCTGAGTTGCTTCGATTTGACCTCTAAGCAACTCAATCTTATTTCCTACATAGGTAGGACTTCAGACAACCAAAAACTAACAAGAATAATGGAGAAATGAGTGAGAATCGAAGAAATGAAAAATTCAAAAATTCACCTTCACTGCAGCTTCAGATTGGCACGATCTTGCTCTCAATTGTGCTTGGCCTTGCTTCAGATGCTAGATGGAGTGGAAATGGATCAAGGAAAGTTATGGACTCTTGGACTTTCAATCTCAAAAACAATGGGAGATTCAAACTCGATTTTCAATGAAAATCACCAAGCTTACCCTTTGAATGTGAGGGTTTAGGGTTGTTGATTCAAAGCTTGTGCGCCAGAGTCCATGATTTTGAGCATGAAGGGTCTCATTTATAGGCCCATGCAATGATGCATTTAGGTCCAAAAATGAGTGTAAGCAATGCTTAAGTCATGTTGAAAGGCCATGCATTCATGTATGGAAAGTGGAACTTCAAATCTTCCAAATGGTCCTTCAACTTTAGGCCATGCACAAGTCATTCATTTTTTGTCCAAATGGGATGAATTTGGAGTTTTTGGAAAGGTAATATTAAGAGGAAGAACTTTCATGTTTAACACTTTTTCATTTGAAGGTTGGATCATGCTGAATTTTGAGGTGGAAGTTTCGAAAATCAAACATATCAAAAAAAATTCTAAGTACCAAGCCATATGTTGACTTCTTCCACCTTGAGTAACATTTTCTATGGGCTTCAAATGAGAAACGTTCCTTCATCAAAGTTGTAGGTATTCCATTTCCCTTAAATTTGGTCACAAATTCGACCTCATTTAGATTACGCATGAAGGAGTTATGCATTTTAGAAGTTGAGGAAAATCACTTGTTCAATGGTATTGGCCCAAAATGACCTATAATGTTTCCTCATATCACTTGTATTTGCAAGTTGAATTTGCACTTCCTCCAAACATCAAAGTTGAAGTAGGCATATTGAATTTGATTATGAAACTTTAATGGCTTTCATCTCATAAAAATTGTTCAAGTTATGGTCTTGGGAAGTTGACCTCTAAATTAGGGTTTAGACAAAATGACCTATAGTCTTTCACCATAAAAAATGATTTTAAAAGTAAAACTAGATCTAGACCTAAACATGAAAGTTGTTTGGAATGCCATTTAGAGTAACTTATCTCTTGGAATCATTTTGATATGACAAATATTGTAGGAGATACGGTCTAGGGAACCCTAGTTTTGATCAGTTGAGCTTCTCTGGTCAACCACCATGAACCAATTTGCTAGCTTGACATTCTCTTGACTTTTGGGACTCATGGAGGATCATATATGCATAAGATGATGAAATGTGAAGTATAAATTGAAATATTTGATCAATTGGTGAAGAAACTTGTTGAAGAAGTCACATAAGATACCCAAATGAATTAGGGTTTCCAAGGCAAACCAACTCCAAACTTTTGATGATTTCTTGATCAAAATAACATGTGAAGATCATGAGGATCCATATATGATAATTAGAGCCATAGTAAACCAATTATTGATTGAGCTCCTTGCGATGAGGGTTTAAACCATAGATGTGAGCTTGATAAGACATAGATGAGCATGTGCACTACCTACAAAAGAGTTAAACTATACAATGACATATTTTTGGTATTTTGGTTAGTAAAGATAAAGAAAAATAAAATATGATACAATCAAATGGTGCTTGGTGATCTCTCCTAATGCAAACCCAATGAATGAGGTGTAAGGAGGATGCCAAGGTGTGATTCCAATGCTAGTGCATATGATAAGAATAACATGTGGGATCTTAGGGTCAAAATTGGGGTCTCACACTTTTTCCCCACTTTCCTTTGTTTTTTTGTTGCTTATTAGCCAACATTAGGAGTTATGATTGTCACCACATTTCTTAAACAATGAATAAACCATTGATCCAACGTCAAGCGACATTTTCTTAAATCAAATTCAAAAACACAATAAAATACACTTAAGATTGTATGCCACGAGCCTTAAGTGGAGGAGAAAGAATGAGAATGGAGCTTCCCTACCCTCATTCTAAGTATTTTGGACACAAGATGTTTGGCTTGGTAGTGTGAAATATTCACCTCTACTTATAGTCTTAGTGCAATCCGAAGTCAAATAATCTCTTTTCAAAACCTAAAAACAACATCAACTTATCAAACTATATTTTTGCGCCTCAGGGCATCACTTCCGAAAATCCTTTTTCAAGGTAAAATCAACCAACATACAACCATTTTTTACCTTGAAATACGGGGATCTGATGTCTCACTTCAACAATTGAGCATAAGTAGGCACGAGGACCCAAATCCTTGGAAAGCACACTGTTGTAGCGCAAAAAATATCCAAGCGTAAGGAACGCTCGAAATATAAACAAAACAGATTCGCCACCAAACTTTATTTATTCCCAAAGAGGGAAAGGGGAAATATTGATAAAACCCACGAAAAGCAAAAAGAAATGGTCATCGCAACCAAATCGGGTTCGGGAGTCGGTTATGCAAGGGGAAGGTATTAGCACCCCTCACATCCATCGTACTCGATGGGACCCATTTAGTTAGTTTTGTGTTAGAGTGTTAGCGTGGTATCGTTTGCGATCTTCTACTTATCGGGTAAGGAAAGAGAAAGAAAGAAAGGAAAGACTTAGGGTTTTTAATATTAATGTGCCTGACAAGATTTCACAATCATGCTCCTACGTATCTCCAGGTGCTATGAAGAACTCATGGCATACGTAGTTCTACCCAAAGAGAAATACTGGGTGGATTGCTTTTAAAGAGAGTGATGCTTGGATCATATTTGAGCGATTAAACCTTTACTTGCTGCTCGCTCTTGGAGGCTGAAGTCTTTGTTTGTTTCGCATCAAAATGGATGTTGCATACTCTTTTCTGAAAATGTTTTTGGGGTCGCACGAGGGCGGAAAATAAGTTTGATGAGTTTGAGTTGATTTTAAGCGGAGACAGCCATCCAAGCAGGGAGCTCTATTGTAGTACTCGAATGCCCGAAAAGGAAGAGGCCTAAGCCCAATCACTCTATTTTCATCCAAAAGTTTATTATGAAAATGTGTGGCAAATTAGGTCAAAGTTCATTAATGGAAGATGATTAATCAGTCAGAGAGATCTACAGCAGTGTCCAAATAATCAGGAAAGAGAAGGTCGATACCCAATAAATCTTTTTCTTCTATAAGAGAAATGACCTAATTCTGGTAATTATTGTATGTTAATATGGAAGACGAATGTTTGAACATTGAGCTCTACAGCAGTATCCTAACATGCGAAACAGAGAAAGTATAAACTTAATTAGTTTCTTCCATTTTTATTGTGAAAAGCTTTTAAAAATAGGGGGACGACTTGACGTTGGATCAAGTGTCAGAAGTTGACTTATGAAAATAATTTGGATGTGGCGGGGGTTATGCTCGACTTTGCATTCATTTTCGATTTGATTTGGGAAAAAAGACTCGATGTTAGATCGAGTGTTTGATTCAATTTTAAAACCTTTTGAATTGATTTGAATTACATTAACGGAAAAAAGTATTTTTTGAAAGTGATTGGAAATCGTGGAAAGGTTAGTGAAATTATTTACATGTGCAATATGAACATGGATGAATAAATTACCTAATTAAAATGACCAAGCCCATGGCGCTCGACTAAGAAAATAATCAATTAACTATATTCCAATAATCAATTAAACAAAAAAAGAAATACATTTAACAATTAAAAGGAAATTAACTATAATCAATTAATCAATTTAAATTAATCAAGAAAGAATAATAAAAATACTTAAATAAAAATGAAAGGTGTGCTTGTTAGTATATGAGGTGCAAAGAAAAGAAAAGAAAAAGTCCAAAACAACAAGACCCAACTTCACAAATAAATTCCCTAACCCTAATTAAAGTAAGAAAATAAAAAATAAATCAAATAGAAGATAAATAAATAAATAAAAGTTTTTCTCAAGCTAAAGTCACTAAACTACAACAATTCTAATTAATTTGTTAGATTGTTTGTGATATTTATATCATATCATACTAGTGCTAAAAAATCATATCCCGATAAAAATAAATATGAATAACTAACAAAAGAAATAGACTCTAAGCCCAATTAAAATAAATAAATAAAAAGCGGACAAAAATAAAATAAAGAAACAAGTAAAAATATCAAAATAAAAAGTGACGTGTTGTCTTGTTGTCTTTCATGTCTTGTTCCAAAACAATTGAAAATCAAATAGCAGTATATATGTTTTCCATATTTCAACCAAAACACATCCTTCATTTTAACAATTATTTTTAGATTTCAATCAAAGCAAACATAGATCTAACATTTCAGCAACAACACTTTTTTTAGACTTAAAATCAAAATAGCAAATCCAACATTACAACAACAACCGTAAGAAGTCAAAACACAAAGAAAAAATCGTAAAAAGGCGGAGATTCAAACCGGAGTTCGTGCTTTACGTGAAAATGGCAATGCGGCGGCTGGAGGAAAAGTGAGGCGGATACTAGAAAAAGGTCACGGTGGAGGGAGTATTGTTGTTGTTTGATGTTGGTTTTGATGAGGTGGGTTTATGGTATCATCGGTTTGATGGAGGTTTGTTGGTGGTGGTGTAAGAGAAGGAGATGATGATGAATAAAGGTTATGTGATGGTAAATTGATGATGAAAGTATGGAGGAACAAGGCGAGGAGAAGAGAGTGGAAAGAGGTTATGTGATGGTAAGTGATGAATGAGTGAAGTTTTTGAGAAGATAATCCTCTGTTTTTTTTATGAGGAGGAGCAAGGTTTTTTTGTTCTATGCTATTTTTCATCCAGTATCATCTGATTAAAGAAGAAGTAAATAATGATACTTAGAGAAATTTTGTCTAATTCATGTGGGTTGATCACATGCCACGAACCCTCCACAAAGCATACTCCAAGTGTCTCCTTCCTAAAGGAGAGGTTTAAAGATATTTTGCATTCTTTCTAAATCTTAAATTAAATGGTAATAAAAAAATAAAATAAAATAATAAAAATAAAAATAATAAAAATAACATAAAATTGAATTTAACACACAAATAATTTTAATTAACTTTACTAATAAAATTGACTAAAAAATAGAAAAAATCGGATAAAACGTGAACAAAAATCGAACGTGAAAGCGCCCAAAAAATTAAACTGGGTGCACCAAAATGATCAATGCCAAATAAACTTCTCGGAAACATACAGGTTTTGATCAAATTTTGAAATAAAAAATGACCGGTTAAAAGGCTCAGGCCGATCAAAATACGACGGAAAAAGTAGTCGAAAATTAAAAGGAGCACACCATATTAAACTATGTAGAACTTAGATTAATAAAACTAACATCTGAAAGCTCAACTTTTAAATTTTTCGCTTGCTAATTTGATGTACAGTTGAGAAAGGATTCCACCGGTCGGTCTGTAGATCCGAAAAAATTATTTCGAGTGACATTTTAAGTGTTATGTGAATCAAAATGCATGTCGTGACAAGAAGAAAATGAAAACGTCATGTAAATGAATTGAATTGCTAACTGAATAATTGTGAATGGATAATCAGATGCAAATGAATCTCCATTAGACCATTTACTTCTGATTCTCCATCATAAATAAATCCTTACAGAGATTCAGATGATGATAATACTCTTGATTGTCACCCTCTGAACCTCTGAAATCACGATGCATTGAAATTGAGAAATCAAATCTTTTGACTTCTTAATCAACAAATGACTGAATGAATGTCATCAAGACCAGATAAAATGTCAGAATTCCTGACTTTCCATCTAAACCCTGATAAATGCTTTTTAACTGATGAAATGCACGACAAAATGAATCAATTTATGCTATGTTGATGCAAGTGAAAACTTAGGGTAAAATTTAGGGTATTACAGCCGCCCCTATTTAAACATATTTAACTTGAGGATATGAAGAACTCTTGTCTTCAAATCATCATGGTAAAAGATAGTTTAAATACCAAATATACCTAAATTTTGCCCTACTATACGAAAGAAAGATATGTTTGTTATTATGGATGAATGCACAGGGATGAAGAAATACTCTAGATTTCTTAATCAACAAATGGTAATACGAATGAACACGAACGAAATTTAGGAAATACCCTTGATTTCCTAATCGCCGAATGATATGGATGAAATGTAAGTTAAGAAGTACTCCCGACTTCTTAGAGATGGATGATTTTAGAAATACTCTTGATCTCTTAATCATAATATGATTGAATGAAATGAAAATTAATTAAGAAATACTCTTGATTTCTTAATCATGAATGCAAGTGAGTTAAGAATTGCTCTTGATTTCTCAATCATGAGATGACAAATGATATGTATAAGTTAAGATATACTCTGGATTTCTTAATCATGAATGTGAATGAATTGAGAAATGCTCTTGATTTTCTTAGATGACATGCAGGTGAGTTAAGAAATACTCTTGATTTCTTAATCATGAATGTAAATGAAATATGTATGAGTTAAGAAATACTCTTGATTTCTTAATCATGAATGTAAATGAATTGAGAAATGCTCTTGATTTCTCAGATGAAATGCAAATGAATTAAGAAATACTCTTGATTCCTTAATCATGAATGTGAATGAATTGAGAAATGCTCTTGATTTCTCAGATGAAATGCAAATGAAATAAGAAATACTCTTGATTCCTTAATCATGAATGTGAATGAATTGAGAAATGCTCTTGATTTCTCAGATGACATGCAAATGAGTTAAGAAATACTCTTGATTTCTTAATCATGAATGTAAATGAAATATGTATGAGTTAAGAAATACTCTTGATTTATTGATCATGAATGTAAATGAATTTAGAAATGCTCTTGATTTCTCAGATGACATGCAGATGAGTTAAGAAATACTCTTGATTTCTTAATCATGAATGTAAATGAAATATGTATGAGTTAAGAGATACTCTTGATTTATTAATCATGAATGTAAATGAATTGAGAAATGCCCTTGATTTCTCAGATGAAATGCAAATGAATTAAGAAATACTCTTGATTCCTTAATCATGAATGTAAATGAATTGAGAAATGCTCTTGATTTCTCAGATGAAATGCAAATGAATTAAGAAATACTCTTGATTCCTTAATCATGAATGTAAATGAATTGAGAAATGCTCTTGATTTCTCAGATGACATGCAAATGACTGGGGATGAGAGAATCACGTTCAGTTGCTCTTGAATGACATTAGGTCTCTGGGATGGATCTGTTATAAGATAACATGCTCGACTGGTCTTCAGACGTTCTTCGTTGAAGGCAGACACTCCTGGCGGAATAAATGATCATATTCAGTTTCTTTTGGCTAAGGATGTCATATTCAACAAATCTTGGCTGAAACTGATGCATTCAACGACTCTTTGTTGAAGCAAAAACTGTAAAATAAAATAGTGTTCAGCTGTTTTTTACTGAAACCATTGCATTCAACCGCTCATGGTTGTAGCAAAATTGGGAGATAAAAATAGTGTTCAACTGCTCTTGGCTGGAACTACTGCATAAAATAAAATGGTGTCCAACTGCTCTTGGCTGAAACTAATGCATTTAGCTGCTCTTGGTTGAAGTAAACTGCTGGAAAATAAAATAGTATTCAGCTGCTCTTGGCTAAAACTAATGCATTCAACTGCTCTTGGCTGATGCAAATTACTGGGAAATAAACAAAATGCTTCCTTTGGGGAATAACTGCATATTCAACTGCTCTTGGCTGACAGAAGACTCTTTTGGGGAATGAGAAGATCCCAGAGACTTGCTGGGGATGAAAAGTTAATGATATTCAAAAGGATTAACCTTACTCTCAATTTATCGAACTGACAGGTCCAACCTAATGCTCCATCGCATAATAGATCAACATGAAACACTAACTCTTTCGAGGATTAATTGAAGAAACCTGTTGGGGAATACAAGAGACTCTTTGGGAAATAAACACACAGGAGGCTCGCTGGAGATATACTGAGGAACATTCAGTAAAACTTGTTTGTTCATGGAACTCTCGTCCATTAGACTCATTGGGGAGATTTCTAACTTATGAAGAGATGTCCATCTTAGACAGCTACTTCAAAGAGACTTGCCGAAGATAAAATTATTGGGGATACCTTTCTCAAGGAATCATACTACTATGAAACTCGCTTGGGAAGTTCACGAAGTTTTGTTGGAGAAAATACAATGTTGGAGAAACTCTGTGGGGAGATATCTACTGGGGAAACCAAGCAGAAATTCCGTTGACACCAGAGTTCCAATGGGAGAACATAAATCACCTTGTTGGGGAAGAAACTCGCCTTGAGAACCATCACTTAATAATGATTGACTTCTGAAAGTGTTTACTGAAGAAAATAACTATTCTACTCCTGAGAACACATACCCCTTGAATCTTGGTTTGTTGAGGATTATATTGAACTTCCTTGAGAGGTTGCTGAATCCGGCTGAGGTTTATGCATGATCTGTTTTTGTACATGATATGCAAGATGATTGTGAATGCATGAGTATATTAGTTTATGCATTTTGTGGGTATCAAGCTCGGATTCCCCAAAGCCTTGTCTTAGATAGTTTTGTCACCATGAAGATGATATTTTGTTGTAAAAAATTCTGATTTTTGCTTTTCCGCCAAGCGGGCTTCAATGAGGACTTCTTGCTTCTGGAAGAAAATACATTTCAAACTTGCTTTAGATTACAATGATCTAGGAAATGTCCCACGTCTTGTGAACCAGATGCATTATTGTAAACCAACAAAAATTCCTTACATACTTTCAAAATCAAACCAAATTAAAGTTTTCAACAGCTTTGTCATTTCCACTATTTTAATGTTTTTATCTTATCAAAAATAAAAAGTGATATTAAGCAGAAAAACAGAAATAATTGGTAAAGCAATGTTCAACTGAACAATTTTATTTGATGAGAAGAATAACTCATACATGGGGTTCATGAAGATGTAAACCCCTCTAAGAGGAGATTACAGAGAAAGAAAGCATGTAAATGGCAACAAAAATTTAACTGATTTTCCAACGAAATACAACTTTGCTACTTTCCCCTATGTCCTCTAGTCCTCATTACTTTGCTTCTGGAGATGGTAATTTGACTGTTTTCTTCCATCCGAGCTTTGTTGCAGTGTTGACTTGTGTCGTTGCAGTATTATGCCTTTGGATATTCCCTAACTTTTGCGTGAACTGCTCCTTAAGAGTTTGAGTTCACCAGGAGATTTTACCCTTTTTTGCTTAAGCCTCCCTTTCGAGTTTTCGACTTACCGGGCTTAATTTTTGTTTATCCCTAATTTTTGCCTGAGCTGCCCTGTCGGGTTTTCAACTCACCGGGATGCTCATTTTTTGCCTAAGTCGCCCTTTCGGGTTTTCAACTTAGTGAGCTTTTATTATCCATCTCTTTTTCTTAGGCATAATACTTTCTGACTACATCAGAATTGACGGGGTGTGTCAACTCTTCTCCGTCCATGTTCGTGAGAACTAAAGCTCCACCAGAGAAAGCCTTCTTCACCACAAATGGTCCTTCATAGTTTGGAATCCACTTACCATGTGAATCCTTTTGGAGGGAGATTATCTTTTTCAAAACTAGTTGACCTACATTAAACTCTCAAGGTCGGACCTTCTTGTCAAATGCCCGCTTGAGTCTCCTCTGATATAAATGACCATGACACAATGCTGGCATCCTCTTTTCTTTGATTAGATTGAGCTGGTCAAACCTGGTTTGAATCCATTCTGCTTCTTCTAATTTTGTCTCCATCAAGACTCTCAACGAGGGGATCTAAACTTCTATCGGTAGCACAACCTCCATGCCATAGACTAGTGAGAAAGGGGTTGCCCCTGTTGAAGTGCGAACAACTGTTCGATATTCGTGCAAAGCAAAGGGTAGCATCTCGTGCCAATTTTTATAATTTTTCACCATTTTCTTAATGATCTTCTTGATATTCTTGTTAGCTGCCTCTATAGCTCCGTTCATCTTTGGCCTATAAGGTGACGAGTTATGATGTCAATCTTGAAATTCTCGCATAACTCCTTCATCATCTTATTATTCAGATTTGATCCATTATCAGTGATAATCTTGCTAGGAGTTCCGTAGCGAAAACTTATCTCTTTCTTGATAAACCGAGTGACTACTTGCTTCGTCACATTGGCATAAGAAGCTGCTTCTATCCACTTAGTGAAGTAGTCAATGGCAACCAGAATGAACCGATGTCCATTTGTAGCTTTAGGCTTAATCATATCGATCATGTCTATTCCCCACATTGAGAATGGCCACGGAGCTGATAAAACATTTAGAGGAGTAGGTGGCACATGCACCTTGTCATCATAAATTTGGAACTTGTGGCATTTCCTGGCATAGTGGTAACAATCTGTTTCCATTGTCAACCAATAGTAACCATCTCTAAGTATTTTCTTTGCCATTGCATGTCCGTTTGCATGAATGCCGAAAGAACCTCCGTGGATTTCTTTGATGAGTAGGTCGGCTTCGTGTCTATCCACACATCTGAGCAGAACTAAATCAAAGTTTCTTTTGTATAGATGATCGGTCACCATTTCCATTGAATTCCCACCTTTTATCCAGCATATTTTCATCACTTGGTAAGATTTGTGGTTGTTTTTAGTTGTTTTAAAGTCATTTAACATGTTTCGTTAGTTTATTATTGCATTGCATTTTGTTACATGTTTGTGTCTAAAAGTCTCTTTTATGCTTCTATTTGGTAGTGTTAGTGTTGCAGGTTGTTGCATAGGTTCAAAAAGACTAATATCTGAGTGTTGGATGCTCCAGAAGGCCAAAATATGAAGATGCAGCAGGTCAACACGGGCTCCCGTGTACATCAACACGGCCCGTGTTGTTTGCCAGGAAGGAGCACTCAAAGAGGTAAAACAGAGGGTTAACACGGGCAACCGTGTACATCCACACGGCCCGTGTTGATGCCTCTGTAGCTTGCTCTAAAAGTACAACTTTTGAAGAGCAACACGGGCACCCGTGTGAATCCACACGACCCGTGTTGATGGGCGCGACAGAGAAATTCTACTTTATGTTGTGTGGATCTGCCCTGTTCATGAGGGGTATTTTGGACTTTTTGATGGGAGAAAAAACCATCTGAGGCTATTAGAAGACTTTGGAGAGAAAGAGAAGGGGACTTTTTGACGGACGAGAAAAAACATTGCACTGGAGAATATAGCTACTACGGAGGATTTGAAGACGACGAGATTCAAGGGCATCAACCATTGAAGATCAAAATATCCTAATTCTTTGTAATGTTTAATTTCCACACTATGATTTCTTTGAATACTATGAGAGGCTAAACCCCCAATGCTAGGGGGGTGGTCCTGATTTGATCTGATGTTATGAATTCTAACCATGGATTTTCTTATTACTATGTTACGTATTTCAATTCAATTGTGTGATGTTATTATGCTTTTGTATCGGACAAATACAATTAGATCTATGACCATCAATAACAGGGTTGTGATTGTTAGGGTTTTGACACAGTTGGGTTTATAATTGCATCACCTAGAACTAGGAACTTTTGTAAATCACACCTAAACCTTGATATTATTTATGATTAAAACCAATGATTAGTTGAATGGACATTTGAGTAAGAATTGGTAGTTTAATAGTTTCTTCATTAAGGACTTAAGGAAGAACATTCTGAGGTTAGGTAATTGAATGTTTCATGTGTATTGAGGAAATCTTGACTTGAATTCATAACTAGTTAAATCAACCACTCACCCTAGCATGTTTCATCTTAATCAATTATTCTTTACTATCTTTTTTAGTTTATTGTTATAAATTCCCAAAACCAACCAAACCATTGTGTTTTTGTTCAAATAGAATCAGAAGTAAAATAAGTATTTCCTACGCAATCCCTGAGATCGATACTTGGGAATAAAACTCCTTATTACTACATCGGTAAAAATAGTACACTTGCTATTTTTCTGATCAAGTTTTTGGAGCCGTTGCCGGGGATTGCCAAAATACCTATTTTAATTTTTATTCTATTGAAATTTTGTTGCTCATCAACCAAAATTTTATCTGTGACAATCTTGTTATTCAATTCTAATATTTGTCTAACTTGTTTATGCGAGGTAAGGCCTCAACAGATTTTTCTTTTGATGCAGATCCAGAAAGAACTCTTCGCGCTAGACTGAGACAAGCTAAGCGAGAAAAACTGGAAATAGCAGAAAAAGCGGTGGAGGAAGTTGTTTCAGTGCACTCAGAGAATTCAGATTCAGACGCAGAAACAATTCCTGAGGTCATGGTTGCAGATCCACCACCACCAGAGAGACCTCTCGGTGACTATGGTGGAAACAACACTCCGGGTGGTCGTATGAAAATTGTAAACCAACCGGTAAATGTAGAACAATTTCAGTTGCATCCCAGCACAATTGATTAACTCGAAAGGCGGTCCTTTTCTGGAAGAGTGAATGAAGATGCCAACAAGCATCTCCAAAGGTTTTTAACTATGAGCACAACGCTTAAAATGCCTAGACATAACGAAGAAGCAATAAGGCTTCGTATGTTCCCATTCACTTTAGATGATGAAGCCGAAGAGTGGTTCTATTCCTTATCTGCTGGCAGTATCAGCACATGGGAGGAGATGGAAACAACATTCTTGCACGAATATTTTCCTGCATCAGTGTCACTGAGAAAATGATACGAGATCCTAAATTTCAAGCAGAAGGAGGGTGAGTCACTAGGAGATGCCTATAAAAGATTCAAGAGAATTCTAGTGGCTTGTCCTACTCACAACATGGATGAAACTGAGCAGATGCAAATGTTTGTTAATGGTCTTCGAATTCAAACGAGACAAATCCTTGACTCAGCAGCTGGTGGCTCAACTAACTTTGCAACAACCACCGGTATGAAGAAGATAATTGAAGCAATTTCCTCAAATGATCATCTGGAGTTGTATGATAGGGTGTCAAGAAAGTCTACAGTAATTGATTTGAAGCTTGAAACAAACAAACAGGTAAAAATTGAAGAAGCAATTGCTGCAAAGGTGGAGAAAAGGTTGAAGGCACTAAACATAGGTGCTCAGAAAGTGGCTCAAGTACAACAGGCACCAAACGACGTGTGTGGCATTTGTAATGGACCACACAATACTGTTCATTGCTTTGCAACACCATAGCAGATATAAGATATCAATTTTTTAAAGCAAAACAATCCCTACTCCAACACATACAATCCGGGGTGGAAGAATCATCCCAACTTTGCATGGAGAGATCAGAAAGGGAATGTGCAACAACAAGTACAAGGCCAATATCAAAACCAATATCAGCAACAGCAATAACAAGTCCCAAAGAAGGCAGATTGGGAGATTGCAATTGAAAAGATGGCAGCTCACAACATCCAGTTCCAAGAGGAGACTCGAAATAATCAGAAGAACACTACAACATCCATAAAAAATCTTGAAATTCAGATGGGTCAAATAGCTCAACAGTTAGCTTCAAGTTCCCAGGTACCTGGCACGCTTCCTAGTGGAATAGTTGTGAATCCAAGTGATCAAAGTCACATTAAAGCAGTGGTCACAAGAAAAGGAAAAGCTAATGAAAAACAAGTTGACGAACAGGTCGAAGAAGATGGGTTGTTGGAAGTTGATTTAGAGATTAGAGAAGAGCCAAAACAAGCTGAAGAAGTGGTGGTGAAACCAGCAAGCTAGCAAGAGAAACAAAAACCAAAGATCATTCTTCCTTTCCCTACAAGAACAAAGAAGAAAGATCTCAATGATTTTTTTTTGAGAAGTTCTTAAAGTTATTCAAGAAGCTCGAGATCAACATACCTTTTGCTGAAGCTTTAGAACAAATGCCGATATATGCCAAATTCATGAAAGACATCATATCGAAGAAGAGGTCGATTGAGGGCGAGCCAATTATGCTAACTGAAACTTGTAGTACTATTTTGCAGGGCCTAAAAATTCCGGTGAAGAAAAAAGATAGAGGTGCTGTCACTATTCCTTGCACCATTGGAGATAGATCATTCAAGAAAGCACTAATCGGTTTGGGAGCAAGTGTTAGTCTAATGCCCCTTTCGATTTACAAAAAACTGGAGTTAGGAGAGGTGCAAGACACTCGCATGACATTGCAGTTTGCTGATCATTCAATGAAGAGACCCTATGGTATAGCAACATATGTTATGGTGAAGATTGATAAGTTTGTTTTCCCGGTGGATTTTGTGATACTCGAGATGCCGGAAGACGAGGAAATCCCTCTCATTTTAGGAAGACCTTTTCTTGAAATTGGAAGATGCATGATAGATATCGAGGAAGGAACTATAACCCTCAAAGTCTATGATGAAAAGCTAAAAATTGATGTGAGAGATACTATGAAATTCAAGGATGACGAAGGTGCAAGTAAAAATATTAAAGTTCTGGATACAGTGTTTGCCTAATCTATGCAGATCACAATACCCAATGTCGCACTTCGAAAAATTGCGATACGACTTTAAGTGAAGCGCGATCGCACGCTCGCTATGATGGACTGAACAGAGTCGCCACCGAACTTTATTTATTCCCAAAATGGGAAAGGGAAAATATCGATAAAACCCCCTAAAGAAAGGATAAGATATGGTCATCGCAACCAATATCAGGGTTCGGGAGTCGGTTACGCAAGAGGAAGGTATTAGCACCCCTCACGTCCGTTGTACTCAACGGGAAACATAATGTTAGTTGTGTGCGTTAGTGTTAGTTGAAGTATTAGGCTTTTCGAATTATTAGGTGGGAAAGAAAGAGAGGATGAGAAGAGAATATTTTTGGATTTTTGACGAAGAACTAAACCTAAGTTTTTTATTAATGGGCCTGACAAGATTTATAAATCCTGCTCCTACGTATCTCAATAGAGAAATCAAGGCTTACGTAGTTCTGGGTATAAAAATGTTTGTTTGTTGGTCGATTTTAGCGAAAGCTATAGTGTATTAATCGACGAAAACATTATTTTACCCAAAACAGATGAGGAGTAGACGCGTACCACACATCGAACGGATTTATAAATCTACATTCAGAAAAGCGTCATTTATCTCTACTCAACAATCGTGGCCGAAACATTGTTTTGCATCACCTTAAGACAATATATCTTTCGTTTATGAAAAAGGTTTTTGATTAATCGCACGGCGGCGAGAAAGAGTTTGATTGGTTGGATGTATTTTGAGTGATGGCGAGGACTTGGATGAGCGAGATATCCATCTCGAATCCTAGTCTCAGGAGTGCACGGTATACACCATTTTCCATTTCCATCTTTATTAGCAAAAGTGTTTAATAAAGATTAAGTATTTTTAGGTTTGATTGAGAAAGGGTTTAAAGAAACCGCATTGACAATTTTAGACGATGGCGAGAACTAAGATAGGCGAGGAATCCGCCTCGAATCTTAATCTCAGGAGGGCACGGTATACACCATGTTCCATTTCCATCTTTATTGAAAAAGTATTAAGGTAGGAATTAGGTATTTTGAAGTTTGAAAGACGAGTACTTATGACTTACAAGCTCTTACAGCTTGGGTCTAACACTCGGGACTACGTCTGGACATTCCACCCAGGCAACCTGTTTCTTTCCAATATTGTTAAGAAAATAGTTCGAATATTTACGATTGTTTTGGAGGGAAGACGAATATTTATGGCTTACAAGCTCTTACAGCTTGAGCCCAATATTCGGGATTATATCTGGATATTCCATCCAGGATAATCTTTTTCTTCACATTTTACTTAGAAAAAGATTTGAATATTGGAGTGTGGAAGAGAAGACGAATATTTACGGCTTGCAAGCTCTTACAGCTTGAGGCTAACATTCGGGATTATAACTGGATATTCCATCCAGGATAATCTTTTTCTTCACGTTTTTCTTTAGAAAAAAGATTTGAATATTGTATTTGATATTAAGAAATATCTCTCAATATGTGATCGAGGATGGATTCACATAAATGATTTGTAAGTTATGTTTGATTGGGAAATGATAGTGGAAGAAAATGATCAATGTTTAATTAACAAAATTAATTAATTAAAATTTGGTTAAATCACTTATTTAAATTAATTAAAATTAATTATCAAAATTATTGAATTAAATCAAATAACTAAGTTAATTAAAATTAATTAATCCCAAAGTAACTTAACTAGTCAAGATTTAATTAATTAACCCCAAAATAATAAATAAATAAGATAATGAAATAAAGTATTATGGAGAAAAAAGTTTACTGTTATGCTTGGAGTTTATCGCATCAGTAATTAACCCTCTCAATGCCTTTTCCTCCCTATCTGTTCAAGAGACACTTTAGAGTTTCCATACCAAGACCAAACCGACTATCGGGAGGACGGTTGAAATGTTTTCCAGTTAGATCTTCTCCCTTGAGCAAAGATGCCCACTGCCACATTATATTTGCTGCACTGCGGAGAACATCAGGAGCCTTTCAAGCAAGATATTATAGTTATTCATTCTTAACCGGTGCAATATGCCAGCAAAGTCCCTATCACTAGATATCAGAAAGCAAGAAGTTTGTTTTTAATCTGCTCATGCCTATGGATCCTTCATACATCAACTGTCAATTGCACATACCATTTTGAAATGTACTAGATATAGATAGGGAACAAAATAAAAGACTTATAATACTTGCAGCATCAACTTCCACCAAACTAGCAGAGATTTAAAGACTAAAAAAAAACTGGGGCATATATTTTAGCCAATCACATGAAATATGCAGTCTCTAAAACTGCAAGGATAATACCCCAAGTCCCGCATCACATAAAAAATATAATAACAACATTAACGAAATATGCAAGAAACTCGGATCATCCCATGATGAAGAGCATAACAGCAGCTCGAGACATGAAACCTTTAAGACACCAAATTCTATATCTTGTCAAGCTTCTCAGCTTTGACAACTGGGCTTGATTTGGCTATCGCATCCCGTCCAGCAGTGCGATAGTCAAATGGACAGTTGTGCTTGTCTGAGTAGCGATGCACAACACAGAAAAGGTTACCACATAGACAATTAAATCATGTCAAGCCAAACCGCTTATTGCAGTTGGAGCGCCGTTTAGGACCATCCTCGGGCTTCTTCTCCAAACTCTCCTCTGAGCCAGAAGAAACTAACGGTTGTGCCGAGATGGTTTTGGGCTCCACTGAATCAACTGAGATTTCCACATTGGCGGTCAATAGCAGGTTCAATTCCACTGCTGCTTGATGAACCATTCATAATGTTCCCAATGGAAGATGCTGCAAGTGTTGCCTGCTCCTGTTTCAGCATCATGTCTTTGTGGCACTTAGAGCACCTGTTCATGGTAGATGCGCTTCCAAAAAAAAATCCCTAGTTGTTGATGCACAACATAGGACCTTCAGGGGATGCTTCGCATCCCGTTTGGTCATGGTTCATCTTTTCCAACTTTTCTTGATGGATCTGGGATCGATGAGGAGAGAGAAAGTGAAACTGGAGAAGGAGAAATGACCACTGTTACAAACAATGGCATTGTTCTTATTTTTCTTCATGTCGCCAACCGTGATGATGCCGATGCGAACGCGAATGGATCCAGGGAATAGTGCTCCCGTTTCTATACCGATTTGGTGGCGCCACTGTTGATGAGTTTTTATTAGCGATCGATTGGGATGAGCACCATTTGGTTGATGATGAAGGTTTGACGGTTATGTTGGTGAGGCGGAAGAGGAAAGGGTTTGCCGGTGAGATTGTGGAGGATTTGTGAGCGGAGGGTTTGGTTTAGGAGGAGATTGTTATGTAAACGGCGGAGGATTTAAGGTTGGAGTGAGGAAGATGAGGAAGTGTTTTTTGGGAGAGAGACGATGAAGGCGATTGGATGTGAACGGCGGCGGGTTTAGGGTTGTTTAAAGGTGAAGGAGAAGGTTGTCTCGTGGAACCTTTTGTGAAGAGGAAAGGGTTTTCTTTTAATGTGTGAGAGAGGGTATTTTTCATTTTCCACCGAGGGGTCTCATGAGCTGGCCTTTTTGGAGTGAGAGAGGTACTAATTAAAGGAGATCCCTGTACCGTTTAGAGGTGGGAGGAAGATATTCTTCATTTTAATTTTTTTCATTAATTTAAATTCAATTAATTCCTAATTTTTGATTGGATGAGAGGAGTGAACATGGATTGCCAATATGAACCAATGATCAGATGAATCTGATGGCCATAGGTAACTCAAAGAAGCACACATTGCTAAGACAATTTAAAATGACTAGAATGACCCTTCTACATGATTTAATTGATTAAAATCAAATTTGATTAATTAAACCAACAAAATTCACAACTTTTTAAATAACCACAATAAAACAGAAATGATGACATGAACAATTCTATTTAATTTTTCTGAATTTCCTGATACAATAATGAAACTAAACGGATTTTAAATAAATAAAAATCAGGTGCGAAATCGCTCGAAAAATTAAATTGAATGCACCAAAATGATCATTGCGAAATAAACTTATTGGAAAAATACAGCGTTTCTTTTAATTTTGAAATAAATTTTGACCGGTTAAACAGGCTTGAGCTGATCAGAAAGTGGCCGAAAAATTAGCTGAAAAATAAATCAAGCATACCAGATTAAACTACGCGAAACGTAGATTAATAAAATTGATGTCTAGAAGCTTGATTTTTTAAAAATTTTCGTCCACTTATTTGACGCACATCCATTGATTAATTCGACCGGTTTGTTTGTAGATCCAAAAAATTATTTCGACTGATATTCTAGGCATTATGCGGTATGGAATGCATGGTATGCTATGTAGACATGCAATAGTTATGATGAATGCATTGAATCAGCGATTCAGTGTCAAAATTGGGGTGTGACAGTTGCCCCTATTTAAGTATCTTCAACTAGAGAATATGAAGCAGGACACTCTTCATATGATCATAGTGTTAGATAGTTAAATACTAAGAAGACCCGAATTTTGATCCTGAAATGCAAATGATAGGATATGATATGAGATGAATGCCTGAGTGAATGACTCTTTTTATTTGATTTGCTAGGGACATGATCAGACATAAAATAAACCCTAGCATGATGCTTTATGATGGATACAAAGATCTGTGGGGAATGCTGATGGTCTACAGGGAGACATATAAATGGTAAAAAACAACTTGCTGGGGAAAACAATCCTGTTGGAGAATCAAACACACACTAGGGAGTACTCAAAGGGAAATTTGATAAATGATACTTAGAATATAAGAGATTTTGGTAGTATGTTCACATATGACTTACTAAACCCGATAAAGGAAAGAAATGCTACAACAGGTTCATATATGACCTGATAATGGAATAAAGTTCAACAACAGGTTCATATATGACCTGAATAGCACTGAAACAAACATATAGAAAGACTCTTCAAAACAGGTTCATATATGACCTGGCAATACTGGAATAAAGCACAACAACAGGTTCATATATGACCTGACAATGCTGGGGAATATCAAGAAGTTCTGACAACAGGTTCAGATATGACCTAACAAAACTCAGAAAAATTCAAGAAGAGTGTATCAACAGGTTCATATATGACCTGGTAATACTGGAATGAAAGCTCAATAGCAGGTTCATATATGACCTGACAACACTGAAACAGTCATAGAGAAAGACTCTTCAGAACAGGTTCATAATGACCTGATACTGGAATAAAGTTCAACAACAGGTTCATATATGACCTGACAATGCCGAACAACAGGTTCATATATGACCTGAAAATGGATTAAAGTTCAATAACAAGTTCATATATGACCTGAATAGCACTTGAACAACAGGTTCATATATGACCTGATAATGGAATAAAGTTCAATAACAGGTTCATATATGACCTGAATAGCACTTGAACAAGAAGTTCATATATGACCTGATAATGGAATAAAGTTCAATAACAGGTTCATATATGACCTGAATAGCACTTGAACAACAGGTTCATATATGACCTGATAATGGAATAAAGTTCACCAACAGGTTCATATATGACCTGAATAGTATTGAACAACAGGTTCATATATGACCTGACAATGGAATCAAGTTCAATAACAGGTTCATATATGACCTGACAATGGAATAAAGTTCAATAACAGGTTCATATATGACCTGAATAGCACTTGAACAACAGGTTCATATATGATCTGACAATGCAATAAAGTTCAACAACAGGTTCATATATGACCTGAATAGTATTGAACAATAGGTTCATATATGACCTGACAATGGAATCAAGTTCAATAACAGGTTCATATATGACCTGAATAGCACTGAACAACAGGTTCATATATGACCTGACAATGGAATAAAGTTCAACAATAGGTTCATATATGACCTGAATAGCACTTGAACAACAGGTTCATATATGACCTGACAATGGAATAAAGTTCAATAACAGATTCATATATGACCTGAATAGCACTGAACAACAATTGGATTTAAAAATGACTGCGAAAACCGGATGTTGGTTTAAGGGTGCCAAATACAAACTGGAATCAAAGGTCAAAGGATATAGGATCGACAACAAGACCTGGGTCAATGCAAAATGAGCACGAAGAACATTTCGGCTATGCATGATTTGAATTCTTTTATGCATGATATATGAATGATCATGATTATGAGAATGCTGACACTTGAGTGGACTGGGAGTTTGCAGGGACTGTTTACAGAGATTCTGATTCCTCAACACCGAGAACTCAACCAAATATTTTATGATAGATGTTATCAAGGGATAATTCTACCAAGCTTGACATCACAATTTAGCCAATGGGATCCTTTTGGAGGATTCATGAATCATGCTAGCATAATTTCCGGGCACTCGTCTTAAACTTAAAAGTTCTTGACGTACGACAAAATTTGTTTGAGCAGTTTGAAAGCATGAAGAAAGAGGTTTTGCCCCTCTGTGGCTCATCTTTCCCCAGTCTGTTGGGTCTTGGGAAATGTTCACCTTGAAAGTGAGCTTGGAAACAACTTGCCATGAGACTACCTCGAGATGGCTTGCCCCAAGTGTTTGAAACTTGCAATCGTCTGAACTTGACTAAACAAATGTTGGAATGGCAGACTCTTGATTGACTTTCCTTGGACAGTTAGACTCATTGAGCTCTGAGGTGGCTTGCCCCAGTCTAAGTCTTGAAGCAAATTACTCTTGACTGGATGACCCTTGGGGTGATTGGCTTGGATTGACCGATACTCCAAGTCATTTGCCCCTGACTAGACTTCTTTCACTTTATCAAGTTCCTCACTGTATTTGGAATTTCTTTGATGCTAAGTGTTGACTCGCAAATAAGATTGTTCATTCAAAAATGGTAATTTTAATTCAATGCTTATGCAAAAATTTGAATTCAAAGTTTATTGATATGAATGGGTGAAATACAATGAACAAGTCGTTGATAAGAACACAAAGGTGATCAAGTCATTCACAGTATGCAAGTTGGTGCGATCAAATGATTAACAAAAATCGTTTGGAGTCAAGTTAACACAACCTTGTAATAGTATGCTTTCAAAATAAACCTTGTCTCAATTAGGTCTTTTAAGGGTTGTAAAGTGGCCTGGTTCACGGCTTTTTAAACAAAAGGATATAAGGCTCAAAATTTATTTTTTACCCACCCCTTCTTCTTGATGATCTCCAGTTCCTACGTTCAGTTAATTCGATACACGCATTCGACTTCCAAGAGGGTTCGAAGGTGTGATGAGGATTCAAGACGAATTTTCTTGAAATGGCAGTCACCTTATTTTTTAGTTTTGTTGAGGATTTTGGTGACCTCTTCTGATTGATTTTCTTTATCCCTAATTTTGCCTGGACCGCTTCTTTGAAGCTTTCGGTCCATCGGGATGCCCTAACTTTTGCCTAAGTCATTTTGTGGTATTTGACTTAGCGAGCTTTTTTTTAAAGGTGTTGACTGCCATATTATTGGTGGATAAGGATCAACCAATGCTAATTTTAGCTTTTCTCAACTTCTTCGACATTTCAACATGTGCGCGAAGGATAACATGTGGTTGAACCTAACTGGAGGATGTACATATGGACGATTTTTGAAAGATAGAATGCATGATCAAACTATCTGAACATAACTACCCTGCCCCAGGTTAAGATTAAGGGTTTTAGATCTGAAATAAACACCAACTTCTAGGCTCAAAGTGGTTGACTAGGGATTAACTCCTTATCTCTTTAGTGTTTGGGGATTTGAAACAATGCCTTACATCATCGACAAGGTTTTACTCAAAAGCATACCACAGCAATTTCAGGTGTTTCGTTTTCATCATCCTCCTTCCAATCTTTGTTAGCACAACGATTTGATAAACAAAAGTGAATGAGAGGAGTATTTTTGTTTTTTAACATAAATGAAAAACGAGTGAATACGAATGGATTAATTCAAAAGATGCATAAACATTTCATTAATCTTACCAATTCAAATAAAACAACAATGCTTAAAAGCAAATAACAATCAACATGCGAGGAAACTACAAAAGAAGTGCTGAGACAGCCAAATGATTGCCAGCTTTAGGGAATTGACTTCTTCAAACTTGAAGGTTGGGATCAACAAGCTTTTTGGTATTGGTGTGATGATCTTCAAATTCTTTTCCTTCAATCTCATCGTTGAACGCAACCCTCTCGGATCCACTACTCACTTCTCCTTTTCTTTCATTGGTATGGGTCGTGACATTGGAAATCCAAGGCGGTATCTCAATGCTCTTACCAGGAAACAATGATAGCTCATTAGCCACATCCCTGACATCTTCCTTGTGGAACAAAACCTTGAGGGGTTTCAAGGGTCCTTTCCCTTTCTCATTACCTGGCCTAGAAATCAAGGTATATGTACCTGAGCCGTCCTCTTCGAGTGTTGGTGACCTTATGTCAATCAATCTTTGCAGCTTGAGCTTAAAACTCTTGCATTCCTCGATGGAGTGCCCCATTATTCCAGTATGGTATCCGCACTTGATCTTCGGGTGATCTTCTTCAAAGACTAAGCTCTTTTTGTTAACCAGTTCTCGTACCAAGGCTTTTAGCGCTAAGCAAGAATCTAGGTCATGTCCCAATTCCCCTTTATGGAATTCACATGTTGCATTTGGATTATACCATGGCATGTATGGTGACACAGGTGTGAGAGCTCGAGGGGTCACCAAAGCATTCTGGATTAGTTGTGGGTAGAGCTTGCTATATGGCACCGGAATTGGGTCATTGTGATTTCTGTTCCTCTTATTCTGATTCTGATTTTTGTTCTGAACTTGACTTTGGTGATTTTGAGGAAGAATAGCCAGAGGATGTTGATGATGACGTCTTGAGGGAGGGCCATATGCTGGTAGACGAGGAGTTGCCATATAGAATTTCCCTTGACTTGGGGTAACACCGGATGGATGTGGAGTAGTAGCTCTCTTGGTTGCAGCAGTGTATATTGGGTGACCCTCTTTTCTCAACAAGACTTGCAGGGTTTCCAAGACCCATCTCATTTGGCTCTTCAAAAGATTAAGTTCCTCCTTCAGTGCTTCTTGGCTTTTCCTTAGCTCGTCCATCATCTCCTGAGACATGGTTCTTTGTTCTAAACGCGTGTTGAGAATCACTTTGCTGATCACGCACAAAGGATGAATGAGTTTTTTTTTGTATTTTGTTTGGAAAATGACATGCGTTATGATGATATGCAGATGCAATGAAATGTGAATGAATGCAATGCAAGCCATGCATATTTGTTTTTTTTTTTCAATACACGGGTTCAAAAGTCTGAGGTACTGATGAATAAGATTGCTCTCCAAGAATAGGTTCTCACCGGGTATGATCTAGGGTTACAAAGGTTCCTAGAGTCATGGATCCATTAGACTGTTTGCTACCTGCGGCAACTTACTTGCCGAGCATCAACTCCATCCAAAGAATCTACTCTAAGTGAGGTTCTGGCATCAATCCAGCGAGAAATTCATCTCGCAGACCCACACTACACAACTTACTTGCCGAGCGACAACATCCTCTCAAGAATCTACTCTAAGTAAGGTTCTCGTACCGACCCAACGAGAAATACATCTCGCGGACCCGCACTACTCAACCTCGTCCTATCTTATGTTTTTACTCGAGACTCGGGTAAAAAGTTTTTCCCACAAGGTTTGCAATCAGAGTATCCAAGTACCACACCATAATCGAACCAATACAACAAATTCATATCAATATGACAATAGAGATAGTAAAAACAATAAAGAAAAGCCACATAGGTAAACAAACAAAAGCACACAAACGACCTAACTAGGCTTGACTCACTTAGGGATTTGTGGTCCCCAGCAGAGTCGCCATCTGTCGCACCTTGAAAAATGGGGATACGACTTTAAGCGAAGCGCGATCGCACGCTCGCAATGATGGACTGAACAGAGTCGCCACCGTACTTTATTTATTCCCAAAATGGGAAAGGGAAAATATCGATAAAACCCCCTAAAGAAAGGATAAGATATGGTCATCGCAACCAATATCAGGGTTCGGGAGTCGGTTATGCATGGGGAAGGTATTAGCACCCCTCACGTCCGTTGTACTCAACGGGAACCATTAGGTTAGTTGTGTGCGTTAGTGTTAGTTGAAGTATTAGGCTTTTCAAATTATTAGGTGGGAAAGAAAGAGAGGATGAGAAGAGAATGTTTTTGGATTTTTGACGAAGGACTAAACCTAAGTTTTTTATTAATGGGCCTGACAAGATTTATAAATCCTGCTCCTACGTATCTCAATAGAGAAATCAAGGCTTACATAGTTCTGGGTATAAAAATGTTTGTTTGTTGGTCGATTTTAGCGAAAGCTATAGTGTATTAATCTACGAAAACATTATTTTACCCAAAACAGATAAGGAGTAGACACATACCACATATCGAATGGATTTATAAATCTACATTCGGAAAAGCGTCATTTATCTCTACTCAACAATCGTGGCCGAAACATTGTTTTGCATCACCTTAAGACAATATATCTTTTGTTTATGAAAAAGGTTTTTAATTAATCTCACGGCGGTGAGAAAGAGTTTGATTGGTTGGATGTATTTTGAGTGATGGCGAGGACTTGGATGAGCGAGATATCCATCTCGAATCCTAGTCTCAGGAGTGCACGGTATACACCATGTTCCATTTCCATCTTTATTAGCAAAAGTGTTTAATAAAGATTAAGTATTTTTAGGTTTGATTGAGAAAGGGTTTGAAGAAACCGCATTGACAATTTTAGACGATGGCGAGAACTAAGATAGGTGAGGCATCCTCCTCGAATCTTAATCTCAGGAGTGCACGGTATACACCATGTTCCATTTCCATCTTTATTGAAAAAGTATTAAGGTAGGAATTAGGTATTTTGAAGTTTGAAAGACGGGTACTTGTGACTTACAAGCTCTTACATCTTGGGTCTAACACTCGGGACTACGTCTGGACATTCCACCCAGGCAGCCTGTTTCTTTCCAATATTGTTAAGAAAATAGTTCGAATATTTACGAGTGTTTTGGAGGGAAGACGAATATTTATGGCTTACAAGCTCTTACAGCTTGAGCCCAATATTCGGGATTATATCTGGATATTCCATCCAGGATAATCTTTTTCTTCACATTTTACTTAGAAAAAGATTTGAATATTGGAGTGTGGAAGAGAAGACGAATATTTACGACTTGCAAGCTCTTACAGCTTGAGCCTAATATTCGGGATTAAAACTGGATATTCCATCCAGGATAATCTTTTTCTTCACGTTTTTCTTTAGAAAAAAGATTTGAATATTCTATTTAATTTTAAGAAATATCTCTCAATATGTGATCGAGGATGGATTCACATAAATGATTTGTAAGTTATGTTTGATTGGGAAATGATAGTGGAAGAAAACGATCAATGTTTAATTAACAAAATTAATTAATTAAAATTTGGTTAAATCACTTATTTAAATTAATTAAAATTAATTATCAAAATTATTGAATTAAATCAAATAACTAAGTTAATTAAAATTAATTAATCGCAAAGTAACTTAACTAGTCAAGATTTAATTAATTAACCCCAAAATAATAAGTAAATAAGATAATGAAATAAAGTATTAAGGAGAAAAAAGTTTACTGTTATGCTTGGAGTTTATCGCATCAGTAATTAACCCTCTCAATGCCTTTTCCTCCATATCTATTCAAGAGACACTTTAGAGTTTCCATACCAAGAACCAAACCGACCATCGGGAGGACGGATGAAATGTTTTCCAGTTAGATCTTCTCCCTTGAGCAAAGATGCCCCCTGCCACATTATATTTGCTGCACTGCGGAGAACATCATGAGCCTTTCAAGCAAGATATTATAGTTATTCATTCTTAACCGGTGCAATATGCCAGCAAAGTCCCTATCACCAGATATCAGAAAGCAAGAAGTTTGTTTTTAATCTGCTCATGCCTATGGATCCTTCATACATCAACTGTCAATTGCACATACCATTTTGACATGTACTAGATATAGATAGGGAACAAAATAAAAGACTTATAATGCTTGCAACACCAACTTCCACCAAACTAACAGAGATTTAAAGACTAAAAAAAAAAACTGGGGCATATATTTTAGCCAATCACATGAAATATGCAGTCTCTCAAACTGCAAGGATAATACCCCAAGTCCCGCATCACATAAAAAATATAATAACAACATTAACGAAATATGCAAGAAACTCGGATCATCCCATGATGACAAAGAGCATAACAGCAGCTCGAGACATGAAACCTTTAAGACACCAAATTCTATATCATGTCAAGCTTCTCAGCTTTGACAACCGGGCTTGCTTTGGCTATCACATCCCGTCCAGTAGTGCGGTAGTCAAATGGACAGTCGTGCTTGTCTGAGTAGCGATGTACATCACAGAAAAGGTTACCACATAGAAAATTAAATCGTGTCAAGCCAAACCGCTTATTGCAGTTGGAGCACCGTTTAGGACCATCCTCGGGCTTCTTCTCCAAACTCTCCTCTGAGCCAGAAGCAACTAATGGTTGTGCCGAGATGGTTTTGGGCTCCACTGAATCAACTGAGATTTCCACATTGGCGGTCAATAGCAGGGTCAATTCCACTGCTGCTTGATGAATCATTCATAATGTTCCCAATGGAAGATGCTGCAAGTGTTGCCTGCTCCTGTTTCAGCATCATGTCTTTGTGGCACTTAGAGCACCTGTTCATGGTAGATGCGCTTCCAAAAAAAAATCCCTAGTTGTTGATGCACAACATAGGACCTTCAGGGGCTGCTTCGCATCCCGTTTGGTCATGGTTCATCTTTTCCAACTTTTCTTGATGGATCTGGGATCGACGAGGAGAGAGAAAGCGAAACCGGAGAAGGAGAAATGACCATTGTTACAAACAATGGCATTATTCTTCATTTTCTTCATGTCGCCAACCGTGATGATGCCGATGCGAACGCGAATGGATCCAGGGCATAGCACTTCCGTTTCTATACCGATTTGGTGGCGCCACTGTTGATGAGTTTCTAGTAGCGATCGGTTGGGATGAGCGCCGTTTGGTTGATGATGAAGGTTTGACGGTTGTGTTGGTGAGGCGGAAGAGGAAAGGGTTTGCCGGTGAGATTGTGGAGGATTTGTGAGCGGAGGGTTTGGTTTAGGAGGAGATTGTTATGTAAACGGCGGCGGATTTAAGGTTGGAGTGAGGAAGATGAGGAAGTTTTTTTTGGGATAGAGACGATGAAGGCGATTGGATGTGAACGGCGGAGGGTTTAGGGTTGTTGAAAGGTGAAGGAGAAGGTTGTCTCGTGGTACCTTTTGTGAAGAGGAAAGGGTTTTCTTTTAATTTGAGAGAGAGGGTATTTTTCGTTTTCCACCGAGGGGTCTCATGAGCTGGCCTTTTTGGAGAGAGAGAGGTACTAATTAAAGGAGATCCTTGTATCGTTTAGAGGTGGGAGGAAGATATTCTTCATTTTAATTTTTTTCATTAATTTAAATTCAATTAATTCCTAATTTTTGATTGGATGAGAGGAGTGAACATGGATTGCCAATATGAACCAATGATCAGATGAATCTGATGGCCATAGGTAATTCAAAGAAGCACACATTGCTAAGACAATTTAAAATGACTAGAATGACCCTTCTACATGCTTTAATTGATTAAAATCAAATTTGATTAATTAAACCAACAAAATTCACAACTTTTTAAATAACCACAATAAAACAAAAATGATGACATGAACAATTCTATTTAATTTTTCTGAATTTCCTGATACAATAAAGAAAATAAACGGATTTAAAATAAATAAAAATCAGGTGCGAAATCGCTCGAAAAATTAAATTGAATGCACCAAAATGATCATTGCGAAATAAACTTTTTGGAAAAATACAACGTTTCTTTTAATTTTGAAATAAATTTTGACCGGTTAAACAGGCTTGAGCTGATCAGAAAGTGGCCGAAAAATTAGTTGAAAAATAAATCGAGCATACCAGATTAAACTACGCGAAACGTAGATTAATAAAATTGATGTCTAGAAGCTTGATTTTTTAAAAATTTTCTACCACTGATTTGACGCACATCCTTTGATTAATTCGACCGGTTTGTCTGTAGATCCAAAAAATTATTTCGACTGATATTCTAGGCATTATGCGGTATGGAATGCATGGTATGCTATGTAGACATGCAATAGTTATGATGAATGCATTGAATCAACGATTCAGGGTCAAAATCGGGGTGTGACAGTTGCATTTTGTTTATTATTGCATTGCATTTTGTTACATGTTTGTGTCAAAAAGTCTCTTTTATGCTTCGATTTGGTAGTGTTAGTGTTGCAGGTTGTTGTATAGGTTCAAAAGGACTAATAGCTGAGTGTTGGATGCTCCGGAAGGCCAAAATATGAAGTTGCAGCAGGTCAACACGGGCTCCCGTGTACATCAACACGGCCCGTGTTGTTTTGTAGGAAGGAACACTTAAAGAGGTAAAACAGAGGGTTAACACGGGCACCCGTGTACATCCACACGACCCGTGTTGATGCCTCTGTAGCTTGCTCTAAAAATATAACTTTTGAAGAGCAACACGGGCACCCGTGTGAATCCACACGGCCCGTGTTGATGGGCGCGACTGAGAAATTCTACTTTATGTTGTGTGGATCTGCCCTGTTCATGAGGGGTATTTTGGACTTTTTGCTGGGAGAAAAAAAACATTGCACTGGAGAATATAGCTACTACGGAGAGAAAGAGAAGGGGACTTTTTGACGGACGAGAAAAAACATTGCACTGGAGAATATAGCTACTACGGAGGATTTGAAGACGACGAGATTCAAGGGCATCAACCATTGAAGATCAAAATATCCTAATTCTTTGTAATGTTTAATTTCCACACTATGATTTCTTTGAATACTATGAGAGGCTAAACCCCCAATGCTAGGGGGGTGGTCCTGATTTGATCTGATGTTATGAATTCTAACCATGGATTTTCTTATTACTATGTTACGTATTTCAATTCAATTGTGTGATGTTATTATGCTTTTGTATCGGACAAATACAATTAGATCTATGACCATCAATAACAGGGTTGTGATTGTTAGGGTTTTGACACAGTTGGGTTTATAATTGCATCACCTAGAACTAGGAACTTTTGTAAATCACACCTAAACCTTGATATTATTTATGATTAAAACCAATGATTAGTTGAATGGACATTTGAGTAAGAATTGGTAGTTTAATAGTTTCTTCATTAAGGACTTAAGGAAGAACATTCTGAGGTTAGGTAATTGAATGTTTCATGTGTATTGAGGAAATCTTGACTTGAATTCATAACTAGTTAAATCAACCACTCACCCTAGCATGTTTCATCTTAATCAATTATTCTTTACTATCTTTTTTAGTTTATTGTTATAAATTCCCAAAACCAACCAAACCATTGTGTTTTTGTTCAAATAGAATCAGAAGTAAAATAAGTATTTCCTACGCAATCCCTGAGATCGATACTTGGGAATAAAACTCCTTATTACTACATCGGTAAAAATAGTATGCTTGCGATTTTTCCGATCAATAGAACACCACCACTTAGGAGAAATTGGTTGATAACTTTCTTAAGGTCTTTTTGTCTGTGATGGATACATCATTTGGATACTCGTGCTTCTCAAGATATCGTTTGATGTCATAAAACCAAGGCTTGCCATCTGTTTCTGCTTCAACTGCCAAGCAATGTGTTGGCTCGTCTAGACGTTGAATTTTAATAGCAGGTGATTCGTTAGCCCACTTGACCTTGAACATAGATTACAGAGTAGCCAAGGCATCAACTAGCTGATTCTCCTCCCTAGGAATATGATGGAAATTAATCTCATCAAAGTAGGGGATTAGCTTCATGACATGCTCTCGGTAGGGGATCAAATTGGGATGGCGGGTCTCCCAATCTCCTTTGATTTGATAGATGACAAGTGATGAGTCTCCATACACCTCAAGAATCTTGACTCTTAGGTCAATAGCTGCTTCAATTCCCAAGATACATGCTTCATACTCCGCCATGTTATTGGTGCATTTGAAACATAGCCTTGCTGTGAAGGGAAGATGAAAGTCCGTTGGAGAAGTTATAACAACCCTAATTCCGTTACCCAATGCATTTGAGGCACCATCGAACACGAGCGTCCACCGCGATCCTGGTTCGGGTCCTTATTTCGGGCTTGGAATCTCATAGTCTCTTATGTACATGACGTCTTCATCTGGGAAGTCGAGTCTCATCGATTGATAGTCCTCCACTGGCTGGTGCACAAGGTACTCTGATAACACACTACCCTTAATGGCCTTTTGAGTTACATATTGAATATCATATTTTGATAACAACATTTGCCAGCAAGCGATTCTGCCAGTTAATCCAGGTTTCTCGAAGATGTACTTGATGGGATCCATCTTGGATATTAACATTGTTGTATGACAAACCATATATTGTCTCAGACGATGAGCAACCTATGCTAATGCACAACAAGTATTTTCTAGCATGGAGTACCTGATTTCACATTCTGTAAACTTCTTGCTCAGGTAGTAGATAACATGCTCTTTTCTACCCGTCTCATCGTGTCCCCCTAGTACACATCCCATGGATTCATCGAGTACTGTCAAATACATAATGAGAGGCCTTCCTGGAACTAGTGGCACTAAGATTGGTGGTTCTTGCAGATACTGTTTGATTTTATCGAATGCACTCTGGCAATCATCATTCGACCTAACTGTAACGGGGTATTCGTTACTATTAGAGATATTGACTAAATCTAAGGTAAATCATACAAGTCGAGTCGCCACCTCACTTCTATTTATCCAAAGGAATGGTTAGAAAGCGAACAAAAACCTAAAACTTTAAACAAAAACTATTAAAAGAGAGTCAGAGATCTGGGTCAGGGGGTTGGTTATGCAATGGGAAGGTGTTAGGCACCCAAAACATCCTAGGTACTCCTAGGGAGCCCTTTTCACACTTGTTGTAAGGTTGGTATTTTTTGTGAAAATTTATTTGTGCAAACATGATTGAAGAGATTAGAAGAGAATATACAAGTTATTTACATTTTTGTTTAAATGGATGAACCCATTGCCTACGTACCATCTTAAAAAAGATTAGGATCAAAACCTCGTAGTTCGGGGTAAAAATCTCAAAATGAGTGAGTGGATTAATTGGTCCAAAAGCCTTAAGGTCTTTTGTTATCCAAGGGAGAAAACTCAACCTAAAACCACAAATCCACCATGTGAGGATAGCTTCAACATGCTAGTGAGGGGTTAACCCTATAATAAGCATGGAAGACTCATTGTCCATCACTAAGGATACAGGTGAGCATTACATCTACCACAAAGATAACTCAAACCTAATAGCTAAAGGTTCTGAAAAAAGTTTTGATTAGGAAGTGGCCATTGAAACCACAAAAAGACATTTGAATGGGTTATATTTACCAATTAGAAGTATATACAAAATGGTCAAAGTTGACTTAAAGATTCAATTCAAAATAAGTGTTGTGAAAAGAAAGTTTGAAAATCAAAAGCATAAGGCTTAGGTTTCTAATGTTGAAAACAAATGTTAAATGTTTGCACAAAAAGTTTTGGCTGGGTTAGAGTGGAGAGAAGAAGAAGAATGACTAAGATCCTAAACATACAAGAGGTAAGGGATAAGAGAACAAGACCACACAAGGAGTTCCTCTCTTGAGATCATATTGATGATCCAAGTAGCTCCCATCCTTTGGAATAATCAATCACACAAAGCATAAACTCAAGCAATCAATAATCAATGAATTCGTGGATAAGGCTCCTCAAGGTCTCTTGGATCTTTCTCTTAGAAGCTCATGGTAACGGTTCTTCAATTAAGCTCAAGTTGGAACTCCTAGCACAATAAAACACACATCAAAAAGTTCTACTAACAATCAAAGAATGGACAAGAGAGAGTTTAGAATATGGTCCTTTCAAAGTTCATCCTTAAGCTTTAAGCATTCTAAAGGCAGGAGGCCTAGTTGCTCTTTGACATTTAAGCACTCTAAAGGCATGAGGCCTAGTTGCTCTTCAAACTCCATTTGCTTAGGTAAGGTCCTAAAATCAGTTGAAGAGCAAGCTTGATTTCTGGAAACTTGAGCTCGATTCCTTGCTTTCTTTGCCAAAACAGAAGATCAATGAACTGAAGGATGGAGGTTTAGAAGCTTTAGATCCAAGGATTCAACCAGATGTAGTTGAACTTTGGATCGGAAATTTAATGAAAGAAAGTGAGATAGCTTCTTTGGTGAGGTTTGGATTCAGTTGTGCAGCATTTCTGGCGCCATTAGGTTGAGAATTGAATGAAGAGGAGCATGTATTTATAGCTGAGCTTGAAGCAATGCAAGTCAATACTCGTTTGCATGAGAATTGGGTCCTCCATGCATGGGCCTGTACAGGCGCATGTGAGGCCCAAAAGCTGATGCAAATGAATGCTGACTACAAACCAAGTTGAATTGGACGTGTAATTTGAATGACATTTGCTTGTGTATCAAGATTTCATGTGAATTCCATATTTGAACCTAAATGTTCCCTTCTTCGAAAGTCCCATTTAGAAAGTCCAAACATAGGAATGTGAGTAATGGTTAGAAAGGTTTTGATGTAAGGAAAAATTGTTATGTTGGGCAAAATTCCATTTGAAGTGTGGAAAGTTATGAAATTTGAGTTTAAAGTGCAAGGTGCATGACATGTCAAGGCAAGGTTTCCAAATTTGGCCAATTTTCAAGCCCCTCTGTGTTGATGATGCAAGCCTCAAATGAAAACCCTCCAACATAAAGGTTGTAGATATTTTCAATACAATAAAAATGAACTTAAATTTAGCATCATTTGGAGTTTTTATGAAGGAGTTATGGGCATTTGAAGTTGGACTTTTTTGCCTTTTAATGCCTTTGGTCCAAAAGGACCTATAATGTCTTGCATTATCACATGTATTTCCTTTGAGATTTTGAAATTTTGTTCAACATAACATTTGACGTAGACATCTTAAGATTTCCAATGCATTTAATCCCACCTCAAAATCATAAAAAATGAATGAGTTATGTTCTTGGGAAGTTGACCCAAAATTAGGGTTTCAGTCAAAATGACCTATAATGTCTTGGAATGGATGATGACCTTCTAAGCTTCAAATCAATTTTTGATGAACATGAAAGTTATTAATATTGTCCTTAAGAGAATGTTTTCTTTTGGAATCATCTCCATTTGACCAACGCATAAAAAGTTAGGTCTCAGTGCATTTCAAAATAGTTAGATGAATTGACTGATCAACTTCTCAAGTCCACAACTCATATCTTGATGAATTGATGATTGAGGATGCTCAAATATGTTCAAATATGCATGAAATGATGAATTAAATAACTTCCCTTGATTTTATATGATCATGGGCTGAGGTTGCTTCATGAGCAAGGCATTATTATACACAGATGAATTAGGGTTTCTCTGAAGAACAAGACCTCAAGCCCTTTGATTTTCTTTGATCAAAATGATGAATTGAGATGATAGGGAGGCATATTTGATGGATGAGAGCTTTGGGAACCATTACCATGCTTGCTTTCATCTTCTCTTGGCCATGTCATTGCATAGATGATCTCCTAGAAGCTTTGAACCTTGTGATTGCTCAAGCTGCAAACAAAAGATGTTAGTGACATATTTTTTTGTGCTTTTGGTTAGTAAACAAAATGAGAAAAGAAATAATATATAATTCAAGCATGCTTGGTGATCTCAAACCACTCACAAGGAGTCCCACCCAAAGGCAAGGGGAACCAAGATGGTCATGATCCTTGAGGCTTTGCAAATGAAATGTTATGATGCCATGAGGGATCTTAGGGCCAAAATTGGGGTCTTACAGATGCCCCTATTTAAGGTCATTCTAGCCGGAGAAGGGAAGGTTAAAATCTTCGTCTCGACGAGGTAGAATGGGCTTAAATAATAACAAAGAGACGAATTTTGGTCCTTAAGAGACCTCATGATGCAGATGTATGCATGCAAAATGGTAACACTTTGTGGGGAATGTGTCCACAAAGGCAAAGATTAGGAGAAAATTAACAATTCCCATGAATAATTCATTCTATGGGGCAGAGACTCTAACGGGGAGTAAAGGAATGAAAACGCGTGAGCAGGTCACGACTTGAAACGTTTTGAGACACGAAGAGATTCCATAGAATAAATCAATGGAAAGACTCAAACTGACTCGACGATGCACGTATTGGGGAATATGCCAATACATCAAAGACTATCCGTAACGGATACTTCGGATAAAAATCCAGATGGGGACAATCCACTAAGGGACTTTGCTGGGGATATCCAAAAAAGACTCTCCTGGGGAAGCAACATGATGAGGTATTACCGGTTACTGGGTAATAAGCTCAAAGAGAAGTCATGTGATTCCACCGGTCAGGGTGAGGGAAAAACATGATTCGGGAGAACGAATATCTAAGACCGGTATAAGGGTTGAGAGATATCAAAACTCCAAAACGTCTGAGGAAGACCTAAAAGGTATACTTCAACTCAGGGATTCTGACTCCACAGGGGACTAAAAGTCATAATAGGGAGCAGAAGGAGGGAACACCAAGGATGCCGGTTACTGGGCATATAATAGGTGATCGACCAATGCGTGAATTGGGGAATATTCCCAAGACACTCATCACCCAAAAGAGGGCCAAAAGCAAACTCGAGTACAGGATGGACATTCGATTCCAAAAAAGGAAATATGAATCTTACTCAACTGGGGAAGAACAAAAGGCTTCATCCAAAGAGTGCCTGAGATATATTATCTATTACCGTCAGAACATAGATAATATACTCGAATGGAAGATTATCCACAACCGGTTACTGGGTTAATAAAGGATAAATCAACCGAAAAGAAAGGCATCGGGATACCGAAACTAGGTATATAATGATGACCAATCCAAAAGAAAAACAATCGTTATCAACAACAAAAGGGTAGACGAGATATGACCCGCTGGGGATAAGTTACGTGATCAGAGCAATTATCCGAGGAAAAGGAGGGAATATCAACACCGAATATTGGATGAAGATAACCGCCAAGGAGGGGATTACACCTACCGGATACTAGGTAGGAAACCATGGAAAAGTAACCGTCACCGATTATGATGAACAAAAGGTTAACTCTGCGAGGGAAAGAAATAAGGTTTACAACTACCGGTATAAGGGTAGAAAACCACAGACTTCGCCGGGGATAATATGAATGATTACTAATTACTGAGCAATTATTCATTTATACCACGGGGAAGCAAAGGAAACAGTCACAAGATGCCAAAGAGGCACACTGAATCAAGACTTGTCCTAGTGAGGATATAACTCAATAGGGAAACCCATCCCAATGTATGTGTTGGGAAGGAACAGAAACAACCATCATCCACGAGGATATAACCCGGTGGGGAATGTGGAAGAAAGGATAAACGCTTTCTGCCTAAGGGGCTGACTCTATATTGAGGGATCAGACACACACATCTGCCTGGGGAATATATTATCCACTAGCAGGGGATGACAAACAAAGATACATGGCAAAGATGAAATCATGAATATCTGAATGTTTGAAATATTATATGCACACATGCGTGGTTTATGTATGATGGATGCTGACAAACAGACATATCTAACACAAACAGGTCCAGGAATCAACCACCCGGTACTACATCTCAAGAGAGAAAGCCAGGTCCACTAAGGGCAAGTGATACTGGAAAGCGAAGATCTTTGCAGAGGGATGAACATCAGTCATTCCAGCTGGGGACGAGAGTTGTCACAGATAAAATCCACCACATAAACAACTCTACTGGGGAATCTATCCGAGGATATAAATGAGTTCTAGGGACCAACCACCAAATACCGCTCTTACCAAAGAGATCACATCCGCTGAGGAAGGAAAATGTCTTACCACACACTTTTCTTGGTAGAAAAGCCACAAAAGGACCCGGTAGAATAGGATACAAGCAATGCCAGGAATAGGGACGAAAATCTTACCCTGTTGGGGATCATACCATCCTTGGGAGAGCACTGAAGATCTCCTAAGTATCCTTTTGTCATTGCAAATGTTCACTTTGTTTAAAACAAATTAGGAAAAATTTGATTGTTTAAAACAATGATATTTTCTCAATTAAAACATGCAAAACATTTGTTGAATAGAAACAAATAAGAGTGCAAATAATTGGATAAAAAGGCTCAAATTTATTTGATGGAATGGTAGTCTGCAAATGGCAAGACTCCATGGATCTTTACAAATTTGAAACTGGTGATATATATTGGAAAAAGGCTACATTGAACATAATGACCATTTCTCCACCAATTCTGAATCCGATGTATTTGAAGCTTTGGTTGATGATGAATGAGCAAGAATCTCTGACGGATGACGGCCGTAGAACAAAGTCTTGTCAGGTTGCAGTTACTTGCCAAATCCCTAATTTTTGCCTAGATTGCCCCAGGATGAGGTACTTAATCTAGCGGGATACATATATTTTTATGTCTCTAACTTTTGCCTGGATCGCCCTTTCAGGTTTTCAATCCACCGAGACGCTCATTTTTGCCTAAGCCGCCCCTTCGGGTTTTCAACTTAGCGAGCTATTCTGTTTTTATTTTTTTTAGGCGAAGTATTTCTTGAGTGCATCTGAATTTACAGGACGAGTGAAATCCTCCCCATCCATAGTTGTAAGTATCAAAGCACCACCTGAAAAGGCTCTCTTAACAACATATGGACCTTCATAGTTTGGAGTCCACTTGCCCCTGGAATCGGGCGCGAAAGAAAAGACTTTCTTGAGCACAAGGTCACCTTCTCGGAACACACGAGGCTTGACCTTCTTATCAAAAGCTTTCTTCATCCTTTGTTGATATAATTGACCATGGCACATGGAAGTCAATCTCTTCTCTTCTATCAAATTCATCAGGTCGTAACGACTCTAAACCCATTCAGCATCAGTCAACTTGGCTTCCATCAAGACTCTCATTGATGGGATCTCCACCTCTAATGGGAGTACAACTTCCATGCCATAAACAAGACAGAAAGGGGTTGCCCCTGTTGAAGTGCGGACAGATGTACGATAGCCATGCAAAGCAAATGGTAGCATCTCATGCCAATCTTTGTATGTAACAACCATCTTTTGGATAATCTTCTTGATATTCTTATTAGCAGCTTCAACAGCCCCATTCATCTTGGGTCTGTAAGGAGAAGAGTTATGATGCGCTATCTTGAACTCACTACACAGTTCTTTCATCATCTTATTGTTCAAGTTAGATCCATTATCAGTAATGATCTTATCTGGCACACCATATCGGCATATGAGTTGATTCTTGATAGACTTCACGACCACCTGTCTGGTCACATTTGCATATGACGCTGCTTCAACCCACTTGGTGAAGTAATCAATTGCTACGAGAATAAATCTGTGTCCATTGGACGCTTTTGGCTCTATCATGCCAATCATGTCAATTCCCCACATGGAGAAAGGCCATGGTGATGAAATCACATTCAGAAGTGTTGGGGGAATATGAATCTTATCCGCATAAATCTGACACTTATGGCATTTCTTCACATATTTGCAGCAATCAGACTCCATTGTCAACCAATAGTAGCCTGCTCTCAACATCTTCCTCGCCATGGCATGTCCATTGGAATGAGTACCGAATGAACCCTCATGGACCTCAGTTATCAACAGGTCTACTTCGTGTCTATCCACGCATCTGAGCAGAACCATGTCAAAATTTCTCTTGTAAAGTACATCACCATTGAAGTAAAAGCTGCCTGACAATCTCCTCAAAGTTTTCCTATCTTTCACAGATGCCCCAGGCGGGTAAATCTGGCTCTGAAGGAAACACTTAATATCATAATACAACGACTTGTCATCTTTCACTTCTTCAACCGCAAACACATGAGCTGGTTTGTCCAAGCGCATTACAGTGATATTGGGAACTTCATTCCATAATCTGACCACAATCATTGAAGCAAGTGTAGCAAGAGCATCTGCCATCCGATTCTCATCTCGAGGAATATGATGGAAGTCAACCTCAGTAAAGAACGTTGAGATCCTCCTCACATAATCCCTATATGGAATGAGACCAGGCTGATTCGTTTTCCATTCACCCTTAATCTGATTAATAACGAGGGCCGAATCACCATAAACATCAAGATGCTTGATCCTAAGATCAATGCATTCCTCTAATCCCATAATACATGCCTCATACTCAACCATATTATTCGTGCATTTGAAAGTTAACCTTGCTGTAAAAGGAATATGTGTGCCCTGAGGGGTAATAATTACTGCCCCAATACCATTTCCATATTGATTTACAGCGCCATCAAATACCATACTCCAACTAGAACCAGGCTCTGGCCCTTCATCGAGCGTAGGTTCATCACAATCTTTCATTTTCAAATACATAATTTCCTCATCTGGGAAGTCATATTGAACAGACTGATAATCCTCAATCGGCTGATGCGCCAAATGGTCAGCCAAGATACTACCTTTAATAGCCTTCTGAGCTCGATACTCAATATCATACTTAGACAACAACATCTGCCAATGGGAAATCCTCCCAGTTAAAGTAGGCTTCTCGAAGATATACTTGATTGGATCCATTCTGGATATCAACCAAGTCGTATGATTCAACATGTACTGGCGTAAGCGCTTAGCAGCCCAAGCCAAGGCACAACATGTTTTCTCAAGCATTGAGTATCGAGACTCACAATCGGTAAACTTCTTGCTCAAGTAGTAAATAACATACTCTTTCTTTCCTGATTCATCCTGCTGACCGAGGACACAACCCATAGAATCTTCAAGAACAGTTAGATACATAATCAATGGTCTCTCTTCCACGGGTGGAGACACAATCGGAGGCTCGGACAAATACTCTTTAATACTGTCAAAATCTTTCTGGAAATCCTCGGTTCAATCATGAGACTGATCTTTCCGGAGGAGCTTGAATATCGGCGCACATGTGGCAGTCATGTGAGATATGAATCTGGAAATGTAATTCAAGCGGCCAAGAAAACCTCGGACTTGCTTCTCAGTTTTGGGCGCAGGCATCTCTTGTATTGCTTTGACCTTTGCAGGATCAACCTCAATACCTCTTTCACTAACAATAAAGCCCAATAACTTGCCAAAACGGACTCCAAATGTACACTTGTTGGGATTCAGACGAAGCTTATACTTCCTCCAGCGCTGAAAAAGCTTCAACAGGTGATCTACATGTTCAACTTCCGTTCTTGACTTAGCAATCATATCATCAACATATATCTCAATCTCCTTATGCATCATATCATGAAACAAGGTGGTCATAGCTCGTTGATACGTGGCTCCGGCGTTCTTCAAACCGAAGGGCATCACTCGATAACCGAATGTTCCCCAAGGTGCGATGAATGTTGTCTTCTCCATATCCTCGGGTTCCATATTAATCTGATTATATCTGGAAAATCCATCCATAAATGAGAAGACTTTGAATTTAGCTGTATTATCTACCAACATATCAATATGTGGTAGAGGGAAATCATCTTTCGGGCTAGCTTTATTCAAGTCTCTATAGTCCACACACATCCGGACTTTTCCGTCTTTCTTATTCATGGGCACTATATTGGCCACCCATTGAGGATATGTAGAAGTCACCAGAAACCCCGCATCAATTTGCTTCTGAACTTCCTCTTTGATCCTTACTGCCATATCAGGATGAGTTCTTCTGAGCTTCTGCTTCACAGGCACGCACTCAGGCTTCAAAGGTAGGAAATGTTGCACAATATCAGTATCTAGACCAGGCATGTCTTCATATGACCAGGCGAAGACATCAACATATTCTTGTAGCAATTCAATCAACCCCTTCTTAACAGATTCTTCTAGGAGTGCCCTAATCTTTACTTCTCGCGCACAATCTTCAGACCCCAAGTTGACTGTTTCTAGATTCTCAAGATGCGGCTGAATGATCTTCTCTTCATGCTCAAGTAGCCGGGTAATCTCATAAGGAATCTCTTCAACATCATCTTCTTCTGCCTCAAATACAGGGAATTCAAAGTTGGGAGATGGTGTTGGGTCATTATGTTCAATGGGTCTACAAATCAACCTGCATAATGATTTTGGATATGAAAAGCTTTAGAATTCAAACAAGGCAAATCATAATGCAGATGAAAAGATTGATTTTATTCTATTTTTTAGGGTTTTATGTGATCACCAATTTCATGCGAAAAGCGAAAAGGGAAAATAATTGGAAAAAACAAACATTTAACATGAATTTATTGAATGAAAATATCATTGTATTTATGTGCCAACAATGTCATCACTCCTCCTTTTGGCATGGGAGAAGGGTTTTCAAACATAATGAGCTATTACTTTGACTTATGGATAACGGTTGGAATATCCACAGCGACCCAATTGTTGCAGACCCCTCCAGGGATGATGAAATTGCCAGAATCTTCTGTATCTTCTTCCAAGACAGCAGCAGCCTCCTCGTCTTGGCCATTATGGATGAAGCCTCCACTCTTGAATAGCCCTTGCGTATTGAAGACCCCAGAAGAAAAGCCTATGCCAGCCCGGGACTTGTTGTCTTCTAACTCAATCATTTTTCCTAAACCAGCGGTTGCACCACGCTCGATGGCCAACTTTGCATGTTTGTAGGAAGCAAATGAAGGAGTTCTCTTCTCAATAAGTTCAGTAATAGATAAAGCTTGGAAAGGAGTTCCAACTTCATCCTCAGCATCTATATAAGAGAAGGAAGACAAATGGCTAACCAGGAGAGCCTTTTCTCCCCCTACCACCACCAGCTTCTTGTTCTTCACAAATTTCAGTTTCTGGTGTAGGGTGGATGTCACGGCGCCAGCCTCGTGAATCCATGGTCTGCCTAAGAGACAGCTATACGATGGGTGAATTTCCATAACCTGGAAGGTAATCCGGAAATAACTTGGTCCGATCTTGATTGGGAGATCAACTTCCCCAATCACCGTTTTGTGAGACCCATCGAAAGCCTTCACAACTACTCCACTCTGCCTCATGGGAGGCCCCTGATATGATAGTTTTGAGAGAGTGGATTTTGGCAATATGTTCAATGATGACCCAGTGTCCACCAGCACATTGGACATGGCGTCGTCCCTACAGCCCATAAATATATGTAATGCCAAGTTGTGGTCTCTTCCCTCCTCGGGGAGATCAGAGTCACAAAAGCTCAAGTTGTTACAAGCAGTAATGTTTGCAACAATGCTATCAAACTGCTCTATCGTGACATCGTGATCTACATATGCCACATCCAACACCTTCTGCAGAGCCTCTCGGTGTGGTTCTGAATTTAAGAGTAATGATAACACATATATTTTGGATGGCGTTTGTAGAAGCTGGTCTACAACATTGTACTCGCTCCTCTTGATGAGCCTCAACATCTCATCACAGTCTTCTTTCGTATTGCCACTAGGGCCAACAGAAGTAGGAGTTTTCAATGCAGAGGAGGGCTTAACAACAAGTGCCGGATTTGGAGAGCTCACAGCATTCCCAATCGGGCGTTCAACAAAATCAACATCAGCTTGGGGCTTTGGTGGTGCTGAAAATACACGACCACTGCGTGTCAAACTACTAACATCAGCAATGTTCACAACAGACGAAGAAGGCAAGGACACTTCTTTCCCATTCTCCACTGCTACAACATTGTAGCGATAGGGAACTGCTATTTTGGAAGAGTACGGCACAAGACCGGCATGCTTAATGATAAGAGCAGGGGAAGCCTTCTGATTTCTACCATCATACTTGATGATAACAGGCTCGAGTATCCGGAACACTGGGGAAATCACGTTGACCTCAGGCTCATCTTCATCAATATTCCTATTTTGAAGGATCTCAATGACTCCTTCATCCAGCATTTCCTGAACATCCTTGCGCACCTGGCGACAACCCAATCGGTTAACAGAGCAGACTCGACATCTATCATGGTCATGCTCATAATGACTATAATCACATAACAAACGATGCATCTCGACTAGAGACTGTCGAATATGACTGACATATTTGACTTTGTATTTGCCGGGGCAACCCTGGACCATGTTGACAGATTTCCCATGCTCGGGCAATGGATTCTTCTTCACATTAGGACCTACGTCCTCGAAACACAGAATACCACACATCACAAGGTCTTGAACCTTGGTCTTCAAAGGGTAGCCATTCTCCACGTCGTGGCCGGGAGCACCAGAATGATAAACACAGTGCAATTCAGGCTTATACCACCACTGGGGGTTAGTAGGTATAGCCGGTGGGTGTCTCGGAGTAATCAACTTCCTCTCTATCAAAGAGGGATATAACTCTGCATACGTCATCGGAATAGGATCGAAGGTGACCCTTTTCCTCTCGTAGGCTTGATTACTGTTTCGAGGCTGGTAGGCTTGCTGTTGCGGACGGTGTTGTTGTTGCTGATATTGCTGATGCGGTTGCTGATTGTTGTTATGTTGCTGGTACTGCTGATTATCTCTAAAAACAGGTGCTATATGAGCCACCTGGTGCTGGTTACCGACGGGACGCATAGTCTTCCTCCTCACAGAGGGTCTTCTCGGTTTCACATGGGAGGTCACAGCATGTGCCTCTCCATCTTTCTTCTTTGCAAACGCCCCATAACGTTTGGCAGAAGAGCCTTCTTCTCTGGTCAGACGCCCTTCTCTGACCCCTTCTTCTAGACGCATCCCCATATTCACCATCTCGGTGAAATCAGAAGGAGCGCTAGCAATCATCCGCTCATAATAAAAAGAACTTAAGATCTTCAAAAAGATCTTAGTCATCTCTTTCTCTTCTAGCGGGGGCACGATCTATGCTGCCACCTCTCGCCACCTCTGGGCGTACTCTTTGAATGTTTCTTTGTCCTTCTGGGACATGGCCCTCAATTGATCCATATCAGGAGCCATATCCACATTGTACTTGTATTGCTTGACGAAGGCCTCGCCAAGGTCGATGAAAGATCGGATGTTCGCACTGTCTGAACCCATGTACCAACGCAAAGCAACACCGGACAAACTGTCCTGAAAGTAGTGGATGAGCAGTTGGTCATTGTCAGTCTGAGTTGACATCTTCCTGGCATACATGACCAGGTGGCTGAGAGGACAAGTATTTCCCTTGTACTTTTCAAAGTCAGGGACCTTGAATTTTACAGGGATCTTCACATTGGGAACTAAGTAGAGTTCAACATCAGACTTTCCGAAAAGATCTTTTCCTCTGAGAGTTTTCAATTGCTTGCGAAGCTCAAGAAATTGATCGTTCATAGCGTCCATCTTCTCATAAACATCCGGGCCCTCGGACGGCTCAGAATGATAGATGGTGTCGTCTACTCTGGGCACGACAGGAGGAGGAACAACAAGGACCGGGCTAGATGCCGGCATAGAAGCAAAGGTGGGAGCAGGACCCTCGGGCATGAAATTGGAAGGCATCCCCCACGGGAACCCAGTTGGCATGGATGTTGGAGAAAAGTGTGCACTGGCTGCAGGCACAGTAGAGGAGACAATCTCGGAGATAACTGTTCTCTGGGGAGGAGTTGAAGGTGTTGGAGAAGACTGGCTCTGGGCAGCCATGAAAGATTCCGTTAGGGCAGTCAATCTGGCCACTTCCTCTTTCAGCTCGCGGTTCTCTTGCTCTAGATGATCCATCAGTCTTGAGATGTTGGCTCTAGTATAGTACCAGTGAGTCAGCTTGTCTTCAAAATAAATGAAGAACACAGAGTTAGACCACAGGACAAGAGGCCGGAAACAAAACCTGCTTATGCACATGATGCATGCAATGTTTATGCATATGATTTGTTTTTTTTTATTTCAGAGGAACTTTTAGAGTTCTATTTGCAAATTTCGAGAAATATTATGTTTGTATCACATATGGAAATGTTTTATCAATAATATCTGGAAAATAGTTTTTACACCAAAGAAGTACAACATTGGTAACCAAGATACAATATAAGAGAAAAGGAAGATGATCATCCTATGGATCCCTAGAAACAATCATCTAAAGCTTGAGATACAGGAAGATAAGATGCACGAAGCCTCTTCACCTCCTCCTCATAGGCTGCCTCCATATCTGCCTTCTCCTTGGCGAGTCGATCATACTTCCTTTTCCAGAACCGGGAAGACTGAGGAAGTAGAGATGTCCATGCATCATCAGGATCATCAATAACCTGATGCTCAAGAAACTCTATCAAAGCATCCTTCTCCTTAATCTGCTGAAGCAACTCTTCACGTTCACGGATCCAGGCACGTGAACGGTCTTCGTCTCTCAACTCCTCTATTCCTTGATTAGGGAGGGTTGAAGGCCCAGCCATAATCATAGGTGTAGGTCTCGGATACTCGTAAGGCATGAGATACTCAAACGCTCTCTTCTTTACCCAGGCAGTGTAAGGCTCTAAAGCGATGCAATTCTTAGGACCCAACTCCTTCCTTCCTTTCCTATGAATCTTGCGCCAAGCACGGACCATCCTACCCTTCAAGCTTTGGGGATCTTTACCCTCCTGAAAGAACACACCCTCTAACAGAATGTTATTGGGTTTATCCTTTAGGGGGAACCCAAGCTGACGACGCGCCAAAACAGGGTTGTAGTTAATCCCACCACATGTACCAAGAAGAGGTACATTGGAGAATTCACCACAAGAGTCAATAATCTGCACACCATCATACACACGGTTGTACCAAGAGATATCATCATGAGTGAGAGACATAAGTCTCGTGGACCACCGTAGACACCCCTTGTTCTCCTTGAAAGCGACCGTTTGCGGTAAGTGAGAAATAAACCACTTATACAACAGAGGCAAATAGCACACAATGGCGCCACCACCCTTTGCATTCCTCATATGCAAAGAAAAATAAGTGTCACCCAACAGAGTCGGAACGGGATTAAGAGTAGCGAAAATCCTAATAGCGTTCACGTCCACAAACTTGTCGATGTTGGGGAATAATACTAACCCATAGATGAGAAGTACAAATATGGCCTCAAAGGCATCCTCACTCATGGCGTTCCCATACATAGTAGCTTGAGCAATGAGGAACTCAAAAGGGAGACCTTGAATTCCACCTTTGGTAGTCATATGAGCACCAATCAAAGATTCATCTATGGGCAACAGATCAACTATCTCTTGTGAAGTAGGAATACTTTCAAAGCCACTAAACGACAATTGATCCAGGATAGGTATACCCACAAGATAAGCATACTCCTCAAGTGTAGGCAAAAGCTGGAAATTCGGAAATGTGAAGCAACGGTACAGAGGGTCATAAAACTGCACCAATACACTCATCAACCCTTTGTCCACTTGAGTAGTCAGAAGAGGAAGAAGCTTCCCAAAACGAGCCTTGAAACCCACGGGATCTAGTACATAGGATGTCAGATTCCTTAACTCTTTCAAGTCTGGTTGTCTGAAACTATACTTCTTTGTATTCCTTCTTTGTCTTTCCATGTCTGAAAATTTGCAAATAGACCTCTTAAGTTCCTTGAAAATTTTCTTCATTATTGATGATATGGATGCAAATGGGTGCATGAATGCATGAATACAACAATCACACTCAAGGATCAAGCAAAGCACACCAAACAAAGGTCATGGGATGGATCATATTATCCTTAATATCAATCATCCATTTTGGTGGATTATGGTTTACACCTTATCAACACCCAAGTTCAATTGATATTAAGGATACATGAACGGATCAACCATGAATCAAGGGTTTATTGCAAGTCACGGGCATGGAGTCTCGGTTAAGAACCATCCAAAGGGAATGTACTAGGGTTTAAACCTGTCAAACACGTTCTACAAGAGGTTCCCATAGTCATCATCCCATCTTTTGGATATTATAGGAGAAACGAATACTCGTATTCCAAAAATATTCTCAAGAGAGACTCTTATGAGTGTAGTATCGTGTAACAATCGTATCAAATCTTACACTTGAACGACTTTCGCACTACATCCTAAGAATAGGCCAAGACGGGCTTGGTAAACTAAGGTCCTTGGCCTATAAGGTCTATATTGGAAAGAGTAATGTCTAACCACAACTTACTTGTGTGACATTATTGATCCCAACATGACCTCCACCAAGTGAATGGACTTGCAAGTCAACTTGCTAAGAAATAACTCCACACAAGTCAACAAGACTATGCCATTCTCCTATCCTAAGTGCACTCGAGTCCGGGTATAGAACTTATCTCACAAAGATCACCAAGCATACAAGGAATTAATATTCAAGCAATTCAATCATTACATACAATTCAATCATCCCAAATTGCACAAAAATATGTCGCAAAACAAGAATACAATACAATACAACAAATATGAAAAGTAGGCAAAACCCCCTAGGCAAATTGATTCCCCAGCAGAGTCACCACTTTTCTGTAGCGGGGTATTTGTTACCATTAGAGATATTGACTAAATCTAAGGTAAATCATACAAGTCGAGTCGCCACCGCACTTCTATTTATCCAAAGGAATGGTTAGAAAGCGAACAAAAACCTAAACATTTTAACAAAAACTAGTAAAAGAGAGTCAGAGATCTGGGTAAGGGGGTTGGTTATGCAATGGGAAGGTGTTAGGCACCCAAAACATCCTAGGTACTCCTAGGGAGCCCTTTTCACACTTGTTGTAAGATTGGTATTTTTTGTGAAAATTTATTTGTGCAAACATGATTGAAGAGATGAGAAGAGAATATACAAGTTATTTACATTTTTGTTTGAATGGATGAACCCATTGCCTACGTACCATCTTAAAAAATATTAGGATCAAAACCTCGTAGTTCGGGGTAAAAATATCAAAATGAGTGAGTGGATTAATTGGTCCAAAAGCCTTAAGGTCTTTTGTTATCCAAGGGAGAAAACTCAACCTAAAACCACAAATCCACCATGTGAGGATAGCTTCAACATGCTAGTGAGGGGTTAACCCTATAATAAGCATGGAAGACTCATTGTCCATCACTAAGGATACAGGTGAGCATTACATCTACCACAAAGATAACTCAAACCTAATAGCTAAAGGTTATGAAAAAAGTTTTGATTAGGAAGTGGCCATTGAAACCACAAAAAGACATTTGAATGGGTTATATTTACGAATTAGAAGTATATACAAAATTGTCAAAGTTGACTTAAAGATTCAATTCAAAATAAGTGTTGTGAAAAGAAAGTTTGAAAATCAAAAGCATAAGGCTTAGGTTTCTAATGTTGAAAACAAATGTTAAATGGTTGCACAAAAAGTTTTGGCTTGGGTTAGAGTGGAGAGAAGAAGAAGAATGGCTAAGATCCTAAACATACAAGAGGTAAGGGATAAGAGAACAAGACCACACAAGGAGTTCCTCTCTTGAGATCATATTGATGATCCAAGTAGCTCCCATCCTTTGGAATAAGCAATCACACAAAGCATAAACTCAAGCAATCAATAGTCAATGAATTCATGGATAAGGCTCCTCAAGGTCTCTTGGATCTTTCTCTTAGAAGCTCATGGTAATGGTTCTTCAATTAAGCTCAAGTTGGAACTCCTAGCACAATAAAACACACATCAAAAAGTTCTACTAACAATCAAAGAATGGACAAGAGAGAGTTTAGAATATGGTCCTTTCAAAGTTCATCCTTAAGCTTTAAGCATTCTAAAGGCAGGAGGCCTAGTTGCTCTTTGACATTTAAGCACTCTAAAGGCATGAGGCCTAGTTGCTCTTCAAAATCCATTTGCTTAGGTAAGGTCCTAAAATCAGTTGAAGAGCAAGCTTGATTTCTGGAAACTTGAGCTCGGTTCCTTGCTTTCTTTGCCAAAATAGAAGATCAATGAACTGAAGGATGGAGGTTTAGAAGCTTTAGATCCAAGGATTCAACCAGATGTAGTTGAATTTTGGATCTGAATTTTTTTGAAAGAAAGTGAGATAGCTTCTTTGGTGAGGTTTGGATTCAGTTGTGCAGCATTTCTGGCGCCATTAGGTTGAGAATTGAATGAAGAGGAGAATGTATTTATAGCTGAGCTTGAAGCAATGCAAGGCAATACTCGTGTGCATGAGAATTGGGTCCTCCATGCATGGGCCTGTACAGGCGCATGTGAGGCCCAAAAGCTGATGCAAATGAATGCTGACTACAAACCAAGTTGAATTGGACGTGTAATTTGAATGACATTTGCTTGTGTATCAAGATTTCATGTGAATTCCATATTTGAACCTAAATGTTCCCTTCTTTGAAAGTCCCATTTAGAAAGTCCAAACAATTGTAATGTTGGGCAAAAATCCATTTGAAGTGTGGAAATTTATGAAATTTGAGTTTAAAGTGCAAGGTGCATGACATGTCAAGGCAAGGTTTCCAAATTTGGCCAATATTCAAGCCCCTCTGTTTTGATGATGCAAGCCTCAAATGAAAAAACCTCCAACATGGAAGTTGTAGATATCTTCAAGAAACTAAAAGTGGACTTAAATTTTGGATCCTTTGGATTTTTTATGAAAGAGTTATGGGCACTTGAAGTTGGACTCTTTTGCCTTTTAATGCCTTTGGTCCAAATGGACCTATAATGTCTTGCATTATCACATGTATTTCCTTTGAGATTTTGAAATTTTGTTCAACATAACATTTGACTTAGACATCTTAATCTTTCCAATGCATTTGATCCCACCTCAAAATCATAAAAAATGAATGAGTTATGTTCTTGGGAAGTTGACCCAAAATTAGTGTTTCAGTCAAAATGACCTATAATGTCTTGGAATGGATGATGACCTTCCAAGCTTCAAATCAATTTTTGATGAACATGAAAGTTGTTCATATTGTCCTTAGAGAATTGTTTCTTTTAGAATCATCTCCATTTGACCAACGCATAAAAAGTTAGGTCTCAATGCATTTCAAAATGGTCAGATGAATTGACTGATCAACTTCTCAAGTCCACAACTCATATCTTGATGAATTGATGATTGAGGATGCTCAAATATGTTCAAATATGCATGAAATGATGAATTAAAGAACTTCCCTTGATTGTATATGATCATGGGATGAGGTTGCTTCATGAGCAAGGCATTGTTATACACAGATGAATTAGGATTTCTCTGAAGAACAAGACCTCAAGCCCTTTGATTTGCTTTGATCAAAATGATGAATTGAGATGCTAGGGAGGCATATTTGATGGATGAGAGCTTTGGGAACCATTACCATGCTTGCTTTCATCTTCTCTTGGCCATGTCATTGCACAGATGATCTCCTAGAAGCTTTGAACCTTGTGATTGCTCACGCTGCAAACAAAAGATGTTAGTGACATATTTTTTTGTGCTTTTGGTTAGTATAAAAAGTGAGAAAAGCAATAATATATAATTCAAGCATGCTTGGTGATCTCAAACCACACACAAGGAGTCTCACCTAAAGGCAAGGGGAACCAAGATGCTCATGATCCTTGAGGCTTTGCAAATGAAATGTTATGATGCCATGAGGGATCTTAGGGACAAAATTGGAGTCTTACACTAACGGCTTGACCTTTTCTTAGCAACTTGAATATTGGCTCGCAAGTGGCTGTCAGATGCGAGATGAATCTAGAAATATAGTTCAATCTGCCCAAGAAACCACGGACTTACTTCTCTGTCCGAGGTGCTGGCATCTCTTGAATAGCTCTGACTTTGTCAGGATCAACTTCTATGCCTCTCTGGCTCATAATGAATCCTAGAAGCTTTCTAGATCTGACTCCAAAAGTGCATTTAGCAGGGCTTAAGCGCAGTATGTATTTCCTCAATCTTACAAACAACTTATTCAGATGAATAACATGCTCCTCTTCTGTCTGAGACTTGGCAATCAAGTTATCCACATAGACTTTAATCTCCTTATGTATCATATCATGGAAAAGAGTCACCATGGCCCTTTGATAGGTTGCCCCAACATTTTTCAGGCCGAAAGACATTACCTTATAACAGAAAGTTCCCCATGGTGTAATGAAAGTTGTTTTCTCCATATCTTCGGGAGACATTTTAATCTGATTATATCCTGAGAATCTGTCCATGAAGGAGAATACAGAGAACTGAGCTGTGTTATCTAGCAATACATCAATGTGAGGTAAAGGAAAATCATCTTTGGGACTAGCTCTATTCAGGTCTCTGTAGTCTACACACATTCGAACTTTTCCATCTTTCTTCAGAACTGGCACAATATTAGCAATCCACTGCGGATAAGTTACAACGGCTAGAAAACCTGCATCAAACTGCTTCTTGACCCCTTCTCTAATCTTGACAGCCATGTCTGGTCAAGTTCTTCTCAACTTCTACTTGATGGGCGGGCATTCCGGCTTCAACGATAGCTTGTGCACAACTATGTCGGTGTCGAGTCCTGGCATATCCTGATATGACCAAGCAAACACATCCACATATTCATGTAGTAGCTTGACTAGTTCCTCCTTCACATTTTTTTCAAAGCAGTTCCGACCTTGACTTCCTTTCTATCCTCCTCAGTCCCCAGATTGATCACATCCACTGGTTCCTGATGAGGCTGAACCATCTTTTCCTCTTGTTTCAAAAGTCTGGTCAACTCTTCTGGGAGTTCGCAGTCTTCCTTACCATCCTCTTCAGCTTGGTTAATCGGGAGGTCGAAGTCATAGGGAATTATAGCATTATCGTGTTCAATGGATTCAGTTATAAATGATCTGCATGGAAATGATTTTTCTTTTTAGCGAAAGATTTTGAAGAATGAAAGTGATGTGAAATCAAAATTGCCATTTTTTAATTTTATTGTAAAAAAATTAAAAAGATGAAAGACATGGATCTCAAAAAATGTGCTTTGTATTGATGATAAGCTTAAATATTAACACAAAATGGGCCCTACGAAGCTATCCATATGCCTTGAGCATGTCATTGGATGTTTTTAGAAAACAGTAAATTACTTTGAAAAAGAAACTATATCCGGAACATCTGTTGCCTTCCAGTTAGTGAGAGCGGCATCCAGAGGTCTACAAAACACCATCTTGGACAAATCTGGATCTTCATCTTCAAGAGCATTCACTTGATCATCACTTCGGAAACCAGCTTTGGAGAATATTTCCTGGATGCTAGGAGCCTTCCCCTGATGTATCTTCTGATCTTTGAAAAGTTCAATAGACGGATGATATCCTAATCCACACTTGTCTTTCTTCTTTGGTAATTCAATCACTGTGCCCCAACTTCCATGGCAATCAACTTCAATTGCAGCTTTCACACTCTTCCACGAGGATATGACCCCCTTGGGTTCTTCAACAAGTTTCGGCTTAGTCTGAACCACATTGACCACTTCAAGGGCTTGGAGAGGAGTTTCAACAATGTCTTCACCTACTTCAATGTATCTGAAAGAAGTAAAATGGCTGACGAAAATATCTTCCTCTCCGGATACTAATACCAGCTTACCAGAAGTAACAAACTTCAACTTCTAGTGAAGTGTCGAGGTGACAGCTCCATCAGCATGGATCCAAGGTCTACCTAACAGACAACTATAGGCAGGCCTAATATCCATTACCTGGAAGGTAATACGGAAATTTTGAGGACCAATCAGGATTGGGAGGTCAATCTCCCCAATAACTGTTCGCTTAGACCCATCAAAAGCTTTCACTATCAAAGCACTAGGTCTCATCTACACCCCTTCAATATTCAATTGTGCCAGGGTAGTCTTAGGTAACACGTTCAAGGATGAACCTGTATCTACCAGTAATCGAGCCAAAGTAACATCTGTACACTAAATGGAGATATGAAGCACCATATTATGTTGTCGCCCATTAAGGGGTAAATCATCATCAGTGAACATCAAACAACTACTAGCATTGAGATTAGCAACCACATTATCAAACCGAATAACATTGATGTCTTCTGCCACATAAGCTTCGTTCAAGAACTTCAATAGAGCAGTCCTATGAGCCTCAGAACTCATAAGTAGAGAAAGAATGGAGATTTTTGAAGGAGTTTGGTTGAGCTGATCTACGACCTTGTAATCACTCTTCTTGATGATTTTCAAGAATTATCTATCCTCTTCAGCAATCACTGCTTCTTAGATGAGCCTTCTCCTGCTTCTGGAGGATTCACCTCTTTCCCATTCGTTGGTTCAACTGTTGGTGCACTTTCTTTATTTGGGATCACTTTAGGAGCGAAAACCCTTCCACTTCGAGTCACACCACTAGCTCCAGCGATGTTAGTCACATCTGGCTCTTTCAAGATTATTGGTTTGTTTCCCACATAAACTACAGGCTCATAGTTCCAAGGAACTGCTTTTGTATTGTCAAATGAGAATGGAGCGGGAACATAGATAACCATGGGCTCAATCTTCTTCAATGGCTCTATGTCAGCATTTCTCTGATAAGGGACCACAAAAGGCTTGGGAAGCCTCTCTTGATCAAACACAGGAACAATCACAGCAACATCCTCATCAATCTTTGCTCTGGTGAACCGAATAACCCGATGATCCATCAAACGTTGAAGACAAATTTTAAATTCACCACACTGATCAGGGTTGGATGAACACACCACACAATTATCATGTACTCCATTCATCAACTCTGCTTCCATCCATCTAGCATGGACCACTGTTAAAAGAGTCTTCAACTTGAACACATCCTTTATCAATCCATCATCAGTTGAACTTTCTATAGCATTGACACCTGAACCATCATGTTTAGGCAAGTGATTGTTCCCCACATTTAGAACATCAGCAAAAGACAATATTTTCTGATCTATCAACTCTTGGACCCGGAGCTTGAACACTTTGCAATTCTCTGTTGTATGACCCTCTAAATTAGCATGAAAGGCACATCTAGCATTCTCATCATACCAAGGCTTATGCGGCTTTGGAATTGGACGTAATGCCCTTGGCACGACAGTCCCATTCTGAATCAGATATAGTAGCAATTGAGTGTAAGTCATTGGGATAGGAGTGGTATTCACATTATTGTACTGTTGATATGGCCTCTGCTGATTTGGTCGTTGCTGCTGAACTAGACGTGGTTGATTGTTCTGTTGATTTCTCTGTTGATGTTGAGGTGGAAGAGCCTGGAACTGAGGTTGTGGAGCTTGATATTGAGGAACTGGAACTTGATAGTGAGGTCCCGGAGCTGGAATAGGAACATGAGCAATTGGACGGTAAGGCATGGTTGGATATTGAGCAGCCGCAACGTAAGAGTACTGATAATAAGGCACAAAAGCAGGAGCCTTGTATGGTACCCCCCCCCCCCTCTGAGAAGAAATGGCACTAGTTTCACCCTCCTTCCTCTTGAATCCGTTTAAAGTCTTCTTCAAGATTGGTTGACTGCTGGAACATCCCTGGATTTTACCACTTTTCAATCCTTCCTCTACTCTTTCACCCACGATCACCATGTCAGAAAATCCTGTGGACAAACTACTGATCAATCTTTCATAATATTGGCCCTGCAAGGTACCCATGAAAATGTAAATCAATTCACGATCAACCAATGGCAGGTGCACCCTTGCAGCCAATTCTCTCCAGCATTGTGCGTATTCTTTAAAAGATTCATTGTCTTTCTGGGCCATACTCTGAAGCTGAGTACAATTTGGTGTCATGTCAGTATTATATTTGCATTGCTTTACAAATGCTTCAGCCAACTCATCCCAAGTGTGGATGTTGCTACGCCCCAACTGCATGTACCAATCCAAAGATGCCCCAGTTAGACTGTCCTGAAAGCAATGGATCATGAGCTTATCATCTCTGGCATAGGCAACCATTTTTCTGCAATATATTTTCAAGTGTATGTTAGGACATGTGAGGCCTTTGTATTTTTCAAATTCTGGCGCTTTGAATTTTGGAGGAATCACCACATCTGGGACCAGACACATCTTCAAGGCACTCAATCAGGTTGAGTTATGTCCTTCCAAGATTCTTAGCTTTTCGGCCAGAGCATGACACATCAAGATAACCTCAGAATCTTGGGAAGCAGTCGGGATGACCATTGGAGTAGCTCCATTGTAATTCTGCATTTCAAACTCGTCTTGGAGCACCTCATCAGTGCGGGGAATGACTAATTGATTGACTATCGGAGGTCCTTGCACAACGACTCCATCATCTACTTCAGAAGTATGCGCAGGTGGAGGCACATGAGTTCTTTCAGGCGGTGGAACAAAACCTGGAGGAAGACCGTAGATAACGGGATTTGGAATAGGAACTGAAGGTCCTGACTGAAGAGAAACCCCTTGAACTAGAGCATCGTTCCTTGCAGCAGCGGCAACACGAGCCTCTTCTTTCCTTCTAGCCAGAGCTTGTATAGCCTCAAAGATCTTCTCAATATTGCTTTTGACAGAGTCCATCTCCTCTCTGAAGGTAGCTTGTTCTTCTCGAACTACATCCATGATTTTTCTTGTGTTGGAGCGGGTATCGTATACACGTTGAGGAATCAACTTGAACTACTAGAGACGAGGGAAAAATGAAATGAATTTTTGTTTTGCGAAATGAAATGCATGATGCATACTTTAATGCACGTGGCTATATAAAAAATGTATTTTATGCTTATGTTCAATTTTATTTTCAGGGAACCGTGTTAGATTCCTTGTTATTTAGCAAGCATTCAAAGAGATCATGGGCAATAAAACAAGAATGAAACCAAAATTTTTGTACAAAAGAAACTCTAAATCCTTCATTCATTCAATTCAAAACAGAGTACAATGATTGAGTACAAAATATTCTTTCAAACATAAAGGAAAATATAAAACGACAGGGTTAGACTGTAGGCTTCTATTTGTTGAGCTCTTCCAACTCTCCTTTGAACCTTTTCATCATGTCTTCACAAAGATAGATAAAGTCGGTCACTAAAGGAGGGATGTTGTCATTGTCTATGTCTTCTAGAGCACATCTTAGCATTAAAGGCACATTCTTAGCCATGCCATCACAGAAGTCTATCAAACTGGCAAACTTGTCTCGATACTCATTTCTTTGTTCATGTAAAAACTGGACGGTTTCCTCGCAGGATGCCAAACTAGCATTCACATTTCCCTTGCGTTCATCCAATATTCACCTTCTCGTAGCAAAGAGTCATGCCGGCCTCTCCAGTATCGTTCCCACTCATTAGCATTTTCAGCCTCTTGGCACTTTCCTTTCCATATTTCAGGTGTAACCTGAGTAGCAGCCAAAGCACTCTCTTTACTGCGGCGTTCTCGTTCTTCCCTTTCTTTTGATTCACAGAGTGAAACACTGAGGTTGGCTATCTCAGCCTCAAGCGTCTCTCTTATCTCCTTCTTTTGTTTTGTGGTGAGCTTCCACCATTTCTCTTTCTCACGACAATCCCTCTCAGCCTCTTTTAGTTGGCTTTTGACGGTATTCAAGCAGCTATCAGCCTGATCTAACCTATGCTTGACTCTTTTTCTCTTATATTCCTCCTTATCATTCCTTTCCGCATTTACTTGAAGCTGTGTTTTCTTCCGCCCAAGCTCCCACTTATGATTATCCCTTTCTTCAGTAATCCGGAGAAGGTTCAATCGTAGCTCTTCATTCTCTTTTTCCAACCTTTGGATGACAACTTTGAGCTCTTTATCTTCCTCCATAGTGACGTGAGTAGGTTCTGGAAGACTTGTATGCATCGGAGGCTCATAAGGGTATGGTAGTTTATCTTGAGAAGCTCTGGCTTGGACCCAACTCGTATATGGCCGTCTAGCTATACAATTCTTCTTTCCATGCTCCCTTTTTCCTTCTCTACGAACTTTAGTCCAGACACGACCTATCCTCTTCACCAGATCAAAGTCCTTCACTCCTTCTCCCAGCAAGAAACCTTCTAACAACTTGTCTTCTAGTTTGTCATCCATAGGAAACCCAAGTTGCCGCATAGCAAGCTCAGGGTTGTAGTTGATGCAACCTCGAGTTCCTATGAGTGGCACATTATAGAAGTTGCCACATTTGACGATTATGTCCACATCATGATAAACACGAGAGTACCATATGATGTCATTGGCAGTGAGAGACATGATTTTTTGAGACCACTTAAGGTTATCCTTGTTCTGGACAAAAGGCCCTTCGCTTGGTAAGTGAGATAAGAACCATTTATACAGTAAAGGAGCGCAACACTGGATCATCCCCCCTTCTTCTCATTTCTCCAATGGATGGAGTGATAAACATCTGCAAGCAAGGTGGGAATGGGATTCTTGAGCAAGAAAATACGTATAGCAGTCATGTCCACGAAGTCATCAATGTTCGGGAACAAGACAATCCCATAGAGTATCAAGGCTAACACAACATTGAAAGCGACCCAATCTTCTTTACTTTTGAAATCTGAAGCTTTTCCCACTAAGAACTTCAAAGTGAAGCCCAAAGTGTCTCCTTTTGGTCCAAGATTAGATTTCACTTCCTCTTTATCTAGATGTATAGATGAACCTATTTGTTGATATGTAGGAAATTCCCCTAGACCAGTGTAAGGGATATCATCCTTGATACCAATGTCTGCTATATGTGAGAACTCTTCCAGTGTTGGTGCCAATTGGAAGTCCTGGAATGTGAAACACCGCAAGGGAGGATCATAGAATTGTGCCAAAGTGAAAATGGCCCAAGCATCCACCTCGGTGTTCATGATAGTCAACAGGTCACTATACTCAACACAAAAGTTGTTCCTTCTGATTTTTTTCACATCTGAGATCAACCCCTTAATCAATCCTAGCTTTGGATTCCTGAACTTGAATGAATAAGTACTTTTCTGATTGCTACCCATGTCTTCTTGAATGCCTGCAATCAACAGAGTCTTTAGGTCCCTTGAAAATATGCACATGTCATATGTGTTATGATTATGAAATGTTTTATGTTTATGTATGTACAGTTGGGTAGGTGATCATTGGAACATTCTGATTAATTACTTCATGGAGGAAAGGTTCCAGGAATAGGAAACACAAACATAGGTAAGCTCTAGGGTTTAAAAGGTTCCTAGAGTCATGGACCCAATTCAAGAATATTATCGTCAGAACGACTAATCATAAGACAAGAATATCTTAAAAAGGATCTATTCTAGGTGAGGTCTTTGTATTAATCCAACGAGTCCTAAGTCTCGTAGGTCAATACTACACAACCATCGACTCCACGGTTCTAGACACGGTTCCCAGAGTCATGGATCACATCTAACAATATTATCGTCAGAACGACTGCTCATAAGTCAATAATATCCTCAAAAATGATCTATTCTGAGTGAGGTTTTCACATTAACCCAACGAGTCCTAAGTGTCATAGGTCAACACTACACAACCATCAGTCCTAAAAGCCATAGGTTCAGGGTTCTACAAAAGGTCCTCTGAATCATAGATCGAGGTTGAAAGTTTCACCGTCAAAAGGACCAATCGTAAGACATTAATACTTTCAAGGGATCTCATCTGAGTGGGGTTCTCGCATCAACCTAACGAGTCCGATGTCTCGCAGGTCAATACTACACAACCACCATCCTAACTTAAGTTTTTTCTCATAGCTCGGGTATAAAGCTTTTCCTCACACAAATGCCAATAGTCCAGAAAGTTCCAATGATACCAATAACAATAATACAATAATTGAAAATACAGATAATAAAGGAATATATGGATAAAGCAGATAAGAAGCAAACAAAAAAATAAAAGAAACACTCAAGCACAAAATAAACTAAACTAGGGTGGACTCGCATAGGAGATGGAACTCTCCCCAGCAGAGTCGCCAGCTGTCGCGACGCGAAAAATACCCAAGCGTAAGGAACGCTCAAATTATAAACAAAACAAAATCGCGACTGAATTTTATTTATTCCCAAAGAGGAAAAAGGGAAATATCGATAAAACTCACGAAAAGCAAAAAGAAATGGTCAATGCAACCAAATTGGGTTCGGGAGTCGGTTATGCAAGGGGAAGGTATTAACACCCCTCACATCCATCGTACTCGATGGGACCCATATAGTTAGTTTTGTGTTAGAGTGTTAGCGTGATATCGTTTGCGATCTTCTACTTATCGGGTAAGGAAAGAGAAAGAAAGAAAGGAAAGACTTAGGGTTTTTAATATTAATGTGCCTGACAAGATTTTGCAATCCTACTCCTACGTATCTCCAGGTGCTATGAAGAACTCAAGGCATACGTAGTTCTACCCAAAGAGAACTACTGGGTGGATTGCTTTTAAAGAGAGTGATGCTTGGATCATATTTGAGCGATTAAACCTTTACTTGTTGCTCGCTCTAGGAGGCTGAAGTCTTTGTTTGTTTCGCATCAAAATGGATGTTGCATACTCTTTTCTAAAAATGTTTTCGGGGTCGCACAAGGGCGGAAAATAAGTTTGATGAGTTTGATTTGGTTTTAAGCGGAGACACACATCCAAGCAGGGAGCTCTACTGTAGTACTCGAATGCCCGAAAAGGAAGAGGCCTAAGCCCAATCACTCTCTTTTCATCCAAAAGTTTATTATGAAAATGTGTGGCAAATTAGGTCAAAGTTCATTAACGGAAGATGATTAATCAGTCAGAGAGCTCTACAGCAGTGTCCAAATAATCAGGAAAGAGAAGGTCGATACCCAATAAACCTTTTTCTTCTATAAGAGAAATGACCTAATTCTGGTAATTATTGTATGTTAATATGGAAGACGAATGTTTGAACATTGAGCTCTACAACAGTATCCTAACATTCGAAACAGAGAAAGTCTAAACTTAATCAGTTTCTTCCATTTTTATTGTGAAAAGCTTTTAAAAATAGGGGGACGACTTGACGTTGGATCAAGTGTCAGAAGTTGACTTATGAAAATAATTTGGATGTGGTGGGGTTATGCTCGACTTTGCATTCATTTTCGATTTGATTTGGGAAAAAAGACTCGACGTTAGATCGAGTGTTTGATTCAATTTTAAAACCTTTTGAATTGATTCGAATTACATTAACGGAAAAAAAGTATTTTTTGAAAGTGATTGGAAATCGTGGCAAGGTTAGTGAAATTATTTACATGTGCAATATGAGCATGGATGAATAAATTACCTAATTAAAATGATCAAGCCCATGGCGCTCGACTAAGCAAATAATCAATTAACTATATTCCATTAATCAATTAAACAAAAAAAGAAATACATTTAACAATTAAAAGGAAATTAACTATAATCAATTAATCAATTTAAATTAATCAAGAAAGAATAATAAAAATAGTTAAATAAAAATAAAAGGTGTGCTTGTTAGTATATGAGGTGCAAAGAAAAGAAAAGAAAAAGTCCAAAACAACAAGACCCAACTTCACAAATAAATTTCCTAACCCTAATTAAAATAAGAAAATAAAAAATAAATCAAATAGAAGATAAATAAATAAATAAAAGTTTTTCTCAAGCTAAAGTCACTAAACTACAACAATTCTAATTAATTTGTTAGATTGTTTGTGATATTTATATCATATCATACTAGTGCTAAAAAATCATATCCCAATAAAAATAAATATGAATAACTAACAAAAGAAATAGACTCTAAGCCCAATTAAAATAAATAAATAAAAAGAGGAGACAAAAAAATAAAGAAACAAGTAAAAATATCAAAATGAAAAGTGACGTGTTGTCTTGTTGTCTTTCATGTCTTGTTCCAAAACAATTGAAAATCAAATAGCAGTATATATGTTTTCCATATTTCAACCAAAACACATCCTACATTTTAACAATTATTTTTAGATTTCAATCAAAGCAAACATAGATCTAACATTTCAACAACAACCCTTTTTTTAGACTTAAAATCAAAATAGCAAATCCAACATTTCAACAACAACCGTAAGAAGTCAAAACGCAAAGAAAAAATCGTAAAAAGGCGGAGATTCAAACCGGAGTTCGTGCTTTGCGTGAAAATGGCAATGCGGCAGCTGAAGGAAAAGTGAGGCGGATACCAGAAAAAGGTCACGGTGGAAGGAGTATTGTTGTTGTTTGATGTTGGTTTTGATAAGGTGGGTTTATGGTTCCATCGGTTTGATGGAGGTTTGTTGGTGGTGGTGTAAGAGAAGGAGATGATGATGAATAAAGGTTATGTGATGGTAAATTGATGATGAAAGTGTGGAGGAACAAGGCGAGGAGAAGAGAGTGGAAAGAGGTTATGTGATGGTAAGTGATGAATGGGTGAAGTTTTTGAGAAGATAATCCTCTGTTTTTTTTTAAGGAGGAGCAAGGTTTTTTTGTTCTATGCTATTTTTTATTCAGTATCATCTGATTAAAGAAGAAGTAAATAATGATACTTAGAGAAATTTTGTCTAATTCATGTGGGTCGATCACATGCCACGAACCCTCCACAAAGCATACTCCAAGTGTCTCCTTCCTAAAGGAGAGGTTTAAAAATATTTTGCATTCTTTCTAAATCTTAAATTAAATGGTAATAAAAAATAAAATAAAATAATAAAAATAAAAATAAGAAAAATAACATAAAATTGAATTTAACACACAAATAATTTTAATTAATTTTACTAATAAAATTGACTAAAAAAAATAGAAAAAATCGGATAAAACATGAACAAAAATCGAACGTGAAAGCGCCCACAAAATTAAACTGGGTGTACCAAAATGATCAACGCCAAATAAACTTATCGGAAACATACAGGGTTTGTTCAAATTTTGAAATAAAAAATGACTGGTTAAAAGGCTCAGGCCGATCAAAATACGACTGAAAAAGTAGTCAAAAATTAAAAGGAGCACACATATTAAACTAAGTGGAACTTAGATTAATAAAACTGACGTCTGAAAGCTCAACTTTTAAATTTTTCGCTCGCTAATTTGATGCACAGTTGAGAAAGGATTCCACTGGTCAGTCTGTAGATCCGAAAAAATTATTTTGAGTGACATTTTAAGTGTTATGCGAATCAAAATGCATGTCGTGACAAGTAGAAAATGAAAATGTCATGTAAATGAATTGAATTGGTAACTGAATAATCGTGAATGGATAATCAGATGCAAATGAATCTCCATTGGACCATTTACTTCAGATTCTCCATCATAAATAAATCCTTACAGAGATTCAGATGATGATAATACTCTTGATTGTCACCCTCTGAACCTCTGAAAACACGATGCAATGGAATGAACGATGCATTGAAATTGAGAAATCGAATCTTTTGACTTCTTAATCAACAAATGACTGAATGAATGTCATCAAGACCAGATAAAATGTCAGGACTCCTGACTTTCCATCTAAACCCTGATAAATGCTTTTTAACTGATGAAATGCACGACAAAATGGATCAATTTATCCTATGTTGATGCAAGTGAAAACTTAGGTTAAAATTTAGGGTGTAACACACACTAATAAAAAACTCACTTCCACTCTGTAAACCTTCAACAAATAAGCATTAAGATAGTAATACCCAATCAATTAAAGAGAAACCAAGATGGTTCACATTGAGTACGATGGACATGATGGGTGCTAATACCTCCCCATTGCATAACCGACTTCTGAATCCGATCATGGTTGTGATGGCCATTCTTTTGGGGTTTTTATCGATATTTTCCCTTTCCTCTTGGAAAAAATAAAATCTGATGGCGACTCTGTATTTTCCGCGTAGCGACAACTGGAGAATCTGCTGGGGACTGTAAGACCCTAATTTTGACCCTAAGATCCCTCATGGAATCATATCATTGCTCAATGCATTGCCTCAAGGATCATAGCATGTTTGGCTCCTTAACCCTAAGGTTGGGACTTGTGTGAGTGGTTTGAGACCAGCAAGCTTACTTGTATTGTATATTGTTACTTTTCTTATTTTGATTACTAACCAAAAGCACAAAAATATGTCATTAACTCTTTTTGTTTTGAAGCTCAAGTGATCATGTGCTCCCATGCTCCTAGGAGGCTCCTAAGCTCAATGAAGTGGCTAGATGAAGATGAGAATAAGCATGGAAATGGTCCACAAAGTTCCTAATCATCATATATGTCTCCCAAATATCTCAATTTGCCAATTTTATCAAGATAACCCAAATGTCTTGAGGATTGTTTCCCAAGGAAACCCTAATTCAATTGTGCTTTGACTATGCCTTGCTCATGAAGCAACCTCAACCTATGATAAAATTTAATAAAGGTAAGTTCTTTAATTCATCATTTTATGCATATATGAGCCTAAGTGAGACCCTCAATCATTCATTCATCAATATTGGAAGTTTGGACTTGGAAAGTTGACCAGTCAAGTCATCTGACTAAATTGAGGATCACTGAGATACAACTTTTGATGTGTTTATCAAATGAATATGACCCTAATAGAAAAACTGTTCTGAAGAACCATATTAAAAACTTTCATGTTCATTAAAAATCCATTTGAAACTTGGAAGGTCATCATTCATTTCAAAACATTATAGGTCATTTTGACTGAAACCCTAATTTTGGGTCAACTTCCCAAGGACCTTACTTCCTTATTTTTTATGATTTTGAGGTGAGACCAAATGAATTGGAAATCTTAAGATTTCTACTTAAAATGTTATGTTGGAAAAAATTTCATAATCCTAAAATAAATACATGTGATAATACGAAACATTATAGGTCACTTTGGACCTAAGTCATTGAATTTGAAAAATGCCCAACTTCAAGTGCCCGTAACTTTCTCATGAAAAATCCAAATGATGCAAAATTTAAGTCTAAATTGATCATCTTGAAAATATATAAAACTTTGTTGTTGGAGGTTACTCCATTTGAAACTTGCATCATTGAAACAGAAGGGCTTGAAGATGCTTGCTTTTGGTGAAAATTTTCAAAGGAGACTTAGACATGTTTTGTACCCAAACTTTCACAGCCAGTTTTCATTAATTTCCAAACTCCAAATGAATTTTTGCCCAACATGACTTTTGTTTCTTATTTCAATAGCTTTCTAACCATTACTCACATTAATTTTTTGAACTTTCCATGCGTGAGTTTCGGAGAGCTTTCTATTTAGGTTCATTTTTGCATTTCACATTAAAACATGATGTGCAAGCTTGTGCAATCCATTGTACATGTCCAATTCATTTCTAGGTGGTATCAACAAGGATTTGCACCCATCATTGGGCCTTACATGCTCCTGTACAGGCCCATGCAAGAGGAATTCAAATTCCATGCACACGAGGGAACCATGCTTGCCAATCCATTTCAGCTATAAATAAGTGTGCATTCTCATTCAATTGGAAACCAAGTGGAGATCTGAATTGCTGCTGAATTGAAATCCAAACCCTCACTAAAGGAATTTTCAGTGTTTTATTTCTCTTTCAAGCTTGAAATTCAACATCATTAGTTGATTTTCAAAGCTTAATTCCTTAACCTAGCATTATCATCACACTTCCAGAGCAAAAGTAGATCAAGAGCTTGAAGGATTCATGCTGTTTAAAGCTTCATTTCAGAGGTAGAACCTCAAACTTTTTTGATTTAGATCTTGCAATACAATGTGAATTCCTTTGGTTGATGCTGTTTTCTGAAGTCCTCTCACTTGAGGCAGGCCAGTGGTGGTCTTAATTTTGCAAATCGTGTCATTTCAGTTCATGCACCATGATCTTCAAGCTCACGTTTCTCTCTAAATATGAAGTGTGAGGATGATCCATGGTTATAGTGGTGATGTACATCACCTCAGCTTCATTTTGATGCCTTTATTTTTTATTTTCATTGCAATTTATTTCCCTGCGTGTGGTGGTCGGAAATGGTTAGATCGCCGGAGAAGATGGTGGTTTCCACCACCATCCCCACATGTTTGCTTCAGAGCCATTGGATCATGCATAAACGTTTTAATCTTGGCCTTTCTTTATGTTGACTCATTTTAATGCAAGGTGTAGCGCGCTTGACTCAAGTGTATCATGTATCCGCGCCTTAGAGCCATGTGATCATTGCCACGTTAATAAATGAATTGATCTGATGGCGCTGGATTTTTCTATTTTTCTTATTTTCTTTTAATTTCAGTTAATTCCTTTTATTTTCAAAAATTCATAAATATTTTATTTGAATTCACAAAAATATGAGACCAATGCCAAAATCTTGAAAAATCTAGTTTCACATTTTGATTTTTAATTATTTTTGTGACTTCATTTAATATTTTTTTGAGTTATTTGGTTTTTAATAGTTTTAATTCATTTTAAAATAGTTTTTGATATTTGAAAAATCCAAAAATATTTTCCTAACACCTATGGATCATGATAAATCAATGAAAAAATAGTTTCATCAATTTCTTATTTGATTTGAGATTTATTTGAGATTTTAATTCATCTTGTTTTTAATTGTTTTAAAATAGTTTCCGATTTCAAAAATTGTTGAGAAAATTTGTCAAAGTTTATTTGACCATGTTAGATCCATGAGAATTTAATTGGACTTGTTGAAGTTGATTTGAATTAAATTTGAGGTTTGACCATATTTTGTTTATTTTATTTTGCATTTATTTTTAATTCAAAAATTACCAAAAAATATGTTTGACTTGTTGACTTGTAATCTCCGTTTCTCTTCTGTTTGGCATTGATTGATGATGACTTGGTTCACATTAGATCAATTGAGTTTAATACTTTATTTCTCTTTCCATCCATTTCATCTTCATCCCTTTCTTTTTATTTTGGCCAATGAGTTAATGTCTTATGGTTGGTATTTACAAATGAGAGGTTTAACCTTCTTTGATCCAAACCAAACGCAACTTGATCCAAGATCAAGTGAGTTGTTTTGTGACTAAGATAGGTTGCTTCTTGGTCAAGCAAAAAACCTAAAGTCCATACAAGGCCTTTCCCCTTTTGTTTTGGCATGGCAAGTTTTGGAGCTTGGCTTACTAGTCATGATCTCTAACTTGTGTTTATTTGCCTATAGTTTTATTGACCGGCCTCAGATAGGTGTGACTACTACATTAGTCCACTTACGATTGCTTAACATAGTGCTACATTGTCTTATGACAAACTAACATAACCATACTAATTACTAACTTTAATTTGAGCATTTAATTTCTTGCCCTTTACTTTTAATGCAATTTATTTCTTGCTCATTTATTCATATTGCCTTTTCATTTTGCTCACTTGAGCACATATTTTATGTTTATGCCATTTTCCTTTTGCTCATTTGAGCTCACTATTGTATATAAATATATTGTTGTCTTGTGGTTGTTTTGTCTTTGTTTTGTGTGAACCCAATGCAAAAAGGAGAAAGGACTTAGAATTAGGAATTACCTATGCTTAAAGGAATTCAAGAGCAACTAGGTCTCATGCCTTTAGAATGCTAAACTTGTTGAAGAGCAACTAGGCCTCATGCCTTTAGAATGCTAAATCTCAAAGTTGACTTTAAAGGACTCCCTTTCCAAAACCTATACTTTGTCCATTCCCCTTATTGTGTTGTGAACTTTTTGATGTTTGATCTTGTGTGATAGGGATTCCATCTTTAGATAGCAAAGAGGACCATTGTCATGAATAACCAAGTTAAGAGAGACAAGCTAAATGGAGATCCTAGGAGCTTGAATCCAAATTGTTTGATTGCTTGATTGTGTTTGCTAAGTCCAAAGGAAAGGAGCATCTTGAATCATCTCTATGATTTCAAGAAAAGGAACTCCAAGGGTTTCATATTCTCTCTTATCTTTGTATGCTTTAGGACTATCCCTTCTCTTCTTATCTCCACTCTAACCCAAGCCAAAATATTTTCTTTCAAACTTTGACTTTATTCCAAATTAGAAACCTAGGCCTTATTCCTTTGACTTTTCAAAACCTTTTCCTCAATACTCATTATGAATAAATCTTAATCCAACTTTGACTTCATTTTATAAATAAATCTAAATTATAAATATAACTCACTTAAAGTTGTGTTGTGGTTCCAATGGCCACCTTTGTTAAAACTTTTCGAAAACATTAGTTATAGGTTTGAGTAATCATAATGGTTGATGTAAATCTCACCTTATCCTTAGTAATTGGATTATAAGTCTTCCATGCTTATTATAGGGTTAACCCCTCACTAGCATGTTGAAGCCTTCCTCACATGGTGGATTGTTGGTTTAGGTTGAGTTTTCTCCCTTTGATAACAAAAGACCTTAAGGCTTTTGATCAAATCAATTCACCAATCTTTGAGATTTTTACCTCGAACTACAAGGTTTTGATCCTCCTTTGTGATGGTACGTAGGCAATGGGTCCATCCATTTAAACAACAAAATTTGTAAATGTAATATATTCTTCTCTCATCCCTCCAATCTTTTGCACATATTTTCACAAATACCAACCTACAACACATGTTTGCAAAAAGAGGTTCCCTTAGAGTACTAAGGATGTTTTGGGTGCGTAAAACCTTCCCATTTCATAACCAACCCCCTTACCTAGATCTATGACATTTTTATTAGTTTTTGATTTGATAAAACTTCTTACTTGGCATTTGTTAGCTTTTTAGGCTTTCCTTTGGACAAAAAAAAGTGTGGTGGCGACTCGAATTGTATGTTTACTTTTGGTTTAGTCAATAAACTTAAAGATAACGAAAACCCTACTACAGAAAAGTTGCGACTCTGCTGGGGAACACATAGTTTCCCTAGTGGGTTTAGCCTACTTTTTGCTTATGTGTGTTGTATGTTTATATTTATTGGTAACATATTTTTGTGCAAATTTGGGATGATTGTATTGGTTGAAACGTATGAATTGCTTGATATATTAATTGCTTGTATGCTTGGTGGTTTCTTGTGAGATGAGTTCTATACCCAAACTCGAGTGCACTTATGATAGGAGAATGGCATAGTCTTGTTGACTTGTGTGGAGTTATTCCTTAGCAAGTTGACTTGAAAGCCCATTCACTTGGTGGAGGTCTTGTTGGGATCCATAATGTCACACGAGTAGTCGTGGTTAGGCATTACTCTTTCCAATATAGACCTTAGAAGCCAAGGACCTTAGATACCTAGCCCATTTTGGCCTATTCTAGGACGTAGTGTGAAGGTTGTTCAAGTGTAAGATTTGATACGATTGTTACACGATACTACACTCATAAGAGTCTCTCTTGAGAATATATTTGGAAAACGAGTAGTCATTTTATCCGATAATATCCGAAAGATAAGATGATGACTATGGGGACCTTTTTAGAACATGATTGTCAGGTTTAACCATAGTACACTCCCATTTGGTGGTTCTTAACCGAGACTCCATGCTCGTGACTTACAATAAACCCTTGATTCGCGGTTGATCCGTTCTCGTACATTCTCAATATCAATGGAACTTGGATGTTGATAAGGTGTAAACCATAATCCACCAAAATGGATGATTGATATTGACAATGATGTGAGCCATCCCGTGACCTTTGTGTGGTGTGACTTGCTTGATCCTTGAGTGTGATTGTTGCATCCATGCATTCATGCATTCATTTGCATCTATATCATCAATAATAAAAGTTTTCAAGGAACTTAAGAGGTCTATTTGCAAATTTTCAGACATGGATAAGCAAAGAAGGAATACGAAGAAGTAGAGTTTCAGACAACCCGACTTGAAAGAGTTAAGGAGTTTGACATCTTATGTATTAGAGCCCTTGGAGTTCAAAGCTCGTCATGGGAAGCTTCTGTCTGTTCTTTCTACCAAAGTGGATGAAGGTCTGATGGGTGTGTTGGTGCAGTTCTACGATCCTTTGTATCAATGCTTCTCTTTTCCGGATTTCCAGCTTTTGCCTACATTACAGGAGTATGCCTATCATGTGGGTATACCTATTCTTGACCAGTTGCCGTTTAGTGGCTTGGAGAAGATTCCATCTTCTTAAGAGATTGCTGATAACACAAAAATACATCAGATATTTGCCTTGATTTACACTCAAAGATTATACCATTTTAATTAATATCCCGATTATTCCGCAAGTATTCGAGTTGTTTTTGCAGGTATTTAAATCTCCAAGCATTAATGAGCAAAATGAAGAAAAGAGAGAAAAAGAAGAAGAAACAAATGAGAAAGCACAGGAAAAAGCAGAAAACCAGAATGCAGAAATTGTTGATGTGACGACCGTCACAGCTTCATGACGACCGTCACGATCTAGCCTGTGACGACCGTCACAGGCCCATGATGAGCGTCACGCGGCCAGAATTTACGCTTTGAAACAGTCAATCACAGCACCCAAACATACCTAAAATCTCTCCAACAGCAAGACTCCCCCGGATTCCTCATTCAAACCAGTCCTCCTTAAATTCCTCAACCGCCAAGACCTAAAGGAGCAATATATAAAGGACCAAAGTTGGAAAATTGGGGACGCCTACATCTACACTTACGCTCTGCAATTAATTTTTACAGCTTTCTAGCTTTTTAGTTATTTTCTTTTCAGCAACTTTGTTTCCGTTGCCTTAATTCATTCGCCATTCTTTTTAGAATTCCTTTTTCCCTTTTCCTTTCCGTTTTCCAGTTAGCCATAGTAGTAGTTTCCTACACTGGGGAACTACTACACTTTATTTAATTTTAGTAAGCAATTTATATTGAAGAAGCAGAAGCCTACCAACTTGTGGAGGACTGCTCAAGTACTCCAAGATTCGCCATACTCTGTTACTTCAATTGCCAGGTTTTTATTAAATTATCATTATTATTGCCCAATTATTATTATAATTATGTTTGCCGTAATGTTGATCTGTTTATGCTATGTGTTTTCCTTATTTAACATGTCCGGCTAAATTACCGGTGTCGGTATGTAGCAATTTAATTAAATGGGATTTAATAATAATCGGTGAAAACTCTTTTTCTCAAACAATCTTTTAGGCTGAGGTTTTTAATTTAAATTTTATTAAATTTATCACAAAAGCGTGAGAAGCTATTTAATACAATTTTGCCACGAGAGTGGGAAATTAACTAAGGTGAGAACCAACAATCGCGAGAGCGTGAGGCTCGAGCTGGATAGTAAAAATTAGGCATTGAGTTTAAAAACAGCGAGAGCACTTTAAAAGCAATTAGAACTTATTTATTTTCAAAAAGTAATTTTAACTTCAAATGGGACAGCGAGAGCGTACATTCTGACTTAAAGTTATAGGCTGAATCAACAATCACGAGAGTGTGAGATAAAGCTTTTTAAATAAATATTTTCTATTGAGAGATATTTGGCATTTAAACTATTCATCGGTGCCTTATCGAATCCCTGACAATTAATGCTTTGCATACTAATTCCTTCCATCAATTCTTTCTTAAAACTTAATTTCCCGTAGATTTACTATTCTGCACCCGAACTTCTACTAATCATTCCCTTAGCTAAACATAGTGATGTTAGTAACACTAGTTTTACCATAGGTCCCTGTGGGATCAATATCTTTTAAAGCTAAAATGACTGGACTGTGCACTTGCAGTAAAGTACCCGATAGACTATATTTTATATATAGTCACGACAAGCATTATGTTTTTAGCGCCGTTGTCGGGGACCTGTTTTAGTCGAATAGTGTGATTCTTTCGTTGCACGATATAGACTAAGGTAAAAATAAAAACTAATCTTCTTTCCCTTATTTCCATGATTGTATGCCAAGTACTCGCTCACAAGGCGGTAACTTAGCACCACCAGTCCCAAAATTAGAACGTTTCTTATACGTAAGATGCCGAATACACGAATATCAAAAAAAGTACGATATTCCCGATATACTATCTCCTATTAAACCAGAAGAAAAACCAACCATGGCTGAAGAAGGACCACAGAATCGTCCTCTTAAATTCTACGCTACCCCGTCTCAATAAGAACCTCACAACAGCATTGCTGCCCCCGCTATCAATCGAAACGATTTCGAGCTGAAACCCTCAATATTATCAGCCGTCCAACAACACCAATTTGCTAGAAATCCTACGGACAATCCTAATGAAAACCTGACCAAGTTTGTGCAGTATGCAGATACTATTAAGGCGAATGGTGTATCTCAAGATGCGATAAGACTGCGCCTCTTTCCTTTCTCAATAGGAGACAGAGCTTGGGCTTGGTTGCAATCCTAGCCCTCCAACTCAGTTACAACATGGGAAGAACTGAAGAACGTTTTATTATCCTGATATTTTCCGCCAAGAAAAACTGCTATGCTGAGAGCTCAAATCAACAGATTTCGACAAAAAGATGTAGAATCTCTCTACAAAGTGTGGAAGAGATACAAGGACATGATGAGGATATGTCCACATCACGGTCTCGAAGACTGGGTGATCATTCACACATTTTATAATGGGCTTCTGTATAACACAAGACTGACAGTAGACGCTGCCGCGAACGGTGCACTTATGGACAAGCCATACAACAAAGCCTATCAACTCATTGAAAACATGGCCCAAAACCATTGCCAATGGGGAGGTGACAGAACTCCAGTGGAAAAGTCCCAAACAAAGGGTGGAATGTACGAAATCAGTAGCCTTGACCATGTTCATGCAAAGGTTGATGCCCTTGTTCAAAAATTAGATAACTTGACCATACCACCCGCAACCACCGTGGCTGCTGTAACTCCAAACTGTGAGTTATGTGGAAACCCTGGACACATTGCACAAGAATGTCAAATATTAGCAGGAGTCCCTACCAATCAAGTAAACTACACACAAGGAAATCCCTATTCGAATACCTACAACCTAGGTTGGAAAAACCATCCTAATTTCTCGTATAAGAATAACAACTCCCTGTATGCACCTGGCCAAGCACCAGCTGTTCCGCCTAGATATCAAAAGCCAGCTAATAATGCTCCTAACATCCCTAGGAAGTCAAATCTCGAATTAATGATGGAAAGCTTCATAGCTACCCAAGCTCAGACAAACAAAGACTTCTTGAACCAAAACATACATACTAGCGAGCAACTTAAACAACTAGCAAGCAAAGTAGACGCCTTAGCCACCCACAATAAAATGCTTGAAACACAGATTTCACAAGTGGCTCAACATCAAGCATCTACAACCGCTCCAGCTGGAACATTTCCTGGACAAGCGCAACCTAATCCAAAAGGATACGCAAATGCCGTTATACTGAGGAGTGGAAAAGAAATAGACGGACCCGTAGATCCAACACTCCAAAACCCTGCCATGTACCAAAAACCAGATAAAACCTCAAATAAGAAGGTGAATGAACCAAAGGAAACGAAAGATAATACCCAAGAGGCCGAAGAGAAAGAGAAACCTTATGTGCCTCCACCTCCTTATAAACCACCCATTCCGTATCCCCAAAGACTCAAAAATTCTAAAACTGCGAGTCAATTTAGGAAATTTGTTGAACTTCTGAAGCAACTAAACCTTACAATACCCTTTATAGAAGCCATCACATAAATGCCCTCCTATGCCAAATTTCGTAAGGAAATCCTATCTAATAAGAAAAAGATTTAGGATAACGAAACAATTACACTTACTGCCGAGTGTAGCGCAATAATCCAGAATAACATGCCTCCCAAACTAAAAGACCCAGGTAGTTTTTCCATAACCTATGTCATTGGAAAATTCGTCATAGACAAAGCTCTATGCGATCTAGGAGCCAACATTAATGTAATGCCCTTAACCATCTATAAAAGGCTTAGTATGGGAGAATTAAGACTGACCAAGATGTCTGTTCAATTAGCTGACCGCTCAATCAAATATCCTGTCGGTATACTAGAGAGTGTCCCCGTACGTGTAGGACAATTCTATATTCCTATAGACTTCATAATCATGGACATCAAAGAACATGCCAATACACCTATCATACTAGGAAGGCCATTCTTGGCTACCGCCGGAGCCATAATAGACGTAAAGATAGGTAAGGTGACATTCGAAGTTGGAGAGGAAAAGGTTGAATTCATCTTGACCCAATTCTTACAAGCGCCAGCTATAGACGACACCTGTTATCTACTTGATGTCATAGAAGAGTGCGCGAGAGAGATGGAGATGCAAGAAACCACATACTTTGATATAATGAAATCCAAATCCCTCCAATATTTGAAGATGATAATTGGCATGAACCATACCAAAATGAAAGTCTAAGCGAATGCTTAGCACTTACACACAACCACATGCCATGCCCAAAGAAACCTGACTTGGAATTAAAAGCACTACCAAAGAACCTAAGATACGAATTCCTAGACACTGAAATGAAAAGACCAGTAATAGTCAACGCGGACTTGGGACAGATGGAAACTGAAAAGTTACTAGATGTCTTAAGAAAATATCCAACTGCGTTAGGATATAACATCGCCGATCTAAAAGGAATAAGTCCTTTTATATGTATGCATCACATTATACTGGAGGAAGATTGTAAAACCTCTAGAGAACACCAAAGAAGGATCAACCCAATCCTAAGTACGATAGTCAAGGACGAAGTAAAGAAACTTCTAGATGCTGGTATCATATACCCGATCTCCGATAGTCAATGGGTTAGCCTCGTTCATGTAGTACCCAAAAAAGGGGGTGTTACAGTCGTTAAGAACGAGAAGGGTGATCCCATAGCACAAAGAGTTGTGACCGGGAGTAGAATGTGCATCGACTATAGAAAACTAAACAAAGCCACTCGGAAAGATCATTTCCCTCTACCCTTCATTGACCAAATGCTTGAACGATTGGCTAAGCAGTCTCACTTCTGCTATCTAGACGATTATTCAGGATTCTTTCAAATCCCAATCCATCCTGATGACCAAGAAAAGACTACCTTCATATGCCCTTATGGTACATTCGCCTATCGACGAATGCCATTTGGATCATGCAATGCTCCCATAACATTTCAAAGATGCATGATGGCAATCTTCGCCGATTTTATAGACGACATCATGGAGGTCTTTATGGACGATTTTTCTATTTGTGGGCAGAGTTTTGAAGGATGTCTATCAAACCTTGAAATGGTACTCGAAAGATGCGTAAAGGTAAACCTCGTTCTAAACTGGGAGAAATTCCATTTCATGGTCCAACAAGGAATCGTGTTAGGTCACGTGGTATCTGACAGAAGAATTAAAGTAGACAAAGCTAAGATCGAAATCATAGAGAACCTTCAACCTCTGAAAACCGTTCGAGAAATACGAAGCTTTTTAGGATACGCCGGTTTCTACTGAAATTTCATTAAAGATTTCTCGAGAATCACCAAGCCACTTACAGGATTATTAATGAAAGACGCTGATTTCATCTTTGATGAAAAATGCTTAAAAGCGTTCAATGATCGCGACTTTATGAGTCGAATTTGGGGTACAAACTGCAAGTGCACAGTTCTATCGCGTAGTTTTAAAAGATATCGATCCCACAGGGACTTATGAATCGATATACCGTTATCTAAGGTTACTTCGTAAAGCTAAGGTGAATAATGGTTGATTGTTTGGGGGCGAAGCTAAAAACTAAACTAAGATCTAGATTAAATATTAATAAAGCGGATATCGGTATGTAGTTCGTCGTAATTAGGGAATCAATTCTTTGTCGGTTTCTTGGTTTTAAAATAAATCGTTTCAGTTAACTTTATTGATTAAAGGTTTTATCTCAAACTCTCGCTCTGTTGAATAAACCATGATTTTATGTTAATGTAGCTGTCACTTATAATTAAGTCAAAAACCACTTTTTGAAAGCAATAAAGTTGCAGAAACTCTTTTTAAGAAAACACTGACCGTTTTAAACACCCTTATCTCAAACTCTCGCTCTGTTGACTTAGGTTATACAATTAAACCCGAATGCTTAACTCTCGTCCTCACATTCAATCTTTAAAAATACTTTTTGGAAAATGTCAGAATTTAATTAACTCTAAAACTTGCTCTCGCCCTGATCTAGAATTAATGCCTAATTTACACTGTCCAGTTAAAACCTCAAACTCTCGCTCTATTGATTTTAACTTCTTTATGTCTTCTACTTTTGTAAAAAATACTTGTTATTAAACCTGTAAATTGAGACCGTAAAAAGATTGATTTTAATTTTAAATTTAATTAGACCGACTTAGTCTTGATCCCTTATTCCGCTTACTTTACATACCGATATCTAGGCGAATTAGCCAGACATACTAAACAAACAAAAATATATATCATGCATAAACAGACTCATCCCAGGCAGATAATATAAATAAGTAATAAAACAAAGCATTAAATAATAATTAAAGAACCTGAATGCGTTAAACAATAGTCTTGAACACTCCACCACAAGCCGGTAGGATTTGTTCTTGGATTCTTCAATTAAACAACAAATTAAAACGAAGGAAATAAAAACTAGATTCTAACGTAAGGTTAGATCCGGTAAAAGTTGCACAATAGTTTCCGGTGTAGAAACTATTGTGCGAAAAGAATTAATTAAATGCTAAAAAGGAAAGTATAAATTGCAAGGGGAATAGTGTAGAACTTGTAAAAAATAAATAAAGAAACAATACTAAAATTGCTGGAAAAGAAAATAAGCCAAAGCGGCAAAGGAAAAAATTGGAAAAGCCTCGGAACCCCTTTAGGTTTTCCAAAGTGGCTATTTATATTGGTGTCATTAGGTAACTGTCTGCTGCCAAAAGGTCTTCAACGTAGCTAATTGCATGGCGTGGATATAGGGCCCAACACTCCTCAACGTCTCTTCAAGTCTCTGAGGCGTTACTTGCGCCCAAAAAGTAGGGGAATGGTGTGACGTTCGTCACATTATGTGTGACGTTCGTCACAAGGCTGTTTTGCGTGACGCTCGTCACGCCCTCTGTGACGTCCGTCACAGGTACAACGTTTGTGTTTTGCGCTTTGGGCTGGGCTTTGGCATTTGGTTCTTTTTCTCTCCTTTTTGCACCTCCTTTTCTTCCATTTTTACTAGTGCTTCAAAATAAACCACCTGAGACAAATAGGAAGAAAATACCGCGTAATATCTTATAAAATGAAGTGAACTGAAATAAATAATAATAAAATTTGATTGAATTAAGTCCAAAAATATGATATAATTTCGTGTTATCATTCAACCAACTAAAAACATCTTTAATCACCGCACCCATAATGCAACCACCTGACTGGAGATTACCTTTCGAAATCATGTGTGATGCGAGTGATTACGCAGTAGGCGCAGTACTAGGACAAAGAAAGGATAAGAAGCTTCATGCTATTTACTATGGAAGTAAAACACTAGATCCAGCCCAAATGAACTACGCCACCACTGAAAAAGAACTTCTAGTCGTCGTGTTCGCTTTGGACAAATTCCGTTCCTACCTAGTAGGGGCGAAAATTATCATCTATACCGACCATGCCGCTATTAGATATCTGTTAAGTAAGAAAGATGCCAAACCAAGACTTTTAAGATGGATCCTTCTCTTACAAGAATTTGACTTAGAGATAAAAGATAAGAAGGGTACTGAAAACGTAGTAGCATACCACTTATCACGAATCGAAGGGAATAAACCTGAACAAATCCCAATTAACGATGATTTCCCTTATGAACGACTCATAGCCCAAATGGAAAGCGATATGTCTGAACTAACATTAAACGATACAAAAATAGAAGAATCCGTGGAAGAAATACATGCAAATGCAACTCTGCCATGGTATGCTGATTTTGTCAACTACCTAGCTGTCGGAGTACTTCCACCGGACCTATCTTACCAACAAAAGAAGAAATTCTTCCATGACCTAAAACAATACTACTGGGATGAACCTCTACTTTTCAAAAGAGGTACCGACGGTATTTTTCGTCGATGTGTTCCTGAGGATGAAATAGATGATATAATCTCTCATTTCCATTCCGCTCCCTATGGAGGGCATGCAAGTACCTCAAAGACCTGTACTAAGATCCTGCAATCAGGCCTCTTTTGGCCCACTTTATGGAAAGATGTCCATAACGCGGTTATAAAATGCGACCGGTGCCAACACACTGGAAACATCTCTAGACGTGATGAAATGCCACAAACAGGAATCTTAGAAGTGGAAGTCTTCGATGTATGGGGGATTGACTTCATGGGACCATTCTCAGCTTCTTTTGGTAATAAGTACATACTCGTCGCGGTCAACTATGTTTCAAAATGGATCGAGGCTGTAGCCTCTCTGACAAATGACACACGAGTAGTGATTAAGTTATTCAAGAACATTATCTTTCCCAGATTCGGTGTGCCAAAACTAGTAGTTAGTGACGGTGGCTCCCACTTCATATCGAATATCTTTGGAAAACTTCTTCTGAAGTATGGAGTTCGACACCGTGTAGCAACACCTTATCACCCTCAAACTAGCGAGCAAGTTGAAGTTTGAATCGAGAAATAAAACAAATTCTAGAGAAGACTGTAGGAATATCCAGAAAAGACTGGTCATCTAAACTAAACGAAGCTATGTGGGCCTACAGGACGACTTACAAAACCCCAATAAGAACCATAACCTTTAAACTAGTCTATGGTAAATCATGTCACCTCCCTGTGGAATTAGAACATAAAGCATATTGGGCAATTAAGACCCTAAATATAAACTACACTTCCGCAGGCGAGAAACGAATTTTGGACATTCACGAATTGGAAGAGCTGAGATTGGACGCCTATGAGAATGCCAGGATATAAAAGAGCGAACCAAAAGATGGCATGACAAACGCATTTCTAGGAAGGAGTTTAATGTCGGCGACATAGTGCTACTATTTAATTCAAGACTTAAACTTTTTCCAGGAAAACTTAAATCTAGGTGGTCCGGCCCTTTCGAGATCACCAAAGTCCTCAAAAGCGGTGCGATAGAAATAAAAGGTAAGAATAGTGAACCTTTTATAGTAAACGGGCAGCGATTAAAGCACTATCATAATATCAAAAATCGACACTATTCGAACAGTCTCAGACTCATAGAGCTGCCCGCTCAACCCCAAACCTAGTACATCGCGACGCTACTATCGAACTTACGACATTAAACAAAGTGCTTAGTGGGAGACAACCCACCTTTTTTTGTTATCTTTATTACAACCTATTTTCCTTCTTTGATTTTCTTCTTTATTTTGTTTGCTCCTCTCTTCTTGATTTTTTGCAGTCATTCTTGTTGCTTCTAGTTACTAACTTAGACATATTGGACCCTGATAAACAGGAAAATTACTAACTAGTTAGTTACTTACTTTCATCATGCAACAAGTAGAAACAGTTTTCAGAGGCAGAGTTCAAAGAAGGCGGTATGATTATCTAGCTCGGAAGGATATGGCATTGACCATTTATTATGATGGACCTACCATGGATAAGTTAGGTATCCGAGAGAGCATCCTATTTATGTTTAACCAGCTTGGGTGGGAGAACGCAGCCATTAAGAGACGCTTTATCACGTATGTAGCGGGGTATTCGTTACCATTAGAGATATTGACTAAATCCAAGGTAAATCATACAAGTCGAGTCGCCACCGCACTTCTATTTATCCAAAGGAATGGTTAGAAAGCGAACAAAAACCTAAAAGTTTTATCGAATCAAAAACTAGTAAAAATGTCAGAGATCTGGGTAAGGGGGTTGGTTATTCAATGGGAAGGTATTAGGCACCCAAAGCATCCTAGGTACTCCTAGGGAGCCCTTTTCACATTTGTTGCAAAGGTTGTTGTTTTTTTTTTTGAAAATTTATTTGTGCAAACATGATTGAAAGGATGAGAAAAGTGTATATGTTTATCTAATGTACTACTTACTAAAAGAAGGGTCAAAAGAAAATGACTCGCACGGACGTCGCATCCACTACATACGTATCTCATCTGAATCTGAGAATCAGAGTCTTCGTAGCTCGGATACCTATGGGTTGAAGAGGAGTGTGCTCACTAAGACATCGCGTCTTATGCCTTTGTATCTCATTTGGGATGAAAATCAGAGCAAAACGTAGTTCGACCAACTACGGGTTAAGGGTTGAACGACATTACTACGCAATCTACCGGATGCTCGACCTTTGGAGACTTACTCGCCTGTAGTAGAAGGAGTAAACGTGTTCTTAGGAGAAGAAAAATCAATGAAAAAGGGTAACAAGGATAAGACCTCATAGCTCTTAACCCTGGACAGGGCGAGCTCATGACAAAAAGTGGGGATTCAGAAAGGTGGAACCCTCTCCACTGACCGACCGGACAAAAGTAACACACAAGAACATTGCCTCCTATCGAGGTCTTCCAGCTAAGAAAACAGTAAAATATGGGAAAGAGGTAAAAGTACCACACGGATAAAGATCCGAAATAACAGTAGTTAAGGGTACAGGAAACCCAGAGATCTCGAGCTAATACCATCAAGGAAAGTGAGTCAGTACAGGTAATCGGAATAAACCTCCAGGTGGTATCCCACAAATAAAGTGGAACACCAGGCAAGCCATCTCTGCAAGAGTCATGTGAGCCCTCACAAAAAAAAACTCAACAAACAGGTTAGAGATAAAAGATAGGGTAATCAAGGGTTAACATGAATCTTGCCATTAAAGTTCACAAAAAGCTCACAAAAAGCAACCAAGGGCAGGAGGCCTAAACCTCTTGTCAAACAAATGCATTAAAAGGGTATCAAAAATTTCAGGTTGAAAGTATTAAGTAGTGGAAATAGGGCAAACCTGATTGGAGAGGTTGATTGAAATTGAGTTGCACCCGTGAGTTTGCAGAAGAATCTGAGGGTTTATATGAGATGGAATTGGCTCTTTGTAGATGAGTTCCCTTCAGTCTCTAGAGGTTGCTCTGAACTCTGTTAGCTCTTCTCTCACTATATTTTTCCTGCCAGGGTAATAGGAATGGAATTCTTTTTTGTTTCACTGAAACTCTGAATTTATAACCTGATTTTTGTGGACCTGTGGGCTCAAATGAGAGAGGCCCAAGTCCAAAATTTTTCTGTTTTATTTACTTATTTATTATTATTTTTCTTTATTTTTTCGTTATTTTTTTTAAAACGTGGGCTTCGCCTTGCGAGCATGACAGATCAAGAAATTCCTTTGAGCGTAGGTAATTCTGGTGGCTTTTCTTGGGACTCGCAAAGCGACCCATTCTGCTCGCCTAGCGAGCATGACAGCTCATGAACAAACTTTTGCTCCTTCAAGATTAATGTTTTGACTGACGAATAAACCCCATTTGAACCTGTTGGAAGCATCTCAAGCCATTCCCTTGTGTTGACTGATCATCTAAAAAGAACCCACAAAGTGTCTTGGATGATACTCAAGCTTCAAACAAAAGATGTTAGTGACACATTTTTGTGCTTTTGGTTAGTAAACAAAAGTAAGAGAAACAATGATGTATAATTCAAGCATGCTTGTGATCTCAAACCAATCACAAGGAGTCCCACCCAAAGGCAAAGGGAACCAATATGCTAAAGATCCTTGAGGCAATGCAAATGCAATGTTATGATGCCATGAGGGATCTTAGGGTCAAAATTAGGGTCTTACAGATGCCCCTATTTAAGGTCATTCTAGCCGGAGAAGTGAACGTTAAAATCTTCGTCTCGACGGGGTAGAATGGGCTTAAATAATAACAAAGAGACGAATTTTGGTCCCTAAGAGACCTCATGATGCAAATGTAGGTATGAAAAAGGGTAGCACTCTGTGGAGATATGTGTCCACAAAAGCAAAGAAATCAGAAGCCACTGATAATCCATATGAGCAATTCACTCCATGGGACCAAGACCCTGGGGACTCTCCTGGGGATAGAAAAGGGATAAAAATGCGTGAGCAGGTCATGACTCAAAGCGTGGGGAACAAAATTCCAAAGGGAAAGGATCCACTAGAAAGACTCGAGCTGACTCGAAGATGCATGTATTGGGGAATATGCCAATACAGCAAAAAACTATCCACAACGGATACTTCGGATAAAATCCGGATGAAAATAATCCACTAAGGGACTTCGCTGGGGATGTCCACAAGGACACTCCTGGGGAAGCAGTGGGACGAGGTATTACCGGTTACTAGGTAATAAGCTCAAGGAGACATGTGATCTGAATGCCAGGTATGAGGGTGAGAGATACAACATGCTCAGGAAGAGATGAATATCCAAGACCGGTATAAGGGTGAGAGATATCAAAATTTCAAAACGTCTAAGGAAAACCTAAAAGGTATACTTCAACTCAGGGATTCTGACTCCACAGGGGACAAAAAGTCATAATAGGGAGCAGAGAGGAAGGAACACCAGGGATACCAGTTACTGGGCATATAATAGGTGACCAACCAAGGTGTGAATTGGGGAATATTCCCAAAACACTCATCATCCAAAAGAGGGCTAAAAGCAAACTCGATTATAGGATGGATATTCGACTCCACAAAGGGGATACGAATCTTACTCAACTGGGGAAGAACAAAAGGCTTCAGACCAGAGAGTGCATGAGATATACTATCTATTACCGTCAAAATGTAGATAATATACTCGCATGGACGATTATCCACAACCGGTTACTGGGTTAATAAAGGATAAATCGACCGAAAAGAAAAGGCATCGGGATACCGAAACTAGGTATATAATGATGACCAATTCAGGGGAGAAACAATCGTTACCAACAACAACAAGGTATACGAGAGATGACCCGCTGGGGATAAATTGCGTAATCAGGGCAATTATCCAAGCAGATGAGGGGATATCATCACCGAATATTGGATGAAGATAACTGTCATCAATTAAAGATGAGCAAAAATAGTTACTCTGCAAAAAGGGAAGAAATAGGGTTTACAACTACCGGTATGAGGGTAGAGAAACACAGACTCCGCCGAGGATAATAATTACTATTATTGAGAAATTATTCATTTACCACGGGGAAACAGGAAAAGAGTCTCAAGAGACCGATCTAGGATCAAACTAGATAGGCACACCAAATCAAGACTTGTCCCGGTGAGGATATAACTCAATGGGGAAAACCATCCCAGTATATGTGTTGGGAAGGAACAAAAACAATCAACATCCACGAGGATATAACCCGGTGGGGAATATGGAAGAAAGGATAGATGCTTTCTGCCTATGGAGATGACTCTATATGGAGAGATCAGACGCACACGTCTGCTTGGGGAAGTATATCACCAAATAGCAGGAGACAACAAACAACGATATATGGCAAGGAATGCAACATGAATATATGAATGTTATAATTATGCATGTATGCGCGTGGTTTATGTATGATGTATGTTGACAAACAGACATATTTAACACAACCAGGTCCATGAGTCAACCACCTGGTACTACATCTCAAGAGAGAAAGCCAAGTTCACCGGAGAGTATCCAATCTGCTGGGGATCGGAGATACCAGGAAGCAAAGAACTCTGTAGGGGATGAATCATCAATCATTCCAGCTGGGGACGAGAGTTATCACAGACAAGTTCCACCACACCAACAACTCTACTGGGGAATCTATCCGAGGAGATAAAGGATTTATCGGGATCAACCACCAAATACCGCTCTTGCCCAAAGAGATCCAAGCTGCTGAGGACGAAAGATTGCTACTCTGCTGAAGGGAAGAGAGGTGACTCTCAACAAGCAATCCACTTGGTAGGATAAACCACAAGGGGTTCCAGAGGGAGGAGATACAGTCATGCCAGGAATATGGACAAAAATCTTACCATGTTGGGGATCTGTAGCGGTGTATTCGTCACTTTATGATTTATTGATTAAATCAAAAGCAAAGCATACAAAGAATCGAGTCGCCACCGCATTTTTATTTATCCAAAGGAATGGCTAAAAAGCGAACAAAAGCCTAAGAAGTTTTACACATAGAAAACTAATGAAAAGATCAGAGATCTGGGTAAGGGGTTAATTACGCAATGGGAAGGTGTTAGGCACCCAAAACGTCCTAGGTACTCCTAGAGAGCCCTTTTCACAACTTGTTGTATGAAATGTTATTTGTTTATGAAATATTTATTGTGCAAACATGATTGAAGGGATGAGAAAAGAATATACAAGTTATTATTTTTGTGTTTGAACGGATGAACCCGTTGCCTACGTACCTTTCCATGGAAGGTAAGGATCAAAACGCCGTAGTTCGGCTAAAAGATTTCCAAGAGTATGGGTGAATTTATTTTAAAACAAAAGCCCTAAGGTCTTTCGTTATCCACGGGAGAAAACTCAACCTATACAAACAACAAGTCCACCATGTGAGAAAAGCTTCAACTTGCTAGTGAGGGGTTATCCCTATAATAAGCAAGGAAGTCTTACAATTCAATCACTAAGGACAAAAGGTGAGATTAACATCAACCAACTAGGATAAATCAAACCTATGGCTAATGTATGAAAACTTATCAAGAATGGACAAAGCCACAAAACAATTGAATGAGTGGAATTAACCAATTAGGATTATTCACAAAAGTGGTCAAGATATGATTAGAATTCAATTCAAAAGAAGTATTATGAAGATGAAGTTTGAAAAATCAGAGGCTTAAGGCATAGGTTTCTAATTTGAAAACAAATGAAAATGTTTGCACAATAGTTTTCAAGCTTCAAGTTAGCATGCAAATGGAGGTTTAAAGAAACAAAAGGTGGGAGGGTGAGGAAGTAAAACTTCTTAGATGTTCACCTCTTGAGATCATATATAGATGATTCAAGTGATTCCTTTGGAATAGGCAACAATGCAAATAACAGATGAACAAAAGTAAATGGATACCGGATGCCAATCAATGGACTTATTCCAATCTCACAAAACAAAATGGATACCGGATGCCAATGAATGGACTTATACCAATCTCCTAAAACAAAGAGAAACATGGATACCAGATACCAATCAATGGACTTATACTAGTCTCACAAAACCAAGAAACAAGGATACCAGATGCCAATCTGTGGACTTATACTAGTCTCCTACCATATCACAGGAAACAACTGCCAATCAATGGACTTATGTTTGACTCCTCCATGGACCAACAAATGCAATAAGCAAAAAGGAAACAAGTTGCCAATAAATGGTCTTACACTCGACTCCAACCAGATCATAGGAAACAACTGCCAATAACTGGACTTACAATTGACTCCTCAATGGACAAACAAAGTGTCACAAAGATATGAACAATGATCATGAAATGATATACCAGTAATGAAGGTAAATGCACAAAGGCACACATAAGCAAAGATGCACAGATGAATCAAGTAAGCAAACAAACAAGTCAATTAGCACACACTATATACAATCAATTAGGCTCAAGAAAGGTTAGGCTTTACAGCCAACTGGAATGGGGTATTTTGAGCTCTTAACCCTAACATTGAGAGTTAGGGTGAAGAAGATGAAATGGAGATGAGGGGTGTGCCTCATAGCTCTTATCCCTGGTCAGGGAGAGCTTTGATCAATGGAAAGTGTGGGAGTTTAGAAAGTTGGAACTCTTCTCCACAAATGATTGACTCTATAAGATCTTGGGTTATTATTCACCATGCATCAACACATGGTGTGAGCAAGTGAATGACACACTGAGTAGCAGGAGATGGATTACACATCTCTTTTATCTGCCAATTGCCTCATAAGAGGACTTTTCCTGCTTGGCACAAAATTAAACAAGCACAAACATTGCCTCTTAAGGAGGGCTTCAGACAGGTGCCTACCAATAATAGTAGGTCTTCCAGACTACATGAAGATTAGAGATTATGCCTAAGTGGTTAAGCAACCAAGCAAAGCAAAGTTCAAAATGAACTTAAAGCAACTTAAGTACCCGTGGAAACAACTAAACAAATCAGTACAATACTCAGAAAAACAGACAACAATCAATAAGCAACAAACAATCCCAATGTACAAAATGTGTAAGCCAAAAGGTAAACTCAAATGAGTTAGCATCAACCTACAAAACACACAAATGTTAGTAATCAATTGCAAACATCAATACTCAAATGATGAAGCATCATCAACTATGGAACTTGGATGTTCAACCTGAAATCAAAACTCACATGTAAGCAACAAACCACTAGGTCAAAGCCTAGGGTCAAAGATAGAGAAAAATTTTAAAACAGGAGCTGAAATATAACACAAAGCAACTTCAAACACATATTGACATATCCTAAAAAGGCTCACATCAAAATCAATCACCAAAAGCATTTCATGATCAAGTGAAGTTCAAGACAATTTCAAAGCTCATATGTGATCAACATGAATGAAAAATTCAAATCAAAACAGAAATGATTCAAAAAAATCTGGAAAAATTCATGAGCAATCAAGACATCTAACATGATCAACATACCAAAAATCAGGGGAATCAGAGATCATTTGGAATGGCAATCACCTTGCACAAAATTGAACATTCAATAGGTGTGACACAAATTGTCACACCAAGTTAGCACAAGCATAAAACAACAATGGAGCATAGGAAAAATACCAAACCAAAGCCAACATGTCCAGCAATGTGTCTAGAATTAGCATGCAAAATTTCAAAGCCATTGGATAAGAAACAAGCATTTCACAATGAGATAAGCAAGGCAAGGTCAAAAACTGATACATGCTCAATCATCCTAGAACAAATTACTTTTCCAGCCAAGCACAACTTGCAAACTCATGCTCATAACTAACTAGACAGGATAAGGAACATTATGCAAAAAATTGGGATCAAACTGGTGCAATTTTCAATTTTATATGATTTTTTGAAGTTAAGGAAAAAATTGAAATCAAAAATGAAAATAGCATTTGAAAATAGGAGGGAAACATGAAAAATGGCAAGGCAAATTTGAAAAATCACTCGGCCAGGATCGGACCTGGCGCACATTTGAATTTGCGTGCCTCAATCGAAACGACACCGTTTTGACTCAAAAACCCTAAGCTGCATGGAAATCCAGAATCGTAGCAAATGCATGAAGATTTCGTAGCTAATTCGCAGCAAGGTCATAGCAAAAACTGGAAACGCATGAAGCTCATAGGTTGAAGATAAAGATCATGATGATCTTCATGTGAATTTCCAGAAAATCACAAAATGTTCCAGAATCCAACCAAAATTATACCATTCGAATCATCATCACATGCACATGCAAGATCCATAAACAATTCATGCAAAAACATCAAAACAAGTTCGGATCGAAGAGAATCATTTCAACATGTCAAATATTCAATCATCCATAACTAACTCAAAACAGCACCAAATCACACGATTCAAAGCTCAGATTCAACAGGACAACAAGATCTATAACAACATAGCAATGGATTTTGAAATTAAGAGATGCGAATAATGACCTCTTGAAGTGCAAAGCCTTTGAATCGCGCGCTACAAGCTCAGCCAAGCCTCAAATCTCCTCTATGATGCTTATTGAAGTGATTGATGATGAATTTGAAGCTCAAGTGTGCACGAATCCAGCTCAATTTGCAAACTCCATGGATGCTTCAAGCTTTGAATCTGGTTCAATATGGCACGATTCCTTCCAATTCCACGTTCAAATCTTCTCAAAAACACATCCTGAGCATGAATTAATCAATAGAGAATGCTCTTGTATGAAGAATTTGCAAAATATTTTTGAGAGAGTGTAGTTAATGCTGAAAACAGTTGGGATTATCCTTATATATGCCATGCTAATGATGTTTAAATCCTGTTTAAGCCAAAGCTATGGAGATTAGCAACTTATGAGGTGTATTTACAAAAATGATTTTTCATCTCATGCACTTCATGCATGCGTGAACAGTGCATAATGCTGATCCAAAGCCTCTTAAACAAGGCCCATGTAAGCTTATGGATTGGTATTTTATGCTCACAATCATCCAAAATGGTTTTATGAAATTTCTCCTCAAAAACTTCATGAATGAGCACATGATAATTCAAATGGAATTCAAGCCATGTAATGAGATGTTAAGAAACTACAAGTCATGAGGATCAAAATGCAAAAAGAACCACTCATTTTGGAGCTTTGGTTGAAAAGTTATGCCCATTTGAAGTTTCAAGCACCCTTTGCCATGATTGGATCATATCTCCTCAACCACACATTAGAAATCCATGATCTTGGACTTTTTGGAAATGGGAGAGAAATATCTACAACTTTCATGTTCAACAAAATTTCATTTGAAGCTTTCTTGATGATGTAATATTGAATTGAAGTTGGTCCAAAACCTTTCCATTTTTGGAAAGTTCAAATTATAGGTCACTTGCTATTTTTGGAAATTCTTGACCTGACTTCAAATTCTTCAATGTGAGTGTTTGAAATGTCAAATGAGACTTGTTTGAACATGAATGAAGCATCTCTAATCACTTCCCACCTCCAAATCCACAGTTGACTTTGCAGTTGACTTTCTAGGTCTTCAGATGACTTGACAATGTTCTGATGAAAATCAAGCCTCTACCACTTGGGATTTTGCTTCAAAATGACATCATAACTCATATGAACTCTTGTGAGTGATTGTGGGGTCCAAATCTCAAGAATGACCACCATCTATTGCTCAATGAATGCCTTTGATTGCCTTGACCTGTTATTGCTTCATCTGCAAGACAAAGGTTAGATGACATATTTTTGTACTTTTGGTTAGTGATTAAAAGAAAAGCAATGATATACAAATGCAAGGAATGCTTGGTGATCAAGAATCACTCTCAAAAAGATGATCCACCCACAGGGAAGGAAACAAGGTGTCCAATGATCCTTGAGGCAATGCAATGATATGATATGATGCCATGAGGGATCTTAGGGCCAAAATTGGGGTCTTACAGATGCCCCTATTTAAGGTCATTCTAGCCGGAGGAGTGAAGGTTAAAATCTTCATCTCGACGCGGTAGAATGGGCTTAAATAACAATAATGCGACAAATTTTGGTCCCTAAGAGACCTCATGATGCAAATGTATGTATGCAAAAGAAACAACCTCTGTGGGGAATACTGGTCCACAAAGAAAGACGATCCATCGGAGTAATACGCTCACCAGGAACAGAGACTCTAACAGGACTCTTATGGGGATAAGAAAAAGAATGCGTGAGCAGGACACGACTATGAATTAGGGGAAACAAGAACTAACACTGCGTGAGCAGGACATGCGACTGGAGACTTTACTGGGGGAAAAAAGAATTCCAAAGGAAGACACATCCATTGGAAGGACTCAAGCTGACTCAAACTATCCACGAAGGATACTTCGGATGAAAAATCCGGACTCGGACTGGGAAAAAGATTCACACAGAATCTCCCTGCCGGGGAAAACTGCATATATTGGGGAAAACACCAATACAACAAAAGGGTAAAAACACAACGGAAACTCCACTTGGGAATGTCTAACAAAAGAGACTCTCCTGGAGAAAATCTGCAAGATGAGGTATTACCGGCTACTGGGTAACAAACTCAAAGAGACATGTGATCTAAACACCGTTTAATGGGTGAAAGAACAACAAGCTCAGGAAGAATGAATATCTAAGACCGGTATAAGGGTGAGAGATATCAATCAACCAAACATCTAAGAAAGACTTGAAAAAGGTACATCAACTCAGGAAAATCTGACTCCACAGGGGACCAAGGTCATAATAGGGAGCAGGAAGGAAGGAACACCAGGGATACCGGTTACTGGGTATATAATAGGTGACCGACCAAAGCGTGAATTGGTATATATGCCAAAACACTCATCATCCGAAAGGAGGGCTTGAAAAAGCAAATCGACTTACAGGATGGATATTCGAATCCGCAACGGGAAAACGAATCTTACTCAGCTGGGAAAAAACCAAAGAGCGCATGAGATATAATATCCATTACCGTCAGAACGTGGATAGTATACTCGCATGGAAGGAACACCAGGGATACCGGTTACTGGGTATATAATAGGTGACGAACCGAAAAGGAGAGACAATCGATACCAACACCAACAGGGTAAACGAAAGATAACTCACAGGGGATAAATTGCAAGCATCCGGCAATCATCCAGGAGACATATCACCAGCTACTGAGAGATACACTCGAAAAAGAAGGAGAACAAAGAAATATTCGATTCCACAAAGGAAAACGAATCTTACTCGACTGGGGAAACACAACAGGCTTCGACTGAAGAGTGCATGAGATATATTATCCATTACCGTCAGAACGTGGATAACATACTCGCATGGAAGATTATCCACAACCGGTTACTGGGTTAATAAAGGATAAATCAACCGAAAAGAAAGGCATCGGGATACCAAAACTAGGTACATAAAGATGACCGATCAAAGGGAGTAACAATCATTACCAACAAAAGGGTAAATGAAAGAGAACTCACCAGGGATACATTGATAAACATCAATGATCCAGGGATCAAATCATTGGCAAACGGTGAAAGGACCCGCTGAGGATAAAATTGCTAGCATCCGGCAATTATCCGCAAGGAAAGATCTGCTGGGGATACAATTGCTAGCATACGGCAATTACCCAGAAGAAAGAGGTAATATCAACATCGAATACTGGATGAAGATAACCACAAAGAGTAACCATCATCGGTTAGGATGAACAACAAGGTTAACTCTGCAAAGGAGAGAAATTAGGATTTACAACTACCTAATACGGGGTAGAAGACCAAAACTCTGGCTGAGGATAGGGTGAAATAATTGCCGAATACTGAGCAATTATCCAACTATTCCACAAGAAAGCACAGACTCCGCTAGGGAGACAACAACAACATAGGATTTACAACTACTGAAAACTGGGTAGAAGACCACAAAATCCACCATCAACCAGAATGAACCACAACGGTTACCTCTGCTAGGGGATAAAAGGTAGGATTTATAACTACCGATTTACTGGGTAGAAAACCAACAACTCTCCTGAGGAATAAAAGGTATATAACCACAAGTTCCGCCAAGAGGGAAAGGGGAACATAGGACTTACAACTACAGGTTACTGGGTAGAGGCCCAAACTCCGTTGGGGATAAAAAGAATTATTGCCGGTTACTGGGCAATTCGTTCATTTATTCCACAGGGAAGTACAAGAGACAGTTGAAAAATGCCAATTCAGGATCAAACCAAAAAGGCAAGCTGAATCAAGACTCGTCCTAATGAGGATATAACTCAATAGGAAGATCCATCCCAATATATGTGTTGGGAGGAAACGAAAAAAACCGTCATCCACGAGGATATATCTCAGTGGGGAATTGCAGAAGGAAAGACAAACACTTTCTGCTTATGGGGCTGACTCTATATTGAGAGATTAGACACCCGACATCTACTTGGGAAGATCTACTGGAGAGATCCATATCACCGTTAGCAGGAGACAACAAACAAAAGATATATGGCAAACAAATGCAATCATGAATGTCTGAATGTTGAAAGTATGCATGAATATGCGTAATTTATGTTTGATGAATGCTGACAAAACAGACATATCTAACACAAACAGACCCAGGAATCAAACGCCCGGTACTACACTTCCAGAGGAAAATCCAAGGAAAGCCAATCTGCTGGAGATCTGAATGCTAAAAAGCAAAGATCTGCTGGAAAGCAAAAGATCAGAGATATCAAAGAAATCACAAAATCTCTGAGTGATGGATCATCAATCAACCCAACTAGGGAACAAAAGTCCACAATAGGCAGCAACTGCCACAAAGACAAATTTGTTGGGGAAATGGAGAAATCCCAAGATTTCTACAGGGGGATCCTCAGTATCAACTGGGAAACAAGAGTTCACTGCACAAGCAAGAACTGCTGAAGAGAACAGAACACACAAGTAGAATCTAGCCGCACAAGCAACTCTACTGGGGATACTGTCAGCCACTCCATTGGGGATAAACCCACTGAGGGAAAATAGATCACACAAGTAGATTCTGCCACAAGCCACTCTACTGGGGATCAAAAGCATCGGGAAATCAACCAAATCTACGGATGATAGATCACCAACCCACCCAACTAGGGAACAGAAGTTCACAACAGACAGAAACTGCCACAAAAGCAACTCTGTTGAGGATACCAACTCTGTTGGGGACACTGCAGGGAAATCATGAAACTTTTGCAGGGAAACATCACAGACACACTCCACCGTACCACAAATCTACTCGGAATTATTTGAGGATTAGAAGGAGAACTGGTGATCAACCACCAAATGCTGAACTTCCCAAGAAAAACCACCCACTGCTGAGAAGGGAAAAATCACTGCTCTGCTGAAGGGATAAGAGGTGAAAACCTCAACAAGCACTCTGACGGGGAGAGACAGCATAAATGAAGTATATCACGCCAACAACTCCGCTGGCGACTATACTGAGGAAACAGATGAAGTACCGGGATGTCAACCCACCAACTACCGAATCTTCCAAAAGGAAAGCACCCATGCTGGGGAGAGAATATTGTCGGAGAGGATTGTGAAGTTCTCAACAAACACTCTGCTTAGGGAACAAAATCTCAACAGAAGCTCTGCTTAGGGAACAACCCCAATCAACAATCTGGAGAAAGAGGATACAACCATTCCAGGAATATGAACAAATGTCTTACCCTGTTGAAAATCATGCCACCCTTGGGAGAGCACTGAGAAACTCTTAAGTATCCTTTCATCATTGTGAATATTCACTTTGTTTAAAACAACAATTTGAAAAATTTATTGTTTAAAACAATGACATTTTACCAATTAAAACATGCAAAACATTTGTTGAATTGAAACAAATAAGAGTGTAAATAATTGGATAAAAGCTCAAATTGATTTGATGGAATGGTAGCCTACAAATGGCAAGACTCCATAGATCTGTACAAATTTGAAATCAGTGATATATATTGGAAGAGGGCTACATTGAACATAATGATCCTTTCTCTACTAATTTGAATTCGATGTATTCGAGCCTTCAATTGACGACGAAACGAGAATCTCTGACGAAAGGACAGTTGTGGAACAGAAAGTCTTGTCAGGATGCAGTTACTTGCCATATCCCTAATTTTTGCCTAGATTGCCCCAGGGTGAGGTACTCAATCTAGCGGGATGCAAATACACTCTTTTTTTCAATGTCTCTAACTTTTGCCTGGATCGCCCTTTCGGGTTCTCCACCGAGACACTCATTTTTGCCTAAGCCGCCCTTTCGGGTTTTCAACTTAGCGAGCTATTCTGTTTTTTTTCATATACTTTTTTTTAGGCAAAGTATTTCTTGACTGCATCTGAATTCACAGGACGAGTGAAATCCTCCCCATCCATTGTTGTAAGCATCAAAGCACCTCCTGAAAAGGCTCTCTTGACAACATATGGACCTTCATAATTTGGAGTCCACTTGCCCCTGGAATCGGGCGCGAAAGACAAAACTTTCTTGAGCACAAGGTCGCCTTCTCGGAACACACGAGGCTTGACCTTCTTATCGAATGCCTTCTTCATTCTCTGCTGATATAACTGACCATGACACATGGCAGCCAATCGCTTCTCTTCAATCAAATTTAACTGGTCATAACGACTCTGAATCCATTCAGCATCAGTCAACTTGGCTTCCATCAAGACTCTCATTGATGGGATCTCCACCTCTACTGGGAGAACAACCTCCATGCCGTAAACAAGAGAGAAAGGGGTTTCCCCTGTTGAAGTGCGGACAGATGTACGATATCCATGCAAAGCAAATGGCAGCATCTCATGCCAATCTTTGTATGTAAAAACCATCTTCTGGATAATCTTATTGATATTCTTGTTAGCAGCTTCAACAGCCCCATTCATCTTGGGTCTGTAAGGAGAGGAATTATGGTGTGCAATCTTGAACTCAGCGCACAACTCTTCCATCATCTTGTTATTCAGATTAGATCCATTATCAGTAATGATCTTATCTGGCACACCATAACGGCAAATGAGCTGATTCTTGATAAACTTCACGACCACCTGCCTGGTCACATTCGCATACGAAGCGGCTTCAACCCATTTGGTGAAGTAATTAATTGCTACGAGAATAAACTTGTGCCCGTTGGACGCTTTCGGTTCAATCATGCCGATCATGTCAATTCCCCACATAGAGAAAGGCCATGGTGATGAAATCACATTCAGAAGTGTCGGAGGAATATGAATCTTATCCGCATAAATCTGACACTTGTGGCATTTCTTCACATATTTGTAACAGTCAGACTTCATTGTCAGCCAATAGTAGCCTGCTCTCAGGATCTTCCTGGCCATGGCATGTCCATTGGAATGAGTACCAAATGAACCCTCATGGACTTCAGTCATCAACAGGTTTGCTTCGTGTCTATCCATGCATCTAAGCAAAACCATATCAAAATTTCTCTTATATAGCACTTCACCACTGAGGTAGAAACTGCCTGACAACCTTTTCAAAGTTTTCCTATCTTTCACAGATGCCCCAGGTGGGTAGACCTTGTTCTGGAGGAAATTCTTGATATCAAAATACCAAGGCTTGTCATCGTTCACTTCTTCAACTGCAAATACGTGAGCTGGTATATCCAAGCGCATCACGGTAATATTGGGAACATCATTCCAATACTTGACTACAATCATTGAAGCAAGCGTAGCAAGAGCATCTGCCATCCGATTATCTTCTCGAGGAATATGATGAAAGTCAACTTCAGTAAAGAAAGTTGAAATCCTCCTCGCATAATCTCTGTATGGAATGAGACCAGGCTGATTCGTCTCCCATTCCCCCTTTATCTGATTGATAACTAAGGCTGAATCACCATAAACATCAAGATGTTTGATCCTCAGATCAATACATTCTTCCAATCCCATAATACAGGCTTCATACTCAGCCATGTTATTCGTGCATTAGAAATTTAGCCTTGCTGTAAATGGAATATGCGTGCCATAAGGAGTAATGATTACTGCCCCAATTCCATTTCCATACTGATTTACAGCGCCATCAAACACCATCGTCCATCTGGAACCAGGTTCTGGACTATCATCAAGTGTAGGCTCATCACAATCTTTCATTTTCAAATACAGAATCTCCTCGTCTGGGAAGTCGTACTGAACAGACTGTTGATCTTCAATCGGCTGATGTGCCAAATAGTCAGCCAAGATACTACCTTTGATAGCTTTCTGAGCTCGATACTCGATATGATACTCAGACAACAACATCTGCCAACGGGCAATCCTCCCAGTTAAAACAGGCTTCTCGAAAATATACTTGATTGCATCCATTCGGGATATCAACCAAGTTGTATGATTTATCATGTACTGACGTAAACGCTTAGCAGCCCAAGCCAAAGCGCAGCACGTCTTCTCAAGCATAGAGTATCGAGACTCACAATCAGTAAACTTCTTACTGAGGTAGTAGATAGCAGATTCTTTCTTCCCTGATTCATCTTGTTGACCGAGTACACAACCCATGGAGTCTTCAAGAACAGTCAAATACATGATCAGAGGTCTTCCTTCTACAGGCGGAGACAAGATCGGAGGTTCAGACAGATACTCTTTGATACTGTCGAAAGCTTTCTGGCAATCCTCGGTCCAATCATGAGACTGATCTTTCCGGAGGAGCTTGAATATCGGCGCACATGTGGCAGTCATGTGGGATATAAATCTGGAAATATAGTTCAAGCGGCCAAGAAAACCTCAGACTTGCTTCTCAGTTTTGGGCGCAGGCATCTCTTGTATTGCTTTGACCTTTGCAGGATCAACCTCAATACCTCTCTCGCTGACAACAAAACCCAACAACTTGCCGGAACGGACTCCAAATGTACATTTGTTCGGATTCAGACGAAGCTTGTACTTCCTCAAACGTTGAAAAAGCTTCAACAAATGCTCAACATGTTCAACTTCCGTTCGGGACTTAACAATCATATCATCAACATAAACCTCTATCTCCTTGTGCATCATATCATGAAACAAGGTAGTCATAGCACGTTGATACGTGGCTCTGGCGTTCTTCAAACCGAAGGGCATCACTCGATAACAGAATGTTCCCCAAGGTGTGATGAATGTTGTCTTCTCTATATCCTCGGGTGCCATCTTGATTTAATTATATCCGGAAAATCCGTCCATAAACGAAAAGACTTTGAATTTGGCTGTATTGTCTACCAACATATCAATGTGTGGTAGAGGGAAATCATCTTTCGGATTAGCTTTATTCAAATCTCTATAATCAACACACATACGGACTTTTCCGTCTTTCTTAGGCACAGACACAATATTGGCCACCCATTGAGGATATGTAGAAGTCACCAGAAACCCTGCATCAATTTGCTTATGAACTTCCTTTTTGATTTTCACTGCCATATATGGATGAGTTCTTCTGAGCTTCTGCTTCACAGGCATGCACTCAGGCTTCAAAGGCAGGAAATGTTGCACAATATCTGTATCTAGACCTGGCATGTCTTCATACGACCAAGCAAAGATATCGGAATATTCTCGTAGCAAACTGATCAACCCCTTCTTGACAGACTCTTCAAGAAGTGCCCCAATCTTCACCATACGAACACAATCTTCAGACCCCAAGTTGACTGTTTCCAGATCTTCGAGATGCGGCTGAATGATCTTCTTCTCGTGCTCAAGGAGACGGGTAATCTCATCTGGAATCCCTTCAACATCATCTTCCTCTGCCTCGAATACAGGGAATTCAAAACTGGGAGATGGCGTTGGATCATTATGTTCAATGGGTTTTAGAATCAACCTGCATAATAATTTTGGATAATAAAAACTTTAGAATTTAAACAAGCAAATCATTATGCAGATGAAAAGATTGATTTTATTCTTGTTTTTAGGGTTTTTTGTGATCACCGATTTCATGCAAAAGCAAAAAGTGAAAACAAATGGAAAAACAAATGTTTAACAATGCATTAATTGAATGAAAGTATCATTGTATATATAATGCCGACAATGTCATCACTTCTCCTTTTGGCATGGGAGAAGGGTTTTGAAACAAAGTGAACATATTACGCTGACTTATGAATGACCGTAGGAACATCCACAGCGACCCAATTATGGCAGACACCACTAGGGATGACGAAGTTGCTCAAATCCTCTGCATCCTCTTCCAGAATAGCAGCAGCTTCCTCAGCTTGATCAGCATGGATGAAACCTCCACTCTTGAACAACCCTTTCTCATTAAAGACCCCAAAAGAATAGCCAATGCCAGCCCGGGACTTGTTGTCTTCAAGCTCAATCATCTTCCCTAAACCAGCAACTGCACCACATTCAATGGCCAGTTTCGCATCACGGTAGGAAGTAAATGAAGGAGACTTCTTCTCAATCGGCTCAGCAATAGACAAAGCTTGGAAAGGCGTTCCAACTTCATCCTCAGCATCAATATATGAGAAAGAAGACAAGTGGCTAACCAGGAGAGCCTTTTCTCCCCCTACCACCACCAGTTTCTTATTCTTGACGAATTTCAGCTTCTGGTGTAGGGTGGATGTCACGGCGCCAGCCTCGTGAATCCATGGTCTACCAAGGAGACAGCTATAAGATGGGTGGATATCCATAACCAGAAAGGTAACTTGGAAATCACTTGGTCCAATCTTGATTGGGAGATCAACTTCCCCAATCACGGTCTTACGCGATCCATCGAAAGCTTTCACAACAACACCACTCTGCCTCATGGGAGGCCCCTGATATGACAATCTCGAAAGAGTGGTCTTCGGCAATACATTTAAAGATGACCTAGTGTCCACCAGCACGTTGGACATGGCGTCGGTCTTGCAATTCATGGAAATATGTAAAGCCATGTTGTGGTCTCTTCCCTCCTCAGGGAGATCAGCGTCACAGAAACTCAAAGTGTTGAAAGTAGTGATGTTTGCAACAATACTGTCAAACTGTTCAATAGTGACATCATGATCAACAAAAGCCAGATCCAACACTTTCTGCAGAGCCTCCCTATGGGGTTCTGAATTCAGAAGCAAAGATAGCACGGAGATCTTGGACGGTGTTTGTAGAAGCTGGTCTACAACGTTGTACTCACTCTTCTTGATGAGCCTCAGCATCTCATCATAGTCTTTATTCACAATGCCACTCGGGCCAACAGAAGAAGCAGGAGTCTTTTGTACAGAGGAGGCTTTGGCAACAGGTGCCGGATTCGGAACATTCACTGCAGTCCCAACCGGACGTACAATAGTATCAGCAACATCAGCTCTAGCCTGAGGCTTAGGCGCTGAAAACACGCGACCACTACGGGTCAATCTGCTTACATCAGCTATATTAACAACGGAGGATGAAGGCAAAGGCACTTCTTTCCCATCTTCCACAGCAACTAGATTATAGCGGAAGGGAACTGCTCTATCTGAAGCATAAGGCACAGGGCCTGCAGGCTTGATCACCAAAGAAGGAGAAACCTTCGGCTTGCTACCATCATAACGGATGACAACAGGCTCAGGAATCTTGAACACAAGGGAAATCACATTTACTTCTGGTTCATCTTCATCAACATTTCTGTTTTGAAGAATCTCAATAGTCCCCTCATCCAACAGCTCTTGAAGCTCTCTGCGCACTTGGCGGCAACCCAATCTATTGACAGAGAAGATACGACATTTGTCATGGTCGTGCTCCATATGACTGTAATCACACAGCAGACGATGCAACTCGACCAATGACTGTCGAATATGGCTTACATATTTGACCTTATATTTGCCAGGGCAACCCTGGACCATGTTAACCGACTTCCCATGCTCGGGCAATGGGTTCTTCGTAACATTGGGGCCTGAGTCCTCAAAGCTCAGAATGCCGCATCTCATAAGGTCTTGCACCTTAGTCTTCAACGGATAGCAGTTTTCTATATTGTGACCCGGAGCACCAGAATGATAAACACAATGCTGGTCTGGCTTGTACCACCACTACGGGTTAGGATATAGCTCAGCATATGACATAGGAATAGGATCGAAAAAGATCTTCTTCCTATCATAATTCAAATTAGCCTGATTACTGTTGTTGTGAGACTGGTAAGCCTGTTGCTGTGGGCGATGTTGCTGTTGATACTGAGGTTGTTGCTGATTATGCTGATTGTTGTCTCTAAAGACAGGTGCTATGTGAGCCACCTGATGCTGATTGCTGGCATGACGCACAGGCTTCCTCTTGGCAGAGGGTCTTCTTGGTTTAGCATGGGATTGCACAGCATGTGCCTCCCCATCTTTCTTCTTAAACGCCCCATATCGTTTATAAGAGCCTTCATCCTTAGTCAAACGTCCTTCCCGAACTCCTTCCTCCAATCGCATCCCCATGTTCACCATCTCGGTGAAATCAGAGGGAGAACTAGCGACCATCCGCTCATAATAAAATGAACTAAGAGTTTTCAAAAAGATCTTAGTCATCTGCTTCTCTTCCAGCGGAGGAGTAATCTGAGCTGCCAGCTCTCGCCACCTCTGGGCGTATTCCTTAAATGTCTCTTTGTCCTTCTGGGACATAGCTCTGAGTTGATCACAGTCAGGAGCCATATCCATATTATATTTGTACTGCTTGACGAAGGCTTCGCCAAGATCGTTGAAGGAACGGATGTTTGCGCTATCAAGGCTCATATACCACCGAAGAGCTGCACCAGACAAACTATCCTAAAAATAATGAATCAGCAGCTGATCATTATCTGTTTGAGTAGACATTTTCCTGGCATACATAACCAGGTGGCTGAGCGGGCAGGTGTTCCCCTTATACTTTTCAAAGTCAGGAACTTTGAATTTGATGGGTATCTTAACACCGGGAACCAAGCATAGTTCAACATCAGACTTGCCGAACAAATCTTTCCCTCGGAGGGTCTTCAATTCCTTGTGGAGTTCAAGGAATTGGTCGTTCATAGCTTTCATCTTTTCATTAACATCTGGGCCCTCAGACGGCTCAGAATGATAGATGGTGTCGTCTACCCTGGGAATGGTATGCACGACAGGAGGAGGCATTGCAAGGACCGGGCTAGATGCCGGCATGGAAGCAAATGTAGGAGCTGGAATATATGGCATAAAACCTGGAGGCATACCCCACGGAAACCCGGCTGGCATGGCTGGCATGAAATAGGCACTAACGGCTGGCACAGTTGACGCAACTACTTCAGATATAACAGTCCTCTGGGGAGGAGTTGTAGGCGGTGGAGACGATTGATTCTGAGCAGCCAGGAACTGCTCCATCAGAGCACTCAGTCTGGCCACCTCTTCTTTCAGCTCACGGTTCTCTTGTTCAAGTTGATCCATCACTCTTGCAGAATTAGCTCGGGTGTAGTGCCGATGAGTCAGCTTGTCTTCAAAATAAATGAAGAGCACAGAGTTAGGCCATAGACAAGAAGACCAGAACAACACCTGCTTATGTGAGATGAAGTACAACATTATTGATCATTACAAGGGAAAAGGAAAAAGAACATCCTAAGAATCCCTAGAAGCTCGAGATGCTGGAAGACGAGATACACAAAGCGTCTTGATCTCTCTCTCGTATGCTGCTTCCATATCCGCTTTCTCCTTAGCAAGTCGATCATACTTCCTCTTCCAGAATTTGGAAGACTTAGGAAGCAGAGAAGTCCAGGTATCATTCGGATCATATATCACCTGATGCTCGAGAAATTCGATCAGAGCATCTTTCTCCTTAAGCTGTTGAAGCAACTCTTCTCTTTCACGGATCCAGGCACGTGAAAGGTCTTCTTCTCTCAACTCCTCTACGCCTTGGTTAGGGAGGGTTGAAGGCCCAGCCACAACCAACGGTGTAGGTCTCGGATAATCGTAAGGCATAAGATACTCTGATGCTCTCTGTCTGACCCAAGAAGTATACGGCTCCAAAGCAATGCAGTTCTTCGGACCCAACTCATTTCTACCCTTCTTGTGAATCTTGCGCCAAGCGCGGACCATCCTGGCATTCAGACCTTGGGGATCTTTACCCTCCTTAAAGAATACACCTTCTAACAGAATGTTATGAGGTTTATCCTTTAGGGGGAACCCAAGATGACGTCGTGCTAGGATAGGGTTGTAGCTGATCCCACCACATGTACCAAGAAGAGGCACATTAGGGAATTGACCACAATAATCAATGATCTGAATTGTATCATACACGCGATCATACCAAGAGATATCGTCATTAGTGTGAGACATAAGTCTCGTAGACCACCGTAGACATCCTTTATTCTCCTTGAAAGCGACCGTCTACGGTAAGTGAGAAATAAACCACTTATACAACAGAGGCAAACAGCACACAATAGCTCCTCCATCCTTCGCATTCCTCAGATGCAAAGAGAAATAGGTATCACCCAACAGAGTAGGAACGGGATTAAGAACAGAAAAGATCCTAATGGCGTTCACATCCACAAATTTGTCGATGTTGGGGAACAATACCAATCCATAGATAAGCAGCACGAATATGGCCTCAAAGGCATCCTCACTCATGGCCTTCCCATAAATGGTAGCTTGAGCAATGAGGAACTCAGAAGGAAGACCCTGAATTCCACCTTTGGTGGTCATATGTGCTTCAATAAGGGATTCATCTATGTGCAACAAGTCTGCGATCTCTCGAGAAGTCGGAATACTCTCTAAGCCACTGAACGACACCTGATCCAGAATAGGAATACCCACAAGATGAGCATACTCCTCAAGCGTAGGCAACAGCTGAAAGTCCAGAAAAGAGAAGCAATGATACAGAGGATCATAAAACTGCGCCAAAGTACTCATTAACCCTTCATCAACCTGAGTAGTCAACAGAGGCAGAAGCTTCCCATAACGAGCTTTGAAACTCAAGGGATCTAATACATAAGATGTCAGATTCCTTAACTCTTTCAGATCGGGCTACCGAAAGCTGTACTTCTTTGTATGCCTTTTTGGTCTTTCCATGTCTGAAAATTTTGCAAATAAACCCTTTAAGTTCTTTGAAAATATTCTCATTTTTCTGATGACATGAATGCAGATGAATGCATGAATGTATGAATGCAACAATCACACTCAAGGATCAAGCAAATCACACCAGACAAAGGTCATGGGAAAGCTCATAGTATCCTTAATATCAATCATCCATTTTGGTGGATTATGGTTTTCACCTTATCAACACCCAAGTTCCATTGATATTAACGATATATGAACCGGCTCAATCATCCTTAATATCAATCATCCATTTTGGTGGATTATGGTTTACACCTTATCAACACCCAAGTTCCATTGATATTAAGGATGTCTGAACGACTCAACCATGAATAACGAGTTTGTTGAGAGTCACGAGCATGGAGTCTCAGTTAAGAACCACCCAAAGGGAGTGTACTAGGGTTTAAACCTGCCGAACATGTTCTACAAAAGGTTCCCATAGTCATCATCCCATCTTTCGAATATTATCGGAGGAACGAATACTCGTATTCCAAAAATATTCTCAAGAGAGACTCTTATGAGTGTAGTATCGCGTAACAATCGCATCAGATCTTACATCTGAACGACTTCTGCACTACGTCCTAAAAATAGGCCAAGATGGGCTTGGTAAACTAAGGTCCTTGGCTTCTAAGGCACATGATTGAAAGAATAATGCCTAACCACAAATGACTTGTGTGACATTGTTAATCCAACATGACCTCCACCAAGTGAATGGACTCGTAAGTCAACTTGTTATGGAATACTCCACACAAGTCGACGAGACTATGCCATTCTCCTATCCTAAGGTGCACTCGAGTTCGGGTATATAACTCATCTCACAGAGATCACCAAGCAAACAACAATTGTATATCAAGTAATTCAATCATTACAATCAATACAGTAATCCCAACCTATACAAAGATATGTCAAATAACAAATAAACAATATCATACAACAAGGGTGAAAAGTAGGCAAAACCACCAAGGAGAATAAGTCCCCAGCAGAGTCGCCACTTTTCTGTAGCGGTGTATTAGTCACTTTATGATTTATTGATTAAATTAAAAGCAAAACATACAAAGAATCGAGTCGCCACCGCACTTTTATTTATCCAAAGGAATGGCTAAAAAGCGAACAAAAGCCTAAGAAGTTTTACACATAGAAAACTAATGAAAAGATCAGAGATCTGGGTAAGGGGTTAATTACGCAATGGGAAGGTGTTAGGCACCCAAAACGTCCTAGGTACTCCTAGGGAGCCCTTTTCATAACTTGTTGTATGAAATGTTATTTGTTTATGAAATATTTATTGTGCAAACATGATTGAAGGGATGAGAAAAGAATATACAAGTTATTATTTTTGTGTTTGAACGGATGAACCCGTTGCCTACGTACCTTTCCATGGAAGGTAAGGATAAAAACGCCGTAGTTCGGCTAAAAGATTTCCAAAAGTATGGGTGAATTTATTTTAAAACAAAAGCCCTAAGGTCTTTCGTTATCCACGGGAGAAAACTCAACCTATACAAACAACAAGTCCACCATGTGAGAAAAGCTTCAACTTGCTAGTGAAGGGTTAACCCTACAATAAGCAAGGAAGTCTTACAATTCAATAACTAAGGACAAAAGGTGAGATTAACATCAACCAACTAGGATAAATCAAACCTATGGCTAATGTGTGAAAACTTATCAAGAATGGACAAAGCCATAAAACAATTGAATGAGTGGAATTAACCAATTAGGATTATTCACAAAAGTGGTCAAGATATGATTAGAATTCAATTCAAAAGAAGTATTATCAAAATGAAGTTTGAAAAATCAGAGGCTTAAGGCCTAGGTTTCTAATTTGAAAACAAATGAAAATGTTTGCACAATAGTTTTCAAGCTTCAAGTTAGCATGCAAATGGAGGTTTAAAGAAACAAAAGGTGGAAGGGTGAGGAAGTAAAACTTCTTAGATGTTCACCTCTTGAGATCATATATAGATGATTCAAGTGATTCCTTTGGAATAGGCAACAATGCAAATAACAGATGAACAAAAGTAAATGGATACCGGATGCAAATCAATGGACTTATTCCAATCTCACAAAACAAAATGGATATCGGATGCCAATCAATGGACTTATACCAATCTTCTAAAACAAAGAGAAACATGGATACCAGATGCCAATCAATGGACTTATACTAGTCTCACAAAACCAAGAAACAAGGATACCAGATGCCAATCTATGGACTTATACTAGTCTCCTACCATATCACAGGAAACAACTGCCAATAAATGGACTTATGTTTGACTCCTCCATGGACCAACAAATGCAATAAGCAAAAAGGAAACAAGTTGCCAATAAATGGTCTTACACTCGACTCCAACCAGATCATAGGAAACAACTGCCAATAACTGGACTTACAATTGACTCCTCAATGGACAAACAAAGTGTCACAAAGATATGAACAATGATCATGAAATGATATACCAGTAATGAAGGTAAATGCACAAAGGCACACATAAGCAAAGATGCACAGATGAATCAAGTAAGCAAACAAACAAGTCAATTAGCACACACTATATACAATCAATTATGCTCAAGCAAGGTTAGGCTTTACAGCCAACTGGAATGGGGTATTTTGAGCTCTTAACCCTAACATTGAGAGTTAGGGTGAAGCAGATGAAATGGAGATGAGGGGTGTGCCTCATAGCTCTTATCCCTGGTCAGGGAGAGCTTTGATCAATGGAAAGTGTGGGAGTTCAGAAAGTTGGAACTCTTCTCCACAAATGATTGACTCTATAAGATCTTGGGTTATTATTCACCATGCATCAACACATGGTGTGAGCAAGTGAATGACACACTGAGTAGCAGGAGATGGATTACACATCTCTTTTATCTGCCAATTGCCTCATAAGAGGACTTTTCCTGCTTGGCACAAAATTAAACAAGCACAAACATTGCCTCTTAAGGAGGGCTTCAGACAGGTGCCTACCAATAATAGTAGGTCTTCCAGACTACATGAATATTAGAGATTATACCTAAGTGGTTAAGCAACCAAGCAAAGCAAAGTTCAAAATGAACTTAAAGCAACTTAAGTACCCGTGGAAACAACTAAACAAATCAGTACAATACTCAGACAAACAGACAACAGTCAATAAGCAATAAACAATCCCAATGTACAAAATGTGTAAGCCAAAAGGTAAACTCAAATGAGTTAGCATCAACCTACAAAACACACAAATTTTAGTAATCAATTGCAAACATCAATACCCAAATGATGAAGCATCATCAACTATGGAACTTGGATGTTCAACCTGAAATCAAAACTCACATGTAAGCAACAAACCACTAGGTCAAAGCCTAGGGTCAAAGATGGAGAAATTTTTTAAAACAGGAGCTGAAATTTAACACAAAGCAACTTCAAACACATATTGACATATCCTAAAAAGGCTCACATCAAAATCAATCACCAAAAGCATTTCATGATCAAGTGAAGTTCAAGACAATTTCAAAGCTCATATGTGATCAACATGAATGAAAAATTCAAATCAAAACAGAAATGATTCAAAAAAATCTGGAAAAATTCATGAGCAATCAAGACATCTAACATGATCAACATACAAAAAATCAGGGGAATCAGAGATCATTTGGAATGGCAATCACCTTGCACAATATTGAACATTCAAAAGGTGTGACACAAATTGTCACACCAAGTTAGCACAAGCATAAAACAACAATGGAGCATAGGAAAAATACCAAACCAAAGCCAACATGTCCAGCAATGTGTCTAGAATTAGCATGCAAAATTTCAAAGCCATTGGATAAGAAACAAGCATTTCACAATGAGATAAGCAAGGCAAGGTCAAAAACTGATACATGCTCAATCATCCTAGAACAAATTACTTTTCCAGCCAAGCACAACTTGCAAACTCATGCTCATAAAAAACTAGACAGGATAAGGAACATTTTGCAAAAAATTGGGATCAAATTGGTGCAATTTTCAATTTTATATGATTTTTTGAAGTTAAGGAAAAAATTGAAATAAAAAATGAAAATAGCATTTGAAAATAGGAGGGAAACATGAAAAATGGCAAGGCAAATTTGAAAAATCACTCTGCCAGGATCGAACCTGGCGCACATTTGAATTTGCGCGCCTGAATCAAAACGACACCGTTTTGACTCAAAAACCCTAAGCTGCATGGAAATCCAGAATCGTAGCAAATGCATGAAGATTTCGTAGCTAATTCGCAGCAAGGACAGAGCAAAAACTGGAAACGCATGAAGCTCATAGGTTGAAGATGAAGATCATGATGATCTTCATGTGAATTTCCAGAAAATCACAAAATGTTCCAGAATCCAACCAAAATTATACCATTCGAATCATCATCACATGCACATGCAAGATCCATAAACAATTCATGCAAAAACATCAAAACAAGTTCAGATTGAAGAGAATCATTTCAACATGTCAAATATTCAATCATCCATAACTAACTCAAAACAACACCAAATCACATGATTCAAAGCTCAGATTCATCAGGACAACAAGATCTATAACAATATAGCAATGGATTTTGAAATTAAGAGATGCGAATTATGACCTCTTGAAGTGCAGAGCCTTTGAATCGCGCGCTACAAGCTCAGCCAAGCCTCAAATCTCCTCTATGATGCTTATTGAAGTGATTGATGATGAATTTGAAGCTCAAGTGTGCACGAATCCAGCTCAATTTGCAAACTCCATGGATGTTTCAAGCTTTGAATCTGGTTCAATATGACACGATTCCTTCCAATTCCACGTTCAAATCTTCTCAAAAACACATCCTGAGCATGAATTAATCAATAGAGAATGCTCTTGTGTGAAGAATTTGCAAAATATTTTTGAGAGAAAAATTTGGTGATTCTTGAATCTAGATCTGAAAAGTGTAGTTAATGCTGAAAACAGTTGGGATTATCCTTATATATGCCATGCTAATGATGTTTAAATCCTGTTTAAGCCAAAGCTATGGAGATTAGCAACTTATGAGGTGTATGTACAAAAATTATTTTTCACCTCATGCACTTCATGCATGCGTGAACAGTGCATAATGTTGATCCAAAACCTCTTAAACAAGGCCCATGTAAGCTTATGGATTGGTATTTTATGCTCACAATTATCCAAAATGGTTTTATGAAATTTCTCCTCAAAAACTTCATGAATGAGGACATGATAATGCAAATGGAATTCAAGCCATGTAATGAGATGTTAAGAAACTACAAGTCATGAGGATCAAAATGCAAAAAGAACCACTCATTTTGGAGCTTTGGTTGAAAAGTTATGCCCAATTGAAGTTTCAAGCACCCTTTGCCATGATTGGATCATATCTCCTCAACCACACATTAGAAATCCATGATCTTGGACGTTTTGGAAATGGGAGAGAAAGATCTACAACTTTCATGTTCAACAAAATTTCATTTGAAGCTTTCTTGATGATGTAATATTGAATTGAAGTTGGTCCAAAACCTTTCCATTTTTGGAAAGTTCAAATTATAGGTCACTTGCTATTTTTGGAAATTCTTGACCTGACTTCAAATTCTTCAATGTGAGTGTTTGAAATGTCAAATGAGACTTGTTTGAACATGAATGAAGCATCTCTAATCACTTCCCACCTCCAAATCCACAGTTGACTTTGCAGTTGACTTTCTAGGTCTTCAGATGACTTGACAATGTTCTGATGAAAATCAAGCCTCTACCACTTGGGATTTTGCTTCAAAATGACATCATAACTCATATGAACTCTTGTGAGTGATTGTGGGGTCCAAATCTCAAGAATTACCACCATCTATTGCTCAATGAATGCCTTTGATTGCCTTGACCTGTTATTGCTTCATCTGCAAGACAAAGGTTAGATGACATATTTTTGTACTTTTGGTTAGTGATTAAAAGAAAAGCAATGAGATACAAATGCAAGGAATGCTTGGTGATCAAGAATCACTCTCAAAAAGATGACCCACCCACATGTAAGGAAGCAAGGTGTCCAATGATCCTTGAGGCAATGCAATGATATGATATGATGCCATGAGGGATCTTAGGGCCAAAATTGGGGTCTTACAGGATCGTACCACCCTTGGGAGAGCACTGAGGATCTCCTAAGTATCCTTTCGTCATTGTGAATGTTCACTTTGTTTAAAAACAAATTATAAAAATTTTGATCGTTTAAAAAAATTATATTTTCTTAATCAAAACATGCAAAACATTTGTTGAATAGAAACAAATAAAAGTGCCAATAATTGGATAAAAGGCTCAAATTTATTTGATAGAATGGTAGTCTACGAATGGCAAGACTCCATAGATCTTTACAAATTTGAAATTGGTGATATATATTGGAAAAGGGATACATTGAACATAATGACCATTTCTCCACCAATTCTGAATCCGATGTATTCGAAGCTTTGGCTGATAATGAGCAAGGATCTCTGACGGACGACAGTTATAGAACAAAGTCTTGTCCCGATGCAGTTACTTGCCAAATCCCTAATTTTTGCCTAGATTGCCCCAGGATGAGGTACTCAATCTAGCGGGATACATATATCATTATTATATATTTTTTGTGTCTCTAACTTTTGCCTGGATCGCCCTTTCGGGTTTTCAATCCACCGAGATGCTCATTTTTGCCGAAGCCGCCCTTTCGGGTTTTCAACTTAGCGAGCTATTCAGTTTTTATTTTTTTAGGCGAAGTATTTCTTGACTGCATCTGAATTCATAGGACGAGTTAAATCCTCCCCATCTATAGTTGTAAGTATCAAAGCACTGCCTGGAAAGGCTCTCTTAACATCATACGGACCCTCATAGTTCGGAGTCCACTTGCCCCTGGAATCGGGCGCGAAAGATAAAAACTTTCTTGAGCACAAGGTCACCTTCTCGGAACACACGAGGCTTGACCTTCTTATCAAAAGCTTTCTTCATCCTCTGCTGATATAACTGACCGTGGCACATGAAAGTCAATCTCTTTTCTTCTATCAAGTTCAGCTGGTCATAACGACTCTGAACCCATTCAGCATCAGTTAACTTGGCTTCCATCAAGACTCTCATTGATGGGATCTCCACCTCTACAGGAAGTACAGCCTCTGATCTTGACTTAGCGATCATATCGTCAACATATACCTCAATCTCCTTATGCATCATATCATGAAACAAGGTGGTCATAGCTCGTTGATACGTGGCTCCGGCGTTCTTCAAACCGATGGGCATCACTCGATAACAGAATGTTCCCCAAGGTGTGATGAATGTTGTCTTCTCCATATCCTCGAGTGCCATTTTAATCTGATTATATCCAGAAAATCCGTCCATAAACGAGAAGACATTGAATTTAGTTGTATTGTCTACCAACATATCAATATGTGGTAGAGGGAAATCATCTTTCGGACCAGCTTTATTCAAGTCTCTATAGTACACACACATCCGGACTTTTCCATCTTTCTTAGGCACGGGCACAATATTGGCCACCCATTGAGGATATATAGAAGTCACCAGAAACCCCACATCAATTTGCTTCTGAACTTCCTCTTTGATCTTCACTGCCATATCAAGATGAGTTCTTCTGAGTTTCTGCTTCACATGCACGCACTCAGGCTTTAAAGGTAGGAAATGTTGCACAATATCAGTATCTAGACCAGGCATGTCTTCATATGACCAGGCAAAGACGTCAACATATTCTCGTAGCAACTTAATCAACCCCTTCTTAACAGATTCTTCCAGAAGTGCCCCAATCTTTACCTCTCGCACACAATCTTCAGACCCCAAGTTGACTGTTTCTAGATTCTCAAGATGCGGCTGAATGATCTTCTCTTCATGCTCAAGTAGCCGGGTGATCTCATCAGGAATCTCTTAAACATCATCTTCCTCTGCCTCAAATACAGGGAATTCAAAATTGGGAGATGGTGTTGGGTCATTATGTTCAATGGGTTTAGAAATCAACCTGCATAATGATTTTGGATATAAAAGAGCTTTTAGAATTCAAACAAAGCAAATCATTATGTAGATGAAAAGATTGATTTTATTTTATTTTTTAGGCTTTTATGTGATCACCAATTTCATGCAAAAACAAAAAGGGAAAATAAATGGGAAAAACAAACATTTAACATGAATTTATTGAATGAAAATATCATTGTATTTATGTTGCCAACAATGTTATCACTCCTCCTTTTGGCATGGGAGAAGGGTTTTTAAACAAAGTGATCATTATGTTGACCTATGGACAACTGTTGGAATATCCACAGCGACCCAATTGTTGCAGACCCCTCCAGGGATGATGAAATTGCCAGAATCCTCTGCATCTTCTTCTAAAACGGCAGCAGCCTCCTCATCTAGACCAGTGTGGATGAAACCTCCACTCTTGAATAACCCTTGTTTTTTGAAAGTACCAGAAAAAAAACCTATGCCAGCCCGGGACTCGTTGTCTTCTAACTCAATCAATTTCCTAAACCAGTGGTTGCACCACGCTCAATGGCTAGCTTTGCATCTTTGTAGGAAGCAAATGAAGGAGTTCTCTTCTCAATAGGCTCAGCAATAGATAAAGCTTGGAAAGGAGTTCCCACTTCAACCTCAGCATCTATATAAGAGAAGGAAGACAAATGGCTAACCAGTAGAGCCCTTTCTCGCCCTACCACCACCAGCTTCTTGTTTTTCACGAATTTCAATTTCTGGTGTAGGGTGGACGTCACGGCGCCTGCCTCGTGAATCCATGGTCTTGAAATATTGGCTCTAGTGTAGTACCAGTGAGTCAGCTTGTCATTAAAATAAATGAAGGACACAGAGTTAGACCACAGGGCAAGGGACCGGACACAAAACCTATTTATGCATATGATGCATGCAATGTTTGTGCATATGATTTGTTTTTTATTTCAAAGGAACTTTAGAGTTTTATTTGCAAATTCTGGAAATATTAAGCATTTTATCACATATGGAAATATCTCATCAAATAATATCAGGGAAAAGAAGTGCAGCATCGTCAATCATATACAAGAGAAAAGGAAAATAATCTTATGGATCCCGAGAAACAATCATCTAAAGCTCGGGACACAGGAAGATAAGATGCGCGAAGCCTCTTCACCTCCCTCTCGTAGGCTGCCTCCATATCGGCCTTCTCTTTGGCGAGTCGATCATACCTCCTCTTCCAGAACTTAGAAGACTGAGGAAGTAGAGAAGTCCATACATCATCAGGGTCATCAATAACCTGATGCTCAAGAAACTCAATCAACGCATCCTTCTCCTTAATCTGCTGAAGCAACTCTTCACGTTCACGGATCTAGGCACGTGAACAGTCTTCGTCTCTCAACTCCTCTACTCCTTGATTAGGGGGGGTTGAAGGCCCAACCATAATCATAGGTGTAGGTCTCGGATACTCGTAAGGCATAAGATACTCAGACGCCCTCTTCCTAACCCAAACAGTGTAAGGCTCCAAAGCGATGCAATTCTTAGGACCCAACTCTTTCCTTCCTTTCCTATGAATCTTGCGCCAAGCGCATACCATCCTATCTTTCAAGCCTTGGGGATCTTTACCATCCTGAAAGAATACACCCTCTAACAGAATGTTATTGGGTTTATCCTTTAAGGGGAACCCAAGCTGCTGACGTGCCAAAACAGGATTGTAGTTAATCCCACCACATGTACCGAGAAGAGGTACATTGGAGAATTCACCACAAGAGTCGATAATCTGCACACCATCATACACGCGATTGTACCAAGAGATATCGTCATTAGTGAGAGACATAAGTCTCGTGGACCACCATAGACATTCCTTGTTCTCCTTGAAAGCGACCGTCTAAGGTAAGTGAGAAATAAACCACTTATACAATAGAGGCAAACAACACACAATGGCGCCACCACCCTTTGCATTCCTCATATACAAAGAGAAGTAGGTATCGCCCAACAGAGTCGGAACGGGATTAAGAGTAGAGAAGATCCTAATAGCATTCACATCTACAAACTTGTCGATGTTGGGGAACAATACCAATCCATAGATGAGAAGTACAAATATGGTCTCAAAGGAGTCCTCACTCATGGCCTTCCCATACATAGTAGCTTGAGCAATGAGGAACTCAGAAGGGAGACCTTGAATTCCTCCTTTGGTAGTCATATGAGCATCAACCAGAGATTCATCTATGTGTAACATGTCTGCTATCTCTTGAGAAGTAGGAATACTCTCCAAGCCATTGAACGACAACTAGTCTAGAATAGGTATACCCACAAGGTAAGCATACTCCTCAAGGGTAGGCAAAAGCTGTAAATCCGGAAACGTGAAGCAACGGTACAAGGGATCATAAAACTGCACCAATACACTCATCAATCCTTCATCCACCTGAGTGGTCAGAAGAGGAAGAAGCTTCCCGAAACGAGCCTTGAAACCCAAAGGATCTAATACATAGGATGTCAGATTCCTTAACTCTTTCGAGTCTGGTTGTCTGAAACTGTACTTCTTTGTATTCCTTCTTTGTCTCTGCATGTCTGAAAATTTTGTAAATAAACCCCTTAAGTTCCTTGAAAATTTTCTTATTTATTGATGATATGGATGCAAATGGGTGCATGAATGCATGAATGCAACAATCACACTCAAGGATCAAGCAAAGCACACCAAACAAAGGTCATCCGTTTTGGTGGATTATGGTTTACACCTTATCAACACCCAAGTTCCATTGATATTAAGGATATCTGAACGGATCAACCATGAATCAAGGGTTTGTTGTAAGTCACGAGCATGGAGTTAGGTTAAAAACCACCCAAAAGGGAGTGTACTAGGGTTTAAACCTGCCAAACATGTTCTACAAGAGGTTCCCATAGTCATCATCCCATCTTTCGGATATTATTGGAGAAACGACTACTCGTATTCCAACAATATTCTCAAGAGAGACTCTTATGAGTGTAGTATCGCGTAACAATCGTATCAAATCTTACACTTGAACGACTTTTGCACTACATCCTAAGAATAGGCCAAGATGGGCTTGGTAAACTAAGGTCCTTGGCTTCTAAGGTCTATATTGGAAAGAGTAATGTCTAACCACAACTTACTTGTGTGACATTATTGATCCCAACATAACCTCCACCAAGTGAATGGACTTGCAAGTCAACTTGCTAAGGAATAACTCCACACAAGTCGACAAGACTATGCCATTCTCCTATCCTAAGTGCACTCGAGTCCGGGTATAAAACTCATCTCACAAAGATCACCAAGCACACAAGGAATTAATATTCAAGCAATTCAATCATTACATACAATACAGTAATCCCAAATTGCACAAAAATATGTCACAAAAAAAAAATACAATACAATACAACAAATATGTAAAGTAGGCAAAACCCACTAGGATGTGATCTCCCCAGCAGAGTCGCCACCGCACTTCTATTTATCCAAAGGAATGGTTAGAAAGCGAACAAAAACCTAAAAGTTTTATCGAATCAAAAACTAGTAAAAATGTCAGAGATCTGGGTAAGGGGGTTGGTTATGCAATGGGAAGGTATTAGGCACCCAAAGCATCCTAGGTACTCATAGGGAGCCCTTTTCACATTTGTTGCAAAGGTTGTTGTTTTTTTTTTTTGAAAATTTATTTGTGCAAACATGATTTAAGGGATGAGAAAAGCGTATATGTTTATCTAATGTACTACTTACTAAAAGAAGGGTCAAAAGAAAATGACTCGCACGGACGTCGCATCCACTGCATACGTATCTCATCTAAATCTGAGAATCAGAGTCTTCGTAGCTCGGCTACCTATGGGTTGAAGAGGAGTGTGCTCGCTAAGACATCACGTCTTATGCCTACGTATCTCATCTGGGATGAAAATCAGAGCAAAACGTAGTTCGACCAAATACGGGTTAAGGGTTGAACGACATTACTACGCAATCTACTGGATGCTCGACCTTTGGAGACTTACTCGCCTGTAGTAGAAGGAGTAAACGTGTTCTTAGGAGAAGAAAAATCAATGAAAAAGGGTAACGAGGATAAGACCTCATAGCTCTTAACCATGGACAAGGCGAGCTCATGACAAAAAGTGGGGATTCAGAAAGGTGGAACCCTCTCCACTGACCGACCGGACAAAAGTAACACACAAGAACATTGCCTCCTATCGAGGTCTTCCAGCTAAGAAAACAGTAAAATATGGGAAACAGGTAAAAGTACCACACAGATAAAGATCCAAAATAACAGTAGTTAAGGGTACAGGAAACCAAGAGATCTCGAGCTGATACCATCAAGGAAAGTGAGTCAGTACAGGTAATCGGAATAAACCTCCAGGTGGTATCCCACAAATAAAGTGGAACACCAGGCAAGCCATCTCTACAAGAGTCATGTGAGCCCTCACAAAAAAAAACTCAACAAACAGGTTAGAGAAAAAAGATAGGGTAATCAAGGGTTAACATGAATCATGCCATTAAAGTTCACAAAAAGCTCACAAAAAGCAACCAAGGGCAGGAGGCCTAAACCTCTTGTCAAACAAATGCATTAAAAGGGTATCAAAAATTTCAAGTTGAAAGTATAAATTAGTGGAAATAGGGCAAACCTGATTGGAGAGGTTGATTGAAATTGAGTTGCACCCGTGAGTTTGCAGAAGAATCTGAGGGTTTATATGAGATGGAATTGGCTCTTTGCAGATGAGTTCCCTTCAGTCTCTAGAGGTTGCTCTGAACTCTGTTAGCTTTTCTCTCACTATATTTTTCCTGCCAGGGTAATAGGAATGGAATTCTTTTTTGTTTCACTGAAACTCTGAATTTATAACCTGATTTTTGTGGACCTGTGGGCTCAAATGAGAGAGGCCCAAGTCCAAAAATTTTCTGTTTTATTTATTTATTTATTTTTATTTTTATTTTTATTTTTATTTTTTTTCGTTTTTTTTTTCGTTTTTTTTATTTTTTTTTAACACGTGGGCTTCGCCTAGCGAGCATGACAGTTCAAGAAATTCTTCTGAGCGTAGGTGATTCTGGTGGCTTTTCTTGGGACTCGCTAAGCGACCATTCTGCTCGCCTAGGGAGCATGACAGCTCATGAACAAACTTTTGCTCCTTCAAGATTAACGTTTTGACTGACGAATAAACCCCATTTGAACCTGTTGGAAGTATCTCAAGCCATTCCGTTGTGTTGACTGATCATCTAAATAGAACCCACAAAGTGTCTTGGATGATACTCAAGCTTCAAACAAAAGATGTTAGTGACACATTTTTGTGCTTTTGGTTAGTAAACAAAAGTAAGAGAAACAATGATGTATAATTCAAGCATGCTTGGTGATCTCAAACCAATCACAAGGAGTCCCACCCAAAGGCAAAGGGAACCAAGATGCTAAAGATCCTTGAGGCAATGCAAATGCAATGTTATGATGCCATGAGGGATCTTAGGGTCAAAATTAGGGTCTTACAACGTACCGTGAACTAACCTTAAAATTCCTTAGCTCCCTGGTATACGACCCCGAGCATGGTTACGGACTTAACAAAGGGTTGATATCCTTTAGGTTGTTTAGCATGGACTTCACCCATAGCCGTCGAGACCTTGCTGACCTCCTAGGATTCCCTAATAGCCCTTTCGTTTTTACTACCAGCCAGGAGGAACTAATCGATGACATCGACCTAGATGACTTTTGGGGTAGCTTAACTAGAGAATCCAACCCTAACCCAAATGAGATGCACTGATAAAGGATCCATAACCCCGCTATCCGCTACTTCCATAAAATACTAGCCCACACCTTGTTTGGTAAGGAAGAGAATAACACCATAGTGTCCCGCGACGAACTCTTCATATTTCTATGTGTCGATCAAGGTCGACATGTAAATGTCGTGACATTCATGATGGAGAGATTTGTTCACCTTGCTAAGAAGAATCGTACCCCAATGATAATAGGTGGCCTAGTAACCATGATAGCAGACGCCATCAGACTTAGTCGCCCACTTTATGAGCATGTACCATTTGGAAAGATCCGACCCATGAATATCAAATTTTTCTTTGATCGAAGAATCATAGGAAACCTTAGGATGGATACTTTTGATTATTTAATCAAGAACGAAGTGGTCCGACTATTTACCTTGCCTAACCATGAGAGAACGAGTGTTCACAAACGCAATAACTGGCTTTATGACTTATATGAACACCCTATTGATCCTCCTTCACCTCCCGAGACACCACCTAAATATGAGTATATCAATGACCCTATCCATATGGAAGAATCTGACCTTAAAACACCTCCCAACTACTATAACATTGATGAACCGGTTCCTCCATCATATGCTGATATCTTGCCATGCTTCTTACCCGTATGAATGATTTCCAAGCTGACATCACAACTGTGAAAGACAAGATAAAGATCATACACTTTGATGTCTTAGGCCTGATGGATATAGCCGTCGAGCAGTTTCATCACCTGAACGAAGCTGTAGCTGCATTGGGACAAAACCGTGGCTAATACTACTGACCATTGATTTCTCCTACTCGCACTAAGCAATGAGGACATTGATGTGTTTTGTGTAGGGAGGGAGCACATTTATTTTATTACCTTTGTTTAATTACTCTATTACATTTAATTTCAATTGTTATCGTTACCTTTTTTTCCTATGTTACATTTAATTTCAATTCATTAATTCAATTGCTATTCATTTATTTCTTCTTATTCATTTATTTATTTATTTTTGCATTTATGCTTTTAAATTCAATTGCTCAGTCATCATACTATACTGTTGTCATATGCTACTGAAATTGAAACTGCTGCAACCTATGATGAAAAAATTGAAAATCAGCGTGTGACGACCGTCACATATAGTGTGACGCCTATCTCACAGACGTGACGACCGTCATGGATCTACCACGATCGTCACACGGCATGCAAATGACCGTTACGAGCATCTGACCGTTGCAGACGACCTTTACGCACCCGTTGCGCGTGACGACCGTCACACCCATGTGACGACCGTCACGAATTCCAGAGAGCTCGCCTATAAATGCATGCGCTCTTCCTCTCTTCTTCCTCATCAATCACCATACTCATACCATTCTGCTCTCCATTATTCAATTCTTTACATTTTCTTCTTCAAGCGTGTAACTCACAATATTCCATCTCACCCACCTACACCAAAAGTTTCATAAACCTTACAAATGGCCCGTCAAGAAAGAGCTACTCCCAACCTCTCAATCGTCATATTCAGAAATGGAAAAGTCGGCGAGCGCCAAAGAGACAACTACCTCAAGTTCTACCAACGCTCAGTCCAAGCCACGAGGTATGTTGATATTGAATGCCTGACGGAGCTAGGACTTTTGGAGGGCGTGGAGTGGATGCTAACAAACTCCAGCTTGACGCAACTGTGTACCACACCGCAGCCAACCTACGAAGCGCTGACCCTGGAATTTATGGGTTCCTACTCCTATGTTACACCCTCTGGCGCAACTCAGTATCTCACCGGATTCGCCACATTTAGAATGTTCGGCACCGAGTATTCCCTAAGTCAAACCCAGATAGCGCGAATGCTTGGTTTCCGACATGGAGAAGGAATTCACTGTTGTATCCCTGATGGATGGTCAGAGATAGCATTTCAAGTTTGGCACAACCTCGCCAACATAAACGCCACGAGCTGGGATACGCTTAACGCAACATATATTCACAACCCAGGCATTAGATACTTCCACTGAGTTCTGGGGAACACAGTTTTTGGAAGAGTCAGCAATCATAAGGTAAACTCCAAGGAACTTTTCCTTCTTCAGTGTGTGTTTTCCCCAATCACGTTCAATGTCACTCCTTTCCTACTAGCCAACATACAGGCTGCATGCTTGAGAGGCAGCTAGGCGTTTTGTTTTGGGGGAATCATCACCTCCATAGCATTAGGCTTGAATCTGGGAGATAGGCTCGCCAACTTGCCAGCTTTGCCAGCAAAATTCCTCGACATCAACTACTACCATGCTTCATATCTGATCAAAGTAAGAGACGACGGGAAGTACCATCCTATTGTCAGAATCAAGGTAGTTCGAAGCATCATCATGCCAAACAGGAACCGCACAGATCCGAAAGATATGGCAAATTGGATTTTTGATCTGGATGCCCCTGAGGTAGATGAAGGAAATCCTGGTAATGGAGCAGATGAAGTCGAGGAGGAGCTTGACCGAGGCATGCCTCAACCACCTCAAGAGCACGCTGCAGAGACTTCTTCCCGAGGACAGCAGAGAAGCGAGCGAAGACCCGCCTCCATGGAAAACATCTACGCCGAGATGCTGGAACACAACCAAAGAATGGAAGAACGCCAAATGGAAATGATGCAAGCGATCCAGCAAATACAGCGGGGTCAGCACGATTATGCTAATTGGCATGATCAGGGGATGGCGGAGCTTTCGGACCAGATGAGTGCCCTGACATATCGCGTAGATGCCATCCAGAAGTAAACTCAGCATGTGGGATTGGATCCTACCCAGCAAGGAAGAGGTGAGCGCACAAGAGCAAGAGCCAGAGCACGCAGAAGCCAGCAGCGTAACAACGAGTAATGATTTTTGTTTCTTTCTTTTTATTCTGTACACTGTCGCATTGAGGACAATGCATTGATTAAATGTGGGAGGAAACCCTTATCACTCCTCTACTTGTTTCTATTGCTAGTATTTTCGGCCAATACAAAAATTTTTGTTTTCCCTTATCAATCATCTATACATATTTTTTTTGGCATAACAAATTTTTTGTTAGGAAAACTGAGAAAGGTTGTCTTGCAGAGGTTTTGTTAGGAAAACTGAGAAAGATCTAACAAGATTGATATCGTCCCGACACCCTAGATCCCTCACTTCTACGAGATTAGTTTGAATAACAATTATACCGACACCTTAAGTCTCCATTCTAGATTAACCCCTAGTAGTTTATACTAGCAGTCAGCACCGTCTCAAGAGCAAACCACGTGGAGAGTCGATGAATATAAGTGTTTGATGCCTACAAATTAATAAACTCCTTCATACTATTGCTATCAAGAAATTGATAAACGAACCATACAAAAGGTTGCAAAGATACACAAAAAGAAGGAACAGAAACCCCAGTTGGTTGGTCCAGAGGTACCTGGTACTGGACTCGGTAGGGCGAACTACGGCTCGATCCCCCATAACCTTCAAAAAGGGGATATATAAAGGGGTACCGCACTAGTGTACCAGACCCCCGTGCTAAGAAAAGGATCAAAGTCACTAACCGGTTACTTCACTAAGTGCATGCAGAGGCAAAGGGCTTAATGTGATTGCGCTAGAATGAAACCGGGTGAAATAGGAACAGAGCCACTAGGTTGAGCTATGTAGCATGATTCGAACTGGCTTGTGGAAAGGAGAGATCTACGCTAAAGCTGAAAGCTCGTGTCGTCACAGTATCTTTGGTGTTTTACTTGAATATCGGTCATCTTAACAATCCACCTGACAACCACGTACGAATGGGTAATGTATTCGCGTTCAACTTTGTTTTCAAATTGTATTTGCTTGAGGACAAGCAAAGATTCAAGTTTAGGGGAGTTTGATAACGCGAAAATACATCAGATATTTGCCTTGATTTACACTCAAAGATCATACCATTTTAATTAATATCCCGATTATTCCGCAAGTATTCGAGTTGTTTTTGCAAGTATTTAAATCTCCAAGCATTAATGAGCAAAATGAAGAAAAGGAAGAAAAAGAAGAAGAAACAAATGAAAAAGCACAGGAAAAAGCAGAAAACCAGAATGCAAAAATTGTTGATGTGATAACCGTCACAGCTTCGTGACGACCGTCACGACCCAGCCTGTGACGACCGTCACAGGCCCATGACGAGCGTCACGCGGCCAGAATTTACGCTTTGAAATAGTCAATCACAGGCACCCAAACATGCCTAAAATCTCTCCAACAGCAAGACTCCCCTGGATTCCTCATTCAAACCAGTCCTCCTTAAATTTCTCAACCGCCAAGACCTAAAGGAGCAATATATAAAGGACCAAAGTTGGAAAATTGGGGACGCCTACATCTACACTTACGCTCTACAATTAATTTTTACAGCTTTCTAGCTTTTTAGTTATTTTCTTTTCAGCAACTTTGTTTCCGTTGCCTTAATTCATTCGCCATTCTTTTTAGAATTCCTTTTTCCCTTTTCCTTTCCGTTTTCCAGTTAGCCATAGTAGTAGTTTCCTACACTGGGGAACTACTACACTTTATTTAATTTTAGTAAGCATTTTGTATTGAAGAAGTAGAAGCCTACCGACTTGTGGAGGACTGCTCAAGTACTCCAAGATTCGCCATACTCTATTACTTCAATTGCCAGGTTTTTATTAAATTATCATTATTATTACCCAATTATTATTATAATTATGTTTTCCGCAATGTTGATCTGTTTATGCTATGTGTTTGCCTTATTTAACATGTCCGGCTAAATTACCGGTGTCGGTATGTAGCAATTTAATTAGATGGGATTTAATAATAGTCGGTGAAAACACTTTTTCTCAAACAATCTTTTAGGCTAAGGTTTTTAATTTAAATTTAATTAACTATATCACAAAAGCATGAGAAGCTATTTAATACGATTTTGCCACGAGAGTGGGAATTAACTAAGGTGAGAGCCAACAATCGCAAGAGCGTGAGGCTCGAGCTGGATAGTAAAAATTAGGCATTGAGTTTAAAAACAGAGAGAGCACTTTAAATGCAATTAGAACTTATTTATTTTTAAAAAGTAATTTTAACTTCAAATGGGACAGCGAGAGCGTACATTCTGACTTAAAGCTATAACCCGAATCAACAATCACGAGAGTGTGAGATAAAGCTTTTTAAATAAATATTTTCTACTGAGAGATGTTTGACATTTAAGCTATTCACCGGTGACTTATCGAATCCCTGATAATTAATGCGTTGCATACTGATTCCTTCCATCAATTCTTTCTTAAAACTAAATTTCCCTTAGATTTACTATTCTGCACCCGAACTTCTACTAATCATTCCCTTAGCTAAACATAGTGACGTTAGTAACACTAGTTTGACCATAGGTCCCTGTGGGATTGATATCTTTTAAAGCTAAAGCGACTGGACTGTGCACTTGCAGTCAAGTACCTGATAGACTATATTTTATATATAGTCACGACAAGCATCAATTGCTGACATGCTTCATATGGATGTATCTGACATTGTTGCTAATATGACTACCAAAGGTGGAATTCAAGGTCTCCCATCTGATTTTCTCATTGCCAAGCTACTTTGTTTGGGAAGGCCACGAGTGAGGACGCTTTTGAAGCCATATTTGTACTACTCATCTATGGGCTAGTGTTATTTCCCAACATCGACAATTTCGTGGATGTGAACGCTATTAGGATTTTCTCTTCTCTTAATCTCGTTCCGATTATGTTCGGTGACACTTATTTCTCTTTGCATATGAGGAATGCAAAGGGTGGTGGTTCCATTGTGTGTTGTCTGCCTCTGTTGTTCGGTGACACTTATTTCTCATTCCGATTATGTTCGGTGACACTTATTTCTCACTTGCCTCAGACGCTTGCCTTCAAGGAGAACAAGGGATGTCTACGGTGGTCTGTGAGACTTATGTCTCTCACTAATGATGATATCTTTTGGTATAACCGTGTTTATGATGGCCTTCAGATTATTGATTCTTGTGGTGAATTCTCCAATGTGCCTCTTCTTGGTACATGTGGTGGAATTAACTACATCCTGCTTTGGCTCGCCGTCAGCTTGGGTTCCCCTTAAAGGATAAACCTAACAATCTTTTGTTGGAAGGCTTATTCTTTCAAGAGGGTAAAGATCCCCAGAACTTGAAGGATAGAATGGTCCGCGCCTGGCGCAAGGTTCATAGGAAAGGGAGGAATAAGATTGGTCCGAAGAATTGTATTGCTATGGAACCTTACACCATTTGGGTGAGGAAGAGAGCTCTTGAGTATCGCATGTCGTACGAGTATCCGAGACCTGCCCCTATGTTATGGTTGGGCCTTCAGCCCTCCCTAATCGAGGCGTAGAGGAGTTGAGAGATGAAGACCCGTCGTGTGCATGGGTTCGTGAGCGTGAGGAACTTCTTCAGCAGCCCAAAGATAAGGATGCATTGATAGAATTTCTAGAGCATCAGGTTATCGATGAGCCTGATGATATGGTTACCTCTCTTCTTCCTCACTTATCTAGGTTTTGGAAGAGGAAGTATGATCAACTTGCCAAGGAGAAGGCCGATATGGAAGCAACTTATGAGAGAGGTAAAGAGGCTTCATGCAGCTTATCTTCCGATCTCAAAGGCTTTGGACGATTGCTTCTAGGGATCCATAGGATGTTCATTCTCCTTTTCTCTTGTATTGTATTTGGTTACCAAAACTGTACTACTTCATTGGTGTAAAAAGTTTCCAAATATTATTGCTATGAGTATTCCATATATGTCTTAAAAGTTGAATATTTTCAAATATTTGCAAATAGATCTCTATAAAGTTCCCCTAATTAAAAACCAATCATATGCACAAACATTGCATGCATCATATGCATAAGCAGGTTTTGTTCCGAGTTCTTGATCAGTGGTCTAACTCTTTGCCATTCATTTATTTTGAAGACAAGCTGACGCACCGATATAATATCAGAGCCAATCATCCGAGGATAATGGAGCATCTAGAGCAAGAGAACAGGGATTTGAAGGAAGAGATTGCTAGGCTGACTGCCATGATGGAGTCAGTCCTGGCCGCATAGAGCCAAGCTTCACCAACTCCTGCAACTCCTCCCTCGAGGACTGTTATATCTGAGATAGCAACTTCAACCATGCCTGCTGCAACAACCCACTTTGCTCCGTCTATGCCAGCCGGGTTCCCTTGGGGAATGCCTCCCAATTTCATACCTGAGGTTTTTTCTCCTACTCTCGCTTCTCTGCCGGCATCTAGCCCGGTCCTGTCTGTGCCACCTCCCGTTGTGCACACCGTTCCCCGTGTTGAAGACACCATCTATCATTCTGAGCCGTCTGAGGGCCTGGACGTATATGAAAAGATGTACGAAATGAAAGATCAATTCCTTGAGCTACGCAAGGAACTGAAGACTCTGAGGGGGAAGGGCCTCTTTGGGAAAAATGTTGCTGAGTTGTGCCTAGTGCCCAACGTGAAGATCCTTATTAAATTCAAAGTGCCTGAATTTGAGAAGTATAAGGGAAATACATGCCCGCTCAACCATCTTGTGATGTATGCTCGCAAGATGTCAACACAGACCGACAACGACAAACTGCTGATCCACTACTTTCAGGATAGCCTGACAGGTGTTGCGCTCCGGTGGTATATGGGGCTGGAGAGCGCAAGCATCCCTCTTTCAACAATTTAGGCGAGGCCTTCGTCAAGAAGTATAAATATAATGTGGATATGGCTCCAGACAGGGACCAGTTGAGCGTGATGTCCCAGAAAGAGAAAGAGACCTTCAAGGAGTACGCCCAGAGATGGCAAGAACTGGCAACTCAGATAGTGCCACCCCTAGAAGAGAAGGAGATGACAAAGATCTTTTTGAAGACTTTGAGCTCTTTCTATTATGAAAGAATGATAGCTAGTGCTCCCTCAGACTTCACCAAAATGGTGAATATGGGGATGAGATTAGAAGAAGGGGTATGTGAAGAACGGTTATCTAGAGATGACAACTCTTCAGCAAAGAAGTATGGAGGCTTTGCTAGGAAGAAAGAGGGAGAGACTCATGATGTGTCCTCTCACATTAAAAGAAGGCCCTCTGTAAGGAGGAAGGATGTGCGTCCAACCATCAACCAACACCAGGTGGCTCATATAGCACCTTCTTTTAGAGAAGTTCATCATCAACAACAACAACATCATCAACAACAACATGCCTACCAGCCTCGTAACAATAATAACACCAACACCAGCAACCACGAGAGGAAAAGGGTAACTTTTGACCCGATTCCAATGACATATGCTGAATTGTATCCTTCCTTAATCGATAGGAAGCTGATAACTTTTCGAGATCCTCCCGCTGTACCAACCAATCCTCAGTGGTGGTATAAGCCAGAGCTTCATTGTGTATATCATTCCGGTGCTCCCAGACATGACATGGAGAACTGTTACCCATTGAAGACCAAGGTGCAAGACCTTGTGAGAAGTGGGATATTGTTTTTTGAGGACGTAGGTCCAAATGTCAAGAAGAACCCATTGCCCGAGCATGGGAAGGCAACTGTTAATATGGTCCAGGGATGCCCTAGCAAGTACAAAGTCCTTTATGTGAATGACATAAGGCAATCTTTGGTCGAGATGCATAAGCTGTTGTGTGAACACAACCATTACGAGCATGACCATGATAGGTGCCAGGTGTGCACTATCAATGAGAGAGGATATTGTCAAGTAAGAAGGGACATCCAAGAGATGAATGATCAAGGGATGATTGAAATACTTCAGAATTGTAATGAGGACGAAGTCGATATTATCTCCCATGTATTTAGGATTCCTGAGCCTGTTGTCGTCAAGTATGATGGCAGCAAGAAGAAGGTATCGCCAGCTCTTGTGATAAAACCTGCGGGCCCTGTTCCCTATGTATCAGACAAAGTTGTTCCCTACCGATATAACGCAGTTATGCTGGAGGATGGAAAGGAGGTGTCGTTGCCCTCAACTTCTGTGGTGAGCATTTCTGATGTTAGTGGTGTGACCCATAGTGGTCATGTTTTCTCGGTGCAGTCGAAATCCCATGAAGACGTTGTGAAGAGAACTGCTGTTAATCTTGTCGATCCTGTAGGGACTTCTTCTCAAAACAATTATGTTCCTGTTGTTGACCCTGTTGCTGTCCAAAATAACAACACTCCTATCCTGGTTGGCCAGTCTGGCATCTTGAAAGAGGATAGTGATGAGATGCTGAGGCTCATCAAAAGAAGTGAATATAATGTTGTTGATCAATTGCTACAAACTCCATCAAAGATATCTGTCTTATCTTTGTTGATGAATTCTGAGCCACACCGCGAAGCTTTGCAGAGGGTGTTGGACGTGGCATATGTGGACCACGATGTCACAATTGAGCAGTTTGATAGCATTGTTGCAAATATAACTGCTTGCAACAACTTGAGCTTCTATGATGTTGATCTTCCCGAGGAGGGAAAAGACCACAATTTGGCTTTACACATATCTATGAATTGTAAAGACGATGCCCTATCCAATATGTTGATGGACACAGGGTCATCCCTTAATGTGTTGCCAAAATCCACTCTTGCTAAACTCTCGTATCAAGGGCCTCCCATGAGGCAGAGTGGAGTGGTGGTGAAGGCGTTTGATGGATCGCGTAAAACTGTGATCGGCGAATTAGAACTCCCGATCAAGATTGGACCTAGTGATTTCCAGATCACTTTCCAGGACATGGACATTCATCCGTCTTATAGCTGTTTTCTTGGCAGACCATGGATTCACGAGGCAGGCGCCGTGACATCCACCCTACACCAAAAGTTAAAGTTCGTGAAGAAAAAGAAGTTGGTGGTGATAGGGGGAGAGAAGGCTCTCTTGGTCAATCATTTATCTTCCTTCTCCTATATTGATGATGAGGATGAGGTTGGGACTCCGTTCCAAGCCTTATCTATTGCTGAGCCTTCGAGGAAAGGACTTTCTTCATTTGTCTCCTATAATGATGCAAAGTTGGCCACTGAGCATGGTGCAACTACTAGTTTGGGGAAAATGATAAAGTTGGAAGATAACAAGTCCCGAGCTAGTATAGGGTATTCCTCTGGTGTTTCCAATGATCGTGGGCTGTTCCAGAGTGGGGGTTTTATCCACACCATGGAAGATCAAGAAGCTGCTGCCATTGTGGAAGATGATGAAGAGGAAGACCTTGGCAACTTTTTCATACCTGGCGGGATCTGCAATAATTGGGTCGCTGTTGATGTTCCAACAGTTATCCACAAGTCAACGTAATATGTTCATTTTGTTTGAAAACCCTTCTCCCATGCCAAAAGGAGAAGTAAAGACATTGTTGGCACAATTTGATTAATACAATGATATTCATTCAATAATCACATGTTAAATGTTTATTTTTCCAAAATTATTTTTCCTTTTCCCTTTTTGCATGAAATTGGTAATCCCTATAAAACCCTAAAGAGAGAATAAAATCAATATTTTCATCTGCATAATGATTTGCTTTGTTTGAATTCTGAAATCTCTTTTATACTCAAAATCATTATGCAGGTTAATTAAACCCATTGAACATAATGATCCAACACCATCTCCCAACTTTGAGATCCCTGTATTTGAGGCAGAAGAAGATGATGTTGTTGAGATTCCTGATGAGATTACCCGTCTGCTTGAGCACGAGGAGAAGATCATTCAGCCGCATCTTGAGAATCTGGACACAGTTAATTTGGGGTCTGAAGACTGCATTCGTGAAGTAAAGATTGGGTCACTCCTTGAAGACTCTGTTAAGAAGGGGTTGATTGAATTTCTACGAGAATATGTCGACGTCTTTGCCTGGTCATATGAAGACATGCCTGGTCTAGATACTGATATCGTGCAACATTTCTTATCGTTGAAGCCTGAGTGTATGCCCGTGAAGCAAAAGCTCAGAAGAACTCATCCTGATATGGCAGTGAAGATTAAAGAAGAAGTTCATAAGAAAATTGATATGGGGTTTCTGGTGACTTCTACATATCCTCAATGGGTGGCCAATATTGTGCTTGTACCTAAGAAAGACGGAAAAGTACAAATGTGTGTGGATTACAGTGACTTGAATAAAGCTAGTCCGAAAGATGATTTTCCTCTACCACACATTGATATGTTGGTGGACAATACAACTAAATTCAATGTATTATCATTTATGGACGTATTTTCCGGATATAACCAGATTAAAATGGCACCCGAGGATATGGAGAAGACAACATTCATCACACCTTGGGGAACATTCTGTTATCGAGTAATTCCCGTCGGTTTGAAGAACGCCGGAGCCACGTATCAACGCGCTATGATTACCTTGTTTCAAGATATGATGCATAAGGAGATTGAGGTGTATGTCGATGATATGATTGCAAAGTCGAAAACGAAAGTTGAACATGTTGAACACTTGTTGAAGCTTTTCCAGCGTTGGAGGAAGTATAAACTCCGCTTGAATCCGAACAAGTGGACATTTGGAGTCCGTTCCGGCAAGTTATTGGGCTTTATTGTTAGCGAAAGAGGTATTGAAGTTGATCCTGCCAAGGTCAAAGCAATACAGGAGATGCCTGGGCCCAAAACTGAGAAGCAAGTTCGAGGTTTTCTTGGCCGCTTGAATTACATTTCGAGATTTATATCCCACATGACTGCCACATGTGCGCCTATATTCAAGCTCCACCGGAAATATCAGCGTCATGATTGGACCGAGGATTGCCAAAAGGCATTTGATAGTATCAAAGAGTATTTGTATGAGCCTCTGATTCTGTCTCCGCCTGTTGAAGAGAGACCGTTGATTATGTACTTAACTATGCTTGATGATTCCATGGGTTGTGTCCTTGGTCAGCAAGATGAATCAGGAAAGAAAGAATATGCAATATACTACTTGAGCAAGAAGTTTACTGATTGTGAGTCTCGGTACTCGATGCTTGAGAAGACATGTTGTGCTTTGGCTTGGGCTGCTAAGCGCTTACGCCAATATATGCTGAATCATACGACTTGGTTGATATCTAAAATGGATCCAATCAAGTATAACTTTGAGAAGCCTGCTTTAACCGGGAGGATTGCCCGTTGGCAGATGTTGTTATCTGAGTATGATATTGAGTATCGAGCTCAAAAAGCTATCAAAGGTAGTATCTTGGCTTACCATCTGGCACATCATCCAATTGAAGATTATCAATCTGTTCAGTACGACTTCCCTGATAAGGAAATTCTGTATTTGAAGATGAAAGATTGTGACGAGACCACACTCGATGAAGGACTAGAGCCTGGTTCCCGATGGGGTATGGTATTCGATGATGCTGTCAATCAGTATGGAAATGGTATTGGGGCAGTAATTATTACTCCTCAAGGCACACATTTTCCTTCTATAGCAAGGCTAACTTTCAAATGCACGAATAATATGGTGGAGTATGAGGCTTGTATTATGGGTTTGGAAGAGTGTATTGATCTTAGGATCAAACATCTTGATGTTTATGGTGATTCGGCCCTTGTTGTTAATCAGATTAAGGGTGAATGGGAGATGAATCAGCCTGGCCTCATCCCATACAGAGATTATGTGAGGAGGATTTAAACTTTCTTTACTAAGGTTGACTTCCATCATATTCCTCGAGATGAGAATCGGATGGCAGATGCTCTTGCTACGCTTGCTTCAATGATTGTGGTGAGGTATTGGAATGAAGTCCCCAATATTATGCTTCAATGATTGTGGTGAAGTATTGGAATGAAGTCCCCAATATTACCATGATGCGCTTGGATAGACCAGCTCATGTGTTTGCAGTAGAAGAAGTGAAAGATGATAAGTCGTGGTATTATGATATCAAGTGTTTTCTCCAAAGTCAAACTTACCCGCCTGGGGCATATGTTAAAGATAAGAAGACTTTGAGGAGATTATCTGGCAGTTTCTACCTCAATGGTGATGTGCTTTACAAGAGGAATTTTGACATGGTTCTGCTCAGATGCGTGGATAGACACGAAGTAGACCTGTTGATGACTGAAGTCCATGAGGGTTCATTTGGTACTCATTTCAATGGACATGCCATGCCAAAGAAGATGTTGAGAGCATGCTACTATTGGCTGACAATGGAGTCTGACTGCTACAAATATGTGAAGAAATGCCACAAGTGTCAGATTTATGCGAATACGATTCATATTCCCCCGACACTTCTGAATGTTATTTCCTCACCATGGCCCTTCTCCATGTGGGGAATTGATATGATTGGCATGATTGAACCAAAATCGTCAAACGGTCACCGTTTTATTCTCGTAGCTATTGATTACTTCACCAAGTGGGTTGAAGCGACATCGTATGCAAATGTGACCAGGCAGGTGGTCGTGAAGTTTATTAAGAACCAACTTATATGCCGATATGGTGTGCCAGACAAGATCATTACTGATAATGGATCTAACTTGAACAACAAGATGATGAAAGAGTTGCGTAGCGAGTTCAAGATTGCACATCATAATTTTTCTCCCAATAGACCCAAGATGAATGGGGTTGTTGAAGCTGCTAACAAGAACATCAAGAAGATTATTCAGAAGATGGTTGTTACGTACAAAGATTGGCATGAGATGCTGCCATTTGCTTTGCATGGCTATCGTACATCTGTCCGCACTTCAACAGGGGTAACGCGTTTCTCTCTTGTATATGGCATGGAGGTTGTGCTCCCCATGGAGATTGATATCCCATCAATGAGAGTCTTGATGGAAGCCAAGTTGACTGAGGCCGAATGGGTTCAGAGTCGTTATGACCAATTGAACTTGATTGAAGAGAAGAGATTAACTGCCATGTGCCATGGTCAGTTGTATCAGCAAAGGATGAAGAAAGCCTTTGATAAGAAGGTCAGGCCTCGTGTGTTCCGAGAAGGTGACCTCGTGCTCAAGAAAGTCTTGTCTTTCGCGCCCGATTCCAGGGGCAAGTGGACTCCATACTATGAAGGTCCATACGTTGTTAAGAGAGCCTTTTCAGGCGATGCTTTGTTGCTCACAACTATGGTTGGGGAGGATTTCACTCGTCCTATGAATTCAGATGCAGTCAAGAAATACTTCGCCTAAAAATAAAAATAGAACAACTCGCTATGTTGAAAACCCGAAAGGGCGACTTAGGTAAAAATGAGCGTCTCGGTCGATTGAAAACCCGAAAGGTCGGTCCAGGAAAAAGTTAGAGATATAAAAAATGAATATATATATCCCGCTAGATTGAGTACCTCACTTTGGGGCAATCTAGGCAAAAATTAGAGATTTGGCAAGTAACTGCATCTTGACAGGGCTTTGCTCTACAATAGTCATCTGTCAAAGATTCTCTTTCAGCCATCATCAACTGAAGCTTCAAATACAGTGGATTCAGAGTTGGTGGAGAAACGGTCATCATGTTCAATGTAGCCCTTTTTCCATGTATATCACCAATTTCAAATTTGTAAAGATCCATGGAGTCTCGCCATTTGCGGACTACCATTCCATTAAATAAATTTGGGCTTTTATCCAATTCTTGGCACTCTTATTTGTTTATGTTTAACAAAGGTTTGCATGTTTTAATTGATAAATATCATTGTTTTAAACAAATAAAGTTTTATAAACTGTTTTAAACAAAATGAACATTCACAATGACTGAAAGGATAGTCGAAACGTCTTCAGTGCTCTCCCAAGGATAGTACGATTTCCCAAAGGGAAAGACATTTGTTCACATTCTGGCATGCTTATGTCCTCTTCATCAACTTTCATGCTGTCTCTTCATCAAGAAGTGGTTTAGAGCAGTTGGTGAAGGTTTTTTTCCCTTTTCATCCCCAGCATGACTCGTGTTGACGAAGGATTCATTTCTGATTCCCTCAGCCCAAACATGTTTCCCTTGAGGGTTGCCTACAGTTTATCCCCGACCAGTTTGTTTGACCCGAGTTTGATCATTTGTATCCCCTCCGTGGTTGAAAATTTCTTCTAAGAATTGAGAGATGTTAGGAAAATGTGTTGCTTCCTTCCCCAGCGGAGTAAATTGTTTGTCTCCCCTTAGCTAGAAGTCTCTCCAGCAGCTAGAAGGGAACATTTTGATTGATGGGTATCTGTTTGGCGTTGAGCTCCACGGAATTGTATATCTTGCTTCAATAAGTTCTCCTGCAGAGTTTCTTCTACGTTGGATCTTATAAATTTCAGCCACCTGTTCCCGAGAGTGGATGAGAGTTAGTGGCAGTTGGAAGTTGTGACCTTGCTTATCCCCAGAGGTGATCAATGTATTCCAGTATTTGATCATCCCCACCATAACTGATTCTCTTGTAGGTTGTACCCTTCTTCTTGAGATGTTGTGCCGAATGTTCGTTCGTGATTCTCGGATTTGTTTGTGTTAAATATGTCTATATGTCAGCATTAATCATACGTAAATCATGCATATACATGCATAATCATAGCATTCAGATATTCATGTTGCATTCTTTTCCATATCTCTTTGCTTGTTATCTTCTATTATTGGTGAATCGATCTTCCCCAAGCAGATGTTTGTGTCTGATCTCTCCATATAGAGTCAGCCCCATAGGCAGAAAGTGTCTATCTTTCCTTCTTTATTCCCTCGTGAGTTATATCCTCATCGGGTTGAGTCTTGTTTAACCGCGTCTTTCTAATTTGTTCCTAGATTGACTCCTTTCTTGCTATCTCCTGCACTTCCCTATGATTTCGTTGTTCAATTGCTCAATAACCAGTAATTGTTAAGTCTTTTCCCCAATGGATCTTGTGGCCTTCTACCCAGTAACCGGTAGTTGTAAGTCCTATTTCTGTGGCCTTCTACCCAGTAACCGGTAGTAGTAAGTCCTATTTCTGTGGTTTTCTACCCAGTAGCCGGTAGATGTAAACCCCTCTTTGTTGGTTATCTTTACCTAATAACCGGTATTGATATTCATTCCTTTCCGAGTGTACCACCCAGTAATCGGTGATATATCTCTTGGATAATTGCTCTTATCAAGCAATTCATCCCCGCTAAGTCATCTTTCATTTACCCTTGTTTGGTAATGATTGTTTCTGCTTCTGATTGGTCATCATTTTGTACCCAGTAACCGGTATCCCGATGTCCTTTCTTTCCGGTTGATTTATCCTTCATTAACCCAGTAACTGGTTATGGATAATCTTCCATGTGAGTATGTTATCTATGTTACGACGGTAATAGATAATATATCTCATGCGCTCTTTAGTCGAAGTCTTTTTTCTCCCCAGTTGAGTAAGATTCATATCTCCTTGTGGAATTGAATGTCCATCCTGTAAGTTGAGTTTGCTTTTTCAGCTCTCCTTTCGAATGATGAGTGTTTTGGATATGTTCCCAATTCACGCCTGGTTGGTCACCTATTATATGCCCAGTAACCGGTATCCCTGGTGTTCTTTCCTTCTGCTCCCTATTATGACTTTTGTCCCCTGTGGAGTCAGATTTTCCTGAGTTGAGATGTACCTTTTAGGTCCTCCTCAGATGTTTCGGATGATTGATATCTCTCACCCTTATATCGGTCGTAGATATTTTTTCTCCCTGAGCGTGTTGTTCTTTTACCCAGTAACTGGTGTTTTGATGACATGTCTCTCTTTGAGTTTATTACCCAGTAGCCGGTAATATCTCATTATGTTCTTTCTCAGCTGATTCCTTTATGGACATCCCCGTCTGAGTCCGGATTTTTATCCGAAGTATCCTTTGTGGATAATTTTCCTGTATTAGCATATTCCCCAATACATGCATCTTTGCATCAGCTCAAGTCTTTCCACCGACTTACTTTTGTGGAATCCCTTAGTGTCTCCTAGCAAGTTTTCAAGTCGTGACATGCTCACGCACTTTTACCTTTATTTCCCCCAGTGTCTTTGTCTCCCTAGCGAGTGTGTTACTCCTTTGGATTTTCAGTTTCTCCTGAATTCTTTTCCTTCGTGGCAATTATTCACCATGAAGATTTTATTTGGCATACATACATTTGCATCAAGAGGTCTCTTAGGGACCAAAATTCGTCTCTTTGTTATTATTTAAGCCCATTCTACCTCGTCGAGACGAAGATTTTAACCTTCATATCTCCGTCTAGAATGACCTTAAATAGGGACATCTGTAAGACCCTAATTTTGACCCTAAGATCCCTCATGGCATCATATCATTGCTCAGTGCATTGCCTCAAGGATCATAGCATGTTTGGCTCCTTAACCCTAGGTCTGGGACTTGTGTGAATGGTTTGAGACCACCAAGCATACTTGTATTGTATATTGTTGCTTTTATTATTTTGATTACTAACCAAAAGCATAAAAATATGTCATTAACTCTTTTTGTTTTGAAGCTCAAGTGATCATGTGCTCCCATGCTCCTAGGAGGCTCCTAAGCTCAATGAAATGGCTAGATGAAGATGAGAATAAGCATGGAAATGGTCCACAAAGTTCCTAACCATCATATATGTCTCCCAAGTATCTCAATTTTCCAATTTGATCAAGATAACCCAAAGGGCTTGAGGATTGTTTCCCAAGGAAACCCTAATTCAATTGTGCTTTGATTGTGCCTTGCTCATGAAGCAACCTTAACATAAGCAAATTTAATCAAGAGAAGTTATTTAATTAATCATTTTATGCATATATGAGCTAAGTGAGGCCCATCAATCATTCATTCATCAAGATTGGAAGTTTGGACTTGGAAAGTTGACCAGTCAAGTCATCTTACTAAACTGAGGATCACTGGGATACAACTTTTGGTGTGTTTGTCAAATGAATATGACCCCAAGAGAAAAACTATTCTTAAGAACCATATGAACAACTTTCATGTTCATAAAAAAATCCATTTGAAACTTGGAAGGTCATCATTCATTTCAAAACATTATAGGTCATTTTGACTGAAACCCTAATTTTAGGTCAACTTCCCAAGGAGCTAACTTCCTTATTTTTTATGATTTTGAGGTGATACCAAATGCATTGGAAAGTTTAAGATGTCTAATTTAAATGTTATGTTGGATAAAATTTCATAATCCTAAAATAAATACATGTGATAATACAAAACATTATAGGTCACTTTGGACCTAAGTCATTGAATTTGAAAAATGCCCAACTTCAAGTGTCCATAACATTCTCATGAAAAATCCAAAAGATGCAAAATTTAAGTCTAAATTTATCACCTTGAGAATATATAAAACTTTTTTGTTTTATGTTTTTCTATTTGAAGCTTGCATCATTGTAACAGAAGGGCTTGAAGATGCTTGCTTTTGGTGAAAATTTTCAAAGGAGACTTAGACATGTTTTGTACCCAAACTTTCACAGCCAGTTTTCATTAATTTCCAAGCTCCAAATTAATTTTTGCCCAACATGACTTTTGTTCCTTATTTCAAGAGCTTTCTAACCATTACTCACATTAATTTTTTGGACTTTCCATGTGTGAGTTTCGAAGAGCTTTCTGTTTAGGTTCATTTTTGCATTTCACATTAAAACTTGATGTGCAAGCTTGTGCAATCCATTGTGCACGTCCAATTCATTTCCAGGTGGTATCAGCAAGGATTTGCACCCATCATTGGGCCTTACATGCTCCTGTACATGCCCATGCAAGAGGAATTCAAATTCCATTCACACGAGGAAACCATGCTTGCCAATCCATTTCAGCTATAAATAAGTGTGCATTCTCATTCAATTGGCAACCAAGTGGAGATCTGAATTGCTGCTGAATTGAAATCCAAACCCTTACTAAAGGAATTTTCAGTTTTCTATTTCTCTTTTAAGCTTGAAATTCAACATCATTAGTTGATTTTCAAAGCTCAATTCCTTAACCTAGCATCATCATCGCACTTCCAGAGCAAAAGTAGATCAAGAGCTTGAAGGATTCGTGTTGTTTGAAGCTTCATTTCAGAGGTAGAACCTCAAACTTTTTTGATTTAGATCTTGCAATACAATGTGAGTTCCTTTGGTTGATGCTGTTTTCTGAAGTCCTCTCACATGAGGCAGGCCAGTGGTGGTCTTAATTTTGCAAATCATGCCATTTCAGTTCATGCACCATGATCTGCAAGCTCACGTTTCTCTCTAAATAGGAATTGTGAGGATGATCCAAGGTTATAGTGGTGATGTACATCACCTCATCTTCATTTTGATGCCTTTATTTTTATTTTCATTGCAATTTATTTCCCTGCACGTGGTGGCCGGAAATGGTTAGATCGCCGAAGAAGATGGTGGTTTCCACCACCATCCCCACATGTTTGCTTTAGAGCCATTGGATCATGCATACACGTTTTAATCTTGGCCTTTCTTTATGTTGACTCATTTTAATGCAAGGTGTAGCGCGCTTGACTCAGGTGTATCATGTATCCGCGCCTTAGAGCCATGTGATCATTGCCACGTCAATTAATGAATTGATCTGATGACGCTGGATTTTTCTATTTTTCTAATTTTCTTTTAATTTCAGTTAATTCCTTTTATTTTCAAAAATTCATAAATATTTTATTTGAAGTCACAAAAATATGAGACCAATGCCAAAACATTTCTTGAAAAATCTAGTTTCACATTTTGATTTTTAATTATTTTTGTGACTTCATTTAATATTTTTAATTGATGCTACTGCCGCCACCACCACCACCACCACCACAAAACATCCAACAAGTAACCACCTATGCACCTTCCGAACCTTCACTACAAGATATTCTCAAGCAAATGGCTGTAAATAGTCTCCAATTTTAGCCGCGAACAAGTTCTAGTATTCATAATTACATACACAGATTGGACAACTTGCCACTTCAATGAATGCCATGCAGCATGTTCAAGGATCAAACTAACTACCTTCCCAACTAGTAATGAATCCAAAAGTCCCTAATGTGAGTGCAATTTATTTGAGATCCATAAATAGTTTTGAATTAGCCCTAACACCAGAAAAAAAATTAACAAAGTTGTCGAGCCCATAGTTTATCCCATACCTAAGCCTAATTCTGATGTTGTGGTTGAAACTGAAAAAGAACAAGAGAAAGAATATGTGCCACATATTCCTTTCCCATAAAGAGTATTGAAAAATAAAAAGTTGGATGAGGAAGATAAGGATAAAGAGATATTGGACATATTCAAAAAGGTGGCTGTAAACATTCCTCTTCTTGATGTGATTAAGCAAATTCTAAAATATGCCAAGTTTCTAAAAGACTTATGTACTCACAAGAGGAGATTGAAGGGGAATGAGGGAGTGAATATGGGAACAAATGTTTTTTCCTTCATACAGCCTAACGTTTCAACTCTCACCCAGACCATGCCCTAAATATGCAAGGATCCTGGAACTTTTGTTATTCCATGCACCTTTGGGGATAGTAAATTTGAAAATTGCATGTTGGATTTAGGACCTTCTATTAATGTTATGCCTACTTATGTTTATAATAATCTTGATTTTGGTATTTTGCAGAATATAGGTTTAACCATTCAGTTGGCAAACAAAAGCAATGCCCGCCCTGCTGGAGTAGTAGAAGATGTACTTGTTCAAGTTAATGACTTGATTTTTCCTGTTGATTTTTACATTCTAGACATGGAAGGAGAAACTAAGTCAAATAGGACACCCATCATTTTAGGAAGACCATTCATGAAAATAACAAAAACAAAAATTAATGTTGATGATGGAACAATGTCCATAGAGTTTGGTGATATCATTACTAAGTTTAACATCTTTGATGCTATGAAATACCCCATGGAAGAACATTTTGTTTTTCACATTGGGTTGCTTTCTGATTTAGTTGATGATACTTATTCGGAGTTTTTATCTAATTTTCCATCATTATCATATTTTGATGATAATTACTATTAGGATTCATGTACTGACACTAACCTTTTCTCTATTTATGCTGAGATTGATGCTGCTTTGCAGGTTGACATTTTCCCTATAGATAAAGTTATAGATGAAACTGTTTATACAACTAAAGCTCTCGACATCCCGGCTTCCCCAACTAAACCTTCTATTGAATAACCACCTTCTCTAGAACCTAAACCACTTCCTGCAGATTTATATTATTCATCAAAGCTTCAATTTAAGCAGGAAGAGAGTTTATTGCAGGAACATAAGAAGGGAATTGGATGAACCTTGGGTGACACTCGTGATATTAGTCCATCCATATGTATGAATAAGATCTCACTTGAAGATGGAGAAAATTAATGAGGCAACCCCTTAATCATTTGATTCTTGATGTTGTGAAAAATGAGATCACTCTCACTTACTCATTCTACACTTTTACTTCTCGAAGACCCCTCTTTGATCCTGGAATAAAAGATGAAGGCACTACTAAAAATTTCAAGAATAATGGACATTGCCCAAAGCTACTCCATGAGAGCCCCACTTTGGAAGAAGATATTGTAGAAGAGCTCTCTTTAGGAAAAAGTTGCTTATGCAATAATATATTTGCATTAACTCCTTAAGTATGTTCTTTCCTATCTCTGCTCTCTCTGTCTCTTATTTTATACTTATGTTATTTCATTGAGGATAATGTGTATCTTAAGTGTGGGGGAGGGAATCATTTACTTGTGTGTTTTCTTGTTTTCTTTTACTTACTTGCTTTCATTTGTTTTTTTGTTCGCTTTCTTAAATAAAAAAATTGCATGATTTTTTATTGGTTTTTGAGTTCTAAGTGTTGTGTGAGTAATTTATCTGTTCTATTGATTAAAGACTTATGGTGTGATGTGATTGACTTGCTGTGAATTCTATAGGTAGGACTAAACTCTGAATTACGCATCATTTGTGGTAGATCATTTACCTTGTGAGATTTTGAGCCTAATAATGGATAACATTAAAAAATCCATCTTTTTCTTTATTGTGTGTTTCACTCATGTGTGTTAGTCTCTAGATAGATAATTGACCTTTGTTTAAGCTTTTTGTTTACTTGCGTACACTGATATTATAAAGGCAACTTGTTTTTGTTTTATTTATTTTTTTAGCCAGTTAGCCAAAAAGCTAACCCTGAATATATCATCCCTTGTTTGAAAACTCCTTGAGTCTATTATCTTATTCTTTGTTTAAAACTCATTACAAGCTGAAAAATGAAAAACAATGTTATCACCCTATTCAAATGGTTGAAGGAGTCTTGTTTAGAGTTGTGTGGGGTTGAATTGTTATAGTTGTGATACTTCAAAAGTTGGCAGAAAAGAAAAAGAAAAAATTGAAAAAGAACAAAAATGGAAAAAGAAAAGAAGGATGACAATACACATTCCTTCTGGAAAAAAAAGAATAAAATAAGAAGAGAAAAGAGAAATATATGCAAGGTTGTTATGTGAAAATGAATGAAGTTTTTTATAGTTCATCTCCCGTAGTTTCTTCCAATTTTCTCTTGACCCTTTGAATTTTAGCCTAGTACTCCTTAGGATCAATCTCACCCTTATCTTGACCAAGTTACAGCCGAAATAAAAGTCCTTTTGATCTTTGTGTGCATGTATTTCAATTGTGTATGTTAGAGTCTTTTTAAGAAAGTAGGTGCAAGTCCAAGGATATGTCACAATGTTGACAATGTTTGATGTAACACCCTAACAACTCCAATGCAAAATAATACAAAATCAAAACAACTATACACATAGTGTGTCACTCAAACATAACATAGACTTGCTCCATAACACATGTTAGATAAAACATGTAATACTTAAACATATGCCATCACATACTCACATTTACATAGGCTCATCACAACGGAAAATAATTCAAATAAAGTAACTCAACAATGCATAACATAACAAGTTACAAGTTAAATACTTGCATCAATAACATATGAATAATAATAAACAATAAAACAAAACGTTTGCCTTCCCAGTGTTATAGATCAGAACAACGAAATCTAAATATGGCATAAAACAGGAAAAAGAAGAACAACCACAATGCCATCCTATAGCTTCTAAGCAGCTACTCATTAACTTGCTCGTCTGTACCCCAAGAAGGAGCACAAAATCACACAAATAACAAAGGGATAAGAATATGCTCAAAATATATAATGATGCTAAAGTATGCAAGTGTGGCCTAAGAAAACATCAACAATCACATATATTATTCACACCATTTATGCACCATTCATTCACATTAATCACATAAGTATTCTCATTCACCAATATCGACATAATCATTCAAATACATATGCAAACAATGAATGCAATCTATTCAACGCCACGACTCAACATACATGCGGTACTATTATGGACAACACAAGTACATCCCCCTCTTGAATTCCCACCTTAGAGACAAAACACACCAATTCACTACTAACACCTTTAGTAACGCTTCACTGATTCCCATTAGAACCAACTACTCGCTCCTGATACCGCACCATTGGACCCGGGCCACCAAAAATTGGACCGAAGCCCTTACACCATGATGCATGACTTTTAACAACATGCAATATCACCAAATTATCACAATATAAATTTCACCGTTATGCACAACATCACAATATCATAACACTTTACTAATTCCACAAGAAACAATAAGTAACACCAAAATACCTCCAACAGTAGCCAAGCAGTAGTATAAAAATAGTACAACCTCAAAAATCGGAACCGAGAACTTAATTCCATGCAACTGAGTAGATGACGCTAATTCTGGCAGCATGACGAGTTGCCTGTCACGAGGGTGACGCCCGTCAGCCGCACACTTCACCTCACACGTCATCACTTAGACGTTCGTCCCATAAAATTGTCCATGGGGACCATGACGTTCGTCCAATAAAATTGTGCCTAGGGACCATCACGGTCTACCCATCAGGCAGCTAACGCCCGTCAAGGCCTCAAAGGCTACGACGACCTGGTCGTCATGAGGGTGACACCCGTCACCTTGAAGCAGAAAATAAAATCTTCTGTTTTGGCTATCGAGTTTAATTCAGAACTCTAATTTCCCTTCCCAACTCTTAATTAAATCAACAATAATAGGGAAAACATTATCTAACATCGAAGCATCATTTATCCATCAATTAATATGCAATTTCTTCATTTAATCATATGTTTTATATGTTTTGTTCATCAATATCATAACTCACATACAAACACCAATTCATACCATCTTAACTAACAAGAACACACAATTTTCATGGTAAAGTAATACATGAATTTCATATAATACAACTGACGTACCTAAAAAAATAAGAACATGACGCTTGCGAAGTGCAATCGCACACTTGTGGGATGGACTTAATTGTGTCGCCACCGAACTTTATTTATTCCCCAAAGGGGAAAGGGAAAATATAGATAAAAGCCCTAAAAAGAACGACTATGATATTGGTCATCACAACCAAATCAGGGTTCGGGAGTCAATTATGGAAGGGAAATGTATTAACACCCCTCACATTTGTTGTACTCAATGGGAACCATTGGTTAGTTGTGCGCATTAGTGCTAGATTAGAAATGTTAGGCTTTTAGAGTTATTAAAAGGGAAAAGGATGGGACAAAAATGTTTATTTTTTATTAGGGTGCCTGACGAGACTTTGAATCTCGCTCCTACGTATCTCTGGGTGCCATGGAGAACTCAAGGCATACATAGTTCTGGGTAGAAAATGTTAGTTTGTTGGTCAATTTTAGCGAAAGCTATTTTGTGTCAATTGACGGAAAAAATTTGCTTGCTACCCAAAACAAGTGGAGAATGGAACATTTACATCACGATAGAATGAATTTACAAATCAACATTCATGGGAAATGTCTCTAGCTTACTCACACATTCAAGTGGACGAAGCATTGTCTAGCATCGTCTCTAGATAAAATATCCTTCGTTTGTGAAAAGGGTTTCAAAGTTATCACGCGGTGGCGAGAAAATAGTTTGATTAGTTTAATGTATTTTGGATGAAGGCGAGAGCTTGGATGGGCGAGATATCCATCTCGAATTCTAGCCTCTGGAGCTCGTGGTATCCACCACGTTCCTTTTCCATCATATTTGCAATAGGGTTTTTATATTTTGAGATGTTTTTGAGGTTTTTATTGAGAAAAGGTTTGCGAAAGTCGGTTGAAAGTTTTGAGTGATGGTGAGAACTTGGATGGGCGAGATATCCATCCCATATCCTAGCCTTTGAGCTCGTGGTATCCACCTCGTTCCTTTTCCATCTTTACTAAAAAGTATTTAATATGAATTAAGTGTTTTTGAATTTTGATTTATGAAAATTAACTCGATGTTGATCAAGCATTTGATTTATGTGGCGAATGATCGAAAATGATTTGAAGGTGAAATGAAATAGTTTGAAATGGATTTTAGTTTAGAATGGTGGAAACTTGGTGTTGACCAAGTGTTTTTGAAAATGAAACTCGGTGTTGACCAAATGCTTTTATTTTATTCTTGGAAAAGGTTGATTTGACTTTATTTTATCTATTATCTAATTAATTATTTTATTCTACCTAATAGAAAGTAAAAGCAATAAAGATAAATAACAATTACAAACAAAGGATGGGGGATACACTTGTCATTTGGGCAATATGAAAGCGAGCAAAATGCGATCCCATCAAAGAAATAAATGTAAACCAACAAGGATCTCATTGTAAAAAGGACCAAGAGTAAGCCACAAAATTGAAAACCAACTAAAATTGAAAGCAAACTGGATTTAGCTTTAAGCTAACTTAGAGTGGATTCATGTATGAGTCACTCTATAAGAATTCGAGCAAAAATCTACGCGTCAAAGCGGTTTTTGAAATTTGAATTGAATTTTAACTTCGAGATCACTCCGCATTCGACCGTCTATCTATAGATCCAAAAATTTATTTTGGTACACATCTTAGGCATTATGCGGGATAAAATGCATGCTATAATATGCAGATGATGCAAATGTCATTATAAATACATCGGTTCAATGATTCAGGGTCAAAATTGGGGTATGAAAACAACACATAAATCATTTTATCACTGAATCCAACTCATATTCATCAATCATTCAACCAAAGGAAAAAATTAGGGAAAAACCTATTGGGTTTAAGGACTTCCCTCTACCCCATCATGCATTCAATATCATATTTGGAGTAACCCCCTTATCTTAGATTTTCAAGCAAAAGCACCTTAAATCTCTAACAATGGAGGTTCTTCCTAAGCCCTAGCCCTGCTCTGCCTCTTTTTACCACAATTCTGTTTTACATATTTGTTTCTTCAAAACTCTACTAACCACTATTTATTCATAACCTAATTATTTAATCTCTTAAAAATTACACTAAGGCCCAACTTATGTTACACTTTTCACCACTCTCCTCATATTCTCTAACTTTATATTTTTCACCCAAAATCTCCTTTTTTATTTTATTTTAATTAATTAATAAAAATAGCTATAAATCTAATTATTTTAATTATTTTAGTCTTTCTAGTCCTTCTACCACCCTACCAACACTCTCACTACACCCCACCAATGATTCATAGGCACATACAAATCACCATAAATATTTAATTAAAAGCATACTAAATACCAATTAATTAAATAAAATACGAAATAATATGATTAAATAATTTAATGAAATTTTGGGGTGATACAACTCTCCCACACTTCAAGAATTTTCGCCCTAAAAAATGCCCGAAGGAAACAGAGTCGGATACAACTATCTCATATAACTCTCCAATTCCCAAATCATGCTTCCACCTACTTTTCCTCCACACATTACATTCATCAAGGAAATCTCCTTACCACATAACTACTTCACTTCCCGATCCATTATCCGCACGGGCAATGCATCAACAGTAAGGTTCTCTCTCACTTGTACATCATCCACTTGGATCACATGAGACATATCTAGAATGTATCTCCTCATCTAAGACACATGAAACACATCATGGAGATTAGCAAGTGGTAGTGGAAAGGAAATCCGATAGGCCACCTTCCCCGTCCTATGCAAGATCTGATATGGAACAACAAAACATGTCGTGGGTTTTTGAGACTTCAAGGCTCGACCAATACAGGTTACCGGTGTAACACACAAAAACACATGATCTCCCAATTCGAACTCAAGTGCTTTCCTTATCTTATCATGGTAAATTTTCTAGCGGCTCTACGAAGCTTTGATCTTCTCTTGGAACATCTTGATATTCCCAGAGGATTGCTACACAATCTCAGGTCTAAGCATAACACTCTCACTTAATTCATACCAATACAAAGGTGTCATACACCTCCTACCATACAATGCCTCGAACCGTTCCATTCCAATACTAGAATGGAAACTACTGTTATAGGTGAACTAAATCAACCACAAGTAGCTATCCTAAGCACGTCCTTATTCTAGCACACAAGCCCTCAACAAATCTTCCAACGATTGGATGGTTCTCTCCATTTCACCGTATATCTGCGGATGATAAGCATAACTCAACTTCAGCTTAGTGCCCATCGCTTCCTGCAAACTATTCCAAAACCTTGATGTAAATCTCAGATTTCTATCTGAAATAATGCTCGACAGAATACCATGCAGGCTAACAACCTTCCGAATATACAACTCAACCAACTTCTACAAAGGATAACTAATACTAATCGAAACTAAATGATCCGATTTAGTCAGTTTATAAATGGTAACTGTAAGACCCCAATTTTGACCCTAAGATCCCTCATGTTATCTCATCAAATGCATTGGCTTTGGGATCACACCTTGGCATCCTCCATACCCCTCATTCATTAGGTTTGAATTGGGAGAGATCACCAAGAACATTTGATTGTATCATACTTTGTTTTTCAATATTTACTAACCAAAATACCAAAAAAATATGTCAATGTATAATTTTTTGCTTTTGTAGGTAGTGTGTGTGCTCACCTATGCTTCATCAAGCTCATATCTAGGGTTTAAGACCCTCAATGCAAGGAGACTAATCAAGAGATGGTTAAAATTGGCTTTAGGAATCATATATGGATCCACATGGTCTTCACATATCATTTTGATCAAGAATTCATCAAGAGTTTGAAGTTTGTTTTCATTGGAAACCCTAATTCATCTAGATGTCTTGTGCGACTCCCTCAACAAGTTTCTTCAACATTTGATCAAATATTTCAAGGGATACTTCATATTACATCATATTATACATATATGATCCTCCATGAGTCCCAAAAAATCAAGATAATGGCAAGCTAGCAAGATGGTTCATGGTGGTTGACCAGAGAAAGTCAACTGGTCAAAACTGGGGTTCCCTAGACCCTATCTCCTACAATGTTTGTCACATGAAAACAATTCTAAGAGAACCGTTACTCATAATGACATTCCAAACAACTTTCATGTTGAAGTCTAGAGGTGGTTTTGCTTGGATAGTCATTTTTTATGGTGAAAATTATAGGTCATTTTGTCTGAACCCTAGTTAGGAGGTCAACTTCCCAAGACCATAACATTCTCATTTTAATGAGATGAAAGCCATTAAATTCCAATACAAAATTCAATATGTCTAATTCAAGTTTTATGTTTTGAGGAATTTCAAATTCAACTTGAAAATGCATGTGCCAAGAGGAAACATTATAGGTCATTTAGGCCATTACCATTGAACAAGTGATTTTCCTCAACTTTTAAAATGCATAATTCCTTCATGCCAAATCTTAATGAGGTTAAATTTGTAATTGAATAGGTTTGAAAGAGATACAACTTTTATGAATGAACTTTTTCCATTTAAAGTCCATAACAAAAGTTATTCAAGGTGGAAGAAGTGAACATTTGACTTGGTACTTAGAAAATTTTCATTTATGTTTGATTTTCCAAACTTCCACCTCAAACTTTATCATGATACAAGGTTCAAATGGAAAATTGTTCAACATGAAGTTAGTTCCCCTTGATCTCACCTTTCTAAAAAGTCCAGAACCATCTCATTTGGATCAATATTGAAGGACTTGTGCATGAGTATAATGCATGGTACCATTTGGAAGATTCTCATGATCAAATGCATTTCAACATTGCATGGCTTAATATATTGCTTTCAGAATGACCTATGCACGACTTTGGATGTTTTCCAATCATTCTTTGGGCTTTGTACATGCCGATGCTACCTCATGAAGGAAATTACTATTTTTGGATTTTCAAATGAAAGTGTATGAAAAGCATATGGATAGGCTATAAATACAAGTGCAATGAGCTCAGAACTTCATGAACATCTTGGCCAAGCTTTGCTAGAAGAATCCAAACCCTCAATTCCATAGAATTCTTGAAGATTTCAATTGAAATCAAGTTTGAATTTCACCTTCTATTTTTAAATTCAAACTCCAAGAATTCATTTCCCTTTTCATCTCAATTGATCACTGAAAGCAAGAGGAAGAGGAATCAAGCCAGTCTAGATCAAGTTCAAGTGAATTTGAAGCAACTCGAAGGTGAAAATTCAGAAACTTCATCTCTTTGATTCTCTCTTAATTCTTTATCATTCTTTGTGATTTTTTGTTTGCTGAAGTCCTACCAATGTAGGCAACAAGATTGAGTTACTTTGAGGTCAAATCGAAGAAACTCATATCATGAACCTCATTTTTCAAATCCATGTATCTTTCAATATACTTGGAATTGGAAGAAATGGAGGTCAGATTCGTGCTCCTGAGCATTTTTTCCTTCAAATTAGTATATTCATTTTCCATTTTTCATGAAGTTTGGGTTGGACCAGTCTGGTGGCCCTCACCGGAGAAGATGACCGGAGTTAGGGCTCCGGTGATGTGTTGACTTGACCTGAGTCATCTGATCCTTGTCTAACGTTTTAATCTGAGCCATTCTTCCTGATTACTACGCGTGTACACACGTTGACTGCAGAACATGATGGAAGCACACTCTTGACCATTAAATATGTCACCTCAATTAATGAGGGAGATCTGAGGGCCCTTATTTTTTTTGTATTTTCTGATTTTTCATTTAATTGGTTTATTTTGTTTCATTCATAATAATTTCATTTTTAATACAAAAAACATGGGACTTTCACCAATTTTTTAAAAATATTTTCCTCTTTGATTTTATAAATTAAAATTATTTTTTGGATTAACTTTGATATTTTTCATGAATTAAATGTTTTTGTGCATATTTTTAATTGTTTAAAAATACTTCTGAGTTTTCAAAAATCATGATATTTTTTGTCTTAGGTCCTTTGATCTTGTTTGACCTAGAATAAATCTCTTGGTCATTTATTTGGTGTTTTGAAGAGATTTTAGGTTTTGACCAAACTAAATTAAATTTAAATGTATTTTTAATTTGATTTTTAATTGATTAATTGTGTAAAAATTATGTTGAGCCATTTTTATGGTCTTGTGATGTTTGACTATTTGTTTGGGCCTTGGTCAAGGTTGGTTTGACTTTTATTGGATTAAAATCATTGGATTTAGGGGATTGATGAAATGTACATTTCATCTCCCAAAATGAATGAATGATTTTAATTTAATAAAATTCCTCCCATGACCAATTTGTGTTTCTCTCATCTCCCCTCCCTCTTCATCTTCATTCCCATTCTTTCTCATCCTTTTCATTGACCAATGAAATCACAATATCCTAAGGCTAATTGGTTCATCAATAACCTTGTGTTAGATGAACCAATACAAGTATCGATGAGATAGATCCATCCACCTTGATCTTTTCTTTTAGTGTGTGGTATGTTTTAGAAGTTTGGTTCATTATACCAAATATCTAACATGCATTAGCATCTAAATTTTTATTGTCCGACCTCAGATAGTTGTGACTTCTACATAAGTCGAATTACGATTGCTTAACATAGAGCTAAATTTGACCCTAAAAGAATAGCATTCTAGTAAGTGAGATTGTAAGTTTCCCATCTTTCATGGTATTGTGTGGAAACTTGGCATTTTTTCCTTCCTTTGGAAGATATCTTGGTTCAAAGATCCATGCTTGTGAGTAGATGGTTGAGTGTTCTCCAAAGAATGACTTAATCAATTGAAAAGCAAAATATAACTAACATATAATTAACCTTGACTAACATTTGACTAACTCTTATTAACTTTGCTTTACTTTCAAGTCATTTACTTTATGCAATTTAATTTCAAGTCATTTACCATTCATTTGTCATTTACATATCATTTAACTTGTTTATGCTTTATGCCATTTTCACTTTGCTCATTTGAGCCATATATTGTGATTGTATATATTTTTTTGTGTACTTTGTTTGTGTTTATGGTCTTAGGACCTTAAATTACCTAATAAACAACAAAAACCCTAAAAAATGTTTGTGTGGACTATTGGGTTTGATCTGAACTTTTGGGCTTAGGATTAGGCAACATTCTATATGCAAAGGGACTTGGCCAATGCCAACATTTATGAGACCAAGTATTATGATTTGAGCTTTCATCGGATGTAAGTATTGGGATCCACTTGAATTCGTTTGCTACATGGTCTATACAACTGTTATTTTGATCTTGTGTCTAATGCTTTATTCTGAGTTAATCAAGGATTATTTCACCTGATACATGAGAAAACAAAGAAGACTTCTAGCTATGAGATTTTCTTGCTTGGATGTGGCCATCTTTATTTGGTGTCTTGATCTTCATGATATCTGATATTTCTAATTGCTTGCTGATTATTGCTTGATTCAAAGTCCAAAGGGAAAGTGGGTTTTCTATATGACATTCTTGTATGTTGGATTGCATCCCATTGGTCAGATCTTTTCAACTCTTAACTTTTAATTTTATGCTTAGGATTAGTCTCTTCATCTCCTCCCACTTCTTAAATTTCAAATCTCCCCCCCTTTCAAAAACCTTCTTTGTTTGTGATTTCAAACTTGGACCTTATTTCAAATTAGAAACCTTAGCCTTATGCCAATGCATTTTTAAACTATTTTCTTAATCAAACTTGTAAATAAATCTAATAATGTTGACTTAAAATTTCAAAAGACAAAAAGAACTAACACCCATTCAAACTTGTGGGCCCTTTGTGCCTCTTTTAACTTAAAATTTTGATTAAAAGCAACTCACTTATTTTGAAATTGTTACCACGAACTACGAGGTTTTGATCCCTCATTTTTATGTTGGTATGTAGGCACAAGACCGAAGGTCTTGTCAAACACAAAAATATAATCAATGAGTTCTTTTCTCATCCCCATACTCTATTTTTCTCAAACATCATTTCATATCAAAACACATACACACATAAAAAGGGCTCCCTTGGAGTACCTATGACAACTTGGGTGCTAACACCTTCCGTCTGTGTAACTAACCCCCTTACCTGTAATATCTGGCATTTTATTAATTTTGATTTGAAAACTTCTTATCTTTGGGTTTCATTCGTACTTTTCTTTTTTCCTTTGGAAACAATAAAAGCGCAGTGGTGTCTCTGGTTTTATTGACGTTAAGCTTATTCATAGCTTGATGGTCATGAATTTACCGCTACAGTAACCCAAATGGAGCCACGTCCCTTTGTCGTCTTTGGAAAACTCATCATAAAATCCATGGAAATGTTGTCCAATATCCACTCAGGAATACTCAAAGGTTGCATCAGAAATAACGACTTATGATGTTCAATCTTATACTTCTAACAAGTCAAACAAGCATAAACAAAATCATCCACCTCCTTCTGCATTATTGACCACAAAAACATTTTCTTAAAATCTTGTTACATTTTAGTGGCACGAGGATGAATACGGAGACCACTTCTATGACCCTTACCAAGAATACTCTTCTTAAGTTCTGGTACATCTAATACATAAACCCTGTCTCTGAAACGCATCACACCATTCTCGTTGATTATGAAATCACCTCATTTTCCTTGATTGATTAACACTAGCTAGTAAACCAATCCCACATCGACTTTTTGACCCTCTATGATTTCTTCAAGGATACCACAGTTGAACTTCAACATATCCAACTTAGGAGTCTCTTCCCACACCAAACTCATATCTCTGAATTTTCAACCAATTCAAACTCTTGAACCATCAACATCGACATACACAACGACTTCCTACTTAATGCATAGGTTACAACATTGGCTTTATTAGGATGGTAATTCAAAACCAAAGTCACAATCTTTCAAAAATTCGAGCCATTTCCTCTTCCTCATATTGAACTCTTTCTGGTTGAATAGATATTTAAAACTCATGTGGTCGCTGAACACTTCAAATCTTGAACCAAACAGATAATGCCTCCAAATTTTCTACACAAACACCAGAGTTTCCAACTCTAAGTCGTGCGTAATATAATTCCTCTCATGAACCTTCAATTTCATAGAAGCATAAGCCATAACCTGGATATTCTACATTAACACACCACCTATACCCGTTTTCGAAGCATTACCATACACAATAAATGACTCACTTGGATTAGGAAAATTCAAAATTGGAGCAGACGTTAACTTCCTCTTGAGTTCTTGAAAACTCTCTTCACAACGCACATCCCAAGTATAAGCTAGACTCTTTCGAATCAACTAAGTTAAAGGAAATTCTAACTTTGAAAAGCCTTCAATAAACCTCCCGTAATAACCAACGAAATCAAGAAAACTTATGATCTCTATAATAGACTTCAGAGTCTCTCATTGCAACACTGCATCTATCTTCGACATACCAATAATATTACCACCACTACAAATCACATGTCATAGAAAATACACTTCTCTCAACCATAACTTACACTTGGACAAATTCACATACAACTTCTTCGCTTGCAAAGTCTGCAAAATAACCCTCAGATGCTCCGCATGCTCTTCATCAGACTTAGAATATATCAGGATGTCATCAATGAATACAACCACAAGCTGATCTAAGTATGGATGGAAAATTCTATTCATGTAATCCATAAACACTTCAGGCACATTAGACACACCAAACAACATCACTGAATGCTCATAGTGACCATATCTCGCTCTGATCACAGTCTTTGAAACATCCTCTAGTTTCACACGAATCTGATGATAACTCGATGCAAATCAATCTTACTGAATAAACACGCACCGACCAACTGATCCATCAAATCGTTAATTAACAGAAGAGGATACTTGTTCTTGATAGTAACCTTGTTCAGTTGTCGATAGTCAACACATTACCTCATGCTACCATCTTTTTTCTTCACTAACAACACTGGTGCATCCCACGGAGAAAAACTCGGTCAAACAAACTTCTTCTCAAGCAACTCTTGCAACTATTTCTTCAACTCACTCAACTCCGAAGCAGACATCCTATAAGGAGCCATCGAAATAGGACTAGTGCCAAGTACTAGGTCTATAGCAAATTCAACTTCGCGCTCCGGTGACAAATCACTATATCATCTGGATATACTTCAGGAAAATTACACACCACAAGTAACTCACCAATCAAACCTTTACTTTCGACCTTCATAGCATCATATATCATTAACGCGTCATCATCATCCTTCATGAACCTAAACTCTAGAATTACACTGGCTTATTGAAATAGTTGATAGGAACATTGTTTAACTCCAACCAGTTCATTCCAAGGATTACACTGATTTGATTTAATGGTAGACATACAAATTCCATCCCAAAAATCTTACAATAAATAGTCAATAGACAGTTCAAACACACCCACAAAGTCGTCAGCGAACCATTCGTTGGGGTATCGATAACCATAATCCCAACCATAGCAGACAATTTTAAACTCAACCTCTCAGCACACTCAAGCGAAAGAAAAACGTGTTGCATCCGTGTCAATAATAGTAATCAACGAAATAGTATTAATGAAACACGTACCTAAAATCAATCTGTCTGAGCTAGTATTCTTAAACCCAGTTAAAGTATAAACTTTCCCACCAGACTGAACCTTCTTTGGTTTCTAATAACTAGTAATAATATTGCCTTGTTCATCGCAATTATAACAATTCGGTTCCTCACTCATGCAATAAGTAAAGCAATGACTAATCTTCCTATATTTGAGGCACCTCAAAACTTTATTCCTGCATTCACTATCACAGTGGCCCGACTCACCACACTTCAAAAACCTTATAGAAGCAGAAGTCTCTCCTCCACTTGGTCTTTTCTCTAATGAAACCCTCTGTTTCCCTTTGTCAGCTGGAGCAATGTACAATTTACCAAAATACTTATTATCCCCTTTCCTCTCTCTAATACTCTTATAGTGAGTTGAACGAGCCCTGCTATCCTTTTCATATATCCTACACATATCCACCAACATAGAAAATCGAAGAATCTCTTGATAACCAATACTGTGCTTAATCTTTGGACACAGTCCGATTTCAAAATTGATATACTTGGTTTAGGACATGGAGAATCAATACTTAAATGAAGTAATCCAAATCTTGGGAAGTCCTATGACAAGGGCATGTGCTAGGCGAGTCAACGGGGCTCTAATATAAATTATCAATAAATCAATGGGAGCAAGGGATCAATTGAAAGGAAATCAGATAAGGCTTGTCAATTTTGTCCAAGCTAATGAATATGGCATGTCACGTGGACCTGTTGACCCATTTTTAAGTTTTTAATCAATTATCTTGTAATAAAATGTGTTAGGGCCCAAATTATCAAATTTTGGCCCAAAACACCTGTTTTTTTGTGTTTTAAACATTCTAAAGCTCTTAAACCTTTAAAATTTCATGGCCTTTATGTTTCTAAGTAAATAATGGACTGAAGAAATGAATAGGTAAAGCTTTTAAGGAGGGATAAAGAGAAATTTGGGATGCATTAATCAAAGTGGCTATAAATTGCTATTATTCATTAAGGCAATGAATATCCACTTTTTCCACCATCTTTAATGTGTGACCTTTCATTACCAAGCCATTATTATTAGGTTATTGTTGTAAGTTACCCTTTACCTATAAATCGGGAGATAATCATGAATTAAAAATCAAGTTAAATTTTGTTAAACAAACACCTTGTATGATTTTGAGTGCTTTGCTCCTTTGGTTCTGGATTGAAGCATATTTTGATCTTATCAAAAAACCATGTTTCTTGTGGTGATCTTCAGTTAGGCTTATTATCTTTTCTAAATCATAGAAAGAGTGTGGCGCTCCATTTCTATCCTTTTCCATCTATTTCTTTCTCAAGTTTACTTTGTCCCAATTCTGCCCCAAGTCCAATATTATACATAAACTAAAAAGATTGATTTACTTTTTGACACATTCTAGTTTACCTTATTAATTTCCTTTGTCTTAATTTTCTCCTTTCTTTCCTTGTTTTATTTCCATTTTCCTTTCATTTCTAAAATTTTTAGTATTTACCACTTGAAAATTGTTTTTCTTGTGTGATTGAATTTGGCTTCTTTAAAGAACTAAAAAGAGAATTTGAGTGAAAAAAGGAAAGAGTGTTCATAAAAAAAAATCCAAATTTGAGTGTAAACATGTCATTTGTGGTTAGACATTACTTTATCTGATTTGGGGTCCGAGAAACTGAGAATCGTAGAACATTTAACCTAACTTGGCCTATTTAGGACGTAGTGCGGACACTGTTCAGATGTATACCTAATAATAGTTGTTACACGATACTACAGTCAGACGAGTTTCTCTTGAGAATATTATGGGTTGATGAGTCAGTCATCCTAACCTATAATATCTGATAGATGGAATTAAGACTCTGGGAACTTTTTAGAACATGATCTACATGTTTTTATCCTTAGTACACTCCTTTGGGATGACTCTTAACCTGACTCCATGCTCGTGACTCACAACAAATCCTTTGATTCTTGGTTGATCCGATCAAGGGTTGTCAATATCAATGGAACTATGGTGTTGATAAGGTGAAAACCATAATCCACCAAAATGGATGATTGATCTTGATGATAACTTGATTCATCCCTTAACCTTTGTTTGTGTTTTCCTTGTGTGTGATCCCTTGTTTCTGATTGTTGCATTCATACATACATTCGCATCATAACATTCATCACACAATTTTTTTTCAAGGAACTGAGGTCTTATTTGCAAATATTTTCAGACCATGGATTATGGATGAAGGAACACTAAGAAGTATAGTTTCAAATGTCCTAATTTGATAGAGCTAAGGAAGTTGTCATCCTTGGTATTAGATCCCTTGGACTTCAAGCAACGCCATGGGAATATTTTATCTGTATTATCTGCTGATGTGGTGGAAGGATTATTGAGTGTGTTGGTTCAGATTTATGACCCTCTCTACCGTTGCTTCACTTTTCCTGATTATCAGCTTGTGCCTACATTAGAGGAGTATGCCCATATCTTGGAAATACCCGTTTCTGACAAGGTACCTTTTAGTGGATTAGAGGAGATTCCCAGATCTCATATCATAGGTGAAGCTCTTCATCTGAAGAAGTATGAGATTGAGACTCATTGGGCGAAGAAATGAGGAATCTTTGGGTTAACTTATGAGTTTCTCATTGGAAAAGCTACTATCTTTGCTCAGGCCGGTAGTGTGGATGCTTTTGAAGCCATATTTGTGTTTCTCATCTATGGTTTGGCTTTGTTCCCTAACATTGACGATTTTGTTGATGTTAACGCCATTAGAATATTTTTGATTGGGAATCCTGTTCCTACTCTATTGGGTGACATGTATTTTTCTTTGCATTTGAGGAATTCTAAAGGTGGTGGGACTATTGTGTGATGTGTTCCTCTTATGTACAAATGGTTTATTTTGCACTTGCCTCAGACGCCTGCTTTTATGGAGAATAAACAATGTCTAAGGTGGTCCCAGAGACTTATGTCTCTCACTAATGATGATATTGTTTGGTATGATTCTGCATTGAGTAGCTTGGATATTATTGATGGTTGTGGTGAATTCTTTAACGTGCTTCTCATTGGTACACAAGGAGGAATCAACTACAACCCTGCTTTGGCTCGTCGTCAACTTGGGTTCCCCTTGAGAGACAAACCTAATAACACTCAGTTAAAAGGTCTTTTCTATCAAGTGGGTAAAGATCCCCAACATTTGAAGCAGAAGATGGTACATGCTTAGCATAATGTGCATAGGAAAGGAAGATCCGAGCTTGGTTCGTGCAACTGTGTAGCTTTTGAAGCTTACACTACTTGGGTGAAGAAAAGAGCTTCGGAGTTGAAGATGTCGTATGCTTGTGAAAGAACTATGTCTTTGGTTGTGGCTGAGCCATCAATTCTCCCTAACTTAAAATATAGAGGAGTTGGAAGACGCACTCGCCAAGATGAAGAAAGAGAAGGACATGTGGGAAGAGGGGTTCCATGGTTTGAGCCGAAAGCATGAGGAGTTGCAGCTTGAGTCGAAAGACAAAGACACACTTATTGAACTTCTTGAAGATCGAGCAGTGAAGAGACATAGAGAGCCAGAGGGTCCATCTTCCTCTAGTATGCCTCAGCCTTCCGGTGCTTGGAAGAAGATTGGTGATCAGCTTGTTCTTGAGAAGGCTCAGATGAAGAGATATTTTGAGTCTGAGATTCGATGCATTCGAAGGAAGTACACGCCCGCAGCCAGATCATCTGACACTGTTGTTAAGGGATCCTAAGGATGATTAGTTTCCTTGTCTCTTGTATTTTGTACTTTTGATTTATGAAATTGTACTCAGTGTAATCCTTCCAAATTCTATGAATAAAAAGAGATTTTATGGTCAATAAAATTGTCATTACTATTATTTGAATATATTTGCAAATAGAATTTCATGTGTTCTTTGGAATTAAAAACAAACAAAAAATTGCATTACATGCATCATTTGCATAACATGTTTTCTTCTGCCAAATGTCTTATCGGTTATTCTTCTATGCTTCAGCCAAGCTGACTCACCGATACAACACTCACGCCAATCAACCCAAGATCATGGAACATTTGGAACAAGAGAATAGAGAGTTGAAGGATGAGATTGCACGGTTGACTGCCATGATGGAGTCTGTTCTTGCTGCACAGAATCAGTCTTCACCAACTCCGGCAACTCTTCCCCAGAGGATTGTTATTTATGAGGTTGCTACCTCGACTGTTCCTATTGCTGCTAGCCAATCTGGTCCATCCATGCCTGCTGGATTCCCGTGGGGAATGCCACCAAATTTTATACCTGAAGGGTTTGCACCTACATTTGTCTCTATACCAGCATCTAGCCCGGTCATGTCTATGCCTCCTCTAATTGTTCACACTTTGCCGCGTGTTGAGGACACCATTTACCATTCTGAGACATCTGAAGGCCTATATGTATATGAGAAGATGGACGAGATGAAGGATAAGTTCCTTGAGCTGCAAAAGGAGTTGAAAACATTGAGAGGAAAGGACCTATTTGGTAAGATTGCTGCCTAGCTCTGCCTAGTGCCGAATGTGAAGATCCCGATGAAGTTCAAAGTCCCTGACTTTAAAAAGTATAAGGGAAATACTTGTCCACTAAGCCACCTTGTTATCTACGCCAGAAATATGTTAACTCAAACTGATAATGATCAGTTGCTGATTCACTACTTTCAAGACAGTTTGACTGGTGCTACTCTGAGATGGTATATGGGGTTAGGTAGTGCAAGTGTCCGTACTTTCAATGATTTGGGTGAAGCTTTTATGAAGCAGTACAAATACAATGTTGACATGGCTCCTGATAGAGACCAACTGAGGTTTACGTCTCAGAAAGAGAAAGAGACGTTTAAAGAGTATGCTCAAAGGTAGAGGGAACTTACTACCCAGATTAATCCTCCCTTGGAAGAGAAAGAGATGACGAAGATTTTTCTGAAGACCCTGAGTTTGTTTTACTACGAACGTATGATTTCCAGTGCCCCTAGTGACTTTACCGAAATGGTAAATATGGGGATGAGGTTAGAAGAAAGAGTCCGTAAAGGACGTCTGTCTAAGGAAGAAGCATCGTCTAGTAAGAAATATGGTGGTGGTTTCTCCAAGAGAAAGGAGGGGGAAACCAATTCAGTATTTGTGGGGAGGCAGAGGAGGCCTCATGTTAGAAGGAGTTCTCAACCGCGTTAGCATCAACATTAAGTTTCTTCAGTGATTCATGTATTTTCCAACAATTCCAAAAATCAATCCATTCCAATTCAACAAAAATAATAACCTCCACAAAGAACCAACTACAACAACAACAATAATCAACAACAAAATTTCAGGAGGAATAAGGTCTCCTTTGACCCTATTCCTATGTCCTACGCATAATTATATCCATATTTGGTTCTCAAGAACCTACTTCAACCCAGAAATCCACCTCAAATTCCTGAGCCACTTCCATGGTGGTTCAAACCTGAACTCTATTGTGCCTTTCACCAGGGAGCCCCTGGCCATGATATCGAGAATTGCTACCCATTGAAGTACGAAGTACAAAAACTTGTGAAGAGTGGGATGGTGTCCTTTGAGGACCATGCGCCTAATGTGAAAGTCAATCCATTGTCTTCCATTGGCAATGCATCTGTCAACATGGTGGACAACTGTCTAGGGAATTTCTGAGTTTTTGATGTACGACGTATCCATACGTCTCTGGTGAATATGCATAGAACTCTGTGTTCAATTAGTGATTGTGAGCACGACCATGATGGTTGTGCGATCTGTAGTGTGAACCTCGTGGGTGTACGATTGTCAAGAGGGATATCCAGAAGTTGATGGATGAGAATGTAATCCAGATTCAACATTCAAGGGATATAGATGATGTCAATATGATTGTGCCAGTGTTCAAGACCCCTGAGCGAGTAGTAATCCAATTTGATAGCAGCAAAAACAATAGCGTTAATAGACCGGTATCACCGTTGGTAATACAGTTAGCAGGCCCTGTCCCGTATGCATCTGATAAAGCTGTGCCTTATCAATATAATGCCACCATGATGGAGAATGGTCAAGAAATTCCGTTACCCATAGTAGATTATGTGGTAAATATAGCTGATATCGCAAAGGTGAGCCATATTGGTCATGTCTTCGGTCCGGTCTTTCTGAAGGAGGTAGATGATGTATCAATCAGTAAGAAGGTGGATATTCCAATGGTAAATCTAGTTAATGCTCCAGTGTGTCAGTCTGGTGAATCCAACAAATTGAAGACTTACGATGATGATGAGGTATTGCGTTTGATTAAGAGGGGCGAGTTTAATATCGTGGAGCAGCTACTCTAAACCCCGTCAAAGATTTCAGTGTTGTCTCTGTTAATGAATTCTGAGGCACATAGAGAGGCGTTGCAGAAAGTGCTGGAGTAGGCTTATGTTGAGCATGATGTTATTGTGGATCAGTTTAACGACATTGTTTCTAACATCACCTCTTGCCTTAATCTAAGTTTTTATGATGAAGAGCTGCCCGAGGAAGGTAGAAATCACAAGCTGGCACTCCATATTTCAATGAATTGCAAGGAGGATACGTTGTCCAATGTGTTGGTCGACATTGGTTCTTCTCTGAATGTGCTTCCGAAGTCAACTCTATCTAAACTTTCCTATCAAGGCGCCCCGATGAGGTACATTGGCGTGATTGTCAAAGCGTTCGACGGTTCTCGTAAAACTGTCATTGGTGAAGTGGACCTTCCAATTAAGTTAGGTCTGAGTGATTTTCAGATTACGTTCCAAGTAATTGATATTCACCTGGCCTATAGTTGTTTATTGGGAAGGCCATGGATTCATGAAGCAGGAGTTGTGACATCTACTTTACACCAGAAGCTTAAATTTGTGAAGAACGACAAGCTTGTTGTTATTGGTGGAGAGAATGCGCTTTTAGTGAGCCATTTGTCATCCTTTTCTTATGTTAAAGCTGAGGAGGAGGTTGGAACGCCATTCAGAAACAAATTGATGTTGGTTTTCTTGTAACCTCCAAATATCCGCAGTGGGTGGCCAATATTGTTCCTGTTCCAAAGAAGGATGGAAAAGTCTGTATCTGTGTTGATTATAGAGATTTGAACAAAGCTAGTCCGAAAGATGATTTTCCTCTGCCACACATTGATATGTTGGTAGATAATACAACTAAATTCAAAGTCTTTTCGTTTATGGATAGATTTTCTGGTTATAATCAAATCAAGATGGCACCCGAAGATATGGAGAAGACCATATTCATTAAACCCTGGGGAACATTCTATTATAGAGTGACGCCTCTCGGTTTAAAGAATGCTGGTGCAACATACCAGAGAGCTATGACCACTCTTTTTAATGACATGATGCATAGAGATATTGAAGTGCATGTTGATGATATGATTGCTAAATCAAGTGATGAAGAAGAACATGTTGAGCATTTGTTGAAGTTATTCCACCATTTGAGGAAGTACAAACTCCGCTTGAATCCCAATAAGTTTACTTTTGGTGTTTATTCCGGTAAGTTGTTAGGCTTTATTGTCAGTGAAAAAGGTATTGAAGTTGATCTCCCCAAGGTCAAAGCAATACAAGAGATTCCTGCGCCCAAAATAGAGAAACAAGTCAGAGGTTTTCTCGCCCACTTGAATTATATTTCAAGATTCATATCGCATATGACTGCAACATGTGCACCTATATTCAAGCTTCTTCGGAAAGACTAGTCTTGTGATTGGACCAAAGATTTCCAGAAAGCTTTTGACAGTATCAAAGAATATCTGCTTGAGCCTCCGATTCTGTCTCCTCCTATTGAAGGAAGACTGTTGATCATGTATTTGACTGTGCTTGATGAAAGTATGAGTTGTGTTTTGGGTCAGCAAGACGACACTGGAAAGAAAGACTATGCAATTTACTACCTTAGTAAGAAATTCACCGACTGTGAGACTCGGTATTCTATGATGGAAAAGACTTATTACACATTAGCTTGGGCTGCTAAGCGTCTACGCCAATATATGTTGAATCATACTACTTGGTTGATATCCGACATGGATCCAATCAAGTACATTTTTGAGAAGCCTGCTTTAACTGAGAGGATTGCCCGTTGGCAGATGTTGTTATCCGAGTATGATATCGAATACCGATCACAAAAATCCATTAAGGGTAGCGTCTTGGCTGACCATTTGGCTCACCCACCCATTGAAGATTACCAGTTAGTGCAATATGATTTTCCCGATGAAGAGATTTTGTACTTGAAAATGAAAGATTGTGATGAACCATTGCTTGAAGAAGGGTCAGAACCTGGTTCCCATTGGGGCATGGTAAGAAAATTAAGAACATTAAGAATATCAGTCAGAAAATGGTGGTAACCTACAATGATTGGCATGAGATGCTCCCATTTTCTTTACATGGGTATCGTACATCCATCCGCACTTCAACAAGGGCAACCCCTTTCTCACTTGTTTATGGTATAGAAGATGTGCTTCCAGTAGAGGTTGAGATCCCATCATTGCGTGTCTTGATGGAAGCCAAGTTGATAGAAGCTGAATGGTGCAAAACCAGATATGATCAGCTGAACTTAATTGAAGAGAAGAGGTTGAATGCGATGTGCCATGATGAATTATATCAACAGAGAATGAAGAAAGCTTTTGATAAGAAGGTTAAGCCTCGTGTGTTTAGAGAAGGAGACCTTGTGCTTAAGAAGATTCTATCTTTCAAACCAGATGCTAGGGGCAAATGGACTCCTAATTATGAAGGCCCATATGTTGTTAAAAGAGCCTTTTTAGGCAGTGCTTTAATTCTTACAACTATGGATGGTGAAGAGTTCACTCGTCCTGTGAATGCCGATGCAGTCAAGAAATACTTCGCCTAAAAAGAAAAGAAAAACTTGCTAAGTTGAAAACCCGAAAGGGAGGCTTAGGCAAAAATGAGCGTCTCGATGGATTTAAAACCCGAAAGGGCGATCCAGGCAAAAGTTAGAGACATAAAAACAGAAAACTTATCCCGATAGGTTGGGTACCCCAAATTGGGGAAATCTATGCAAAAATGGGGATTATGGCAAGTAACTGCATTCGGTTAGTCCTAGTCATTGGAGCAATTTTGAGCGAAGTCAGTCAGTTCTGATTCATCATTCTCAACCGAAGCGAAGAGCCCAACGGATATTGAAGTTGGTAGGGAGAGTAGTGATCATTTGTATTCAATGTAGCCCTTTTCCATGTAAATTACAATTTTTATACTTTTTTAAGAGATCTATGGAGTCTTGTCATTTACAGACTACCATTCTATTAAATAAAGTTGAGCTTTTATCCAATTGTTTCTACTCTTATTTATTTTCTAGCTAAATAGAATTGAATTTTATGATGATAATTTTGAAATTGAATTAATAAATAAAAACCATTTTTTCTTAAATAATAATGAAATCAATTACTTTTAAGCGATCAATTCCGGTAAAGAATATCAACAACAATCTGAGAACAGGTGAGTCCCAAAGTGTGAAGCATTGTTGGTCTTCCCCAAGCTGTTGGTTTGGTAACTTTTTCCTCCCCAACAACAAGTCAGATTTCCCCAAGCTGAGTTTGTAATCACCTCCCCAACTGAGTTGTAGGCTCACATCCTCAACAAATTGCATGGACCCCGTACATAGTTTTATCTCCTGTAGTCCCTGATAGAATTCATCTCTGATTCCCGACAGTATTGATCATGAGCAGTATTTGATTTGGTCCCCTGCAAGGTTGTCTCCCATTTGATATGGTGTTGACCTAACATTCCCCGCAGAGTTAATGACTTGGATCCTCCGCGAATATTTTCTCCTTCCCCAGCCAGGGTTGAGATATTCAGCGCCAGATGATTAGCATCCATCCCCAGCATGCTTCTCCAGTTGATGTTTCTAGCTAGTTGAGATCACCCGAGTGTTTTAGTGGTGATTCAAATCGGTGACATTTGTATCCTTTGCAATAGTCTTGTCAGCATAATCATCAATCATATACATACATATTCATGCATAAAACATAGCACCACATATTTCATTATGCATTTGCTATTGCACTTGATTCCTTATTTCTGATCCCCTGCTACGATGATATTATCCCCCATGAAGATTTGGTGCATTTGTCCTCTTTTAATTGTTGAGTGTCAGCCCCATAGGCAGAAAGAGTTTAACCTTTCTCATTCCCCACTGAGTTATTTCCTCGTGGATGATTATTATTTCAGTTTCCTCCCCATTTAATTATCTATATAGACCCCCCCCCCCCCCCGAGTTATATCCTCATGGGGTTAAGTCTTTGTTTTACTATTTCTTTCTAGCTCTTTCCTAGATAGATACTTTTGATCCACCGAGAGTCTATTGCCCAATAATTGGTAATATTCTTCTCGATTTCTGAGTACTTTACTTTTACTCAATACCCAGTAAGAGTAATTTACTTCCTTCATTTTCCCCTAGTGGATTCATTTTCACATTTCCCTAGAGAGTTAATCCTTTATATGTTCATCGTACCCGATGACGGATTTTCTCCCTTTGTGGTTTTCTACCCAGTAAGAGGTAGATATAAATCCTATTTCTCCCCTCAGATTTAATCCTTGATATGTTCATCCTAACCGATGACGAATTTCTCTCTCTTTTGGTATTCTATCCAGTAATCGATAGATATAGTTCCTACTTTGTCAGGAAGTCTATCCTTGACATGTTTACCCTAACCGGTAATAGGTATTCTTCCCATTTACCCAGGTGGTCTATCCTTGATATTTTCATCCTAACCAAAGACGAATATTCTTCCTCTGAGTCTATCCTTGATATGTTCACTTTAACCGGGGACAGATATTCTCTCTTTGGTCTTCTGCCTAGTAATCGGTAGTTATAAATCCTATTTGATATTTTCTCCATTAGGCTATTCTTACCCAGTAACCGGTAACGAATACACCTCCTTTTTCTTAGTGGGTCATCCTTGATATGTTTACCCTAATCGGTAACGGATGCCTCTCTGTTAGAGTATATTATCTTCCTACCCAGTAACCGGTATTAGATAATATACTTCTGGTACTCCTGCGTTGAAGTTCATTCTTCCCTAGTTGAGTTCGGGTGCGTGTTTCCTTAGTGAAGTCGCTAACCCCCTGTTTGGTTCGAGTATTTTAGTTTTGTTCTGATTTACCCGTCTCTCCTGCAGATTTTTCTAGTTCCCCGGCCGAGTCCTTCCATTGATTTATTTTCATGGAATTCCCTCGTGCCTCCAGCAGTTTCAAGTTGTAGCTTGGCCTACGCACATCAGTTTATCCCCAAAGTCTCTGTCTTCCTAGTGAGTTTTTCCTTATGGAATGCATTATGCTCCTGTGGACTTTTAGGCTCTCCGGATTCTCTTCCTTTGTGGAAATATATTCCCCACAAAGATTACTTTTAACATTCATATCATATGCATCACGAGGTCTCTTAGGGACCAAAATTTGATTCTATATGTTGTTATTTAAGTCCATTCTGTAAGACCCCAATTTTGACCCTAAGATCCCTCATGCAATTTCATCATAAGCACTAGCATTGGGATCATACCTTGGCATCCTCCTTACCCATCTTTCATTGGGTTTGTTTTTGGAGAGATCACCAAGCACTTTGTGATTATACCATACTTGTCTTTTATCATTTCCCTAACCAAAATACCAAAAATATGTCTTTGCATTTGTCTAACTCTTTTGTAGGAAGGGCATGATTCTATTAATTCATCAAGTTCACATCTAGGGTTTGAGACCCTCATGAACAAAGAACACAACCAAGAATTGATCCAATAATGGTTATGAGCATCATATATGAGTCCCAATTTTCTCTACATGTTATGTTGATCAAGTTTTCTTCAAGAGTTTGAGGGTGATTTGCCTTGGAAACCCTAGTTTGACTGGGTATCTTGAGTAACTTCTCCAACAAGCTATCTCACCAATTGATTAAATTCCTCAAGGGACACTTTAAAATTAATCATCTTATGCATATATGATCTACATGAGCCAAGAAAATCAAGAGAATTGGAAGTTAGCAAGTTGGTTGATGGTGGTTGGCCAGATGGATTCATCTAATCAAAACTAGGTCTCCCTAGACCCTATCTACTACAATTTTCACCATATGAAAATGATTCCAAGAGAAACCTTACTCTAAATGACATTACAAACAACTTTAATGTTGATACCTAGAGTTAGTTTTGCTTGGAAAATCATTTTCTATGTTTGAAAGTCAACTTCCTAAGGCCATAACTTGATCAATTTGTATGAGATGAAATATTTCCAAGTATAAAAATGAAATTCAATGTGTCTAATTCAAATTTTATGTTTGTAGTGGGAGCTAGTTCAACTATTTTGAGCATGTGATATGAGGTTACATTATAGGTCACTTTTGACCTATACCATTGATCAAGTGATTTTTCCAAACTTCGAAAATGCATAACTCTATCATTTCAAATCCAAATGACATGAAATTGGTGACTATTTTTAAGGTATTTAACAGATATACAACTTTGATGAATACACTTTTCTCATTTGAAGCTCATATAAAAAGTTAAGCAAGGTGGAATATTGAGACATATGGCTTGACACTTAGAAAAATTTTGATATGTCAAAAATTTCCAAACTTCCACCTCAAATTTCTCCAAGTTCCAAGCTCCAAATGAAAAAGTGTGGAACATGAAAGTTGTTGCTCTTGATCTCACCTTTCCAAAGAGCTCAAATTCATTCATTTTGGACAAGGAATGCATAGGCTGCGCATGGCATGAATTGGCTAATTTTGGAAATTACTTTCAAGTCTGCAAATATCAACTGAATTGGCTATAAATAGAGCTCCATATGCTTAGAATTTCACACACATTCGCGCCAACTTTGATCCCCCATCTCTAACCCTCACTTTGCAAAGGATAAACCTGAGAAATTCATTTGAATTTGAGGTTGAATTTCCACTGTTTTGAAATTCAAATCTCCAGGAATCCACAGCCTTGTAAGCATCCAATCCTTCTTCTGCAAGCAAGTGGAGTAAGATCAAGCACAAGCAAGATCAGTCGATTCTCTCAAATTCTTGCTCAATTCTATTGATTCTTTGGTTGTTTGAAGTCCTACCAATGTAGGCAAGAAGATTGAGTTTCTTTGAGGCCAAATCAAAGCCACTCAGTTCATGTTCCTCAAATTTCAACTCCATGTATCTCTCAATATACTTGGAGTTAGAGTGAATTGAGGCCAGATTCGAGCTCAGTGCCATTTTTACTTTGAAATCATGTCCTTGCTTTTAATTTTGGTGATGGTTGATGGTGGACCAGTCCGGTGAGGTCCACCGCAGAAGAAGACCGGAGCTACAGCTCCGGCCATGCGCTGGCATGTCTCACAGCCACAGGATCCACTTGTTTTGTTTTAATCTCGTGCGTCCTTTTTAATTACCAACTATGCAGCGCGCTGACTAATGACCATGGTGGAACGCACGTTCCTGGCCACTTGATCTGCCACCTCAATTAATGAGGGAGATCAAGTGGTCCATGTTTTTTCTGATATTTTAATTTTCCTGTTATTTGCTTTATTTTCAATAGTTCATATTAAATTCAATATTGATCCAAAAAATATGGGACTTTCACCAAAAAAGTTTCAAATAATTTTCTCTTTCATATTCTGAATTAAAATTATTTTTTGGATCATTATTAATATTTTTCATGAATTAATTGATTTTACATTTGTTTTTAATTGTTTAAAAATATTTTTAAATGTCCAAAAATTATGAAATTTTTTCTCCAAGGTCCTTTAACCTTGTTTGACCTATGATAAATCTCATGGCCATTTCATTGGGGTTTTGATGAGGTTTTAGGAATTGGACAAACCATATTTAATTTAAATGCACTATTTTAGTATTTTTAATTTGAATAAATGCCAAATAAATTTGTTGACCAATTGTGATGACTTGTTTATGTTTAACTCTTGTTGTTAGGCCTTGGTCAAGGTTGATTTGACTTTGTCAAATTAATATCATTGGAGTTAGGGGATTATGGAATGTACATTCCATCTTCCAAAATGAATGAAAGATATTAATTTGGTAAAAGTCCTCCTTTGACCAATTTGTGTTTTCATTCATTCCCCTTCCACTTCATCTTATTCCCTTTCTTCATTCATTCATTCCATTTGGCCTATGACATCTCAAAGTCCTAATGCTAGTTGGTTGAAAAATTGACATGAGTATGGATGAGACTAGGCCACACCTTTTACATATTATTTTTGTGTGTGGTATGTTTCATGATCATAGTCCATTATACTATGTCTCTAACATGCATTAACACCAAAATTCTATTGCCCGACCTCAAATAGTTGTGACTTCTACATAAGTCCAATTACGATTGCTTAACATAGCGCTAAATTTGTAACATAAAAGGTATAAGCATTCTAGTTAGTGAGATTGTAAGTCTCCCCTCTTTCATGGTATTGTGTGGAAACTTGGCCTTCTTTCCTTCCTTTGGAAGATGTTTTGGCTCAAGGATTCATGCTTGTGATAAGGGGGTGAGTGTTCTTCAAAGAATGTCTTGAAATGAAAAGCAAAAGCAAAACAATACTAACTTCTAACCTATTAACTACTAACTTTTAATTTCAAGCTTTTACTTTAATGCCATTTACCTTTAGCACTCTATTTCATTTGCCATTGTTCATATCATTCTAATTGTTTATATTAATGCAATTTTCACTTTGTCCATTTGGACCATATTGTGTGATATATTTTGTTTGTGTATACTTTGCTTGTTTGTGTGGTCTTTGACCATTAATGTACATAATAATAACAAAAACCCTAAAAAACTTTTGAGTGGACTGTTGGCTTGATCTTGGACAAATGGACTAAGAATATAGGTAATCTTCCTATGCTAATGTACTTGGCCAATGCCAACTTGTTGAAGAACCAAGTGCTTGCAATTTGACCTTCATCTGATACATCCTTGAAGACCTCTCTAAGTTCATCTACAACATGTCACTATGAAGCTGTTATTTTGAACCTGTGACTTGTGGAATTCACTTGTTGCATGGGCTATTTTGAAAAAGATCATGGAATGGATAAGCTTGGATGTAGCCATCTTTATTTGATACCTTGTTGTTCAAGATAATAAAATTGTGCATTTGTGTGTTGCTTGATGTTAAAAGTTCAAGGGAATTCTGGGTTTCTATTGACATTTTTTGTCTATTGGATTGCTACCCACTTGGTCAGATCTTTTCAACTCTAAAATTTTAATTTTGTGCATAGGATAGTCTCTTCATCTTCTCTCCATTTCTTTAATTTCAAAATCTCTCCCTCCCTTTTTCAAAATCTTCTTTGTGTGAACTACTTTTATTCTAAACTTTGACCACTTTTGATAAAAAAATAGAAACTTTGGCCTTATGCCATTGCATTTTCAAATTTCTTTTCTTAAATCAAACTTGTAAATAGACTTAACTATAGTTGACTTAAACTTTCAAAAATCCAAAAAGAACTAACTCATTCAAACCATTTTAGGCCTTTGTGCCTTTCAAACTTAAATTTTGTTAAAACCAATGCATCCATTTTGAAATTTGTATCACGAACTACGAGGTTTTGATCCCTCATTTTTACATTGGTACGCAGGCACAAGGCCGAAGGTCTTGTCAAACATAAAAATATAATTAATGAATTCTTTTCTCATCCCCCCATTCTATTTGTTTGTAAACATTACTTTGTACAAAATACATATGCACACAAAAAGGGCTCCCTAGGAGTACCTAGGACACTTTGGGTGCTAACACCTTCCCTCTGTGTAACCAACCCCCTTACCTGTGATCTCTGACTTTTTATTATTTTTTATTTGAAAACTTTTTAGTTATTGGGTTTTGTTCGTACTTTTTCCCTTTTCGCTTGGAAAGAATAAAAGCGCGGTGGTGACTCTTGTTATTTGACTTCTAGCTTGTCAATAGCTTGATGATCATGAATTTCCTGCTACAGAAATTAAGTGGCGACTCTGCTGGGGAGTAGTCTCCAGTGGGTTTAGTCTACTTTTTGTGTGAATATATTAGTATATATGTGATGTTTGTATATATGTATGTGTGATATAATCTGTTTGTTGTGCTTGGTGATCTCTGAGTGGTGAGATAAGTTTTAACCCAAACATGAGTGCAATTAAGATAGGAGGATGATATAGTCATGTTCGACTCGTGTGGAGTAGTCCTTAACAAGTTCGCTTGAGATCCATCTGCTCAGTGGAGACTCCTTTGGATTTGGGAATGTCACACAAGTATTTGTGGTTAGGCATTACTATCTCTAATTGGGTCTGAGAAGCTGAGGACCTTAGAACATTTAACCCATCTTGGCCTATTTAGGACGTAGTGCGGAAACTGTTCAAGTGTAGACTTGATAACAGTTGTTACGCGATACTACACTTAGACGAGTTTCTCTTGAGAATATTATGGGTCAATGAGCCAGTCATCTTAACCTGTAATGTCCGATAGATAGAATTAAGACTCTGGGAACTTTTTAGAACATGATCTACATGTTTTTATCCTTAGTACACTCCTTTGGGATGACTCTTACCCAGACTCCATGCTCGTGACTTGCAACAAACCCTTGATTCTTGGTTGATCCAATCAAGTCTTGTCAATATCAATGGAACTTGGGTGTTGATAAGGTGAAAGCCATAATCCATAAAAATGGATGATTGATCTTGACAATGACTTGATTCATCCCTTGACCTTTGTTTTCCATGTGTATGATCCCTTATTTGTGATTGTTGCATTCATGCATTCATGCGCATCATAGCATTCATCACACGAAAATTTCAAGGAACTAAGGTGTCATTTGCAAATATTTTCAGACCATGGATTATGGACGAAGGAACACTAAGAAGTATAGTTTCAGATGTCCCGACTTGAAAGAGTTAAGGAAGCTAACATCTTTTGTAGTAGATCCCTTGGACTTCAAACAAAGTCATGGGAAGCTTCTGTCCATCTTGTCTGCTGATGTGGTTGAGGGACTCTTAAGTGTGCTAGTGAAGTTGTATGATCCTCTCTACCGTTGGTTCACTTTCCCAGATTTTTAGCTTGTGCCTACCTTGGAGGAGTATTCTCATCTTTTGGGGATACCTGTTCCTAGTAGAGTGCCTTTTAATGGATTGGAGGAGATTCCCCGATCTAGTATTATTACTGAAGCTCTTCACTTGAAGAAGTATGAGATAGAGGCTCATTGGGTGAAAAAAGGATGATTGTTTGGGTTGCCATATAATTTTCTCATCAAGGAAGCTACTGCTTTTGCTCAAGCCGGTAGTGTGGACGCTTTTGAAGCTATCTTTGTGTTGCTCATTTGTGGATTAGCTTTGTTCCCTAACATTGACGGTTTTGTTGATGTTAACGCCATTAGACTTTTCTTGATTGGAAATCCTGTGCCTACTGTAAGACCCCAATTTTGACCCTAAGATCCCTCATGGCATCATAACATTGCATTTGCAAAGCATCAAGGATCATAAGCATCTTGGTTCCCTTTGCCTTTGGATGGGACTACTTGTGAGTGGTTTGAGATCACCAAGCATGCTTGAATTGTATATCATTGATTTTCTTATTTTGCTTACTAACCAAAAGCACAAAAATATGTCACTAACATTTTTTGTTTGTAGCTTGAGCAATCACAAGGTCAAGAGCTTCAAGGAGATCCTTTGTGCAGAGATATGGCCAAGAGAAGATGAAAGCAAGCATGGTAATGGTTACCAAAGCTCTCATCCCTCAAATATGCCTCCCAAGTATCTCAATTCATCATTTTGATCAAAGCAAGTCAAGGGGTTTGAGGTTTTGTTTCTCAAGGAAACCCTAATTCATCTGTGTACCACAATGCCTTGCTCATGAAGCAACCTCAAGCCATGGTCAAATACAATCAAGGGAAGTTCTTTAACTCATCATTTCATGCATATTCTAACTTATTTGAGTGTCCTCAATCCTCAATTCATTAAGATATGAATGGTGGACTTGAGAAGTTGATAAGTCAATTCATCTGACTATTTTGAAATGCACTGAGACCTGACTTTTTATGTGTTGGTCAAATGGAGATGATTCCAAAAGCAAAATTGTTCTTAAGGACAATATGAAAAATTTCATGTTCATCAAAAATTGATTTGAAGCTTGGAAGGTCATCATCCATTCCAAGACATTATAGGTCATTTTGATTGAAACCCTAATTTTGGGTCAACTTCCCAAGAACATAACTCATTCATTTTTTATGATTTTGAAGTGGGATCAAATGAATTGGAAATCTTAAGATGTCTACTTAAAATGTTATGTTGAACAAAATTTCAAAATCTCAAACGAAATACATGTGATAATGCAAAACATTATAGGTCACTTTGGACCAAATTCATTGAAAGGCAAAAAAGTCCAACTTCAAGTGCCCATAACTCTTTCATCAAAAATCCAAATGATGCAAAATTTAAGTCCATTTGATTGTCTTGAGAAGATCTACAACGTTTATGTTAAAGGGTTTTTCATTTGAAGCTTGCATCATTAAAATAGAGGGGCTTGAACATTGGCCAAATTTGGAAACCTTGCCTTTACATGTTTTGCACCTTACACTTTAAACTCAAAATTCATGAATTTCCACACTTCAAATGGATTTTTGCCCAACATAACATTTGTTACTTGCATCAAGGCCTTTCCAACCATTACTCACATGCTCATGTTTGGATTTGGCAAATGGTACTTTCAAAGAGGAGAAGTTTTAGGCATAATTGTGCATAACATGTTGAAACTCATTACACAAGCCAATGCATTGCCAATTACACGTCCATTTCAGCTCAATTATGCTTCAGATTTCATTTGGCATTGAATTTGGGCCTTCTACATGATCATGCAAGCCCATGCAATGAATCTCCATTTGCCATGCACACGGATTTGATCACACTTGCCTTGCCTTTCCTTCTATAAATAGAGGCATTATTCCATTCATTTTCATCCATGAATCAACCTGAAATGCTGCTGAATTGAAATCCAAACCTCTCACCAAAGGAACTATCTCATTTTCGCTCAAATTTTTCATATCTGAAATTCAACTACATCTGGTTGAATTTATAGATCTAAAGTTCCTAGACCTCTCTCTCATACTCCATTGATCTTTTGTTTGGCCAAAGGAAGCAAGGAAGCAAGCTCAAATCACCAAAATTTAAAGGTTCTCTTCAACTGGTTTTTTCTTCGAAACTCACTATTTATTGATCTATTTGCTTGGATATTGTGTTGGCTGAAGTCCTCTTCATAGAGGCATCATTGTTGTGCTTTCAATTTTTGAAAATCATTGAGTTCACTTGAACACCACAGAATTTCTACCTCTGATTTCTCTCAATCTAGAGATCTAGAATGGAATTGAATGGTACAGGGATGATGTACATCATCCCGGCTTCCCAATGATGTATGGATCGTGCATTTTGGTTTCTATTTTAAGTTCTGCAAATTTTGGACATGGCCGGAGGTTGGCCAGAGAAGACGATGGCGCTGGCCACCGTCTGGTCCCCAGATTCAATCTGATCCGTCCATTTGAGTTTCCAAATTTAATCTCCATTGTCCAATGTTATGACTTTATTTTAATGTTTGTGTGGCGCATTGACTTGGACCTATGGTGGGAGCGCGCTTCTGGAGCGTATGATGTGCCATCTCAATTAATGAGCTCAGATCCAACGCTCCTTGTTGTTTGGCATTTTCTATTTTCTTATTTAATTTCTTTTATTCCCATTATTTTCAAAAATTCATATCTTCTTCATTTTAAATCCAAAAAATATGGGACCAATTGCATTTTTCTCCAAATAAATTCTAGTTTCTAAAAATATTTTTTAATATTTTGTATTTTGTCATTTGATATTTTTTGTGAATTTTCTCTTTTCTGGTTATTTTTAAGACATTTTAAATAGTTTTTGATATTCAAAAAATACAAAAATATTTTCCTAACCTATTTGAATGATGATGGATCTATGAAAAATACTCTCATCAATTTATTAATTGATTTGAGATTTATTTGAGATTTTAGTTCAATTAGGTTATTTTTATTCATTTTTAATTGATTAAAAATAGTTTCTGACTTTTAAAAATGCTGAAATTTTTTGTCAAACTTTGTTTGACCTTGTTGAACTTGGGATAAATCACTTGGACCTTTCAAGGTTGATTTGAAGTGATTTTGAAGTTTGACCTTTCTTTTATTTTTAATTCAAGTTTATTTTAACATTGAAAATGCCAAAAATATTTTGCTTATTGTTTGACTTTCAATGTCATTTGGTCAACACACATGGATTGGTACATTTTATCTCATTTTATGCATTATAATCTTTCCATTTTCCATTTCCATTATTCATCTTCTCCTTCTTCTTCTTTTTTTTCTTCTTGATCAATGAGTTGAAGGTTGATAAGTTAGCATTGATTAGGGAGACTTAACCTTCCTTGATTCAAATCTAATTCATCTTGATCAATTAATCAAGTGAATGGCTTTGCATTAAGGATAGGTTGTTTCCTAAATCATGCAAAAGACTTAAACCAATACAAGATCAATTCTCTTTTTCTTTTGGCATGGCAAGTTGTTGGAACTTGGTTCACTAATCAAGACTTCTAACTTGTGTTTGTTACCTACATTATTATTGACCAGCCTCAGATAGTTGTGACTTCTACGTAAGTCCAATTACGATTGCTTAACATAACGCTAAATTTGCCTTATGGCACACTAACTATTAATCACTAACTATTAACATTTACTTTTTGCACTTTACATTTATGCAATTTATTATTCTTGTACATATTATTCATTTGCTTTTTCCTTTGCTCATTGAAGCACATGTTTATGTTAATGCCATTTGCCTTTTGCCCACTTGGACATATAATTGTGTATATATCTTTTGTGCTTGTGTTTGTTTGTTTGTTGTGAACCAAATGCAAAGAATTGGACAAAATGGACTTAGATATTAGGACCTTACCCAAGCAAAATGGAGTTTCAAGAGCATCTAGGCCTCATGCCTTTAGAGTGCTTAAATGTCAAAGAGCAACTAGGCCTCATGCCTTTAGAATGCTTAATGTTGAAGGTGACTTTGAAAGGACCAAATTCTAAACTCCCTCTTGTCCATTCTTTGATTGTTAATAGAACCTTTTAATGTGTGTGTTCTTGTGCTAGGGATTCCAACATTGAGCCTAAGTGAGGAACCATTGCCATGAGCTTCTAAAGAGAGAGATCTAAGAGCCATTGAGGAACTTTCCAAGAGGTTCATCTGATTGTTGATTGCTTGAGTTTACCATTATTGTGATTGCTTATTCCAAAGGATGGGAGCTACTTGGATCATCAATATGATCTCAAGAGAGGAACTCCATTTGTGGTTTTGCATCTTGTCCCTAACCTCTTGTATGTTTAGGACCTTAGTCATTCTTCTTCTTCTCTCCATTCTAACCCAAGCCAAAACTTATTCGTGCAAACATTTAACCTTTGTTTTCAAACATTAGAAACCTAAGCCTTATGCTTTTGATTTTCAAACCTTCTTTTCATAATACTTGTTTTGAATTGAATCTTTTAATCAACTTTGACCATTTTGTAAATACTTTTCATTGGTAAATATAACCAATTCAAATGTCATTTTGTGGTTTCAATGGCCACTCTCCTAATCAAATTTTTCATAACCTTTAGCTATTAGGTTTGAGTTATCCTTGAGGTAGATGTAATACTCACCTATATCCTTAGTGATGGACAATGAGTCTTCCATGCTTATTATAGGGTTAACCCCTCACTAGCATGTTGAAGCTACCCTCACATGGTGGATTTGTGGTTTTAGGTTGAGTTTTCTCCCTTGGATAACAAAAGACCTTAAGGCTTTTGGACCAATCAATCCACTCACTCATTTTGAGATTTTTACCCCGAACTACGAGGTTTTGATCCTAATCTTTTTTAAGATGGTACGTAGGCAATGGGTTCATCCATTCAAACACAAAAATGTAAATAACTTGTATATTCTTTTCTCATCTCTTCAATCATGTTTGCACAAATAAATTTTCATAAAATATCAACCTTACAATAAATATGAAAAGGGCTCCCTAGGAGTACCTAGGATGTTTTGGGTGCTTAAAACCTTCCCATTGCATAACCAACCCCCTAACCCAGATCTCTGACATTTTTACTAGTTTTTTATTCGATAAAACTTTTAGGTTTTTGTTCGCTTTCTAACCATTCCTTTGTATAAATAGAAGTGCGGTGGAGACTCGACTTGTATGATTTACCTTGGATTTAGTTAATATCTCTAATGGTAACGAATACCCCGCTACAGAAAAGTGGCGACTCTGCTGGGGACAAAAATTGCCTGGTGGGTTTTGCCTACTTTTCATGTTTGTTGTGTTGTATTGTATATTATCTTTGTGACATATTTTTGTGCAATTTGGGATTATTGTATTGTATGTAATGATTGAATTGCTTGAATATTAATTCCTTGTATGCTTGGTGTTCTTTGTGAGATGAGTTCTATACCCGAACTCGAGTGCACTTAGGATAGGAGAATGGCGTAGTCTTGTTGACTTGTGTGGAGTTATTCCTTAGCAAGTTGACTTGCAAGTCCATTCACTTGGTGGAGGTCATGTTGGGATTAATAATGTCACACAAGTAGTTATGGTTAGACATTACTCTTTCCAATATAAACCTTAGAAGCCAAGGACCTTAGTTTACCAAGCCCATCTTGGCATATTCTTAGGATGTGGTGCGAAAGTCGTTCAAGTGGAAGATTTGATACGATTGTTACGCGATACTACACTCATAAGAGTCTCTCTTGAGAATATTTTTGGAATACGAGTAGTCATTTCTCCGATAATATCCGAAAGATGGGATGATGACTATGGGAACCTCTTGTAGAACATGTTTGGCAGGTTTAAACCCTAGTACACTCCCTTTGGGTGGTTCTGAATCGAGACTCCATGCTCGTAACTTGCAACAAACCCTTGATTCATGGTTGATCCGTTCATATATCCTTAATATCAATGGAACTTGGGTGTTGATAAGGTGTAAACCATAATCCACCAAAATGGATGATTGATATTAAGGATACCATGATCCATCCCATGACCTTTGTTTGGTGTGTTTTGCTTGATCCTTGAGTGTGATTGTTGCATTCATGCATCCATGCACTCATTTGCATCCATATCATCAAAATAATAAGAAAATTTTCAAGGAACTTAAGAGGTCTATTTGCAAATTTTTCAGACATGGAAAGGCAAAGAAGGAATACAAAGAAGTACAGTTTCAGACAACCAGATTTGAAAGATCTAAGGAATTTGACATCTGTTGCGGGGTATTCGTTACCATTAGAGATATTGACTAAATCCAAGGTAAATCATACAAGTCGAGTCGCCACCGCACTTATATTTATCCAAAGGAATGGTTAGAAAGCGAACAAAAACCTAAAAGTTTTATCGAATAAAAATCTAATAAAAATGTTAGAGATCTGGGTCAGGGGGTTGGTTATGCAATGGGAAGGTGTTAGGCTCCCAAAACATCCTAGGTACTCCTAGGGAGCCCTTTTCACATTTGTTGTAAGGTTCACATTTTGTGAAAGTTTATTTGTGGAAACATGATTGAAGAGGTGAGAAAAGAATATACAAGTTTATTTACATTTTGTGTTTGAATGGATGAACCCATTGCCTACGTACCATCTTAAAAAAGATTAGGATCAAAACCTCGTAGTTCGGGGTAAAAATCTCAAAATGAGTGAGTGGATTGATTGGTCCAAAAGCCTTAAGGTCTTTTGTTATCCAAGGGAGAAAACTCAACCTAAAACCACAAATCCACCATGTGAGGATAACTTCAACATGCTAGTGAGGGGTTAACCCTATAATAAGCATGGAAGACTCATTGTCCATCACTAAGGATATAGGTGAGTATTACATCTACCTCAAGGATAACTCAAACCTGATAGCTAAAGGTTATGAAAAAGTTTGATTAGAAAGTGGCCATTGAAACCACAAAAAGACTTTTGAATGGGTTATATTTACCAATTAGAAGTATATACAAAATGGTCAAAGTTGATTTAAAGGTTCAATTCAAGATAAGTATTATGAAAAAAAGTTTGAAATCAAAAGCATAAGGCTTAGGTTTCTAATGTTGAAAGCAAATGTCAAATGTTTGCACAAACAGTCTTGGCTTGGGTTAGAGTGGAGAGAAGAAGAAGAAAGGCTAAAATCCTAAGCATACAAGAGTTAAGGGAGAAGAGAACAAAACCACACAAGGAGTTCCTCTCTTGAGATCATATTTATGATCCAAGTAGCTCCCATCCTTTGGAATAAGCAATCACAAAGCAATAACTCAAACAATCAATAATCAATGAATTCTTGGACAAGGCTCCTCAAGGGTATCTTGGATCTCTCTCTCTTAGGAGCTCATGGTAATGGTTCCTCAATTAAGCTCAAGTTGGAATCCCTAGCACAAGAAAGCACATATCAAAAGATTCTATAAAACAATCAAAGAATGGACAAGAGGGAGTTTAGAATATGGTCCTTTCAATGTTCATCCTTAAGCTTTAAGTATTCTAAAGGCAGGAGGCCTAGTTGCTCTTTGACATTTAAGAACTCTAAAGGCATGAGGCCTAGTTGCTCTTCAAACTCCATTTGCATGGGTAAGGTCCTAAAATCTAAGTCCATTTTGTCCAATTCTTTGAATTTGGTTCACAACAAACAGAATAACACAAGCACAAAAGATATATACACAATTATATACTCAAGTGGGCAAAAGGCAAATGGCATTAACATAAACATGTGCTCCAATGAGCAAAGGAAAAAGCAAATGAATAATATGTGCAAGAATGATAAGTTTCATAAGAGTAAAGTGCATAAAGTAAAAGTTAATTGTTAGTGGTCAATAGTTAGTGTGCCATAAGGCCAAATTTAGCGCTATGTTAAGCAATCGTAATTGGACTTTTGTAGAAGTCACAACTATCTGAGGTCGGTCAATAATAATGTAGGCAACAACACAAGTTAGAAGTCTTGAGTAGTGAACCAAGTTCCAACAACTTGCCATGCCAAAAAGAAGAAGAGAATTGATCTTGTATTGGTTTAAGCCTTTTGCATAATTTAGGAAACAACCTATCCTTAATGCAAAGCCATTCACTTGATCAATTGATCAAGATGAATTAGATTTGAATCAAGGAAGGTTAAGTCTCCCTAATTAATGCTAACTTATCAACCTTCAACTCATTGATCAAAAAGAAAAAGAAGAAGAAGAAGAAGAAGAGACATAATGGAAATGGAAATGGAAGATCAAAATGCAAAAGGTGAATAAGAATGTACCAATCCATATGTATTGACCAAATGACATTGAAAGTCAAAGTCAAACAATGAGAAATCAGAAATGAGATGAAGATTGGAAGTCAAACAATAAGCAAAATATTTTTGGCATTTTTAATATTAAAATAAACTTGAATTAAAAATAAAAGAAAGGCCAAACTTCAAAATCACTTCAAATCAACCTTGAAAGGTCCAAGTGATTTATCCCAAGTTCAACAAGGTCAAACAAAGTTTGACAAAAAATTTCAGCATTTTTAAAAGTCAGAAACTATTTTTAATCAATTAAAAATGGATAAAAATAACCTAATTGAGCTAAAATCTCAAATAAATCTCAAATCAAATAAAAAATTGATGAGAATATTTTTCATATATCCATCATCATTCAAAGAGGTTAGGAAAATATTTTTGTATTTTTTGAATATCAAAAACTATTTAAAATGGATTAAAAATAACCAGAAAAGAGAAAATGCATAAAAAATATCAAATGAAAAAATAAAAAATATTAAAAATCATTTTCAGAAACTAGAATTATTTGGAGAAGAATGCAATTGGTCCCATATTTTTTGGAATTAAAATGAAGAAGATATGAATTTTTGAAAATAATGGGATTAAAAGAAATTAAAATCAGAAATTAGAAAATAGGAAAAAGCGTGAGCCATTGGATCATCCTTCATTAATTGACGTGGATCATCACTCGGCTTAGAAGCGCACGTTCACCAAACACGTGAGTCAAACGAGATACACCCAGCCTTTAATGAAGTCATAACAATGGATGCACGAGATTCAATCTGGAAAAACAAATGGACGCTCCTGATTGAATCTGGAGACCAGACGGTGGCCAGCGCCACCGTCTTCTCCGGCCAACCTCCGGCTACTTCAAAAATTTGCAGAGATTCAAAAGGCAACCAACATACACGATCCAACCACTTTGGAAAGCTGGGATGATGTACATCATCCCTGTGCCACTCAATTCCACTCTAGATCTCTATATTGAGAGAAATCAGAGATGGAAGTTCTGTGGTGTTCATCATGAACTTGATGGATTTCAAAAATTAAATGCACAATAATGATGCCTCTATTGAGAGGACTTCAGCCAACACAAGATCCAAGCAAATAGAGCAATAGATGATGAGTTTCGAAGAAAATACCAGTTGAAGAACAAACTTGGATTCTGGAGATTTGAGCTTGATTCCTTCCTTCCTTTATCAAAACAGAAGATCAATGAACTAAAAGATGAAGGTCTAGAAGCTTTAGATCCAAAGATTCAACCAGATGTAGCTGAATTTTGGATCTGGAAAATTTGAAGAAAAGTGAAATTGCTTCTTTGGTGAGAGGTTAGGTTTTCAATTCAGCAACATTTCAGGTTGATTCATGGATGAAATTTGAATGGAGTAAGGCTTCTATTTATAGAGGGAAGGGCAAGGCAAGTGTGATTCAATCCGTGTGCATGAAATTGGATATCCATTGCATGGGCTTGCATGATCAGCTACAAGGCCCAAATTCAATGCCAAATGCAATCTGAAATCATACCAAGGTGAAATGGATGTGTAATCTGAATGGAATTTGCTTATGCATGGAGTTTTAATGTGTTATGCATAATTGAACCAAAAACTTCTCCTCTTCGAAAATACCAATTGCCAAATCCAAATATGATCATGTGAGTAATGGTTGGAAAGGTTTTGATGTAAGGAACACTTGTTATGTTTGGAAAAAATCCATTTGAATGTTGGAAATTGGTGAATTTTAAGTTTAAAGTGCAAGGTGCCAAACATGTAAAGGCAAAGTTTCTAAATTTGGCCAATGTTCAAGCCCCTCAGTTTCAATGATTCAAACCTAAAATTAATAAACCTCCAACATCAAAGTTGTAGACCGCTTCAAGACACTCAAAATGGACTTAAATTTTGCATCATTTGGAGTTTTGATGAAAGAGTTATGGGCACTTGAAGTTGGACTTTTTTGCCTTTCAATGCATTTGGTCCAAAGTGACCTATAATGTTGTGCATTATCACATGTATTTCCTTTGAGATTTAGAAATTTTGTTCAACATAACATTTGAAGTAGACATCTTAAGATTTCCAATTCATTTGATCCCACCTAAAAATCATAAAAAATGAAATAGTTGTGTCCTTGGGAAGTTGACCCAAAATTAGGGTTTCAGTCAAAATGACCTATAATGTCTTGGAATGGATGATGCTCTTCCAATCTTCAAATCAATTTTTGATGAACATGAAAGTTGTTCATATTTTCCTTAAGAACATTTTTTATTTTGGAATGATCTCCATTTGACCAACACATAAAAAGTTAGGTCTTAGTGCATTTCAAAATAGTCAGATGAATTGATTGATCAACCTCTCAAGTCCACAACCCATACCTTGATGAATTGATGATTGAGGTTACTCAGACAAGTTCAAATATGCATGAAATGATGATTTAAAGGACTTCCCTTGATTGTATTTGACCATAGGCTGAGGTTGCTTCATGAGCAAGGCATTGTGGTACACAGATGAATTAGGGCTTCCTTGAGAAACAAAACCTCAAACCCTTTGACTTACTTTGATCAAAATGATGAATTGAGATATTAGGGAGGCATATTTGATGGATGAGAGCTTTGGGAACCATTACCATGCTTGCTTTCATCTTCTCTTGGCCATATCTTTGTACCAATGATCACCTAGAAGCTCTTTACCTTGTGATTGCTCAGGCTACGAACAAAAGATGTTAGTGACATATTTTTGTGCTTTTGGTTAGTAAATAAAAATAAGAAAAGCAATGATATACAATTCAAGCATGCTTGGTGATCTCAAACCACTCACAAGAAGTCCCACCCAAAGGCAAAGGGAACCAAGATGCTCATGATCCTTGAGGCTTTGCAAATGCAATGTTGTGATGCCATGAGGGATCTTAGGGCCAAAATTGGGGTCTTACAGATGCCCCTATTTAAGGTCATTCTAGCCGGAGAAGTGAAGGTTAAAATCTTCGTCTCGACGAGGTAGAATGGGCTTAAATAATAACAAAGAGACGAATTTTGGTCCCTAAGAGACCTCATGATGCAAATGTATGTATGCAAAAGGGTAACACTCTGTGGAGATATGGGTCCACAAAGAAGAAAAGAAAAGAAATCGGGAGAAACTGACAATCCATATGAGTAATACACTAAATGGGACAGAGACTCTGGGACTCTTGTGGGGAGAAAAAAGGGGATACATTGCATGAGCAGATCACGACTTAAAGCTTGGGGAGCAGAATTCCAAAGGGAATAAATCAATGGAACGACCCGAGCTGACTCAAAAGCGCATGTATTGGGGATTATGCCAATACAGCAAAAATTATCCATAACGGATACTTCAGATAAAAATCTGGACTCGGATGGGGACAATCCACTAAGGGACTGTGCTGGGGATAAACATCCAAACAGAAACTCTTCTGGGGAAGCAAAAGGATAAGGTATTACCGGTTACTGGGTAATAAGCTCAAAGAGACATGTGATCTGAACACCGGTATAAGGGTGAAAGAACAGCATGTTCGGGGAGAATGAATATCTAAGACCGGTATAAGGGTGAGAGATATCAAAACATCCAAAACGTTTGAGGAAGACCTACAAGGTATATTTCAACTCAGGGATTCTGACTCCACAGGGGACAAAAAGTCATAATAGGGAGCAGAAGGAGGGAACACCAGGGATGCCGGCTATTGGGCATATAATAGGTGACCAACCAAAGCGTGAATTATGGAATATTCCCAAGACACTCATTATCCAGAAAAGGGCTAAAAGCAAACTCGATTATAGGATGGACATTCGATTCCATAAAAAGGATACGAATCTTACTCGACTGGGGAAGAATAAAAGGCTTCGACCAAAGAGTGCATGAGATATATTATCTATTACCGTCAGAACGTAGATAATATACTCGCATGGCAGATTATCCACAACCGGTTACTGGGTTAATAAAGGATAAATCGACCGACAAAGAAAGGCATCGGGATACCGAAACTAGGTATATAATGATGACTCTTCAAGGGGAGCAACAAACATTACCGACAACCGGTGCATAAAAAGATGACTTGCTGGGGATAAACTGCGTAATCAGAGCAATTATCCAAAAGAAAGGGGGCATATCACCACCGAATATTGGATAATGATAACTGTCAAGGAGGGGATTACATCTACCAGATACTGGGTAGAAGACCACGGAGAAGTAACCGTCATCGATTAGGATGAACAAAAGGTTAACTCTGCAAGGGATGAAATAGGGTTTACAACTACCGGTATAAAGGTAGACAACCACAGACTCCGTCGGGGATAAGATGAATGATTACTAAATACTGAGCAATTATTCATTTACCACAGGGAAGCGCAGGAAACAGTCACACAAGGCCAATCTAGGATCAAACTAAAGAGGCAAACTGAATCAAGACTCATCCCTGTGAGGATATAACTCAATAGGGAAGCCTATCCCAATATATGTTGGGAAGGAACAGAAACAACCATCATCCATGAGGATATAACTCAGTGGGGAATATGGAAGGAAAGATAAACACTTTCTGCTTAATGGGGCTGACTCTATATTGAGGGATCAGACACCAACATCTGCTTGGGAAATGTATTACCCACTAGCTAGGGATAACAAACAAATATATATGGCAAAGAATGCAATCATGATTATCTGAATGTTTGAAATATTATATGCACACGTGCGTGACCTATGTATGATGAATGCTGACAAACAGACATTTCTAACACAAACAGTTCCAAAGGACACAACATCCGGTACTACAACTCAAAAGAGAAAGCCAGGTCCACTGAAGAGTATCCAATCGATGAGGGCAAACGATACCAGGAAGCAAAGTTCTCTGCCGAGGGATGAACATCAGTCATTCCAGCTGGGGGCAGGAGTTATTGCACAGATAAGCAAATCTACTGGGGAATCGTCCGAGGAGATAATGGAATTCTAGGGATCAATCACCAAATACCTTACTTACCAAGGAAATCACATCTGCTAAGGAGGAAAGAAGGATAAATGTCTTACCACACACTCTGCTTGGTAGGAAAACCACAAAAGGACCCGGTAGAAAGGGGATACAAACATGCCAGGAATATGAACAAATGTCTTACCCTGTTGGGGCTCATACCATCCTTGGGAGAGCACTGAAGATCTCCTAAGTATCCTTTCGTCATTGTGAATGTTCACTTGGTTTAAAAACAAATTATGCAAAATTTGATTATTTAAAACAATGATATTTTCTCAATTAAATCATGCAAACGATTTGTTGAATAGAAACAAATAAGAGTGCAAATAATTGGATAAAAGGCTCAAATTTATTTAATGGAATGGTAGTCTGCAAATGGCAAGAATCCATAGATCTTTACAAATTTGAAATTGGTGATATATTTTGGAAAAGGGCTACATTGAACATAATGACCATTTCTCCACCAATTCTGAATCCAATGTATTTGAAGCTTTGGTTGATGACGAATGAGCAAGAATCTCTGACGGATGCCAGTTGTAGAACAAAGTCTTGTCAGGATGCAGTTACTTGCCAAATCCCTAATTTTTGCCTAGATTGCCCCAGGATGAGGTACTCAATCTAGCGGGATACATATTCATTTTTTTTATGTCCCTATCTTTTGCTTGGATCGCCCTTTCGGGTTTTCAATCCACCGAGACGCTCATTTTTGCCTAAGCCGCCCTTTCGGGTTTTCAACTTAGCGAGCTATTCTGGTTTTATTTTAGGCGAAGTATTTCTTGACTGCATCTGAATTCACAGGACGAGTGAAATCCTCCCCATCCATAGTTGTAAGTATCAAAGCACCGCCTGAAAAGGCTCTCTTAACAACATATGGACCTTCATAGTTTGGAGTCCACTTGCCTGTGGAATCGGGCGCGAAGGACAAGACTTTCTTGAGCACAAGGTCACCTTCTCGGAAAACACGAGGCTTTAACCTTCTTATCAAAAGCTTTCTTCATCCTCTGCTGATATAACTGACCATGGCACATGACAGTCAATCTCTTCTCTTCAATCAAATTCAGCTGGTCATAACGACTCTGAGCCCATTCAGCATCAGTCAACTTGGCTTCCATCAAAACTCTCATTGATGGGATCTCCACCTCTACTGGGAGTACGACCTCCATGCCATAAACAAGAGAGAAAGGGGTTGCCCCTGTTGAAGTGCGGACAGATGTACGATATCCATGTAAAGCAAATGGTAGCATCTCATGCCAATCTTTATACGTAACAACCATCTTCTGGATAATCTTCTTGATATTCTTATTAGCAGCTTCAACAGCCCCATTAATCTTGGGTCTATAGGGAGAAGAATTATGATGCGTTATCTTGAACTCACTACACACCTCTTTCATCATCTTGTTGTTCAAGTTAGATCCATTATCAGTAATGATCTTATCTGGCACACCATATCGGCATATGAGTTGATTCTTGATAAACTTTACAACCACCTGCCTGGTCACATTTGCATATGATGCCGCTTCAACCCACTTGGTGAAGTAATCGATTGCTACGAGAATAAATCTGTGTCCGTTGGACGCTTTTGGCTCTATCATGCCAATCATGTCAATTCCCCACATGGAGAAGGGCCATGGTGATGAAATCACGTTTAGAAGTATTGGGGGAATATGAATCTTATCCGCATAAATCTGACACTTATGGCATTTCTTCACATATTTACAGCAGTCAGACTCCATTGTCAGCCAATAGTAGCCTGCTCTCAATATCTTTCTAGCCATGGCATGTCCATTGGAATGAGTACCAAATGAACCCTCATGGACCACAGTCATCAACAGGTCTGCTTCGTGTATATCCACGCATCTGAGCAGCACCATGTCAAAATTTCTTTTGTAAAGCACATCGCCATTGAGGTAGAAACTGCCTGACAATCTCCTCAAAGTCTTCCTATCTTTCACAGATGCCCCAAGCGGGTAAATCTGGCTCTGAAGGAAACACTTGATATCATAGTACCACGACTTATCATCTTTAACTTCTTCAACTGCAAACACATGAGTTGGCCTATCCAAGCACATCACAGTAATATTGGGAACTTCATTCTAAAGTTTAACCACAATCATTGAAGCAAGTGTAGCAAGAGCGTCTGCCATCTGATTCTCATCTCGAGGAAAATGATGGAAGTCGACCTCAGTGAAGAACGTTGAAATCCTCCTCGCATAATCCCTATATGGTATAAGACCAGGCTGATTTGTTTCCCATTCACCCTTAATCTGATTAACAACGAGGGCCGAATCACCATAAACATCAAGATGCTTGATCCTAAGATCAATGCACTCTTCGAATCCCATAATACAGGCCTCATACTCAGCCATATTATTCGTGCATTTGAAAGTTAGCCTTGCTGTAAAAGGAATATGTGTGTCCTAAGGAGTAATAATCACTGCCCCAATACCATTTCCATATTGATTTACAGCGCCATCAAACACCATACTCCATCTAGAACCAAGCTCTGGCCTTTCATCGAGTGTAGGCTCATCACAATCTTTCACTTTCAAATACAGAATCTCCTCATCTAGGAAGTCATACTGAACTGACTGATAATCCTCAATTGGCTGATGTGCCAAGTGGTCAGCCAAGATGCTACCTTTAATAGCTTTCTGAGCTCGAAACTCGATATCATACTCAGACAACAACATCTGCCAACGGGCAATCCTCCTAGTTAAAGCAGGCTTCTCGAAGATATACTTGATTGGATCCATTCTGGATATCAACCAAGTCGTATGATTTAACATATATTGGCGTAAGCGCTTAGAGGCCCAAGCCAAAGCACAACATGTCTTCTCAAGCACTGAATATCGAGACTCACAATCAGTGAACTTCTTGCTCAAGTAGTAAATGGCATATTCTTTCTTCCCTATTTTGTCTTACTGACCAAGGACACAACCCATTGAGTCTTCAAGAACAGTCTGATATATAATTAAGGGTCTCCCTTCCACGGGCGGAGACAGAATCGGAGGTTCAGACAAATACTCTTTAATACTGTCAAAAGCTTTATGGCAATCCTCGGTCCAATCATGAGACTGATCTTTCCAGAGGAGCTTGAATATTGGCGCACACGTGGCAGTCATGTGGGATATGAATCTGGAAATATAATTCAAGCGGCCAAGAAAACCTCGGACTTGCTTCACAGTTTTGGGCGTAGGCATCTCTTGTATTGCTTTGACTTTGGCAGGATCAACCTCAATACCTCTTTCACTGACAATGAAGCCCAGTAACTTTCCAGAACGGACTCCAAATGTACACTTGTTGGGATTCAGACGAAGTTTATACTTTCTCAAACGCTGAAAAAGCTTCAACAGGTGCTCTACATGTTCAACTTCCGTTCCTGACTTTGCAATCATATCATCAACATATACCTCGATCTCCTTGTGCGTCATATCATGAAATAAGGTGGTCATAGCTCGTTGATAAGTGGCTCCGGCATTCTTCAAACCGAAGGGCATCACTCGATAACAGAATGTTCCCCAAGGTGTGATGAATGTTGTCTTCTTCATATCCTCGGGTGCCATTTTAATCTGATTATATCCGGAAAATTTGTCCATAAATGAGAAGACTTTGAATTTAGCTGTATTATCTACCAACATATCAATATGTGGTAAAAGGAAATCATCTTTCGGACTAGCTTTATTCAAGTCTCGATAGTCCACACACATTCAGACTTTTCCATCTTTCTTAGGCACGTGCACAATATTGGCCACCCATTGAGGATATGTAGAAGTCACCAAAAACCCCGCATCAATTTGCTTCTGAACTTCCTCTTTGATCTTTACTGCCATATCAGGATGAGTTCTTCTGAACTTCTGCTTCACAGGCACATACTCAGGTTTCAAAGGTAGGAAATGTTGCACAATATATGTATCTAGACCGGGCATGTCTTCATATGACCAGCCAAAGACATCAACATATTCTCGTAGAAATTCAATCAAATCCTTCTTAACAGATTCTTCCAAGAGTGCCCCGATCTTTACTTCTCGCACACAATCCTCAGACCCCAAGTTGACTGTTTCCAGATTCTCAAGATGCGACTGAATGATCTTTTCTTCATGCTCAAGTAGACGGGTAATCTCGTCAGGAATCTCTTCAACATCATCTTCTTCCGCCTCAAATACAGGGAACTTCAAAGTTGGGAGATGGTGTCGGATCATTATGTTCAATGGGTTTGATTAATCTGCGTAATGATTTTGGATATGAAAGCTTTAGAATTCAAACAAGGCAAATCATTATGCAAATGAAAAGATTGATTTTATTCTTATTTCTTGAGGTTTTATGTGATCACCAATTTCATGCAAAAAAGCGAAAAGGGAAAATAATTGGAAAAACAAACATTTAACATGAATTTATTGAATGAAAATATCATTGAATTTATGTGCCAATAATGTCATCACTCCTCCTTTTGGCATGGGAGAAGGGTTTTTTAAACACAATGAACATTACTTTGACTTATGGATAACTGTTGGAATATCCACAGCGACCCAATTATTGCAGACCCCTCCAGGGATGACCCAGTGTCCACCAGCACATTGGACATGGCGTCGTCTTTGCAACCCATAGATATATGCAATGCCAAGTTGTGGTCTCTTCCCTCCTCGGGGAGATCAAAGTCACAAAAGCTCAAGTTGTTACAAGCAGTAATGTTTGTAATAATGCTATCGAATTGCTCTATCGTGACATCGTGATCCACATATTCCACATCCAACACCTTTTGCAGAGCCTCTCGGTGTGGTTCTAAATTTAAAAGCAATGATAACACATATATTTTAGATGGCGTTTGTAGAAGCTGGTCTATAACATTGTACTCGCTCCTTTTGATGAGCCTCAATTTCTCATCACAATCTTCTCTCATATTGCCGCTCGGGCCAACAGAAGCAGGAGTTTTCAACACACAGGAGTTTTCAACAACAAGTGCCGGATTCGGAGTGCTCACAGCATTCCCAATCGGGCGTTCAACAGAATCAGCAACAACACTCCCTCTAGCATCAGCCTGAGGCTTTGGCGGTGCTGAAAATACGCGACCACTACGGGTCAAACTGCTAACATCAACAATATTTACAATAGACGAAGAAGGCAAGGACACCTCTCTCCCATTTTCCACTGCTACAACATTGTAGCAATAGGTGACTCCCTTTTCAGAAGAGTATGGTACTGGTCCGGCCGACTTAATGACAAGAGCAGGAGAAACCTTTTGCTTGCTACCATCATATTTGATGATAACAGGCTCGGGTATCCGGAACACCGTGGAAATCACATTGACTTCGGGCTCGTCTTCATCAACATTTCTATTCTGAAGGATCTCAATGACTCCTTCATCCAGCATCTCCTGAACATCCTTGCGCACCTGGCGACAACCCCTTTGGTTAACGAAATAGACTCGGCATCTATCATGGTCATGCTCATAATGACTGTAATCACACAGCAAACGATGCATCTCGACCAGAGATTGTCGAATATGACTGACGTATTTGACTTTCTATTTGCCAGGGCAGCCCTGGACCATGTTGACAGATTTCCCATGCTCGGGCAATGGGTTCTTCTTCATGTTAGGACCTATATCCTCGAAACACAGAATGCCACATCTCACAAGGTCTTGAACCTTGGTTTTCAAAGGGTAGCAGTTCTCCACGTCGTGGCCGGGAGCACCAGAATGGTAAACACAGTGTAATTCAGGCTATACCACCACTGGGGGTTAGTAGGTATAGCCGATGGGTCTCGCGGAGTAATCAACTTCCTCTCTATCAAAGAGGGATATAACTCTGCATACGTCATCGGAATAGGATTGAAGGTGACCCTTTTCCTTTCGTAACTTGTGCTGGTTTGATTACTGTTTCGAGGCTGCTAGGCCGGTTGCTGCGGATGGTGTTGTTGTTGTTGATATTGTGGATGTGGTTGCTGATTGTTGTTGTGTTGTTGGTACAGCTGATTATCTCTGAAGACAGGTGTTATATGAGCCACCTGATGCTGGTTACCGGCGGGACGCACAGTCTTCCTCCTCACAGAAGGTCTTCTTGGTTTCATATGGGAGGTCACAGCATGTGCCTCTCCATCTTTCTTCTTCGCAAACGCCCCATAACGTTTGGCATAAGAGCCTTCTTCTCTGGTCAGACGTCCTTCTCTAACCCCTTTTTCTAGACGCATCCCCATATTCACCATCTCGGTGAAGTCAGAAGGAGCGCTAGCGATCATCCGCTCATAATAAAAATAACTCAAGGTCTTCAAAAAGATCTTAGTCATCTCTTTCTCTTCTAGCGGGGGTACAATCTGTGCTGCTACTTCTCGCCACCTCTGGGCGTATTCTTTGAATGTTTCCTTGTCCTTCTGGGACATGGCCCTCAATTGATCCCTATCGGGAGCCATATCCATATTGTACTTGTATTGCTTGGCGAAGGCCTCGCCAAGATCGTTGAAGGATCGGATGTTCGCACTATCTAAACCCATGTACCAACACAGAGCAGCATCAGACAGACTGTCCTGAAAGTAGTGGATGAGCAGTTGGTCATTGTCAGTCTGAGTCGACATTTTCCTGGCATACATGACCACGTGGCTGAGAGGGCAAGTATTTCCCTGGTATTTTTCAAAGTCAGGGACCTTGAATTTTACAGGGATCTTCACATTAGGAACCAAGCAGAGTTCGGCAGCAGACTTGCCGAAAAGATCCTTTCCTCTGAGAGTTTTCAATTCCTTGCGAAGCTCAAGAAATTGATCGTTCATGGCGTCCATCTTCTCATAGACATCTGGACCCTCAGACGGCTCAGAATGATAGATGGTGTCGTCTACTCTAGGTAAAGTATGCACGACAAGAGGAGGAACAACAAGGACCGGGCTAGATGTCGTCTTAGAAGCAAAGGTGGGAGCAGGACCCTTGGGCATGAAATTGGGAGGCATCCCCCACGGGAATCTGGTTGGCATGGCCGTCGGAGCAAAGTGTGCACTGGCTGCAGGCACGGTCGAGGAGACAATCTCAGAGATAACTGTCCTCTGGGGAGGAGTTGAAGGTGTTGGAGATAACTGGCTCTGGGCAGCCAAGAGTGACTCCATTAGGGCAGTCAATCTGGCCACTTCCTCCTTCAGCTCGCGGTTCTCTTGTTTCAAATGATCCATCAGTCTTGAAATGTTGGCTCTGGTGTAGTACCGATGAGTCAGCTTGTCTTCAAAATAAATGAAGAACACAGAGTTAGACCACAGGACAAGAAGCCGGGAACAAAACCTGCTTATGCACATGATGCATGCAATGTTTGTGCATATGATTTGTTTTTTATTTAAAAGGAACTTTTAGAGTTCTATTTGCAAATTTCGGGAAATATTACATTTGTATTACTCGTGGAAATATTCTCATTAATGATATCTGGAAAATATTTTTACACCAAAGAAGTACAACATTGGTAACCAAGATACAATAAGAGAGAGAAGGAAAATGACCATCCTATGGATCCATAGAAATAATCATCTAAAACTCGGGACACTGGAAGATAAGATGCACGAAGTCTCTTCACATCCTCTTCATAGGCTGCCTCAATATCTGCTTTCTTCTTGGCGATTCGATCATATTTCCTCTTCCAGAACCTAGAAGACTGAGGAAGTAGAGAAGTTCATGCGTCATCAGGATCATCAATAACCTGATGCTCGAGGAACTCAATCATAGCATCCTTCTCTTTAATATGCTGAAGTAACTCTTCTCGTTCACGGATCCAAGCACGTGAACGGTCTTCGTCTCTCAACTCCTCTACTCCTTGATTAGGGAGGGTTGAAGGCCCAGCCATAATCATAGGTGTAGGTCTCAGATACTCGTAAGGCATGAGATACTCGGATGCTCTCTTCCTAACCCAAGCAATGTAAGGCTCCATAGCAATACAATCCTTAGAACCCAACTCTTTCCTTCCTTTCCTATGAATCTTGCGCAAAGCGCGGACCATTCTGCCTTTCAAGTTTTGGGGATCTTTACCCTCCTGAAAGAACACACCCTCCAATAGAATGTTATTGGGCTTATCCTTTAGAGGGAACCTAAGCTGACGACGCGCCAAAATAGGGTTGTAGTTAATCCCACCACATGTACCAAGAAGAGGTACATTGGAGAATTTACCACAAGAGTCGATAATCTGCACACCATCATACACACGGTTGTACCAAAAGATATCATCATTAGTGAGAGACATAAGCCTCGTAGACCACCGTAGACATCCCTTGTTCTCCTTGAAGGCGACCGTCTGAGGTAAGTGAGAAATAAACCACTTATACAACAGAGGCAAACAGCACACAATGGTGCCACCACCCTTTGCATTCCTCATATGCAAAGAGAAATAAGTATCACCCAACAGAGTCGGAACGAGATTAAGAGCAGAGAAGATCCTAATAGTGTTCACATCTACAAACTTGTTGATGTTGGGGAACAATACTAACCCATATATGAGAACTACAAATATGGCCTCAAAGGCGTCCTCACTCATGGCCTTCCCATACATAATAGCTTGAGCGATAAGGAACTCAGAAGGGAGACCTTGAATTCCACCTTTGGTAGTTATATGAGCACCAACCAGAGATTCATCTATGTGCAACAAGTCAGCTATCTCTTGATAAGTAGGAATACTCTCCAAACCACTAAACGGCAACTGGTCTAGAATAGGTATACCCACAAGATAGGCATACTCCTCAAGCGTGGGTACAAGCTGAAAATTCGGAAACGTGAAGCAACGGTACAAGGGATCATAAAACTGCACCAATACACTCATCAATCCTTCGTCCACCTGAGTAGTCAAAAGAGGAAGAAGCTTCCCAAAACGAGCTTTGAAACCCAAGGGATCTAGTACATAGGATGTCAGATTCCTTAACCCTTTCAAATCTGGTTGTCTGAAACTGTACTTCTTTGTATTCCTTCTTTGTCTTTCCATGTCTGAAAGTTTGCAAATAGACCTCTTAAGTTCCTTGAAAATTTTCTTATTATTTTGATGATATGAATGCAAATGGGTGCATGAATGCAACAACCACACTCAAGGATCAAACAAAGCACACCAAACAAAGGTCATGGGATGGATCATATTATTCTTAATATCAATCATCCATTTTGGTGGATAATGGTTTACACCTTATCAACACCCAAGTTCCATTGATATTAAGGATACATGAACGGATCAACCATGAATCAAGGGTTTGTTGCAAGTCACGAGCATGGAGTCTTAGTTAAGAACCACCCAAAGGGAGTGTACTAGGGTTTAAACCTGCCAAACATGTTCTATAAGAGGTTCCCATAGTCATCATCCCATCTTTCGGATATTATCAGAGAAACGACTACTCGTATTCCAAAAATATTCTCAAGAGAGACTCTTATGAGCGTAGTATCGCGTAACAATCGTATTAAATCTTTCACTTGAACAACTTTCGCACTACATCCTAAGAATAGGCCAAGATGGGCTTGGTAAACTAAGGTTCTTGGCTTCTAAGGTCTATATTGGAAAGAGTAATGTCTAGCCACAACTTACTTGTGTGACATTATTGATCCCAACATGACCTCCACCAAGTGAATGGACTTGCAAGTCAACTTGCTAAGGAATAACTCCACACAAGTCAACAAGACTATGCCATTCTCCTATCCTAAGTGCACTCGAGTTCGGGTATAGAACTCATCTCACAAAGATCACCAAGCATACAAGGAATTAATATTCAAACAATTCAATCATTACATACAATACAGTAATCCCAAATTACACAATAATATGTCACAAAACAATATACAATACAATACAACAAACATGAAAAGTAGGCAAAACCCACTAGGCAAATAGTCCCCAGCAGTGTCGCCACTTTTCTGTTGCAGGGTATTCGTTACCATTAGAGATATTGACTAAATCCAAGGTAAATCATACAAGTCGAGTCGCCACCGCACTTCTATTTATCCAAAGGAATGGTTAGAAAGCGAATACAAACCTAAAAGTTTTTTCGAATCAAAAACTAGTAAAAATGTCAGAGATCTGGGTAAGGGGGTTGGTTATGCAATGGGAAGGTGTTAGGCACCCAAAACATCCTAGGTACTCCTAGGGAGCCCTTTTCACATTTGTTGTATGGTTGGTATTTTGTGAAAGCTTATTTGTGCAAACATGATTGAAGAGGTGAGAAAAGAATATACAAGTTTATTTACATTTTGTGTTTGAATGGATGAACCCATTGCCTACGTACCATCTTAAAAAAGATTAGGATCAAAACCTCGTAGTTTGGGGTAAAAATCTCAAAATGAGTTGGTGAATTGGTTGGTCCAAAAGCCATAAGGTCTTTTGTTATCCAAGGGAGAAAACTCAACCTAAAACCACAAATCCACCATGTGAGGATAGCTTCAACATGCTAGTGAGGGGTTAACCCTATAATAAGCATGGAAGACTCATTGTCCATCACTAAGGATATAGGTGAGTATTACATCTACCTCAAGGGTAACTCAAACCTGATAGCTAAAGGTTATGAAAAAGTTTGATTAGAAAGTGGCCATTGAAACCACAAAAAGAATTTTGAATGGGTTATATTTTCCAATTAGAAGTATATACAAAATGGTCAAAGTTGATTTAAAGGTTCAATTCAAAATAAGTATTATGAAAAAAAGTTTGAAAATCAAAAGCATAAGGCTTAGGTTTCTAATGTTGAAAGCAAATGTCAAATGTTTGCACAAACAGTTTTGGCTTGGGTTAGAGTGGAGAGAAGAAGAAGAAAGGCTAAAATCCTAAGCATACAAGAGTTAAGGGAGAAGAGAACAAAACCACACAAGGAGTTCCTCTCTTGAGATCATATTGATGATCCAAGTAGCTCCCATCCTTTGGAATAAGCAATCACAAAGCAATAACTCAAACAATCAATAATCAATGAATTCTTGGACAAGGCTCCTCAAGGGTATCTTGGATCTCTCTCTCTTAGGAGATCATGGTAATGGTTCCTCAATTAAGCTCAAGTTGGAATCCCTAGCACAAGAAAGCACATATCAAAAGATTCTATAAAAAAATCAAAGAATGGACAAGAGGGAGTTTAAAATATGGTCCTTTCAATATTCATCCTTAAGCTTTAAGCATTCTAAAGGCAGAAGGCCTAGTTGCTCTTTGACATTTAAGCACTCTAAAGGCATGAGGCCTAGTTGCTCTTCAAACTCCATTTGCTTGGGTAAGGTCCTAAAATCTAAGTCCATTTTGTCCAATTCTTTGCATTTGGTTCAAAACAAACAGACAACCACAAGCACAAAAGATATATACACAATTATATACCCAAGTGGGCAAAAGGCAACTGGCATTAACATAAACATGTGCTCGAATGAGCAAAGGAAAAAGCAAATGAATAATATGTGCAAGAATGATAAATTGCATAAGAGTAAAGTGCATAAAGTAAAAGTTAATTGTTAGTGGTCAATAGTTAGTGTGCCATAAGGCAAAATTTAACACTATGTTAAGCAATCGTAATTGGACTTATGTAGAAGTCACAACTATCTGAGGCCGGTCAATAATAATGTAGGCAACAACACAAGTTAGAAGTCTTGATTAGTGAACCAAGTTCCAACAACTTGCCATGCCAAAAAGAAGAAGAGAATTGATCTTGTATTGGTTTAAGCCTTTTGCATAATTTAGGAAACAACCTATCCTTAATGCAAAGCCATTCACTTGATCAATTGATCAAGATGAATTAGATTTGAATCAAGGAAGGTTAAGTCTCCCTAATTAATGCTAACTTATCAACCTTCAACTCATTGATCAAAAAGAAAAAGAAGAAGAAGAAGAAGAAGAGACATAATGCTAATGGAAATGGAAGATCAAAATGAAAAAGGTGAATAAGAATGTACCAATCGATATGTATTGACCAAATGACATTGAAAGTCAAAGTCAAACAATGAGAAATCAGAAATGAGATGAAGATTGGAAGTCAAACAATAAGCAAAATATTTTTGGCATTTTTAATATTAAAATAAACTTGAATTAAAAATAAAAGAAAGGTCAAACTTCAAAATCACTTCAAATCCACCTTGAAAGGTCCAAGTGATTTATCCCAAGTTCAACAAGGTCAAACAAAGTTTGACAAAAAATTTCAGCATTTTTAAAAGTCAGAAACTATTTTTAATCAATTAAAAATGGATAAAAATAACCTAATTGAGCTCAAATCTCAAATAAATTAAAAAATTGATGAGAATATTTTTCATAGATCCATCATCATTCAAAGAGGTTAGGAAAATATTTTTGTATTTTTTGAATATCAAAAACTATTTAAAAAATGGATTAAAAATAACCAGAAAAGAGAAAATTCATAAAAAATATCAAATAACAAAATAAAAAATATTAAAAATCATTTTTAGAAACTAGAATTTATTTGGAGAAGAATGCAATTGGTCCCATATTTTTTGGAAATAAAATGAAGAAGATATGAATTTTTGGAAATAGTGGGATTAAAAGAAATAAAAATCAGAAATTAGAAAATAGGAAAAAGCGTGAGCCATTGGATCATCCTTCATTAATTGACGTGGATCATCACACGGCTTAGAAGCGCGCGTTCACCAAACACGTGAGTCAAACGAGATACACCCAACCTTTAATGAAGTCATAACAATGGATGCACAAGATTCAATCTGGAAAAACAAATGGACGCTCCTAATTGAATCTGGAGACCAGACGGTGGCCAGCGCCACCGTCTTCTCCGGCCAACCTCCGGCCACTTCAAAAATTTGCAGAGATTCAAAAGGAAACCAAAATACACGATCCATACATCTTTGGAAAGTTGGGATGATGTACATCATCCCTGTGCCATTCAATTCCACTCTAGATCTCTATATTGAGAGAAATCAGAGATGGAAATTCTGTGGTATTCATCATGAACTTGATGGATTTCAAAAATTAAATGCACAATAATGATGCCTCTATTGAGAGGACTTTAGCCAACACAAGATCCAAGCAAATAGAGCAATAGATGATGAGTTTCGAAGAAAATACCAGTTGAAGAACAAACTTGGATTCTGGAGATTTGAGCTTGATTCCTTGCTTCCTTGATCAAAACAGAAGATCAATGAACTAAAAGATGAAGGTCTAGAAGCATTAGATATAAAGATTCAACCAGATGTAGCTGAATTTTGGATCTGAAAAATTTGAAGAAAAGTGAAATTGCTTCTTTGGTGAGAGGTTAGGTTTTCAGTTCAACAGCATTTCAGGATGATTCATGGATAAAATTTGAATGGAGTAAGGCTTCTATTTATAGAGGGAAGGGCACGACAAGTGTGATTCAATCCGTGTGCATGAAATTGGATATCCATTGCATGGGCTTGCATGATCATCTACAAGGCCCAAATTCAATGCCAAATGCAATCTGAAATCATACCAAGGTGAAATGGACGTGTAATGTGAATGGAATTTGCTTATGCATGGAGTTTTAATGTGTTATGCATAATTGAACCAAAAACTTCTCCTCTTCGAAAATACCAATTGCCAAATCCAAACATGATCATGTGAGTAATGGTTGGAAAGGTTTTGATGTAAGGAACAATTGTTATGTTGGGCAAAAATCCATTTGAAGTGTGGAAATTGGTGAATTTTAAGTTTAAAGTGCAAGGTGCAAAACATGTAAAGGCAAAGTTTCTAAATTTGGCCAATGTTCAAGCCCCTCTGTTTCAATGATACAAGCCTCAAATGAAAAAACCTCCAACACAAAAGTTTCATATCTATTCAAGAAACTCAAAATGGACTTAAAGTTTTCATCATTTGGATTTTTGATGAAAGAGTTATGGGCACTTGAAGTTGAACTTTTTTGCCTTTCAATGCATTTGGTCCAAAGTGACCTATAATCTTTTGCATTATCACATGTATTTCCTTTGAGATTTTGAAATTGTGTTCAACATAGCATTTGAATTAGACATCTTAAGATTTCCAATGCATTTGATCCCACCTAAAAATCATAAAAAATGAATGCGTTGTGTCCTTGGGAAGTTGACCCAAAATTAGGGTTTCAGTCAAAATGACCTATAATGTCTTGGAATGGATGATGACCTTCCGAGCTTCAAATCAATTTTTGATGAACATGAAAGTTGTTCATATTGTCCTTAAGAACATTTTTTCTTTTGGAATCATCTCCATTTGACCAACACCTAAAACGTTAGGTCTCAGTGCATTTCAAAATAGTTAGATGAATTGACTGATCAACCTCTCAAGTCCACAACCCATACCTTGATGAATTGATGATTGAGGCTACTCAAACAAGTTAAAATATGCATTAAATGATGAGTTAAAGGACTTACCTTGATTTTATTTGACCATAGGCTGAGGTTGCTTCATGAGCAAGGCATTGTGGTACACAGATGAATTAGGGCTTCCTTGAGAAACAAAACCTCAAACCCTTTGACTTGCTTTGATCAAAATGATGAATTGAGATATTAGGGAGGCATATTTGATGGATGAGAGATTTTGGAACCATTACCATGCTTGCTTTCATCTTCTCTTCGCCATATCTTAGTACCAATGATCACCTAGAAGCTCTTGACCTTGTGATTGTTCAGGCTACAAACAAAAGATGTTAGTGACATATTTTTGTGCTTTTGGTTAGTAAATAAAAATAAGAAAAGCAATGATATACAATTCAATCATGCTTGGTGATCTCAAACCACTCACAAGAAGTCCCACCCAAAGGCAAAGGGAACCAAGATGCTCATGATCCTTGAGGCTTTGCAAATGCAATGTTATGATGCCATGAGGGATCTTAGGGCCAAAATTGGGGTCTTACAACATCCTATGTATTAGATCCTTTGGGTTTCAAAGCTCTTTTTGTGAAGCTTCTTCCTCTTCTGACTACTCATATGGATGAAGGATTGATGAGCGTATTGGTGCAGTTTTATGATCCTTTGTATCGTTGCTTCACGTTTCCGGATTTCCAGCTTTTGCCTACGCTTGAGGAGTATGCCTATCTTGTGGGTATACCTATTCTAGACCAGTTGTCGTTCAGTGGCTTAGAGAGTGTTCCTACTTCTCGAGAGATAGCTGACATGTTGCATATAGATGAATCTTTGGTTGGTGCTCATATGACTACCAAAGGTGGAATTCAAGGTCTCCCTTCTGAGTTTCTCATTGCTCAAGCTACTGTGTATGGGAAGGCCATGAGTGAGGACGCCTTTGAGGCCGTATTTGTACTTCTCATCTATGGGCTAGTGTTATTCCCCAACATCGACAAGTTTTTGGATGTGAACGCCATTAGGATTTTCTCTACTCTTAATCCCGTTCCGACTCTGTTGGGTGATACTTATTTTTATTTGCATATGAGGAATGCAAAAGGTGGTTGTGCCGTTGTGTGTTGTTTACCTTTGTTGTATAAGTGGTTTATTTCTCACTTACCACAGACGGTCGCTTTCAAGGAGAACAAAGGATGTCTACGGTGGTCCACGAGGCTTATGTCTCTCACTAATGATGATATCTATTGGTACAACCGTGTATATGATGGTGAGCATATTATTGACTCCTGTGGCGAATTCTCCAATGTACCTCTTCTTGGTACATGTGGTGGGATTAACTACAACCCTGTTTTGGCACGTCGTCAGCTTGGGTTCCCCCTAAAGGATAAACCCAATAGCATTTTGTTAGAGGGTGTATTCTTTCAGGAGGGTAAAGATCCCCAAGGCGTGAAAGCTAGGATGGTTCGTGCTTGGCGCAAGATTCATAGGAAAGGAAGGAAGGAGTTGGGTCCGAAGAATTGTGTCGCTTTGGAGCCTTACACTGCTTGGGTTAGGAAGAGAGCGTCCGAGTATCTTATGCCTTACGAGTATCCGAGACCTACACCTATGATTATGGTTGGCCCTTGAACCCTCCCTAATCAAGGAGTAGAGGAGTTGAGAGACGAAGACCGTTCGCGTGCTTGGATCTGTGAACGTAAAGAGTTGCTTCAGCAGATCAAGGAGAAAGATGTATTGATTGAGTTTCTCGAGCATCAGGTCATTGATGATCCTGATGATGCATGGACTTCTCTACTTCCCCAGTCTTCTAAGTTTTGGAAGAGGAAGTATGATCGACTCGCCAAGGAGAAGGCAGATATGGAGGCAGCCTATGAGAAGGAGGTGAAGAGGCTTCGTGCATCTTATCTTCCTGTTTCCCGAGCTCTAGATGATTGTTTCTAGGGATCCATAGGATGGTCATTTTCCTTTTCTCTTATATTGTATCTTGGTTACCAATGCTGTACTTCTTTGGTGTAAAAATATTTTCCAGATATTATCGATGAGATGTTTCCATATGTGATACAAATGTAATATGTCCCAAAATTTGCAAATAGAACTCTAAAGTTCCTTTGAAAGTAAAAATCAAATCATATGCACAAGCATTGCATGCATCATGTGCATAAGCAGGTTTTGTTCCAGGCGTCTTGTCCTTTGGTCTAACTTTGTGTTCTTCATTTATTTTGAAGACAAGATGACTCACCGATACTACACCAGAGCCAATTCTTCGAGACTGATGGATCATCTAGAACAAGAGAACCACGAGCTGAAAGAGGAAGTAGTCAGGTTGACTGCCTTGATGGAGTCATTCTTGCCCGCTCAGAGCCAGTCTTCTCCAACACCATCAACTCCTCCCAAGAGGACGGTTATTTCTGAGATCGTAACTTCTACTGTGCCTGCTGCAACTGCTCACTTCGCACCGTCTATGCCAGCCGGGTTCCCGTGGGGAATGCCCGCCAATTTCATGCCAGAGGGTTTCGCTCCTACTCTTTCTTCTTTGCCGGCATCTAGCCCGGTCTTTTCAGCGCCACCTCCCGTTGTGCACATGTTACCAAGGGTCGAAGATACCATCTATCACTCTGAGCCATCTAAGGGCCCAGACGTTTATGAGAAGATTGATGATATGAAAGACCAATTCCTTGAGCTTCGCAAGGAACTGAAGACTTTGAGGGGGAAGGACCTCTTTGGTAAGAGTGCTGCTGAGTTGTGCCTTGTGCCCAACGTGATGATCCCTATTAAATTCAAAGTGCCTGACTTTGAGAAATATAAGGGAAACACATGCCCTCTCAGCCATCTTGTGATGTATGCTCGCAAGATGTCAACGCAAACTGATAATGATCAACTACTCATCCATTATTTTCAGGACAGTCTGTCCGGTGCCGCTCTTCGATGGTATATGGGTTTGGAGAGTTTGAACATCCGATCTTTCAACGACCTTGGCGAGGCCTTCGTCAAGCAGTATAAATACAATGTGGACATGGCTCCAGATAGAGATCAGCTGAGAGCAATGTCGCAGAAGGATAAGGAGACCTTCAAAGAGTACGCCCAGAGGTGGCGCGAGTTGGCGGCTCAGATAGTGCCTCCCCTTGAAGAGAAAGAAATGACCAAGATTTTCTTGAAAACCTTGAGCTCGTTTTATTACGAGAAGATGATAGCCAGTGCTCCGTCAGACTTCACCGAGATGGTGAATATGGGAATGAGACTGGAGGAAGGGGTCCGTGAAGGACGGTTAACTCGAGATGAAGGCTCTTCAGCAAAGAGATATGGAAGCTTTACGAAGAAGAAGGAGGGAGAGGCACATGTTGTGTCTTCCCATATCAAAAGAAGACCCTCTATGAAAAGGAAGATTGCTCGCCCGGTCAACAGTCAGCACCAGGTGGCTCATATAGCACCTGTTTTCAGGGAAGCTCAACATTATCAACCACCGCAAACTCAGCAATATCAACAACAACAGCGTCTGCAACAGTAGGCCTACTAGCCTCGAAACAACAACAACAATGCCAGTGCTAGCTACGAGAGGAAGAAGGTCACTTTCGATCCAATTCCGATGACTTATGCTGAACTCTATCCATCTCTGATCGATAGAAAATTAATCACTCCGCGATACCCTCTCGCTGTACCTACTAACCCCCAGTGGTGGTACAAACCAGAGCTTCATTGTGTGTACCATTCCGGTGCTCCCGGACATGACGTGGAGAATTGTTATCCCCTAAAGACCAAGGTGCAAGACCTTGTGAGAAGTGGGATTTTGTTTTTCGAGAACGTAGGTCCAAATGTGAAGAAAAACCCATTGCCCGAACATGGGAAGTCTGTCAACATGGTCCAGGGCTGCCCCGGAAAATACAAGGTTAAATATGTCAGTCATATCCGACAATCGCTAGTTGAGATGCATCGCATGCTGTGTAATTATAGTCATTATGAGCATGACCACGATGGATGTCGAGTATGTTCTGTTAATCAGAGAGGATGTCGCCAGGTGCACAGAGATGTGCAAGAGATGTTGGATGAAGGAGTCATTGAGATCCTTCAGAATAGAAATGTTGATGAAGATGCTCTAGAGGTCAACGTAATTTCTCCGGTTTTCCGGATACCTGAGCCTGTGGTTATCAAGTATGATGGTAGCAAGCGGAAGGTTTCCCCTTTTCTGACTATCAAGTCTGTCGGTCCTGTACCGTATTCTTCTTAGAAGGCAGTTCCCTATCGCTACAATGTTGTAGAAGTAGAAGATGGGAAAGAGGTGTCCTTGCCCTCATCATCTGTTGTTAACATTGCTGATGTCAGTGGTTTGACCCGCAGTGGTCGTGTGTTTTCAGCACCGTTGAAACCTCAAGCTGATGTTCGAGGAAGTGTGGATGCTGATTTTGTTGAACGCCCGATTGGGAATGCTATGAGCACCCCGAATCCGGCACTTGTTGTTAAGCCCTCCTCTATATTGAAAACTCCTGTTTCTGCTGGCCCGAGTGGCAATATGAAAGAAGACTGTGATGAGATGCTGAAGCTCATCAAAAGGAGCGAGTACAATGTTGTAGACCAGCTTCTACAAACGCCATCCAAAATATTTGTGTTATCGTTACTTTTGAATTCAGAACTGCACCGAGAAGCTCTGCAGAAGGTGTTGGATGTGGCGTATGTGGATCACGACGTCACGATAGAGCAGTTTGATAGCATCGTTGCAAACATCACCGCTTGTAACAGTTTGAGTTTTAGTGACGCTGATCTCCCCGAAGAGGGAAGAGACCACAACTTGGCAATACATATATCTATGAGCTGCAAGGATGACGCCATGTCCAATGTGTTAGTGGATACTGGGTCATCATTGAATGTATTGCCGAAGACCACTCTTTCGAAGTTGTCATATCAAGGGCCTCCCATGAGGCAGAGTGGAGTAGTTGTGGAGGCTTTCGATGGGTCTCGCAAAACTGTGATTGGAGAAGTTGATCTCCCAGTCAAAATTGGCCCAAGTGATTTCCAGATTACCTTCCAGGTTATGGACATTCACCCATCGTATAGTTGTCTCCTAGGCAGACCATGGATTCACGAGGCTGGCTCCGTGACATCCACCCTACACCAGAAACTAAAATTTGTGAAGAACAAGAAGCTGGTAGTGGTAGGGCGAGAAAAGGCTCTCCTGGTTAGCCATTTGTCTTCTTTCTCGTATATAGACGCTGAGGATGAAGTTGGAACTCCGTTCCAAGATTTATCTATTGCTGAACCTATTAAGAAGAGAACTCCCTCATTTGCTTCCTATAAGGATGCGATGTTGGCCATCGAGCATGGTGCAACTGCTGGATTGGGGCAAATGATTAAGTTGGAAGACAACAAGTCCCGGGCTGGCATAGGCTTTTCTTCTGGTGCTTTCAACGAGCGAGGTTTGTTCAAGAGTGGTGGTTTCATCCATACCGGTCAAGACGAAGAGACTGCTGCTATTTTGGAAGAGGAGGCAGAGGATTTTGGCAATTTCGTCATCCTTGGAGGAATCTGCAATAATTGGGTCGCTGTGGATATTCCAACAATTATCCACAAGTCGAAGTAATGTTCATTGTGTTTAAAAACCCTTCTCCCATGCCAAAAGGAGGAGTGATGACATTGTTGGCGCATAAATTCAATAATATTTTCATTCAATAAATTCATGTTAAATGTTTGCTTTCCAATTATTTTCCCTTTTCGCTTTTGCATGAAATTGGTGATCACATAAAACCCTAAAAATAAGAATAAAATCAATTTTTTCATCTGCATAATGATTTGTCTTGTTTGAGTTCTAAAAATCCAAAATCATTATGCAGGTTAATCAAACCCATTGAACATAATGATCCAACACCATCTCCCAACTTTGAATTCCCTGTATTCGAGGCAGAAGAAGATGATGTTGAAGAGATTCCCGATGAGATTACCCGTCTACTTGAACATGAAGAGAAGATCATTCAGCCGCATCTTGAAAATCTGGAAACAGTCAACTTGGGGTCTGAGGATTGTGTGCGAGAAGTGAAGATTGGGGCACTCCTGGAAGAGTCTGTTAAGAAGGGGTTGATTGAGTTGCTACGAGAATACGTCGACGTCTTTTCCTGGTCATATGAAGATATGCCTGGTCTAGATACTGATATTGTGCAACATTTCTTGCCTTTGAAGCCTGAGTGCGTGCCTGTGAAGCAGAAGCTCAGAAGAACTCATCCCGATATGGCAGTAAAGATCAAAGAAGAAGTTTAGAAGCAAATTGATGCGGGGTTTCTGGTGACTTCTACATATCCTCAATGGGTGGCCAATATTGTGCCTGTGCCTAAAAAAGATGGAAAAGTCCGAATGTGTATGGACTATAGAGACTTGAATAAAGCTAGTCCGAAAGATGATTTCCCTCTACCACATATTGATATGTTAGTAGACAATACAACTAAATTCAAGGTCTTCACATTTATGGACGGATTTTACGGATATAATCAGATTAAAATGGTACCTCAGGATATGGAGAAGACAACATTCATCACACCTTGGGGAACATTCTGTTATTGAGTGATGCCCTTCGGTTTGAAGAACGCCGGAGCCACGTATGAATGAGCTATGACTACTTTGTTTCATGATATGATGCACAAGGAGATCGAAGTCTATGTTGATGATATGATTGTTAAGTCAAGAACGGAAGTTGAACATGTAGGGCACCTGTTGAAGCTTTTTCAGCGTTTGAGGAAGTACAAGCTTCATCTGAATCCCAACAAGTGTACATTTAAAGTCCGTTCTGGCAAGTTATTGGGCTTCATTGTTAGTGAAAGAGGTATTGAGGTTGATCCTGCCAAGGTCAAAGCAATACGAGAGATGCCTGCGCCTAAAACTGAGAAGCAAGTTCGAGGTTTTCTTGGCCACTTGAACTATATTTCCAGATTTATATCACACATGACTGCCACATGTGCGCCGATATTCAAGCTCCTCCGGAAAGATCAATCTCATGATTGGACCGAGGATTTCTAGAAAGCTTTTGATAGTATTAAAGAGTATTTGTCTGAACCTCTGATTCTGTCTCCGCCTGTTGAAGGGAGACCATTGATTATGTACCTGACTGTTCTTGAAGACTCTATGGGTTGTGTATTGGGTCAACAAGATGAATCAGGAAAGAAAGAGTATGCCATCTACTATTTGAGTAAGAAGTTCACTGATTGCGAGTCTCGATACTCAATGCTTGAGAAGACATGTTGTGCTTTGGCTTGGGCTGCTAAGCGCTTACGCCAGTATATGTTGAATCATACGACTTGGTTGATATCCAAAATGGACCCAATCAAGTACATTTTTGAGAAGCCTGCTTTAACTGGGAGGATTGCCCGTTGGTAGATGTTGTTGTCTGAGTATGACCTTGAGTATCGAGCTCAGAAGGCTATTAAAGATAGTATTTTGGCTGACCACTTGGCACATCAACCAATCGAGGATTATCAGTCTGTTAAGTATGACTTCCCGGATGAGGAGATTCTGTATTTGAAAATGAAAGATTGTGATGAGCCTACACTCGATGAATGGCCAGAGCCTGGTTCCCGATGGAGCATGGTGTTTGATGGTGCTGTAAATCAATATGGAAATGGTATTGGGGAAGTTATTATTACTCCTCATGGCACACATATTCCTTTTACAGCAAGGCTAACTTTCAAATGCACGAATAATATGGCTGAGTATGAGGCCTGTATCATGGGATTGGAAGAGTGCATTGATCTTAGGATCAAACATCTGGATGTTTATGGTGATTCGACCCTCGTTGTTAATCAGATTAAGGGTGAATGGGAAACGAATTAGCCTGGTCTCATTCCATATAGAGATTATGCGAGGAGGATTTCAACGTTCTTTACTGAGGTTGACTTCCATCATATTCCTCGAGACGAGAATCAGATGGAAGATGCTCTTGCTACGCTTGCTTCGATGATTATGGTCAAACTTTGGAATGAAGTTCCCAACATCACTATGATGCGCTTGAATGGGGTCGTTGAAGCTGCGAATAATAATATAAAGAAGATCATCCAGAAAATGGTTGTGACTTACAAGGATCGGCATGATATGCTCCCTTTTTCTCTACATGGGTATTGTACATCCTTACGCACTTCAACTGGGGCAACCCCTTTCTCTCCTATATACGATATGGAAGCAATGCTCCCCGTGGAGGTTGAGATCCCATCAATGAGAGTCTTAATGGAAGCATAATTGTTTGAGGTTGAATGGTGTCAGAGTAGATTTGACCAATTGAATTTAATTGAAGAAAAGAGTACGACGTCTTTATGCCATGGTCAATTGTATCAACAAAGGATGAACAAAGCTTTTGATAAGAAGGTCCGACCTCGTGTGTTTAGAGAAGGTGATCTCGTACTCAAGAAGATCTTGCCTTTCATTATTGATTCTAGGGGCAAGTGAACTCCTAGTTACGAATGACCATATATTTTTAAGAGAGCCTTCTCTGACGGTGCTTTAATCCTTACGACCATGGATGGTGAGGAGCTCGTTCGTCTTGTAAATATAGATGTAGTCAAGAAATACTTCGCCTAAAAAACAAAAAAAAACAACTCACTAAGTTGAAAACTTGAAAGGGCAACTTAGACAAAAAAAGAGCGTCTCGGTGGACCGAAAACCCGAAAGGGCGGTCCATGCAAAAGTTAGATATATAAACAGAAAATGATTATCCCGGTAGATTGACACCCGCAGGGGGCAATCTAGGCAAAAGTTGGGGATTATGGCAAGTAACTGCATCAGGCTAGACTTGATCAACTTAAAGCAACTTCATCCATCAAAGTTTTCTCAATCAAATTACTCTATTCGGAAGCTCGAACGCAGTGGATTTCAAAGTTGATAGGGAGAATAGTGGACATTGCATTTTAATGTAGCCTTTTCCTGTATTTACCATTTTTCGTCTTTGTAAATGATCTATAGAGTCCCGCCATTTGCTGACTACCATTCCTTCAATAAAATTCGAGACTTTATCCATTTGTTTGCAACTCTTATTTTACTTCCTTCTTGCAAAATGATTTTTTTACTTTTGATGAGAAAATTCTTGAAATAAAAAGTTTAAAATATTTTGTTCTTGCTTTTAAAGAGTGTGTGTGTGTTTCTTTTAATATATGAACACAATAAGGAATGTCAACAGTAATCCCATAAAAGGTTGGATCCTGATGTGTGAAGCTCAATGCTTTCTTAATAATGTCTTTATTATCCCCAATGGAATTGCAGCAGTGGATGACTCTTGCTTCTTTAGGAGACCTTCCCTCCATTTGGCACCATTATGTTAGTATCCCCATAGAATATTGGGCTTAAAAGCAAACTTTACTCCATTTATGACTTCTTGTTTTATCTCCAGCAAGGTTTTCATCCTATTGAGATTAGCCGAGTGTTCATTTGTACTGAGATGTTTATTTCATCTCCAGCTCATCTACTATTTCATGTTTTGTCATCATAAACATAACACGCATTCACGCATGCATATACATCATGCATAATTTAATTCATAATTCCTATTCATATTGCATCCCCCGTGTTGCTTTACTTAACTTGGTTGCGTTTATCCCCCAAGTAATATATATTTCCTTCCTTTAGTAGAGTCGTCGACCTTAAGCAGAAAGTGTATACCATTTCTAAATCCCCACTGAGTTTATTCCTCGTGGAAGATTTTTCTTTAGCTCTCCTTTCCATACTTTGATAGGATAAACCCCCAGTTTGAGATCTTTCCTCACTAAGAAGAGTCTTGTTTGACTATCCCTCTCTAGTTTATTCCTGGATTGAACCTGATCTTTGACAGGTCTGATATCGAATCTCTCTAGGCTGTAAAAACCTAGATTGATGGTACATTTATTTTGTACCCCCAAATACTTCGATCCCCCGTGAAAAACTTGTTTATGGTTTCCCATCAAAGACGAATGTTGTTCCCCAGTAGTGTCCTTGTAACACTCCCTCTGAATTTATAAAAGAAATTTTGACATGGTCCTACTCATATGCGTGGATAGACACGAAGCATACCTGTTAATGACTAAGGTCCATGAGGGTTCATTTGGTGCTCATTCCAATGGACATGCCATGGCCAGAAAGATGTTGAGAGCAGGCTACTATTGGCTGACAATGGAGTCTGATTGCTGTAAATATGTGAAGAAATGCCATAAGTGTCAGATCTACGCGGATAAGATTCATATCCCTCCGACACTTCTAAATGTGATTTCATCACCATGGCCTTTCTCCATGTGGGGAATTGACATGATTGGCATGATAGATCCAAAAGCGTCCAATGGACACAGGTTTATCCTTGTAGCAATTGATTACTTCACCAAGTGGGTTGAAGCAGCGTCATATGAAATGTGACCAGGCAGGTGGTTGTGAAGTTTATCAAGAGTCAACTCATACGCCGCTATGGTGTGCCAGATAAGATCATTACTGATAATGGATCTAACTTGAACAACAAAATGATGAAAGAGTTGTGTAGTGAGTTCAAGATAGCGCATCATAATTCTTCTCCTTACAGACCCAAGATGAATGGAGTTGTTGAAGCTGCTAATAAGAATATTAAGAAAATCATCCAGAAGATGGTTGTTACATACAAAGATTGGCATGAGATGCTGCCATTTGTTTTACATGGATATCGTACTTCTGTCCGCACTTCAACAGGGGCAACCCCTTTCTCTCTTGTTTATGGCATGGAGGTTGTGCTCCCAGTAGAGGTGGAGATCCCATCAATGAGAGTCTTGATGGAAGCCAAGTTGACTGATGCTGAATGGGTCCAGAGTCGTTACGACGAGTTGAATTTTATAGAAGAGAAGAGATTGACTGCCATGTGCCATGGTCAGTTATATCAGCAGAGAATGAAGAAAGCCTTTGATAAGAAGGTCAAGCCTCGTGTGTTCCGAGAAGGTGACCTTGTGCTCAAGAAAGTCTTTTCAGGCCCGATTCCAGGGGCAAGTGGACTCCAAACTATGAAGGTCCATATGTTGTTAAGAGATCCTTTTCAGGCGGTGCTTTGATACTTACAACTATGGATGGGGAGGATTTCACTCGTCCCGTGATTTCAGATGCAGTCAAGAAATACTTCGCCTAAAATAAAAACAGAATAGCTCGCTAAGTTGAAAACCCGAAAGGGCGGCTTAGGCAAAAATGAGCGTCTAAGTGGATTGAAAACCCGAAAGGGCGATCCAGGCAAAAGTTAGAGACATATAAAAAATGAATGTATATCCCGCTAGATTGAGTACCTCACCCTGGGACAATCTAGGCAAAAATTAGGGATTTGGCAAGTAACTGCATCCTGACAAGACTTTGCTTTACAACTGTCATCCGTCAGAAATTTCCGCTCACTCATCATCAACTGAAGCTTCAAATACATCGGATTCAGAATTGGTGGAGAAATGGTCATTATGTCCAATGTAGCCCTTTTCCAATATATATCACCAATTTCAAATTTGAAAAGATCGGTGGAGTCTTGCCATTTGCAGACTACCATACTATCAAATAAATTTGAGCTTTTATCCAATTATTTGCACTCTTATTTGTTTCTATTCCAACAAATGTTTTGCATGTTTTAATTGAAAAAAATATATATCATTGTTTTATTCAAATCTTTCATAACTTGTTTTTAAACAAAGTGAACATTCACAAAGATGAGGGGATACTGAGGATGTCTTCAGTGCTCTCCCAAGGATCGTAAGATTTTCGACAGGGTAAGACATTTGTCCGTATTCCTGGCAGGCTTGTATCCTTTTCCTCCGGAGCCTTTTGAGATTTTCGCCTGAGCAGAGTGGTTGGTAGGATTATTCAATCCTCTCTTCCTGCAGCAGAGTAGTGATTTTTTTTCCTCCTTAGCAGATGTGATCTCATTATTTGGGACGATATTTTATGACCTTTGGCAACTTCTGATTTGGTGGTTGTTCCCCACAGAGTTCCATCCTCCTCTTTGATGAGTTCCCCAATAGATTTGTTTCTACGACGGATCTTACCTGTGTGGTGATCCTTTTACCCTAGCAGTAGTCTGGTTCCCCTGCAGAGATCTTAACTAGGTGTCCTCTAGTAGACTTGGTTTTATCTCTCTCAAGGTGTAGTATCGGACGTGTGTGTACTTGTCCGTTGGACCTGTTTGTGTTAGAAATGTCTGTTTGTCAGCATTCATCATACATGAACCATGCATACTTAATAACATTCAAATATTCATGATGCATTATTTGCCATATATCTTTGATTGTTATCTCTTGTTTGAGGGTATTATGTTTCCCCAAGCAGATGTTGGTGTTTGATCTCTCCATATAGAGTCAGCCCCATAAGCAAAAAATATTTATCTTTCCTTCCATATTCCCCACCGAGTTATGTCCTTGTGGATGATGGTTGTTTCTGTTTCCTCCCAACACATATATTAGGATGGAATTCCCCATTGAGTTATATCCTCATAGGGACAAGTTTTGTTTCAGCGTGCCTATCTAGTTTGATCCTAGACTGGCCCCTTTTGGTTGTTTCTTCCACTCCCCTGTGGTGTAAATGAATGATTGCTCAGTAACCAGTAATCATTCATCTTATCCCCGGCGGAATCTGTGGTTTTCTACCTTTTTACTGGTAGTTGTAAACCCTATTTTTATCCCCTGGCAGAGGTAACTGTTTTCTACCTTTCCGTGGTTTTCTACCCAGTATTCGGTAGATGTAATCCCTTCCTTGACGGTTATCTTTATCCAATATTCGGTGTTGATATTCCCTCATCTTTCGGATAATTGCTCTAATTAAGCAATTTATCCCCGGCAGGTCATCTCTCGTCTACCCTTTGTTGTTGGTAACGATTGTTTCTCCCCTGGATTGGTCATCTTTATATACCTAGTTTTGGTATCCCGATGCCCTTTTCTTTTCGGTCGATTTATCCTTTATTAACCCAGTAACTGGTTGTGGATAATCTTCCATGCGAGTATATTATCTACGTTCTGACGGTAATAGATGATATATCTCATGCACTCTTTGATCGAAGCCTTTTGTTCTTCCCCAGTTGAGTAAGATTCGTATCCCTTTTTATGGAATCGAATGTCCATCCTATAATCGAGTCTGTTTTAACCCTCTTTTGGATGATGAGTGTCTTGGGAATATTCCCCAATTCACGCTTTGGTTGGTCACCTATTATATGCCCAGTAACCGGTATCCCTGGTGTCCTTTCCCTTTTGCTCCCTATTATGACTTTTTGTCCCCTGTGGAGTCAGATTTTTCCTGAGCCGAAGTATACCTTTTTAGGTCTTCCTCAGATAATTTTGGAATGTTTGATATCTATCACCCCTATACCGGCCTTAGATATTCATTCTTCCCGAGCATGTTATTCTTTCACCCTTATACCGGTGTTCAGATCACATGTCTCCTTGAGCTTATTACCTAGTAACCGGTAATACCTCATCTCGCTGCTTCCCCAGGAGAGTCCTGTTGGACGTCCCCAGCAAGGTCTCTTAGTGGTTGTCCCCATCTGTGTCCGGATTTTCATCTGAAGTATCCGTTATGGATAATTTCTGCTGTATTGGCATATTCCCTAATACATGCGCCTTTGAGTCAATTCGGGTCGTTCCATTTGATTTCCTCCTTTTGTACTCCCTTTCTTATCCCCATAAGAGTCCCCAGAGTCTCTGTCCCATGGAGTGAATTACTCATATGGATTGTCAGTTTCTCCTGATTTCTTTTCTACTTTGTGGACACATATCCCCACAGAGCGTTACCCTTTTGCATACATACATTTGCATCATGAGGTCTCTTAGGGACCAAAATTCGTCTATTTGTTATTGTTTAAGCCCATTCTACCTCGTCGAGACGAAGATTTTAACCTTCACTTCTCCGGCTAGAATGACCTTAAATAGGGGCATCTGTAAGACCCCAATTTTGACCCTAAGATCCCTCATGGCATCATAACATTGCATTTGCAAAGCCTCAAGGATCATAAGCATCTTGGTTCCCTTTGCCTTTGGATGGGACTTCTTGTGAGTGGTTTGAGATCACCAAGCATGCTTGAATTGTATATCATTGTTTTTCTTATTTTGTTTACTAACCAAAAGCACAAAAATATGTCACTAACATTTTTTGTTTGTAGCTTGAGCAATCACAAGGTCAAGAGCTTCAAGGAGATCCTTTCTGCAGAGATATGGCCAAGAGAAGATGAAAGCAAGCATGGTAATGGTTCCCAAAGCTCTCATCCATCAAATATGCCTCCCAAGTATCTCAATTCATCATTTTGATCAAAGCAAGTCAAGGGGTTTGAGGTTTTGTTTCTCAAGGAAACCCTAATTCATCGGTGTACCACAATGCCTTGCTCATGAAGCAACCTCAGCCCATGGTCAAATACAATCAAGTGAAGTTCTTTAACTCATCATTTCATGCATATTTGAACTTATTTGAGTGTCCTCAATCTTCAATTCATTAAGATATGAGTGGTGGACTTGAGAAGTTGATCAGTCAATTCATCTGACTATTTTGAAATGCACTGAGACCTAACGTTTTATGTGTTGGTCAAATGGAGATGATTCTAAAAGCACAAATGTTCTTAAGGACAATATGAACAACTTTAATGTTCATCAAAAATTGATTTGAATCTTGGAAGGTCATCATCCATTCCAAGACATTATAGGTCATTTTGACTAAAACCCTAATTTTGGGTCAACTTCCCAAGAACATAACTCATTCATTATTTATGATTTTTAGGTGGGATCAAATGAATTGGAAAGCTTAAGATGTCTACCTCAAATTTTATGTTGAACAAAATTTCAAAATCTCAAAAGAAATACATGTGATAATGCAAAACATTATAGGTCACTTTGGACCAAATGCATTGAAAGGCAAAAAAGTCCAACTTCAAGTGCCTATAACTCTTTCATAAAAAATCCAAATGATGCAAAATTTAAGTCCATTTTGATTGTCTTAAGAAGATATACAACTTTTATGTTGAAGGGTTTTTCATTTGAAGCTTGCATCATTAAAACAGAGGGGCTTGAACATTGGCCAAATTTGGAAACCTTGCCTTTACATGTTTTGCACCATACACTTTAAACTCAAAATTTATGAATTTCCACACTTCAAATGGATTTTTGCCCAACATAACATTTGTTCCTTGCATCAAGACCTTTCCAACCATTACTCACATGCTCATGTTTGGATTTGGCAAATGGTACTTTCAAAGAAGAGAAGTTTTAGGCATAATTGTGCATAACATGTTGAAACTCATTACACAAGCCAATGCATTGCCAATTACACGTCCATTTCAGCTCAATTATGCTTCAGATTGCATTTGGCATTGAATTTGGGCCTTCTACATGATCATGCAAGCCCATGCAATGAATCTCCATTTGCCATGCACACGGATTTGATCACAGTTGCCTTGCCTTTCCTTCTATAAATAGATGCATCATTCAATTCATTTTCATCCATGAATCAACCTGAAATGCTGCTGAATCAAAATCCAAACCTCTCACCAAAGGAACTATCTCATTTTCACTCAAATTTTTCAGATCTGAAATTCAACTACATCTGGTTGAATTTCTAGATCTAAAGTTCCTAGACCTCTCTCTCATACTCCATTGATCTTCTATTTGGCCAATGAAAGCAAGGAAGCAAGGAAGCAAGCTCAAATCACCAGAATTCAAAGGTTCTCTTCAACTGGTTTTTTCTTCGAAACTCACTATTTATTGATCTATTTGCTTGGATATTATGTTGGCTGAAGTCCTCTTCATAGAGGCATCATTGTTGTGCTTTCAATTTTTGAAAATCATTGAGTTCACTTGAACACCACAGAATTTCTACCTCTGATTTCTCTCAATCTAGAGATCTAGAGTGGAATTGAGTGGTACAGGGATGATGTACATCATCCCAGTTTTCCAATGATGTATGGATCGTGCATTTTGGTCCCCAGATTCAATCTGATCCGTCCATTTGAGTTTCCAGATTTAATCTCCACTGTCCAATGTTATGACTTTATTTTAATGTTTGTGTGGCGCATTGACTTGGACCTATGGTTAGAGCGCGCTTCTAGAGCGTATGATGTGCCAACTCAACTAATGAGCTCAGATCCAACGCTCCTTGTTTTTTGGCATTTTCTATTTTCTGATTTAATTTCTTTTATTCCCATTATTTTCAAAAATTCATATCTTCTTCATTTTAAATCCAAAAAATATGGGACCAATTGCATTCTTCTCCAAATAAATTTTAGTTTCTAAAAATGATTTTTAATATTTTTTATTTTGTCATTTAATTTTTTTTGTGAATTTTCTCTTTTCTGGTTATTTTTAATTCATTTTAAATAGTTTTTGATATTCAAAAAATACAAAAATATTTTCCTAACCTATTTGAATGATGATGGATCTATGAAAAATATTCTCATCAATTTATTAATTAATTTGAGATTTATTTGAGATTTTAGTTCAATTAGGTTATTTTTACATTTTTAATTGATTAAAAATAGTTTATGACTTTTAAAAATGCTGAAATTTTTTGTCAAACTTTGTTTGACCTTGTTGAACTTGGGATAAATCACTTGGACCTTTCAAGGTTGATTTGAAGTGATTTTGAAGTTTGACCTTTCTTTTATTTTTAATTCAAGTTTATTTTAACATTGAAAATGCCAAAAATATTTTGCTTATTGTTTGACCTCCAATCTTCATCCGATTTCTGGTTTCTCATTGTTTGAATTTGACTTTCAATGTCATTTGGTCAACACACATGGATTGGTATATTTTATCTCATCTTATGCATTTTAATCTTTCCATTTTCCATTTCCATTATTCATCTTCTCATTCTTCTTCTTTTTTTTCTTCTTGATCAATGAGTTGAAGGTTGATAAGTTAGCATTGATTAGGGAGACTTAATCTTCCTTGATTCAAATCTAATTCATCTTGATCAATTGATCAAGTGAATGGCTTTGCATTAAGGATATGTTGTTTCCTAAATCATACAAAAGACTTAAACCAATACAAGATCAATTCTCTTTTTCTTTTGGCATGGCAAGTTGTTGGAACTTGGTTCACTAATCAAGACTTCTAACTTGTGTTTGTTGCCTACATTATTATTGACCGGTCTCAGATAGTTGTGACTGCTACATAAGTCCAATTACGATTGCTTAACATAGTGCTAAATTTGCCTTATGGCACACTAACTATTAACCACTAACTATTAACATTTACTTTTTTCACTTTACATTTATGCAATTTATTATTCTTGTACATATTATTCATTTGCTTTTTCCTTTGCTCATTGGAACACATGTTTATGTTAATTCCATTTGCCTTTTGCCCACTTGGGCATATAATTGTGTATATATCTTTTGTGCTTGTGTTTGTTTGTTTGTTGTGAACCAAATGCAAAGAATTGGACAAAATGGACTTAGATATTAGGACCTTACCCAAGCAAAATGGAGTTTGAAGAGCAACTATGCCTCATGCCTTTAGAGTGCTTAAATGTCAAAGAGCAACTAGGCCTCATGCCTTTAGAATGCTTAATGTTGAAGATGACTTTGAAAGGACCAAATTCTAAACTCCCTCTTGTCCATTCTTTGATTGTTAATATAACCTTTTAATGTGTGTGTTCTTGTGCTCGGGATTCCAACATTGAGCCTAAGTGAGGAACCATTGCCATGAGCTTCTAAAGAGAGAGATCTAAGAGCCATTGAGGAACTTTCCAAGAGCTTCATTTGATTGTTGATTGCTTGAGTTTACCATTATTGTGATTGCTTATTCCAAAGGATGGGAGCTACTTGGATCATCAATATGATCTTAAGAGAGGAACTCCATTTGTGGTTTTGCTTCTTGTCCGTTACCTCTTGTATGTTTAGGACCTTAGCCATTCTTCTTCTTCTCTCCATTCTAACCCAAGCCAAAACTTTTTCGTGCCAACATTTAACCTTTGTTTTCAAACATTAGAAACCTAAGCCTTATGCTTTTGATTTTCAAACCTTCTTTTCATAATACTTATTTTGAATTGAATCTTTTAATCAACTTTGACCATTTTGTAAATACTTTTCATTGGTAAATATAACCCATTCAAATGTCATTTTATGGTTTCAATGGCCACTCTCCTAATCAAATTTTTCATAACCTTTAGCTATTAGGTTTGAGTTATCCTTGAGGTAGACGTAATACTCACCTATATCCTTAGTGATGGACAATGAGTCTTCCATGCTTATTATAGGGTTAACCCCTCACTAGCATGTTGAAGTTATCCTCACATGGTGGATTTGTGGTTTTAGGTTGAGTTTTCTCCCTTGGATAACAAAAGACCTTAAGGCTTTTGGACCAATCAATCCACTCACTCATTTTGAGATTTTTACCCCGAACTACGAGGTTTTGATCCTAATCTTTTTTAAGATGGTACATAGGCAATGGGTTCATCCATTCAAACACAAAAATGTAAATAACTTGTATATTCTTTTCTCATCTCTTCAATCATGTTTGCACAAATAAACTTTCACAAAATACCAACCTTACAACAAATATGAAAAGGGCTCCCTAGGAGTACCTAGGATGTTTTGGGTGCTTAAAACCTTCCCATTCCATAACCAACCCCCTTACCCATATCTCTGACATTTTTACTAGTTTTTGATTCGATAAAACTTTTAGGTTTTTGTTCGCTTTCTAACCATTCCTTTGGATAAATAGAAGTGCGTTGGCGACTCGACTTGTATGATTTACCTTGGATTTAGTCAATATCTCTAATGGTAATGAATACCCCGCTACAACTACTTTGTTGGGTGATATGTATTTCTCCTTGCATCTAAGGAATTCTAAGGGTGGTGGAACTATTGTCTGTTGCATTCCTCTTCTGTACAAGTGGTTTATTTCGCACTTGCCTCAAACACCTGCTTTTGTGGAGAACAAACAATGTCTAAGGTGGTCTCATAGAGTTATGTCTCTCACTAATGATGATATAGTTTGGTATGATCCGTCCTTAAGCAGTTTGGAGATTATTGATAGTTGTGGTGAATTCTCTAATGTGCCTCTCGTTGGTACACAAGGAGGAATTAACTACAACCCTGCTTTGGCTCGTCGTCAACTTGGGTTCCCCTTGAGAGACAGACCTAATAACACTCAGTTAAAAGGTCTTTTCTATCAAGTGGGTAAAGATCCCCAACATTTGAAGCAGAAGATGGTACATGCTTGGCATAATGTGCATAGGAAAGGAAGATCTGAGCTTGGTCCGTGCAATTGTGTAGCTTTGGAAGCTTACACTCTTTGGGTGAAGAAGAGAGCTATGGAGTTGAAGATGCCTTATCCTTGAAAAATAAAAATAAACAAGTATTGCATTTCATGCATCAATTGCATAAGCAGGTTTTCGCCAGATGTCTGATTGGTGTTTCTTTTGTGCTTCATCCAAGTTGACTCACCGGTACAATACCCGAGCCAATCATTAGAAAATCATGGAACATTTGGAGCAAGAGAACAGAGAGATGAAGGAAGAGATCGCCCTCCTGACTTCCATGATGGAGAATATGCCTGTCGGATTCCCGTGGGGAATGTCGCCCAAATTTGTGCCTGAAGGCTTTGCACCTATATTTTCTTCCATGCCGGCATCTAGCCCGGTCATGTCCGTGGCACCACCCGTTGTGCACACTTTGCCTTGTGTAGAGGATACCATCTGTCATTCCGAGCCGTCTGAGGGTCCGGATGTTAATGAGAATATGGATGAGATGAAAGATCAGTTTCTTGAGCTTTGCAAGGAATTGAAGACGCTGAGAGGTAAAGATTTGTTTGGGAAGAGTGTTGTTGAGCTGTGTTTGGTGCCCAATGTCAAAATCCCGGTGAAGTTCAAAGTGCCTGACTTTGAAAAATATAAGGAAAACTGTTGCCCACTCAGTCATCTTGTGACGCATGCTTGCAAGATGCCAACTCAGACAGATAATGATCAATTGCTTATTCACTACTTCCAGGATAGCCTGACTGGTGATGCACTCTGTTGATACATGGGGTTGGATAGTGCAAGCATCCGCACTTTCAACGACTTAGGAGAGGCTTTTATGAAGCAATACAAGTACAATATGGACATGGCGCCGGATAGAGACCAGTCGAGGTCTATGTCTCAGAAAGACAAAGAGACATTTAAAGAGTACGCGCAAAGATGGAGGGAGTTGGCTGCCCAGATCACTCCTCCAAAGGAGGAGAAAGAAATGACGAAAATCTTTTTGAAAACTCTAAGTTCATTTTATTACGAACGAATGATTGCTAGTTCCCCCAGTGATTTTACTGAAATGGTAAATATCGGGATGAGACTTGAGGAAGGAGTCCGTGAAGTACGGTTGTATAGAGATGAGGCGTCAACAAGCAAGAGATATGGTAGCAACATTGGTAAGAAGAAGGATAGTGAGACCAATGCAGAAATCAGTGGGAGGCAAAGGAGGCCTCAGATTAGAAGAAATCCACCACCCCGTCAACATCATCATCATCAAGTATCATCAGTAATTCCGGTATTTTCTAATCAACAAGCAACACCAATTCAACAACAACAACAACGACATCAACGTCAACAACGACAATGGCAACAAAGAACGAACACCTACAACAATAAAAATACCAACAATAATCATCATCAGCACAACTTTGATAGGAAAAAGGTCTCTTTTGAACCGATTCCTATGTCGTATGCAGAGTTATATCCCTCGCTAGTTCTCAAGAACTTGATTCAACCGAGGAACCAACCGCATATCCCAGAACCACTTCCCGGGTGGTATAAACCTGAGCTTTGTTATGCTTTTCATCAAGGAGCACCTGGACACGATATTGAAATTTGTTATCCATTGAAGTATGAGGTTCAAAAGCTTATGAAGAGTGGTATGGTGTCCTTTGAGGACCGCGCGCCAAATGTGAAAGTGAATCGTTTGCTCGCTCATGGGAACTCTTTAGTGAATATGGTGGACGGTTGTCTTGGAGAATTCAAGGTTTATGACATCCGGTTTATCCGAAGATCCTTGGTGCAGATGCATAAGGATATCTGTATGGTGAGTGACTGTGAACGTGACCATGATGGTTGGGTTGTTTGTAGTGTGAACCCAAGAGGGTGTGATGTAGTGAAAGGGGACATCCAACGTATGATGGATGAAGGAATGATCCAGATTGTTCAATACCGTCATATAGATGACGATGTCAATGTCATAGTGCCCATTTCCAAGCAACAAGAAGGGTTGGTAATTCAATATGATAGCAGCAACAATAAGAATGCCAGTCAAAGATCAGTATCGCCGTTGGTAATACAGTTAGCGGGCCTAGTCCCGTATTCATCTGATAAGGCTGTAATGTACCAGTACAATGCTACAATGATAAATAATGGTCAAGAGGTACCGTTATCTACGACTAGTTCAGTAGTGAGCATTGCCGATGTTACGAAGGTGACCCGCAATGGTCGAGTGTTTGGGCCGGTGGTCCCAGCAAATAAAGAAGAAACGATTGTTGGTAAGAAGGTGGAGGTACCTAATGTATATCCAGTTGGCTGTTTAAAAGATAAGTTTGGTGAATCCAGCAACTTGAAAGTCAATGATGATGATGAGGTACTCCAATTAATAAAGAGGAGCGAATTTAATGTGGTTGAGCAGCTGCTCCAAACTCCCTCAAAAATCTCCGTGTTGTCTCTGCTTTTGAATTCTGAAGTGCACAGAGAAGCACTAAAGAGATTTCTTGAACAAGCATACGTAGAGCATGATGTTACTGTGGATCAGTTTGATCACATCGTGGCTAACATCACTTCATGCAATAATTTGAGCTTCTGCGATGAAGAACTCCCTGAGGAGGGAAGATATCATAATCTGGCTTTGCATATTTCAATGAACTGTAAGGAAGATGCTTTGTCAAATGTGCTTGTTGACACCGGTTCGCCACTGAATGTGCTTCTGAAGTCATCTTTGTCAAAGCTATCTTACCAAGGAGTGCCCATGAGGTACAATGGTGTAATCGTCAAATCCTTTAATGGTTCACGCAAGACAGTAATTGGTGAAGTGGACCTTCCAGTCAAGATAGGTCTGAGTGATTTTCAGATTACTTTTTAAGTAATGGATATCGCCCGGCCTACAACTGTTTATTGGGAAGGCCATGGATTCATGAGGCAAGGGTTGTTACCTCCACTCTACATCAGAAATTGAAATTTGTCAAGAATGGCAAGCTTGTGATTGTTGGAGGAGAGAAGGCGTTGTTGGTTAGCCATCTGTCATCTTTCTCGTGTGTGGAAGTTGAGGATGAGGTTGGAACTTCTTTCCAAGCCTTATCTATTGCTGCTGAGAAGAGAGTTGGGGCACCTATGTCCTCGTTGAAAGATGCCAAGAAGATTGTGGAAGAAGGTGTTGTTGATCAGTGGGGTCGCATGGTAGAGGTCTTCGACAATAAAGGCAGGACCAGTTTGGGGTTCCAGAAAGGCTCATCAACTGTTAGATCTGAAGATATGCAACTTAGCTTCCATAGTGGAGGGTTCATTCATGGCAATGAACAACACTTAATTGTTGTGCTAGAGGATAGCGAAGAGGAAGACTACACCAACTTTGTAACGGATGGAAAGACATGCCACAATTGGATTGCCGTTGATATTCCTGTTATTTTGCATCGATCTAAGTAACTGCTTTTATATTTTAAAATCCTTCTCCTATGCCTAAGGGAGAAGTGAACATTGTTTGGGAATTTTAAATTGATCATCAATAAAATTAATTCTATTCATCCATATCTTTGATGTTTTTTTTTACTTTTTGCTTTATTCTGAAAATGGTAATCACAAAAAGACATAAATAAACAGCATAACTGTCTATCTGCATAATATTTGGTCACAAATTCACTTCTCTAAAATCAAAATATCAAATCATTATGCAGGTTGATTCCTAACCCCATTGAATACAATGATCTTTCTCCTTCTCCAAATTTTGAATTCCCTGTGTTTGAGGCCGAGGAGGAAAGTGATGTAGAAGTGAGTGATGAATTATCTCGTCTTCTTGAACAAGATGAAAAGATTATTCAGCCATTTAAAGAACAGATTGAGCTAGTCAACTTGGGTTCCAAAGATGATGTGAAGGAAGTCAAGATTGGGTCTCGACTGTGTCCAGATGCTAAGAAGGGGTTGATTGATCTTCTTCGAGAATATTCAGATGTGTTTGCTTGGTCCTATCAAGACATGCCTGGTTTGGATTCTGAGATTGTGGAGCATAGATTGCCGTTGAAGCCAGAATGCCTGTCGGTTAAGTAGAAGTTGAGGAGAACTCATCCTGATATGGCAGTAAAGGTCGAAGAGGAAGTGAAAAAACAGATTGATGTCGGTTTCCTTATGATCACTGAGTATCCGCAATGGGTGGCCAATGTTGTGCCAGTGCCGAAGAAAGATGGAAAAGTCCGCATGTGTGTTGCCTATAGAGATTTGAATAAAGTTAGTCTGAAAGATGATTTCCCTCTTCCACACATTGATATGTTGGTAGACAATACTGCTTAATTCAAAGTCTTTTCAATTATGGATGGATTTTCCGCATATAATCAGATTAAGATGGCACCCGAAGATATGGATAAGACCACATTCATTACACCCTGGGGAACATTCTGTTATAGAGTGATGCCTTTCGGTCTAAAGAATGCTGGTGCAACTTACCAGAGAGAAATGACCATTCTTTTTCATGATATGATGCATAAAGAGAATGAAGTTTATGTCGATGACATGATTGCTAAATCAATTGATGAAGAGGAACATGTTCAGCATTTGTTGAAGCTATTCCACCATTTGAGGAAATATAAACCTTGCTTGAATCCTAATAAGTGTACTTTTGGTGTTCGTTCTGGTAAGTTGTTGGGCTTTATTGTCAGTGAGAAGGGTATTGAAGTTGGTCTTGCCAAGGTCAAGGCAATACAAGAGATGCATGCGCCCAAAACTGAGAAGCAAGTCAGATGTTTTCTCGGCCGCTTGAATTATATTTCCAGATTCATTTCCCACATGACTGCCACATGTGCGCCTATATTCAGACTTCTTCGGAAAGATCAGTCTTGTGATTGGACCGAAGACTGCCAGAAAGCTTTTGACAGTATCAAAGAGTATTTGCTTGAACCTCCTATTTTGTATCCACGTGTTGAAGGAAGACCGTTGATCTTGTATTTGATTGTGCTAGAAGATAGTATGGGTTGTTTTCTTAGTCAACAAGATGAGAATGGGAAGAAAGAATTTGTAATTTACTACCTCAGTAATAAGTTCACCGACTGTGAGACTCGGTATTCTATGCTTGAGAAGACTTGTTGCGCATTGGCTTGGGCTGCTAAGCGTCTACGTCAGTATATGTTGAATCATACCACTTGGTTGATATCCAATATGGATCCGATCAAGTGAATATTTGAGAAGTCTGCTTTAACTTTTTAGGATTTCCCGTTGGCAGATGTTGTTATCAGAGTATGATATCGAATACCGATCTCAGAAAGCAATCAAAGGTAGTATCCTGGATGACCATTTGGCTCACTAACCTATTGAAGATTACCAGTCAGTACAATATGACTTTCCTGATGAAGAGATTTTGTACTTGAAAATGAAAGATTGTGATGAACCATTGCTTGAAGAAGGGCTTGAACCTGGTTACCGTTGGGGCATGGTATTTGAAGGAGCTGTTAATCAATATGGAAATGGCATTGGGGTAGTGATTATTACTCCTTAAGGCACGAGGTCGTTGATTTTCGCAAGTGCACGAATCGCGTTAGAGTAATATAAAAGAATATTGATCCCACAGAGACCAAATCGTTAATATATCGATTACTATCGTCACGATTTTTATCTAAGGCAGTATAAAAGAGATATTGATGTTGCAAAATAACAGTAAATAAAGAAAATAATAAATGCAGTGCAGATAAAGACAGGTTTGAATGTATTTCACTTCAGTTAAACGATGTTTCAATTGTCTAAATAGAACTACTTATGGGGCAATATTTTCTACTCTTGAAAATAATCCATTTAACAGGAATTGTCGCTTTCGCGTATTCAGAACCGAGTTTACCCTTAAATTAAGGCCTTTTATTGTCACTTATAAAAGGTGCGCAGAACGCTAAAGTAGTAAACTTATTTTTAAGAAATAAGACTCGTAAACTTAGTTGAAAAGTGATTTTGATTTGGAAAGTTTTACCCAAGGATTTTTCTGATTTTAAATCTATCAACGCATCCGAAAATAGTTTCAAAAATCGTTTTTCCTTAAAGTGATAAAAATTCCTAGTTAACTAATCCCGGGTGCTTTCGCACTCCTTGAATAGTTAAAACTAACCAAGTTTGTTTCAGAAAACTCAAGTTAAAAATCAAAACAACCTTTAAAGCATTTCTACATATTCAATATGTGAAACATCTCTTTAACCGCGATCCTTACATTCTAACATTTGAAAGATTTAGCCAGACATGGTAATACAAACAAACACAATGATATTGATCATGATGAAAAGTTGTTTTAGAATGTAACACGTAAAGAACGAGTAAAGCGTGTAAAATAATTAAAATGAGCAATAACGATAACGGCGAGAAATTTAAATAAAGTAAAGCGTGGACAAAAATTAAATAAAGTAAAGCATGGATAGAAATTAAATAAAGTAAAGCGTGGACAGGTAAAATAATTCAAGTAAAGTGTGGACAGAAATTAAATAAAGTAAAGCATGACAAGTAAAATAAATAAAAGTGATTAAATAAGAACCTGCTCCAAATGGAGGCTTTAAATCTGGTACAAGGAAAATAAACCTTCGACTCTAAAGATAAAGACGACAGCAAAATCGAAGTGCTCCAACTTAATCTCACTAAGGTGCGATAACCCCCCGATGTGACGGATTACCGCTTTTACAAATGATAAATATAATCTTAGTGTTGTAAACAAAGTTGGATGATTTGGAAATGAACTAGAACGACCTATTTATAGAGGAATTCAGCAGCTTGTAAAGACCATGGTGCCCTTCATCTTCTCCTTAGTGGGAACGTGTTTTGCAAAGGTGGCGCCCGCCACCCCTTCATGGCGCCCGCCATGTGTGGAAATGGGAAAGTTCATGGGAACATGGCAGTTACCTCCTGGTCGAGGGCTGATCAGTCATGGCTTCTCCTATAGCGGCCGCCATGTCTAACGTCATGTATACAATATTTGCCGAAAAACCCTAATGTTTGGTCTTTTTGCTTCGTTTCTTCTAAAAGGGTCCGGAAAGAGCTAAATATCTGAAAACAACACAAAAGAGAGCATAACACAAGCAAAATGATAATAAAGACCTAATAAACATGTGGAATCCGAGTCAAAAACACGGTGTGATTCAGTGTGATCAAATTTTCCCACACTTAAACCTTTGCTTGGCCTCAAGCAAAACTCTTTACAGTTTATGCAAGAAAAACAACATCAATTAGAGTTAATTCAAGGAAAAAAGGCTTATAAGTTCATTCAAGGAATGTATCGATAGGTACTAACGAATCGAACTAAGGATATTGTAGTGACACTTCCCGCAAATGAGGTCATAGACTTTGTTCCTATACAAATCAATCCACATTACCCCACCATACCTAGGCCTTCTTTTTGTCTTCTTCAAGTCCTTTTCATTCAGGTGCAATCACATTAAGCTCGTTATCCGTACATACTCATAGTAAGGTGACCGGTTAGTGATTATGATCTTAAGCATGGGGCTCTGGTACATAAGTTGGTGTAACCCCTTTATTTAACCCAATTTGTAGTTGTGGGAGATTGGATTGTAATCCCCCTACAAAGTTCAGCACCAGATACCTCTGAACCAACCATCAATAAGCATATTCCTATGGTGACCGGTTAGTGATTTTGATCTTAAGCATGGGGCTCTGGTACATAAGTTGGTGTAACCCCTTTATTTAACCCAATTTATAGTTGTGGGGGATGAGATCATAATCCACCCTACAAAGTTCAGCACCATATACCTCTGAACCAACCAACAATAGGCATATTCTTATATATATATATATATATATATATATATATATATATATATATATATATATATATATATATATATATATATATATATATATATATATATATATATATATATATATATATATATTTTCTTCTGCATGTTTCGCATATGTCTTTATTTTGCTGGGTTAAATGACCTGTGAGAGTCACCTAGCCCAGATTTTCATACGAGTTGAGAACAAAGTAGGAATTTTTGTGATCATTCACTTATTTTCATCGGTCCCCTACGTAGAGCATGCTTAAGCCAGAGTTGACTGCAAGGATAAACTACTTAAGGGTTTATTTGGAACAAAAATTAGGGCCACAACATATGGGGTGTCGGGATGGACTCTTATAATCATGATGCCTACGGTGTTAAGACAATATCGATTTTTAGAAAAAGTTTTCCCAAGTCTTTTACATCCCGTCATAAACCTGTCTTATAGCCTGAATATTCAAGATGCACTGTTGTCTTTGCTCAAAAAAAAAAATTTTTTGGTAAGGTTAAAGAAATGGGAGAAATACGGATACACTACACAGATGACTCGTCAAACATATGTTATTTATTGAAAGAAAAAGCAAACAACTAAAACACACAAAACATACTAAAAATAAAGGAAAGCGATAAAAAGCGATAAAAATCTCCTCCCACACTTAAACCGAACATTGTCCTCAATGTTTCGATATGAGATAGGGTAGGAGTAACCAGGAAGAGAGAGAGAGAGAACTATGGGTGATAACCGGTACCGTCACCGCCATGGTCAGGATGCCTGGGTCGACGACGTCTGCTACGAGTACTAAGTCCTTCCTACAGCTTTCTAGAGCGACCTAAGAGAGACCCTTGGGTGGCCTCGATAAGTGCGAAGTGACGCTCAGTAGCTTGTCGCTGGCGATGCTGCTCATTAGTGATCGCAAGTAAGGTCTCAGTGATAGTCCGATGTGCTTGCTCACTACGCTGCTGGAAAGCTACCATAAAACTCATATTATTTGTCAATTATTGGTTTATGGTATTCAGAAGGGTGTCACGCCTTTCCTCTCGAGCTAGGTGCTCGCGCCACATCTCCTCAGTGATGTAAAAACCGGGAGTGGTACCTGCACAATGGTCAGAGGAAGAAGGTGCAGTGTGTGCAGGTGGCTGGTCGCGCCGGTCATACTCATCATTGGTCCCTTGCACATCGTCCATAGGAACATTAGGTGGCAAAGGACCGGTAAAAGGTGGAGCATCAAGATCATACATCCAGTTCCTTGCATGTCGCACATTTGTACGCTAAGAGCAAGGTAAAATAACACTGGGTATAGCTACACCATGGATCATGAGGTGACAACCACCTGCTCGCCGCACCTTGCATAATTTCATATCCTTCAAAAAATCTAAGTTAATGGTGCGGTGAGGGAGTGGTTCCAAGGTGGCTAACTCAACGTTGAGATTTAACGCTCTAGCAATAGAAGTAATTAAACCACTGAAAGAAACGGTTCCTCCCTTTTTAAGAATGGCGGACATATGTGCAAGCACAAAAGGAACAGGATTGATCCTACGATTAGTGAGGCAACCCTGTAAAAATAGAAACTCACGAGCATTTACTTTGTTAGAATTTTCCTGACCAAATATAGTACAAGCCAAAAGGTATCGAAAAATACGTATGCCGAGTTATGAATATTGTAAGCTAAAATTCCTTCAAAGGAAGTGACAGCCACATTTGATAATCTATTCCAAAAAGTAAACGCTTCGAGTGCCCATTCAGCATTTAAGGGTGTCTCACAAATGGCACCCTCATCGTAAGGCATTCCTAACAAACTTGCTAATGTACTCGTATTCCACATTAAACATTCTAAAATAAATGGTACCAACCGTGCTAGCAGTGCCAGGGTAAACAGTGTAAATTAGGGAACTCAAAAATTCCTAGTCATCCTATCATAGGTGGGTGCTTTACTAGCAAAAATATCGTGTAATCCTAAAGTATCAAGCATATGAAAAACACTATGGTATGTCCCTAAAGTATTCAAACAATCTTCGTCTTCGTACCTAATAGCAAGAATTTCCCGCGATTGCAATTTTTATAAAATTTTGTTTTGTCGCTCTCCGGGTTTTCCTCCGCGAAGAATGATGTTGTTGAACTCCATTCCATCCATTGAGGGTGAGTGAAGAGAGAAATGGGTGTTTATGGAAAGGAAGTGAAAATGGAGTTTTAGTGGGTTTTTAGTGGAGAAATGGATGAGTGAAGTTTGGAAATGGTAATGGCTTGGGGTTAAAATGAGGAAGTTGGGATTTTTTCATGGACTTTGGTGGAGTTGGGAGGAGGAGAAAATGGGTTTTGAGAGGTTGAAGAAGGTGAAAATGGTGAAATTGGGGATTCTGTCCTATTAAAGGTTCAGACATCATGGCGCCCGCCATGGCTTCGGAATTGGTTGGGCCGAAATTGTTCATGGCTTCTTGGGCCACAAATTTCTGTCTTCATTTTTGCAAGATGGGGTGCACATAGGTTTCTACGGTATGCTGTTTTTTTAATTAAGCTTGACAAAACAAAATAAAATAAAATAGTAAAGTGAGATAAAATAAAATAAAATGGATATAAAAACATAATAATAACAATATATATATATATATATATATATATATATATATATATATATATATATATATATATATATATATATATATATATATAAATATATATATATATATATATATATATATAATATATATATATATATATATATATATATATATATATATATATATATATATATATATATATATATATATATATATATATATACATATATATATATACATATATATATATATATACATATATACATATATATATACATATATATATATATATATATATATATATATATATATATATATATTATATATATATATATATATATATATATATATATATATATATATATGAAGAGTTAGTCATAAGTCACGAGTCGAGAGATCCTGGGAAAGGTAAAAAAACAAGCATAAAGTCAAAAGGAACAATAATAACAAGCATAAATAATAAATAATGGGAAATAGGTAAATCAAACGGCATCTCTCGGTAGGTGATAGCATCAATCCTCAGGGACTAGTGGAGTCTCCTCGATTTTGTATCCTCGGAGCTCTGCGATCTGGTGTCGGAGGTCGGCGATCTCATTATTCAGTATATCAGCTTCAGTGGCATGTGTAATATCTGATACTTTGACCTACAAAGCAACGTCAGTGAGCTCTTGGCGAAGCTGGACTATCTTCATACGGAGCTTAAACAGCTCAGACTGTATGATTGGACTCTAAAGATTTGGATCGCGTTGGCCTTCTATGGCATTTGCCCAGTTGGCCTGATCATAAACACAGGTTACCTGAGGGTCTGGTAAAGTAAAGTAGTGAATAGTCTTACCCTCGATCAAGAGCATGTATTGATCCGGTTGGAAGGAAGATCTCCTCATGAGGCCACGGTCCAGACAGAAGTCAATATCTATCAAAGTATAGTTGCAGTAAGACGTCAGGTGAAATAGTCTTCTATCAAGTCCTAGGGAGGAGGCTATATGAGTCACCGTGATTCCAACATGTATAGGGCTCACAGCGGAGCGAGCATTAAGATAGAGACTCTTGATTAGAAAAGCTCCGCAATCTACTGGGCGTGAATAAGTGGTACAGTACATGAAGAAAATCTCTTCAGCACTTACATGTGTATCAGTGTCACTCTTCTCTAGGAAGGTGTGGGCAATAATCATATGTATATATATATATATGAAGAGTTAGTCATAAGTCACGAGTCGAGAGCTCCTGGGAAAGGTAAAAAAACAAGCATAAAGTCAAAAGGAACAATAATAACAAGCATAAATAATAAACAATGGGAAATAGGTAAATCAAACGGCATCTCTCGGTAGGTGATAGCATCAATCCTCAGGGACTAGTGGAGTCTCCTCGACTTCGTATCCTCGGAGCTCCACGATCTGGTGTCGGAGGTCGGCGATCTCATTATTCATATATATATATATATATATATATATATATATAGATATATATGAAGAGTTAGTCATAAGTCACGAGTCGAGAGATCCTGGGAAAGGTAAAAAAACAAGCATAAAGTCAAAAGGAACAATAATAACAAGCATAAATAATAAACAATGGGAAATAGGTAAATCAAACGGCATCTCTCGGTAGGTGATAGCATCAATCCTCAGGGACTAGTGGAGTCTCCTCGACTTCGTATCCTCGGAGCTCTGCGATCTGGTGTCGGAGGTCGACGATCTCATTATTCAGTATATCAGCTTCAGTGGCATGTGTAATATCTGATACTTCGACCTGGAAAGCAACGTCAGTGAGCTCTTGGCGAAGCTGGACTATCTTCATACGGAGCTTAACCAGCTCAGACTGTATGATTGGACTCTAAAGATTTGGATTATTGGTGGGGACTTCTATGGAATTTGCCTAGTTGGCCTGATCATAAACACAGGTTACCTGAGGGTCTGGTAAAGTAAAGTAGTGAATAGTCTCGCCCTCGATCAAGAGCATGTATTGATCCGGTTGGAAGGAATATCTCCTCATGAGGCCACGGTCCAGACAGAAGTCAATATCCATCAAAGTATAGTTGCAGTAAGACGTCAGGTGAAATAGTCTTCTATCAAGTCCTAGGGAGGAGGCTATATGAGTCACCGTGATTCCAACATGTATAGGGCTCACAGCGGAGCGAGCATTAAGATAGAGACTCTTGATTAGAAAAGCTCCGCAATCTACTGGGCGTGAATGAGTGGTACAGTACATGAAGAAAATCTCTTCAGCACCTACATGTGTATCAGTGTCACTCTTCTCTAGGAAGGTGTGGGCAATAATCATATGTATATATATATATATGAAGAGTTAGTCATAAGTCACGAGTCGAGAGATCCTGGGAAAGGTAAAAAAACAAGCATAAAGTCAAAAGGAACAATAATAACAAGCATAAATAATAAACAATGGGAAATAGGTAAATCAAACGGCATCTCTCGGTAGGTGATAGCATCAATCCTCAGGGACTAGTGGAGTCTCCTCGACTTCGTATCCTCGGAGCTCTACGATCTGGTGTCGGAGGTCGGCGATCTTATTATTCATATATATATATATATATATATATATATATATATATATATATATATATATATATATATATATATATATATACATATATATATACATATATATATACATATATATACATATACAATATATATATATATATATATATATATATATATATATATATATATATATATATAGATATATGAAGAGTTAGTCATAAGTCACGAGTCGAGAGATCCTGGGAAAGGTAAAAAAACAAGCATAAAGTCAAAAGGAACAATAATAACAAGCATAAATAATAAACAATTGGAAATAGGTAAATCAAACGGCATCTCTCGGTAGGTGATAGCATCAATCCTCAGGGACTAGTGGAGTCTCCTCGACTTCGTATCCTCGGAGCTCTGCGATCTGGTGTCGGAGGTCGACGATCTCATTATTCAGTATATCAGCTTCAGTGGCATGTGTAATATCTGATACTTCGACCTGCAAAGCAACGTCAGTGAGCTCTTGGCGAAGCTGGACTATCTTCATACGGAGCTTAACCAGCTCAGACTGTATGATTGGACTCTAAAGATTTGGATTATTGGTGGGGACTTCTATGGAATTTGCCTAGTTGGCCTGATCATAAACACAGGTTACCTGAGGGTCTGGTAAAGTAAAGTAGTGAATAGTCTCGCCCTCGATCAAGAGCATGTATTGATCCGGTTGGAAGGAATATCTCCTCATGAGGCCACGGTCCAGACAGAAGTCAATATCCATCAAAGTATAGTTGCAGTAAGACGTCAGGTGAAATAGTCTTCTATCAAGTCCTAGGGAGGAGGCTATATGAGTCACCGTGATTCCAACATGTATAGGGCTCACAGCGGAGCGAGCATTAAGATAGAGACTCTTGATTAGAAAAGCTCCACAATCTACTGGGCGTGAATGAGTGGTACAGTACATGAAGAAAATCTCTTTAGCACCTACATGTGTATCAGTGTCACTCTTCTCTAGGAAGGTGTGGGCAATAATCATTTGAAAGAATCTGAGAGCAGGATTATGGATCTTGTTAGAGATTTGGGGGGAAGGGTGAGGGCTACCTCCACATGTAATGTCACTCTAGAACTTCTCAACGTCTCTACTCAGGAAATAGCTCATGGGGAGCTCAGATGAGGCATCATAAGCAGTGTGCAATCCAAGTAAGTCACCGACACGCTTGTGGTTGGAGGTTTATTCTGTACCAAACAACCTGAAATTAATGTAGCCACCATCACTAGCATGACCAACATAGGGCTCGTAGCTCAGCGAGCTCAAGAACTCCAAAGTGAGGTTCCTGTACGTCCCATGCATCGCATCAGTATACTCATCCCATTGCAACTGATTGCAAAAATTCCTGGCACTAGGCTCAATGCGTAATGCCTCCATGCAGCTTGAATCAGGGTATCTGGTGGGCAGCATTGGGCGTTGGGAAAGCATGGCATAGCGCTGCTCCTAAACTGGGTCACGAAAGATCACTGGCATAGTTTCGAAATTCTCAATCCTGAAAAGTTAGGTTAAAAACAGAGGACATCTGAAATCGCAAATATTGTAAATGTTGGTCTACACACACACACACACACACACACACACACACACACCACACACACACACACACACACACACACACACACACACACACACACACACACACACACACACACACACACACACACACACACACACACACACACACACACACACACACAGATATATATATATATATATATATATATATATATATATATATATATATATATATATATTATATATATATATATATAATATATATATATATATATATATATATATATATATATATATATATATATATATATATATATATATATATATATATATATATATATATATATATATATATATATATATATATATATATATATATATATATATATATATATATATAACAAATGAAAATGTAAATTGAAATAGTAAAAGTAAAGCAAAGGAAAAGAAATCATGGGTTGCCTCCCATGCAGCGCTTTTTTAACGTCGTTAGCTTGACGATTCGAACATTATATATCAGAGGTAGGAACTGGAGGGTCGATCAGAGTATGGCTAGGGCATTCTGTGGGGATGTCACCTCCTTGATATTGCTTCAGTCTTTGTCCATTTACCACAAACGGATTATAGGAATTGTTCTGGATTTCAACTGCTCCAGATTTTAGGATTTTGGAAACCTTAAAGGGGCCTGTCCATCTCGAACGTAGCATACCTGGAAAAAGTCGTAATCTCGAATTGAAAAGGAGAACAGAGTCACCCATATTAAAGTCCTTTTTCACAATCCTTTTGTCATGCCACGCTTTGGTTCTTTCTTTGTATATAATGGCATTCTCGTAAGCGTTCTGGCGAAGTTCGTCCAATTTGTGGATATCGAGGATTCGCTTCTCTCCAGATGCTAGGTAATCCAAATTCAGGGTCTTGATGGCCCAATATGCCTTATGCTTGAGTTCAAAAGGTAAGTGGCATGACTTTGCTTAGACTAACTGGTATGGTGTAGTTCCAATAGGAGTCTTGTAAGCAGTTTTGTAAGCCCACAATGCTTCTGTTAGCTTTTTAGACCAATCTTTTCTGGATATTGAAACAGTTTTCTCCAAGATTTGCTTAATCTCTCTGTTAGATACTTCCACTTGACCATTAGTCTGGGGATGTTATGGTGTTGTTACTCTTTGTTTTACTCGATACTTTCTTAAGAGTTTATCAAATATCCTGGATATAAAATGTGATCCACCATCACTTATGACAAGTCGTGGTACTCCAAATCTGGGAAATATATTATTTTTAAGCATCTTGATGACTACTCTTGTGTCGTTAGTGGGTGAGGCTGTAACTTCTATCCATTTGGACACATAGTAAACGGCTACCAAAATATACTTATTTCGCATCGATGATGGAAAAGGTCCCATGAAATCAATACCCCAAACGTCAAATAATTCCACTTCTTGGATGTTCTTCAAAGGAATTTTGTCACGTCTTGAGATGTTTCCAGCGTGCTGGCACCGATCACATTGGACAATATAAGTATGGACATCACGCCATAGTGTTGGCCAATAAAGACCAGCTTGAAGGATCTTAGCGTATGTCTTGGATGTTCTTAAATGTCCACCATAGGGTGAAGAGTGACAATGCTCTATGATATTTCTAACTTCTTCTTCTGGGATGCAACGTCGGAAGATGTTATCTGTTCCTCTTTTAAAAAGGAGTGGTTCGTCCTAGTAGAAATGTCTTATATCTTTAAAGAACGTCTTCTTTTGTTGATAAGTGAGGTCAGGTGGTATGATATCAGCAGCTAGATAATTCACAAAATCAAAGTACCATGGTACTCTGCTAATTTCTGAAATTGTCCCAAAGTTGTCTCTATCAGGTTCAATGGGAACATTATCTAACTTGGCTATCAATCTGTCATAGGTGAAACCATCATTTATAGGTAAATGGTCTGGCTTCAAATGCTCTAGTATGGAAAGATAGTCAGCAACTATGTTTTCTGTTCCTTTTTTGTCTCGAATATCTAAGTCAAACTTTTGTAGCAAAAGGATCCATCTGAGCAATCTAGGTTTCGTATCCTTTTTGTTTAGAAGGTAGCGGATAGCTGGATGGTCTGTGAAGACTATAATCTTAGATCCTATAAGATAAGACCTAAATTTAACGATTGCAAATACAACTAGGAGTTCCTTCTCTGTTGTTGTATAATTTAGTTGAGCGGCATCTAGGGTTCTACTAGCGTAATATATTACATGTAATTTCTTATCTTTTCTTTACCCTAAAACAGCTCCTATAGCGAAATCGCTAGCATCACACATTATTTCAAAGGGTTTAGTCCAATCCGGAGTTTGTAAAATGGATGCTGAAGTTAGTGCTTGTTTTAACTGATTAAAGGCTTCGATACATTTTTCATCGAAAATGAATTCAATGTCTTTCATCAGAAGGCCGGTCAGGGGTTTTGTTATCTTAGAGAAATCTTTGATGAAGCATCGGTAGAAATCGACGTGTCCAAGAAAACTACGGACTTCTCTAACTGTCTTAGGAGGGTTAAGGTTTTCTATAACTTCTATCTTTGCTTTGTCGACCTCAATTCCTCTTTCAGATATTATATGTCCTAACACTATGCCTTCTTTAACCATAAAGTGGCACTTCTCCCAGTTTAACACAAGGTTAACTTCTACGCATCTCTCTAGGATTTTCTCAAGGTTAATGAGGCAATTCTTAAAGTCAAACCCACATACCGAGAAATCATCCATAAATACTTCCATAATTCCGTCGAGATAATCTGTGAAGATTGACATCATACAACATTGGAAAGTAGTTGGCGCATTATAGAGTCCAAACGGCATTCGTCTGTAGGCAAACGTTCCGTAAGGACAGGTGAGGGTTGTTTTCTCTTGATCCTCAGGGTGTATGGGTATTTGGAAAAATCCAGAATATCCATCCAGATAACAAAAGTAAGAGTGTTTAGCAAGACGCTCAAGCATTTGATCTATGAATGGAAGGGGGAAATGGTCTTTCCTAGTTGCCTTATTGAGCTTCCTATAATCTATGCACATACTCCATCCGCCTTCTATACATTTACATGCTCTCCCTTCTCGTTCTGCACAACTGTGATGCCTCCCTTTTTGGGTACCACATGTACATGACTTACCCATTTACTATCATAGGTTTGATAGATTATACCAGCTTCTAACAGTTTAAGGACTTCCTTCTTTACCACCTCACTCATTACAAGGTTGATTCTTCTCAGATGTTCTCTGGAAGGTTTTGAATCTTCCTCTAGCAAGATCCTGTGCATACACACGGATGGGCTTATACCTTTTAAATCAGAGATGTTGTACCCTAAGGAAGAGGGGTATCTTCTTAAAACATTCAAGAGTTGGTTTGCCTCGTCTTGGTTTAAGGTGGCACTAACTATTACTGGGTGGTTCATTTCTTTATCCAAAAACTCATATCATAGGTTCTTGGGCAATTCCTTAAGTTCTTGAGCTGGTTTTTGAGAATTTGGTGAAATGTCTGGAGTAAGGTCCAAACATTCGTTAGTGTGAGGTTCTGTTTCCTCTAGCTCGTCATCCTTTACATTCAGGTTTGAAAATGGTTCGATCACAGGTTCTTCTTGATCAAATTCCCTTATGCATTCATCTATGATATCGATCACGCAACATGCATCTCTTATGATTGGTGCCATCAGGAACTTTGAAAGAATAAACTCTATCTTTTCATCCCCTGCTTCGAAAGTTAATTTCCCTCTTTTAACATCTATTATAGCTCCGACTGTTGATAAAAATGGTCTACCTAAAAGGATAGGGATGTCGTCGTCTTCCTTGATATCCATGACCATAAAGTCTGTCGGGATATAAAGTTGACCGATCCTAACTGGGATGTCTTCTAAAATGCCTACAGGATACTTAACAGACCTATCAGCTAATTGGAGGGACATCTTAATTGGTTGTAATTCTCCTAAGTTTAACCTTTTACACACAGCTAAGGGCATTAAACTCACACTAGCGCCTAAGTCTAGGAAAGCTTTGTCGTTCACATGAACCCCTAGAATGCAAGGTATAGAAAAACTACCAGGGTCTTTCTCCTTCTTAGCAACTTTATTCTCGGAAAAAAAGTTGCATTCCAAGGGTTTGGGATCATCAAGCCTATGCTTGTTGGTTAAGATGTCTTTGAGAAAATTGGCGTAAGATGGAATTTGGGTGATGGCGGTGAAAGGAATCTCTACATGAAGATTCTCTATTACTCTTATAAATTTTTGGTATTGGTTATTGAATTTGGTTTGTTTAAGTCTTTGAGGATATGGGATTGGTGGTTTGTACGGGGGTGGTGCTTTGTAAATTTTATCCTTGGCTTCTCCTTTTTGGTCGATTTGTTTTTCGGGTTCCACCAGTTCTTCTCCCTGGTTTGTAGGTATATCTTCTTTAGAAGCTTTAGACTCGCTCATTGATGGGTTATGAGGCCTTTCGTAAGCGGTCCCACTTTGTAATGAGATAGCGTTAGCTTGGCCTCGAGGGTTGGGTTGAGGTTGTCCAGGGAATTGTCCTCCAAGTGTAGTTTGTGGGGCTTGGTTTTGTGCTACCTGTGAGATCTGAGTTCCAAGCATCTTGTTATGAGTGATTATTTGATCAACCTTAGTCCCTAATTGCGTTATCAGTTCGTTTACGTGAACGTTCTGGTGTAGGAATTCTTTGTTTTGCTGAGTCTGGCCTGATATAAAGATCTCCATGATCTTCTCAAGGTTAGACTTTTGAGGCACAACCTGCATAGGTTGATTTGGTTTTTGGGCTTGATAACCTTGTGGTCTTTGAGGCGCATAATTTTGGATAGGGTTCTGGTTTTTATAGGAAACATTCGGGTGATTCTTCCATCCAGGGTTGTAAGTGTTTGAAAATGGGTTACCTTGGGCGTAATTCACTTGGTCGGTGTTCAGGTCGTTCAAAAGGTTACACTCCGCCGATTTGTGTTCTTTAGATCCACAAAGTTCACACTCTGTGTGGACTCCGCTGCGGTGTTAGCGTTTGTAGAAATATGTTCGATCTTAAGGGCTAAATCGTCCATTTTTGCCTGCATCATGTCCATAAAACTTATCTCATGTATTCCACCTTGGATTTCCTTTTTCTCTATTAATGCTCGTTCAGTCCCCCATTGGTAATGGTTTTTGGCCATATCCTCAATTAGGTCACAAGCTTCAGGGTAAGGTTTGTTCATCAGCGCACCACCAACGGCAATGTCGATGCTCATCTTTGTGTTATAATGGAGTCCATTGTAGAAGATATGAACGATCAGCCATTGTTCTAGGCCATGGTGTGGACAGACTCTTAACAACTCTTTATATCTCTCCCAAGCTTCAAAAAGTGATTCTCCTTGGTTTTGAGTAAATCTAGTTATTTGGTTTCGAAGAACAGCAGTCTTATTGGGGGGGAAATATCTAGCAAGGAATACTCTCCTAAGGTCTTCCCAGGTAGTTATTGAATTAGCTGGAAGTGAATCTAACCATGAACGTGCTTATCCTTGAGGGAGAAAGGAAATAATCTTAAACGGATCGCATCAGGTGAAGCACCGTTGGATTTAAAGGTGTCGGCCAGTTGGATAAAGACTTTTAAATGTTGATTTGGGTGTCAGTAGCGAGACCCCCGAATTGGTTCTGTTGCACTAATTGCAGCAAAGATGGTTTTAGTTCGAAATTGTTGGCAGGAATAAGGGGGTTTACTATACTAGAACTAGGTTCCTCTTCAGAGGTTTGGGAAAATTCCTTAATTTGGATGAGTAAGAGGTGTGTACGAGTGTAACGTTCGGGTTCCGCTAAAGGATCTACTAAATATCCAGTACTACGGGTTCTTCGCATTTACTGGCTAATAATGCCTTAGTCTAGACGGTGTAACAACAGGGTACGAAATTTGACAAGTTGGTCCCTGGCAACGACGCCAAAAACTTGATCGTTGATTTTCACAAGTGCACGAATCACATCAGAGTAATATAAAAGAATATCGATCCCATAGAGACCAAATAGTCAATTTATCGATTACTATCGTCACGATGTTTATCTAAGGTGGTATAAAAGAGATATTGATGTTGCAAAATAACAGTAAATAAAGAAAATAATAAATGCAGTGCAGATAAAGACAGGTTTGAATGTATTTCACGTCAGTTAAACGATGTTTCGATTGTCTAAATAGAACTACTTATGGGGCAATATTTTCTACTCCTGAAAAGAATCCATTTAATAGGAACTGTCACTTTGGCGTATTCAGAACCGAGTTTACCCTTAAATTAAGGCCTTTTATTGTCACTTATAAAAGGTGCGCAGAACTCTAAAGTAGTAAACTTATTTTTAAGAAATCAGACTCGTAAACTTAGTTGAAAAGTGATTTTGATTTATAAAAATGTTTCACCCAAGTAGTTTCCTGATTTTAAATCTATCAGTGCGTCCGAAAATAGTTTCAAAAATCATTATTCCTTAAAGTGATAAAAAATCCTAGTTAACTAAGCCCGGGTGCTTTCGCACTTCTTGAATAGTTAAAACTAACCAAGTTTGTTTCAGAAAACTCAAGTTAAAAATCAAAACAGCCTTTAAAGCATTTCTACATATTCAATATGTCAAACATTTCTTTAACCACGATTCTTACATTCTAACCTTTGAAAGATTTACCCAGACATGGTAATACAAACAAACACAATAATGATATTGATCATGATGAAAAGTGATTTTAGAATGTAAGGCGTAAAGAATGAGCAAAGCGTGTAAAATAATTAAAACGAGCAATACCGATAATGGCGAGAAATTTAAATAAATTAAAGCATGGACAGATATTAAATAAAGTAAAGCGTGGACAGAAATTAAATAAAGTAAAACGTTGACAGAAATTAAATAAAGTAAAGCGTGGGCAGGTAAAATAAATAAAGTAAAGCGTGGAAAGAAATTAAATAAAGTAAAGCATGACAAGTAAAATAAATAAAAGCGATTAAATAAGAACCTGCTCCAAACGGAGGCTTTAAATCTGGTACAAGGAAAATAAACCTTCGACTCTGAAGATAAAGACGACAGCAAAATCAAAGTGCTCCAACTTAATCTCACTAAGGTGCGATAACCCCCTGATGTGACGGATTACCGCTTTTACAGATGATAAATATAGTATTAGTGTTATAAACTAAGTTGGATGATTTGGAAATGAACTAGAACGACCTATTTATAGAGGAATTCAACAGCTTGTAAAGACCATGATGCCCTTCAACTTCTCCTTAGTGGGAACGTGTTTTGCAAAGGTGGCGCCCGCCACCCCTTCATGGCGCCCGTCATGTGTGGAAATGGGAAAGTTCATGGGAACATGGTGGTTACCTCCTGGTTGAGGGTTGATGAGTCATGGCTTCTCCTATAGCGGCCGCCATGTATAGAATATTTACCGAAAAACCCTAATTTTTGGTCTTTTTGCTTCGTTTCTTCTAAAAGGGTCCCGAAAGAGCTAAATATCTGAAAACAACATAAAAGAGAGCATAACACAAGCAAAATGGTAATAAAGACCTAATAAACATGTGAAATCCGAGTCAAAAACGTGGTATGGTTTAGTGTGATCAGCACGCACCTGCCATTTACAGCTAGATTGACTTTCAAGTGTACAAACAACATGACAGAATATGAAGCTTGCATTATGGGGCTTGAAGAGGCCATGAATCTCAGAATCAAGTATTTGGATGTCTTCGGTGATTCATCTTTGGTTGTGAATCAAATCAAAGGAGAATGGGAGACAAATCAACCCGGTTTAGTACCATACAAAGATTATGCGAGGAGAATTTTAACTTTCTTTACAAAGGTTGAGTTTCATCATATCCCTCGAGATGAAAACCGGATGGCAGATGCTCTTGCAATGTTGGCGTCAATGATTGTGGTGAAGTGTTGGAATAAAGTTCCCATCCTATTTGTAATGGGTCTTGATAGGCCAGCTCATGTGTTTGTTGTTGAAGAGATCAAAGACGAAAATCCATGGTATTATGACATCAAGTGTTTCCTCCAAAGTCAGATTTACCCGCCTGGGACATATTTGAAAGACAAGAAGACTTTGGGAAGATTAGCCGGTAATTTCTACTTGAATGGTGATATACTATACAAGAGAAACTTCGACATGGTTTTGCTCAAATGCATGGATAGACAAGAAGCAGACTTGTTGATGACCGAAGTGCACGAAGGCTCCTTTGGTACTCATTCCAATGGACATGTAATGGCGAAGAAGATGTTGCGAGCAGGTTACTATTGGCTGACAATGGAATCTGACTGTTGCAAGTTTGTGAAGAAATGCCACAAGTGTCAAATTTATGATGATAAGATTCATGTGCCTCCGACACTATTGAATGTTATCTCTTTCCCATGGCCCTTCTCCATGTGGGGAATTGATATGATTGGGATGATTGAGCCTAAAGCTTCGAATGGACATCGTTTCATTTTAGTGGCAATTGACTACTTCACAAAATGGGTTGAAGCGGCATCATATGCAAATGTGACCAAGAAAGTTGTTGTAAGGTTTATCAAGAATCAGATCATATGCCGTTATGGTGTACCAAGTAAGATCATTATTGATAATGGATCGAACTTGAATAATAATATGATGGAAGCCCTTTGCAAACACTTCAAGATTGCACATCATAATTCTTCTCCCTACAGACCCAAGATGAATGGGGTTGTTGAAGCTGCAAATAAGAACATCAAGAAGATTATCCAGAAGATGGTTGTCACGTATAAGGATTGGCATGAGATGCTTTCATTCGCTCTGCATGGGTATCGTACATCCATTCGTACTTCAACATGGGCAACCCCTTTCTCTCTTGTGTATGGTATGGAAGCAATACTCCCCGTAGAGGTTGAGATTCCTTCATTGCGTGTGCTCATGCAAGCCAAGTTGACTGAAGCTGAATGGTGTCAGACCAGGTTTGACGAGTTGAATTTAATAGAAGAGAAGAGATTAACTGCCACGTGTCATGGTCAGTTATATCAGCAGAGAATGAAGAATGCTTTTGATAAGAAGGTCAAACCTCGAGTGTTCAGAGAAGGTGACCTTGTGCTCAAGAAGATTTTAACGTTCAAGCCAAATTCCAGAGGAAAATGGACTCCTAATTATGAAGGCCCATATGTTGTTAAGAGAGCCTTTTCAGGCGGCGCATTGATTCTTACAACTATGGATGGTGAAGAGTTCACTCGTCCTATGAACGCAGATGCAGTCAAGAAATACTTTGCCTAAAAATAAAAGAACAACTCACTAAGTTGAAAACCCGAAAGGGCGGCTTAGGCAAAAATGAGCGTCTCGGTGAATTGAAAACCCGAAAGGGCGATCCAGGCAAAAATTAGAGACATAAAACAGAAAGAATTTCCCGATAAGTTGAGTACGCCACCTTGGGGCAACTTATGCAAAAATTAGGGATTATGGCAAGTAACTGCATCTGCTGATTTTCAGTACAAGGGTTGACATCGATTCATCATCCCAACAGTGGTCGAGATCACAGTGAATATCAAGAGTTGGTAGAAGGATTAAGGATCATTTGTATTCAATATAACCCTTTTCCATATAAATTACCATTTTCAACTTTGTAAAATCTATGGAGTCTTGTCATTTACAGACTACCATTCTATTAAATAAAGTTGAGCTTTTATCCAAATTATTTCTACTCTTATTTACTTCAGTCAATAGTTTTAAATTTTATTATGATCATTTTGAAATTAAATTTTTAAATCAAAATCAAGTTTTCTTTAATATATAAAAGCAAGAATTTTTTTCCAAAGCAAGTAAAAGGAATATCAATAGCATTTCAATGAATAGCAAGTCCTGAAATGTGAAGCATTAGAGGTTCCCAAGCAGTTAACCCTCTGGGTATCCCTAGACGATTAGTGTTGATTCAGTTCCTCGGTGGAGTGTTTGACCCACAGTGGAGTTTCTTTCCTCTTCCCCAGTTGATTTGGTTGATTCGGATGCCCTACGACGTGTTGTTTTCCCCGACATAGTTTCTGCTTTCCCCAGCGAAGTTCGTATTTCCTCAGCAGGGTTGATCTTCAGAGATGGTGGATCTTCCCTAGTGGATCGCATTGGTTTCCCTACCAATCACTATTTCACTTGCTCCCAGTCAGAGTTTCCTCCTGGTTTCTGAGCAGCTTTTGCTATTGGTTATTCTCTGTAGGGTTGTCTCCCATTTTTATGGTGTTAACCTAAAATTCCCTACAGATTGGATGTTCTATCCTCAGCAGATCTCCTCCTTCCCCAGTTAGGTTTGAACCTTTGCGATATTGATCTCTCTGTTCTCCAGCAGTTGTCTCCATATTTTGTGGATTGACTGAGGATTGTACCGGTGGTTCAATTTCTTTGCGACACCTCTGTATCCTTTGTGATCGTTTTACCAGCATAACCATCATATATACATATACATAATTTGCATATTCTGCATCTCCATATTAGATTTGCTTGAGATTCTTATTCTCTGTTATGGTGGTACTTTATCCCCATACCAAATCTGGTGTCTGTCCTCCTCCAATTCTAGAGCGCCAGCCCCTTAAGCAGAAAGACTTTAACCTTTCTCTATTTCCCCACTAAGTTTATTTCATCGTGGATGGTTGTTATTTCAGTTTCCTCTCCAGTATATTTTATGGATGAAATTACTCCCCTTGAGTTATGTCCTCATTGGGTTGAGTCTTGATTGGCCGTTTTCTTTCTAGCTCTTACCTAGATAGATGCTTTGGTCCCCTAAGAGTCTATTACCTAGTAACTGGTAATATTCTTCTTAGTTTGTAGTTTGTTACTTCTTTCCCAATACCCGGAAAGAGTACCCTTATTTTTCTCCTCAATAGAGTCCCTAGGAAGTATATCCTTGATATGTCCATCCTAACCGGTGACAGATATCTTTCTTTCCCCTGTCTGAGTCTATCCTTGATATGTTCACTTTAACCAGTGACAGATATTCTCATTTGTGGTATTCTACCCAGTAAAAAGGTAGTTGTAATCCCTATTTTGTTCCCCAAAGAGTTAATCCTTGATATGTTCATCTTAATCGATGACGGGTTTTCTTCTCCTTGTGGTTTTCTACCCAGTAACCGGTAGTTATAAACCCTACTTTTCCCCTGTGTGGAGTCTATCCTTGATATGTTCATCCTAACCGGTGACAGATTTTCTCTTCTATGGTATTCTATCTAGTAACTGATAGATATAATCCCTATTTTTGCTCCTCATCAGAGTCGATCCTTGATATGTTCATCCTAACCGATGATGGATCTTCTCTTTGTGGTTTTCTACCTAGTAACCGGTAGTTGTAAATCCTATTTTATCCCCTTTTTAGAGTTTATCCTTGATATGTTCATCTTAATCGCTCTTTGATTGGTCTTCTACCCAGTAACCGGTAGTTGTAAATCCTACTTTGTCCCCTCGTAGAGTCTATCCTTGATATGTTCATCCTAACCGATGATGGATTTTCTCTCTGACGGTTTTCTATCCAGCTTTTAATAGATGTAACTCCTACCCTTTTTGTTCAATCGGTATATCCTTGATATGTTCATCTTAACCGATGACGGGTATCCTCCTTGGCATTTCTAGGCAAGTCTATCCTTGATATGTCCATCTTAACTGGTGACGGATTTTCTTCCCTGTCGAGTTTATCCTTGATATGTTCATCCTAACCGATGACAGATATTCTCACCCTTTGGTCTTCTGCCCAGTAACTGGTAGTTGTAAATCCTATTCTTCTTCATTTATTTTTCCAGCAAGGCTATTCTTACCCAGTATCCGGTAATGAATTTTCTTTCCTGGCGATCCTCAATGAGTCATCCTTGATATGATCATCCTAACCGATTACGGATGTTCTCTCTTTCAGATCTTTATCATCTCCTTACCCAGTAACAGGTAGTAGATAATAGATTTCTACTCCTCCTGTGTTGAAGTTTATTTCTTCCCCATTTGATTTGAGTGCACATTTCCTTAGTGAAATCACGTTTCCTGTATGGATCAAGTATTTCAGTTTTATCCTGACTTACTCATATCCCTTGCAGATGTTGTTGTTTCCCCGGCTGAGTCTTTTCCATTTAATATGGAATCCCTCGAGTCCCCTAGTAGTTTTAAGTCATAGTCTGGCCTACGCATAACTCTTTTATCCCTAGAGACTCTGTCTCCCCAGTGAGTTTTCCTTACGGAATACATTGTGCTCTTGAGGATTTTCGGTCTCTCTGATTTCTTCTTCCTTTGTGGCAATATCTCCCCATAAAACATTAACTTTTGCATTCATATCATATGCATCATGAGGTCTCTTAGGGACCAAAATTTGTTTCTCTATGTTGTTATTTAAGCCAATTCTACTGAGTCGAGCCGAAGATTTTAACCTTCACCTCCTCAGTTAGAATGTCCTTAAATAGGGGCAGCTGTAAGACCCTAATTTTGACCCTAAGATCCCTCATGCAATTTCATCATAAGCACTAGCATTGGGATCATACCTTGGCATCCTCCTTACCCCTCCTTCATTGGGTTTGTTTTTGGAGAGATCACCAAGCACTTTGTGATTATGTCATACTTGTATTTTATCATTTCCCTAACCAAAATACCAAAAATATGTCTTTGCATTTGTCTAACTCTTTTATAGGATGGGCATGATTCTATTGATTCATCAAGTTCACATCTAGCATTTGAGACCCTCATGAAAAAAGAGCACAACCAATCATTGATACAATAATGGTTATGAGCATCATATATGAGTCCCAATATTCTCTACATGTTATATTGATCAAGTTTTCTTCAAGAGTTTGAGGGTGATTTGCCTTGGAAACCCTAGTTTGACTAGGTATCTTGAGTAACTTCTCCAACAAGCTATCTTACCAATTGATCAAATTCCTCAAGGTACACTTAAAAATCCATCATCTTATGCATATATGATCTATCATGAGACAAGAAGGTCAAGAGAATTGGAAGTTAGCAAGTTAGTTGATGGTGGTTGGCCAGATGGATTCATCTGATCAAAACTGGGTCTCCCTAGACCCTATCTCCTACAATTTTCACCATATGAAAATTATTCCAAGAGAAAAGTTACTCTAAATGACATTCCAAACAACTTTCATGTTGAGACCTAGAGTTTGTTTTCTTGGAAAATCATTTTCTATGTTGAAACATCATAGGTCTTTTTGTCTAAACCCTAATTTGAAAGTCAACTTCCCAAGGCCATAACTTGCTCAATTGTTATGAGATGAAAGATTTCCAAGTTGCACAATCAAATTCAATATGTCTAATTCAACTTTTATGTTTGTAGTGGGAGCTAATTCAACTGTTTTGACCATGTGATATGAGGTTACATTATAGGTCACTTTTGACCTATACCATTAATCAAGTGATTTTTCCAAACTTCAAAAATGCATAACTCTATCGTTTCCAATCCAAATGACATGAAATTGGTGACCATTTTGAAGGTATTTAAGATAGCTACAACTTTTATGAATACACTTTTCTCATTTGAAGCTCATATAAAAAGTTAAGCAAGGTGGAATATTAAGACATATGGCTTGACACTTAGAAAAAATTTGATATGTCAAAAATTTCCAAACTTCTACCTCAAATTTCTCCAAGTTCCAAGCTCCAAATGAAAAGTGTTGAGCATGATGTTCCTATTGATCTCACCTTTCCAAAGAGCTCAAATTCATTCATTTTGGACAAGGAATGCATAGGCTGCGCATGGCATGAACATGGTGACATCACTTGGCAAGGATCAAACTTCAAATAACCATACACAATTGCCTAGCATTCCAACATGACTTCAACATTTCTTACACTCAATTATGGATCAGATAGAGTGATTTCATGGGCCTGCACACGCCCATGCACTCATGCATCACACATTGCTAATTTTGGAAATTACTTTCAAGTGTGCAAATATCAATTGAATTGGCTATAAATAGAGCTCCATATGCTCAGAATTTCACACACATTCGCACCATCTTTGATCCCCCATCTCTAACCCTCACTTTGCAAAGGATAAACCTGATAAATTCATTTGAATTTGAGGTTGAATTTCCACTGTTTCGAAATTCAAATCTCCAGGAATCCACAACCTTGTAAGCATCCAATCCTTCTTCTGCAAGCAAGTGGAGTGAGATCAAGAACAAGCAAGATCAAGATCAGTTGAATCCAGACCTCCATTGATGGTATTTTCCAGAAATTTTGATCTTTTCGATTCTCTCAAATTCTTGCTCAATTCTATTGTGTCTTTGGTTGTCTGAAGTCCTACCAATGTAGGCAAGAAGATTGAGTTGCTTTGAGGCCAAATTGAAGCAACTAGTTCATGTACGTCAAATTTCAACTCCATGTATCTCTCAATATACTTGGAGTTAGAGTGAATTGAGGTCAGATTCGAGCTCAGTGCCATTTTTACTTTGAAATCCTGTCCTTGTTTTCAATTTTGGTGATGGTTGATGGTGGACCAGTCCGGTGAGGTCCACCGGAGAAGAAGACCGGAGTTACAGCTCCGGCCATGCGCTGGCATGTCTCACAGCCACAAGATCCACTTGTTTTGTTTTAATCTCGTGCGTCCCTTTTAATTACCAACTATGCAGCGCGCTGACTAATAACCATGGTGGAACGCGCTTTTCTGGCCACTTGATCTGCCACCTCAATTAATGAGGGAGATCAAGTGGTCCACGTTTTTTCTGATATTTTAATTTTCCTTTTATTTGCTTTATTTTCAATAATTCATATTAAATTCAATATTGATCCAAAAAATATGGGACTTTCACCAAAAAATTTCAAATATTTTTATCTTTCATATTCTGAATTAAAATTATTTTTGGGATCATTATTAATATTTTTCATGAATTAATTGATTTTACATTTGTTTTTAATTGTTTAAAATTATTTTTAAATGTCCAAAAATTATGAAATTTTTTCTCCAAGATCCTTTGACCTTGTTTGACCTATGATAAATCTCATGACCATTTCTTTGGTGTTTTCATGAGGTTTTAGGAATTGGACAAATCATATTTAATTTAAATGCACTATTTTAGTATTTTTAATTTGAATAAATGCCAAATAAATTTGTTGACCAATTGTGATGACTTGTTTATGTTTAACTCTTGTTGTTGGGCCTTGGTCAAGGTTGATTTGACTTTGTCAAATTAATATCATTAGATTTAGGGGATTGATGGAATGTACATTCCATCTCCCAAAATGAATGAATGATATTAATTTGATAAAAGTCCTCCTTTGACCAATTTGTGTTTTCATTCATTCCCCTTCCACTTCATCTTATTCCCTTTCTTCATTCGTTCATTCCATTTGGCCTATGACATCTCAAAGTCCTAATGCTAGTTGATTGAAAAATTGACATGAGTATGGATGAGATTAGGCCACACCTTTTGCATATTCTTTTTGTGTGTGGTAGGTTTCATGAGCATAGTCCATTATACTATGTCTCTAACATGCATTAACACCAAAATTCTATTGTCCGACCTCAAATAGTTGTGACTTCTACATAAGTCCAATTACAATTGCTTAACATAGCGCTAAATTTGTGACATAAAAGGTATAAGCATTCTAGTTAGTAAGATTGTAAGTCAACCCCTCTTTCATAGTATTGTGTGAAAACTTGGCCTTCTTTCCTTCCTTTGGAAGATGTTTTGGCTCAAGGATTCATGCTTGTGATAAGGGGGTTGAGTGTTCTCCAAAGAATGTCTTGAAATGAAAAAGCAAAAGCAAAATAATACTAACTTCTAACATATTAACTACTAACTTTTAATTTCAAGCTTTTACTTTAATGTCGTTTACTTTTAGCACTCTATTTCATTTGCCATTGTTCATATCATTCTAATTGTTTATGTTAATGCAATTTTCACTTTGTCCATTTGGACCATATTGTATGATATATTTTGTTTGTGTATAATTTGCTTGTCTGTGTGGTCTTTGACCATTAATGTACATAATAATAACAAAAACCCTAAAAAACTTTTGAGTGGACTGTTGGCTTGATCTTGGACAAATGGACATAGAATCTAGGTAACCTTCCTATGCTAATGGACTTGGCCAATGGCTACTTGTTGAAGAAGCAAGTGCTTGCAATTTGAACTTCATTTGATACATCTTTGAAGACCTCTCTAAGTTCATCTGCAACATGATCATTGTGAAGCTGTTATTTTGAACCTGTGACTTGTGGAAATCATCTGTTGCATGGGCTATTTTGAAAAAGATCATGGAATGGATAAGCTTGGATGTAGCCATCTTTATTTGATTCCTTGCCCTTCAAGATAATATAATTGTGCATTTGTGTGTTGCTTGATGCTAAACCTTTAATTTTGTGCATAGGATAGTCTCTTCATCTTCTCCCCATTTCTTTAATTTCAAAATATCTCCCTCCCTTTTTCAAAATCTTCTTTGTGTGAACTACTTTTGTTCTAAACTTTGACCACTTTTGCAAAAAAGATAGAAACTTTGGCCTTATGCCATTGCATTTTCAAATTTCTTTTCTTAAATCAAACTTGTAAATAGACTTAACTATACTTGACTTAAACTTTCAAAAAGCCAAAAAGAACTAACTCATTCAAACCATTTTAGGCCTTTGTTCCTTTCAAACTTAAATTTTGTTAAAATCAATGTATCCATTTTGAAGTTTGTATCACGAACTACGAGGTTTTGATCCCTCATTTTTATATTGGTACGTAGGCACAAGACCGCAGGTCTTATCAAACACAAAAATATAATCAATGAATTCTTTTCTCATCCCCCCATTCTATTTGTTTGTAAACATTACTTTGTACAAAATACATATGCACACAAAAAGGGCTCCCTAGGAGTACCTAGGACAATTTGGGTGCTAACACCTTCCCTCTGTGTAACCAACCCCCTTACCTGTGATCTCTGACTTTTTATTAGTTTTGATTTTAAAACTTCTTACTTATTGGGTTTTGTTCATACTTTTTCCCTTTTCCCTTGGAAACAATAAAAGCGCGGTGGCGACTCTTGTTATTTGATTTCTAGCTTGTCAATAGCTTGATGATCATGAATTTCCCGCTACAGATTCTAATGAGTCAATACGAAGATTTTAACCTTCACCTCCACAGTTAGAATGTCCTTAAATAGGGGCAGCTGTAAGACCCCAATTTTGACCCTAAGATCCCTCATGTTATCTCATCATATGCATTGGCTTTGTGATCACACCTTGGCATCCTCCTTACCCCTCATTCATTGGGTTTCCAATGGGAGAGATCACCAAACACATTTGATTGTATCATACTTTGTTTTTATTTATTTACTAACCAAAATACCAAAATAATATGTCAATGTATAGTTCGTTGCTTTTGTAGGTAGTGTGTGTGCTCACCTATGCTTCATCAAGCTCATATCTAGGGTTTAAGACCCTCAATGCAAGGAGACTAATCAAGAGATGGTTCACATTGGATTTAGGTATCATATATGGATCCCCATGGTCTTCACATATCATTTTGATCAAGAATTCATCAAGAGTTTGAAGTTTGTTTGCCTTGGAAACCCTAATTCATCTGGGTATCTTGTGTGACTTCCTCAGCAAGTTTATTCAACATTTGACCAAATATTTCAAGGGATAATTCATATTACATCATCTTATATATATATGATCCTCCATGAATCCCAAAAAATCAAGAGAATTGAAAACTAGCAAGATGGTTCATGGTGGTTGACCAGAGAAAGTCAATTGGTCAAAACTGGGGTTCCCTAGACCCCATCTCCTGCAATTTTTGTCACATGAAAATTATTCCAAGAGAAACTTTACTCATAATGGAATTCCAAACAACTTCCATGTTAAAGTATAGAGCTAGTTTTTCTTGGAAAGTCATTTTTTATCGTGAAAGATTATAGGTCATTTTGTCTGAACCCTAGTTAGGAGGTCAACTTCCCAAGACCATAACTTGCTCATTTTTTATGAGATGAAATCCATTAAAATTACATGATCAAATTAAAGATGTCTACTTCAACTTTTATGTTTTGAGGAAGTTCAAATTCAACTTGCAAATGCATGTGCCAAGAGGAAACATTATAGGTCATTTTGGGCCATTACCATTGAACAAGTGATTTTCCTCAACTTCTAAAATGCATAACTCCTTCATGCCAAATCCAAATGAGGTCAAATTTGTGACCAAATTTAAGAGGTTTTAAAGAGCTACAACTTTGATGAGGAACTTTTTCCATTTGAAGTCCATAGTAAAAGTTATTCAAGGTGGAAGAAGTGAACATATGACTTGGTACTTAGAAAACTTTCATTTACACTTGATTTTCCAAACTTCCACCTCAGAATTCATCATGATACAAGCTTCAAATGGAAAAGTGTTCAAATGAAAGTTGTTCCCCTTGATCGCATCTTTCCAAAAAGTCCAAAATCATCTCATTTGGGTCAATATTGAAGGAATTTAGCATCGATGTAATGCATGGTACCATTTGGAAGATTCTCATGATCCAATTCATTTCAACATTGCATGGCTTAATGCATTGCTTTCAGCATGACCTATGCACGACTTTGGACCTTTTCCAGTCATTCTTTGGGCTTTGTACACGCCCTTGCTAGCTCATGAAGGAAATTACTATTTTTGGATTTTCAAATGGAAGTGTATGAAAAGCATATGGATTGGCTATAAATACAAGTGCAATGAGCTCAGAACTTCATGAACTCCTTGCCCAAGCTTTTCGAGATGAATCCAAACCTTCCATTCCATAGAATTCTTGAAGATTTCAATTGAAATCGAGTTTGAATTTCACCTTCTGTTTTTAAATTCAAACTCCAAGAATTCATTTCCCTTTTCATCTCAATTGATCACTGCAAGCAAGAGGAAGAGGAATCAAGCAAGTCCAGATCAAGATCAAGTGAATTTGAAGCAACTCGAAGGTGAAAATTCAGAAACTTCATCTCTTCGATTCTCTCCTAATTCTTCACCATTCTTTGTGATTTTTGGTTTGTTGAAGTCCTACCAATGTAGGTAACAAGATTGAGTTGCTTTCAGGTCAAATTGAAGCAACTCAGATCATGAACCTCAATTTTCAAATCCATGTATCTTTCAATATACTTAGAATTGGAAGAAATGAAGGTCAGATTCGTGCTCCTGATTTCTTCAAATTAGTGTATTCATTTTCCATTTTTCATGAAGTTTGGGTTGGACCAGTCTGGAGGCCCTTACTAGAGAAGATGACCGGAGCTAGGGCTCCGGTGATGTGTTAACTTGACCTGAGCCATCTGATCCTTGTCCAACGTTTTCATCCGAGCCACTCTTCCTGATTACCACGCGTGTACACGCGTTGACAGCAGAACATGATGGAAGCGTGCACTTGACCATCAGATCTGCCACCTCATTAATGAGGGAGATCTGAGGGGCCTTGTTTTTTTTGTATTTTCTGATTTTTCTTTTAATTGGTTTATTTTGTTTAATTCATAATAATTTCCTTTTTAATCCAAAAAATATGGGACTTTCACCAAAAAAAATTAAATATTTTCCTCTTTCATTTTCTGAATTAAAATTATTTTTTGGATTAACTTTGATATTTTTCATGAATTAAATGTTTTTATGCATATTTTTAATTATTTAAAAATACTTATGACTTTTCAAAAATCATGAAATTTTTTGTCTAAGGTCCTTTGACCTTGTTTGACCTAGGATAAATCTCTTGCCCATTCATTTGGTGTTTTAAAAGAATTTAGGTTTTGACCAAACTAAATTAAATTGAAATATATTTTTAATTTGATTTTTAATTGATTAATTGTGTAAAAATTATGTTGAGCCATTTTTATGGTCTTGTGATGTTTGACTATTTGTTTGGGTCTTGGTCAAGGTTGATTCGACTTTTATTGGATTAAAATCATTGGATTTAGGGGATTGATGAAATGTACATTTCATCTCCCAAAATGAATGAATGATTTTAATTTGATAAAAAATTACTTCCATGACCAATTTGTGTTTCTCTCATCTCCCCTCTCTCTTCATCTTCATTCCCATTCTTTCCCATCCCTTTCATTGACCAATGCAATCTCAATATCCTAAGGCTAATTAGTTCATCAATAACCTTGTGTTAGATGAACCAATACAAGTATGGATGAGATAGGTCCATCCACCTTGATCTGTTCTTTTAGTGTGTGGTATGTTTTAGGAGTTTGGTTCATTATATCAAATCTCTAACATACATTAGCACCTAAATTTTTATTGCTCGGTCTCAGATAGTTGTGACTTCTACATAATTTCGATTATGATTGCTTAACATAGAGCTAAATTTTACCGTAAAGGCATAGCATTCTAGTAAGTGAGATTGTAAGTCTCCCATCTTTCATGGTATTTGTAGCGGTGTATTCGTCGCTATATGATCTATCGATTAAATCATAAGCTATGAGATACATTGAAATTTCGAGTCGCCACCGCACTTTTATTTATCCAAAGGACTGGCTAAAAAGCGAACAAAAGCCTAAGAAGTTTTACACGTAGAAAACTAATAAAAAGATCAGAGATTCTGGGTAAGGGGTAAATTACGCAATGGGAAGGTGTTAGGCACCCACTACGTCCTAGGTACTCCTAGGGAGCCCTTTTCACACTTGTTGTAAAATATTGTTATTTGTTATGACATAAAGATTGTGCAAACATGAGTGGGATGATGAGAAAAGAATATACATTTTTTATTATTATTGGGTTATTGGGTTCGAACGGATGAACCCGTTGCCTACGTACCTTCCATCAAAGGTAAGGATCAGAACGCCGTAGTTCGGCTAAAAGATTTCCAAAAGTGGGTTAGGTTCAATTTTAAACACAAACCCTAAGTCTTACGTTATCCACGGGAGAAAACTCAACCTTATACAAACAACAACGTCCACCATGTGAGAACAGCTTCAACTTGCCAGGGAGGGGTTAACCCTATAATAGGCAAGGAAGACTTACAATTCAATCACTAAAGACAGAAGGTGAGATTAACATCAACCACTAAGATAAATCAAACCTATAGCTCATGTATGAAAGCATTAATGGACAAAGCCAAAACAAGTGAATGAGTGGAGTTACTGATTATGATTATGAAAATGAAGTCAAAGTATGATTAAGATCAATTCAAAGAAGTATTATGAAATGGAGTTTGGAAAAAGATCAAGGACTTGAGTCCAGGTTTTTAGTTAGAAAACATGAAGGTGTTTGCACAACACTTATGCCAAGTTTTAAAAGATAAAGTGTGAAAAGTCTAGGACATAATGAATGATGAATGGAATGAAGATGGATAGTAAAACTTCTTAGAAGGTTCACTTCTTGAAATCATATAGCAGATGATTCAAGTGTGTCCTTTGGAATAGCAATTAATAATAACAAACAAACAAAGCAAGCAAAAGCGGATATCGGATGCCAATCAATGGTCTTATACCAATCTCCTAAAAAGAGAAACAAAGATGAACTATGGAAATCAACTGCCAATCTATCTGGACTTAGGTTAACTCCACAGCATGCTCACAGGAAATCCAATGCCACATCACCGGGACTTACAATGGATCCTCACATACAAGAACAAAAGCAACAACATGATCACAGGAATGCAAATGCCAACTTACAGGGACTTATAATTGCAACCTCTCACACAACCGGATGAACAAACTATGATCACAGGAAAGCAGATGCCAACTTACAGGGACTTATAACTGCAACCTCACAAGCAAACAAACAGATCAAATTATGATCACTGGATAACAGATGCCAGCTTACAGGGACTTATAACTGTATCCTCACATACAAACAGATAAAACAGAAGATATGATGAGTGGCCAAGATGATGGTCTTACCACTCACTTCCACATCATAGGAGCAAATGCCAAAGCAATGGACTTACAATTGTCCTCAATGGGCAAACAACAATGATAGCATCACAAAAGCAAATGAGATGATCATGTATTAATGGCAATTGATGATGATGATAGATGCATAGCATACAGGCAAACAAGTGCATATGGAGCAATCAAACAATCAATGAATAGCAAACAACACACTCTATAGCCAAACAATGGGGGCTCACACAAGAGGGTTTGACTTTGAAAGTCTACTGTAATGGGTAAAGGTTGCTCTTAACCTGGCCATTGAGGGGCTCAGGTGAAGCAGATGAAAAGGAGATGAGGTTAGAATGAAGAGATCGAATCACTTACTTATTTTTGAAGAAAACTGATGTGCAGTGTTGTTTTGGTGGTTACAGCTCGAAACAGATACTTCAAATGCTTGGAAAGGATGAATGGTTGGATGACTTTAGCTCAAGGATGCTTGGAAACAAACAAATAACCATCTGCCATTGTTGAGCTTGATGAAAAAAACAGAATGAGAAATGGCTGCAGGTGATGAGTTGTGCTTGGAAAATGCTTCCAGATATTGTCTAGGTCAAGGAACAATCAAAAACTGCTCGAGTATTTTGGAGTTTTTTGACAAAAAAAGGCAATCGAGCCAAAATGGGAAATGAGAGAATGTGTATATTTCTGTGATGGCTGCTGTCTAGGGTTTTTCAAAATGTCAGAAAATGCCACTTATATTGTCTGTTTTATCTCTACTAATCAAATGCTAAGCTGGTTTAGTCTTGGTGGAGTGATTTGCATTTTTGCTAATTATGTCCAAATGAAGTGGAGGTGTGTTTTTGCTGAGAATTTGGGCTGGGCACAGGCTGCAGAAGGACAACATGTTTTGCTGTTTTTGGTTATCCATGTACTGCTGTACTTTGTTTTCCTTTATTTGAAGCCAAATGCCAATTTTCAAGTTTTTGCATTTTGATTCAAAATGATGGGAAAATGGTGGTATGATGATGGTTTATGGCTTGAGGCAAGTTTCAAATATGGTTTAAAGCATTTCCCAATTGACCAAATCAAGAAAAAGTCAAAAACTCAAAAAGTCAAAGTTTGGTCAAACTTTGAATTTAAATGCAAAAGGTCCAAAAATGCCATTTTGATTGGCAAGGTTTTAGGTCATGAAATTTATATTTTTGGAAAGAGGATGAAAAATGTGGTTTGTAGGAAAAAACCCCACCAAATTTGGCCTTATGGTTTGAGAGTTATGGCTTGTTGAAGTTCAAAAATTGGTGAAAATGATTTGATCATATCTTGACAACCACACATGGGATTTTGGAGTTCTTGGACTTTTTGAAAATGGGAAGACAAGATCTTCAACTTTCATGTTGGGCAAAAATTCATTTGGAGCTTGTATCATGATGTAAGTTTAAGATCAAGAAGTTTCCATTTTTGGCAGTTGAAATTACAGGTCCACTTTCTATTTCTGGAAAATTTTCTGATTGACTTGATTTTCTTCCATGATGAGGTTTGACATGATATATGAGGCTTGTACAAGCATGAATGAACTTCTTCAAATCAATTCTATCCATCAAATCTTGATTAAATCAACTGTTGACCAAGTTTGACTTTTCTAGGGTTTTGGACTGATTGAACCTCTTCTGATGATTTCCAAACCCTAATTCCTTGAGAACTTGACTTCAAATGATGTCTCAAGATGTATGAACCTTTGATTATTGATCATGATGCCCAAATTCCACAAGAATGGCCACCATCCATTGCTTTGACTGATCAATGACTGACTTTGACCTAATTGCTGATGATTACTTCAACTGCAAGCAACAAGGTTAGACTGACAATATTTTTGTACTTTTTGAATGATACACATATGAAAGGCAAAGATATACAAATGCAAAGTATGCTTGGTGATCAAGAAACAAACCCACAAGGCAATCTACCCACTAAGGGGACAGCAAAGGCATGCATTGATCCTTGAGGTTATGATATGAATGATATGGGCCATGAGGGATCTTAGGGCCCAAAATTGGGGTCTTACAGTATTGTGTGGAAACTTGGCCTTTTTTCCTTCCTTTGGAAGATGTCTTGGTTCAAGGATCCATGCTTGTGAATAGATGGTTGAGTGTTCTCCAAAGAATGACTTAATCAATTGAAAAGCAAAATATTACTAACATATAATTAACCTTGACTAACATTTGACTAACTCTTATTAACTTTGCTTTACTTTCAAGTCATTTACTTTATGAAATTTAATTTCAAGTCATTTACCATTCATTTGTCATTTACATATCATTTAACTTGTTTATGTTTATGCCATTTTCACTTTGCTCATTTGAGCCATATATTGTGATTGTGTATATTGGTTTGTGTACTTTGTTTGTGTTTGTGGTCTTAGGACCTTAAAATACCTAATAAACAACAAAAACCCTAAAAAGTGTTTGTGTGGACTGTTGGGTTTGATCTGAACTTTTGGACTTAGGATTAGGCAACATTCCATTTGAAATTGTTACCACGAACTACGAGGTTATGATCCCTCATTTTTATGTTGATACGTAGGCAGAAGACAGAAGGTCTTGGCAAACACAAAATATAGCCAATGAGTTCTTTTCTCATCCCCACACTCTATTTTTCTCAAACAACATTTCATACCAAAACACATACACACATAAAAAGGGCTCCCTATGAGTACCTAGGACACTTTGCGTGCTAACACCTTCCCTCTGTGTAACCAACCCCCTTACCTGTAATCTCTGGCATTTTATTAGTTTTGATTTGAAAACTTCTTATCTTTGATTTTTGTTCGTACTTTTCCCTTTTCCTTTGGAAACAATAGAAGCGCGGTGGCGACTTTGGTTTTATTGACGTTAAGCTTATTCATAGCTTGATGGTCATGAATTTACCACTACAGTAACCCAAATGGAGCCACATCCCTTTGTCGTCTTTGGAAAACTCATCATAAAATCCATGGAAATTCTGTCCAATTTCCACTCAGGAATACTCAAAGGTTGCATCAGAAATAACGACTTATGATGTTCAATCTTAGACTTCTAACAAGGCAAACAAGCATAAACAAACTCAACCACCTCCTTCTTCATTCTTGGCCACCAAAACATTTTCTTAAAATCTTGTTACATTTTAGTGGCACGACGATGAATACAGAGACCACTTCTATGACCCTTATCAATAATACTCTTCTTAAGTTCTGGTACATCTAATACATAAACCCTGTCTCTGAAACACATCACACCATTCTTGTTGATTATGAAATCACCTCATTTACCTTGATTGATTAACACTAGCTAGTAAACCAATTCAACATCGAATTTCTGACCCTCTGTGATTTCTTCAAGGATACCACTGTTCATTTCAACATATCCAACTTCACACTTTTAGATGTCTCTTCACACACCAATCTCAGATCTCTGAATTTTCAATCAATTCAAACTCTCTAACCATCAACATCGACATACACAACAACTTCTTACTTAATGCATAAGTTACAACATTGGCTTTACCAGGATGGTAATTCAAACCAAAGTCACAATCTTTCAAAAATTCGAGCCATTTCCTCTGCCTCATATTTAACTCTTTTTGGTTGAATGTATATTTAAAACTCATGTGGTCGCTGAACACTTCAAATCTTGAACCAAACAGATAATGCCTCCAAATTTTCTACACAAACACCATGATTTCCAACTCTAAGTCGTGCATAGTATAATTCCTCTCATGAACCTTCAATTTCATAGAAGCATAAGCCACAACCTGAATATTCTACATCAATACACCACCTAGACCCATTTTCGAAGCATTACAATACACAATAAATGACTCACTTTGATTAGGAAAAATCAAAATTGGAGCAGACGTTAACTTCCTCTTGAGTTCTTGAAAACTCTCTTCACAACGCACATCCCAAGTATAAGCTTGAATTTTCGAGTCAACTAAGTTAAATGAAATTCTCACTTTGAAAAGCCTTCAATAAACCTCCTGTAGTAACCAACGAAATCAAGAAAACTTCTGATATCTGTAATAGACTTCAGAGTCGCTCATTACAACATTGCATCTATCTTCGACAGATCAATAATAATACCACCACTAGAAATCACATGTCAGAGAAAACACAATTCTCTCAACCAGAACTTACACTAGAACAAATTCACGTACAACTTCTTCACTTGTAAAGTCTGCAAAATAACCCTCAGATGCTCTGCATGCACTTCATCAGACTTAGAATATATCAGGATGTCATCGACGAATAGAACCACAAGATGATTTAAGTATGGATGGAAAATTCTATTCATGTAATCCATAAACCTTCCAGGTTCATTATACACACCAAACAACATCACTGAATTCCCATAGTGACTATATCTCACTCTGATCACAGTCTTTGGAACATCCTCTAGTTTCACACGAATTTGATGATAACTTGGTGCAAATCAATCTTACTGAATACACACGCACCGACCAACTGATCCATCAAATCGTCAATTAATAGAAGAGGATACTTGGTCTTGATAGTAACCTTATTCAGTTGTCGATAGTCAACACATAACCTCATGCTACCATCTGTTTTCTTCACTAACAACACTAGTGCTTCACACGACGAAACACTCGGTCAAACAAACTTCTTCTCAAGAAACTCTTGTAACTATTTCTTCAACTCACTCAACTCCGAAGAATACATCCTATAAGGATCCATCAAAATAGGACTAGTACCAAGTACTGGGTCTATAGCGAACTCAAGTTCAAGCTCTGGTGACAAATCACTAATATCATCTGGGAACACTTCAGGAAAATCACACACCACAGGTAACTCACCAATCAAACCTTTACTTTCAACCTTCATAGAATCCTATATCATAAACGCCTCATCATCATCCTTCATGAACCCATCCACTTGCTTAGTGGACACAAATAACTCATCACTTGCACCAAACTCTAGAATTCCACTGGCTTGTTGAAATAGTTGATAAGAACATGGTTTAACTCCAACCAGTTCATTCCAAGGATAACACCGATTTGATTTAACGATAGACATACAAATTGCACCCCAAAAATCTTACCATAAATAGTCAACAAACAGTTCAAACACACCTACAAAGTCGTCACCAAACCATTCGTTAGGGGTATCAATAACCATACTCCCAACCATAACAGACAATTTTAAACTCCACCTCTCAACATACTCAAGCGGAAAAAAATGTGTTACATCCGTGTCAATAATAGCAATCAACGAAATAGTATTAATAAAACACGTACCTCAAATCAATCTGTCTGAGCTAGTATTCTCTGACCCAGTTAAAAAAAAACATTCCCACCAGACTGAACCTTCTTTGGTTTCTAACAACTAGTACTAATGTTGCCTTGTTCTTCGCAATTATAACAATTCGGTTCCTCACTCGTGCAATCAGCAAAACAGTGACCAGTCTTCCCATATTTGAAGCACCTCAGAACTTTATTCCTTCATTCACTAGAATAGCGGCCCGACTCACCACACTTGAAACACTTGTAGAGGCGGAAGTCTCTCCTCCACTTGGTCTTTTCTCATATGAACCCTCTGTTTCCCTTTGTCAGCTGGAGCAATATACGGTTTCCCAAAATACTGATTATTCCCTTTCCTCTCACTAATACTCTTACAGTGAGCTGAACGAGCCATGCTATCCTTCTCATATATCCTACACTTATCCACCAACATAGAAAATCGAAGAATCTCTTGATAACCAATACCGTGCTTGATCTTAGGACACAGTCCGCTTTCAAACTTGATATACTTGGATGGGGATATGGAGAATCAATACTTAAATGAAGTAATCCAAAGCTTGGGAAGTCTTATAACAAGGGCATGTGTTAGGCGAGTCAACGGGGCTCTAATATAATTTATCAACAAATCGATGGGAGCAAGGGACCAATTGAAAGGAAATGAGATAAGGCTGGTCAATTTGGTCCAAGCTAATGAATATGGTATGTCATGTGGACTTGTTGACCCATTTTTATGTTTTTAATCAATTATGTTGTAATAAAATGTGTTAGGACCCAAATTGTCAAATTTTGGCCCAAAACACCTGTTTTTTTTTTTTGGTGTTTTAAACATTCTAAAGCTCTTAAAGCTTTAAAATTTCGTGGCCTTTATGTTTCTAAGTAAATAATGGACAGAAGAAATTGTAAAGACAAAGAGTCAGACAACATACGATCGCAAGTTTCGATGATGACAAAAGACCATCATGCACGTCTACAAACAAATGCAACACATTACCCATAATATCCTTTTCTACGTTTGTCTAAACCTATTATAATGATTAAAAACATATGTGGACAAAGTGTGATCATGACGAAATGCATGAAAATCACAAAACACAGTTTTATGCAGATTTGAAGGCCTTGAGTCGACCATAGGGGTCAGCTCAAAGCTCACGGGTCAGCGCAAAACTCAGCTAAACTGGAGATTGGTCAGCGCATGCTTCTTTGCGTCGACCATAAGGGTTGGCGCATAACTCAAGGGTTAGCGCATAAATCCCTTGAGTCGACCAGAGGTCACCGCATGGCACAATGATGCTATCCTGGGTCAGCGCATGGAACCATGGGTCAACCATAGGGGTCGGCGCATTTCTCACGGCTCAGCGCACGCCGACCTATGGTCGACCGCTCGTGCGTAAACTCAGTTTTCTGAGTACTTTCCACTGTTTGAAAGTCTGTTATTTTTGGTTAGTTTATCAGTTACTATATATAGAAGTCAAAACACTTCTATTAACTAACATTTGTCAATTTGAGTTCAAGTGTTCAAGGAAACAAGAAAGAGTGAAAAAGGTGTCCAAGACTCATCATCTTCATCTTCAACATTTCACATCACATCAACTGCACACAATTACTTTTGATGTGGTTCGTGATCGATTAAAGGTGATAAGGTTCGAAGCTGTGATCGAAGAATCCGGTTCGAGTTAAAGCTTGTGGCAGGTTCTTTCTTGAATAAAACCGTTAGGGTTTTGTCCTCCAATACGGGTTTGTGTTTGGGGGTTTTTGGACGAATCGCTTCATCAATATTCAGCCGAGCGAAGGTGATTGAGAAGAGGAAGTCTTCATCAGTCTAGTAGCGGATTCGGTGATATTGAAGTGAAGGATTCGGGCTCGACTCGTTGTGTTTGAGATCAGCCGGGCCGAGGGTTTGAAGAACGGAAGATTCTTCAACAAAGGGGCTGGAATCGAAGGTCTAGCATCAACGATCGAAGGTCTTGATTCATCTTGAATCAAGGAGCAAGGATAGGAAGCATCGTTCAACACATTGGAAGTTCTGTTGTTTACATGCTTTGCAATCCTTGTATAAACGATTAAATTTCACAGGTGATATCTAATTAATCATCTCAATTCTATTTTTAGAATTGAGGGCAGACGTACCGCGAAGCGAGGACGGCGGGGGAACTGCCTCATCAAATCTCTGTCTTCTTTAATTTTCTGCATAAGTGCTTTTCAGCTTAAAAATTAAGTGATTTTAGTTTAAGCAATTTTACCAAACGTTGATATAAGTTGAGTAAGTGATTAAAATTGTTGTTTGAATACACAGTACAATAGTATATTGTACTAGATAATTTTGAATTACTTACTCAACTCAAATATCTCTTGGAGTGTATGCGCACCAAGTGTTTGTTAATTTGCATAAGCCAAAGTTGTCTTAAGTTTGCTTCCATTTTAATTTGGTATTTTGGATCATTGGAACTAGGCTTGCTAGTTAGTGAAATATATCAATTGAGTGTGCAAATAGTGTAGTGACTTGGATTTCCTTTTATCTCTAATCCATTAGCTTAACGCATATCCGGTTTTCCAATAACAGTTCGTTTTAGACTAAAATTTTCATCGGCCGCTTCCGCACTTAAAACAAATTTTCAAAACCAATTTTCTTTTAAATTGGCAGCGCCGACTCAAGTTTTTAATTGGGATCTATTCAACCCCCCCTTCTAGATCCGTGCCATAGTCTAACAAGTGGTATCAGGAGCTCCGGTTCACTCTGTGCTTCAAAATACAACTTTGATAGAAAATGGCTAACAAACCTAAAGGGGCTTATAATAGAGCTCCCGTTTTCAATGGTGAAAATTATAGTTATTGGAAAGACTGTATGCGGGTGCACATTAATTCCATAGATAGAAAAATATGGAATGTTATTCTCAATGGTCCAATTCAAATAACCATGACCAATGAGAACAACGAAGTGGTGCCTAAGCCCGAAGCACAATGGACCGATGATGATGAAAAGAAATACAATTATGATTGGAAAGCCAAATATATCCTAATCTCCTCATTAGGCGTAGATGAATACTATCGTGTATCCCATTGTCCTACTGCTAAGGCTATGTGGGATTCACTACAAATTGCCCATGAGGGGACGAATGATGTTAAATTGGCTAGAATCAATACACTAACACAAGAGTTTGATCTCTTCTTCATGGAGCAAGGGGAAACCATTGCTGACATGCAAAAGAGATTCACTCATCTCATCAATCGATTACATTCACTTGGTAGGCCTGTTTCCAATGATATTGCTACTAATAAGATCTTAAGATGTCTTAACAGGGAATGGCAGCCGAAAGTGACCGCCATCAAAGAGGCAAATGATCTTACCATATTGGACTTGACAACATTGTTCGGTAAACTACAAGAGCACGAACAAGTTCTCTTAAGCCTAGAACAACACGAAAAGAAAGATAAGAAAGACAAAGCAAAGGTGAGTGAAAAGAAAGCAATAGCTCTAAAGACTTCCTCCTCAAAGTCTCAAGCAAAAGAGCAAAGTGATTATTCATCGAGTGACGAAGAAGAAGAGGACAAGAGTGAAGATATGGGGTTGTTCGTCAAACGCTACAACCGTTACGTGAGAAAGAACGGCATCCAACATTCCGAGAAGAACTTGGTAAACTTCCGGAAGCAATCCAGGTTCTCTAAAAATGATGACTCAAAAGGAAAAACAACTAGAGGGTCGTGCTATAAGTGTGGAAAGCCGGGTCACTACAAACCGGACTGTCCGATGAACAAAAAGACAAAAGAAAAAGATTCATACAAATCACACAAGAAACCATCAAAGCCAAGGAGAGCATACATAGCTTGGGAAAGCGATAGCGACTCCTCCGATGATGAAAGTTCTAGTGATGAAGATGAAAATGCAAATCTATGTCTTTCTGCTCATCAAAAGAACAAAAAGAAACAGGTACGACATGCTAAATATGAAAAATCCTCTAGTATGTCTCATCATGAATTGCAAACTGCTTTTGATACTTTACAATATGAAGCGAAAGAGGCCTTTAAAAGGCTTGCCTCAAATAAGAAATTTTTTTCTCATTTGGAACATAAAATTCAAGAATCCGAACGGAAACTTGAGGCACTTAAAGCTTCTATAGTGGAAAGCACAAAAACAAGTTATGAGGACCTTAAAAGTAGAATGATGAACTTTGGGTGTGATACTTGTTACATTTGGCAAGGTGAAGTAAGAAACCTAAAAGCCAAACTTGACAAGGCTCTTGAGCCCAAGATTACTTTTGCTATCGACAAATCAAATTTTCGAAAAAGTATGGTTAATCCATATCAAAAATATAAATATGTTATAAAGGATGAAGATAGCAAAAGCAATCCAAATGTAAATTTCTCTTGTCTCTATTGTTGCAAGAAAGGCCATTCCATTGCTAAATGTAGATTTAGGAGGTTTTTAGTTCCTAAAGGAATTTATCAATGGATGCCCAAATGCAACCATTTCGTTCCTCACCACTCAGGACCCAATAAGCAATTGGGTACCTTCTCTTGTTAATTATCTTGTCACAGGTACAATGCCTTGAGACTACCGAGAGAAGATGGGTTCTCGACAGTGGATGCTCAAGGCACATGTCAGGTGACATATCTCTCTTCATTGACTTTGTGCCTAAGAAGAAGGGATATGTAACTTATGGTGACAACAACCGTGGAGCAATACTTGGGAAAGGTAGTGTAGGTAATCCCTCCTCTACTACTATTTCTGATGTTTTGCTTGTCGAAGGTCTTAAACACAATCTACTTAGCATCAGTCAATTATGTGACAAAGGATACAATGTATCGTTTTCAAAAGATTGTTGCAAAATTGTACATAATGATGATAAGAAGAGTATGTTTAATGGTCTTCGTGTGAACAATGTCTATATGCTTGACTTAAATGAAGTATCGTTAACAAGTGACAAATGCCTTGTAACAATGAGTGAAGATTCATGGTTATGGCATAGGCGTTTAGCACATGTTAACTTTGACTTACTTAACAAAGTAGTCTCAAAAGATCTAGTCCTAGGTCTCCCCAAAATTAAGTTCACCAAGGATCACCTTTGTGATGCTTGTCAAAAGGGGAAGCAAACGAGGATCTCTTTTAAATCCAAAAATATCGTTTCAACAACGAGACCTCTCGAGCTTCTCCATATGGATTTATTTGGGCCATCTAGGATTAAAAGTCTAGGAGGAAACTATTACGGTTTCGTAATAGTGGACGACTTTTCTCGATTTTGTTGGACTATTTTCTTAGTAAGTAAGAGCGACACATTCGCCGCCTTTGAACGATTTGCTAAGCTTTCCCAAAATAAACTAAATACAAACATTGTTGCAATTAGAAGCGATCATGAAGGTGAGTTTGAAAATCACTTATTTGAATAATATTGCGGTAACCATGGTATTGATCATAACTTCTCCGCTCCACGTACTCCTCAACAAAATGGGGTTGTGGAGCGTAAAAATCGAATTTTGGAAGAATTGGGAAGAACAATGATCAATGAAAGTGGCTTACCGAAATATTTTTGGGCTGACGCCATTAGTACGGCTTGTTACGTTCTGAATATGGTGCTCATTCGCCCCATTCTAAACAAAACACCGTATGAACTTTTAAAAGGGCGAAAGCCAAATGTTTCTCACTTACATGTCTTTGGTTGCAAATGTTTTGTATTGAACAATGGAAAGGAAAACTTAGGGAAATTCGATTCCAAGGCCGACGAAGGTATCTTCCTCGGATACTCTCAATCTAGCAAAGCATATAGAATATACAACAAACGATTACTTACTGTAGAAGAGTCTGTACATGTCACTTTTGATGAATCCAATCCGAGAAACGTCGGAAAGGGTAGTGTTTTTCATGGTGCAGGTACATCTACCGAAGACATACTCAAAGGTGGCGAGCCGGGGATTGATCAACCCGACATAGTCAAAATTGAGGAGGACAAAGATGTACACCATGAGGAAACCGAGGTAGTTCATCCGCCTTCAAACGATGATCTCCCTCAAGCTTGGAAGTCTTCCAAAGACCATCCAATCGACAACATTCTCGGGGACATCTCAAAGGGTGTAGCAACTCGATCTAAGCTAAGTAATTTCTGTTATCACTTCGCTTTCGTTTCGCAGATGGAACCTAAAAACCCTAAAGAAGCCCTACTCGATGAACACTGGTTTTTATCAATGCAGAAGGAACTTAATCAGTTCACCAGAAATGAGGTTTGGGACCTTGTCCCTCCTCCGCGAGATCATCGAGTAATCGGCACCCGGTGGGTGTTTAGGAACAAGCTGGACGAAAACGGGGTAATAACTCGTAATAAGGCGCGTTTAGTCGCGCAAGGGTATAACCAAGAGGAAGGCATCGACTATGAGGAAACTTATGCGCCGGTTGCCCGACTCGAGGCTATCCGCCTTCTCCTTGCTTTCGCTTGTGCGAAAGACTTTAAGCTATTCCAAATGGATGTCAAGAGTGCGTTCCTTACCGGTCACATAAATGAAGAGGTTTATGTCGCACAACCTCCGGGTTTCGAATCCCATGAGTATCCTGATCATGTTTATAAACTAAAAAGAGCTTTGTATGGCCTCAAACAAGCTCCTAGAGCTTGGTATGAGAGACTAAGCAAATTCTTACTCGATCAAAAATACTCAAGAGGAAAGGTTGACACAACCCTCTTCATTAAACGTCAAGGAAAGCACTTGATATTAGTGCAAATTTATGTAGATGATATCATATTTGGATCTACTAACATGAATCTTGTGAGAGAGTTTTCTGACCTTATGCAGGGCAAATTCGAGATGAGTATGATGGGGGAGCTCACATACTTTCTCGGTCTGCAAATTAAACAGCTCAAAGAAGGAACTTTCGTGAGCCAGACAAAGTACTGTTTGGACCTTATCAAGAGATTTGACATGGCAAAAGCTAAGGCCATAGACACCCCCATGCCTACATGTACCAACTTGAACAAAGATGAAGACGGTAAGGAAGTAGATGTAAAACGGTATAGAGGTATGATTGGTTCACTCCTTTATCTTACTGCTTCTCGTCCCGATATTATGTTTAGCGTATGCATGTGTGCAAGATATCAATCATGTCCCAAGGAATCCCATTTAAAAGCCGTCAAACGAATACTTCGATACCTATCCGGTACTCCGAAGTATGGACTGTGGTATTCCAAAGGTAATGATTGTTCTTTGGTAGGTTTTTCCGATTCCGACTTTGCCGGTTGCAAATTGGATAGGAAGAGCACCAGTGGCACTTGTCACTTATTTTCAAACTCTTTGGTCCGTTGGCATAGCAAGAAACAGGTTTCTGTTGCTTTGTCAACCGCCGAAGCGGAATACGTTGCCGCCGGTAGTTGTTGTGCCCAAATCCTATGGATTAAGCAACAACTATTGGATTTTAACCTCAAACTTGAACGTATTCCCATTTTTTGTGACAATACAAGTGCCATTAACCTGACCAAGAATCCTGTGCTACATTCTCGCACCAAACATATCGAAATTCGACACCACTTTCTTCGGGATCATGTAGAGAAAGGTGACATTATGTTTGAACATGTCAATACTGAAAATCAACTAGCGGACATTTTCACAAAGCCGCTAGCCACTGAACCTTTCTTTCATATCCGCCGAGAACTTGGCATTCTCGATATTTCGGAACGGGCACTATAATCTGCTGTTTTACCTTATTCCATATAAGACTTTAATCTTGTACTTCTAACAAATTTATGTTGTTGTAAGCACAAGTCTACCGTTCACTAAGTCACTCCGGCATTGAGGTGATATTGTGCCTCTCTTTCTCTCTCTGCAAAGTCTCATGACTACAATAGTTATATCTCATAATGATGTTGTTTACATATATATATATATATATATATATATATATATATATATATATATATGATATCTCTCTTTGGATGTTTATTGCTGTATGAATTGTTAATTATGCATCAAACCTGTCATCGCATGTGCCAAGTAGTGAAAAATTGAAATTTGGACTGTATGAGTCGACCGCAGCAGGGCTATGGTCGACGCATGCTTAAATAATTTCTGCATTTTCTCAAAAATCAAACAGTATGCGTCGACGCATACAGGGCTATGGTCGACGCATCGCTCGAAAATTTCGTTTTTCTGCAGAAAAATTTAAATCGTTTTTCATGCATTCCCATTCAAAAATCATCATTAAGTGTGCATTTACATTCCATCACCTTTCAAACTACCCACTACTTTGTAACTTGCATCTACCTAGTGGCTATTGTTCCTTGATCTTCCATCTTCCCAAAACCCTAACCTTTCCACTATAAATAGGGAGAAACCTCTCTCTAGCAGAATCACTCTCAAAACCCTTCTTAAACCTTCTCTCTATACCCAAACACTTAGTTTCAAACCTGCTCAAATGGCTTCCACATCACACAGATCTTCCGGCAAAAGATCCCGAGAATCATCCGCCGCATCTCTTCTCATATCTGCTGTATCACTCGTTCCACCCGCTCGCGTCGAAGCCTTCAACAAAGATATCGGCAAACGAGGAGTTGTGCAACAACATGCGTTCTACAAACTTACCGCTGAACACATGCACCTCGCTCAAATCATGGCTCTGCTGCAGCATCAAGGCTTCATCAACTTCTTGGAGTGCAACACTAAATACAGTGAAGACCTTCTCCGAGTGTTCTACGTCGGTCTTCATGACAACTTTCGCGGGCACAAGTTTTCCTCCAGAATTGGCCCGATAAAGGTATCGCTTAAATCAAATATTTGGAACCAATATTTTGATATGTCTATGGATGATGCTGAAAATCCTCTACCTGAGGTAACTGACTCTCACCACATAGATGGCTACGAGTTTAAGAGTGCATTGAATGACATGCTGAAACGGCCATATCATGATGAGTTTGTGAACAGTGACGCGTTCCCACGAACTGTCACTGCCGGCAAGCTGAAAGCCGGTGAAAGGATTCTTCAGTGGATTGTCTCACGCATCCTACGACCAAAGAAGGGAGGTCTCTCCAGAGTCGAACAGGCCGAGGTTCATCTGATTTACATTCTGAAAAATAAGAAGAAAATCAACTGGCCGTACTACATTGCTAGTAGAATGTATAATCTACGTGATTCCGGACGAGGAACGGCTCTTGCTTACGGATCCTTCATTCAAGAGGTCCTTACTGCAGCCAACGTTAATCACCCGTCTTTCCCGTACACTTCCATCTCATCTGACAAAGAGTTTAGCATAAAAACTATGTCTATGATGGGATATCTTTGGTGCAATGAGCGGAGAACGTATAAGTTTGTTAGAAGAGGAAATGTTCCTGCAGATGATGACAGTGATGAAATCAAAGAACAAGAAGATGAAGAGGAAAATGAAGAAGAGGAAGCCAGGCACAATTTTGATCACAACGGTGGAGATGATAGTCCTCCACCCGTTGACACACATGACTACTCCGGCTCCGCTTGGGTTCAGCCGTCGCATACAACTGAAGAAGATGTTCCTCGCTGGGGTGGCTGGGGTGAATGGCAACATACGGGCTGGTCAACTCAACGTCAATTTTACCAGCCGTATCACCAAGATGAGGAAGAATCTCCTCTGTCCCCTCCACAGCAAGCAGATTCTTCAGAACTGTTGGATATGATGCGCAATATGCAGATCGCTCAACAGTCCTTCATGCAAGCTCAAGATGAGCGCTATGCTCACATTAACGAGCAACTTCAAGCCCAAAATGAGCGTCTCGACACCTTCTCTACAAGCATGAATGACCGGTTTGCAGCCTTTTCAACGTCATTTGAACTTCAGGAAAGGTCGATCGACGAGAGTCTCAAGCATCTAAGCGGTGTCACCGAATACCTATCATCTCTAGCTGACCCTTACAAAAACCCGGGCATTTGTTATCATCCAGGGCACCGCCACTAAGACATAGACATTCACATGCACTTTGTAGTTTGATTGTTATTTTGAATGTATTTATATGTTTTACTTGTTCTTAATAAATGACTATTGCTCAGAAATGATATTGGTGTGTTACTATTATCTGTTTATGTTATTTCCTGTGAAATTTCCTTGTTATCTTGAATAATCACTCTGTCTCTCTTTTTGATGTTGTCAAAGGGGGAGAAAAGTGACATTCGCTTTCTGCAGATAGCCTTAGATTACAAAAGAAAGGGGGAGTGTGCAAAATGTGTCAATACCGCATGCTGTTTGTCACGGTAATTTATACAGGTTGTCATCATCAAAAAGGGGGAGTATGTAAAGACAAAGAGTCAGACAACATACGATCGCAAGTTTCGATGATGACAAAAGACCATCATGCACGTCTACAAACAAATGCAACACATTACCCATAATATCCTTTTCTACGTTTGTCTAAACCTATTATAATGATTAAAAACATATGTGGACAAAGTGTGATCATGACGAAATGCATGAAAATCACAAAACACAGTTTTATGCAGATTTGAAGGCCTTGAGTCGACCATAGGGGTCAGCTCAAAGCTCACGGGTCAGCGCAAAACTCAGCTAAACTGGAGATTGGTCAGCGCATGCTTCTTTGCGTCGACCATAAGGGTCGGCGCATAACTCACGGGTTAGCGCATAAATCCCTTGAGTCGACCAGAGGTCAGCGCATGGCACAATGATGCTATCCTGGGTCAGCGCATGGAACCATGGGTCGACCATAGGGGTCGACGCATTTCTCACGGCTCAGCGCACGCCGACCTATGGTCGACCGCTCGTGCGTAAACTCAGTTTTCTGAGTACTTTCCACTGTTTGAAAGTCTGTTATTTTTGGTTGGTTTATCAGTTACTATATATAGAAGTCAAAACACTTCTATTAACTAACATTTGTCAATTTGAGTTCAAGTGTTCAAGGAATCAAGAAAGAGTGAAAAAGGTGTCCAAGACTCATCATCTTCATCTTCAACATTTCACATCACATCAACTGCACACAATTACTTTTGATGTGGTTCGTGATCGATTAAAGGTGATAAGGTTCGAAGCTGTGATCGAAGAATCCGGTTCGAGTTGAAGCTTGTGGCAGGTTCTTTCTTGAATAAAACCGTTAGGGTTTTGTCCTCCAATACGGGTTTGTGTTTTGGGGTTTTTGGACGAATCGCTTCATCAATATTCAGCCGAGCGAAGGTGATTGAGAAGAGGAAGTCTTCATCAGTCTAGTAGCGGATTCGGTGACATTGAAGTGAAGGATCCGGGTTCGACTCGTTGTGTTTGAGATCATCCGAGCCGAGGGTTTGAAGAACGGAAGATTCTTCAACAAAGGGGCTGGAATCGGAGGTCTAGCATCAACGATTGAAGGTCTTGATTCATCTTGAATCAAGGAGCAAGGATAGGAAGCATCATTCAACACATTGGAAGTTCTGTTGTTTACATGCTTTGCAATCCTTGTATAAGCGATTAAATTTCACAGGTGATATCTAATTAATCATCTCAATTCTATTTTTAGAATTGAGGGCAGATGTACCCCAAAGCGAGGACGGCGGGGGAGCTGCCTCATCAAATCTCTGTCTTCTTTAATTTTCTGCATAAGTGCTTTTCAGCTTAAAAATTAAGTGATTTTAGTTTAAGCAATTTTACCAAACGTTGATATAAGTTGAGTAAGTGATTAAAATTGCTGTTTGAATACACAGTACAATAGTATATTGTACTAGATAAATTTGAATTACTTACTTAACTCAAATATCTCTTGGAGTGTATGCACACCAAGTGTTTGTTAATTTGCATAAGCCAAAGTTGTCTTAAGTTTGCTTCCAGTTTAATTTGGTATTTTGGATCATTGGAACTAGGCTTGCTAGTTAGTGAAATATATCAATTGAGTGTGCAAATAGTGTAGTGACTTGGATTTCCTTTTATCTCTAATCCATTAGCTTAACGCATATCCGGTTTTCCAATAACGGTTCGTTTTAGCCTAAAATTTTCCTCGGCCGCTTCCGCACTTAAAACAAATTTTCAAAACCAATTTTCTTTTAAATTGGCAGCGCCGACTCAAGTTTTTAATTGGGATCTATTCAACCCCCCCTTCTAGATCCGTGCCATAGTCTAACAGAAATGAATAGGTAAAACTTTGAAGGAGAGAGAAAGAGAAATGTGGGATGCATTAATCAAAGTGGCTATAAATTGCTATTATTCATTAAGGCAATGAATATCCACTTTCTCCACCATCTTTAGTGTGTGACCTTTCATTATCAAGCCATTATTATTAGGTTAGTCGGCTGAAGTTGTAGAATTTCTTGAGTTATTGTTGTAAGTTACCCTTTACCTATAAATAGGGAGATAGTCATGAATTAAATATTAAGTTAAATTTTTTAAACAAACACCTTGTATGATTGTGAGTGCGTTGCTCCTTTGGTTCTGGATCGAAGCATATTTTGATCTTATCAAAAAATCAAGTTTATTATGGTGATCTTCAGTTCGGCTTATTATCTTTCCTAAATCATAGAAAGAGTGTAGCGCTCCATTTCTATCATTTTCCATCTATTTCTTTCTCAAGTTTACTTTGTCCCAATTCTTCCCCAAGTCCAATATTATACATAAATTTGTGGTTCCAACCCCATATTATCACCTTAAAATTACAAGTTTCATAAATTAATCAACTCTCGAGAAAAATGGTTGAAAATCAAAATGGTTAGCCATCAAGCGGTATCAAGACCACGGTTCATATAAGACCATTTCTTTTTGAAAATTTCAATTTCCATTCTTATTATCTTGTGTTGAATCATATATATATATATATATATATATATATATATATATATATATATATATATATATATATATATATATATATATATATATATATATATATATATAATCTAATAATATTGCTTTATTTTTTGCCACATTCTAGTTTACCTTGTTAATTTCCTTTGTCTTAATTTTTCTGTTTTATTTCCTTGTTTTATTTCCATTTTCCTTTCATTTCTAAACTTTTTAGTATTTACCAATTGAAAATTGTTTTTCTTGTGTGATTGAATTTTTCTTCTTTAAAGAACTAAAAAGAGAATTTGAGTGAAAAAAGGCAAGAGCGTTCATTACAAAAATCCAAATTTGAGTGTAAGCATGTGAGGATTATTATTATTATTATTATTATTATTTTGTGATTAACCATGTCAAATTCAGGTGGTGATGGTATCCCTCGTCGAATAGAATCTAATAGACTATTGTTGGAAGCTCTCACAACTAAAATGAGAGAGACGATGATAGAACAAACAAATGCAATTCATGCGAGGAATGATCAATTAGAAAACCTACAAAATAACAATGATGAGGAGGAAATATTAAGGAGAAGGAGTGTGTGAAGGCCTAGAGAAGAAAGATTGAGTGGTATAAAAATTAAAGTTCCAACCTTTCAAGGGAAAAATGATCCAAATGCTTATTTAGAATGGGAAAGAAAAATTGAACAAATTTTTGCTTGTAACGCTTATACAAATGTTCAAAAAGTATAGGTTGTTTCCCTTGAATTTACAGAATATGCATTGGTTTGGTGAGATCAAACTGTAAAAAAAAATGAGAAGATGTGAAGAACAAGACATTAACACTTGGGAGGAGATGAAAAGAATTATGAGAAAAAGATTATTCCTTCCTATTACCATAGGGAATTGCATAATAAATTACAACGACTCACTCAATGTTCTAAAAATGTCGATGAGTATTACATAAAGATGGAGGTTGCAAAGATAAGAGACAATATGGAGGAAGATAATGAAGCAAGAATGGCTAGATTTCTTCATGGCCTAAATCGTGACATAAATGACATAGTGGAGTTGCATCACTATGTGGAAGTAGATGATTTGACGCATCAAGCTATCAAGGTATAATAAATACTCAAGAGAAAAAGCCTAGGAAGGAGAAACACTACCACTTTCAATTCTCAAAATTGGAAGGACAAAACAAAGAAGGAAGGTGCTTCATCATTTAAGGAAGCCACAGTTGAAAATAAAGGTAAAAATATTACCCCTTCTTCAAGTGTTTCAACTAACAAAAGTGTTAAGTGTTTCGAGTGTCAAGGTCAAGGACAAATTCATCTTAATGCCTAACAAAGTGAACTATGCTTATGGAGGAAAATGAAGAATTTTTTAAGAGGAAGGCGATGATTATGATGTGGAGTTTGAAGAAAAAATACCTGGTGGAAATTTACTCATGGTGAGGAGAATGTTGTGAAGCTAAATCAAAGAGGAGTATACAAGTAAAAGAGAAACCTTTTTTCACACAAGATGCCTTGTGCTAAGTGTCGCATCACGCGAAAAACCGGTGGGAAACAAGAACAACAGAGCCGCCACCGTGCGTTATTTATCCCAAAAGAGGGAAAGGAAACGCTCAGAGTAAACCTGGGAAAAGACATGGTCTCGCGACCAAAGAGGATGGGTTCGGGAGTCGGTTATGCGAAGGGAAGGTATTAGCACCCCTACGCATCCGTAGTACTCTACGGGATCCACGCACAATAGGAAGGAAAAATGGTTGCTATAACACTGCTCAAACTCACACACACTGGCTGAAAGAGACAAAAGAGACTGACTGAAACTGACTCGGCAGGATATCGCATCCTGGGCCTACTTAGTCTATCAGGCATAGACATCAGAGTCGAAGTAGTTCGAACTGGGGAAACGACACATGCTCGCTAGGATATCGCATCCTATGCATACGTATCTTCTCGGACGAGAGAAGAATCAGAGCATTCGTAGCTCGGCTGACACGCACACAAACAAACAAGACAAAGGCAAACGTGGAGCCTGAATGCCAATCACTGGGCTTACATCAGCATCCGAACCAAAACACACACACACTGGAACCTAACTGCCACTCGATGGACTTACATCAGCTTCCAAGCACACAACAAGACAAAACAAAGACACAGACGCCCGGAGAGATCAGCTCATCTCCTGCCTACGTACCTCATCTGGTATGAGGATCAGGGCGACGTAGTTCCCCTACAGAGGGACAAAGGACTAGCCTAACCAGATAACAGAGGGAGACACAACTAGGGAGACTACGACTCGAGCCTAGATGTTATCATGCAAATCATCCCTAAGTTAAGGTTTCTAGCTAACTGGCACAGGGAGCCAGCCTATCCTAGTCATGACTTGCACAGGAAGCAAGCCACACACACACTTAACTTGCACAGGAAGCAAGTCTAAACTAACCCTAACTTGCACAGGAAGCAAGTCAAACAAACATACAAGCACAGATAGCACACACTATACACAAGCAAGTGGCTCAAACAAGGGTTAGGTTTTAGTCGAGGGGTCATGTCAACCTCAACAAACAAACCTCTGGAACTGGGTGAATGTGCTTTTAACCTTGCCATTGAGGGGCTAAGGTGAAGCAGATGATAGGTGAGTGAAGGTAAGACTTCACAGCTCTTATCCTTGGCCTGGGAGAGCTTAAGACAAGAATGTGTGGGTTCAGAAAGTGGGAACCCTTCTACACATTTAAAACTGACTCAACTGTACAATTGTACAAGATCTTGGGTTTTTATCTGTAATGCATCAACACAGTGGTGTGAGCAAAACAGAAGACACACTGAATAGCAGGGGATAGGTTGCTTATCCCTTGGTTCTGCCAATTGCCTCTTCACTTAGGAGGACTTTGACTCTAGGCAAGGACAAAAGTAAACATCCACAAACATTGCCTCTTAAGGAGGACTTCAGGCAGTTGCCTGGCCAAGTAACAGGCCAGGTCTTCCAGACTACATGAAGATGAGAAATATACCTCAATGCAAATCGCTTATACAAGCAAAGCAAAGCAAAAGTTCACAAGGAACTGAGCAACTAAAGTACCTGGAACCAGTCAAGCACAGTTAGTATACAGGTCAAAGTTAAATCAAAATGAAACAGATATCAACCAGCCAACACAAGCAAGTGAATGTGCAAGGCACAAGGCTTAAGGCATGTGAGCCAAGCAACCTACAAAACAAAGAGGTTAGACAATGATATTTAAGCAAGCTCAATCAAAAGAAATGGTCTCATTGGTCATTTGTTGGTCAACCTGAAAACATGAGCTCAAAGGTGAGTAACAGGACCACTAGGACAAGCCTAGGGTCAAAAATGAATGAAAAAGTCAAAACAGCAAGCAATGCCCAATCAAAATCAAGTTCAAACATCCAAGAAACAAACCCAATTGGTTTCACATTCATATCAATCATCATCATCATTTCATGAACAATTTAGGTCAAGGTATAGCAAACAGAAGCTCATAGAAGTCAACAGCAAGACTTAACTCAAAAGCAATCTTAAACATTTCCAAAAATCACCAAATAAATCATGATCAATCACAACCCACAGCATGGTAAGCATGTCAAATTTCATCTCATTTGGACAAGTGGAAGGCAGTCAATGAAAATCAGAAAGTCAAAGCAATTTTGAACATGCTCAATGAAGTCAGCCAAACATGCATCAACTTAGAAAAATCATAAGTCAGTGATAGCATATGAGAAATGAATGGGACTAAAACCATGGCAAACATGAGGATGTCTAGTTATCTCATGTAAAATTTCATGTCCATCTAATAAAGTATGAGAATTTCACAAATGAAATGGGAACAAGTGTCACACAAGGTCAACATTTTGGTCAAACAGGGGAGAAAATCTCAAACAATTAGGAAATGCCACAAATAATTCCAAGAAAATTCACATGTAAACTAGACATACAAGAGTAGGTTCATGCAAAAAATCAGATCAATTGGAGGTCAAGAAGCATGGTAATGAAAATCATGAAGTTGGACATCAATGGTGTGACACAAATTGTCACACCCTAATTCAAAAAATCATAACTCACAAACCAGCAATGATAAATTCACAAACTCTACACCAAAATCACCATGAATGTGTCTAATTTAAGCACAAAAAATTTGGGAGCCATTGGATAAAGTATCACCATTTCACAAATGTTTTGGCAAAGTGTACAAAATATGCATACATGTTACAAACCCTAATACCAATTAAAAACCATTGATCACAAAATTCTGGAAAAATTATGATAAAAAACTAGAGATCATGATGAAGACAACACAAAAAATCTCATTAAATTTGGATTAAAAATGAACAAGTTATGGATTTTACAAGATTGGTGATCAAATGAAATAAAAAATTGCAAAACAACATGGATTAATGGGTCATGGGGTCCGGGAATGGCAAACTTGTAATTTCCCGGACCTTTTAATGAAACGCGGCGCTTAAGGATACAGGCGTGGCAAGCTGCTATTGGCTGTATGGCCCAGAAACGTGGAAAAAACATGCAGGGCACGGTTGGGAAGATCAAACACGATCTTGGTATGGAAAAATTAGGGTTTTGGCCATGTTCTTCATTATTTTTCCAGATTTTTCCAGCAAGAACGAAGTGTAACCAAAATCCACAAACAAGGTATCATCGTGTTCATCTAACTGAGTACATCAACATGACAACATCCATTTTCATTAATTTATGCTAACAAGAGAGAACCAAGCAAAGACACATTCATATGCAAAACTTTAAAACCTCATAACTTCACAAATACTCAACCAAATCAAGTGACTCAAAGCTCAAAATACTCATGGCAAGGAGATCTATTTAATGTATATCATGGTTTTGGAAAATGAGAGATTCGATACCTGGCCAAATTTGGAGAACAGTCGTGATTCTGTTGCTTTTTCGTGTGTTTGGCTTGAAACAGTTACTCTAAAACCCTCCTAATGATGAATGGTGAAGATGCTTTAGCTTGCAACAGCTTGGAATGGCCTCAAACAACTTCTGCCATGGATGATGTCTCTTTAAAACAGCAGTGGAAAAGGAGCTTCCAGTTGGAAAAATATGGTTGCAACAGGTCCACAATGTTGTATGGATGTTGTATTAAGCAAGGCAAGGTTTAGTTCTTTGGAAGTTTTTTTGACAGATTTTGAGAAATGCACAAAATGAGTTTTTGAGAATATGAATTTTTGTCTGCAAAATGATGGCTGCTCCTGCTAATAGGGTCCTCAATTGACAGAAAAAATGATGAATAATACTGCTCTGTTGTGGTACAAAGGATGGTTCATGAAAATATGGAGTAAAGTGGGTGAAAGTGTACTTTTGGCCAAATTTCAAGCAACTAGGGGATGGCTATGTGTACTGCACAAGAATGGGTCTCCAACAAGTTTTAAATGCATTTTCAGATCATATTTGAATGGTAGAATTGATTAGAAATGATTATTTTGAAAAGTCCAAATTCCACTCACTTGAAATTAATTAAGGTAAGTTCAAAAATGCCATTTTGCATGGTGATGTTTTGGTACATGAAAGTTACATTTTTGGAAAGAGGGGATCAAATGTGACTTTTAGGAAAAAACCCCACCCAATTTGGCCAAATGGTTTGAGAGATATGGCCTTTTGAAGTTCAAGAATTTTTGAAAATGAATTGATCATAACTTGCCAACCACACATGGGAATTGAGTGTTCTTGGACTTTTTGGAAATGGGAGAACAAGATCTTCAACTTTCATGTTGGGCAAAAATTCATTTGAAGCTTGTATCATGATGTAAGTTTGAGGATCAAGACTTTCCATTTTTGGTAAGTTTCAGTTACAGGTCCAGTTTCCATTTTTGGAAATTTCTGATCTGGCTTCAAATTCTTCCATGATGGTGTTTGACATGATATATGAGGACTATATGGACATGAATGAGACCTCTCAAACCAATTTCCATCATCAAATCACTGATTAAATGGACAGTTGACCAACAGTTGACTTTTAGGGTTTCTGACTGACTGTGCATTGACTGATGACTTCTGAACATCTAATCCTTGACCAAAACACTTCAAATGGATCCTCAAGTCATGTGAACATGTTGGACCAACCCTAAGGCCTTGGCTCAATGGATTTTGTGCTTGCTTGCTTGACTGACTGATCTCCTGACCAGTTTGACCTAATTTCTTGATTGGCTTGCACTTGAGGCAAAAGAGGCAATGCAATGCTATGCAATGGACCATGATATGCTATGACCTAATATGAAAATGTATGTACAATGATAGGTGCAAATTTGAGGTGCTACAGCTGCCCCTATTCAATCAACTGGGAACCCGAATGGATGAGAGCAACGGATGTCAGACTTTCAGGGTAAACAGGGATTGAATACCAAGAACCGTAGAATTTGCACAATACAGGGATCCACCAATGGAAACGTCCACTGGGATTTGATATTTATTGCTGGGTATATTTTTTGTTTTTGTTTTCAAAGGGTACAACCACATCCAGACATCACAACGATGGTGAACGGGAACAACAATCACAACTAGATGCCAACGGACAACTAGGAAAAACTCAACGTTTATCGGGACCAACGGAGAGGTAACCAGACGTTATTGAATGACTGGAAGGGATACAACCATACGTCAACGGACGAAATGGGAAAAACTCAACGTTTACCAAGACCAACGGAGAGGTAAATCCACATGGGGACAGGTACAACTAGACGTCATAGGACGAATAGGAAAAACTCGACATTTATCGACACCAACGGAGAGGAGGAAACTCTACTGGGGAGAGTGAACACAACCAAATCATCGACGGATGATTGGGAAAAACTCGACGTTTATCGACACCAACGGAGAGGAGGAATACTTCTTCGATCTGAGAATCGGAAATTGGCCTGAACGCCACTTCGGTCTGAATACCGGAAAATTGGCCTGAGTGCCATGAGTACATCGACCTGATCGTCGGAAACTCCTTCGGTCTGAATACCGGAAAGACATAAGTACATCGACCTGATCGTCGGAAACTTCTTCGGTCTGAATACCGGAAAAACATAAGTACATCGACCTGATCGTCGGAAACTTCTTCGGTCTGAATACCGGAAAAACATAAGTACATCGACCTGATCGTCGGAAACTTCTTCGGTCTGAATACCGGAAAAACATAAGTACATCGACCTGATCGTCGGAAACTTCTTCGGTCTGAATACCGGAAAAACATAAGTACATCGACCTGATCGTCGGAAACTTCTTCGGTCTGAATACCGGAAAAAACATAAGTACATCGACCTGATCGTCGGAAACTTCTTCGGTCTGAATACCGGAAAAACATAAGTACATCGACCTGATCGTCGGAAACTTCTTCGGTCTGAATACCGGAAAAAACATAAGTACATCGACCTGATCGTCGGAAACTTCTTCGGTCTGAATACCGGAAAAACATAAGTACATCGACCTGATCGTCGGAAACTTCTTCGGTCTGAATACCGGAAAAAACATAAGTACATCGACCTGATCGTCGGAAACTTCTTCGGTCTGAATACCGGAAAAACATAAGTACATCGACCTGATCGTCGGAAACTTCTTCGGTCTGAATACCGGAAAAAACATAAGTACATCGACCTGATCGTCGGAAACTTCTTCGGTCTGAATACCGGAAAAACATAAGACATATTATCTATAGCCGTCAAAACGTAGATAATACACTCGCATGGAAGATTATCCATAACCGGGTTGTAGGTTGTTAAATGAATAATCGACCGAAAAGAAAGGCATCTGGGTACCAGACTAGGTATGCAAAAGATGACCAATCAAAAGAGGATAAAGTTGCTTATTCGGAGCAAGTATCCAAAAAGAAGGGGAAGACCCACTGGGGACTATACTGCTTGATCAAGGCAAGTATCCAGAGGGGAAAGAATGTCAATATCACAAACCGGATACTGATAACTGCAAAGAGGGGATTACATCTACCGGTTAGTAGGCAGAAAACCACGGAAAAGTAACCAGTCATGCATAGGATGAACACACAGGGTTAACTCCACCAAGGGGATGAAAGTGGGATTTTACAACTACCAGCTAGTAGGTAGAAAACCACAAAGATAGGACTTACAACTACCGGGTAGTGGGTAGAAGCCAACAAATTCCGCTGAGGATGAAATGAATGAGTGCCGGTTAGTGAGCGACTATTCATTTATGCCCCAGGGCAGCACAAGAGATAGTCAACAAGAAGCCAATTTAGGATCGATCCAAAAAGGCAGACTGAATCAAGACTCATCCTAATGAGGAAAGAACTCAATAGGGAAAACCCATCCCATTAGGGAGGGAACGGAAGCAACCGTCATCCACGAGGATGTATCTCAGTGGGGAAATGGCAGGAAAAGATTGACACTTTCTGCTTAAGGGGTAGACTCTACATGGAGAGATCAGACACACCCATATCTGCTTAAGGAAAAAAAAGACCCAAGCTGGCAAGATGCTAACAATTGGGGAGTAACACTGCTCGGGATACCCACTCGACTGAGGAATCACTTGTTGGGAAAACACCAACCTCTCGACCATGCTGATGAACCCAATCCTGAAGCCGATCCAATGGCGCGATGCTAAACTCTTTCCAACAACCCAACCTCGGCTGGTCGCCACGGCCTAGGGCTAATGGATATGCTTGCAATGTTGATGCATGAGTTTTTTCTTGCTTTACACAATGCCCCATGATTATGGAAATGCTATGCACTTATGATGCGATATGCTATGCTTATCTAAATGATGAATGCATAAACACACGTCTCCTTCAGAGACAAACACCGGGGAACTCCAGGAACTGTGCTGGGGATCCTGTAACCATGTCAACTTCCATTCTGCTGGGGAAAGACAAATCTTGCTGGGGAAAAACCATCAATACAACCTCTGCTGGGAAGACAGCTTCAGACTTGGAAAACAGTCACAACTCCGTTGGGGATACGGCCACCTTTAGGCTTGCTGAGGAGACACTGATCTCGAATCTGTCATGGAGGTAACGCTCTCGCACCTACTGGGGAAATACAGCTTATTAGACACGGAACACCTGTCGAGTCGCCGAACAGCGGCATCCATCGTCCACCCACAGTGTCGGCTTTCCTCTTTTACGAACTCCCAGACGCTTCTGGACTTTTCTGCTCCATCATCTTGTATTCCCAATCTCGTCCGTACTCCACGGGGATCGAACTCCTGGTATTCATACAAACTTTCCAATCATCAGACTTTGAAGAGTCTTCTTGATTAACTTTCCAGAACCGTCGTCGTAATCCTTCACTGTCTTTTCACCGTTCAACTATCCCTTGCCCCTGATCAGGCTCTGCCAGGATTTTTGTCAACGAGGGTTCACAGTACCACCGGTAAGTGAATGAAGATATCTAACAGTACCTGCATCAGAAATCGTCAGATAAAAGCGTGCCCCCAGGTATGCCTTCAGGTGTTTCAATATTTTTACACTTAGGTCACTCAAAACTTCCGAGTAAGATTTCCAGATTTTAATCTCACAAGCATGCGTCGGAAAGGACCTCTATGTTTCAAAATGCAAGTATTCTTTATCAAAACGAACGGATGTTTTTGTAATCAAAGCGGTAATGAAAACAAAAACAAAACTATTTGACTGAACACACACTTTATTGACTGAAACAAAAAGATGGCTCAGAATTGAGCAACACACAAGAAGCAAAACCTGGAAAGAGGTGATTGCACACATAAAAAGAAATCTATCCTAATGGCAACATGAAACTGTGATCTCATCGGGTTCCCACTCAGTTACACCTCATATGTTCTCAGGACTTTCCGCACCTTCTGTCTTCTGAACAAGACGCTTTCGATTGATCTCTGTCGGAGACTATCCAAGTCATCCAAAGCACAAACGATCATGCTGGACGCAGTTGTTCGTTTCAATCCCTCTTTTGCCTGGACCGCCCTTTCGGGTTTCAGTCCACCAGGATACCCTTTTTTGCCCAAGTCGCCCTTGCGGGTTTTCAACTTGCCGGGTGTACATTTCTTTTCTTTTATTATCCCTAACTTTTGCCCGAACCTTTCTCTTTTTCTTGGTTCGCCGGGATGCCCATTTTTTGCCTGGACTCTTTATTCTTTTTGTCCAGCGGGTTTCTTTCACGAAGTCTTTTCTAACTGCGTCCGCACTCACAGTGGATGGAAAATCATCGTCATCCGTGGTCATAAACAACAAGGTTCTGTCAGATGGGACCCTCTTGACCACGAATGGACATTCATAACTGTTTGTCTATTTGCCCCACAATCGTCTTGAGGAGGAAGGATCCTTTTCAACCAATTCTTCCACGTGGTACGCGCGAGGTCACACTTCTTGGTTAACAACATGCTTCGTTCACTGGGTACAACCGCCCCATGCCAGGTAACTGTCAGCCTTTTCCTTCAGCTGGGCTCAACGTGTCATTCCGAGTCTTTATCCATTCAGTCTTCTCTGATTTCTCATATTTCTGTGAGGAAGACACTGCCCCAGGTAGACGCACATCCATAGGTTCAATATCCAGGATACAGACTTTATGTTCAGCCACCATTGTTGGTGCAACCAACTGTGATCCGGGAAGCACTACCTTATCCACCTCGTCTCTTTCCCCCTCAGACATCGGAATCCGTTCGGATTCAGGGCCAGGCCCCTCCTCCGGGATCGGTCACTCTCAATCTTTCGATTTGAGTACCTCGAGATGTCCTCATCAGGGACCTCAAACTTCCTTGGTTGATAACCTTTCCATGGGTTGCTACTAGCTTCTCAAACACATATCTGATCAGATCCATTTTGGACATCCACAAAGTGGTATGAATCAGCATACACTGTCTCAGTCGGCGAGCAGCCTATGCCAAAGTACATCAAGTTTTTCGAACAGTGAGTGTATTGTTTCACAGTCGATAAACTTTTTGCTTAGGTAAATTGCATACTCTTTTCGACAAGACTAGTCATGCTGACTCAATACGCACCTCGTAGACCCCTCGAGGGTTATCAAGTACCGGATTGACAGTTATTTCTTTCACTGAGGTATCGGAATCAGAGGTTCCTACAACTTACCCCTTTTTTTTTTTTTTTTTTTTTTTTTTTTTTTTTTTTTTTTTAGCAGGATCGACCTCGATTCCTCTGATTCGCTCACAACAAGCCTCGGTAGCTTGATGGACAACACTCCATAAGTGCACTGATTCAGACTCAAAAGTATGAGTTATCTCAACCGGTCAAACAACTTGCCCCAAGTCTACCGGATGCCCCTGTTCTGCTTGGGACTTTGCCATCATGTCATCAACATGGCATTTGCTTTCACGATGAATCATATCACGAAACAAAGTCACCGTAGACCTCTGATACGTGGCACCGGCCTCATGTGACAGAACGACGTCAACTTAGAACAAGAAGGTGCCCCTTGTGTGATGGACCTGGTTTACTTCATATCATATGGCAACAATTCAATCTGGTTTTGGCCAAGAAGCCATCCGTGAAGATAAACACTGAGACCTGAGCCATATAATCAACCAATACCTCATTGTGAAGTACCGGGAATTCATCCTTCAAATTAGCCCTGTTCACATCTTGGTGGTCCATACACCTTCTCATCTTTCAGCACCAGTTTCCGTTTCACTGGAGGACAGTCTTCTCTTAAGGGTAGCTCGTGCCCCAAGACATTGGTATTCCGCCCTGGTGTATCTAAATACAATCAGGCATACGTATCAACCTGCTCTTCTAACAGGGCTACCATTCTGTTCTCGACTTGCCTCTGAAGCGGCCTCAACTTTCACTTTCCCTTCTGACCTCGGCGGTACCTGGGATGACAAACTTGACTCGCTTCTCGTGCGGTTGAATCACCTTCTCCTCTTGTTTCAACAACCTGGCTAATTCCAGCTGATCACAATCTTCTGCGCCTTCTTCTTCGGCATGATAGCTCGGATTGTCGAAGTCATATAGAGGTGTAACCAAATTGTTATCGATGAGCTCAGGAGAATCACTTTTAAGGTCGGAACCAAATGAATCAAAAGAGAATAAAAACATTGCCATTTTTATTTTTATTTTTATTTTTAAAACTGCAAAATAAGTGAAAGACAGGGAACACTGCTTTTCATTACAAAAACATCCATTTATTAATGATGCAGAAATGTTGCAAAATGAAACATGAGGTGGCCCTTACAATGGACCAGTACGCTTCGGGCAAAACGTATGGCTTTCATGAAAACAAGATTAAAACACAGAAATACTACACTCCTGGATGAGTGACAGTGATGCTTTTGGAGGCCTTCCAGTTGCCTGGTACGCACGACTTTATCCACGCCTCAAGCTCGCGGTTGCTGTCAACATCTTCACCCACTGAACGGGCATGACCAGGATCCAACATCCCTGCGCTGACGAAGGTGTATGGTGGGCGACATCCTCTATTTGGTCTAGACGACTCTTGACCCGGCTGATAACCGACCCCAAACATGTCTGCTTTTATCACGATGTCAATGATCCTTCCCCAGCCTTGCGCCTCTTTGTTTTTCACCACTTCCAGAGCTTGTTTATAAGAAGAAATGGACCACTTCTTCTCTTTCTCAGCAACAAGGGCCTTCTCTACCTGGACGGTTTCAACTGCCAGACGGGGTGCTCCACACCTTATATCATTCACTTCTACTTCCTTCATCTTCTGGGTCGTGTCTTTCATCAATACACTTCCCTCTATGGTGACGATCGCACAAGAATTATCACTAACAGGGAAAACTCCATCCTGCTCCAGAGGTTTTGGGACCACGGCCATTGGAACCTTTAGCTGATCCTCCTCAGTCATCTCCAATCCTTTCTTGGCCTTCTTCACCATCTTGACTTTTACAGGACCCCTTCTGGGCGCAGGGTTGACATCCCCCTTCATAATCTGGGCCAAGTTAATGGTCTCGGAGTCCACCATGTCCTGGACGACATGCTTAAAAGCTCTACAGCCCTCAATGTTGTGTCCGGGTGCCCCAGAGTGAAACTCGCACTTGGCATTCTCATCATAGTTTGGTGGCCTTTTCTGCCGTTCTAGGGGAATCAATATCCTTGGCCGTACTAAAGCAAGATCCATCAACCTTTGGAACAGAAGGGCGTAAGTCATGGGTGGTTCCTCAAACTGACGATCCTCTTTCTTCTTCTTCACCTGGCTCTTAGCTCCCGGTGTCTTCTGTTGAAGTGGCAGTTGTTGCTGTTGAGCAGGCGGATTGTTGACAGGAGTGGTTACAGTGGCAGCATAAGGATGATAACGATCTTTACTACGTTCTTTCTTTGCAGGCACACCAATTGGCTCAACTTCCCTCTTGAATGAACCACTGTCGGAGGATTTCCTTGCTACAGTACCAGAAGGTTTGTTCACTTCGGAGGACGGAGCCTTCCCCTGAACCTTCTCTACTATCAGCCATTTCTCGATCTTTTCCAATCTCTCAGACATGGCCTTCTGTCCCAAGGCAAGCCCTTGCACAACACTGAACAAGTCCCTCATTATCACTTTCAGCTCAAGGGTGTCGGCGTTGGGAAGATCCATCAGCTTGGATTTGTTGACCCCCAGCAGGTTATTTGAACAGACAAGCTATGTGCACCGGTTGAATTGCTGGAACCTACAAAACAGCAAATGGGTTAGTATGACTCACACGTGCAATGTCTGTCCGTACTAGGAATATTCAGTCCTCTTTTTTTCTGGTTTCATTGAGACAGATAGAATTTCATCAACAAATTTTTTTAACATCCGGATGTCTCTCAACCTGAGTCTTAGTTAAAAAATAATAGACCCTGAGTACAGACAGACATGAGTTGAATGCAGATGAATGCGAGATGATATGATGCAAATGCATGAATGCAGGCCCTTGTGCCACCAAGTCATCTGAAAGCCCAACACTTCTCTGAACCAGTCATATCTGTGGGATCAAGTCACCATAAATCCAACTTGGGGAGTTCCGAAATAAACGGAACCGGAGATTACATCACTAACTTCACAGGAACAACCACTGAACGGGTGGCAAACGGATCCTCTGAACAAGTACTCTCAACTCAGCCCGGGGATCCGAAATAAACGGAACCCGCTGATAAACCACGGACAGAACTCTGGCGTCCCAGAAATAAATGCCCCATAATTCACAGTCACCATCAGTACCAAGAGTCACCAACAAATCACCAACCAATCAGCAACTGTACCTGTAATGATCAAACCCTCCCCACTCACGGGTGTTATCTAGGCCAGGGTAAAGTCGAAGAGAAACACAGCATAAATAACCTTTCGCAGAATACCATCATATACACACCTGAAGTATGTAACGACAATATCCCACCAGGGTCTGAACTGCTCGTGATATCAATGTTCCGCTAAGTGGCGCAATACCACCCGCTTCCCATGAATCACTCTATTCCTAAGTTCCCTAGATTTCACTCATAGCCTGGGTATTGGGCCTTTTACCTCAAGTAACTCCCACCCCCAAACAGAGGAACACAGACAGCACAGCAGATGAATACGAATGAAATGCAAACATTAATGCAAATAATAAATGCAAACAGTAAATGCAAATATATACAAATGAATGCAATAAATACAACAAACAGCAACCAAAACCCTAACCTAGAGAGCGCTAGGAGAGACTCGCTTAGGGAAGATGGACCAGCACAGGTCAACTTCTCTATATCCCCAGCAGAGTCGCCAGCTGTCGCATCACGCGAAAAACCGGCGGGAAACAAGAACAACAGAGCCGCCACCGTGCGTTATTTATCCCAAAAGAGGGAAAGGAAACGCTCAGAGTAAACCTGGGAAAAGACATGGTCTCGCGACCAAAGAGGATGGGTTCGGGAGTCGGTTATGCGAAGGGAAGGTATTAGCACCCCTACGCATCCGTAGTACTCTACGGGATCCACGCACAATAGGAAGGAAAAATGGTTGCTATAACACTGCTCAAACTCACACACACTGGCTGAAAGAGACAAAAGAGACTGACTGAAACTGACTCGGCAGGATATCGCATCCTGGGCCTACTTAGTCTATCAGGCATAGACATCAGAGTCGAAGTAGTTCGGACTGGGGAAACGACACATGCTCGCTAGGATATCGCATCCTATGCATACGTATCTTCTCGGACGAGAGAAGAATCAGAGCATTCGTAGCTCGGCTGACACGCACACAAACAAACAAGACAAAGGCAAACGTGGAGCCTGAATGCCAATCACTGGGCTTACATCAGCATCCGAACCAAAACACACACACACTGGAACCTAACTGCCACTCGATGGACTTACATCAGCTTCCAAGCACACAACAAGACAAAACAAAGACACAGACGCCCGGAGAGATCAGCTCATCTCCTGCCTACGTACCTCATCTGGTATGAGGATCAGGGCGACGTAGTTCCCCTACAGAGGGACAAAGGACTAGCCTAACCAGATAACAGAGGGAGACACAACTAGGGAGACTACGACTCGAGCCTAGATGTTATCATGCAAATCATCCCTAAGTTAAGGTTTCTAGCTAACTGGCACAGGGAGCCAGCCTATCCTAGTCATGACTTGCACAGGAAGCAAGCCACACACACACTTAACTTGCACAGGAAGCAAGTCTAAACTAACCCTAACTTGCACAGGAAGCAAGTCAAACAAACATACAAGCACAGATAGCACACACTATACACAAGCAAGTGGCTCAAACAAGGGTTAGGTTTTAGTCGAGGGGTCATGTCAACCTCAACAAACAAACCTCTGGAACTGGGTGAATGTGCTCTTAACCTTGCCATTGAGGGGCTAAGGTGAAGCAGATGATAGGTGAGTGAAGGTAAGACTTCACAGCTCTTATCCTTGGCCTGGGAGAGCTTAAGACAAGAATGTGTGGGTTCAGAAAGTGGGAACCCTTCTACACATTTAAAACTGACTCAACTGTACAATTGTACAAGATCTTGGGTTTTTATCTGTAATGCATCAACACAGTGGTGTGAGCAAAACAGAAGACACACTGAATAGCAGGGGATAGGTTGCTTATCCCTTGGTTCTGCCAATTGCCTCTTCACTTAGGAGGACTTTGACTCTAGGCAAGGACAAAAGTAAACATCCACAAGCATTGCCTCTTAAGGAGGACTTCAGGCAGTTGCCTGGCCAAGTAACAGGCCAGGTCTTCCAGACTACATGAAGATGAGAAATATACCTCAATGCAAATCGCTTATACAAGCAAAGCAAAGCAAAAGTTCACAAGGAACTGAGCAACTAAAGTACCTGGAACCAGTCAAGCACAGTTAGTATACAGGTCAAAGTTAAATCAAAATGAAACAGATATCAACCAGCCAACACAAGCAAGTGAATGTGCAAGGCACAAGGCTTAAGGCATGTGAGCCAAGCAACCTACAAAACAAAGAGGTTAGACAATGATATTTAAGCAAGCTCAATCAAAAGAAATGGTCTCATTGGTCATTTGTTGGTCAACCTGAAAACATGAGCTCAAAGGTGAGTAACAGGACCACTAGGACAAGCCTAGGGTCAAAAATGAATGAAAAAGTCAAAACAGCAAGCAATGCCCAATCAAAATCAAGTTCAAACATCCAAGAAACAAACCCAATTGGTTTCACATTCATATCAATCATCATCATCATTTCATGAACAATTTAGGTCAAGGTATAGCAAACAGAAGCTCATAGAAGTCAACAACAAGACTTAACTCAAAAGCAATCTTAAACATTTCCAAAAATCACCAAATAAATCATGATCAATCACAACCCACAGCATGGTAAGCATGTCAAATTTCATCTCATTTGGACAAGTGGAAGGCAGTCAATGAAAATCAGAAAATCAAAGCAATTTTGAACATGCTCAATGAAGTCAGCCAAACATGCATCAACTTAGAAAAATCATAAGTCAGTGATAGCATATGAGAAATGAATGGGACTAAAACCATGGCAAAGATGAGGATGTCTAGTTATCTCATGTAAAATTTCATGTCCATCTAATAAAGTATGAGAATTTCACAAATGAAATGGGAGCAAGTGTCACACAAGGTCAACATTTTGGTCAAACAGGGGAGAAAATCTCAAACAATTAGGAAATGCCACAAATAATTCCAAGAAAATTCACATGTAAACTAGACATACAAGAGTAGGTTCATGCACAAAATCAGATCAATTGGAGGTCAAGAAGCATGGTAATGAAAATCATGAAGTTGGACATCAATGGTGTGACACAAATTGTCACACCCTAATTCAAAAAATCATAACTCACAAACCAGCAATGATAAATTCACAAACTCTACACCAAAATCACCATGAATGTGTCTAATTTAAGCACAAAAAATTTGGGAGCCATTGGATAAAGTATCACCATTTCACAAATGTTTTGGCAAAGTGTACAAAATATGCATACATGTTACAAACCCTAATACCAATTAAAAACCATTCATCACAAAATTCTGGAAAAATTATGATAAAAAACTAGAGATCATGATGAAGACAACACAAAAAATCTCATTAAATTTGGATTAAAAATGAACAAGTTATGGATTTTACAAGATTGGTGATCAAATGAAATAAAAAATTGCAAAACAACATGGATTAATGGGTCATGGGGTCCGGGAATGGCAAACTTGTAATTTCCCGGACCTTTTAATGAAACGCGGCGCTTAAGGTTACAGGCGTGGCAAGCTGCTATTGGCTGTATGGCCCAGAAACGTGGAAAAAACATGCAGGGCACGGTTGGGAAGATCAAACACCATCTTGGTATGGAAAAATTAGGGTTTTGGCCATGTTCTTCATTATTTTTCCAGATTTTTCCAGCAAGAACGAAGTGTAACCAAAATCCACAAACAAGGTATCATCGTGTTCATCTAACTGAGTACATCAACATGACAACATCCATTTTCATTAATTTATGCTAACAAGAGAGAACCAAGCAAAGACACATTCATATGCCAAACTTTAAAACCTCATAACTTCACAAATACTCAACCAAATCAAGTGACTCAAAGCTCAAAATACTCATGGCAAGGAGATCTATTTAATGTATATCATGGTTTTGGAAAATGAGAGATTCGATACCTGGCCAAATTTGGAGAACAGTCGTGATTCTGTTGCTTTTTCGTGTGTTTGGCTTGAAACAGTTACTCTAAAACCCTCCTAATGATGAATGGTGAAGATGCTTTAGCTTGCAACAGCTTGGAATGGCCTCAAACAACTTCTGCCATGGATGATGTCTCTTTAAAACAGCAGTGGAAAAGGAGCTTCCAGTTGGAAAAATATGGTTGCAACAGGTCCACAATGTTGTATGGATGTTGTATTAAGCAAGGCAAGGTTTAGTTCTTTGGAAGTTTTTTTGACAGATTTTGAGAAATGCACAAAATGAGTTTTTGAGAATATGAATTTTTGTCTGCAAAATGATGGCTGCTCCTGCTAATAGGGTCCTCAATTGACAGAAAAAATGATGAATAATACTGCTCTATTGTGGTACAAAGGATGGTTCATGAAAATATGGAGTAGAGTGGGTGAAAGTGGACTTTTGGCCAAATTTCAAGCAACTAGGGGATGGCTATGTGTACTGCACAAGAATGGGTCTCCAACAAGTTTTAAATGCATTTTCAGATCATATTTGAATGGTAGAATTGATTAGAAATGATTATTTTGAAAAGTCAAAATTCCACTCACTTGAAATTAATTAAGGTAAGTTCAAAAATGCCATTTTGCATGGTGATGTTTTGGTACATGAAAGTATCATTTTTGGAAAGAGGGGATCAAATGTGACTTGTAGGAAAAAACCCCACCCAATTTGGCCAAATGGTTTGAGAGATATGGCCTTTTGAAGTTCAAGAATTTTTGAAAATGAATTGATCATAACTTGCCAACCACACATGGGAATTGAGTGTTCTTGGACTTTTTGGAAATGGGAGAACAAGATCTTCAACTTTCATGTTGGGAAAAAATTCATTTGAAGCTTGTATCATGATGTAAGTTTGAGGATCAAGACTTTCCATTTTTGGTAAGTTTCAGTTACAGGTCCAGTTTCCATTTTTGGAAATTTCTGATCTGGCTTCAAATTCTTCCATGATGGTGTTTGACATGATATATGAGGACTATATGGACATGAATGAGACCTCTCAAACCAATTTCCATCATCAAATCACTGATTAAATGGACAGTTGACCAACAGTTGACTTTTAGGGTTTCTGACTGACTGTGCATTGACTGATGACTTCTGAACATCCAATCCTTGACCAAAACACTTCAAATGGATCCTCAAGTCATGTGAACATGTTGGACCAACCCTAAGGCCTTGGCTCAATGGAATTTGTGCTTGCTTGCTTGACTGACTGATCTCCTGACCAGTTTGACCTAATTTCTTGATTGGCTTGCACTTGAGGCAAAAGAGGCAATGCAATGCTATGCAATGGACCATGATATGCTATGACCTAATATGAAAATGTATGTATAATGATAGGTGCAAATTTGAGGTGCTACACTAAGAAAGGTTTGTTCTTTAATTATTGATGGATAAAGTTGTACAAATGTTGCTAGCCTTACAACCTTCAATGGCTTAATGAAGGTGTATAAATGCTTGTTAATAAATAAGTTGAGATCTACTTTAAAATTGGAAAATATGAGGATATGGTGTTGTGTTATGTAGTACATATAGAAGCTACTCATTTGTTATTAGGAAGGCCTTGGAAACTTTATAGAAAGCCAATCATGATGGGTATTCTAATAAGTATTATTTTTTGTATCATGATCAAAAGATAAATCTTGTACCAATAAATCCTAGTTAAGTGAGAGGCGATCAAAAGAAAATGAGAGAAAAAATGATCAAAAAGAAAAGAAACAGAAAAGAATGAAAAATAAAAATGAAAATAAAAGAATGAAAAGGAAAAGAAAAAAGAAAAGAATGAAAAGAAAAAGAATGAAAAGAAAAAGAATGAAAAGGAAGAAGAAAAGAAACAAAGTTTATTTGCAAAACAAGGAGATGTGAAAAAAACAATTATGTCACATCAGCCCATATACTTGCTCTTTTGGAAGGAGGTTCCTTTACTAACCATAATTTCTAATGAATTTTTTTTCAAGTTGTGTGGAGTCTCTTTTGTAGGATTTTAAATAACTGTTTTTGAAAGAGGTGCCAAGTGGATTGCCACCTATATGAGGAATCAAGCATCATACTAATCTCAATCCAGGAGCATCTTTGCATAATAGGCCAACATATAGAAGAAATCCATACAAAACTCAAGAGATACAAAGGCAAGTTGCTGAATTAATAAGTAAAGGATGGGTAACAGAAACTTGAAGTCCTTAGGTTGTCTCTGTTATTTTAGTCCCTAAAAAGGATGGTAGTTAGAGGACGTGCACTGATTGTAGGGCCATTAATAATATTACATTTAAATATAGGTATCGCATTCCTAAACTAGATGATTTGCTTGATGAAGTATTTGGTGCGTGTATTTTCTAAAATTGATTTGAAAAGTGGATATCACCAAATTAGAATAATGGAAGGGGATGGATGAAAAATTGTTTTTAAAACAAAATTTGGTTTGTATGAGTGGATGGTTATGCCTTTTGTGTTAACTAATGCACCAACTACTTTCATGAGACTAATGAACCATGTGTTAAGGGAATTTTTGGGTAAGATTATTGTTGTGTATTTTGATGATATTTTGATTTAGAGCAAGAAGTTAGATGATCATTGCCTTCATTTAAGGGTTGTTCTGCAAGTTCTAAGACAATAAAACTTGTATGCAAACCTATAAAAATGTGTCTTTTGCATCGATCATGTGATTTTCGTAGGTTTAATTATGAGATCTAAAGGAGTCCATGTTGATTTGGAAAATGTGAAAGACATTCGAGAGTGACCTCCTCCCAAAAATGTAAGTGAGGTAAGAAGCTTTCATGGTTTGGTTAGTCTTTATATGAGGTTTGTGAAGGATTTTAGCATCTTGGCAGCACCACTCATTGAAATTGTTAAACAATGTTGGTTTTAAATGGGGTGAGAAACAAGAGAAAGCATTTGCCGCTAAAGGAAAAACTCATCCAAGGACACATTATAGCCTTTCCTAACTTTTCTAAATCTTTTGAAATTGAATATGATGCATCTAATATGGGAATTGGAGTAGTTTTGTTGTAGGAAGGTCATCCAGTTTCTTATTTTACCGAAAAGCTAAAAGGGAATGCCCTTAATTATTCTACCTGTGATAAGGAGTTGCATTTCTTAGTGATTGCTCTACAAACATGGCAACATTACTTGTTACCCAAAGAGTTTGTCATTCATAGTGATCATGAATCCTTGAAACATTTGAAGGGACAAGGTGATTAGTGAATTTTGATGCAAATTCTTCTACTATTCTACTTAGGCAATTCTATAATTTATTCTATTATTTTTACTATTTTCGTGTGTTTTTATATTTAAGTTTACTTTTTCCTTTACTTTACTTTTAACATAAATAGTTATTTGATACCTTGTTACTATCCAGACCATAACTTGAGTTACGAGGATCAGATTGATGCGTTCTAATATGTATTGGAAAACTGAGTGGATAAGATAAAAGTTTCATGTTGAAGTCAGAAGCTGATTTGGAGTGAAGAACGATCGAATAATTCGTTTTATTTCTAGACTTAAGAAAATATTTAGTTTTTGGGCCGATTTTGTATTTTTTTCGGGTCAGTTGCTATTAGGCCCAAATTGCCTTGCTCTATTTAAACAACTTAGTAGTTTTAGGATTAGGGGGATTCAGAATTCATGAAATAGATAATAGGGCATATGAATACCATGGAGAGCTAATTCCCAATGATTTGATCTACTGTATTCGAATTCCACTTTGGGGTTTTTATTAATTTCAGTTTAATTTCGATTTCTTTTCAATTCTTCCTATAAACCCGTTTGCTTAATTCGATTACTTTCGTTTGCTTAATTCGATTTTTCCTTATAGGATAGAGTTGATTAAATTTGATTGTTTGTATAATCCTTAACTTTAATCACGCTAGCGTAGCTTTTTCATTATCGTGTTTGATTAAGTTGCGTTTGCTTAATTCACATTTGCTTAAACCCGTTTGCTTAATTCAGAAATTAGGAACATACATCATATAATACAAATTGTGCTTGTCAGTGGGTATTGTAATCCAATGTGGTTGAATCCGCTAGGGAATTGAAACAGTAGATTAACTTATTTATCAATTTTTCTTTTACCTTTAATCATCTTCAATTTATATTTTGAACCTTAAAAACCCCATTCTTTTCATTCGTTTGGTAATACGACATTCGAGTGTCGCTTCCGTTTTACTACACTTTTAAACTCGTTTTTGACCCGTGTGCGACAACGAATCAAATTGGCGTTGTTAGCGGGGACTCTTGTAGATTTTAACAATTATTATAGTCTAACCATTATTATAATCATAGGTGTTGTGTTTTAGCATTTTTTGCCCTAACTTTCTTGCGTTATGGTCTTTTCGCGTTTTAGGATAAAAAAATCTATTCTTTTAAAGAAAATTATCTCAAATTATTCCAATTCTTTGTCGATTCACTAGGAAAAAATCAAGGATCAAAAGCCTCTATTTATAGACTAAATAGTGGTAGCCGTCCTAAAAATCTGAAATTCCTTGTTTTTCCATTTTTTTATGATTTTTTTTCTGTTTTGATAGTTTCAAAAAATTCCGAAAAAATTCTCAAAATTCTTAATTGACGTTATTAGATTAATTTTCATGTCTTTGTATTTTTTTTAATAGTTTTTCCGTATTTCAATTGTTTTGTCTTAATAGAGACATTGTCGATATTTTCCTATTTGTTGCTACATTGTCGAATAACTTATGTGTTTTCTCATTGTTTGTTGATTTGTTTATTAAGTTTAACATGGCTGACCAAAGAATTCTGAGACAACTTGTTGCCCATAATGTTAATTGTAATGCTTTATGTATTAAATATCCAATTGTTATTGTACCTTTCAAATTGAAATTTGGTTTAATACACTTATTGCCAAGGTTTAATGGTCTTGGAGGCGAGGATCCACATAGGAATCTAAAAGAATTTCAGGTTATGTGTTCTACACCATTGCGGCCTCAAGGAATTACTAAAGATCATGTCAAGCTTAAAGTATTTCCGTTTTCACTACAAGGTGCTGCAAAAGATTGGTTATATTGTCTTGAGCCAAATTCTATTACAGGTTGGAATAATATGAAGAAAATCATCCTAGAATGATTTTTCCCTGCTTCAAGAGCTTCTTTAATCAGAAAAGAAATATATGGTATTAGACATGTTGACATGGAATCATTGGCCAAATACTGGGAAAGATTCAAGCAATTAGTGTCGAGTTGTCCTCACCATCAAATTTTTGAACAATTGCTAATACAATACTTTTATGAGGGACTACTACCAATGGAAAGAAACATTTTAGATGTTGCTAGTGGTGGAGCACTTGTTGATAAGACTCCAGTTGTTGCCAAATCCATGATTGAGATCATGTCACTCAACTCCTAACAATTCACAACTAGGGATAATTTTATGGTCCAGGAAAAAGGTATGAATGATATTCGGGTTTATTCTTCCAACAAAGCTCTAGAAACTAGAGTTGATGAACTTACATCTTTAGTGAAACAATTAATGCTACCCCCTCCACCACCACCACCACCATATAACCCTCCACAAGTAACCACCTATTCACCTTCCGAACCTTCACTAGAGGAACTTGTCAAGCAAATGGCTGTAAATAGTCTCTAATTTCAGCAGCGAATAAATTATAGTATTCAAACTTTGCAAACACAAATTATACAACTTGCCACTTCAATGAATGTGATGCAAAAAGCTCAAGCATTGAACCAACTACCTGTCCAAGTAGTAGTTAATCCAAAAGGCCTTAATGTGAGTGCAATTTCCTTGAGGACCGAAAAAGTTGTAGAACCATCCCTAGAAAAAATAAAAAAATTGTTAGTGCAACACCTAAAAATAAACCCGAACCTTTTATTGTTGTTGAGGTTGAAAAAGAGTATGTACCATCAACCACTTTCCCACAAAGAGTTATAAAAAATAAGAAGATTGACAAGGAAGAGAATTCCGTTTTTCAAATAGAGTGGCCTTCTGTAATTGTTGATGAAGCTTATTCTGATTTGTTTTCAGTTGATTTTCCAACTTTGTCTGGTTTTGATGATATTTACTCATGTGATGATTGTACTAACACTAACCTTTGTGTTGTTTGTGCTGAGATTGATGTTGCCTTGTAGGGTGATAGTATAAATAAAGTTGTTTATGTAGCTGAGGCTCTTGACATTTTGTCTTCCCCAAACATACCATCCATTGAACAACCACCTTCTTTAGAGCCTAAACCACTTCCAGAGGATTCATATTATTCATTAAAGCTTCAACTTAAGCAGAAACATAAAAAGGTAATTGGATGGACCTTGGCTGACACTCGTGATATTAGCCCATCCATATGTATGCATAGGATCTCACTTAAAGATGAAGCAAAAATAATGAGGCATCCCCGTAATCCTTTGATTCCTAATGTTGTGAAAAAGAATATCACTTTCACGTGCCCATTCAACACTTTTACTTATCGAAAATTCTTCTTTGATCCTGGAATACAAGGCGAATGCACTAATCAAATTTTCAAGATCAAATGGACACTACCCAAAGCTACTCCATGAGAACCCAACTTTGGAAGAAGAGACTATAGAAGAGTTGTCTTTGGGAAAGGCTACTTATGTGGTCATTTATCCTCCTTGACTCCTCAAGTGTGCTCTTTCCTTTCTCTCACTCTTATTTTATATTTATGTTCTTTCATTGAGGATAATGTATGTTTTAAGTGTGGGGGAGGGAACCATTTATTTGTTTTGTTTTGTTTGTTTTGTTTTTAGTTTTTCTCTATTTTGGTTTTTGTTCTCTTTATTAAAGAAAAAAAATTCCATGCGTTTTCCTTTGGGTTTTGAGTTACAATTATGAGTATTTTTCTTAGTTCTCTTAACTAAAGTCTTGTGGTGTGATGTGAAAAATTTGATGTGCATTTTTAGTATGATACGTATGACTAAACTCTAAATTGTATGTACATCTTTAGTAGTAGATCATTAACCCCGAGGAGTTTTGAGCCTTATATGGATAACACACAAAAATCCATCCATTTCTTTCTTGTGTGATTCACTCATATCTGTTAGTCTCTAGAACTTGAATTGACTCTTGTTGATGTTGTTGTTTACTTGTGCACACTGATATGATAAAGACAATTTTTTGTTCTTTTTTGTTTTTTAGCCAGTTAGCCAGTTAGCCAACCCTGAAATAATTGCATCCCTTGTTTGAAACCCCCTTGAGCCTATTATCCTTTTTTTTCTTTAAAACTCATTACAAGCTGAGAAGTGAAAAACACTGTTATGACCTTATTCAAAGGGTTGAAAGAGTCTTGTTTGGAGTTGTGTGGGGTTGAATTATATTTGTAATATTTCATAAGTTGACAGAAAAAGGAAAGAAAACTTAAAAAATTAAAATAAAAAAAATTAAAAAGGAAAAGAAAATAAAATGAATGAAAAAAAATAGAAGGATGTCAATACATACTTCTTCTGAAAGAGAAAAAAAAGGAATAAAAAGAGAAACAGAAAGAGAAAACATATGCTATAGAAATGTTCAAGTGAATGAAATATTTTGTAAATTCAACTCCCGCACTTTCTTTTAAGTCTCTTTTATCTCTTTGAATTTTAGCCTAGTACCCCCTTATGATTTATCTCACCCTTACCTTGGCCATGTTACAACCAAATAAAAGTCATTTTCATCATTGTGTGCATGTATTTCAATTGTGGATGTTAGAGTCTTTTCAAGCTTATGGTAGTACTAACTTTCATGTTATGCTTTGAGTGTACACAATTAACTTAAATACTTGAGAGTCGAGTGAATTTTATCCTGTGAGGATCTTACTGCTTTTGGATGTACTCTTTGGTAATCTGCTTTCCTATCTTCTTTGAATGTAACAAGAAGTTACTCACTAACACCAAATTATTTAAGCTTAGAATTATAATTATGGTTGTACCTTGTATCTTGATAACCTTTGGAATTGCACCTTTTGTTTGTTCTTGTTTTTTCTGTTTTGAGTTTTGAATTTAAAATTTTGCTCGGAGTGCAAAAGCTCAAGTGTGGGAGAATTTGATCAGTGCATTTTGATGAACATTTATATACTATTCTACTTAGACAACTCTATGATTTATTCTATTATTTTTACTATTTTAGTGTGTTTTTATTTTTAAGTTTATTTTTGGCTTTACTTTATTTTCGTACTTTATTTTCAGCATAAATAGTTATTTGATACCTTGTTACTATGCAGATCATAACTTGAGCTACGAGGATCGCATTGATGCGTTATAATATGCATTGGAAAGCTAAAAGGATAAACTAACAGTTTCATGTTTAAGTCTGAAACTGATTCAGGGTGAAGAAGGTTCGAATAATTCGTTTTATTTCCAGACTTAAGAAAATACTTAGTTTTTGGGCCGATTTTATATTTTTTCGGGTCGGTTGCTATTAGGCTCAAATTCCCTTGGTCTATTTAAACAACTTAGTAGTTTTAGGATTTGGGGGATTCAGAATTCATGAAGTAGAGGATAGGGCATATGAATACGATGGGGAGCTAATTTCCAAAGAGTTGATATGCTGTATTCTAATTCCACTTTGATGTTTTTATTAATTTCGTTTAATTTTGATTTCTTTTCAATTCTTTCTATAAACTCATTTGCTTAATTTTATTGTTCCGTATAGGATATAGTTGATTAAATTTAATTGTTTGTATGATCCTTAACTATAATCACGTTAGCATAGCTTTTTCGTTATCGTGTTTGATTAAGTCGCGATTGCTTAATTCGCGTCAACTTAAATTTGTTTGCTTAATTCAGAAATTAGGAATATACATCATATAATACCAATTGCGCTTGCCAGTGAGTATTGTAATCGAATGGAGTTGAATCCGCTAGGGAATTAAAATTATAAGAATCGATGATAAGTCGGAAATCGATACAGTAGATTAGCTTATTTATCAACTTTTCTTTTACCTTTAATCATCTTCGATTTAAGTTTTGTACCTTAAAAACCCCCTTCTTTTCACTCGTTTGGTTATAACATTCAAGAGTCCTTGTGATACGACATTCGAGTGTCACTTTCGTTTTACTACACTTTTAAACTCGTTTTTGACCCGTGTGCGACATCAGATCACAAGGTAAATTGAATAAGAGACATGCAAAGTGGGTTGAGTTTATTGAACAATTTCCTAATGTAATCAAGCATAAGAAAGGTAAATCAAATTTTGTGGCAGATGCACTCTCAAGAAGGCATGTCTTGATTTCTACTCTTGAAACTAAAGTGTTTGGTCTTGAGCATATTAAGGATTTGTATGCGAGTGATTCTGAATTTTCTTCTAAATTTTTATCTTGTGAGCATGTTGCCCAAAATGGAAACTTTAGGCACAATGGATATTTATTTAAGCAAAAAGGAATATCTGTGACCAAAGGATCCATTAGAGAATTACTTGTGAAGGAAGCACATGAGGGTGGGTTAATGGGGCATTTTGGAGTTTTTAAAACCTTAAATTAATTGTAAGAACATTTTGATTGGCCTCACATGAAAATTGACGTACAAAATTTTTGTGAAAAATGTGTTATTTATAAAAAGGCCAAATCTAAGGTGATGTCTCAGGGACTTTATACTCCTGTGCATACCTCTGAATTTCCTTAGATTGACATCTCTTTCGACTTTGTTTTAGGGATTCCTAGAACAAAGAATGAAAAAGATTCTATTTTTGTGGTTGTTGACAGATTTTCAAAGATGACACATTTTATACCTTGCAAGAAAGTAGATGATGATTGTCATGTTACTCATCTCTTCTTCAAAGAAGTGGTACACTTTCATGGATTGCCAAGAAGCATTGTTTCGAATAAGGACACTACGTTCCTAAGTCATTTTCGGAAGACTTTGTGGGGTAAAGTTGGTACTGAATTAATTTTTCCAACAACTTGTCATCCTCAAACGAATGGAAAAACACAAGTAGTCAATAGAACTATTTCTACTCTTCTTAGATGCGTTCTTAAAAAGAGTTTAAAAATATGGGAAGAATAGATGCCTCATGTTGAGTTTGCTTATAATACCCATTCATAGTACTACATAATTTTCACCTTTTGAAATTGTGTATGGTTTTAATCCACTAACACATGTTCATTTATTGCCATTGCCTAACTGATGCATGCTTTTCGCAAGTATACGAACGCGTCAGAGTAATATAAAAGATTATCGAATCCACAGAGACCAAGTGTCAATCTATCGTTATCTATTGTTACGGTGTTTATCTATCTGCCATCCTCCTTCTATCTGTTTTGCTACATGTTCGCCTTTATCGTTTTGTACGACTGTGATGCCTCCCTTTTTAGGTACTACATGCACAGGGCTCACCCACTTACTATCCGAGATCTGATAGATTATACCTGCCTCAAGTAACTTAAGAACTTCTTTTTTAACAACATCACTCATTATAGGGTTTATTCTTCTTTGATGTTCTTTGGAGGGTTTTGAATCTTCTTCGAGCGAAATTCGATGCATGCATACGGATGGGCTTATACCTTTCAGGTCAAAGATATTATATCCTAAGGCTGAGGGATATCTTCGTAAAACGTCTAAAAGATGGTTTGTTTCCTCTTGGCTCAAGGTAGCACTGACTATAACTAGACGGTTCATCTCTTCGTCGAGGAACTCATATCTCAGATTCTTAGGCAATTCCTTAAGTTCTAAGGTTGGTTTCTTAGGGCATGGCATAGGATCTGGGGTAAGGGATAAACATTCGTAAAGGTTATCATCGATGTAGGGTTTCCTAAAGTCATCATCTTCCAGTATGAGAGTTGATGGCAACTTAATTGTTTTTATGATTTCTTCTTGTTCTAATTCCCTAACGCATTCATCAATGATATCTAAGGCATAACATGCGTCTCCCATCACAAGTCCCATAAGAAATTTCGAAAGTATAAATTCTATTTTCTCGTCACCTACCTCAAAGGTCAACTTTCCTCTCTTGACATCTATTATGGCTCCTGCAGTTGATAAGAATGGTCTACCTAGAAGGATTGGAATATCATTGTCCTCTTTGATGTCCATGACAACAAAATCAGTAGGGATAAATAACTGAACTATCCTAATAGGGACATCTTCTAAAATGCCTATCGGATGCTTAACAGATCTATCGGCTAACTGAAGTGACATCTTAGTAGGTTGTAATTCTCCTAAGTTTAACCTCTCACAAACTGCTAAAGGCATTAAGCTCACACTAGCTCCTAAGTCTAGAAAAGCTTTTTCGATGGCATGACTTCCCAAAAGACAAGGAATGGATAAATTTCCAGGATCTTTGTCTTTTTTGGCTAACTTATTCTCAGAAATAGAATTGCATTCCAAGGGTTTTGGATCGTCTAGTCTACGTTTGTTGGTAAGGATGCCTTTGAGAAACTTTGCATAAGAAAGTATTTGGGTGATGGCTTCTGTGAAAGGGATTTCTACGTGAAGTTTTTCTATAACCTTAATAAATTTCTGATATTGGTTATTGATCTGGGTTTGTTTGAGTCTTTGCGGATATGTTATAGGTGGTTTATATGGCGGGGGTGGTACATAACTATTATCTTTCGGCTCTTCTCCTTTTTCTTGACCTTCCTGGTTTTTTGATTCCTTTGGTTCCTTTACTTCGTCGGTGGGTTCGGTACATTCCATAGAAGTTTTGGGTTCATTAAATCTTGGGTTTGGTGGCTCATCATAAGCGTTCCCACTTCATAGGGTAATGGCATTGGCTTGCCCTCTCGGATTCTGTTGAGGTTGTCCAGGGAACTGTCCTCCAGGTGTAGTCTGGGGGGCTTGGTTTAAAGCTACCTGAGAGATCTGGGTTTCAAGCATCTTAGTATGAGTAACTATTTGGTCAACCTTGGTTCCTAACTTGGTAATCAGTTCGTTAACGTGAATGTTTTGGTTCATGACCTCTTTGTTTTGTTGGGTTTGAGCAGTGATAAAATTTTCCATAATTTTCTCAAGGCTCGGCTTTGGTGGCACAGGTTGCATAGGTTGATTTGGTCTTGGGGCTTGGTAACCTGATTGTCTCGGAGGTGAATTATTTTGGATAGGGTTATTGTTCTTATAGGAGAAGTTCGGGTGATTCCTCCATCCAGGGTTATAGGTATTTGAAGATGGGTTCCCTTGGGTGTAGTTCACTTGCTCATAGTGGGTTTCGTTTAATAGACTGCATTCTGCAAATTGGTGTCCTTTGGTTCCACACATATCACAATCCGACGAAACTGCGACTGCAGTATTCGGGTTTATGCACATATGCTCGACATTAAGGGCTAATGCGTCCATTTTAGCTTGCATCATGTCTATAGAGCTTAGTTCATCCATTCCTCCTTGGTCTTCCTTCTTCTCAATTGCCGCTTGTTCGACTCCCCATGATTGATGGTTTTGAGCCATATCTTCGATGAGGGCACTAGCTTCAGGATAAGGTTTGTTCATCAGAGCACCGCCTGCGAGAGCTTCGATGGTCATCTTAGTGTTATAGTGAAGTCCATTATAGAAGGTCTGAATGATTAACCAATTCTCTAAGCCATGATGTGGGCATGCTCTTAACAACTCTTTATATCTCTCCCAAGCTTCGAACAACGATTCTCCTTGGTTCTGGGTAAATCTAGTTATATGGTTTCGAAGAACGGCGGTCTTACTAGGGGGAAAGTATCTAGCAAGGAATACTCTTCTAAGGTTATCCCAAGTCGTATTGGAATTGGGTGGAAGGGAATCTAACCATGATAGGGCTTTATCTCTGAGGGAAAAAGGGAACAATCTTAAACGGATTGCCTCAGGAGAAGCTCCATTGGTTTTAAAAGTGTCTGCTAATTGGAGAAAGATTTTTAAATGTTGGTTTGGGTTCTCGGTAGCGAGACCTGCGAATTGTCTCTGTCGCACTAGTTGCAACAAAGAGGGTTTAAGTTCTAAATTATTAGCTGGGATGGTTGGGTTTACTATACTACAACTAGGTTCTTCATTGGATGGTTGGGAGAAATCCTTAAGAGGTATTTGGTTTTGATCTTCGGCCATAACTCTCCTAATTCTATGGAAGAATAAACGTGCGCGAGCGTAACGTTCAGGTTCCGCCAGGGGGTCTACTAAACTTCTGGTGCTGCGAGTTCTTCGCATTGACCGGCGGGTAATAACCTAAGTCTAAACGATATAACAATAGGGTACGAAATTTGACGAAATTGGTCCCCGGAATGGCGCCAAAAACTTGATGCGTGCTTTTCGCAAGTATACGAACGCGTCAGAGTAATATAAAAGATTGTCGAATCCACAGAGACTAAGTGTCAATCTATTGTTATCTATTGTTATGGTGTTTATCTAAGGTAATCGAAATAGGGGTTTTTAGAGTGTGCAATGAAAAGTAAAGTGTTGAATAAAGTTCAATTAATAAAGACAGACTCGAATGTAATTCGCATAATCAATTTATAATCCAAGTACTTGCTAATAGAACTACTTATGGGCAGTGTTTCCTACTTTGAAAAGAACCAATTTAACAGGAACTGTCGCTTTTGCGTATTCAGAACCGAGTTGTACTCCCTAATCAAACCCTCTTATTGTCACTTATAAAAAGGCGCGCATTGCGTTAGAGTAGTAAACCTATTTTTAAGAAATATAGTATCTTGACTAAGTTGAAAAGTATTTTAACCTGGATTTCTTAACCAAAAGAGGTTCTCATGAACCAGACTTTAAACTTATAAACGCGTCCAAAAATAGTTTTAAAATCACTTTTCTTCTTAAGTTAAAAACTCCTAATGAACTAAACAAAGCGCTTTCGCTATTTTTGAAATAGTTAAAAACAACTAAGTTTAAAAAGACGTTGGACGACTTTCGATCTTACCCAACGAAAATTAAGTGCGGGAAAACTTAAGTTGAAAGTCAAAATAGCCCTTAAGTGTTTCTACGAACAATTGTACGGATTATCGTTTCAATTACGATCCTTACATTCTAACCTTATATGTTTAGTTAGACATGGTAAAGTAAAGGTGCATTTTAATTTCAATAAAAGTAGTGCGAGTGTGGAAAGTAAATAAAAGTAGTGCGAGTGCGGAAAGTAAATAAAAGTAGTGCGAGTGCGGGAAATAAATGAAAGTAGTGCGAGTGCGAGAAATAAATGAAAGTAGTGCGAGTGCGAGAAATAAATGAAAATAGTGCGAGTGCGGGAAATAAATGAAAGTAGTGTGAGTGCGAGAAATAAATAAAAGTAAAGACAATGCGGGAAATTAAAATAGGTAAAGGCAAAGTAATAAAAACCTGCTCCAATCGGAGGGTTGAATAAAATGCGAAACAGAAATGAAAATCGCGGCAGGATTAACTTCCTTCCAAAGTGCTCCAAACTCGATTACAGACTCGATCACAGACTTGATTACACAATTGTGGCAACACCTCGATGTGAAGCGATTACCACTTTAAAATACTGAATATATGCCTAAGTGAAACTAAGTTTCCTCTAAGTTTGGATGATTAAACAAATGAATTCGAGTCTCTATTTATAAGCAAGTAAAATAATGGAAAAGACAAGGATGCCCTTCAGTTTGAAATTGGGAGGGAAAAGTTTTCTTCTTGTGGCGCCCGCCACAACACCATGGCGCCCGCCATAAGAGCAAAGTGTGGCGCCCAAGTGGAGATAGTGGGAGACGTGCACGTCATGGCTGGACCCATGGCGCCAACCACAGTGGGAGCCACAAGTGTAAAATGCTGAATTTTAGGGTTTTTAGCTCGTTTTCACTCCTTTTCTCGATCGGGGCTCCGATTAGACTGAAAACCTGAAAACAAAGAGAAACATAGTAATAACATAACAAAATAATAATAAAACAACTAGAATGCATGCGAAATCGGAGTCGAAAATACGGTGAATTTCAGTGTCATCACTAACACTTCTCTTTTGAAGCATAAGGGTGGAAAAGCTAAGGTTAAATTTGTAAAGAAATTACATGAGCAAGTTAAAATACAAATATACAAGAAAAATGAAAGTTATGCTAAGAATGCAAATAAGGGCAGAAAGAAAATGGTGTTTGAACCCGAAGATTGGGTTTGGGTTAATATAAGGAAGGAAATGTTTCCCTTGCAAAGAAAGTCCAAATTATAGCCAAGGGGAGATGATCCATTTAAAGTTCTTTCCAAGATAAATTACAATGCCTACAAGGTAGAACTTCTAGGTGAGTATGGTGTTAATGCCACTTTCAATGTTTCTCATTTATCTTCTTTTGATGTAGGTGATGATGAGGTTAATTCGAGGTTGAATTATTCTCAAGAGGGATGGGATGATGAGGACATGGAGAACCAAGACTTAAATGATGTAATCAAAGCTCGGGATGTCTTAGGACAAGGGCACGTGCAAGGAGAGTCAATGATGCTCTAATACAATTTATGAACAAACCAATGGGAGCAAGGGACCAATTGAAAGGAAATAGGCCAAGGCTTATCATTTTGGTTCAATCTAATGAAGATGGCACTTCATGTGAGCTTGTTGATCCATTTTGATGTTTTTAATTAATTATGTTATAATAAAATGTGTTAGGGGTCAACTTTTCAAATTTTGGCCCAAAACACTTGTTTTTTTTTGTGTGCTTTAAACATTCTAAAGCTCTTAAAGATTTAAAATTCATGGACTTTATGTTTCTAAGTAAATAATGGACTGAAGAAATAAATAGATAAAGATTTGAAGGAGGGAGAAAGAGAAAGGTGGGATGCATTGATCAAATGGGCTATAGATTGCTATTATTCATCAAGGAAATGAATATTCACTTTCTTCACCAACTTTAATGTGTGACCTTTCATTACCAAGCCATTATTATTAGGTTAGTGGACTGAAGTTGTAAAATTTCTTGAGTTATGATTGTAAGCTACCTTTTACTTGTAAATAGGGAGCTGATCTTGAATGAAAAATCAAGTTGAATTTTGTTAAACAAACACCTTGTGTGATTTTGAGAGCTTTTCTCCTTTGATTTTGGATTGGATCATATTTTGATCTGATAAAGAAACCAAGTTTCTTGTGGTGATCTTCACTTAGGCTTATAATCTTTTCTAAATCACAGAAAGAGTGTGGCGTCCCATTTCTATCATATTCCATCTATTTCTTTCTCAAGTTTACTTTGTTCCAATTTTGTCCCAAATCCAATATTATATATAAGTTCATGATTCCAACCCCATATTATAACCTTAAAATCATACGTTTCATAAAATAATCAACTCATAATTTTTTTTGTTGAAAATCAAATAGGTTACCCATCATACTTCGACCCCTCAAGATCAACACCATTGTAGTATGGACAAAACTTCACCAGTTCTTCGTGAAGCTACGGGAAAAATACCAGAGAACATCACACGCTCGAAGATACAACAGAGTCGCCATCAAACTTTATTTATTCCTTACGGAAAGGGAAAACATCCATAAAACCCAAGGGAAGAGAAACGAGTAAGATGTCGGTTATGCAAGGGGAAGGTATTAATATCCCTCACATCGGTTGTACTCAACGGGAACCGTTTTGATTGTTCTATGCTCGAATGGGTGTTACCATCTAAAGATTACTCGTAAAGGGATAAAAAGGAAAGGAATAAAAAAGTTTAATGGCAATTCTGTTGTATCTTTGAGCGTTCGATAAGCTCAGGTATTTTTCGCGTAGCTTCAGCTAGTGACTATGTTAGGGAGTCGTTCCTTTTGCAAGTAGGAGTCAAGTCTAGTTTTGTTTGCTTCTTTGTTTGATTGGGTGTTTATCTTTACTAATTACTTGCTTTATCATTATTTCATTTATCACACTCTCTATTGCTTTCTATATATGCATTATATGTTGGATATATGTTATATACTTGCTGTTGTCGGGTTGGGATGATGCTACATGAGAGAAGCTCTATACCCGAGTTGAGTATACATATAGGATAAACTTCTGGATAGTCCTGTCAACTTGTGTTTCACGCGTTGGGTTGGCACGAGAACCATACCCAAACTAGATTCACTTGAAAGTACTTTTGTCCTGCGAGAATTCGCTACGGTTGGGTATTTTCATTTTGAATAGATACCTTTGGGAACCTTCTAGGGACTACCTTCTTGAAGACTAGAACCTACCTGTGAGGGGATATGTGATCTTTATTTTGCAGGAAATTATAGAATCTACATACCTTTGTTCTCATGTATACATCAGACCTTTTGATCATGCATCAGACAGTATATGTAGATTATCCGGAGCATGTTATGCTGTTAACATACATTATTGCATCATTGTATATATGTTGGACTTTTGAACACAAGTTATTACACCATCAAGGCTTTGGATATATGAATGCTGCATAATTATTTGCATTACATCCATAACATGTGCATTCATTCATTTGCATCTCATGCATGTCAACTAGAAAGAGCTCACCTTGTCCTTCCCTTAACCAGAAAGACAACGATCCTTCGACGCCAATCATCAAGAATCATGGAACATGGTAAGTATGAGAGCACCATGTGCAAGAAGAGTTTGAGTCATAATCAAGACAAGACTGACATGGTCTTAGAGATATTCATGGACATCAGGACAATGGATTCCCCAAATCGGGTTGCAATGGATGAACGACTCGAGAACAATCTGAAGAGGGATGTCATATAAAATGTAAATGCAGGAATTCTGCCACTTCCTCCCCAAGAGAAATATCTCCTATCACGCTAGAGGCCCGCTCAAGGCAATCAGAATTTGAAGTAGGAATAAATTAGAAAAGAGAACAATGATAAAGAAGGGAAAAATCCTCGCTATAATCCAGTTCCTATGTCTTATGCACATCTTCTACATGCACTAATTAATGCCAGGGTAATTATGCCCAAACAGATTGAGCCTGCCAAGTTTCCCTACCATTGTAAGCATAATCCTGATGCCACATGCAGATATCATGCTGGACACGTGGGGCATTTTATAGAGAATTGTTGCCCTTTCAAGGTCAAGGTCCAAAAGCTCATCGATTAAAAGTTTCTATGTTTCACACCTGTGGCTAAGGAGGCACCTATTTAGAATGAGTTTGAATATAAGAGTCCTCTAATTCATGTGAAAATTCCTCTTTCAGTGGTCCATCCTGTTGTGCAATATCAGTATCAAGGATGTTTACCTTGGAATGCCTTTTGCCTATCTAGGGGCATCGTTTTCCATTGTTGTTGCGCCTCATTATACTTACCCTGGGTTACCTTATGTTTCATTTGGGGTTTATTATGACCAAACTTCTAATCAATTGAGAAATCCTAGCCTGATGCACTATGCTCATATATCCCCACAAGTTGCTACTCCTCAGGTTCATTCTCAGTTCCAAGCACTTCTGGTTCCCACACCATACTTCTCATTCACATGCATTGCTGCAACCCAATATCAACATCCTCCTCAGGCTCAGGTTCTGCAACATCAACAAAATTGTGCAACATAGCAAAAGCCAAAGTCAGGGATAGACATGCATAATGATAGAAAGCGTCCTCATGTGACTAGATCCTTATGCCATATGCTAACTAGCTACCTTACCTTGTCCATCAAGGAAAATTTATGCCAAAGGAAATACCACCTGTTATTTTCCCCTTTGTCCCGAAGGATAATCCTAATGCCTCATATGCCTACCATGACGGGTGTAAGGCCCTAATTTTCACAACTAAGATCCCTCATGGCATCATATCATTGCTCATTGCATTGCATCAAGAATCATAGCATGTGTGGCTCCTTACTCTAGGGGTGGGACTTGTGTGAGTTGGTTTGAGACCACCAAGCATGATGGAATTGTATATTATTTCTTTTATCATTTTTTTTACTAACCAAAAGCACAAAAATATGTCACTAACTTGTTTTGTTTTGAAGCTCAAGCAATCATGTATGTCCTTGCTCCTAGGAGGCTCCTATGTTCAATGAAGTGGCCAGATGAAGATGAAAGCAAGCATGACAATGGTTCCCAAAGCTCTCAATCATCATATATGTCTCCCAAGTATCTCAATTTTCCAATTTGATCAAGATAAACCAAAGGGCTTGAGGATTGTTTCCCAAGGAAACCCTAATTCAACTATGCATTGACTGTGCCTTGCCCATGAAGCAACCTCAACCTATGATTAATTTTAATCAAGGTAAGTTCTTTCATTCATTATTTTATGCATATATGAGCCTATGTGGGTATCCTCAATCATTCATTCATCAATATTTGAAGTTTGGACTTGAGAAGTTGACCAGTCAAGTTATCCGACTAAACTGAGAATCACTGAGACCTAACTTTTGATGTGTTTGTCAAATCAATATGACCCCAGTATAAAATATGTTCTTAAGAACCATATGAACAACTTTCATGTTCATTAAAAATTCATTTGAAACTTGGAAGGTCATCATTCATTGCAAAACATTATAGGTCATTTTGACTGAAACCCTAATTTTGGGTTAACTTCCCAAGGACCTAACTTCTTCATTTTTAATGATTTTGAGGTGAGACCAGTTGCATTGGAAATATTGAGTGTCTACTTCAAATGTTATATTGGACAAAATTTCATAATCCCAAAATAAACACATGTGATAATACAAAACATTATAGGTCACTTTGGACTACGACCATTGAAATGTGAAAAATGTCCAACTTCAAGTGCCCATAACTTTCTCATAAAAATCCAAATGATGCAAAATTTGAGTCCAAATTTATCATCTTGAAAAGATATACAACTTTGACGTTGAAGGTTTTTCCATTTGAGGCTTTCATCATTGAAACAGAAGGGCTTGAAGTTGGCCACTTTTGGCAAATTTTTCAAAGGCATGTTTTGTACCTCAAACTTCATGACCAGTTTTCATAATTTTCCAAACTCCAAATGGGTTTTTGCCCAACATAACTTTTATTCCTTATGACAAGACCTTTCCAACCATTACTCACATGCCTATGTTTGGATTTTCTATGTGGGACTTTCGAAGAGGGGAACATTTGTGATCAATTATGCATTTTACATTGAATTTCCATGGACAAGCCATTGCATTTCAAATTGCACGTCCAATTCAACTTGGAATGAGCTTAACATTAATTTCCAATCAAGCTTGGGTCTCACATGCGCCAGTACATGCCCATGCATGGAGGATCCAAAGCTTCATGCACACGGATTCTACGCCTCATTCCTTGCATCTCAGCTATAAATACCTTGCCATACTCATTCAAAATTCACCCTGAATTCAACCTGAAGCTCTGCTGAAATCCATACCCAACCTCACTTAAATGAATTATGATTTTTTTTTCTCATTTCAAGCTTGAATTTCAACAAAATCAGTTGATCTTCAAGACTTATTCCTTAGCCTTGCATTCATACCAGATCTCAAGAGCAAATGGAAAGCAAGAGATTGAGTGGATCGTGCTGCATAAAGTTGCTCATCAAAGGTAGATGCTCAAACTATTTTGATCTAAATCTCCTCATCTGATGTGAATTGCTTGTGTTCAAATGGTTTTCTGAAGTCCTCGTGTGAGAGGCAAGCCAATGGTGGCTTTGATTTTGTAAATTGAAGCATTTCAGTTTTCATACCTAGAAATTCAAGCTCAGATTTCTCATTCCATAGAGATCTTAAGAGAAATCCAAGGTTACAGGGGTGATGTACATCACCCCAACTTCATTTTGGTATATGGTTTGTGCATTTTGGTTGAGGTTTGAAAACCTGCAACTGATGGCCAGAATCAGTTGGTTCACCGGAGAAGACGGTGGTTTCCACCACCGTCCCCACGTGGTTGAACCTAGGCCCTTGGATGAGGCTCCCACGATCTAATGTCAGCCATGCTTTCATTTGACTTTTTTTAATTCATTCTATTTCGCGCTTGACTCATGTCCATGGTACGCGCGCGCCTCAGAGCCTTAGGATTTGACCACGTCAATTAATGAAGTGGATCCAAGCGCTGATGATTTTTCTCTTTTTCTATTTTTTGTTTTAGTTTCTTTTATTCCATTTATTTTCAAAAATGCATAACTCTTTTATTTGGAATCACAAAAATATGAGACCAACACTAAAAATTTTCTTGAAAAATATAGTTTCATAATCTGATTTTTAATTATTTTTGTGATTCCATTTAATATTTTTTGTGAATTATTTTGTTTTTAATAGTTTTTAATTCATTTTAAATACTTGTTGATATCCAAAAATTCCAAAAATATTTTCATAACACATATGGATCATGATAAGTCTATGAAAAATATTCTCATCAATTTCTTAATTGATTTGAGATTTTAATCCATTTGTGTTATTTTTCTTTGTTTTTTAATTGTTTTAAAATAGTTTCTGTTTTCAAAAAATGTTGAGAAAATTTGTCAAACCTTGTTTGACCTTGTTAGACTTATGATGATTCAATTGGACTTATTCAAGTTAATTGGAATTAAGTTTGAAGTTTGACCTTACTTTGTTCATTTAATTTTATGTTTTATTTTAATTCTAAAAAATACCAAAAAATATGTTTGACTTTGTTGACCTCTAAACTTCATTTCTCTTCTGTTTACCATTGGTTGATGTTGATTTCATTCACATTTGATCATTGTGTTTTGATTATTTTATTTGAATTCTCATTTTGTCCATTTTCATTTCATCTTCATCTTCTTCTTTTTATTTTGGCCAATGATTTAATGATTTGTGGTTTGCCTTGACATATGAGAGGCTTAACCTTCTTTGATCCAAATCAAATTCAACTTGATCAAAGATCAAGTGAATTGCTTTGTGTCCAAGATAGGTTGCTTCTTGGTCAAGACAAAAACCTAGAATCCATACAAGGCCTTTCCTTCTTTTCTTTTGGCATGGCAAGTTGTAGGAGCTTGGCTTACTAGTCATGGTCTATAACTTGTGTTTATTTGCCTATAGTTTTATTGATCGGCCTTAGATAGGTGTGACTACTATATTAGTCCACTTATGATTGCTTAACATAGCGCTAAATTGTCTTATGACACACTAAGATTAACTACTAACACTAACTTTAATTCAAGCATTTAATTCCTTGCAATTTACTTTAATGAAATTTAATTTCTTGCTCATTTATTCATATTGCCTTTTCCTTTTGCTCACTTGAGCCCATATTTTATGTTTATGCCATTTTCTTTTTGCTCACTTGAGCTCATTATTGTGAATAAATATATTGTTGCTTTGTGATTATTTTGTCTTTGTTTGTGTGAACCCAATGCAAAAAGGAGAAAGGACTTAGAATTAGGACCTTACCTATGCTTAATGGAGTTCAAGAGCAACTAGGCCTAATGCCTTTAGAATGCTAAAATTGTTGAAGAGCAACTAGGCCTCATGCCAAAAGAATGCTAAATCTTAAAGTTGACTTCAAAGGACCCCTAATCCAAAACTCTTTCTTTGTCCATTTCTCTTATTTGTGTTGTGAAGCTTTTGATTGTTTGTTGATGTGTGATAGGGATTCCAAACTTGAGATAGTAAGAAGGACCATTGTCATGAATAGCCAAGTTAAGAGAGACAAGCCAAATAGAGATCCTAGGAGCTTGATTGAATATTTGTTTGATTGCTTGAGTTAATTGCTTGTTGCTTTCTAAGTCCAAAGGAAAGGAGTATCTTGAATCATCCTTATGATATCAAGAAAGGAACTCCAAGGTTTTTATCTCTTCTCTTATCTTTGCATGTTTAGGACTAGCCCTTCTCTTCTTCCCTCCACTCTAACCCAAGCCAAATTCATTTTGTGCAAACTTTGACTTCATTTTCAAATTAGAAACCTAGGCCTTATGCCTTTAATTTTCCAAACTCTTTTCATTAATACTTATTTTGAATGAATCTTAAGTCAACTTTGACTTTATTTTGTGAATACTTCTAACTTGTAAATACAACTCACTTCAAGTTAATTTTGTGGTTCCAATGGCCACCTTTATTAAAACCTTTTTCATAAACATTAGACATAGGTTTGAGTTATCATAGTGGTTGATGTAAACCTCACCTTATCATTAGTGATTGGACTATAAGTCTTCCATACTTATTATAGGGTGGATACCTCACTAGTATGTTGAAACTCTACTCACATGGTGGATTGTTGGTTTAGGTTGAGTTTTCTCCCTTTGATAACAAAAGACCTTAAGGCTTTTGATTAAATCAACTCACCCATATTTTGAGATTTTTACCCCTAACTACGAGGTTTTGATCTTACCTTTGTGATGGTACGTAGGCAATGGGTTTATCCATTCAAACAACAAAATTGTAAATAATATGTATATTCTTTCTCATCTCCCCAATCATGTTTGCACAAAATATTTTCATAAATACCAACCTACAATACATCTTTGCAAAAATGGCTCCCTTTGAGTACTAAGGATGTTTTGGGTGCTTAAAACCTTCCCATCTCATAACCAGCCCCTTACACAGATCTCTGACATTTTTATTAGTTTATGATTTGATAAAACTTCTTACTTGGTTTTTGTTCGCTTTCTAAACTTTCCTTTGGATAAATAGAAATGCAGTGGCGACTCGAATTGTATGCTTACTTTTGATTTAGTCAATAAATCTAAAGGTAACGAATACCCCGCTACAGAAAAGTGGCGACTCACCTGGGGACATAACACTTTCCTAGTGGGTTTAGCCTACTTTTTGCCTTGTTGTATTGTATGTTTATGTTTATTTGTGACATATTTTTATGCCAATTTGGGATAACTGTATTGTTTATAATGTATGATTTGCTTGATATATCAATTGCTTGTGTGCTTGGTGGTCTCTTGCGAGATGAGTTCTATACACGAACTCGAGGGCACTTATGATATGAGAATGGCATAGTCTTGTTGACTTGTGTGGAGTTATTCCTTAGCAAGTTGACTTGCAAGCCCATTCACTTGGTGGAGGTCTTGTTGGGATCAATAATGTCACACGAGTAGTCGTGGTTAGGCATCACTCTTTCCAATAAGAACCTTAGAAACCAAGGACCTTAGATTACCTAGCCCATCTTGGCCTATTTTAGGACGTAGCGCGAAGGTCGTTCAAATGTAAGATTTGATACAATTGTTACGCAATACTACACTCATAAGAGTCTCTCTTAAGAATATTTTTGGAATACGAGTAGTCGTTTTATCCGATAATATCCGAAAGATGAGATGATGACTATGGGAACCTTTTTCAGAACATGATTGTCAGGTTTAACCATAGTACACTCCCATTGGGTGGTTCTTAACCGAGACTCCATGCTCGTGACTTGCAACAAACCCTTGATTCGCGGTTGATCCGTTCTCGTATATCCTCAATATCAATGGAACTTGGGTGTTGATAAGGTGTAAACCATAATCCACCAAAATGAATGATTGATATTGAGGATGACTTGACCCATCCCGTGACCTTTATATGGTGTGACTTGCTTGATCCTTGAGTGTGATTGTTGCATCCATTCATTCATGCATTCATTTGCATCCATATCATCAAAGAAAATTTCCAAGGAACTTAAGAGGTCTATTTGCAAATTTTTAGACATGGATAAGCAAAGAAGGAATACGAAGAAGTACAGTTTCAGACAACCCGACTTGAAAGAGTTAAGGAGTTTGACATCTTATGTATTAGATACCTTGGAGTTCAAAGCGCGCCATGGGAAGCTTCTGTCTATTCTTTCTACTCAGGTGGATGAAGGTCTGATGAGTGTGTTGGTGCAGTTCTATGATCCCTTGTACCGTTGCTTCACTTTTCCGGATTTCCAGCTTTTGCCTACACTTTAGGAGTATGCATATCTTGTGGGTATACCTATTCTGAAACGGTTGTCGTTCAGTGGCTTGGAGAGAGTTCCTTCTTCCCAAGAGATTGCTGACTTGCTTCACATAGATGTATCTAATATTGGTGCTCATATGACTACCAAAGGTGGAATTCAAGGTCTCCCATCTGATTTTCTCATTACCCAAGCTAATTTTTTTGGGAAGGTCATGAGTGAGGATGCTTTTGAAGCCATATTTGTACTTCTCATCTATGGGCTAGTGTTATTCCCAGACATCGACAATTTTGTGGATGTGAATGCTATTAGGATTTTCTCTACTCTTAATCCCGTTCCGACTCTGTTGAGTGACACTTATTTCTCTTTGCATATAAGGAATGCAAAGGGTGGTGGTACCATTATGTTCAGTTTGCCTCTGTTGTACAAGTGGTTTATTTTGCACTTGCCTCAGACGCTCGCCTTCAAGGAGAACAAGGGATTTCTACGGTGGTCCACGAGACTTATATCTCTCACTAATGATGATATCTTTTGGTATAACCGTGTGTATGATGGTGTCCAGATTATTGACTCTTGTGGTGAATTCTCCAATGTGCCTCTTCTTGGTACATGTGGTGGAATTAACTACAACCCTATTTTGGCTCGCCGTCAGCTTGGGTTCCCCTTAAAGGATAAACCTAACAACATTCTGTTGGAAGGTGTGTTCTTTCAAGAGGGTAAAGATCCCCATAACTTGAAGGGAAGAATGGTCCGCGCTTGGCGCAAGATTCATATGAAGGGAAGGAAAGAGCTTGGCCCGAAGAATTGTATTGCTTTGGAACCCTACACCTCTTGGGTGAGGAAGAGAGCTTCTGAGTACCGCATGTCCTATGACTATCCGAGACCTACCCCTATGGTTATGGTTGGGCCTTCAACCCTCCCTAACCAAGGAGTAGAGGAGTTGAGAGATGAAGAGCGTTCGCGTGCTTGGGTTTGTGAGCGAGAGGAGCTACTTCAGCAGCTCAGGGATAAGGATGCTGTGATAGAATTTCTGGAGCATCAGGTTATCGATGAGCCTGATGATGTAGTTACTTCTCTTCTTCCTCAGTCATCCATGTTTTGGAAGAGGAAGTACGATCGACTCGCCAAGGAGAAGGCAAATATGGAGGCAGCCTATGAGAGAGAGGTGAAGAGGCTTCGTGCAGCTTATCTTCCGGTCTCGAGAGCTTTGGACGATTGCTTCTAGAGTTCCATAGAATGTTATTTCTCCTTTCCTCTTGTATTGTATTTGGTTACCAAGATTGTACTTCTTCATTGGTGTAAATTTTTTTTCCAAATATTATTGTTATGAGCATTTCCATATATGTCTAAAAAGAGTAATATTTCCAAATATTTGAAAATAGATCTCTATAAAGTTCCTCTGATTAAAAATAAATCATATGCACAAACATTGCATGTATCATATGCATAAGCAGGTTTTGTTCAGCTCTGATCAGTGGTCTAACTCTTTGCTCTTCATTTATTTTGAAGACAAACTGACGCACCGGTATAACACCAGGGCAAATCTTCCAAAGCTGATGGATCATCTTGAGCAAGAGAATAGAGAACTGAAAGAGGAAGTAGCTAGGCTGACTGCCATGATGGAGTCAGTTCTGGCTGCTCAGAGCCGATCTTCACCAACTCCTGCAACTCCTCCCTAGAGGACGATTATTTCAGAGGTCGCTTCTTCAACTGTGCCTGCCGCCACAGCTCACTTTGCCCCTGTTATGCCAGCCGAGTTCCCCTGGGGAATGCCTGCCAACTTCGTGCCAGAAGGTCTTGCTCCTACCTTCGCTTCCCTGTCGGCATCTAGCCCGGTCCTTATTGTGCCACCTGCCGTTGTGCACACGTTACCAAGAGTCAAAGACATCATCTACCATTCTGAGCCATCTGAGGGCCCAGATGTTTATGAGAAGATGGACGCCATGAACGACCAATTCCTTGAGCTGCGCAAGGAACTGAAGACTCTAAGGGGGAAAGACCTCTTTGGTAAATCTGCTGCTGAGTTGTGCCTTGTGGCCAACGTAAAGATCCATGTAAAGTTCAAAGTGCCTGACTTTGAAAAGTACAAGGGAAACACTTTCCCTCTCATCCATCTTGTGATGTACGCTCGCAATATGTCAACACAGACAGAGAATGATCAATTCCTAATCCACTACTTCCAGGACCGCCTGTCCGATGTCACTCTCAGATGGTACATGGGTCTAGACAACGCAAACATCCTCTCCTTCAATGATCTTGGCGAAGCTTTCGTCAAACAATATAAGTACAATATGGATATGGCTCCCGACAGGGACCAGCCGAGGGCGATGTCCTAGAAAGAGAAGGAGACATTCAAGGAGTACGCCCAGAGGTGGCATGAGTTGGCCGCTCAAATTGTGCCACCCCTCGAAGAGAAATAAATGACGAAGATCTTTTTAAAGACTTTAAGCTCTTTCTACTACGAGAGGATGATTGCTAGTGCTCCCTCGGACTTCACCAAAATGGTGAATATGGGGATGAGGCTAGAGGAAGGAGTCCGTGAAGGACGTCTATCTAGAGATGAAGGCTCTTCTGCAAAGCGATATGGGTGTTTTGCAAAGAAGAAAGAGGGAGAGGCACATGCCGTGTCTTCCCATATTAAACGAAGACCCTCTGTGAAGAGGAAGAACGTGCGCCCTGCCGTTAGCCAACACCAGGTGGCTCATGTAAAACCTGCCTTTAGGGAAGCTCAACATTATCAACAACACCAACAATATCAACAACAGCATCGTCCGCAACAGTAGGCCTACCAGCCTCGAAACAACAACAATACCAGCACCAGCTACGATAGGAAGAGGGCCACTTTTGATCCAATTCCAATGACATATGCTGAACTCTGTCCGTCTTTGATAGATAGAAAGTTAATTACTCCACGTGACCCACCTGCTGTACCGACCAACCCTCATTGGTGGTACAAGCCTGAGCTACATTATGTATATCATTCTGGTGCTCCTGGACATGATGTGGAGAACTGCTATCCCCTGAAGACCAAGGTGCAAGACCTTGTTAGAAGTGGGATTTTGTTTTTCGAGGACGTAGGTCCTAATGTCAAGAAGAACCCATTGCCCGAGCATGGGAAAGCCGTTGTGAACATGGTCCAGGGTTTCCCTGGCAAATATAAAGTCATGTACGTCAATGATATCAGGCAATCGTTGGTCGAGATGCACAGACTGCTATATGGATACAGTCATTATGAGCATGACCATGACAGTTGCCAGGTGTGCACTATCAACGAGAGAGGATGTCGACAAGTCAGGAAGGATATCCAATAGATGATGGATCAGGGTATGATTGAGATACTTCAGAATCGAAATGAAGACGAAGTGGATGTTATTTCTCCATTATTTATAATACCAGAACCTGTTATTGTCAAATATGTTAGCAGCAAGAAGAAGGTTTCTCCCACTCTTGTGATCAAGCCAGCGGGCCCTGTCCCGTACTCTTCAGATAAAGCTGTTCCCTACAGATATAATGCAGTTGCGTTAGAAGATGGGAAGGAGGTGCCGTTTCCCTCCACTTCTGTTGTGAGTATATCAGATGTCAGTGGTGTGACCCGCAGTGGTCGTGTTTTCTCGGCGCCGTCGAAACCCCAGGATGAACTGAGAAGAACTACTATTGTTAATCCTGCCGGTCTTGTGGGGACTTCTTTGAATCCGACACTTGTTGTGAAGGGCGTTGACCCTGCTGTTGTTGATAAATCATCCAAAGCTCCCGACCTGGTTGGCCAGCATGGCATTTTGAAAGACGATTGTGATGAGATGCTGAGGCTCATCAAGAGGAGCGAGTATAATGTTGTCGATCAGCTGCTTCAATCTCCATCAAAGATATTTGTATTGTCTTTGTTGATGAATTTTGAGCCTCACCGCGAAGCTTTGCAGAGGGTGTTGGACGTGGCTTACGTGGAACACGATCTCACAATTGAGCAGTTTGATAGCATTGTTGCAAACATAACTGCTTGTAACAATTTGAGCTTCTGCGATGCTGATTTTTCTCGAGGAGGGAAAAGACTACAATTTGGCCCTACACATTTCTATGAACTGCAAGCATGATGCCTTGTCTAATGTATTGGTAGACACAGGGTCATCGCTTAATGTGTTTCCAAAATTCACTCTAGTTAAACTTTAAAAACTAGGGGCCTCCCATGAGGCAGAGTGGAGTGGTAGTTAAGGCTTTTGATGGATCGAGGAAAACTGTGATCGGTGAAGTCGAACTCCCGATCAAGATTGGACCTGGTGATTTCCAGATCACTTTCCAGGTCATGGATATCCATCCATCATATAGTTGTTTTCTTGGCAGACCATGGGTTCACAAGGCAAGCGTCGTGACATCCACCCTACACCAGAAGTTGAAGTTTGTTAAAAACAAAAAATTGGTGGTGATAGGGGGAGAGAAGGCTCTCTTGGTTAGCCATTTATCTTCATTTTCCTATATAGATGCAGAGGATGAGGTTGGGACTCTGTTCCAAGCCTTATCTATTGCTGAGCCTTCAAGGAAATGACCTTCTTCATTGGATTCCAACAATGATGTGAAGTTGGCCATTGAGCATGGTGCAATTACTGGTTTAGGACAAATGATTAAGCTGGAAGATAATAAATCTCAGGTTGGCATAGGGTATTCTTCGGGAATTTCCAACGAGCGTGGGTTGTTCCAGAGCGGAGGTTTCATCCACACTGTTGAAGATCAAGAGGTTGTTGCCATTGTGGAAGATGATGAAGAGGAAGATTCTGGTAACTTTGTCATCCCTGGAGGAGTCTGCAATAACCGGGTCGTTGTTGATGTTCTAACAGTTGTACACAAGTCCACGTAATATGTTCATTTTGTTTTAAAACCCTTCTCCCATGCCAAAAGGAGAAGTGATGACATTGTTGGCACATATTAATACAATGATATTCTTTCAAAAATTACAGGTTAAATGTTTGTTTTTCCAAATTATTTTCCCTTTTTGCTCTTTTTGCATGAAATTGGTGATCACCATAAAACCCTAAAAAGAGAATAAAATCAATCTTTTCATCTGCATAATGATTTTCCTTGTTTGATTTCTGAAATCTCTTTTATATCCAAAATCATTATGCAGGTTGATCAAACCCATTAAACATAATGATCCGACACCATCTCCCAACTTTGAGTTCCCTGTATTTGAGGCCGAAGAAGATGATGTTGAAGAGATTCCTAATGAGATTACTCATCTTCTTGAGCACGAGGAGAAGATCATTCAGCCGCATCTTGAGAATCTGGAAACAGTCAACTTGGGGTCTGAAGATTGTGTTCGTGAAGTGAAGATTAGGGCACTCCTGGAAGAGTCTGTCAAGAAGGGGTTGATAGAGTTCCTACGAGAATATGTCGACGTCTTTGCCTGGTCGTATGAAGACCTGCCTGGTCTAGATACTGATATTGTGCAACATTTACTGCCTATGAAGCCTGAGTGTGTGCCCGTGAAACAAAAGCTCAGAAGAACTCATCCTGATATGGAAGTGAAGATTAAATAAGCAGTTCAAAAGCAAATTGATGTGGGGTTTCTGGTGACTTCTACATACCCACAATGGGTGGCCAATATTGTGCCTGTGCCTAAGAAAGATGGAAAAGTCTGAATGTGTATGGACTATATAGACTTGAATAAAGCTAGTCCGAAAGATAATTTTCCTCTACCACATATTGATATGTTGGTAGACAATATAGCTAAATTTAATGTCTTCTCATTTATGGACGGATTTTCCGGTTATAATCAGATTAAAATGGCACCCGAGGATATGGAGAAGACAACATTCATCACACCTTTGGGAACATTTTGTTATCGAGTGATGCCCTTCGGTTTGAAGAACGCCGGAGCCACGTATCAACGAGCCATGACTACCTTGTTTCATGATATGATGCACAAGGAGATCGAGGTATATGTTGATGATATGATTGCGAAGTCGAAAACGGAAGTTGAACATGTTGAGCACTTGTTGAAGCTTTTCTAGCGTTTTAAGAAGTACAAACTCCGCTTGAATCCGAACTAGTGTACATTTGGAGTCCGTTCCGGCAAGTTATTGGGCTTTATTGTCAGTGAAAGAGGTATTGAAGTTGATCTTGCCAAGGTCAAAGTAATACAAGAGATGCATGCGCCCAAAACGAAGAAGCAAGTCCGAGGTTTTCTTGGCCGCTTGAATTATATTTCTAGATTTATATCCCACATGACTGCCGCATGTGAGCCTATATTCAAGCTCCTCCGGAAAGATCAGCGTCATGATTGGATCAAGGATTGCCAGAAGGCCTTTGACAATATTGTAGCGGTGTATTCGTCACTTTATGATTTATTGATTAAATCAAAAGCAAAGCATACAAAGAATCGAGTCACCACCACACTTTTATTTATCCAAAGGAATGGCTAAAAAGCGAACAAAAACCTAAGAAGTTTTACACGTAGAAAACTAATGAAAAGATCAGAGATCTGGGTAAGGAGTTAATTACGCAATGGGAAGGTGTTAGGCACCCAAAACGTCCTAGGTACTCCTAGGGAGCCCTTTTCACAACTTGTTGTATGAAATGTTATTTGTTTATGAAATATTTATTGTGCAAACATGATTGAAGGGATGAGAAAAGAATATACAAGGTATTATTTTTGTGTTTGAACGGATGAACCCGTTGCCTACGTACCTTTCCATGGAAGGTAAGGATCAAAACGCCGTAGTTCGGCTAAAAGATTTCCAAAATATGAGTGAATTGATTTTAAACAAAAGCCCTAAGGTCTTTCGTTATCCACGGGAGAAAACTCAACCTTATACAAACAACAAGTCCACCATGTGAGAAAAGCATCAACTTGCTAGTGAGGGGTTAACCCTATAATAAGCAAGGAAGTCTTACAATTCAATCACTAAGGACAAAAGGTGAGATTAACATCAACCAACTAGGATAAATTAAACCTATGGCTAATGTATGAAAACTTATCAAGAATGGACAAAGCCACAAAACAATTGAGTGAGTGAAATTAACCAATTAGGATTATTCACAAAAGTGGTCAAGATATGATTAGAATTCAATTCAAAAGAAGTATTATAAAAATGAAGTTTGAAAAATCAGAGGCTTAAGGCCTGGGTTTCTAATTTGAAATCCTGTGAAAATGTTTGCACAATAGTTTTCTTGTTTTGGGTTAACATGCAAATGGAGGTTTAAAGAAACAAAGGTGGGAGGGTGAGGAAGTAAAACTTCTTAGATGTTCACCTCTTGAGATCATATGGAAATGATTCAAGTGATTCCTTTGGAAAAGGCAACAATGCAAGTAACAGATAACAGAGAAAATGGATACCGGATGCCAATCAATGGACTTACACCAATCTCACAAAACAAAAATGGATACCAGATGCCAATCAATGGACTTACACCAATCTCACAAAACAAAATGGATATCGGATGCCAATCAATGGACTTATACCAATCTCCCAAAGCAAAAAGAAACATGGATACCAGATGCCAATCAATGGACTTATACTAGTCTCACAAAGAATGATCATAGGAAACAAATGCCAATAACTGGACTTACAATTGACTCCTCACAAGAAACAAATAACAAATGCAATAAGAGGAAACAAGTTGCCAATAAATGGTCTTACACTCGACTCCAAGGAAAGGAATGCCAATGAATGATCTTAGTTCCAAATCCCACCAGATCATAGGAAACAACTGCCAATAACTGGACTTACAATTGACTCCTCAATGGACAAACAAAGTGTCACAAAGATATGAGCAATGATTATGAAATGAGATACAAGTGATGAAGATAAATGCACAAAGGCACACATAAACAAAGATGCACAGATGAATCAAGTAAGCAAACAGACAAGTCAATTAGCACACACTATATACAATCAATTAGGCTCAAGCAAGGTTAAGCTTTACAGCCAACTGGAATGGGGTGTTTTTAGCTCTTAACCCTAACATTGAGAGTTAGGGTGAAGTAGATGAAATGGAGATGAGGGGTGTGCCTCATAGCTCTTATCCCTGGTCAGGGAGAGCTTTGAACAATGGAAAGTGTGGGAGTTTAGAAAGTTGGAACTCTTCTCCACAAATGGACTCTATAAGATCTTGGGTTAGTATTCACCATGCATCAACACATGGTGTGAGCAAGGTGAATGACACACTGAGTAGCAGGAGATGGATTACACATCTCTTTTATCTGCCAATTGCCTCATAAGAGGACTTTTCCCGCTTGGCACAAAGTTAAACAAGCACAAACATTGCCTCTTAAGGAGGGCTTCAGACAGGTGCCTACCAATAACAGTAGGTCTTCCAGACTACATGAAGATTAGAGATTATACCTAAGTGGTTAAGCAACCAAGCAAAATCAAAGTTCAAATGAACTTAAAGCAACTTAGGTACCTGTGGAAACAACTAAACAAATCAGTACAATACTCAGACAAACATACAACAGTCAATAAGCAACAGACAATCCCAATGTACAAAATGTGTAAGCCAACAGGCAAACTCAAATGAGTTAGCATCAACCTACAAGACACACAAATGTTAGTAAACAAAAGCAAACATCAATACTCAAATGATGAAGCATCATCAACTATGGAACTTGGATGTTCAACCCGAAATCAAAGCTCAAATGTAAGCAACAAACCACTAGGTCAAAGCCTAGGGTCAAATATGGAGAAAAAATTCAAACCAGGAGCTAAAATTTAACACAAAGCAACTTCAAACACACATTGACATATTCCAAAAGGTCTCATATCAAAATCATTAACCAAATGCATTTCATGATCAAGTGAAGTTCAAGACAATTTCGAAGCTCATATGTGATCAACATGAATGAAAAATTCAAATTAAAACAGAAATGATTCAAATAAATCTGGAAAAATTCATGCACATTCAAGACATCTAACATGATCAACATACAAAAAAAATAGGAGAATCAAAGATCATTTAGCATGGAAATCACATGGCACAAGTTGGACATTCAAAGGTGTGACACAAATTGTCACACCAAGTTAGCTCATGCATAAAAAACAAATGGTAATTGAGAAAAAAGTCAAACCAAAACAAAAATGTCCAGCAATTTGTCTAGATTCATCATGCAAAATTTCACATTCATTGGATAATAAACAAGCATTTCACAATAAGATAAGCAAGGCAAGGTCAAACATGCATATGTATCCAATCATCCTAGCACAAATTATTTTTCCAGCCAAGCACAACTTTGGAAATCATGATCATGAAAAACTAGACAGGATAAGGAGCATTGTGCAAAACATTGGAGTGAAATTGATGCATTTTTCTATTTTATATGATTTTTTGAAGTTGATGGAAAAATTCGAAATGAAAATGGTGATAGCATATGAAAATAAGGAGGGAAACAATAAAATGATGAAGCATTTGAATAAAAGCGCCAGCCAAGGATCGAACCATTGCGACATTCAAATTTTGGCGCTCAACATGAAACGACGCCGTATTGGCCTAAAACCCTAGCGCACATATCATCTCCAGATTTCGTAGCAAAACATGAACTCGTAGCAAACGGCATGAACATTTCGTAGCTAACCGGTAGCAATTCTGGAAAACGATGAATGTTCATAAGTTGAAGATGAAGATCATGATGATCTTCATCTGGATTTTCCAGAAAATCTCAAAACGTCCAGAAATTAACAAGAATAACACCAAACGATTCGTCATGACATATACATTCAAGATCAACAACCAAAACACGCAAAAACATCAAAACAAACTCGAATCGAAGAAAAATATTTCAACATGTCAAATGTTCAAACATCCATAACTAACTCAAAACAGCACCAAATCACACGATTCAAAGCTCAGATTCATCAGGACAAAAAGATCTACAACAACATTGCAATGGATTTTAAAATTAAGAGATTCGAATTGTGACCTCTTGAAGTGCAAAGCCTTTGAATTCACACGATCTGCAGCCTGGAAGTGTTCCAATCTACTCCATAATACTTGAAATGAAGTTTGATGAATCAATGGAAGCTCGAATGACTCTAGATCTAGCTCAAAACAGAAACTTCATTTGCATCTTCATGGACATGAACTGCACTTTTCTTCCACGAATCCAGCACAACAAACCTTGATTTCTACTAAATCCAAGCTCAGGAACAAGAATCTGAAGTTAAAATGCCATGGTATTTGGAAGAAAATTGAATTGTGAATGAGAGAAAAATTTTGAGTGAGAGACAAATTTGGATCTTGAAAATGTGAAAAATGATTAATCCCCCCAATTCTGTTAGGGTTTAGGTATTTATATGGTTTACTAATCATTTGGTTAATCCCTAATTAGTTTAGTTAATGATAATAAGGCAATTTACAAAAATCCAAATTTTGAATGTGCATGTATCATTTACACGTGAACAGTACCACTTGCTCCATTATTTTCACTTAAAATCATTTTCTAAAACCAATGGCAATGGCAAAAAGTCCTTACAATGCACCAATTTTGAATTTTGTAATTCCCCTCCAAAAAAACCATGGATTAACAAATGATCATGTGATGACAATTCATGTAATATGATGCATGATTTGGAAATTATAGGTCAAGAGGTGAATATTGCAAAAAGAACCACTCATTTTGGAGCTTTGGTTGAAAAGTTATGCTCATTTGAAGTCCCATGCACACTTTTCCATGATTTGATCATATCTCCTCAACCACACATCATATGCTCATGATCTTGGACATTTTGGAAATGGGAGAGAAAGATCTACAACTTTCATGTTCAACAAAATTTCATTTGAAGCATTCTTGAAGATGTAATATTGAGTTGAAGTTGGTCCAAAATCTTTCTATTTTTGGAAAGCTCAAATTATAGGTCACTTTCTATTTTTGGAAATTTTTGACTGGACCTCAAATTCTTCAATGTGAGTGTTTGAAATGTCAAATGAGACTTGTTTGAACATGAATGAAGTATTTCTAATCACTTCCCATCTCCAAATCCACAGTTGACCTTGCAGTTGACTTTCTAAGTCTTCAGATGATCTGAGAATGTTCTGATGAGATTCAAGCCTCTACCACTTGGGATTTTGCTTCAAAATGACATCACAATTCATATGAACTCTTGATAATGATCATGGGGTCCAAATCTCAAGAATTACCACCATCTATTGCTCAATGAATGCTTTCAATTGTCTTGACCTGTTAATGCTTCATCTGCAAGACAAAGGTTAGATGACATATTTTTGTACTTTTGGTTAGTGATAAAAAGAAAAACAATGATACACAAATGCAAGGAATGCTTGGTGATCAAGAATCACTCTCAAAAAGATCCTCACCCACAAGGAAGGAAGCAAGGTGTCCAATGATCCTTGAGGCAATGCAATGATATGATATGATGCCATGAGGGATCTTAGGGACAAAATTGGGGTCTTACAAGTATCAAAGAGTATTTGTCTGAGCCTCCGATTCTGTCTCCGCCTGTTGAAGGAAGACCCTTGATTATGTACTTAATTGTGCTTAATGACTCCATGAGTTGTGTCCTTGGTCAGCAAGATGAATCAGGGAATAAAGAATGTGCCATATATTACTTGAGTAAGAAGTTCACTGATTGTGAGTCTCGATATTCAACGCTTTAGAAAACATGTTGTGCTTTGGGTTGGGCCGCTAAGCGTTTACGCCAGTATATGTTAAATCATACGACTTGGTTGATATCCAAAATGGATCCAATCAAGTATATCTTTGAGAAGCCTGCTTTAACTGGGAGGATTTCCCGTTGGTGTAACACCCTTCTAAAATACCCCAAATATTTAATAACAACAACAAATATATATATATATCAGAGTAATCATGCACCAAGGGTGTCACACAACACTTCACACATTTCACCATAAAAATCAGTCATACTCATTATTTAATTCGACATAAACACTTCTTGCAAAATACGCAGCGGATAAAGATCATTCAACATATGTAATACATTACACAGAAAATTATTCAACAAGTTAAAACATCCCGTCCCGATGTTACATCTATCAGAGCATGACCCACTAAGGAGACCACACTAGACTCCAAGCACTAGCTTCTACTCACTCACTGCTCGTTACCTGAAAAATAGTTGTAAGGGTGAAATCCTCAATCGATATAATAAGCATTATAAATCATCATGTAATGCTAAGTAAATTTACACGTTAATCACCCTAATCATATCATGCATTCAGTAACGGCACATCAACTCAAATATCATACTCAATAACAACGTAAAATGCAACTCAATAACAACATAAAATGCAACTCAATGAGACTCGACTCGTCATGCATGTGGTACCAATCGGAGTAAAACTCCCAACTTAAAATCATTGCCATTTTATTGGCATCAAGGCATAAGCCTTCAACTTTCAACTTAAAATTTGCCAATCCAGGCCAACGTGGTGTGAGCAAAGCTCCATCAAGGCGTAAGCCTTCAACTTTCAACTTAAAATTTGCCAATCCAGGCCAACGTGGTGTGAGCAAAGCTCCATCAAGGCGTAAGCCTTCAACTTTCAACTTAAAATTTGCCAATCCAGGCCAACGTGGTGTGAGCAAAGCTCCGACTTAATGCATATGAATGTACATGGCATACACGACTTTACAAGTCCGACAACATAATAATAATAGCAACACAACAAGGTTTTCAACATAATCAACTTATAATCAACTTTGGCTCATCAAGCCTACAACTCAGTATTTTTAACAACTTTCCGTACACGGAACAACTTAACAACTCAGTCATACTTGCATCGACACTTTATAACACAAACCCAACAAATTTTACTCATCAAAATTGACTACAATATTACTTCATAACATAACTCAATCCCTACTATGTCACACACCAACCTAGGCAAATCACCAATTATGCTCACAACATTAAAATATCAATTTTTCACTTTTCCAACAGTGTTAACCGGTTAACGCCCTGGGTTAACCGGTTAACGCAGGACAAAAATACACTTTCTGGCAAAACGCAACAGTGTTAACCGGTTAACGCCCTGGGTTAACCGGTTAACACAGGCAAAACAGCACATTTTCACAAAATATAACAGTGTTAACCGGTTAACGCCCTGGGTTAACCGGTTAACGCAGACAAAACAGCAGTTCCTGCGCTAACACAAAGCAGAATGCAGAATTCTCCGCATTTTCCGCCGTTGGAGGACTTCCGGACCTCCGATTCCAATTCCGTAAAAAGCTATACGTTCGGAAATTCACAACTAACCCAAACACATATTCAATTACAGCCTAAACACAGTTTCATCCAACGTAATTTTCCAGCATTCATAATCCCAATTAGGGTCAATTCAACGGCTATCACTACCCATGACATGTTAATCTATAATACCCATTAAACGACGATAAACCCCCCTTACCTGAGATAATCCGGCAATCTCTAAGCTTCAAGCTTTTCCGTTCTTCAACCTTTGCTCTCTAGCTCTTCCTCTTTGCCCTTTTCTCCTCTTCTCTGCAGCTTCTCCGTTTTCACGTAAAACCCTTTTACAAAATGAAAACTTTTTTTCCTTATTCCAACTTATATATTTTCCAAATAATTATTATTCCAAATAATAATAATAATAATAATCCAATAATTCAATTTATTTAATTAAATTATTAAATATATTATTAACTTAATTTAAATAATCCTCTTATTTAATTCGGGGTGTTACAACTCTCCCCTACTAAAAGAGTTTTCGTCCTCGAAAACATACCTCAAGCAAATAACTCTGGATAAGACTCTTTCATCTGACTCTCCAGTTCCCAAGTCACATTGCCACCTGCTGGTCCTCCCCAAGCTACTTTCACTAAGGCAATCTCTTTACCCCGCAACTGCTTCAACTCTCGATCCTCAATCCTCATAGGCGATATTTCAACAGTCAGGTTATCCCTCACCTGTACATCATCTACTTGGATCACATGCGACGGATCATGAATGTACCTCCTCAACTGAGACACATGAAAAACCTCATGCAAATTCGCAAGTGACGGCGGTAAAGCGATACGATAGGCTACCTCTCCTATCCTCTCCAAAATCTGATAAGGACCAATAAATCGAGGTGTCAACTTCTTTGACTTCAAAGCTCGACCAACCCCAGTTATCGGAGTAACATGAAGAAACACGTGATCTCCCTCTCAGAACTCAAGTGACTTCCTCCTCTTATCATGATAACTCTTCTGACGACTCTGAGCAATTCTCGTCTTCTCCTGAATCATCTTAATCTTTTCTGTAGTTTGTTGAACAATTTCTGGTCCAACCACAACACTCTCACCGGACTCATACCAACATAACGGTGTCCGACATCTCCTACCATACAAAGCTTCAAACGGTGCCATACCAATACTCGAATGAAAACTATTGTTGTAGGTAAACTCAATCAAAGGTAAATAACAATCCCAAGCACCTCCCTTCTCCAAAACACAAGCTCTCAAAAGATCCTCTAGTGACTGAATCGTCCTCTCAGTCTGACCATCAGTCTGCGGGTGATATGCAGAGCTCAATCTCAGTTTAGTTCCCAAAGCCCTCTGCAAACCTTCCCAGAATTTCGATGTAAATCTAGGATCTCTGTCCGAAACAATACTCGACGGAATACCATGCAAACTTACAATTTTCTCAACATACAACTCAGCTAATCTCTCTAACGGATAGTCCATTCTGATCGGAATGAAATGAGCCGACTTTGTCAATCTGTCCACAATCACCCAAATGGCTTCAAAATTCTTAATTGTCCTCGGTAAACCAGAAACAAAATCCATATTGACACTATCCCACTTCCACTCTGGAATAGCCAACGGTTGCATTAGCCCAGACGGCTTCTGATGCTCAATCTTTGACTTTTGACAAGTCAAACAGGAATAAACAAAACTCGCAATTTCTCTTTTCATTCCCGGCCACCAAAATAACTTTTTCAAATCATGATACATCTTCGTAGCTCCAGGATGAATACTCAGACCACTACGATGTCCTTCCTCAAGAATACTCTTCTTAAGTTCGGTAACATCCGGAATACACACCCGATTACCAAATTTCAAAACACCATTCTCATCAACTCTGAATTCGCCACCTTGACCTTGATTCACTAGAGTCAACTTATCAACCAAAAGCACATCGGATTTCTGACCCTCTCTGATCTCATCCAGAATACCACTTGTTAACTTCAACATTCCCAATTTAACACTATTGTGAGTACTCTCACACACCAAACTCAAGTCTCTAAACTGCTCAATTAAATCCAATTCCTTAACCATTAGCATAGACATATGTAATGATTTCTGACTCAATGCATCAGCCACTACGTTTGCTTTACCCGGATGGTAATTCAAACCAAAGTCATAATCCTTCAGAAACTCTAACCATCTTCTCTGTCTCATATTCAGCTCTTTCTGATCAAACAAATACTTTAAACTTTTATGGTCACTGAAAACCTCAAATCTTGACCCGTACAAGTAATGCCTCCATAACTTCAGAACAAACACCACAACCGCCAACTCTAAATCGTGCGTCGGGTAGTTCCTCTCATGAACCCTCAGCTGTCTTGAAGCATAAGCTATAACCTGCTTATTCTGCATCAACACGCCACCCAAACCCAACAATGAAGCATCACAGTAAACTTCAAATGGTTCCGACGGACTCGGTAATATCAGAATAGGAGCAGTAGTTAACCTTCTCTTTAACTCTTGGAAACCTCCTTCACATTTTGAGTCCCAAACAAACGCTTGCCCCTTCCTGGTTAACATCGTCAATGGTAACGCCAACTTAAAAAATCCTTCAATGAACTTCCTATAATAACCAGCCAAACCAAGGAAACTTCGAATCTCAGCAACAGACTTCGGAGCTTCCCACTTAGATACCGCTACTATCTTAGAAGGATCAACAACAACTCCACCTCTTGAAATCACATGACCAAGAAAACTTACCTCTCCTAACCAAAATTCACACTTGGACAGTTTAGCAAATAACTTCTTTTCTCGTAGAACTTCCAAAACCACTCTCAAATGTTCAGCATGCTCTTCTTCAGATTTCGAATACAGCAAAATATCATCAATAAACACCACAACAAACTTGTCTAGGTACGGATGGAAAATCCTATTCATATACTCCATAAATACTCCAGGCGCATTAGTCACACCAAAAGGCATTACAGAATACTCATAATGTCCATACCTTGTTCTGAAAGCAGTCTTCTGAATATCCTCGGTTTTCACACGGATCTGATGATACCCAGATCTCAAATCTATTTTGCTGAACACACTCGCACCAACCAACTGATCCATCAAATCATCAATCCTCGGCAAAGGATACCGATTCTTGATCGTCACTTTATTCAGTTGCCTGTAGTCCACACACAACCTCATAGTACCTTCTTTCTTCTTAACCAACAACACTGGTGCACCCCACGGTGACACACTCGGACGAATAAATTTCTTATCCAACAGATCTTCCAACTGACTCTTCAATTCAGCTAACTCAACAGCAGACATACGGTACGGAGCCATCGATATCGGCCTAGTACCAGGTACCAAATCAATCGAGAACTCCACTTCGCGCTCTAGCGGTAATTCATTCACCTCTTCCGGAAACACATCAGGAAAATCACACACCACGGCTAGACCGCCAATCACCAGTTTATCTTTAGCCTCCAAAGTCGCTAACAGCATAAACAACTCTGCTCCATCAGCTACTTCCTCATTCACTGCCTTGCTGATAAAAACAAACTCTTTCCCTCCTCAATCTCAGGAAAGACCACCGTCTTATCAAAACAGTTGATAGAAACTCGGTTAAACACCAACCAGTTCATACCCAGAATAACATCAATCTGCACTAGTGGAAGACACACTAGGTCCATCCCAAAGTCTCTACCAAAAATACTCAAAGGACAATTTAAACAAACTGAAGTAGTAGTCACTGAACCCTTCGCAGGAGTCTCAATTACCATACTACCCAACAGCTCAGATATCTCTAACTTAAGTTTCACAGCACAATCCAAAGATATAAAGGAATGAGTCGCACCTGTGTCAATAATAGCTACAAGAGGAAAGCCATTAATATAACACGTACCACGGATAAGTCTGTCCTCACTGGAGGTTTGAGTTCCGGTCAATGCGAACACCTTCCCAGTTTGAGATTTCTTTGGCTTCTGACACTGACTTCCAATATGCCCTTCTTCGCCACAATTAAAACAAATCACTTCCTTGTGCTTGCAATCAGCTATTGCATGACCAGTCTTACCACAACGAAAACATCTCTTTACTTCAGCAGTGCATACATTACTCTTATGACCAACCTGACCACATTTGAAGCAAACTATACCAGCAGGAGCACCTCCCCCACTAGCTCTCTGAGTCGGAGCAGCTCTTTGCTTCCCTTTTCCCACTGGGGCATCATACGGCTTGCCACGGTTTTGATGTTGCTTGCCTCTGCGATCACTGACAACCTTGTAATGAGCATTATTATCTTCCTCAAATATCCTGCAGCTATCAACCAATTCAGTAAAAATGCGTATCTTCTGATACCCAACAGCCTTCTTAATTTCAGAGCGCAGTCCGTTTTCAAACTTGAGGCACTTTGAAAATTCAGCACCAGCACCAGTGTAATGAGGATAAAATTTGGACAGCTCCACAAATTTTGCAGCATAATCAGTGACAAACATGTTTCCTTGCTTCAGCTCAAGGAACTCAATTTCCTTCTTACCACGGACATCTTCCGGGTAATACTTTCTCATGAATTCCCTACGGAATACATCCCAAGTAATGACTTCACCTGCCACGGTCAACCTCTCGTGAGTTTCTAGCCACCAGTCATCAGCTTCGACTGCTAGCATGTGAGTACCATACCGAACCTTCTGAGCTGGAGTGCAATCCATAACACGGAAGATTCTCTCAATCTCTTTCAACCATCCCAAGGCTGCATCTGGATCATGCTTCCCTTTAAACACCGGCGGATTCTCTCTCTGAAAAGTCGCCAAGCTACGTGATCCAGCATCACCACCAGCATTTGGCAAGTTCTGCACAGCTTGTGCCATCGCTTGCATTGTGGCAGCCATTGCAGCGTCATTCCTTCCAGCCATTTCAACTTATCACTACAACACAACTTAAAAGTTAGACTAGTAACAATTACACAATTGTTAGACAGTAACGACACGACAACTGGCCGGACAGACCAACCAGGCTCTGACCTGCTCTGATACCACTAATGTAACACCCTTCTAAAATACCCCAAATATTTAATAACAACAACAAATATATATATATCAGAGTAATCATGCACCAAGGGTGTCACACAACACTTCACACATTTCACCATAAAAATCAGTCATACTCATTATTTAATTCGACATAAACACTTCTTGCAAAATACGCAGCGGATAAAGATCATTCAACATATGTAATACATTACACAGAAAATTATTCAACAAGTTAAAACATCCCGTCCCGATGTTACACCTATCAGAGCATGACCCACTAAGGAGACCACACTAGACTCCAAGCACTAGCTTCTACTCACTCACTGCTCGTTACCTGAAAAATAGTTGTAAGGGTGAGTTCCTCAATCGATATAATAAGCATTATAAATCATCATGTAATGCTAAGTAAATTTACACGTTAATCACCCTAATCATATCATGCATTCAGTAACGGCACATCAACTCAAATATCATACTCAATAACAACGTAAAATGCAACTCAATAACAACATAAAATGCAACTCAATGAGACTCGACTCGTCATGCATGTGGTACCAATCGGAGTAAAACTCCCAACTTAAAATCATTGCCATTTTATTGGCATCAAGGCATAAGCCTTCAACTTTCAACTTAAAATTTGCCAATCCAGGCCAACGTGGTGTGAGCAAAGCTCCATCAAGGCGTAAGCCTTCAACTTTCAACTTAAAATTTGCCAATCCAGGCCAACGTGGTGTGAGCAAAGCTCCATCAAGGCGTAAGCCTTCAACTTTCAACTTAAAATTTGCCAATCCAGGCCAACGTGGTGTGAGCAAAGCTCCGACTTAATGCATATGAATGTACATGGCATACACGACTTTACAAGTCCGACAACATAATAATAATAGCAACACAACAAGGTTTTCAACATAATCAACTTATAATCAACTTTGGCTCATCAAGCCTACAACTCAGTATTTTTAACAACTTTCCGTACACGGAACAACTTAACAACTCAGTCATACTTGCATCGACACTTTATAACACAAACCCAACAAATTTTACTCATCAAAATTGACTACAATATTACTTCATAACATAACTCAATCCCTACTATGTCACACACCAACCTAGGCAAATCACCAATTATGCTCACAACATTAAAATATCAATTTTTCACTTTTCCAACAGTGTTAACCGATTAACGCCCTGGGTTAACCGGTTAACGCAGGACAAAAATACACTTTCTGGCAAAACGCAACAGTGTTAACCGGTTAACGCCCTGGGTTAACCGGTTAACGCAGGCAAAACAGCACATTTTCACAAAATATAACAGTGTTAACCGGTTAACGCCCTGGGTTAACCGATTAACGCAGACAAAACAGCAGTTCCTGCGCTAACACAAAGCAGAATGCAGAATTCTCCGCATTTTCCGCCGTTGGAGGACTTCCGGACCTCCGATTCCAATTCCGTAAAAAGCTATACGTTCGGAAATTCACAACTAACCCAAACACATATTCAATTACAGCCTAAACACAGTTTCATCCAACGTAATTTTCCAGCATTCATAATCCCAATTAGGGTCAATTCAACGGCTATCACTACCCATGACATGTTAATCTATAATACCCATTAAACGACGATAAACCCCCCTTACCTGAGATAATCCGGCAATCTCTAAGCTTCAAGCTTTTCCGTTCTTCAACCTTTGCTCTCTAGCTCTTCCTCTTTGCCCTTTTCTCCTCTTCTCTGCAGCTTCTCCGTTTTCACGTAAAACCCTTTTACAAAATGAAAACTCTTTTTCCTTATTCCAACTTATATATTTTCCAAATAATTATTATTCCAAATAATAATAATAATAATAATCCAATAATTCAATTTATTTAATTAAATTATTAAATATATTATTAACTTAATTTAAATAATCCTCTTATTTAATTCGGGGTGTTACAGTTGGCAGATGTTGTTATCTGAGTATGACATTGAGTACCGAGTTCAAAAAGCTATTAAAGGTAGTATCTTGGCTGACCACTTGGCACGTCAACCAATTGAAGATTATCAGTCTGTTCAGTACGACTTCCCTGATGAGGAGATTCTGTATTTGAAGATGAAAGATTGCGATGAGCCTAGGCTTGATGAAGGGCCAGAGCCTGGTTCCCGATGGGGTATGGTATTCGATGGCGTTGTTAATCAATATGGAAATGGTATTGGGGTAGTGATTATTACTCCTCAGGGCACACATTTTCCTTTTATAGCAAGGCTAACTTTCAAATGCACGAATAACATGGCAGAGTATGAGGCCTGTATTATGGGTTTGGAAGAGTGTATTGATCTTAGGATCAAACATCTTGATGTTTATGGTGATTCGGCCCTTGTTGTTAATCAGATTAAGGGTGAATGGGAGACGAATCAGCCTGGCCTCATCCCATACAAAGATTATGCGAGGAGGATTTCAACTTTCTTTACTGAGGTTGACTTCCATCATATTCCTCGAGATGAGAATTGGATGGCAGATGCTCTTACTACGCCTGCTTCAATGATTGTGGTGAAATATTGGAATGTAGTCCCGAATATCACTGTAATGCGCTTGGATAGACCAGTTCATGTATTTGCAGTTGAAAAAGTGAAAGATGATAAGCCATGGTATTTTGATATCAAATGCTTTCTCCATAGTCAGATTTACCCGCCTGGGGCATTTGTTAAAGATAAGAAGACTTTGAGGAGATTATCTAGCCGTTTCTACCTTAATGGTGATGTGCTTTATAAGAGGAATTTTGACATGGTTTTGCTCAGATGCGTGGATAGACACGAAGCAGACATGTTGATGACTGAAGTCCATGAGGGTTCATTTGGTACTCATTCCAATGGACATGCCATGGCAAAGAAGATGTTGAGAGCAGACTATTATTGGCTGACAATGGAGTCTGATTGATGCAGATACGTGAAGAAATGCCACAAGTGTCAGATTTATGCGGATAAGATTCATATTCCCCCGACACTTCTGAATGTTATTTCCTCACCATGGCCTTTATCTATGTGGGGAATTGACATGATTGGCATGATAGAGCCTAAGGCGTCGAACGGTCACGATTTTATTCTCGTAGCAATTGATTACTTCACCAAGTGGGTTGAAGCGGCGTCATATCAAAATGTGACCAGGCATGTGGTTGTGAAGTTTATCAAGAATCAACTCATATGACAATATGGTGTGCCAGACAAGATCATTACTGATAATGGATCTAACTTGAACAATAAGATGATGAAAGAGCTGTGTAGCGAGTTCAATATTGCGCATCATAATTCTTCTCCTTATAGACCCAAGATGAATGGGGTTGTTGAAGCTGCTAACAAGAACATCAAGAAGATTATCCAGAAGATGGTTTTTACTTACAAAGATTGGCATGAGATGCTGCCGTTTGCTCTGCATGGCTATCGTACATTTGTCCGCACTTCAACAGGGGCAACCCCTTTCTCCCTTGTATATGGCATGGAGGTTGTGCTCCCCGTGGAGGTTGAGATCCCATCATTGAGAGTCCTGGTAGAAGCCAAGTTGACTGAGGCTGAATGGGTTCAGAGTCGTTATGACCAACTGAATTTAATTGAAGAGAAGAGAGTAACAACCATGTGTCATGATCAGTTGTATCAACAAAGGATGAAGAAAGCCTTTGATAAGAAGGTCAAGCCTCGTGTGTTCCGAGAAGGTGACCTCGTACTCAAGAAAGTTTTGTCTTTCGCGCCCGATTCCAGGGGCAAGTGGACTCCAAACTATGAAGGTCCATATGTTGTTAAGAGAGCCTTTTCATGTAGTGCTTTGATGCTTACAACTATGGATGGGGAGGATTTCACTCGTTCTGTGAATTCAGATGCAGTCAAGAAATACTTCGCCTAAAATAAAAACAGAGTAGCTCGCTAAGTTGAAAACCCGAAAGGGCGACTTAGGCAAAAATGAGCGTCTCGGTGGATTGAAAACCCGAAAGGGTGGTCCAGGAAAAAGTTAGAGACATAAAAAGTGAATATATATCCCGCTAGATTGAGTACCTCACCTTGGGGCAATCTAGGAAAAAATTAAGGATCTGGCAAGTAACTGCATCTTGACAAAACGTTGTTCTACAAGCTGTCGTCTGTCAAAGATTCTCGCTCAGACATCGTTAACCGAAACTTCAAATACATTGGATTCAGAGTTGGTGGATTAATGGTCATTATGTTAAATGTAGCCTTTTTCCAATATATATCACCAATTTCAAATTTGTAAAGATCCATGGAGTCTCGCCATTTTTGCGGACTACCATTCCATCAAATAAATTTGAGCCTTTATCCAATTCTTTGCACTCTTATTTGTTTCTGTTTAACAAATGTTGGCATGTTTTAATTGATAAATATCATTTTTTTAAACAAATAAAGTTTTTATAAACTGTTTTTAAACAAAGTGAACATTCACAACGACTGAAAGGATAAATGGAATGTCTTCAGTTCTCTCCCAAGGATAGTTCGATCTCCAACAGGGTAATATATTTGTTCATATTTCTGACATGATTGTATCCTTTTCATCATCTTTCAGGTTGTCTCCTCAGTGAACACAGAGAAGGATAATACATCATCAAGTCCCCAGAGAGTTTGGAGTTTTGGCCTTGATCTTTTTACAGATGTGTATACCTCTATCTCAAACATCCTTAACTCCCCAAGGAGTCTGAGTCTAGCATTTGTGTTTTATCAATTACATGGTTGTCATCCCTTGAGTGGACTGACCTAAAATCCCTTATAGATTGATAAAAGTTGATATGCTATCTATTCTTAAGGAAGTTGGTTTTCCCCCAGCATAAACGGAAATCTCCAGCAGAGTGAGCAGGAATTCCCAACACGAGTAGAAGTCCTCAGCAGAGTGAGCACGTGTTCCCTACATGGTTACCTTTCAGATATCTCCTCAGCAATATTTGCCTAGAGTAGTTGGTGAAGGGTTTATTCCCCTTTTTCATCCCTGGCATGGCGCGTGTTGATGGAGAATTCAGCCAAGACAGTTCCCCTGGAGATACTTGTAGTTAGCCCTAGCAGGTTGGCTTGGAGACTCTCCCCAGCAAGTTTAGCTTACAACTCATCCTCAGTAGGGTTGCTCACAGCTGACTGTCCCTGGTTGGATCGCCTACAGTCTATCCCCAGTGGGGTTTCCTGATCAGATCCTGATAATTTGTTTTCCCCTCCTTATTGGAAAGTTTCCTCCTAGCAGAGCTGATGGTGAAGATGTTGTTTCCTTCCCCAGCGGAGCAGTGGTTCTCAGTCCTCCTAGCAAAGATATCTCTCCAGCGGATGAGAATGTTTTGTTTTGATTATTAGAACTCTTGTTTGGTGGTTGTTCCCCACAGAGTTTCATATCATCCCTTGATAAGTTCCTCAATAGAGTTCCTTCTACACGGATCTTATCCGTATTGGATTCCCCAGTAAAGTTTCCTCTACATCGGATCTTTTGTCTGTTCAGCAACAAATCCCTAGAGGTGACGTTGTATGTTCCCCAGCTGACTTTGCCTGATCCTAGTTTGACATTGGTGTCCCCTCCGAGTGGAAGACATTTTCCAGTATTGAGGAATTTTGAGGAAGATGTGTTGTTTCCTTCCCTAGTGGATCAATTTGTTCCTTCTCCCGGTAGTAGATATGTTTCTTCAGCGGTTAGAAGAGAATGCTTGATTGATGTGTTTCTGTTTGGTGGTTGTTCCCCACAAAATTTCATATTATTTCCTGATAAGATCCCCCAGTAGAATTCTTCTATGACAGATCTTATCAATTTCTCTGTGTATTCCCGAGAATTGTTGGAAGATCCCCGACAGTTGATAGCTGTGACCTTTTGCTGATCCCCAGCAGCGATCTTTGATCCTCAGCAGTGGTCTTTGTCTCTGGCGGTGATTGGTGTCTCCTGGTATTTGTTGCTCCCCACCAGATTTGATTTCTCCTGTGGGCTTGGCCTTTATCTTGTGAGATGTTATACCGGATATCCGTCCATTGATTCTTGGACCTGTTTGTGTTAGATGTGTCTGTTTATCAGCATTAATCATACATAAACCATGCATATACATGCATAATTATAGCATTCAGATATTCATGTTGCATTCTTTGCCATATATCTTTGCTTGTTATCTCCTGCTATTGGTGAAATGTTCTTCCCCAAGCAGATGTTTGTGTCTGATCTCTCCATATACAGTCAGCCCTATAGGCAGAAAATGTCTATCTTTCCTTCATCATTCCCCATTGAGTTATGTCCTCGTGGATGATTGTTATTTCAGTTTCCTTCATAGATATGTATTGGGATGGAATTACTCCCCTGAGTTATATCCTCATTGGGCTGAGTCTTGTTCTATTGTGTCTCTCTAGTTTGTTCCTAGATTGACTCCTTTCTTGTTATTTCCCCTGCAGTTCCCTGTGGTTTAGTTGTTCACTTGCTCAGTAACCAGTAATTGTTCATCTTTCCCCAGCGGATCTTTGTGGCCTTCTACCCAGTAATCGGTAGTTGTAAGTCCTTATTTCTGTGGTTTTCTACCTAGTAACCGGTAGATGTAATCCCCTCTTTGTTGGTTATCATTATCCAATATTCGGTATTGATATTCCTTCAATTTTGAGTATACTACCTGTCGCAACTGGGCGAAAAAACAACCGGCGAGGAAAAAGAACAGAAGTGTCGCCACCGTTCGTTATTTATCCCAAAGGAGGGAAAGGAAATGATTGAAGAAAACCTGAAGAGAAGGAAAAGACAAGGTCTCGCAACCAAATCTAGGGTTCGGGAGTCGATTATGCGAAGGGAAGGTATTAGCAGCCCTACGCATCCGTAGTACTCTACGGGATCCACTCTTGTTGTTCTAGTCTAAAGGGTGTAGGTTTATCTAAGGTACTATCTGCTAAAAAAAGGTCAAAAGAAAATGAAAATGACTCGCAAGGATGTCGCATCCACTGCCTTCGTATCTCATCTGAACATGAGAATCAAAGTCTTCGTGCTCGATAAGACATCGCGTCTTATGCCTACGTATCTCATCTAGAATGAGAATCAGAGCAAAACGTAGTTCAACTATCTACGGGAACAAGGGTCTCGATTGCAACTAGGGCAAGAGAAAAGAATCGCAGCAAGGGCGAAAACAAGCAAGGATTAGTTGTTAATCGTCAGTGAAAACTCGGCAAGACCTCGCGTCTCGTGCCTACGTATCTCATATGAACATGAGAATCATAGTTGTCGTAGTTCGACTAACTAGGGGTTAAGGATTGCCATCTGAACATGGACTTACAAAAGAGGACACCATCTGTGTCAAAGGAAGGTGGGTAATATGTTCAACGTCCTAGCAGTAGGTGTCGCAGCTCGCTGAATCGAGTCTTAAGCAGTTACCTCTTTGCAATAGAACGGACTGACATGCCACAAGATCGGAGACGCACGGAAGGTCTAAAAGTGGGGAAGCTCTGCCCTAGAGTTGTCATCCAATGTGGACCTATGTGTTAGGATTTATAGGGGGAACATCTAACTAATTTTAGCATGCAAAGAATAAGGGAATTCTACTTATGTTATCATACAAAGGGTTCTACCTAATGGGTGCTACCTAAACGGAACAAGAGTCGACGGATGGAGCAAGGAGAGGAGCCACGGATAAGAGTAGATGGCGATGCCTGAGGCAATCTACTTACAGGTAGATGGTGATGCCTGAAGCAATTGACTTACAAGAGGATAAATGAATACATGTTGGTTCTGTTATGTTTTGAAAATGATTACTCGACGTTGGATCGAGCTTTTAATCTTGTTTTGAAATGATTATCGGATGTTCGTTTTAATTCTTTTATTAACAGATGAATAAAGAGTGAAAGAAATAAATATTATACACTTCATAGGAGAGGGGTACATTTGTTATGAATGGGGATGGTCCATGGCAATCACCCAATAAGAATATATGCCTCATACATCATACAAGTAGGCAACAATTGTCAAACAATAAGAATATAGGCCTTAATCACCATACAAGTAGGCAACAGTTATCAATCAAATCAGATAAATAAACAGGTATATAATCAGATCAAAGAATCAAAGAATGAAATAATGGAGCATTAAACAAGGCATGAGAAGTATGAACATGTTAAACAATCAGGCATGGATGAAAGAAACAAGTATAACAGATGACAAATGAATCAGACAGATGAAAAGAAATGCGCAAAAGGGTTCACTGAATAATTTAATCAGGAAATGAGGTGAGGATCAAATAAAATCAAGATATAAGGCCTCTAATACATGGCATATGAGATGAACAAGGTAGGATCAAAAGATCTCTTCAATAGCCATAAGCAAAAGTCAAACATCGCTCATAAAGAAGTCAACTGAAAAATCGAACCAACTTAATAATTATAAAATAAATAGAAAATTAATCAAGAAAATTATGAAAAATTAAACTAAATGAGCTGGGGTCAGGACATCATCATCCCCCAAAAAGATTTTAAAAATAATGAAAATTGGTGCATGAATAAAATGAAATAAAACAAAGGTCAAAACAAAAGTCAACCAACCAAACTAGGTCAAAAATAAATCCAAAATAAATTGAAAATGGGAAATAAAATTCCAAGAACGGGTCAGGTTGACCATGGGACAGTGGTCAACCTTCATCCCAAAAATCAAGAACTAAGAATAATCCTAAGTCATGAAAATAAAATCAAGAAATAAATGTGTGTTAAAATGAACCATTTGGAAAGAATGATTAAAATAAAATATTAGCATTAAATAACTATGAAAATAAAAATTAAATAAGACATTAAGAAATGTGGAAAATATTTTTGGGAATTTTTATGAACAAAAAAAAAATTTATTAGTTAAAATTAAAACAGAAAAAAAATAAAAATTAAAAAGAAAATGAAAATGGAAGTGAATTGGTATTGATGGGCCAGGCGGGGGGTGTTGAAAGCAGAAAGAGGAAGGCCCAAGGTCCACAACCATTATATCCAGCGTGACACATATTAAAATGACATTTTAATAAAAAAAATCATGTAACATAATATCAATTGGTCATGTCCACTTAAGTGACTAAAGGACAAAACAAGCATGCACGGCCAGGATTAAAAGATGCGCCTTGGATCCAATGGTTCATAAGGCGACACGTCATCGTCTTCTTCCACAAACCAAAACCCTAATGACATGCATGCAGAAATGCGTGAAAACGCAGTGGATTTTTCCAAACTTCCACTCAATAATACAAGCACTATAATGCACCAAATGCCATGAAATAAAAACCAAATATCAAGTACGAAATGTGTAGATTAACATGGTGACTTTGTTTGAGTAAAACTATGACTTAATCATGGAGCAATGTTGTCAAAAAGGTGACAACATGGGCACGGGCTAGAGCAAAAACTCAGCTGCACAAATCAATATCATAGACATTGCCTCGTGTTGAGGGCTTCACAAGTACATGATTGGCATGGTAATGATGATGAGCATGGTAAGCAAGCATATAAATAGCATGGTGAATAATAACAAGTATAGGTATATCAACACATGGCCATGGAAGAGAAGCGAGAGGGTTACCCAGTGGATGTTAGGTCCACTGCCTCTTGATTGTGGAGAGAATGGAAGAATATGATGCTTCCTTCTTGGTGCTTCAAAGCTTTAACTTGAGACCTTGATGAAAACAAATCTCTAATGCTCCTGCCTTGCCTTGCTCGAAAATTCACCAATGCCTTTTAGGTTTAGGGTTACCGGCTTTTAAATATGGTGGATCAAATGTTTAATGGGCTTCGAAATCCATGTTGTCCATAATGCAAAGTGAGGTGTATTAGGAATGGACACATGAGGTTTGTGTTATTTTGGGCCAAACTTAAGTGAGTGAATATCCAATGCATGGCCAAGTGAGGTAACAAAAACGTGGGCTGGTTTGTGCAATATGCATGGTTGGTTTGGTAAGCAAGAAAACATTCCAAGGTGGTGACTTTATGGCCATGTAACTTGATGATCAAGTCACCAAATGATGAAATAATGCAAACAGTAGCAAGACCTCATGGAATGTGTCATCTTTCATGTTTAGAACAAGTTGAAATGATGAATAGAAGAAGGTGAAAAATGGCCCTCAAGTTCAGGTTTCACCATGCACAACTTGTTGGGCAAGTTTGGCCTAAAATATGCCTAGAAAATCAACTCATGGTGCCCACTTTAGGTAAATGTACCTCTCAAACCATGGATCCAAATGAGATGATTCCAAAAGGATGTGAAAGAGGACATGGTAAGGTACAATTGTTGTGAAGAAAACATTTTCCTTTGATTCCTTGAAGTGCAAGAAAACTGGCCAAGAAGTCTTGACAAACTTTGAAGATTTTGAGACTTAGAAATTTTTCTAAGTGTCCTAAAAATATGTCCCACTTTAACTAAGCATAACTTTCTCAATCTTGATCCAAATTGAGCAAACTTTATATTTATAGAACGCTTGAAACAAGAGGAACAACTTTCAGGTTGGAGAAATTTTCATATGGACCTTTTATCTTGATGGAAAATGGGCTTAAAGTGAGTGCAACAAACATGAAAACTTGCCCTAAATGGAAAGTCAACCATTTCCAAATTAAGTAACTTTTCCAATTCCTGATTAAATGATGAATCCATGATCAAACCTTGATCAAATTTCACATGTAGGATACCCTAGGCATGTATTTTGAGATTCCACTCTCAAAATGTCAGGAGTTGACTTTTCTGGCCCCACAGTTGACTTTTCCCAAACTGTTTGATTCCCGATTCCAGTGATCAATTGAAGCCCCTCTCGCTCAAATAAAGAGCTGATTTTTTGTATATAGACCCTTGTGGACATATGGAGGGCCATGGAAAAGAGTTTCACCCAAGGAATCAGAAATAAACTGATTTTATACCAAACCCTAGTTTTAGGGAAAAATTGATCAGGAACTGATTGCACTGCTTGCCAATGGATCTTTCTGAGATAATTGTGAGTCTTCCTAGGCCAAGATGCCTCTCTAATTTTGACATGGATGAGACTTTCTACTTCCCACCAAACATTGCATGTTGCAAGTAGCCATGAAACCCTAATTTTCTGATTAAATCCAGATGAACACTCTGATAGCTCTGAATCCTTCACTGATGAATTGAAGACCATAATAAGATACTTTGAGCCCCCTGAGACCCTTGAGACTTGTATACTTAGAGAATTAAGTCCAATTCTCAATCTTGCTTTGTGTGGGTTCCTTCTATTAAGGAGTGATCAATCAAAACCTGATTCCCAAGTCACTAATGTAGTATGTAATGAGTACGACCTAGTATGATGCTAATGAAGTGTAAAACAAAATCCCATGCTTCCAAGAAAAATGAAGGGTAAATTTTGGGGTATTACACCACCCAGTAACCGGTGATATATCTTTGGGATCATTGCTTTTGTCAATGTACCCCCAGCGAGTCATCTTTCATTTACCCTTGTTTGGTAATGATTGTGTCTCCTTTTGGATTGGTCATCATTTTATACCCAGTGACCGGTATCCCGATGTCCTTTCTTTTCGGTCGATTCATCCTTTATTAACCCAGTAACCGGTTGTGGATAATCTTTCATGCGAGTATAATATCTACGTTCTGGCGGTAATAGATAATATATCTCATGCGCTCTTCAGTCGAAGTATTTTTCTTCCCCGGTTGAGCGAGATTCGTTTTTCCTTGTGAAATCGAATGTCCGTCTTGTAAATTGAGTTTGCTTTTTCAGCCCTCCTTTTCGGATGATGAGTGTCTTGGATATATTCCCAATTCATGCCTGGTTGGTCACCTATTATATGCCCGGTAACCGGTATCCCTGGTGTTCATTCCTTCTGCTCCCTATTATGACTTTTTGTCCCCTATGGAGTCATATTTTCCTGAGTTGAGATATACCTTTCAGGTTCTCCTCAGATGTTTTGGATGATTGATATCTCTCACCCTTATATCGGTGTTAGATATTCTTTCTCCCTGAGCGTGTTGTTCTCTCACCCTTATACCGGTGTTTTGATCACATGTCTCTTTGAGTTTATTACCCAGTAGCCGGTAATATCTCATTGTTTCTTCCTCGGCTTGAATTCCTTATTGGATATTCCCCATCCAAGTCCGGATTTTTATCCGAAGTATCCCTTGTGGGTAGTTTGTTATATTGGCATATTCCCTAATACATGCATCTTTGAGTCAGCTCGAGTCTTTCCATTGATTTATTTTCATGGAATCCCTTCGTGTCTCCCAGCAAGTTTAAGTCGTGACCTGCTCACGCATTTTTACCCTTATTTCTCCCCAGAGTCTCTGTCTCCCTAGTGAGCGTATTACTCCTATGGATTTTCAGTTTCCCCTGGTTTCTTTTTCTAGGTGGCCATATCCCCCACAGAGTATTAACTTTTGCATACATACATTTGCATCATGAGGTCTCTTAGGGACCAAAATTCGTCTCTTTGTTATTATTTAAGCCCATTCTACCTCGTCGAGACGAAGATTTTAACCTTCATATCTCCGGCTAGAATGACCTTTAATAGGGGCATCTGTAAGACCCTAATTTTGACCCTAAGATCTGTCGTGGCATCATATCATTGCTCATTGCATTGCATCAAGGATCATAACATGTGTGGCTCCTTACTCTAGGGATGGGACTTGTGTGAGTTGGTTTGAGACCACCAAGCATGCTTGAATTGTACATTATTGCTTTTCTTTTTTTGTTTACTAACCAAAAACACAAAAATATGTCACTAACTTGTTTTGTTTTGAAGCTCAAGCAATCATGTATGCCCTTGCTCCTAGGAGGCTCCTATGTTCAATGAAGTGGCCAGATGAAGATAAAAGAAAGCATGACAATGGTTACCAAAGCTCTCAACCATCATATATGTCTCCCAAGTATCTCAATTTTCCAATTTGATCAAGATAAACCAAAGGGCTTCAGGATTGTTTCCCAAGGAAACCCTAATTCAACTATGCATTGATTGTGCCTTGCCCATGAAGCAACCTCAACCTATGATCAAATTAAATCAAGGTAAGTTCTTTAATTCATTATTTTATGCATATATGAGCCTATGTGAGTATCCTCAATCATTCATTCATCAAGATTTGAAGTTTGGACTTGAGAAGTTGACCAGTCAAGTCATCTGACTAAACTGAGAATCACTGAGACCTAACTTTTGATGTGTTTGTCAAATGAATATGAACCCAAGATAAACAATGTTCTTAAGAACCATATGAACAACTTTCATGTTCATAAAAAATTAATTTTAAACATGGAAGGTCATCATTCATTGCAAAACATTATAGGTCATTTTGACTGAAACCCTAATTTTGGGTCAACTTCCCAAGGACCTAACTTCTTCATTTTTCATGAATTTTAGGTGAGACAAATTGCATTGGAAAGATTGAGATGTCTACTTCAAATGTTATGTTGGATAAAATTTCATAATCCCAAAAGAAACACATGTGATAATACAAAATATTATAGGTCACTTTGGACCAAGACCATTGAAATGTGAAAAATTTCCAACTTCAAGTGCCCATAAATTTCTCATCAAAATTCCAAATGATGCAAAATTTGAGTCCAAATTGATCATCTTAGAAATATATACAACTTTTCTATTGAAGGTGTTTCCATTTGAGGCATGCATCATTGTAACAGAAGGGCTTAAAGTTGGCCACTTTTGGCAAAATTTTCAAAGGCATGTTTTGTACCTCAAACTTCATAACAAGTTTTCATAATTTTCCAAACTCCAAATGGATTTTTTCCCAACATAACTTTTGTTCCTTATGTCAATATCTTTCCAACCATTACTCATATGCCTATGTTTGGATTTTCTATGTGGGTCTTTCGAAGAGGGGAATATTTGTGATCAATTATGCATTTCACATTGAATTTCCATGCACAAGCCATTGCAGTTCAAATTGCACGTCCAATTCAACTTGGAATGAGCTCAGCATTCATTTCCAATCAAGCTTGGGCCTCACATGCGTCTGTTGTAGCACCTCAAATTTGCACCTACCTTTTGTACATTCATATTCATATTAGGTCATTAACATAACATAGTCCACTGCATAGCATTGCATTGTCCTTTGCCCAAGTGCAAGCCATCAGACAAGATTAGGTCAACTGGTTAGGAGGATCAGTCAAACAAGCAAGCAAGTGAATTTCTCAAGGAAGCAAAGCCCTAGGGTTGGTTCAACATGTTCACATGACCTAGGGGTCCTTTTGAAGTGGTTTGGTCCAAGATTGGGTGCTCAGAAGTCATCAGTCATTGTTCAATCCACCAGAAACCCTAGAAGGTCAACTGTAGTCAACTGTGCCTGAAATCAAGGATTTGAAGGTGGGAGATGGTTTGAAAGGCCTCATTCATGTCCATACAAGTCTCATTTGACATATCAAAGATCAAGGTTGAAGAAAATAAAGTCAAATGAAAAGTTTCCAAAAATAGTAAGTGACCTGTAATTGGAAACTGCCAAAAATGGAAAGTTCTTCTCCTCAAATTTACATCATCATACAAGCTTCAAATGAAATTTTGTTCAACATGAAAGTTGAAGATCTTGCTCTCACCTTTCCAAAAAGTCCAAGAACACTCATTTCTCATTTGTGGTTGGCAAGTTATGATCAAATCATTGTCAAGAATTTTTGAACTTCAAAGTGGCATAACTCTTGAACCATTTGGCCAAATTGAGTGAGGTTTTTTGCTACAAGTCACATTTGACATGTTCTATCCAAATCCTTCATCACATTTCATCAAAAATCATCCAATCAAAATGGCATTTTTCAAGTGACTTGAATTAAAAAGGGAGGGGTAAAAAAGTGACTTTCAAAATAAGCATTTCCTACACTTTCTACCAATTGCATTTGACTGAAAATCATATTTGGAATATGTTTAGGCCCATTTTCGTGCACTGTAGCATGCACCCCATGCATAATGAGGTGATTTAGCAATTTGGCCATAACACTCATTTTTCATTAATCCTTTAGGTTTGGCTTAAGATTGATTAGTAAGGATCATTAACAGTTGGTATATATGGTTAATCAAAACAGAAAACACATTAACATCCACTCTTACTCAGATCTAGATCTAAAAAAGTAAAAACTCTCTCAACTCTTCATCTTGATTTTTCTGCAAAATTCCCCAAGAACACAGCACCATTTCTTCCTTGATTCACCATCCACAAGGACATTGGAAGTGATTTGGAGCAAGGACTCATCACTATTTCAGCTAAATCGTGACTGTTACATCCAAGCACCTCCCATGGCAGCTGGTGATTTGAACATAATCAAGCAAGGTTGAGCCACGATTCTCCTTTCATTCATCAACATAAACATCAAAGTGCTTCTGTTTCAACTTATCCAGGCCAAGAAATCACGAAATCAACACTGTCATCACTTGGAGGTAAATTCTCGACCATTGCAGTTCATGAAATTGTGCTATGTGTTTGATAGATCTTGCATCCATGAGTTCACTGAACTTTATAGTTTTGATTTTCGTTGAGTATTAAGAGAGTTATTCTGATTTGAAGTTTGGTTGTCAAATGTTATTCTGTTCGATTCTTTCATGCTAGCTCAAATTAGGTCAAACCAAGGTTGGATTATTGATGAGCATTAGGAGATGAACACAATGGCATATCGTTTGTTGATTTTGGTTACAAAGTGTTCATGAGCTGGGTTTTGTGTGAAGAACGTTTGAACACGTTCATAAACCCTAATTTTCTCACTGCCAGACCACGTTTGATCTTGGTTTTGTTTTGTTTGCATGGAAATCGTGTTCGTGGGCCATGAATCCAATCAGAGCATGCCACGCCCTTAAGTGGAACGCGGCGTTTCACTTAAGTGGCCTCATAATTACGGAATTGCCACTGCAGTCATTTAATACATTATTTCATTTTTCTTTTCAAATTTTTATTTCATTTCACATGCTGATCTTCCAAAAATCATAAGTCAACGAATATTTGTCCAAATGAGATGGGATTTTTTGCACCTTGTTCCTCATGATCTCTAGTTTTTTATGGTGTTTTTTCCAGAATTTATACACGTATGGATTTTTAAATTGTCTAGGGTTTGTTCATGTGTGTCCAATTTGTGTATGCCATGCCATTTTGCTTGTGAAATGATGATTAATCCAATGAGGCTGAAATTGTTTGTGCTTAAACTAGACATGTTCATGGTCATTTTGGTATAGAGTTTGTGATTTTATCATTGCTGGTTGATGAGATATGATTTTTTGAATAGAGGTGTGACAATTTGTGTCACACCATTCATGTCCAACTTGTTGATTTTTGTTACCAAGCCATATGAACTCAAAATAATCTGAATTTTTTCATATTGAATCTTCTGATTGTTGAGAATGCTTGTGATTTTTCCTGGAAATTTTTAATGCGTTTCCTATTTGTTGGATAATTTCTCCCCTGTTTGACCAATTGTTGACTTCTTGTGATACATGATTTTATATGATTTGTGAAATCCTCATGCATTATTGGATGGACTTGAAATTTGGCATGTGTATTGTAGACATCTTGAAGTTTGCCATGGCTTTGGTTTCATTCATTTATCTTATGCCAATTCTATTTTATGATTGCTTGAAGTGGATGCATGTTTTGATGCCTTGTATGAGCTTGCTTGATGATGCTTTGACTTTATGAATTTCATTGACTTGCTTCCCTTGATCCAAATGAGCTGAAATTTGGTGTGATTGTCACGTTATGAATGCTGTTTGATCATGAATTTTTTGGTGATTTATTGAAATGTTTGTGAATTGATTTGAGTTGAACCATTCTGTTTGGTTGTATGAGGTTTCAAATTGCATGTTTTGTACTCTTTTGTTCATGAAATGTTATTGATGAATGATATGAATGTGAAACCACTTGGATTTGTTTCCTAATTGTTTGATCTTGATTTTGGATAAGTTTCATGTTCTGTTTTGACTTTTTGCTCTCATTTTGACCCTAGTCTTGTACTAGTGGTTTGTGCTCTCACATTTGAGTTTTGTTTCAGGACAAAGGGCACAATGGCCATGCTTAATGATGCTTACTCCAATGGAGTTGACCTATTGATTGTTGATGACTAACTTTGGTTTATTTTGTAGGGTTTGAAACTTGTACCTTGTGCTTAATGGCTTGCACCTTTGTGCATTGACTGTTGTTTGCTTGTGTACAGTTGTACAGTTAACTGTTGACATTTGCTGTTTGATTTCTGTTTGAGTTTAGTACTGATTATCTTGGATTGTTTTCAGGTACTTTAGTTGCTTTAGTTCCCTTGTGAACTTGCTCTTGCTTTGCTTGATAGCTTGAGCATTGAGGTATAACATCCTAACTCCATGTAGTCTGGAAGACCTGGCCTGTTACTTGGCCAGACACCTGTCTGAAGTCCTCCTTAAGAGGCAATGTTTGTGCTTGTTTATATTTGTCCCTGTACATATCAAACACCTTTGTTAAGGCAATTGGCAGACACAAGAGATGTGCAATCCGTCTCCTGCTATTCTGTTGAGTCGTCCCTTGGCTCACATCACATGTTGATGCCTTGTGGACATGAACCCCAAGATCTATGTTGAGTCAGTGTCATATGTGTAGAAGGGTTCCCACATTCTGAACCCACACATTCTTGCCTTAAGCTCTCCCAGGCCAGGGATAAGAGTTGTGAAGTCTCATCTTCACTCACCTTTCATCTGCTTCACCTTGACTCTCAATGTCAAGGTTAAGAGCTAACATTACCCTGTTACAGTGGTTTGTTTGTCGAGGTTGACATGACCCCTCGACTAAAACCTAACCTTGATTGAGCCAACTGATTGCGTATAGTGTGTGCTATTTGTGCTTGTGTGTTTGTTTTAGCTTGCTTCCTGTGCAAGTTAGGTTTAGTTTGGCTTGCTTCCTGTGCAAGTCATGTTTAGGATAGCTTGCTTCCTGTGCAAGTTAGCTAGAAACCTTAACTTAGGGATGATTTGCATGATAACATCTAGGCTCGAGTCGTAGTCTCCCTAGTTGTGTCTCCCTCTGTTATCTGGTTAGGCTAGTCCTGTGTCCCTTCGTAGGGGAACTACGTCGCCCTGATCCTCATACCAGATGAGGTACGTAGGCAGGAGATGAGCTGATCTCTCCGGGCGCCCCTTTTGGTTTTGTCTTTGTGTGTGTCAGGAGATGGATGTAAGACCAGCGATTGGCATTCCGTATCCTCTTGTTGTGTGCTTGGAGTTCGGTATAAGTCCATCAAGTGGCATCTGGTTTCCAGTGTGGGTGTGTTTTGGTTTGGACGCTGATGTAAGTCCAACAATTGGCATTCAGGTTCCATGTTTGCCCCTTTTTGTGTGGAGTTTGACGTAAGCCCAGCGATTGGCAGTCGATTTCCTGTGTTGTTTTGTTTGGCGTGCGTGTTAGCCGAGCTCCGAATGCTCTGATTCTTCTTCGTCCAAGAAGATACGTATGCATAGGATGCGACATCCTAGCGAGCATGTGTTATTTCCCCAGTCCGAACTACTTTGACTCTGATGTCTATGCCTGATAGACTAAGTAGGCCCAGGATGCGATATCCTGCCGAGTCAGTCTTGTTTGTTTTCTTGTGTCTCTTTCAGCCAGTGTGTGTGTGTGTTTGAGCAGTGATTTTAACAACCATTTTCCTTCCTATTGTGCATGGATCCCGTCGAGTACGACGGATGTGTAGGGGTGCTAATACCTTCCCTTTGCATAACCGACTCCCGATCCCATTCTCTTTGGTCGTGAGACCATGTTCTTTCCAGGTTTACTCTGAGCGTCTCCTTTCCCTCTTTTGGGATAAATAACGCACGGTGGCGGCTCTGTTGTTCTTGTTTTCCCGCCGGTTTTTCGCGTAATGCGACAGCTGGCGAATCTGCTGGGGATTCTGGGAAGTTGACCTTTTGCTGGTCCATCTTCCCTGAGCGAGTCTCTCCTAGCGCTCTCTAGGTTAGGGTTTTGGTTGTTGTTTGCTGTTATTTATTGCATTCATTATTTATTGCTTGCATTTATTGTTTGCATTTATGTTTGCATTTATGTTTGCATTCATTCATATTCATTGTTCATCTGGTTGGCTGGTTGTCTATTTCTCTCTGTTGGGGTGGGAGTTACTTGAGGTAAAAGGCCCAATACCCAGGCCATGAGTGAAATCTAGGATACTTAGGAATAGAGTGATTCATGGGAAGCGGGTGGTATTGCGCCACTTAGCGGAACATTGATATCACGAGCAGTTCAGACCCTGGTGGGACATTATCGTTGCATACTTCGGGTGTGTATATGATGATATTCTGCGAAAGGTTATTTATGCTGCGTTTCTCTCGACCTTACCCTGGCCTAGACGACACCCGTGAGTGGGGAGGGGTTGATCATTATTACAGGTACCGTTGGTGACTTGTGGTCCTGTTGGTGACTTTGGGTTCAGATGACAGTTTCTCAGTTGACTTTGGGTTTCAGATGGATTTGGGGTTTCGAGTTTAAACCGAAGCTTCGATCCTGTGTTCTGAGATGCACCGCCAGCCAGTCTTGTCTGCATCATTTGCATCATAGCATGTTTATTTTCAAAAAATAAGCAATTAAAAAAAAGAATTGAAAAAAAAGAGGAAAAAAGAAAAAAAAACTAATCTCTGCATGCATATCATTTCTCAGGTACATTCCAGAGTCTGTTCACTGATAGAGATGGCAACAGTCCCAGAGCCGAAGCGGAAGACTTGTTCCTACAACTTTCACTGTGAGCCTTTGACGTCTCTGATGGAGTTGAGCAGCCTTATGACCAGTGTAGCCAGAAGGGGTTTGTTGACCAGTATGGAGATATTCTGACCCTGTTGAAGATGGTAGTCGATCCGGTGCCGTTGCAGACTCTTCTACAGTTCTACGACCCAGAGCTTCATTGTTTCACCTTTCAAGATTATCAGTTGGCGCCTACTCTCGAGGAGTATTCTATTCTGCCGAGTGTCCCGATTCAGCATCAGGTTCCTTTCTTGGACGTCATACCGGATGGATGTGCGGAATGTTAATATGAGCTGTGGAGAGTTCCGGAATGTGCCACTGGTAGGGACTAAGGGTTGCATCAATTACAACCCGGTTCTTTCTCTTCGCCAGTTAGGGTTTGTGATGAAAGGAAGACCACTTGAGGCTGAGGTAGCTAAAAGTGTGTATTTTGAGAAGCAGAGTGACCCGACTAGATTTGAGCAGATAGGAAGAGCTTGGAAGTCTGTTGGTGTGAAGGATGGATCTGTCTTAGAGAAGAAGTTTGCCATTGCTATGCCTGATTACACTGATTGGGTGAAGAAGAGAGTGGAAACTTTGTTGTTACCCTACGATAGAATGGAGCCGTTGCAGAAGTTTGCCATTTTTTGAGGATGAGTCAGGCTCTTTGAATGCCTGAGGAATGAACATATCATGTGCATCATACGCATCATTAACATCATGTTCATATCATTTTGCATAGCAGGTGTTCTCGTTCGTGACTTCTCACTTTGGTTTCCTGTGTTTAGGCAGGATAGCTGATCAAAGACCGCACCGCTACTCAACGAGACTGAATCATCAAAGGAATATGGATCAAGTGCAAGCCGAGTTAGCTGAGATGAGGGCTAACATGGCCCAGTTCATGCATGTGATGCAAGGGGTCGCACAAGGTCAAGAAGAACTCCGAGCTCTAGTTCAGAGGCAAGAAGCTGTAATTCCACCGGCCAACCAAGCTCTGCCAGAGGGAGGCCCGATCAATGACAACGCTACTGCTACTGTTCCCATCAACAATTATGTTGTAGGGGATGAATTAAGAGGTATTCGAATCAATGGTCAACCCATTGCTCCAGATACCGCCAATGCCAGAGTAGTCCGTGCTCCGGCCCGTAATCAGGCTCCGATGGTGGACAGACAAGAGGATATGTTCACTCTGCTCAGTGAAGACGAAGACGTTCTGGGAAGGGTTGATGAGAGAGATCGTAAAGTTGATGCCCTCGCTGAGAAGATCCGGGCTATGGAATGTCAGAACTCTCTCGGTTTTGATGTGACAAACATGGGGTTAGTGGAAGGCTTGAGAATCCCTTATAAATTCAAGGCGCCATCTTTTGATAAATACAACGGCACTTCTTGCCCGCACACCCATGTGCAGGCTTACTACAGGAAGATCCCTGCTTATACAGACGACAAGAAGATGTGGATGTACTTTTTCCAAGATAGTCTATCTGGGGCTTCTTTGGACTGGTACATGGAGTTGAAGAGAGATTCTATCCGCTGTTGGAGGGATCTGGGTGAGGCCTTCTTGAGGCAATACAAGCACAACATGGATATGGCACCGAGCCGGACTTAGCTGCAGAGTCTATGTCAAAAATCCAATGAAAGCTTCAAGGAGTACGCCTAGAGGTGGCGTGAATTGGCTGCGAGAGTTCAACCCCCTATGCTGGAGAAGGAGTTGACATATATGTTAATTGGCACGCTACAAGGAGTATTCATGGACCGGATGGGGAGCTGCCCATTCGGTAGTTTCTCTGATGTCGTCATCTGTGGTGAGAGAACTGAAAGTTTGATCAAGGCTGGAAAGATCAATGATGCCAGTTCCTCCTCTTCTAAGAAACCTTTCTCTGGGGTACCTCGCTAAAGAGAGGGTGAAGCTAATGCTGTACAACACCGAGGGAATGTGTACAGAGGAAATCAGAACAGAAACCAGTATCGCCCGGTGGCTGCAGTGACAATCCCGGCACCTCAGCCTCGTCAACAACAACAAAGAGTTCAACAACCGCAACAACAACAACAACAACAACAACAACAACAACGTCCGTATCAGCCCAGACAAAGGATGCCTTATCGACGTTTTGATCCGCTACCCATGTCATACGCCGAACTGCTGCCCGAACTACTCAGGTTGGGGTTTGTTGAGTTGCGTACAATGGCTCCGCCTACAGTATTGCCTCCGGGGTACGACGCCAACGTCCGTTGTGACTTTCACTCCAGGGCACTAGGGCACCATACTGAGAAATGACGGGCTTTCCAGCATAAAGTCCAAGATTTGATCGATGCCCAGACGATCAACTTCGCTCCAGTGCCCAACGTCGTGAACAATCCTATGCCTCAGCATGGTGGGCATAGGGTGAACTGTGTCGAAGGGGAAGAAGCTGAAAATCTTGTTGTTAGTGTTGATGAGATTCAGACTTCTCTGCTTGTGGTAAAGGGCCGTCTGTTGAAGAGTGGTGTTCACCCGGGCTGTGATGAAAACTGCTTGGGCTGTGCAGGGACAGATAATGGGTGTGATCAGTTGCGGGCCGGTATTCAAAAGTTGATAGACGAGGTGAAATTCTAGTTATCAGACTTTGGATGTCACACTGGTTGTTATGACATCCAATTCTGCACAGACAGGGATTATGCAGAACTTAACAGTAAGTGCAGTAAATAACACAAGTAATTGTTCACCCAGTTCAGTCCAACATGACCTACATCTGGGGGCTACCAAGCCAGGGAGGAAATCCACTATTAGTAGTATCAATTCAAAGCTAAACTCACCCGTTTACAACTTATCACTTAATCCCTACCCAATGCAATTTCAATCTTAACCTAAGATTAGAGTTCCTACTCACTCCCCCTCAATCACCTCAGTGATATTAAAGACACTTTGAAGTCACACTTCAAAGACAACTCTTGATTATGCTTCACAGCTTAAATCAAGATACACAGCACTCACGCTTAAAAGCTTTGAGTGACACAACACTTACAACTCAATGAACACCCTATGCCAAAGCAATCATCTACTTGATAATGGCTTGGCTTACAAGATACGTCTAATACAAGACTCACAAAATACAGCAGTGAAGTATGATGGACACACTAAATCTTCACGCCTCAAAATCCCCGAAACTGAATGAAGGAATGCCTTCCTTTTTATATTGCAGCACCTGGGCTTTTGCACCTGTATTTTCCTGAATTTTAGGTCACACAAGTTCCCTCAAATTCAACATTTAGGTTGCTAACAAATAGGCTATTTGTTAGGTTAATTGAATGTAGCTTGGTTGTTGATTTCCTGGATTTTCTCTCAGCTGTTGAATCCCTAAAGAATAGCCTGAGAAAAAGCTGAAACAGAAAACTGAACAACCTACAATTTAGCATATGCTGTCAGGAATGAATGTCACGACATTCAGCTTGACATCAAGGTCCATATGCTGAGTCTGTTTTTCCAGAAAACAGACTGTACAAATTTGCTGACCTGTACATGATTAAAATGACCATACTACAGTAACAGCTTACATTAATAAATGTCAAAGTGTCCAACTTAACATTTACACAATTGGCCTTAAGTTAGTTTTGTTATTCTCTTGAAGAACAAACTAAGTAATATGCTGAAGTATAGCAGAACACCACTCTGCCTAATCTTCAGTAGCTGCTGTCAATGATGAATGTCACAACATCTAGTTTGACATTCAGTCAGTAGGCCTTATGCCAGGTCTGGTTCTTCCTTGATAACCAGACTGCAAATGAATACTAAGTTCTAACAGAACTTCTGTTCCTTAGTATCTGTTGACAGGTATGAATGTCACAGCATTCAATAATCCTGTGTTAGCTAGTCCTGCAGTAACTACAATGTAGTCACATATACATGTCATGACATCAGTCAAGACATTAGTGTTTTACCATATAATGCAGCCAATTAAACACCTACAAACTCCCCCTTTGGCAAATTTTTGGCTAAAACACTTTGATCCCCATAACAGAGTTCATAGCAGCGGAATAATACTAGCTAATACACTAAGAGTGGCAGCACACTCACACACATGGAAGTTAAATAAAAACTTCCCATAGCAGCACACACATATTAGAAGTTGCACCTAAACTTCAACATCAGCTGCAGGGGGGAATCTTCAGATCTGTCATGAGAGTCTATTGTAGAGACCCACTCTGTTTGTCAGGGGTATTGGTGGTTATTACTCCCCCTTTTTGTCAAAAATGTTGCCAAAGCCAGCAACATAGCCAGAGCACACTGACAGAGTTCCAGACTTGGTTTTACTTCACAGTTTCAACCAAGTTCACATCCACTTGATCTTGCTTTACAACTTCGATCAAGTAATCACCCACTTTTTCTTTACAGTAGGTACCACCATATCAGATGCCATGATTTTGTTTCTGACATCCAGAACCACTCCTACATGAACAACATCCTTGAACTCCTGCAGGTACAGTGGCCTTCTCTCTGTAGGGTGTCTCCTTACCCTCTTGTATCCACACTTGTTGTAAGCAGCATAGCTATGATCTGTTGACCCATCATAGCCTAGTACAAATTGTTTAATAGGCAGAGATATTAAACAATTTATCCCAAACATCAGTGGTTGCTATAAGGTCTCAGAGAGACATATTCCCAGTTTGCTCCTTAAGTTTTCAAACTGAGTAGCATCCAGAGCCTTTGTAAATATGTCAGCCAGTTGAAGATCCGTGGCTACATGTTCCAAAGTGATCACCTTGTCTTCCACCAGATCTCTGATGAAGTGGTGCCTAATGTCAATATGTTTGGTCCTGCTGTGTTGGATGGGATTCTTGGAGATATTGATGGCACTGAGATTATCACAGAATAATGTCATGACATTTTGAGAGACATTGTACTCAGTGAGCATCTGTTTCATCCAGACCAGTTGGGAGCAACTGCTTCCTGCAGCTATGTATTCAGCCTCTGCAGTGGACAGAGAGACACAATTCTGCTTCTTGCTGAAGCACGATATGAGGTTTTCTCCTAAGAAGAAACATCCATCTGATGTGCTTTTTCTGTCATCAGCACTTCCAGCCCAATCAGCATCACAGTACCCAGATAGGACAGGCTCAGACCCATGTGAATACAGCATCCCATAGTCACACGTCCCATTGATGTACTTGAGAATCCTTTTGACTTGATTCAAGTGGCTCACCTTGGGCTCTGCTTGGTATCTGGCACACACTCCAACTGCATAAGAAATGTCAGGTCTACTTGCAGTTAGATACAGCAGACTACCTATCATGCTTCTGTACAGGCATTGATCGACACTAGGTCCTCCATCATCTTTGGTTAACTTCAGATGAGTAGGAGCAGGAGTCCTCTTGTGCCTGGCATTATCCATACCAAACTTCTTAACTATGTTCTTGGCATACTTGCTTTGGGAGAGAAACATAGAGTCCTCCATTTGGTTTACTTGCATTCCAAGGAAATAGGTCAGTTCTCCCACTAGACTCATTTCAAACTCAGACTGCATCTGGTGAACAAATTTGTTAACCATTTGTTCTGACATTCCACCAAAGACTATATCATCAACATAGATTTGAGCTATCATGATTTTGCCTTCTTCATCCTTCACAAACAAGGTTTTGTCTATGCCACCCTTTCTGTATCCATTTGTGGTCAGAAATTCGGTTAACCTTTCATACCAAGCTCTGGGTGCTTGCTTCAACCCGTACAAGGCTTTCTTCAACTTGTATACATGCTCAGGTTGGTTAGGATCACAGAACCCTTTGGGTTGTTCCACATAGACTTCTTCATTCAGGTAGCCATTCAAGAATGCACTCTTCACATCCATTTGGAATAGCTTAAACTTCAGGATGCATGCTACCCCCAACAGCAATCTGATGGACTCAAGTCTAGCCACAGGAGCAAATGTCTCATCAAAGTCTACTCCTTCAACTTGAGTGTATCCTTGAGCTACTAGTCTTGCTTTATTTCTAGTAATTACTCCTTTGTCATCAGATTTGTTTTTGTAGATCCACTTGGTACCAATGATGTTGGACCCTTCAGGTCTTGGAACCAGCTCCCATACTTCATGCCTTGTGAACTGCTCGAGTTCCTCTTGCATGGCAATGATCCAGTATATATCAGTCAGGGCTTCTTTCACATTCTTTGGTTCAACCTTGGAAACAAAGCAGGAATTTGAGTTTATTCCTCTTGACCTGGTAGTTACACCACTGGTGGGATCCCCTATGATAAGATCCTTAGGGTGGTCTTTCTGAATTCTGATAGATGGCACTTTGGTGGGTGCCTCTACTTCACATTCAGGAGAAGGTTCCTGTACTTCTTCAGACTTGACTGGACTGTCAGTTGGACTGTCAAGGAATGTTTCAACATCCTCCATGACATCGGTTCCTTCCTCTTTATCATCCACAATGACATTTATGGACTCCATCAGGACATTGGTCCTGTAGTTGAACACTCTGTAGGCTCTTCTGTTAGTGGAGTATCCCAGAAATACACCTTCATCACTTTTGGGATCTAGCTTCCTTCTCTGTTCACGATCTGTGAGAATGTAGCATTTACTTCCAAAAATATGAAAGTACTTCACAGTGGGTTTTCTGCCCTTCCATATTTCATACAGAGTGGAGGAGGTTCCTTTTCTCAAGGTGACTCTGTTGTGAACATAGCACGCGGTATTCATTGCTTCAGCCCAAAAGTGCATAGGGAGCTTCTTTGCATGAATCATTGCTCTGGCAGATTCTGGAATAGTTCTATTTTTTCTTTCAACTATTCCATTCTGCTGAGGAGTTATAGGGGAGGAGAACTCATGGCTTATTCCTTCAGATGAGCAAAACTCATCAAACTTGGAATTCTTGAATTCAGTACCATGATCACTTCTAATCCGGACCACACAACTGTCCTTTTCCCTTTGAAGTCTTATGCACAGATCTTTGAAGACATCAAATGTATCTGACTTCTCTCTGATGAAGCTTATCCACGTGTATCTGGAATGGTCATCAACCACCACGTAAGCATACTTCTTCATTCCCCGTAAGTGGAGATGTCCAAGTCTTCTATGCCACAGCTTCACCTCCTGTTCTTCCTTGGCTGAGGAGCATGTTGTGGAAAAGTTAGAGAGATCAGGTTCCCACAGGTAGCAGTTGTCTTTGGACCTGGTTCCTCTCATAACTTCCTGATTGTCACCATTTGTTACAATGCACAGCTCCTTAGTAAATTGAACATGAAAACCTTGATCGCACAGCTGACTTATGCTGATGAGGTTTGCAGTTAGTCCTCTTACTAACAGCACATTGTTCAGTTTTGGCACTCCAGAACAGTCCAGTTTGCCCACACCTCTTATTTTTCCTTTGGCACCATCACCAAAAGTCACATAGCTGGTAGTGTGAGGTTGAATATCTACCAGTAGATTTTCCATACCAGTCATATGTCTTGAGCATCCACTGTCAAAGTACCAGTCTTCTCTGGAAGAAGCCCTTAGGGCAGTGTGTGCTATCCTAGCATACCATTGTTGTTTCTTAATGGGAACACATTGCTTACGTGTTTTATGCTTAGGTCTGACATGTGAGGCTCTGTTGGGGAAACCATGAATCCAGTAGCAGAAGGCTTTTATATGTCCAAGCCTGCCACAGTGGTGACACCTCCAATTCTGATATTTCCTCTTCTGATGATCATTCATCCTAGCTCCTCGATGTTGAGACATTGGCTTTGACATCTGCTTGACCTTCTGAACTCTAGCCTTTGGGCGTTTGTGTTCAGCTCTTTTTCCAAAGCCTAGCCCAGATTTGGTTCCAGACTGCTGTCCCACTTTTAGAATTTCTTCCAAGGTGTCAGTTCCCTTATTCATCATTCTGATGGATTTGGTCATCTGGTTCAGCTTGGAGGTCAGCAGGGCTATCTCATCATTTAACCCCTCTATGGCAGACAGTTGCTTCTGTCTCTCATCTTCCAGTTCCTTGATGAGTTTCTTCTACTTTTCTCCTTGTGCACGCACTTCTGCACTGGTGGTACACAACTTCTTATATGCTGCAGCAAGTTCATCAAATGTCAGCTCATCTGCACTTGTGTCATCTTCAGAGACACACACACTGGTTAGTGCTGTAACATGTTTGGCAGATTCTCCTTCAGATTCACTTTCAGAATCTCCTTCAGACCATGTGATAGCTAGCCCCTTATTTTGCAATTTGAGGTAAGTAGGACATTCAGCTCTGACGTGTCCATACCCTTCACAGCCATGACACTGGATTCCCTTCCCATGGTTGAACTTCTCCTCAGAAGTTGATCTTTTCTTAATGTCAGACGGGATGTTCTTGACATTAGGTCTACCTTTTTGATCAATCTTCTTCATGAACTTGTTGAATTGCCTCCCAAGCATGGCTAAGGCTTCTGATATACTTTCATCACCTCCAGTATATCCTTCTTCTGACTCTTCTTCAGCATTAGATATAAAGGCTATGCTTTTCTTCTTCTCAGCATACTCACCTAAGCCCATTTCAAAGGTTTGGAGAGAACCAATGAACTCATCTACCTTCATATTGCTGATGTCCTGAGCCTCCTCTATGACAGTGACCTTCATAGCAAACCTCTTAGGCAAGGACCTGAGAATCTTTCTTACAAGTTTCTCTTCAGTCATTTTCTCACCTAGTCCACCAGAGGTGTTTGCTATTTCAAGAATATTCATGTGAAAGTCATGAATAGTCTCATCCTCTTTCATCCTCAGATTTTTAAACATGGTTGTCAACATCTGAAGTTTGGACATCTTCACCTTGGAAGTACCTTCATGAGTTACCTTGAGGGTATCCCAAACTTCCTTAGCTAGTTCACAATGGTGCACCAGCCTGAAGATGTTCTTAGTGATTCCATTGAACAGTGCATTCAAGGCTTTGGAATTTCCAAGAGCTAATGCCTCTTGTTCCTTGTCCCAATCTTCTTCAGGAATCTGCACACTGACTCCACCTTCATCAGTCCTCGTTGGATGTTCCCATCCCTTGTTGACAGCTCTCCAGACTTTGCTGTCTAGAGACCTTAAGAAGGCTATCATGCGAGGCTTCCAGTCATCATAATTAGATCCATCCAACATGGGTGGTCTGTTTGAGTGTCCTAAATCCTTGTCCATGGTACTAGAAAGTAACTTCCCTAGATCTCACCCAGAACTTCACAGGCAGGGTGCCTGCTCTGATACCATTTGAAATTCTAGTTATCAGACTTTGGATGTCACACTGGTTGTTATGACATCCAATTCTGCACAGACAGGGATTATGCAGAACTTAACAGTAAGTGCAGTAAATAACACAAGTAATTGTTCACCCAGTTCAGTCCAACATGACCTACATCTGGGGGCTACCAAGCCAGGGAGGAAATCCACTATTAGTAGTATCAATTCAAAGCTAAACTCACCGGTTTACAACTTATCACTTAATCCCTACCCAATGCAATTTCAATCTTAACCTAAGATTAGAGTTCCTACTCACCCCCCCTCAATCACCTCAGTGATATTAAAGACACTTTGAAGTCACACTTCAAAGACAACTCTTGATTATGCTTCACAGCTTAAATCAAGATACACAACACTCACGCTTAAAAGCTTTGAGTGACACAACACTTACAACTCAATGAACACCCTATGCCAAAGCAATCATCTACTTGATAATGGCTTGGCTTACAAGATACGTCTAATACAAGACTCACAAAATACAGCAGTGAAGTATGATGGACACACTAAATCTTCACGCCTCAAAATCCCCGAAACTGAATGAAGGAATGCCTTCCTTTTTATATTGCAGCACCTGGGCTTTTGCACCTGTATTTTCCTGAATTTTAGGTCACACAAGTTCCCTCAAATTCAACATTTAGGTTGCTAACAAATAGGCTATTTGTTAGGTTAATTGAATGTAGCTTGGTTGTTGATTTCCTGGATTTTCTCTCAGCTGTTGAATCCCTAAAGAATAGCCTGAGAAAAAGCTGAAACAGAAAACTGAACAACCTACAATTTAGCATATGCTGTCAGGAATGAATGTCACGACATTCAGCTTGACATCAAGGTCCATATGCTGAGTCTGTTTTTCCAGAAAACAGACTGTACAAATTTGCTGACCTGTACATGATTAAAATGACCATACTACAGTAACAGCTTACATTAATAAATGTCAAAGTGTCCAACTTAACATTTACACAATTGGCCTTAAGTTAGTTTTGTTATTCTCTTGAAGAACAAACTAAGTAATATGCTGAAGTATAGCAGAACACCACTCTGCCTAATCTTCAGTAGCTGCTGTCAATGATGAATGTCACAACATCTAGTTTGACATTCAGTCAGTAGGCCTTATGCCAGGTCTGGTTCTTCCTTGATAACCAGACTGCAAATGAATACTAAGTTCTAACAGAACTTCTGTTCCTTAGTATCTGTTGACAGGTATGAATGTCACAGCATTCAATAATCCTGTGTTAGCTAGTCCTGCAGTAACTACAATGTAGTCACATATACATGTCATGACATCAGTCAAGACATTAGTGTTTTACCATATAATGCAGCCAATTAAACACCTACAAACTCCCCCTTTGGCAAATTTTTGGCTAAAACACTTTGATCCCCATAACAGAGTTCATAGCAGCGGAATAATACTAGCTAATACACTAAGAGTGGCAGCACACTCACACACATGGAAGTTAAATAAAAACTTCCCATAGCAGCACACACATATTAGAAGTTGCACCTAAACTTCAACATCAGCTGCAGGGGGGAATCTTCAGATCTGTCATGAGAGTCTGTTGTAGAGACCCACTCTGTTTGTCAGGGGTATTGGTGGTTATTACTCCCCCTTTTTGTCAAAAATGTTGCCAAAGCCAGCAACATAGCCAGAGCACACTGACAGAGTTCCAGACTTGGTTTTACTTCACAGTTTCAACCAAGTTCACATCCACTTGATCTTGCTTTACAGCTTCGATCAAGTAATCACCCACTTTTGCTTTACAGTAGGTACCACCATATCAGATGCCATGATTTTGTTTCTGACATCCAGAACCACTCCTGCATGAACAGCATCCTTGAACTCCTGCAGGTACAGTGGCCTTCTCTCTGTAGGGTGTCTCCTTACCCTCTTGTATCCACACTTGTTGTAAGCAGCATAGCTATGATCTGTTGACCCATCATAGCCTAGTACAAATTGTTTAATAGGCAGAGATATTAAACAATTTATCCCAAACATCAGTGGTTGCTATAAGGTCTCAGAGAGACATATTCCCAGTTTGCTCCTTAAGTTTTCAAACTGAGTAGCATCCAGAGCCTTTGTAAATATGTCAGCCAGTTGAAGATCCGTGGCTACATGTTCCAAAGTGATCACCTTGTCTTCCACCAGATCTATGATGAAGTGGTGCCTAATGTCAATATGTTTGGTCCTGCTGTGTTGGATGGGATTCTTGGAGATATTGATGGCACTGAGATTATCACAGAACAATGTCATGACATTTTGAGAGACATTGTACTCAGTGAGCATCTGTTTCATCCAGACCAGTTGGGAGCAACTGCTTCCTGCAGCTATGTATTCAGCCTCTGCAGTGGACAGAGAGACACAATTCTGCTTCTTGCTGAACCACGATATGAGGTTTTCTCCTAAGAAGAAACATCCACCTGATGTGCTTTTTCTGTCATCAGCACTTCCAGCCCAATCAGCATCACAGTACCCAGATAGGACAGGCTCAGACCCATGTGAATACAGCATCCCATAGTCACACGTCCCATTGATGTACTTGAGAATCCTTTTGACTTGATTCAAGTGGCTCACCTTGGGCTCTGCTTGGTATCTGGCACAAACTCCAACTGCATAAGAAATGCCAGGTCTACTTGCAGTTAGATACAGCAGACTACCTATCATGCTTCTGTACAGGCATTGATCGACACTAGGTCCTCCATCATCTTTGGTTAACTTCAGATGAGTAGGAGCAGGAGTCCTCTTGTGCCTGGCATTATCCATACCAAACTTCTTAACTATGTTCTTGGCATACTTGCTTTGGGAGAGAAACATAGAGTCCTCCATTTGGTTTACTTGCATTCCAAGGAAATAGGTCAGTTCTCCCACTAGACTCATTTCAAACTCAGACTGCATCTGGTGAACAAATTTGTTAACCATTTGTTCTGACATTCCACCAAAGACTATATCATCAACATAGATTTGAGCTATCATGATTTTGCCTTCTTCATCCTTCACAAACAAGGTTTTGTCTATGCCACCCTTTCTGTATCCATTTGTGGTCAGAAATTCGGTTAACCTTTCATACCAAGCTCTGGGTGCTTGCTTCAACCCGTACAAGGCTTTCTTCAACTTGTATACATGCTCAGGTTGGTTAGGATCACAGAACCCTTTGGGTTGTTCCACATAGACTTCTTCATTCAGGTAGCCATTCAAGAATGCACTCTTCACATCCATTTGGAATAGCTTAAACTTCAGGATGCATGCTACCCCCAACAGCAATCTGATGGACTCAAGTCTAGCCCTAGGAGCAAATGTCTCATCAAAGTCTACTCCTTCAACTTGAGTGTATCCTTGAGCTACTAGTCTTGCTTTATTTCTAGTAATTACTCCTTTGTCATCAGATTTTTTTTTGTAGATCCACTTGGTACCAATGATGTTGGACCCTTCAGGTCTTGGAACCAGCTCCCATACTTCATGCCTTGTGAACTGCTCGAGTTCCTCTTGCATGGCAATGATCCAGTATTCATCAGTCAGGGCTTCTTTCACATTCTTTGGTTCAACCTTGGAAACAAAGCAGGAATTTGAGTTTATTCCTCTTGACCTGGTAGTTACACCACTGGTGGGATCCCCTATGATAAGATCCTTAGGGTGGTCTTTCTGAATTCTGATAGATGGCACTTTGGTGGGTGCCTCTACTTCACATTCAGGAGAAGGTTCCTGTACTTCTTCAGACTTGACTGGACTGTCAGTTGGACTGTCAAGGAATGTTTCAACATCCTCCATGACATCGGTTCCTTCCTCTTTATCATCCATAATGACATTTATGGACTCCATCAGGACATTGGTCCTGTAGTTGAACACTCTGTAGGCTCTGCTGTTAGTGGAGTATCCCAGAAATACGCCTTCATCACTTTTGGGATCTAGCTTCCTTCTCTGTTCACGATCTGTGAGAATGTAGCATTTACTTCCAAAAATATGAAAGTACTTCACAGTGGGTTTTCTGCCCTTCCATATTTCATACAGAGTGGAGGAGGTTCCTTTTCTCAAGGTGACTCTGTTGTGAACATAGCACGCGGTATTCATTGCTTCAGCCCAAAAGTGCATAGGGAGCTTCTTTGCATGAATCATTGCTCTGGCAGATTCTTGAATAGTTCTATTTTTTCTTTCAACTATTCCATTCTGCTGAGGAGTTATAGGGGAGGAGAACTCATGGCTTATTCCTTCAGATGAGCAAAACTCATCAAACTTGGAATTCTTGAATTCAGTACCATGATCACTTCTAATCCGGACCACACAACTGTCCTTTTCCCTTTGAAGTCTTATGCACAGATCTTTGAAGACATCAAATGTATCTGACTTCTCTCTGATGAAGCTTATCCACGTGTATCTGGAATGGTCATCAACCACCACGTAAGCATACTTCTTCATTCCCCGTAAGTGGAGATGTCCAAGTCTTCTATGCCACAGCTTCACCTCCAGTTCTTCCTTGGCTGAGGAGCATGTTGTGGAAAAGTTAGAGAGATCAGGTTCCCACAGGTAGCAGTTGTCTTTGGACCTGGTTCCTCTCATAACTTCCTGATTGTCACCATTTGTTACAATGCACAGCTCCTTAGTAAACTGAACATGAAAACCTTGATCGCACAGCTGACTTATGCTGATGAGGTTTGCAGTTAGTCCTCTTACTAACAGCACATTGTTCAGTTTTGGCACTCCAGAACAGTCCAGTTTGCCCACACCTCTTATTTTTCCTTTGGCACCATCACCAAAAGTCACATAGCTGGTAGTGTGAGGTTGAATATCTACCAGTAGATTTTCCATACCAGTCATATGTCTTGAGCATCCACTGTCAAAGTACCAGTCTTCTCTGGAAGAAGCCCTTAGGGCAGTGTGTGCTATCCTAGCATACCATTGTTGTTTCTTAAGGGGAACACATTGCTTACGTGTTTTATGCTTAGGTCTGACATGTGAGGCTCTGTTGGGGAAACCATGAATCCAGTAGCAGAAGGCTTTTATATGTCCAAGCCTGCCACAGTGGTGACACCTCCAATTCTGATATTTCCTCTTCTGATGATCATTCATCCTAGCTCCTCGATGTTGAGACATTGGCTTTGACATCTGCTTGACCTTCTGAACTCTAGCCTTTGGGCGTTTGTGTTCAGCTCTTTTTCCAAAGCCTAGCCCAGATTTGGTTCCAGACTGCTGTCCCACTTTTAGAATTTCTTCCAAGGTGTCAGTTCCCTTATTCATCATTCTGATGGATTTGGTCATCTAGTTCAGCTTGGAGGTCAGCAGGGCTATCTCATCATTTAACCCCTCTATGGCAGACAGTTGCTTCTGTCTCTCATCTTCCAGTTCCTTGATGAGTTTCTTCTGCTTTTCTCCTTGTGCACGCACTTCTGCACTGGTGGTACACAGCTTCTTATATGCTGCAGCAAGTTCATCAAATGTCAGCTCATCTGCACTTGTGTCATCTTCAGAGACACACACACTGGTTAGTGTTGTAACATGTTTGGCAGATTCTCCTTCAGATTCACTTTCAGAATCTCCTTCAGACCATGTGATAGCTAGCCCCTTATTTTGCAATTTGAGGTAAGTAGGACATTCAGCTCTGACGTGTCCATACCCTTCACAGCCATGACACTGGATTCCCTTCCCATGGTTGAACTTCTCCTCAGAAGTTGATCTTTTCTTAATGTCAGACGGGATGTTCTTGACATTAGGTCTACCTCTTTGATCAATCTTCTTCATGAACTTGTTGAATTGCCTCCCAAGCATGGCTAAGGCTTCTGATATACTTTCATGACCTCCAGTATATCCTTCTTCTGACTCTTCTTCAGCATTAGATATAAAGGCTATGCTTTTCTTCTTCTCAGCATACTCACCTAAGCCCATTTCAAAGGTTTGGAGAGAACCAATGAGCTCATCTACCTTCATATTGCTGATGTCCTGAGCCTCCTCTATGACAGTGACCTTCATAGCAAACCTCTTAGGCAAGGACCTGAGAATCTTTCTTACAAGTTTCTCTTCAGTCATTTTCTCACCAAGTCCACCAGAGGTGTTTGCTATTTCAAGAATATTCATGTGAAAGTCATGAATAGTCTCATCCTCTTTCATCCTCAGATTTTCAAACTTGGTTGTCAACATCTGAAGTTTGGACATCTTCACCTTGGAAGTACCTTCATGAGTTACCTTGAGGGTATCCCAAACTTCCTTAGCTAGTTCACAATGGTGCACCAGCCTGAAGATGTTCTTAGTGATTCCATTGAACAGTGCATTCAAGGCTTTGGAATTTCCAAGAGCTAATGCCTCTTGTTCCTTGTCCCAATCTTCTTCAGGAATCTGCACACTGACTCCACCTTCATCCGTCCTCGTTGGATGTTCCCATCCCTTGTTGACAGCTCTCCAGACTTTGCTGTCTAGAGACCTTAAGAAGGCTATCATGCGAGGCTTCCAGTCATCATAATTAGATCCATCCAACATGGGTGGTCTATTTGAGTGTCCTAAATCCTTGTCCATGGTACTAGAAAGTAACTTCCCTAGATCTCACCCAGAACTTCACAGGTAGGGTGCCTGCTCTGATACCATTTGAAATTCTAGTTATCAGACTTTGGATGTCACACTGGTTGTTATGACATCCAATTCTGCACAGACAGGGATTATGCAGAAATTAACAGTAAGTGCAGTAAATAACACAAGTAATTGTTCACCCAGTTCAGTCCAACATGACCTACATCTGGGGGCTACCAAGCCAGGGAGGAAATCCATTATTAGTAGTATCAATTCAAAGCTAAACTCACCCGTTTACAACTTATCACTTAATCCCTACCCAATGCAATTTCAATCTTAACCTAAGATCAGAGTTCCTACTCACTCCCCCTCAATCACCTCAGTGATATTAAAGACACTTTGAAGTCACACTTCAAAGACAACTCTTGATTATGCTTCACAGCTTATATCAAGATACACAACACTCACGCTTAAAAGCTTTGAGTGACACAACACTTACAACTCAATGAACACCCTATGCCAAAGCAATCATCTACTTGATAATGGCTTGGCTTACAAGATACGTCTAATACAAGACTCACAAAATACAGCAGTGAAGTATGATGGACACACTAAATCTTCACGCCTCAAAATCCCCGAAACTGAATGAAGGAATGCCTTCCTTTTTATATTGCAGCACCTGGGCTTTTGCACCTGTATTTTCCTGAATTTTAGGTCACACAAGTTCCCTCAAATTCAACATTTAGGTTGCTAACAAATAGGCTATTTGTTAGGTTCATTGAATGTAGCTTGGTTGTTGATTTCCTGGATTTTCTCTCAGCTGTTGAATCCCTAAAGAATAGCCTGAGAAAAAGCTGAAACAGAAAACTGAACAACCTACAATTTAGCATATGCTGTCAGGAATGAATGTCACGACATTCAGCTTGACATCAAGGTCCATATGCTGAGTCTGTTTTTCCATAAAACAGACTGTACAAATTTGCTGACCTGTACATGATTAAAATGACCATACTACAGTAACAGCTTACATTAATAAATGTCAAAGTGTCCAACTTAACATTTACACAATTGGCCTTAAGTTAGTTCTGTTATTCTCTTGAAGAACAAACTAAGTAATATGCTGAAGTATAGCAGAACACCACTCTGCCTAATCTTCAGTAGCTGCTGTCAATGATGAATGTCACAACATCCAGTTTGACATTCAGTCAGTAGGCCTTATGCCAGGTCTGGTTCTTCCTTGATAACCAGACTGCAAATGAATACTAAGTTCTAACAGAACTTCTGTTCCTTAGTATCTGTTGACAGGTATGAATGTCACAGCATTCAATAATCCTGTGTTAGCTAGTCCTGCAGTAACTACAATGTAGTCACATATACATGTCATGACATCAGTCAAGACATTAGTGTTTTACCATATAATGCAGCCAATTAAACACCTACACGAGGGTTGTGTTCAATTTGCTCGGGCTGATAATGGAGGTCGTGGGGCAGTGTCAACTGTCACGATCTACTTTAAACCGTCTGAAGGACGAGGCCAGAGAGTTGTTAGTGCACCTGCAACGAGTGGTACTCCGGTTACCATTTCTGCACCCATTTCCGCCAGTTCTCCTACTACAATCGTTGCCCCAGTCAGAAGGGTTGATAGTCGGGCTGTTCCTTGGAGTTATAATAATGCCTACCGCAGCAACAGAAGGGCTGATAATCAGACAAGGCCAGCAAATCAAGCGCCTGTGACGATCAGTGTACCGGTTAAAACTCTTGTGGTTGTGAGTCCCGTTGTGGACAACGTTGGTGGACCAGGAGGTTTTACCCGTAGTGGCCGGCTGTTTGCGCCTCAACCGTTGAGGGATGCCAATGCTGAGGCATCTGCTAGATCAAAGGGCAAACAGGCCGTGGTTGAAGTGGAACCAGCTCAGAAGGAGGCTGAGGGTTCATTTGAACAGGACGCGGAGGAGTTTATGAAGATCATAAAGAAGAGTGACTACAAGATCGTAGATCAGCTCAACCAGACTCCGTCCAAAATCTCTATTCTCTCTTTGCTGTTGTGCTCTGAGGCACATCACAACGCCTTGTTGAAGATGCTGAACATGGCTTACGTACCTCAAGAGATTTCTGTCAACCAACTGGAGGGGGTGATGGCCAATGTGAGTACCAGGCATGGTGTAGGATTCACTGACCTAGACTTAACGCCTGAAGGACGTAATCATAACAAAGCCTTGCATATCACTATGGAGTGCAAGGGAGCAGTGTTGTCTCACGTATTGGTAGACACCGGGTCGTCGCTGAATGTGCTGCCTAAGCAGATCCTGAAGAAGATTGATGTTGAAGGAGTTGTGCTTACTCCTAGTGACCTGATCGTTCGTGCTTTCGACGGATCCAAACGTTCTCTGTTTGGTGAAGTTACCTTGCCGGTGAAGATAGGTCCGGAGGTTTTTGATATAATCTTCTATGTTATGGACATTCAGCCCGCCTACAGTTGTTTGTTGGGGCGTCCGTGGATTCACGCAGCAGGGGCAGTCTCGTCGACTCTCCACCAAAAGCTCAAGTATGTCTGGAACGGTCAGATTGTGACCGTGTGTGGCAAAGAAGAGATTCTGGTGAGTCACCTATCCTCGTTCAAGTATGTCGTGGTGGATGGCGAGATCCACGTAACCTTATGCCAGGCATTTGAGACTGTGGCTCTTGAGAAGGTGGCGTGCGCTGATCAGAGGAAGCCAGGTGCTTCGATTGCTTCGTACAAGCAAGCCAAGGAGGTTGTTGATTCCGGAAAAGCTGAGGGTTGGGGCAAGATGGTGGACTTGCCTGTCAAAGAAGACAAATTTGGCGTTGGTTATGAGCCTCTCTAAGCAGAGCAAAGTGTGCAAGCGGGTCCGAGTACCTTTACCAGCGCTGGGCTGATGAATCATGGCAACGTCTTTGCAACTGGTAGTGAAGACTATGACAGCGATTGTGATTTAGACAACTGGGTTGGCCCGTGTGCACCAGGGGAGTCTATCAACAACTGGACGGCTGAAGAAGTGGTCCAAGTTACTCTTCAGACAGAGTAATTTTCCTTTGTTTTTTCATTTTGCATGAAAACCCTACGTCCTGCCCAAGGCGTAGTGGTTCATTGTAGGGCCTCATCATGTTTTAATGATTATCATTAATAAAGGACGTTTTGCAATCAAATTTTGTGATCCCTGTTTTTCTATTTTTGTTTTCGTTTTTTCAAAACAATAAAAATGGCAATGTTTTTGTTTTTGTGACTTTCTTGAACTCTTTTTCTAAAATAAAGCATTAAACATGCAGAAGTGATATCACGGAATCCACTATGAACAATCTTGTTATGGCTCAGTATGATTTTGATATTCCCATCTACCAAGCTGAAGAGGAGAGTGAGGAAGACTGTGAACTCCCCGCAGAATTGGCCAGATTGCTGAAGCAGGAGGAAAGGGTCATCCAACCTCATCAGGAGGAGTTGGAGGTTGTTAATCTGGGTACTGAGGACGCCAGAAGAGAAATCAAGATTGGGGCTGCTTTAGAGGACTCTGTCAAGAGGAGGCTGATTGAGATGCTGAGAGAATATGTGGAGATATTCGCCTGGTCATATCAAGATATGCTTGGTTTGGATACAGACATTGTGGTGCATCGACTACCCCTTAGAGAAGAGTGTCCGTCAGTCAAGCAGAAGCTTCGGAGAACGAGTCCTGATATGGCTGTCAGGATCAAGGAAGAGGTTCAGAAGCAGTGGGATGCGGGTTTTCTGGCTGTTACCAGTTATCCCCCGTGGGTGGCCAACATCGTTCCTGTGCCGAAGAAGGATGGCAAAGTCAGAATGTGTGTCGATTACCGGGATTTGAACAGAGCGAGTCCAAAAGATGATTTCCCATTACCTCACATCGATGTATTGGTTGATAATACGACTCAATCCTCGGTATTCTCTTTCATGGACGGTTTCTCAGGCTATAATCAGATCAAGATGGCGCTAGAGGACATGGAAAAGACGACATTCATTACACCTTGGGGCACTTTCTGCTATAAGGTGATGCCATTTGGGCTGAAGAATGCTGGTGCTACCTATCAGAGGGCAATGACGACTCTCTTTCATGACATGATGCACAAAGAAATTGAAGTGTACGTGGATGATATGATTGCGAAGTCGCAGACAGAAGAGGAGCACTTGGTTAATTTGCAGAAGTTGTTTGACAGACTGGTAAAGTTCAAGCTGAGGCTGAATCCGAACAAGTGTACGTTTGGGGTGAGATCCGGTAAACTGTTGGGTTTTATTGTCAGTGAGAAAGGGATTGAGGTTGATCCAGCGAAAGTCAAAGTTATTCAAGAGATGCCTGAACCGAAAACGGAAAAGCAAGTCCGTGGGTGTTTAGGGAGGTTGAACTACATTGCAAGGTTCATATCTCACCTAACTGCCACGTGCGAACCAATTTTCAAATTGCTAAGAAAAGATCAAGCAATCAGGTGGAATGATGACTGTCAGAAAGCTTTTGACAAGATAAAAGAGTATTTACAGAAACCTCCAATCCTGATCCCTCCAGTTCCAGGGAGACCTCTGATAATGTACCTATCAGTAACCGAGAACTCGATGGGGTGTGTATTGGGACAGCATGACGAGTCTGGTCGAAAAGAGCATGCCATATACTACCTTAGCAAAAAGTTTACCGATTGTGAAACAAGATATTCACTGCTCGAGAAAACTTGTTGTGCTTTGGCCTGGGCTGCTCGCCGACTGAGGCAGTATATGTTGAACCATACTACCTTATTGATTTCTAAGATGGATCCAGTAAAGTACATCTTTGAGAAGCCGATTCTCACCGGGCGCGTTGCTCGATCGCAGATGATCTTAACAGAGTATGATATCCAGTACACGTCTCAGAAGGCTATCAAAGGTAGTGTTTTGTCAGACTATCTCGCCGAGCAACCGATCGACGACTATCAGCCTATGATGTTTGAATTCCCTAATGAAGACATCATGTATCTTAAGATGAAAGACTGCGAAGAGCCTCTTGTCGATAAGGGACCGGATCCGGATGACAAGTGGACATTGATGTTTGATGGGGCTGTGAATATGAACGGTAACGGTGTTGGGGCAGTGCTCATTAATCCCAAAGGTGCACATATACCTTTCTCTGCCAGATTGACTTTTGACGTCACCAACAACGAAGCTGAGTATGAGGCTTGTATCATGGGGATAAAAGAAGCCATTGATTTGAAAATCAAGACTCTTGACATCTATGGAGATTTCGCTCTAGTGATCAACCAGGTCAATGGAGATTGGAATACGAACCAGCCGCATTTGATTCCGTATAGAGATTACACCAGAAGAATACTGACGTTCTTCAAAAAGGTGAAGTTGTATCATGTCCCCCGGGATGAGAATCAGATGGCTGATGCCTTGGCTACTTTGTCTTCCATGATCAAAGTTCATTGGTGGAATCATGTGCCACATGTTGCGGTGAATCGACTCGAGAGGCCTGCGTATGTGTTTGCAGCCGAGTCTGTTATGATTGATGAGAAGCCGTGGTATTATGACATCAAGAACTTTGTCAAGACTCAGGAATATCCTGAAGGCGCGTCAAAGAATGATAAGAAAACCCTGAGAAGGCTAGCTGGAAGCTTTTATTTGAATCAGGATGATGTGTTGTATAAAAGGAATTTCGACATGGTTCTGCTCAGATGCGTGGATAGACACGAAGCGGACATGTTGATGCAAGAAGTGCATGAAGGTTCGTTTGGTACCCATGCTGGTGGTCATGCAATTTCCAAGAAACTGTTGAGAGCCGGTTATTACTGGATGACTATGGAATCCGATTGTTTCAAGTATGCTCGGAAGTGCCATAAGTGTCAAATTTATGCCGATAAGGTGCATGTACCACCAAGCCCTCTAAATGTCATGAACTCGCCTTGGTCGTTCGCCATGTGGGGCATTGATATGATTGGGAAGATTGAGCCTATTGCTTCGAATGGACATCGCTTCATCCTGGTTGCGATTGATTACTTCACCAAGTGGGTGGAAGCAGCTTCCTTTGCTAATGTTACCAAACAAGTGGTTGCCCGGTTCATCAAGAAAGAAATCATCTGTCGTTATGGAGTTCCTGAGAGAATCATCACTGACAATGGTTCGAATCTCAATAACAAGATGATGAAAGAGCTGTGTAAAGATTTCAAGATTGAACATCACAATTCTTCTCCTTACAGACCGAAGATGAATGGTGCTGTAGAGGCGGAAAACAAGAATATCAAGAGGATTATGCAGAAGATGGTCGTAACGTACAAGGATTGGCATGAGATGTTGCCTTTCGCTTTGCATGGGTACCGTACCTCAGTACGTACGTCGACCGGGGCAACCCCGTACTCCCTTGTGTATGGTATGGAAGCAGTCCTACCAGTTGAAGTGGAGATCCCTTCTCTGAGGGTTTTGTTGGATGTCAAGCTGGATGAAGCCGAGTGGATTCGGACAAGGTTTAACGAGTTGAGCCTTATTGAAGAGAGACGGCTAGCAGCTGTGTGCCATGGGCAGTTGTATCAGAGAAGGATGAAAAGAGCCTTTGATCAGAAAGTGCGTCCTCGGAGCTATCAAACTGGTGATCTAGTTTTGAAGAGGATCCTCTCTCCCGGTACAGATAACAGGGGCAAGTGGACTCCTAATTACGAAGGTCCATATGTTGTGAAGAAGGTCTTCTCCGGTGGAGCCTTGATGCTTACAACTATGGATGGTGAAGATTTTCCGTCCCCTGTTAACTCATATGTAGTCAAAAAATACTTCGCATAAATTGACCCGCTGGACAAAAAGAATAAAAGAGTCCAGGCAAAAAAGGGCATCCCGGCGAACCAAAAAACAGAAAGAAAAGGTTCGGGCAAAAATTAGGGATAAAAATGAAAAGAATTTGTACACCCGGTAAGTCGAAAACCCGCAAGGGCGGCTTAGGCAAAAATGGGTATCCCGGTGGATTGAAAACCCAAAAGGGCGATCTAGGCAAAATAGGGATTAGAGCGAAGATTACAGTCTGTGGTATCTGTACTTCATATCACACTTCGTCGTCTGCCATCTCGAAAGATATGATCGGTCCAGTTATTCTTCTCAGAAAGCAAGGAGTTTGGAAAAAATGATGATCTGTGAGTTATAACAGAATTGGGAAATAGTGGATGCCGTGTTCGCATTGCCATTAGGATAGTTTATTTCCTTTTGTGCGCAATTGCCTCTTTCTAGGAATTGCTTCCCAATGTATTTGCCTTTTCAGGCACATTTTCAATCAATAAAAGTCGTTATTCAGATAAATAGCTCTCTTGTTTTTATTTTTACTGTTTTGTTTGCAAAAACGTCCGAATTTTTGATAAGCATTGCATATAAGAACATGAAGGCTAAACACTAACGTGCAAAAAGATGAAACATTTGAAAATCATTTTGAATGTTGAGGACACTTGAGCGTATCTTGTCCATGTATCCCCTGGGGGCATTTTGTTGTGTCGTTTCGCAGATTGGCATCTGTGAGGACGGTTCCCCAACAGATATTTCCCTAAGCAAGTATGGAAGCTATCAGAGCTATGTTCCCCTGCGGAGATGTTTGTGGATAGGCTATTCTATTCCCCAGCCGGTCTAAGGATTGCTTATACCCAGCGGATTTGTCGGTAGTTTATTCCCCACCAGAATTGTGCTCTTCCTCAGCAGAGTGGTGTGTTATCCCCAACAGGGTTGCTTTCCCTAGCACTTGAGCAGAGATTGGTATTGATGATTTTCCTCAGCGAGTCCCCGAGTGGAGCAGGTTCAATGAAGTTTATCTCCAGCAGTTATACTATCTGTGGACTGGATGGGTCGTCCCCAGCAGAGTAGCATTTATTTCCCAAAGCAGAGTTTTTCCTACTTGTGGACTGGTTGGCTCTCCCCAGTGAAGTCGCCAGGTTGTCCCTAGCAAGTCGCCTTATTACTCCCCAGCGAGTTGTTTTGTTTACTCCTCAGCGCAGTCGCCTTGGTTTGTCCCCAGCGAGTTGTTTTGGTTGTTCCCCCAAGTTGAGTCCCCGAGTGGATTAGGTCCTTTGAAGGATGTCGCCAGCGGGGTTTATCCTTTCCCCAGCAACAGTGTTTTTCTCCAGCATGAGTGAGAAGTCGGTGCTCTCCCCGCAGAGTACTCCTCAGTATAGTCTCCCCACAGAGTTGGAGTATCTGATCTTTGGACTCCCCAGCGGAGTTTTCATCATTTGCATTTTGCATGTAGTGATCATTGCATCCTCAAACCTGCGTAGCATTAGAGCATTACGCCATAGAAAGATTCAAACATATGCATTCATGTGTTAACCCAACCAGATCATATCCCCGGCAGAAGCGGATCATTGTTCAACATCGGTACAACACGTTTGCTACAGTTGCTCCTGACAACATTCAGGATTGATATTCCCCAGAGAGGTTTATTTCCTCACCCGTCCGAGAGCGGAAAGCTTGTTCCTCCCCAGTGAGATCCCCAGCAAGTGGTCAGCCTTGCCTTGACGTATTTAAGATGTCATTCTTGTGATACCGGTAAGTGTCATGTCAGCACCCGCGTGTGTTTTTTCTTTGGTGTCGGTAAATACCATCCTGTCGGTGTCGGTAAACATCAGGTCTCATCCCAGTCATCGGTAAATGTATGGTCGCCTTTGTTTGATGTCAGTAAACATCATCTTTCGATGTCGGTAAACGTCGAGTTTTTCCCCAGTCATCAGTAAATGTCTGGTCTTTTTTTGGATGTCGGTAAACATCATCGTTCGATGTCGGTAAACATCGAGTCTCATCCCAGTCACCGGTAATGTCTGATCGTGTGTATTTCTAGTTGATAAAAATCAAAAATCCCCAAGAGTCGTCGGTAAACGTCTTGTCTGATTCCATTTGCAAATATCTTTTTCCTCCCCGGGTGGAGACGCCATCGGTAAATGGCCCTGTTTGCTTCGATATCGGTAAATATCGAATGCCCAGTTTAGCAGCCATCGGTAAATGGCCCCGCTTTCTTCGATATCGGTAAATATCGAGTCCCCAATTGGAGCAGCCATCGGTAAATGGTCTTGCTGAAATTGATATCGGTAAATATCAAGTTGCTTTGAAGGCACCGTCGGTAAATGGTCTTGCTTCCTTTTAATATCAAGATTGTTTCCCAGCAGCCATCGGTAAATGGTCTCGCCGAAGTTGATATCGGTAAATATCAAGTTTCCAGTTTTTAGCCATCGGTAAATGGTTTCGCTTTCCTGAAGTTGTCGTGCAGCCGTCATCGGTAAATGACTTGGATTTTCTTGTATCATATCCAGCAGAGTGCAAATTTCTACGGTTCTTCGGTATTCAATCCCTGTTTACCTTGAAAGTCTGACAGCCGTTGCTCTCATCCGTTCAGGTTCCCAGCTGATTGAATAGGGGCAGCTGTAGCACCTCAAATTTGCACCTACCTTTTGTACATTCATATTCATATTAGGTCATTAACATAACATAGTCCACTGCATAGCATTGCATTGTCCTTTGCCCAAGTGCAAGCCATCAGACAAGATTAGGTCAACTAGTTAGGAGGATCAGTCAAACAAGCAAGCAAGTGAATTTCTCAAGGAAGCAAAGCCCTAGGGTTGGTTCAACATGTTCACATGACCTAGGGGTCCTTTTGAAGTGGTTTGGTCCAAGATTGGGTGCTCAGAAGTCATCAGTCATTGTTCAATCCACTAGAAACCCTAGAAGGTCAACTGTAGTCAACTGTGGTCAACTGTGCCTGAAATCAAGGATTTGAAGGTGGGAGATGGTTTGAAAGGCCTCATTCATGTCCACACAAGTCTCATTTGACATATCAAAGATCAAGGTTGAAGAAAATAAAGTCAGATGAAAAGTTTCCAAAAATAGTAAGTGACCTGTAATTGGAAACTGCCAAAAATGGAAAGTTCTTCTCCTCAAATTTACATCATCATACAAGCTTCAAATGAAATTTTGTTCAACATGAAAGTTGAATATCTTGCTCTCACCTTTCCAAAAAGTCCAAGAACACTCATTTCTCATTTGTGGTTGACAAGTTATGATCAAATCATTGTCAAGAATTTTTGAACTTCAAAGTGGCATAACTCTTGAACCATTTGGCCAAATTGAGTGAGGTTTTTTGCTACAAGTTACATTTGACATGTTCTATCCAAATCCTTCATCACATTTCATCAAAAATCATCCAATCAAAATGGCATTTTTCAAGTGACTTGAATTAAAAAGGGAGGGGTAAAAAAGTGACTTTCAAAATAAGCATTTCCTACACTTTCTACCAATTGCATTTGACTGAAAATCATATTTGGAATATGTTTAGGCCCATTTTCGTGCACTGTAGCATGCACCCCATGCATAATGAGGTGATTTAGCAATTTGGCCATAACACTCATTTTTCATTAATCCTTTAGGTTTGGCTTAAGATTGATTAGTAAGGATCATTAACAGTTGGTATATATGGTTAATCAAAACAGAAAACACATTAACATCCACTCTTACTCAGATCTAGATCTAAAAAAGTAAAAACTCTCTCAACTCTTCATCTTGATTTTTCTGCAAAATTCCCCAAGAACACATCACCATTTCTTCCTTGATTCACCATCCACAAGGACATTGGAAGTGATTTGGAGCAAGGACTCATCACTGTTTCAGCTAAATCGTGACTGTTACATCCAAGCACCTCCCATGGCAGCTGGTGATTTGAACATAATCAAGCAAGGTTGAGCCACGATTCTCCTTTCATTCATCAACATAAACATCAAAGTGCTTCTGTTTCAACTTATCCAGGCCAAGAAATCACGAAATCAACACTGTCATCACTTGGAGGTAAATTCTCGACCATTGCAGTTCATGAAATTGTGCTATGTGTTTGATAGATCTTGCATCCATGAGTTCACTGAACTTTATAGTTTTGATTTTCGTTGAGTATTAAGAGAGTTATTCTGATTTGAAGTTTGGTTGTCAAATGTTATTCTGTTCGATTCTTTCATGCTAGCTCAAATTAGGTCAAACCAACGTTGGATTATTGATGAGCATTAGGAGATGAACACAATGGCATATCGTTTGTTGATTTTGGTTACAAAGTGTTCATGAGCTGGGTTTTGTGTGAAGAACGTTTGAACACGTTCATAAACCCTAATTTTCTCACTGTCAGACCACGTTTGATCTTGGTTTTGTTTTGTTTGCATGGAAATCGTGTTCGTGGGCCATGAATCCAATCAGAGCATGCCACGCCCTTAAGTGGAACGCGGCGTTTCACTTAAGTGGCCTCATAATTACGGAATTGCCACTGCAATCATTTAATACATTATTTCATTTTTCTTTTCAAATTTTTATTTCATTTCACATGCTGATCTTCCAAAAATCATAAGTCAACGAATATTTGTCCAAATGAGATGGGATTTTTTGCACCTTGTTCCTCATGATCTCTAGTTTTTTATGGTGTTTTTTCCAGAATTTATGCACGTATGGATTTTTAAATTGTCTAGGGTTTGTTCATGTGTGTCCAATTTGTGTATGCCATGCCATTTTGCTTGTGAAATGGTGATGTTTAATCCAATGAGGCTGAAACTTTTTGTGCTTAAACTAGACATGTTCATGGTCATTTTGGTATAGAGTTTGTGATTTTATCATTGCTGGTTGATGAGATATTATTTTTTGAATAGAGGTGTGACAATTTGTGTCACACCATTCATGTCCAACTTGTTGATTTTTGTTACCATGCCATATGAACTCAAAATAATCTGAAATTTTGCATATTGAATCTTTTGAATGTTGAGAATGCTTGTGATTTTTCCTGGAAATTTTGAATGCATTTCCTATTTGTTGGATAATTTCACCCCTGTTTGACCAATTGTTGACTTCTTGTGATACATGATTTTATATGATTTGTGAAATCCTCATGCATTATTGGATGGACTTGAAATTTGGCATGTGTGTTGTAGACATCTTGAAGTTTGCCATGGATTTGGTTTCATTCATTTATCTTATGCCAATTCTGTTTTATGATTGCTTGAAGTGGATGCATGTTTTGATGCCTTGTATGAGCTTGCTTGATGATGCTTTGACTTTATGAATTTCATTGACTTGCTTCCCTTGATCCAAATGCGCTGAAATTTGGTGTGATTGTCACGTTATGAATGCTGTTTGATCATGAATTTTTTGGTGATTTATTAAAATGTTTGTGAATTGATTTGTGTTGAACCATTCTGTTTGGTTGTATGAGGTTTCAAATTGCATGTTTTGTACTCTTTGGTTCATGAAATGATATTGATGAATGATATGAATGTGAAACCACTTGGATTTGTTTCCTAATTGTTTGATCTTGATCTTGGATAAGTTTCATGTTCTGTTTTGACTTTTTGATCTCATTTTGACCCTAGTCTTGTACTAGTGGTTTGTGCTCTCACATTTGAGTTTTGTTCCAGGACAAAGGGCACAATGGCCATGCTTAATGATGCTTACTCCAATGGAGTTGACCTATTGATTGTTGATGACTAACTTTGGTTTATTTTGTAGTGTTTGAAACTTGTACCTTGTGCTTAATGGCTTGCACCTTTGTGCATTGACTGTTGTTTGCTTGTGTACAGTTGTACAGTTAACTGTTGACATTTGCTGTTTGATTTCTGTTTGAGTTTAGTACTGATTATCTTGGATTGTTTTCAGGTACTTTAGTTGCTTTAGTTCCCTTGTGAACTTGCTCTTGCTTTGCTTGATAGCTTGAGCATTGAGGTATAACATCCTAACTCCATGTAGTCTGGAAGACCTGGCCTGTTACTTGGCCAGGCACCTGTCTGAAGTCCTCCTTAAGAGGCAATGTTTGTGCTTGTTTATATTTGTCCCTGTACATATCAAAGACCTTTGTTAAGGCAATTGGCAGACACAAGAGATGTGCAATCCGTCTCCTGCTATTCTGTTGAGTCGTCCCTTGGCTCACATCACATGTTGATGCCTTGTGGACATGAACCCCAAGATCTATGTTGAGTCAGTGTCATATGTGTAGAAGGGTTCCCACATTCTGAACCCACACATTCTTGCCTTAAGCTCTCCCAGGCCAGGGATAAGAGTTGTGAAGTCTCATCTTCACTCACCTTTCATCTGCTTCACCTTGACTCTCAATGTCAAGGTTAAGAGCTAACATTACCCTGTTACAGTGGTTTGTTTGTCGAGGTTGACATGACCCCTCGACTAAAACCTAACCTTGATTGAGCCAACTGATTGCGTATAGTGTGTGCTATTTGTGCTTGTGTGTTTGTTTTAGCTTGCTTCCTGTGCAAGTTAGGTTTAGTTTGGCTTGCTTCCTGTGCAAGTCATGTTTAGGATAGCTTGCTTCATGTGCAAGTTAGCTAGAAACCTTAACTTAGGGATGATTTGCATGATAACATCTAGGCTCGAGTCGTAGTCTCCCTAGTTGTGTCTCCCTCTGTTATCTGGTTAGGCTAGTCCTGTGTCCCTTCGTAGGGGAACTACGTCGCCCTGATCCTCATACCAGATGAGGTACGTAGGCAGGAGATGAGCTGATCTCTCCGGGCGCCCCTTTTGGTTTTGTCTTTGTGTGTGTCAGGAGATGGATGTAAGACCAGCGATTGGCATTCCGTATCCTCTTGTTGTGTGCTTGGAGTTCGGTATAAGTCCATCAAGTGGCATCTGGTTTCCAGTGTGGGTGTGTTTTGGTTCGGACGCTGATGTAAGTCCAACAATTGGCATTCGGGTTCCATGTTTGCCCCTTTTTGTGTGGAGTTTGACGTAAGCCCAGCGATTGGCAGTCGATTTCCTGTGTTGTTTTGTTTGGCGTGCGTGTTAGCCGAGCTCCGAATGCTCTGATTCTTCTTCGTCCAAGAAGATACGTATGCATAGGATGCGACATCCTAGCGAGCATGTGTTATTTCCCCAGTCCGAACTACTTTGACTCTGATGTCTATGCCTGATAGACTAAGTAGGCCCAGGATGCGATATCCTGCCGAGTCAGTCTTGTTTGTTTTCTTGTGTCTCTTTCAGCCAGTGTGTGTGTGTGTTTGAGCATTGATTTTAGCAACCATTTTCCTTCCTATTGTGTGTGGATCCCGTCGAGTACGACGGATGCGTAGGGGTGCTAATACCTTCCCTTCGCATAACCGACTCCCGATCCCATTCTCTTTGGTCGTGAGACCATGTTCTTTCCAGGTTTACTCTAAGCGTTTCCTTTCCCTCTTTTGGGATAAATAACGCAGGGTGGCGGCTCTGTTGTTCTTGTTTTCCCGCCGGTTTTTCGCGTAATGCGACACCTGTACAAGACCATGCATGGAGGATCCAAAGCTTCATGCACACGGATTCTACACCTCATTGCTTGCATCTCAGCTATAAATACCTTGCCATACTTATTCAAATTTCACCCTGAATTCAACCTGAAGCTCTGCTAAAATCCATACCCAACCTCACTTAAAGGAATTCTGATTTTTCTTTTCTCATTTCAAGCTTGAATTTCAACAAAATCAGTTGATCTTTAAGACTTATTCCTTAGCCTTGCATTCATACCAGATCTCAAGAGCAAATTGTAAGCAAGAGATTAAGTGGATCGTGCTGCATAAAGCTGCTCATCAAAGGTAGATGCTCAAACTGTTTTGATCTAAATCTCCTCATACGATGTGAATTGCTTGTGTTCAAATGGTTGTCTGAAGTCCCCGTGTGAGAGGCAAGCCAATGGTGGCTTTGATTTTGTGAATTGAAGCATTTCAGTTTTCATACCTAGAAATTCAAGCTCAAATTTCTCATTCCATAGAGATCTTGAAAGAAATCCAAGGTTACAGGGGTGATGTACATCACCCTAGCTTCATTTTGGTATATGGTTTGTGCATTTTGGTTGAGGTTTGAAAACCTGTAACTGGTGGCCGGAATCAGTTGGTTCACCGGAGAAGACGGTGGTTTCCACCATCGTCCCCACGTGGTTGAACCTAGGCCCTTGGGTGAGGTTCCCACGATCTAATCTCAGCCATGCTTTCATTTGACTTTTTTTAATTCACGATATTTTGCGCTTGACTCATGACAATGGTACGTGCGCGCCTCAGAGCCTTTGGATTTGTCCACGTCAATTAATGAAGTGGATCCAAGCGCTGATGATTTTTCTATTTTTCTATTTTTTGTTTTATTTTCTTTTATTCCATTTATTTTCAAAAATTCATAACTCTTTTATTTGGAATCACAAAAATATGAGACTAACACTAAAATTTTTTTTGAAAAATCTAGTTTCATAATCTGATTTTTAATTCTTCTTTTGATTCCATTTAATATTTTTTGTGAATTATTTTGTTTTTAATAGTTTTTAATTCATTTTAAATACTTGTTGATATCCAAAAATTCCAAAAATATTTTCTTAACACATATGGATCATGATAAGTCTATGAAAAATATTCTCATTAATTTCTTAATTGATTTGAGATTTATTTGAGATTTTAATCCATTTGTGTTATTTTTCTTTGTTTTTAATTGTTTTAAAATAGTTTCTGTTTTCAAAAAATGTTGAGAAAATTTGTCAAACCCTGTTTGACCTTGTTAGACTTATGATGATTCAATTGGACTTATTCAAGTTGATTGAAATTGAATTTGAAGTTTGACCTTACTTTGTTCATTTTATTTTAATTTCAAAAAATACCAAAAAATATGTTTGACTTTTTTGACCTCTAAACTTCATTTCTCTTCTGTTTACCATTGGTTGATGTTGATTTCATTCACATTTGATCATTGTGTTTTGATTATGTCATTTGAATTCTCATTTTGTTCATTTTCATTTTATCTTCATCTTCTTCTTTTTATTTTGGCCAATGAGTTAATGATTTATGGTTAGCCTTGACATATGAGAGGCTTAACCTTCTTTGATCCAAATCAAATTCAACTTGATCAAAGATCAAGTGAATTGCTTTATGTCCAAGATAGGTTGCTTCTTGGTCAAGCAAAAAACCTAGAATCCATACAAGGTCTTTCCTTTTTTTCTTTTGGCATGACAAGTTGTAGGAGCTTGGCTTACTAGTCATGGTCTCTAACTTGTGTTTATTTACCTATAGTTTTATTGACCGGCCTCAGATAGGTGTGACTACTACATTAGTCCACTTACGATTGCTTAACATAGTGCTAAATTGTATTATGACACACTAACATTAACTACTAACACTAACTTTAATTCAAACATTTAATTCCTTGCAATTTACTTTAATGAAATTTAATTTCTTGCTCATTTATTCATATTGCCTTTTTCTTTTGCTCACTTGAGCCCATATTTTATGTTTATGCCATTTTCTTTTTGCTCGCTTGAGCTCATTATTGTGAATAAATATATTGTTGCTTTGTGATTGTTTTGTCTTTGTTTATGTGAACCCAATGCAAAAAGGAGAAAGGACTTAGAATTAGGACCTTACCTATGCTTAATGGAGTTCAAGAGCAACTAGGCCTCATGCCTTTAGAATGCTAAACTTGTTGAAGAGCAACTAGGCCTCATGCCTCTAGAATGCTAAATCTTAAAGTTGACTTCAAAGGACCACTAATCCAAAACTCTTTCTTTGTCCATTTCTCTTATTTGTGTTGTGAACCTTTTGATTGTTTGTTCTTGTGTGATAGGGATTCCAAACTTGAGATAGTAAGAAAGACCATTGTCATGAATAGCCAAGTTAAGAGAGACAAGCCAAATGGAGATCCTAGGAGCTTAATTGAATATTTGTTTGATTGCTTGAGTTAATTGCTTGTTGCTTGCTAAGTCCAAAGGAAAGGAGTATCTTGAATCATCCTTATGATCTCAAGAAAGGAACTCCAAGGGTTTTATCTCTTCTCTTATCTTTGCATGTTTAGGACTAACCCTTCTCTTCTTCCCTCCACTCTAACCCAAGCCAAATTCATTTTGTGCAAACTTTGACTTCATTTTCAAATTAGAAACCTAGGCCTTATGCCTTTGATTTTCCAAACTCTTTTCATTAATACTTAGTTTGAATGAATCTTAAGTCAACTTTGACTTCATTTTGTGAATACTTCTAACTTGTAAATACAACTCACTTCAAGTTAATTTTGTGGTTCCAATGGCCACCTTTATTAAAACCTTTTTCATAAACATTAGACATAGGTTTGAGTTATCATAGTGGTTGATGTAAACCTCACCTTATCCTTAGTGATTGGACTATAAGTCTTCCATACTTATTATAGGGTGGATCCCTCACTAGTATATTGAAGCCTCTCCTCACATGGTGGATTGTTGGTTTAGGTTGAGTTTTCTCCATTTGATAACAAAAAACCTTAAGGCTTTTGATTAAATCAACTCACCCATATTTTGAGATTTTTACCCCGAACTACGAGGTTTTGATCCTACCTTTGTGATGGTACGTAGGCAATGGGTTTATCCATTCAAACAACAAAATTGTAAATAATTTGTATATTCTTTCTCATCTCCCCAATCATGTTTGCACAAAATATTTTCACAAATACCAACCTACAATACATCTTTGTAAAAAGGGCTCCCTTTGAGTACTAAGGATGTTTTGGGTGCTTAAAACCTTCCCATCTCATAACCAACCCCCTTACCCAGATCTCTGACATTTTTATTAGTTTTTGATTTGATAAAACTTCTTACTTGGTTTTTGTTCGCTTTCTAACCTTTCCCTTGGATAAATAGAAGTGCGGTGGCGACTCGAATTGTATGCTTACTTTTGATTTAGTCAATAAATCTAAAGGTAACGAATACCCCGCTACAACGGGCATATAGGATATTCTAATGAGGATTGCGGGCCTCTCAAACCTAAGGTGCAAGGGCTTATATACCATATTTTTTACTTTTATTGAAGAAAGGCCTATTGTGAGGACTGATGGTGGTGAATGCATTTATTGATAAAGAATGCACAGAATAATCAGAGGGGTAGCATCTGCAGGATGAATATCAAGGTTAGTCACGCTAGCAACATCATACTATTCAATCACTAATTTGTAATCTTTTCTTGTTTGTTAAGTGTTTGTTCGTTTGTAAAACTTGTCTAGTTTTCAAATGATAATAATGATGAAATAAACGTGCATGTTTTGAATAAATCCATTTGTGTTCGCTCATATTTTATTTATCATTATGAAACTCTTGTTCAAGTAAAATGAAAAGAGAATGATGAAATAAAAATGCGCGAGATCATTGATTGTATGCTTTTGAGTAAAACCTTGCTGATGATGTAAGGCATTGTTTCAAATCCCTGAACACCGGAGGCATAAGGAAGATAATCCTAGGTTAACCCCTTTAGGCCTTATAGTAGGAGTTTCTTTCTATACATAAAACCCTCAATTTTAACCCGGGGAAGGGAAGTCTTCAGTTAGTTTGACCTTGCATTCAAATTTTAAAAGGAGAGTATCCCATATAAGGATCAACCATATCCTATCCTTCATAAGAGGTCGAGAATCACACACTAACAATGGTTATCCCTTACCAACAAAAGGAGTGAGATAGCTTGTTGTGTTAAGCTAATTGAACGTAAGACTAGAGAATATCACAGAGAATTAGTGGGTTAGAATAGGATTCGAGCCTTATATCATGGACCAGGCCACATTACAACCCTCAAAAGACCTAATTGAAGCAAAGTTTATTTTGAAAAACATACTATGGTAATATCACGTCAAAATTGACTCCTAAAGATTTGCTTGTCATTTGTATTGATACTGGTATGGCATTCTAACTAGTGATTCATTCACTATATGTTATGATCTTAGTTAACATACTTGAATTTCAAAATTGACATGAGTATGACATTACAATTATCATTTTCAAAATGAACATTTTTACCTGCGATCAGGCAATTGACATCAAGAAAGATACACAATGGGAATATTGAACATTTCTTTTGATCTCTGAGGCATAAATCTCTTCATAATTCAACCAATCTGGGGAAATCAGGTCGAGATTCGATAAATCTCTCTAAATCATCTAGATAGACGCAAAATTACTTCAAAGATCTTCTAGGGAAGGCCACCTCAAGAGCACGATAAGTCAACCACTCCCAGAGACGGTTAAGAATGGGATAGAGTTGCAAGACATTGTGGCAAGTCAAATTGAGATCTTCTGATGATAAGACTACTTCATAACTTGTGATTGGGGCAATCCATGAAGTTACTAAAAAAACTGAGGCTGAGGCAGGCTACGAAGGCACATTCTCTCTTCATATTTCAAATCAAGTGTAGAAGTGTGACAACAACTGGTGAGCCCAAAGCAGGTGTTGGAGAATCACATCTTTATGACCTTTATCCTAGCCTCAAAGCTTCCACCTCCCACCACATGAGCATCTGGTTTAACCAGTACACAAATCATTATCATACATTAATCATGCCGCTTCACTCATGCATAGCATGAATCCCTACAAACGAGAAAAGCCAAAAGTTCAGTTCTATTGGAACTTCCAAAGTCCAGTTCCTATTGGCACATCAAAAGTTCAATTCTTGTTGGCACACCCAAAGCCTAATCTTTTCATGGAAAATCACAAAAGTCAATTATACTTGCATCATGCATGTAGTAATCGTCATTGCATTAGCATTGCATCTCTAAAAACGCGTGACATATCCATCAAGATGGGCATTACATCATAAAAATTCAAACATGCATACAAAGAATAAGGAAAACTTGGTACCTCATCCGAAAACCTTGTATTAAACACTTGTCTCTGCTGACATATTTTTTCCAAACCACTTGTCTGTGTTGACTGTATTTCTGTAACACTCTTCTGTGTTTTTTCCAAAAAAAAGTATTTCCCAATACTCGTCTGTATTACTTTCTGACACTCGTCCGTGTTGGTATTCCTTCGTCAGTACTTATCTGTATTGACTCTCAATGCTTGCCCTTGTTGGTACTCCTTTCGTCAGTACTCCTTTGTATTGACTCTCAACGCTTGTCCTTGTTGGTATTCCTTTCGTCAGTACTCGTCTGTATTGAGTTTCAACACTCGTCCGTGTTGACACCTTTTTTTCCAATACTCGCCTGTATTACTTTCCAACGCACGTCCGTGTTGGTACTTCCTTCGTTAATATTCATCTATATTGACTTTTAACACTCATCTGTGTTGTTCACACCTTTCTCAATACTCGTCCATATTGATTTCCAACACTCGTTTATGTTGACAATCCCTTTTCAGTACTCGTTCGTACTGATTCCCAATATTGACTCATGTTGATCCTACATTCTCAATAATCGTTTGTATTGACTTCTAACACTCATCTATGTAAACCAATTTCCAATACTCGATCATGCTGACATAGTTTCCCCGATAGGTATTACACCGGAGAAGTTTTGTCCTTGTGAATATCACTCATATGGCCACAAAGCATACATGCATCATAGAAAAAAAAGAATCATATATTAGATATAACATGCATATCACGTTTGTCCTTTACGATTGATATATTTCCCCACATAATATTTCAACCAACCCGCACAAATGAACCTATGAAAGTCTACCTGCCATGCCATATTCCCAATACGCTTACCTATATCACATTACAATCATTCTCAACGGCCAATTTTTTGGATATTTTGGTATTTAATCTTCTTTTACCTTAAATACCCAAAAAGTTGTCGCAATTCGCATATTTAGGTTTAAGATGGTTAAATATGGGCAACTGTCATACCCCAAAATTTTCCCTCTCCTTTTTATCTTTCATCTAACCCATGGCTTGAAATTCATCTACACTCATTCATGCCCAATTCATGTGTATCATTTATTCATGTTAACATTTTCTCATAATCATTATCCGAATTCAATGACTGCTATTATTTCTTGAGTGAAAGAAGCATGGATTTGAGGATGAAGTAGAGGGAGTCGTGGATGTGTGTTGATCTGGATTCATTTTTGATGTCTCACGTTTGGAATTCGGAAGAGAGGGAGAGACTCAGAGAATGCATGGAAATAATGAAGTGAATTTGTTCACGTTCATACGCGTTGCAGAGCATTTTGGCTTGGAGCTTTTTTGGCATTGGATTGCTTGAACCCAGGTTTGAAGCTTGGGCTTAAAGCCCAAGAATTTATAATTACACCTCCCATTTAGAATCCATACCCCTGCCTCATTTCATATAATATTTCTTTTTGTCCATATATTTTTATTGTTTTTTGCTCTTTTTAATTTCTGATTATTTTTGCATTTGTGTGCCTAAATTCAATTGTTAGATTTAGGTTGATTTAGGTTAACCTAAGTTTTTGATCATATATAATTAATTAGATTTAATTAGAATTTTAATTATTAGAAATAATGCTTACTTGATCAATTTGTGGATATTCACTCTTTTACCCCTAGGGTTTAGAAAGCTCATGATATGCATGCTCCCTTAGTTTAGGGTTTGTGTAAATTCAACTGATATAATTTGACTGATCAACCCATTAGGTTCTATATAATTCAAGTAATATGCTTCATTTCCACTTATTGTTTAATCAAACTTTACTTTGATCAACCAAATCCTTTGCATTATGCTCAAATCCACAAGCCTATTCAAGTGATAGAAAGACCCTTCATCACTTGATAGGGAAAGTCACTTGTGTTCAAGCTGTACCGGACCTCAGGAGCTCAAGACCTCAAGTTTCAGATTCAAGTACAAGACTTCAAAGTCATTACAAGACATTCACATTTCAAGAATATTAGATTACAGTTCAAGCACAACAAAGGTATCTCAACACTTGTCAATTGTGATTCAAGTTATGTGCCATGAGCCTTAAGAAATAGAGAAGAGGTGAGAGAGAGCATTCAAAGATTAGTGAATTGATTTTGATCAAAAGCCTTAAGGTCTTTTGTTATCAAAGGGAGAAAACTCAACCTAAACCAACAATCCACCATGTGAGGAAGGCTTCAACATGCTAGTGAGGGGTTAACCCTATAATAAGCATGGAAGACTTATAATCCAACACAAAAGATGAGGTGAGATTTACATCAACCACTATAATAACTCAAACCTATGACTAATGTTTTTGAAAGGTTTTAACAAAGCGGCCATTGGAACCAAAAAACAACTTGAAGTGAGTTATATTTACAAGTTAGATTTATTTACAAAATGAGGTCAAAGTTGGATTAAAGTTCATTTACAATGAGTATTTATGAAAAGAGTTTTGAAAAGTCAAGGCATAAGGCATAGGTTTCTAATTTTAAAAAACGTAAAAGTTTTGAAAATGATTTTTGGCTTGGTTAGAGTGGGGGAGAAGAAGAGAATGGCTATTCCTAAAGCATACAAAGATGAGAGGGGAAAGAAAAACCCTTGGAGTTCCTTTTCTTAAAGTCATAGAGATGACTCAAGATGCTCCTTTCCTTTGGACTTGGCACACAAACAAGTAATCAATAATTGAATTCAAGCTCCTAGGATATCCATTTGGCTTGGCTCTTATCTTGGCTACTCATGACAATGGTCCTCTTTTCACAATCTTAAGATGGGGCCCCTATCACACAAGAGCAAAAATCAAAAAGTTCACAACACAATAAAGGGAATGGACAAAGAATAAGTTTGGAGGAGAAGTCCTTTGAGATCAACTTTGAGTTTTAGCATTCTAAAGGCATGATGCCTAGTTGCTCTTCAACATATTTTTTGCATTCTAAAGGCATGAGGTCTAGTTGCTCTTGAACTCCTTTAAGCATGGGTAAGTCCTAGTTCTAAGTCCTTTTTCCTTTTGCATTTGGGTTCACATCAAACAAACACAAAACAACATACGATAGCAATATATTTATATACAATAATGGGCTCAAATGAACAAAATAAAAATGACATAAACATAAAATATGTGCTCAAGTGAGCAAAGATGAAAATCAATATGAACAATGAGCAAGATATAAATGACATTAAAAGTAAATGGCAAGAAATTAAAAGCTCAAATTAAAGTTAGTAGTTAGTAAGGTTATGTTAGCTTGTCATAAGACAATGTAGCGCTATGTTAAGCAATCGTAAATGGACTAATGTATTAGTCACACCTATCTGAGGTCGGTTAATAAGAATATAGGCAAAGAACACAAGTTAGAGATCATGACTAGTAAGCCAAGCTCCATGAACTTGCCATGCCAAACAAAAGGGGAAGGGCCTTGTATTGACTTTTGGTTATTTGCTTGACCAAGAAGCAACCTATCTTGGACACAAAACAACTCAGTTGATCATGGATCAAGTTGAATTTGGTTTGGATCAAAGAAGGTTAAGCTTCTAATTTGTCAAGACCAACCCCAAGACTTTAACTCATTGGCCATTGATGGAAAGAAAGGGATGAAGATGAAAGGGATGGGAAAAGAATACAACAACCAAATCCAATTGACCATAGTTGATTCAAATCAAACTCAATCAACACTAAACAGAAAAGAAATGAAGATAACAAGTCAAAGAGTAAATGATATTTTTTTGGTAGTTTTTGAATTAAAATAAAATGCAAATAAAAAATAAACAAATAAGGTTGAACCTCAAATTCAATTCAAATCAACTTCAAAAAGTCCAATTAAATTCTCATAGGTTCAACATAGTCAAACAAGCTTTGACTAATTTTCTCACAAATTTTTGAAATCAGAAAGTAATTAAAAAACAATTAAAAACAATTAAAAATAGCATAATATGAATTAAAATCTCAAATAATCTCAAAAAAATCAAGAAATTGTTGACACTATTTTTCATTGACTAATCATGATCCATAAATGCTATGAAAATATTTTTGGATTTTTTAAAAGTCAAAAAGTATTTTAAAATGAATTAAAACCATTAAAAACCAAGTAATTCATAAAAAATATCAAATGAAGTCACAAATATAATTAAAAATCATGATATGAAACTAGATTTTTGAAGATTTTTTTTGGAATTGGTCTCATATTTTTCTGACTTCAAATGAATTTTTAATGAACTTTTGAAAATAAGTGAAAAAACCACAACCATCAGATGTGCATTCATTAATTGACGTGCATCTGGCACGATTCAGATCTGATGGCGCACGATACATCCAAGTCAAACGCGCCACATCCAGCATTAAATGAAGTATTTAAAATGAACGTGCGAGATTAGATCGTGGCAAGGTGATCCAATGGCCAGGAAGTGACACACGTGGTGGTGGTGGTGGTGGAAACCACCATATTCTCCGGCAAGACAACAACTTCTAGCCACCAGTTGCAGAGAAATAAATTTTAATGAAAATGGAAAATAAGGACATGGAAATGAAGCTCGTGTGATGTAGATCATCACTGTACCAATGGATATCCCTCAATCTTCCTATATTGAGAGAAATGTGAAGGAGAAAATCATGGTGTTCATATTGATTTCTCATGAAATCAATAATTGAAAGCACCAATGGCTTGCCTCAAGTGTGAGGACTTCAGAAAACCACAGAAACACAAGAATGCTACATTGAATTAAGAGTTCTAGATCAAAAAAGTTTGATAATAAACCTTCAAATGGATGAACTTCTGGCCACGAATTCTCCAAGATCCTTGCTCCTCTTTGATCTATGAATGAAATGGAAGTGATTGGCTAAGGAATCAGGCTTTGAAACTCAGCTAATGATACTGAATTTCAAGCTCGAAAGTGTGAATTTTTTTGGAGTGATTCCTTTGGTATGGTTATGGTTTTACTTCTGCAACACTTGGGATCTCCAAAAGGTTAGCAAATGAAGCTCATGAAGGTGCTATTTATAGCTGAATGTGGCTGTGCATCACACTTTGTTCATGTGCATGAGAATTTGAATTTGGATTCATGGGCCTGTGCAAGCGTGTGGAAGTCCCAATAATGAATGAAACATCTTGTTGATACCACATGAAAGCCAATTGGACATGCACTTTGAATGGAGAAAGCTTGCATATCAAGTTTTAGCATATAATATCCAAAATGCACATACATGAAAATAAATTCGAAACTCCCAAATGGTAGGTGTAAGACCCTAATTTTGGCCCTAAGATCCCTCATGGAATCATAACATTGCATTTGCATAGCCTCAAGGATCATGAGCATCTTGGTTCCCTTTGCCTTTGGGTGGGACTTCTTGAGAATGGTTTGAGATCACCAAGCATGCTTGAATTGTATACTATTGCTTTTCTTATTTTGTCTACTAACCAAAAGCAAAAAAGTATGTCACTAACATTTTTTTTGTAGCTTGAGCAATCACAAGATCAAAAGCTTATAGGTGATTCCTTTGTGTGGAAACATGGCCAAGAGAAGCTGAAAGCAAGCATGGTAATGGTTCCCCAAAGCTCTCATCCATCAAATATTCCTCCCTAGTATCTCAATTCATCATTTTGATCAAAGCAAGTCAAAGGGTTTGAGGTTTTGTTTCTCAAGGAAACCCTAATTCATCTGTGTGCCACATTGCCTTGCTCATGAAGCAACCTCAGCCCATGGTCAAATAAAATCAAGGGAAGTTATTTAATTCATCATTTCATGCATATTTGAACTTATTTGAGTTTCCTCAATCATCAATTCATCAAGATATGAGTTGTGGACTTGGAAAGTTGATCAGTCAATTCCTCTAACTATTTTAAAATGTACTGAGACCTAACATTTTATGTGTTGGTCAAATTGAGATGATGCCAAAAGCAAACCTGTTCTTAAGGAAAATATGAACAACTTTCATGTTCATCAAAAATTGATTTGAAGCTTGGAAGGTCATCATCCATTCCAAGAGATTATAAGTCATTTTGATTGAAACCCTAATTTTGGGTCAACTTCCCAAGGACACAACTCATTCATGTTTTATGATTTTGAGGTGGGATCAAATGAATTGGAAAGCTTAAGATGTCTAATTCAAATGTTATGTTGAACAAAATTTCAAAATCTCAAAGGATTTACATGTGATAATGCATAACATTATAGGTCACTTTGGACCAAATGCATTGAAAGGCAAAAAAGTCCAACTTCAAGTGCCCATAACTCTTTGATAAAAAATCCAAATGATGCAAAATTTAAGTCCATTTTCTTTTTGATCAATGAGTTGAAGGTTGATAAGTTGGCACTGATTAGGGAGACTTAATCTTCCTTGATCCAAATCTAATTCATCTTGATCAATTGATAAAGTGAATGGCTTTGCATTAAGGATAAGTTGTTTTCTAAATCTTGCAAAAGGCTTAAACCAATACAAGATCAATTCTCTTCTTCTTTTTGGCATGGCAAGTTGTTGGAACTTGGTTCACTAATCAAGACTTCTAACTTGTGTTGTTGCCTACATTATTATTGACCGCCCTCAGATAGTTGTGACTTCTACATAAGTCCAATTACGATTGCTTAACATAGCGCTAAATTTGCCTTATGGCACACTAACAATTAACCACTAACAATTAACATTTACTTTATGCACTTTACTTTTATGCAATTTACCATTATTGTACATATTATTCATTTGCTTTTTCCTTTGCTCATTGGAGCACATGTTTATGTTAATGCCATTTTCCTTTTGCCCACTTGGGTATATAATTGTGTATATATCATTTGTGTTTGTGTTGCTTTGATTGTTGTTGACCAAAATGCAAAAAAATGGACAAATGGACTTAGATTTTAGGACATTACCCAAGCAAATGGAATTTGAAGAGCAACTAGGCCTCATGCCTTTAGAGTGCTTAAATGTCAAAGAGCAACTAAGCCTCATGCCTTTAGAATTCTTAAAGCTTAAGGATGAACATTGAAAGGACCATATTCTAAACTCCCTCTTGTCCATTCTTTGATTGTTAATAGAACTTTTTGATGTGTGTGTCTGCTTGTGCTAGAGGATCCTAACTTGAGCCAAATTGAAGAACCATTACCATGAGCTTCTAAGAGAGAGAGATCCAAGAGACCTTGAGGAGCCTTATCCAAGAATTCATTGATTATTGATTGCTTGAGTTTATGCTTGTGATTGCTTATTCCAAAGGATGGGAGCTACTTGGATCATCAATATGATCTCAAGAGAGGAACTCCTTGTGTGGTTTTGTTCTCTTTTCCCCTCACCTATTGTATGCTTATGATCTTAGCCATTCTTCTTCTTCTCTCCACTCTAACCCAAGCCAAAACCTTTGTGCAAACATTTAACTTTTGTTTTCAACAATAGAAACCTAAGCCTTATACTTTCGATTTTCAAACTTTCTTTTCATAACACTTATTTTTGAATTGAATCTAAGTCAACTTTGACCATTTTGTATATACTTCTAATTGGTAAATATAACCCATTCAAATATCTTTTTGTGGTTTCAATGGCCACTTTCTAATCAAACTTTTTCATAACCTTTAGCTATTAGGTTTGAGTTATCCTTGAGGTAGATATAATACTCACCTATATCCTTAGTGATGGACAATGAGTCTTCCATGCTTATTATAGGGTTAACCCCTCACTAGCATGTTGAAGCTATCCTCACATGGTGGATTTGTGGTTTTAGTTTGAGTTTTCTTCCCTTAAAATAGAAAAGACCTTAAGGCTTTTGAACCAATTAATTAACCAACTCATTTTAAGATTTTTACCCCGAACTACGAGGTTTTGATCCTAATCTTTTTTAAGATGGTACGTAGGCAATGAGTTCATCCATTCAAACACAAAATGTAAATAACTTGTATATTCTTTTCTCATCTCTTCAATCATGTTTGCACAAATAAACTTTCACAAAATACCAACCTTACAACAAATGTGAAAAGGGCTCCCTAGGAGTACCTAGGATGTTTTGGGTGCCTAAGACCTTCCCATTGCATAACCAACCCCCTTACCCAGATCTCTGACATTTTTACTAGTTTTTGATTCGATAAAACTTTTAGGTTTTTGTTCGCTTTCTAATCATTCCTTTGGATAAATAGAAGTGCGGTGGCGACTCGACTTGTATGATTTACCTTGGATTTAGTCAATATCTCTAATGGTAACGAATACCCCGCTACAGTAGGTCCAAATAAGTATTGTGAGTAATGGTTGGAAATCCCTTGAAAGAAGGAACAAAAGTCATGTTGGGAAAAAAGTCATTTGGAATTTTCAAATTGATGAAAACTGGCTTGGAAAATTCAAGTACAAAACATATTCAAGTTACTTTGAAAAATTTCACCAAAAGCAAGCTTAATCAAACCCCTCTGTTTTCATGATGCATGCTTAAAATTAGAAAACCTCCAACATAAAAATTGTAGATATTTTCAAGGTGATCAATTTAGACTCAAAGTTTGCATCTTTTGGATATGCTATGACAAGGTTATGGGCATTTGAAGTTGGGTACTTTTTCAAATTCAATGAATTAGGTCCAAGGTGACCTATAATGTTTTGCATTATCACATGTATTTATTTTAGGATTATGAAATTGTGTCCAACATAACATTTAAACCAGACATCTTAAGCGTTTCAATTAATTTGGTCTCACCTTAAAATCATAAAAATTAAGAAAGTTATGCCCTTTGTAAGTTGACCCAAAATTAGGGTTTCAGTCAAAATGACATATAATGTTTTGAAATGAATGATGACCTTATAAGCTTTAAATGGATTTTTGATGAACATGAAAGTTGTTCATAGGGTTCATAAGAACAATTTGTATCTTGGGGTAATCTTCATTTGACAAACACATAAAAAGGTATATCTTATTGGTGCTCAGCTTTGTCAGATGACTTGACTGGTCAACTTTTCAAGGCCGAACTTCCAATCTTAATGAATGAATGATTGAGGGGCTTCAAATAGGATCATATATGCATAAAATGATAAATGAAAGAACTTCCCTTGATTAAATTTGATCAGAGGTTGAGGTTGCTTCATAGGCAAGGCATAGTCAAAACATAGTAAAATTAGGGTTTCCTTGGGAAACAATCCTCAAGCCCTTTTGGTTATCTTGATCAAATTGGCAAATTGAGATACTTGGGAGATGTCGCATCTCGAAAAATATGATTCCTCGCGATGGTCGCAGAAAAAATTTACGTTCGAATAGAGTCGCCACCGAACTTTATTTATCCCAATGAAGGAATAGGAAAATATCGATAAAACCTTTAGGAAATGGAATAATGGTCGTCGCAACCATATTCGGGTTCGGGAGTGGATTACGTAAGGGGAAGGTATTAGCACCCCTTACGTCCGTTGTACTCAACGGGAACCTTTTAGTTCTAATATGTGTTTCGAGTGTTAATTTACGTTTGTTTGTTATCTTTGGGTTATAAAATATTAGAAATTGAAATGGATGAGAACCTCAGAAAGGGAAAAGGGAGGTTTTTTATTAGTGTGCTCGCGAAGATACAGGAATCTCCTGCCTACGTATCCTTAAATAAGGAAATCAGAGCATTCGTAGTCCGGGGAACTATGGTTGGTTGGTGTTTTTTTAATGAACAACTGTTTAGATCGCATCCTAAGGGCTAAATGTTGACTTGTGTACTCTCGGCGGAGGCTTAAGCATTGGTTTGTTATGCGTATTAGGAAGGATTAAATGCTGTTCTTTTTTAAAAGAGTTTTGGTCACACGGGGGTGACAAGTTGAATCAATACGTTGGATGTTTTGATTGATTGAGATGTTTTTGGTTGGATGACGATTACTCGGATACTCCAGTAAGACAACTCGTATCCTAACAGTCGGGAAAGGGAATAGAAGAATCTAGACCACTTTCTTTTTCATCCTTAATTATAGAAAGGATTTGATAATAGTTAAGGTGTTTTGAACGAATGACGAATACTCAGATAATCGAGTAAGACAACTCGTATCCTAATAATCGGGAAAAGGAATAGAAGACTCTAGACCGCTTTTTGTTTCATCTGAATATTTATGAAAATAAGGTTGTATATGGTTGACGTATTTTAGAATGAACGACAAGTACTTGAATTGATGAGTAAGACGACTCATATCTAAGCATTTGAGAAGAGGAGTTGAAAGCTCAAAACCATCTCCTTTTTCATACAGTTTGTTATGAAAATGATTTGCTTTAAGGTATATGTTTGTGAGAAAATGACAATGGTTCGACTGACCGAGTAAGAGAACTCGTATTCAACCTATTGAGGAGAGAAGTTGAAGACTCAAAGTCATCTCCTTTTTCATTTGGTTATTATGAAAGTGTTTTGATTCAATCGGGGTTTGGAAGTTTGTAGAGGACCGACAATTATTTGACTAACCAAGTAAGAGAACTTGTATTCAAATAATCGAGGAGAAAAACTGAAGACTCAAAGTCATTTTCCTTTTCGTTTCTTATTATAAGATGATTCGATTTGTTTGTGCTTAGGTGGGTTAGAAATGACGATTATTTGACTAACCGAGTAAGAGAACTCGTATTCAAATAATCGAGGAGAGGAGTTGAAAACTCAAAGCCATCCCCCTTTTCATTTCCTAAGTGAAAGGGTATTTGATTGTGATTGGGTATTTTAATTAATTTGAATGAAAATATACTCGACATTGGATCGAGGTTTTGAATTTGTGTTTATGAATGAAATGAATTTTATTTAGTGTATTGTTCTTCTACTCGATTAATTAATAACCGAATAGGTCTCATTGTAAGAAAGCCCCAGAGAAAGCTACGTGAGGTTGATGGCGATGCTTAAAAGCAATCGACTTACAAAGGTATTTGACAAAATGGCTCGACATTTGAATCGAGAATTGTGTGATTTTAATGACGGTTTAAAGTGGTTTGGAATTGAGGTTGTATTATGAAATAATAGTGGAAAATGATTGATTTAAGAATGATTGAAATGATATTAAAATAAATTAATCAATATTTAATTAACAAAAGTAATTTATTAAAATTCGATTAAATCAATTAATTACGTTAATTCAGATTTATCATTAAAATTATTTAATTAAATAAAATAATCAAGTTAATTAAAATTAACTAATCAAAAATAAATTAATTAAGCAAAATTTTAATTAATTGATTAATTTAAGTAAAAGAGATAGAAATAGTTGACGACGTTGATTTAGAAAATGATCGGATTAAATTAGTAACAATGTGCTCAAGAACCGGTTTGTACATAGCGACAACGGGGTTAGAGTGTCGTATGTAAGGATCGAAACGCGGTGAAAATTCTCAATCAATGTATAGAAATTTAGGCGGCATAACAACATAAAGTTGTCGAATCCGCGGGTCAAATTCCGATCTATTCAATTCAATAAAATTAATTAGTAGCAAACCCATTATTTTCAATAGTACAAAATTATGTAGGGAGATTTAGAACTTAACTAAAAGTTGGATATGAACCATAACATAGAATTCTCAGCAAACTATTACACAAAAATGTGAAGTTTTTATTAAACTACAATATACTAGTACAAACCAAATTGAAATATAAACTCACATGCTACATAATCATTTTTTAAAAAGCAAAAAGAACTTTTAGTGCAATGTAAAAAGTGTTATATAAGGCACTAGTATCCAAATAACAAGTGAGAAGTTGCAGTAACAAGAAAACCTGGTAAAAGCCAAAATTCCTGCTACATTAATTAAAAAAATAACTCGCGGCACTCCCAAAACAAAGTCTAACCTATATTTATATCAAAACAAACCGAGGAATTGCAAACTAAACACCAGAGCAAAACACATATTTTGAATACTCTACGTGATATCACTCCATTACAATGGCCACCTAACGTAAAATAAATTCACAACATTACCAATTCCAACCGGTGAACAGAAATGATATGGAATAATTAATGAAAGGAAACAAATCTCATCTTTAAATAATTATAAAACCAATATGCAACATACAATTAATTGGAGTACGTTTCAAGAATTTGCTGACCAAATTTAAACCAGAAACATTCAAAACAACATCAGCATAAAATTGCAAAGGTTTCGATAATGTTACACAATTCGAACATGAAACAAATTTGTACGAGCGTGATGCTTGATCCGAAACCGATCACATTCAACAACGTAAAATTAAGAAAAAACTGCGTAACGGCATATGAATGAAGATGAACCTAATTAACATAAGTAAAAACTGAAATGGAAACATCAGTATATACCCTCTTCATTGAGGTGATGTGATATTGTGTGACGAATGAACCATTAGTCCAAATGCAGTGCTAGTTTAGCTAGTGTAGGAAAGATATAGCAAGAATATAATGCCAATACAGGTGATTAGAAAATATTTAGGAGTCAGTTTACGCAACCTCATTGTAGTATGCTTTCAGAATAAACCCTGCCTCAATTAGGTCTTTTGAGGGTTGTGACGTGACATGGTTCACAGTTTTTTGAACAAAAGGATATAAGGCTCAAATTTTGTTTTAACCACCCCTTCTTCATGATGATCTCCAATCCTATGTCCAGTTAACTCAACACACACATTCAACTTTTGACAGAGTTCAATGGTGTAAAGATGAAGATCCAAGATTCGCTTGAAATGGCAGTCACCTTATTTTTCTCTTCATGGATGTCGGTGCCCCTTTGATTCTTGATATGGTTGTCACTGAATCTTGTTTTGTTTCGTATTGGATTTTTGTGACATTTTTTATTTTTGTTTTGATCCCTAAATTTTTCCTGGACCGCTTCTTGAAGTTTTAGTCCATCAGGATTGCCCTAATTTTTGCCTAAGTCGCCTCTTTGGGTGTTCGACTTAGCGGGCTCTTTCTTTGATTTTATCTTTGGAAAATTATGGCAGCCAAGTTATTTGTCATTTAAGAACAACCAACATAACTTTTGGATTTTGCAAGGTTCCTTTGTCACTTCAGGATGTGCGCGAAGAATATCATGTGGTCGATCCTTAGACAGGATGTTTCATTTTGTAATTTGAATGCGTAGTCAGATTAACTGAACACTACCCTACCCCAGGTTAAGCGTAAGGGTTTTGTAGATCCGAAAGAAACTCCTACTTCTAGGCTCGAAGTGGTTGACTAGGGATTAACTCCTTATCTCTCCAGTGTTTGGGGATTTGAAATAATGCTTGTACATCATCAGTAGGATTTTATCCGAAAGCATACAATCAACAATTATGGGTATTTTGTTTTCATCATCCTCCCTTCAATTTTTGCTAAAACGACAATTTTGATGAGTGAATGGGAGAAATATATATATTCTTTTATGTAGATGGAAAAGATGAGTGAATACGAAAGGATTCGTTCAAAACATGCATAATCGTTTCATTAATATTAACATTAAAGGAAACCAACAATACTTGAAAGCAGATAAGTACTTAACATGCACAGAAAAATACAAATGAAAATGCTAAAATAGTCAAGTGATTTCCAGTGCAGAGGAAGCTCTCTCGTGTCTGGTTCACTGTTGGGCTAGATTCCTTCAGAGTAGTGGTAGTTCTGCTCATCGAGACTAGCACGATAATCATCTTCAAATCTATTCTCATAAATCTCTTCCACAGTTTGGGCTGATGGACCCGCATGGTTAGGCGAAGAAGTATTATTGATGTGAAGGCCTCGAGGCGCAAATGAGAACACTTTGGAATCAAGCATATTATGTACCTTGCTTTTGAGCCCCTTACAGTCTTCAGTTGAATGCCCGTGTGCCCCAACATGGAAGTTACATCTGACGTTGGCATCAAAACCTGGTGGATATGGAGGACTTACTAGTTTTAGCTCCTTTGGCACTACCAATCCTCTCTCAATCGAATACGAAAGTACTTGGATGTATGGCATTGGAAGCGGATCGATGTGTCTCTCTAGATTTCTTGGCCTTTGTTGAGTATGTTGACGTTGTCGATATGGAACATCCTGTCGTTTGTATGGATGATGAGGGGGAATCCATTGTTGATATTGGGGAGATCTTTGATTTGTAGGTTACTGACCATAAGGAGAAGATGGTCTCTAATATGGAGCTGGTGGGATTTCCCAGACTGCATTAACTTCAACCTCTTCTTTCTTTTGGGAACTGGCAACAGATTCACTCTTAATGCTTTGGATAATTAAGGCGCATTGGATTCTTCCATTTTTAAGGCCATGCTCGATGCGTTCTCCAATCGACACCAAATGAGCGAAGTCTGATGCTGCACTGCTAATCATCCTTTCAAAGTAAGGGCTTTGTAAGGCATCTCTGAATAACTCCATCAATTCTTTGTCTAAGAGCGGTGGTTCAACGCAAGCCGCTAACTCTCTCCATCTTTGGGCATACCCTCTAAAGGATTCGCTGTTTTCTTTAGATAAGGCCCTCAGCTGCATGCGATCAGGAGCTATGTCCAAATTATATTTGTATTGCTTCAAGAAGGCGTTAGCTAGGTCCAGCCATGATTGAATACAACTCCTTTCTAACTTCATGTACCAACTCAATGAAGCCCCAGTCAAACTATCCTGAAAACAGTGAATCATTAGCTTATCATCATGCGCATGAGAGGTTATTTTACGGCAAATCATCAGCAAATGGTGCTTTGGACAACTATCCCCTTTGTACATCTCAAATTCTGGTACTTTAAATTTGCGGGTACAACCAAGCCAGGTACCAAACACATGTCTAAGGTATTAAGTTCAACAGTATCTTGTCCTTCTATGGCTTTGAGTCTTTTCTCTAGCATGCGACATCTTTTGGCAATCTCGTCATCTTGTGGTTGTTCAGTATTAACCACAAGACTTGTCCCATGGGAATCTTGCATGGAGAATGCAAAGCTGTGATACTCAAAAGCATCCTGGTAAGATGAATCTCGAACAATATGACGTTCCTGTACAACAGAGTTATCAACTAGGGTTCGCACAAGCTGAGGTTGGGAAGGATCATTTACTGGAGCTAGAATAACATTTTCAACAACTGTAGTTTACTGAATGTTGTCCTCCCTCTTTGCTGAAGCTATAATAGCTTCCACAAGTTGGTCTAGCTGGTTTTTCATCGAGTCAACATCTCCTCTTAATGCAATGTGACTTTGCTCCAATGGATCCATGGTCTTCCAATAGCTACTTCAAATCTGATATGAGCATCGGGTAATCAACTATAGGTTATGGACGAAGGATGGATGAGTTTTTTTGTATATATTTTGTGTGGAAAATGATACACAATGCATGAAGATTACAGATGCAATGATATGTGTATGAATGTAGTGACATGTTTAGGATCACAGGTTCAAAGTGTTTTCAGATAGGTCAGAATAATGGGTAAATGACAGGTATTTCTGATTAATGGAACCCCATGGGTAGGCTCTACAGTTGGTAGGTTCCTAGAGTCATGGATATTTCTTGAGGACGTCACTGCCGTGACGAAGACTCGTCGGACAATAATATCCTTAATAAGATCTCGTCTAGGTGAGGTCTTCGTATTATCCCAACAAGGAAGGCTCCATGGGGATTCTACTACACAACTCTGGAGTCCAGGGTTCTAACAAGGTTCTTAGAGTCATAGATCGAGGTTGGAAACATTACTGTAAGATAGTAATACGTCCAAGGGATCTCATCTGATTGGGGCTTTCGTATTAACCCAATAAGTCTGACACTTTTTAGGTAAATACTACATAACCGCCATATATAATGGTTTAAAAGGTCCCTAGAGTCATTGATCCAACTTGAGAGTACTATTGTCGTGATGAAGACTCGTCGGTGTAATACCCCAAAAATTACCCTTCACTTTTCTTGGAAGCATAGGATTATGTTTCACTCTTCATTAGCATCATACTAGGTCATACTCATTGCATACTGCATTAGTGACATGGAAATCAGGGTTTGATTGATCACTCCTTAACAGAAGGAGCCCACACAAAGAAAGATTGAGAATTGGACTTCATTTTCTAGTATACAAGTCTCAAGGGTCTCAGGGGGTTCCATATGTCTTATTATGGTCCTCAGTTTCCTCAGTGGAAGATTCAGAGCTCTCAGAGTGTACATCTGGATTTAATCAAAAATTAGGGTTTCATGGCTACATGCAACAGGAAATGCTTGGTTGGAAGTAGAGGGTCTCATTCATGTCATGATTAGAGAGGCATCTTGGCCTAGGAAGATTCACAATTATCTCACAAAGATCCATTGGCAATCAGTGCAATCAGTTCCTGATCAATTTTGCCCTAAACTAGGGTTTGCTATAAAATCAGTCTATTTCTAATTCCTTGGGTGAAACTCTTTTCCATGGCCCTCCATATGTCCACAAGGGTCTACATACAAAAAATAAGCTCTTTATTTGAGCCAGAGGTGCCTCAATTGATCAATGGGATCGGGAATTAGACAATTTAGGAAAAGTCAACTATGGGGCCAGAAAAGTCAATTCCTGACATTTTGAGGGTGGAATCTCAAAATCCATGCCTAAGGGAGCCTACATGTGAAATTTGATCAAGGTTGGATCATGGATTCATCATTTAATCAGGAATTGAAAAGTTACTTAGTTTGGAAATGGTTGACTTTCCATTTATGGCAAGTTTTCATGATTGTTGCACCCACTTTAAGCCCATTTTCCATCAGGATAGAAACTCCATTTGAAAATTTCTCCAACATGAAAGTTGTTCCCTTGTTCCAAGCTGTCTAGAGATATAGAGTTTGCTCCATTTGGATCAATATTGAGAAAGTTATGCCTAGTCAAAGTGAGACATTTTTTTAAGACACTTAGAAAATACTTCTTGGCCAAGACTTCTTAGCCAGATTTCTTGCCCTTCAAGGCATCTTTTGAAAATACTTTCTTCATAACAATTTTACCTAGCCATGTCCTCTTTCACATCCTTATGGAATCATATCATTTTGATCCATGGTTTGAGAGATACATTCATCTAAAGTTGGCATCATGAACTGAATTTCTAGGCACCATGTTAGGCCAAACTAGCCCAACCATTTTGGCATGATGAAACTTGAACTTTAAGCCCAGTTTTCACCTTCTTCCATTCACCATTTCCATTTGTGCCCAACATGAAAAATGTCAAGCTCCATGAACTCTTTCTACTGTTTGCATTGCCTCACCATTTGGTCATGTGCTCATCAAGATACAAAGTCACCATCTTGGACTTATTTCCAAGCCATGCCATGCTGCTGCCAGACCAAGCAAACCAACACATGTGTTGCTTTTCCTCATTTGGCCATGTACTCTTGGTTCCACTAACTTAAGTTTTGCCAAAATTGGAAGCTTGCTTTTACACCTCACCTTTTGCTTCAAATGCACATTTTGCACATAATCAAACAAGTCACTTTTTCAGCCCATTTAGAACACTTTGGTCCAACCTATTTAAGCATTGAAACCCTAATCTGAAGGGGTGGTGGCTGGTATTTTCTACCTAAGCAAGGCAAGGAGCAAAAGATCAGATTTCATTCCTTAGCATTTCTCAAGTTGAAGCATTGAAACAACACCTTATTTCCTTCCATTCCTCCACTATCAAGAAGCAGTTGAATGATTTCCACTAGGTAAGCATTCTATCACTCTCTTCCATGGCAATGTATCAATATTTCATGCTCATTCCGTGCTTGTTCATCATGCTTACCATGCTTGCTTCATGTTGTTTTCCATTATGCCATGCTTGCTTCATGTTGTTAATACTATGCCATGTTTGTTTATGAAGCCCTCAACACGAGGCATTGTCATTAAGCTTGAGTTTGTGCTGTTGGATTTCTGTTGTATCCGTGTGCATGTGGCCATCTTGTGGTCGATATTTCTCTATGTTCAAACCATTATTTTCACTGAAATAAGATACCATGATGAACCTCACATTGCATACTTGAACTTTTCTTTTTATGTCATGCCATTTGGTGCAGTACATTGGTTGAATTTCGTTGTGGAAGATGAGCAAAATACACTATTTTTCGCGTGCCCTAGCTTCTGCATGGCTTTAGGTTTTGCTCCATGAAGGAGACGATGACGTGTCTCTTCCAAGACCGCTGGATCATGCGTGCATTTTATAATCCTAGCCGTTGGTTGTTCTTTTGTCTTGTAGTGCTTAAGTGTACCCTTGACCGGTTGATAAAAGTCACATGATTTTTTTTTAATATAAACGTTATTTCATTTGTTGTCACGCCTGGAATATCAGTTGGACTATGGGCCTTTTCTATGCGCTATCCACACCCCACACGCCTGACCCATCAGTACACTTTAATTTCATTTTCATTTTTAATTCTTATTTTATTTTTCTGTTTTGTTTTTTAATTCTTAAAAATATTTTCTTTATTCATTAAAATACCCAAAAAATATTTTTCACATTCTTGATGTCTTATTGAATTTATTTTAATTTTATTTTCGTATTTATTTAATTTTAGTATTTTATTTTAATTGTTTACTCTAAATAGTTCATTTTAACACACATATTTTTATTAATTTTATTTTCATGATTTAAAATTATTTTTAGATTCTGACTTTTGGGATGAGGGTTGACCAATGTCTCATGGTCAACCTGACGTTTTCTTGGAATTTTATTTCCCATTTTCAATTTATTTTGGATTTATTTTTGACCTAGTTTGTTTGGTTGACTTTTCATTTGACTTCTGTTTTATTTCAATTGATTTATATACTAATTATCATTATTTTTAAAATCTTTTTGAGGGATGATGATGTCCTGACCCCACCTTGTTTATTTTAATTTTTCATAATCTTCTTGATTAATTTACTATTTATTACATATTTTTTTAAGTTGACTTGACTTTTCAGTTGACTTTTCTATGATTGATGTTTGACTTAGGGATTGCTTATGGCAATTGAAGAGATCTTTTGATCCTACCTTGTTCATCTCATATGCCATGTCTTAGAGGCCTTTCATCTTGATTTTATTTGATCCTGCATCATTTCCCGATTAAATTATTCATTGATCCTTTGTGTGCATAAGTTTCATCTGTCTGACTCGTCTGTCATTTGTTATACTTGCTTCTTTCATCCATGCATACTATTGCTTGATTGTTTAACATGTTCATACCTCTCATGCATTGTATAATGCACTATTATTTCATTCTTTGATTCTTGGATTTGATTATATACTTGTTTGTTTATCTGATCTGATTAATGATTGTTGCCTACTTGTATGATGTATGAGGCATATATATTCTTATTGTTTGATTTCCATGAACAATCCCCATTTATAACAAATGTACCCCTCTCCCATGAAGTGTATAATATTTATTCTTTCATTCTTTATTCATCTGTTAATACAAGAATTAAAACGAACATCCGATAACCATTTCAAAACAAGATCAAAAGCTCGATCCAACGTCGAGTAATCATTTTCAAAACTTAACAGAACCAGCATGTATTCATCCATCCTTTTGTAAGTCGATTTCTTCATGCATCGCCATTTCTCTTGTAATTTGATTGCTTCATGCATCGCCATCTACCTGTAAGTCGATTGCTTCTGGCATCGCCATCTACCCTTATCCCTGGTTCCTCTCCTTGCTCCATCCGTCGACTCTTGTTCCATTTAGGTAGCACCCATTAGGTAGAACCCTTTGTATGATAACATAGGTAGAATTCCCTTATTCTTTGCATGCTAACATTAGGTAGAAGTTCCGATTTGTAAATCCGAACACATAGGTCCATATTGCATGACAACTCTAGGGCAGAGCTTCCCCACTTTTTAGACCTTCCGTGCATCTCCGATCTTGTGGCATGACAAGTCTGTTCTATTGCAAAGAGGTAATTGCCTAAGACTCGATTCAGCAAGCTACGACACCTACTGCTAGGACGTTGAACACATTGCCCACTTTCCTTTGACATAGCTGGTGTCCTCTCTTGTAAGTCCATGTTCAGATGGCAATCCTTAACCCCTAGTTAGTCGAACTACGACAACTCTGATTCTCATGTTCAGATGAGATACGTAGGCATGCGATGCGATGTCTTGCCGATTTTTTGACTGACGACTAACAATTAATCCTCGCTTGTTTTTCGCCCTTGCTGCGATTCTTTTCTCTCGCCCTCGTTGCGATCGAGACCTTCCCTTCCTCTTGCCCTAGTTGCAATCGAGACCCTTGTTCCCGTAGTTAGCTGAACTACGTTTTTCTCTGATTCTCATTCCAGATGAGATACGTAGGCATAAGACGCGATGTCTTAGCGAGCACACTTCTCCTTAACCCATAGGTAGCCGAGCTACAAAGACTCTGATTCTCATATTCATATGAGATACGTATGCAGTGGATGCGATATCCGTGCGAGTCATTTTCTTTTGACCCTTCTTTTAGTAAATAGTACCTTAGATAAACACACACCCTTTAGACGAGAACAACAAGAGTGGATCCCGTAGAGTACTACGGATGCGTAGGGGTGCTAATACCTTCCCTTCGCATAATCGACTCCCGAACCCAAGATTTGGTTGCGAGACCTTGTCTTTTCCTTTCCTCAGGTTTTTTTCGATCATTTCCTTTCCCTCCTTTGGGATAAATAACGAACAGTGGCGACTCTTCTGTTTCTACTTCTTTCGCCGGTTGTTTTGTTTCGCATTTTTTAGGTTGCGACAGCTGGAGACTCTGCTGGGGACCCGATTTCCCTATGCGAGTCCCTCCTAGCTTTTGTAAGTTCTTTGTTTGTTGGGTGTTTTGTTCTTTTGCATAGTTATTTACTTTTAGCATTTATCTGCTTTATCTTATTGCATTGTGTACATATCATTGCTTGTATCTGTTGGATCTGTGGGGTCGGCTGTTTGTTGGGTTAGGTTGTTCTGTGAAAGATAAGCCCACTACCAAGGCTTGAGCGTACGCACAGGTTTTAGAGTGGATAGTCATGAGGCTTGCGTAGCATGTTGCTATGTTAAGTCGTTCATGAAGACCCACACCTAGACGAGGTTTCTTTTGGATATATTATGTCCTATGGGTGTTCCATAACGACAGATGTTCCTTTAGAAATCGTCGACTCTGGTGACCATTTCCCGAGGACCCAGCCTAGGCCTCTCCTCCGAGACGCGTTTATGTTAGCTCTGGTGGGCGCATTCTCGTTGCTCAATCCGAGGACCCCGAGGCAGGAAACTTGCTATTAGGATGTCCTGTTGAGGGGAGTCAGCAGAGGTCTTTTGTCTTGTAATAATGCCAAACCTTTAGTGGTAAACGTATTATTCGACTGAAGGGCAAGAAGCTGACGAACTTCTGTTCTTAGAACCTACCAGTGAGGGGCGGGCTAAATTCAGGAAACCTTAACCTTCAACCAACCCAATTTTCTGGAGCAGAGCTTTGATCTCGTATTATGTTCCTCAATGGGTTTCTCTTCAGACAGTGCAACCTGATAGATGTTCAAGTAGATACAGCAATCCTGATATCCATGTCACTGCATTGCATCACATCATTTTGCATTCATATCATTTAACACATGTTTATCTATCCCTAGAGGTTTATATCTTCTTCTTGATTCTGGTTGGGGTTTTCTGGTTCTCCCAAGATGGATATTGGCAGAAAGAGACATGTCGCCTACAAGTTTCTTGTGGTTTGTTTGGAACCCATTCAACAGCTGATGAAGTTAATGGATCATGATTCTCTAGAAGGATTCCGGAAGGATTATGGGTTGATTCTAAGTTTCGTCACGATTCTCTCCAAAGATCAACATGATGCTCTCTTTACACGGCTGCAGTTCTATGACCCTCCATTGAGGTGTTTCACATTCCCGGATTATATCTTGGTCCCTACTTTGGACGAGGTTGCCAGTTTTCTCAGAGTTCCTATCAAGCTGCAGTTGCTATTCTACAGTTCTGAGTTTCTGCCCGATCTCAGCATGGTTGCTTCAGCCACATATTTGGGGAAATCAGTCTTGAAGTCTAATATGTGTCAGAAGGGAGGAGTCAGTGGTTTTCATCTGAGTTTCTTAGTGGGAGAGTCCGAGAAGAAGCTTGGAGATGGTGATCAAAGAGGTTTCAATACTGTGTTGGCTCTTTGCGTATACGGGATTATCATGTTCCCTAATGTTGCAAAATTTGTGGACGTAGACGCAATACGCCTTTTTGTGTTGGGTAATCCAGTGCCGACCCTGTTGGGAGATTTCTTTCATTCAGTGCATCACAAGAATGAGAATAGAAAAGGAGGATTGGTGAATTGTTGTGCGCCTTTGTTTCATAAGTGGTTCAGTTCCCACCTACCCAAGTTAGGAGCGTTCGTTGACTTCAAGGACTCATTGAGTTGGTCGAAGAGATTGATGGGGATAAGAGCTAAATATATTTCTTGGTGGTCATTCCAGAACTTGCTTCAAGCGGATGTTATTCACAGTTGTGGGAACTTCCCGAATGTACCGTTGGTAGGAAGAAGAGGAGGAATCAACTATAATCCTTCTCTAGCAGTCAGACAGTTTGGATATGCTTTAAGAACTCCGCCATTGGATAAAGATGTGGAAGAATCTCTATTTTTCCATTCCTCATCTGATCTGACTGTGTCTCATAAGGCAGCCGAGGCCTGGCTCAAAGTGATCATGAGAGGAAGGACTGTGCTTGGAAAGGGGGATTGTAGGACTTATCCTCAGTATGAAGATTGACTTCAGAGAAGAGTCGAAGAGTTTGGTCTGTCGTTTCCTATTGAAGAACCTTTGTATCCACCTACTCCTGAGCAGTCAACAATGGTGAGTCTAGAGGAGTATGACAAATTGAAGAAAGCCATGGAGGAGCTTCAAACTGAAAACTCGGAGTTGAGTGTGAAATTGCAAGACTGTATGCATCTATACCATGAGGCGGAATATCAGAAGGGGAAAATTATCAGATTGCAAGAGGAAGCATAGAAGAAATTGGCTGTGGAGGTAACTTCGTCAGGAAGACAGACAAAGCCTTGGGGTCATCCAGTTTTGAGTTGAGGCGAGTCAAACAACAGTTAACAGAGGCCCATGGTAGGTTAGTTGGGTGGCAAGAGCAATGGGATGCATTTTTAGCTTCTCGGAAGGAAAAAGAGGAGGAGATGGTGGCTCAATTGACTGGTCAGATGGAGAAGTTGGAGACTTTGCTGAAGGAGAAGAACAATGAGCTTCTGTGCGCCCGTTCAAATAATGGTTACATCACAGATCAACTCAATGAGGCTCAAGAACAGATTTAAGAACTCAAGGTGCTGGCAGGTTTGAAGAAGTCTAGACTTGAAGAGGTATTCGGAGAGGATGATGGGAATTACTACATAGAGCATATCAACGAATTGGATGGGATTATTCACAAGAGGAATTTTGGCTGGTCCCAGGCGTGAGAGTTCCGCCAAAATTCAGAGTCCCCGTTTTTGACAAATACAATGGCAACTCTTGCCCGAAGACTCATGTGCAAGCCTACTTCCGCAAGATGGTTGCATACTCCGATGACGAGAAGCTGCTCATGTACTTTTTCCAGGATAGTTTAGCTGGGGCATCCTTGGAATGGTATATGAGGCTGGACAGAGCCCACATTCGTTGCTGGAGAGACTTGGCTGAGGCCTTTGTAAAGCAGTATCAGTACAACGCATACATGGTGCCTGACAGAACTCAACTCTAGAATCTGTCTCTCAAGAGCAATGAGTGCTTCAGAGAGTACGCTCAACGCTGGAGAGAGACGGCTTCCCGTGTTCAGCCTCCGATGTTGGAGAAGGAAATGGCCAACATGTTCATGAACACATTGCCTAGGTCTTACTTGGAGCGTCTGATGGGTTGCAACGCCTCCAACTTTGCTGATGTAGTCTCTACCGGTGAGAGGGTGGAGAACTACTTGAAGACGTGCAAGATCCAAAGTGGGGTTGGATCATCATCAGGGGTGAAGAAGTCGTTCATTGGAGGGAAGAAGAGGAGAGAGGGGGATGCGAATTCTTTATCTTCTTATCAAAGCAGGGGTAACCAGAGGGGTAACTTTGAAACTTACCATCAACAACCTTATGTCGCGGCTGTGACCATTCCGGCTGCACCACCAGTGCAATAACAACAACCACAACGTCAACAAACTCAGTACCAACAACAACAGGGTAACAAACCCACCTACCAACAGAGGCAAAAGATGATGGACAGGCGTTTTGACACTCTTCCTATGTCGTACGCTCAGTTGCTTCCTAGCCTTCAACAACTACAACTTATGTAGTTACGCACTTTGGCTCCTTCCGTTGGCAGGCTTCCGGTGGGTTATAACGCCAACGCTGGGTGTAACTTCCACTCTGGGGCACCTGGCCATAATATTGAGAACTGCAAAGCTTTTAAGCAAGTAGTTCAGGAGCTTATATATTCAAAGGCCATTAACTTTGCGCCGGCTCCTAATGTTGTCAACAATCCCATGCCGCAGCATGGTGGTGCAAATGTTAACGTGGTAGAAGAAGAAGTCAAGTCCGTCAAAGATGTGTTGAAGTTGAAGACCCCACTGTTGGAGATTAAAGAATACTTGCTGAAGGCCGATGTTTTCCCCGGTTGTGGGAGCGGTTGTTTGGGTTGTACTACACAGAGCAAGGGTTGTGTGAGGTTGCAGCAGGGTATCCAGGCTTTGCTTGACCACAGTTTCCTCCAAGCTGAAGACTTGTATGTCCAAGAGTCTGTTGAAGGGGTTGTTGAAGAAGTGTTTGAAGATGTTGTTGAAGAACTCACAAGTGTTGATCATGTTGATTGTGTAATTCCCATTGATGTATTTAATTTTTCTGATGTTGTTGCTGATATCCTAAACATTATGGTTGATTCTGATGTACTTATTGAACTTGATTCCGATGTTTCGGATGCTTGTTTTTCAATGAATGAGATTTCTGAGTATGACTGCGATGTTGCCATTATCACAATTTTCTACCCAACTGCTCAGATTAGTGTGCCAAAAGCGCAACCGCTGCCACCAGTGCGACCATCCACTATGACCATCACGACCCCTGGTCCTTTACCTTTCACCAACGAAAGGTCCATTCCGTGGTATTATGGGAGGAGTGTGTACACGCACGATCATGGAGTGGAGCAGCCACTGAGAATAGAAGAGGTACAGGATCAGAGGTTTGAACCTGGAGTGGAAATAAAAGATGCCGCATTGGACAATGTTGGTGGAATCGGGCGATTCACCAGGAGTGGTAGACTGTTCTCACCGGTTACCCAATCAGATACTGTTGACGCCGCGGCGAAGGCCAAAGGCAAGCAAGTTGTGAATGAGTGTACCTCTGCACCACAGGCTGGCTCTGAGCCTGCTTTTGCGAAGGATGTGGACGAGCTCTTGAGAATCATAAAGAAAAGCGACTACAAGGTAGTTGATCAGCTGATTCAGACGTCGTCCAAGATATCCATTCTCTCACTCCTGCTGTGCTCGGAGGCACACAGGGAGGCACTTCTGAAGGTCCTTAATGCTGCATACGTGCCTCAGGAGATCTCAGTAAACCAACTAGAAGGGATCGTTGCAAATGTTCATGTAAGCAACGGGTTGGGTTTTACTGATTCTGACTTGACACCAGCCAGACGCAATCATAACAAGGCTCTGCACATCTCGATGGAATGCAAAGACACTGTGTAATCACATGTTCTGGTGGATACAGGTTCCTCTCTCAATGTGTTACCCAAGAGAGCCCTGTCAAGGTTAGAAGTAGAAGGTTTGATCTTGAAGCCTTCCGATCTTGTTGTGAGAGCCTTCGATGGTTCTAAGAGGTCGGTGTTCGGAGAGGTAGAATTGCCAATTCAGATTGGATCACAAACTTTCAACACCGTCTTCTACGTGATGGATATCAGTCCCTCGTATAGCTGCTTGCTGGGTCGTCCTTGGATCCACAATGCTGGGGCAGTCTCCTCGACCTTGCATCAGAAGATCAAGTTCCCGGTCAATGGAAGAATTATCACTGTCTGTGGTGAGGAGGACATTTTGGTCAGTAACCTGTCTACATTCAAGTATGTAGAGGTAGAAGGTGAAATTCATGAGACCCTGTGTCAGGCCTTTGAGGCAGTTCAGGTTAAGGATGCAACTCCGGTGGAAGAGGTTAAAGCAGGTGCCTCTAACTCATTCTTCTAGCAGGCACATGCCTTGGTAGATTCAGGCGTTGCTCCCGTTTGGGGACGTCTGTTGGATTTACCTGTTAAGGAAGACAAGTTCGGGATTGGGTATCAGCTAGCATTGACTTCTACAACTTCCACGCCTCAGACTCGTCAGGGCCCGATTACTTTCTCCAGTGCTGGCATCATTCCGTGTTGCCAGATATCTGCAATCAACGAAGAAGATGGGGATAGTGATTGCGACATCGACAACTGGGTGTGTCCAAGGATCCCGGGTGAAGTCATCAACAATTGGTCTTCTGAAGAGATTATCCAAGTCACTCTTCTTAAAGAGTAATTTTCTTTGTTTGTTCATGCATGTCCAAGTCTTACGTTCCGCCCAGGGCGTAATGACTCATTGTAGGGCTCATCTATGTGAATACCTGCATTTTTTTATCATAAATAAAGGATGTCTTTTCGCATTCAAAAATTGTGTTCACTGTCTTTCTATTTTTGCAGTTTTAAAAAAAAATCAAAAAATATTTGGCAATGTTTATTTAGTTTTCACTCCTTGTTCACACTCATAAGCACATACCATCACTCATGCAGATGCACGTCACCGGATCCTATTGATAACATTTCTGCTATGGCTCGCTTCGACTTTGAAAATCCAATCTTTCAAGTTGAAGAAGAGGGTGATGAAGACTGTGAACTCCCTGAAGAACTTGCTAGGTTATTAAAGCAGGAGGAAAGGGTCATTCAACCGCGTCAAGAGTCTGTTGAAGTGATTAATCTTGGCACCAAGGACGTCAAGAAAGAAATCAAAATAGGGGCTGCTTTGGAAGACGATGTGAATAAGGGGTTGATTGAATTGCTACAAGAGTATGTTGACATCTTCGCTTGGTCTTATCAGGACATGCCAGGGCTTGACATGGACATTGTGGTAGACCGTCTGCCTCTCAAAGAGGATTGTCCTCCGGTCAAGCAGAAGCTCAGAAGAACAAGACTAGAGCTGGCTGTCAAGATAAAGGAAGAAGTGCAAAAATAGTTGGATGCAGGGTTCCTAGCGGTTACCAATTATCCGCCATGGGTTGCAAATATCGTTCCAGTACCTAAAAAGGATAGAAAGGTACGGATGTGTGTCGACTATCGGAATCTGAACAGAGCTAGTCCTAAAGACGATTCCCATTACCTCACATCGACGTTTTGGTGGATAATACGGCTCAGTTCTCGGTATTCTCCTTCATGGATGGCTTTTCTGACTATAACCAAATTAAGATGGCACCAGAAGACATGGAGAAGACAACTTTCATAACCCCATGGGGCACCTTCTGCTACAAGGTGATTCCGTTTGGTCTGAAAAATGCTGGGGCAACATATCAACGAGCTATGGTAACTCTTTTCCATGATATGATTCATCATGAAATCAAGGTTTATATGGATGATATGATTGCCAATTCTCAGACGGAAGAAGAGCATTTGGTAAATTTGCAGAAACTATTTGAGAGTTTGAGGAAGTTCAAGCTGAGGCTTAATCCGAACAAGTGTACTTTCGGGGTGAGATCTGGAAAACTGCTGGGTTTTATTGTTAGTGAAAAAGGGATTGACGTGGATCCTGACAAAGTAAAAGCGATACAAGAAATGCCTGAGCCAAGAACAGAAAAACAAGTATGTGGTTTCTTAGGGAGGTTGAACTACATTGCAAGGTTCATCTCTCACCTAACAGCCACGTGTGAGCCAATATTCAAGTTGTTGAGAAAATATCAGGATATCAGGTGGAATGATGATTAACAAAGGGCTTTCGAGAAGATAAAAGAGTATTTGCAGAATCCTCCAATTCTTATGCCTCCAGTCCCAAGGAGACCGCTGATTATGTATTTGATAGTACTTGATAATTCCATGGGTTGTGTTCTCGGTCAACACGACGAGACAGGATGGATCAAGTCAAGTATATATTTGAGAAGCCAGCTCTCACCGGAAGGGTTGCTCGGTTGCAAATGGTACTGACAGAGTACGACATCCAGTATACATCCTACAAAGCCATCAAAGGGAGTATTCTGTCAGACTATCTTACTCAGCAACCGATTGATGATTATGAGCCGATGAAGTTTGATTTTCCGGATGAAGACATCATGTTCCTCAAGATGAAAGACTGTGAAGAGCCAATTGTTGAGGAGGGGCCTGATCTGGATGAAAAATGTACTTTAGTGTTTGATGGGGCCGTCAATGCCAAAGGAATTGGAATTGGTGTTGTCGTTACCACTCCGAAAGGTGCCCACATGCCTTTCACCGCTGGTCTAACCTTTGAGTGCACCAATAATGAAGCTGAGTATGAAGCCTGTATCTTGGGTATTGAGCAAGCCATTGATTTGAGAATCAAGACTCTGGACATCTTTGGAGATTCAGCTCTAGTGATCAATCAAGTGAATGGTGATTGGAATACTCTCCAACCTAACCTGGTCCCCTACAGAGATTACACGAGAAGAATGTTGACTTTCTTCACAACTGGTAAAGCTGCATCATATACCTCGTGATGAGAACCAGCTGGTAGATGCTCTTACTGCTCTTGCCTCCATGATCAAGGTGATTAAGTGGAACAATTCTCCCAGGATCGATGTTGTGCGCCTTTATAGGGCCGCATATGTGTTTGTTGCTGAACTGGTAGTCGATGACAAGCCCTGGTATCACGACATCAAGTGCTTTCTGAAGAATCAAGAGTACCCTGCAGGGGCATCCAACAATGATAGAAAGACTTTGAGAAGATTGGCAGGCAGTTTCTTCTTGAACAAAGACGATGTGCTGTATAAGAGGAATTTCAACATGGTTTTGCTCAGATGCGTGGATAGACACGAAGCGGATATGTTAATGCAGGAAGTTCATGAAGGCTCCTTCGGTACTCATGCTGGCGGACATGCAATGGCTAAGAAATTGTTGAGAGCGGGTTATTACTAGATGACCATGGAATCTGATTGTTTCAAATATGCTCGGAAGTGTCATAAATGCAAGATTTATGCTGATAAGGTGCATGTGCCGCCAAATCCTCTGAATGTGATGTCTTCACCGTGGCCGTTTGATATGTGGGGCATTGATATGATTGGAGAGATTGAGTCGACTTCCTCCAATGGGCATCGCTTCATCCTTGTTGCCATCGACTATTTCATCAAGTGGGTCGAAGCAGCGTCATTTGCGAAGGTCACCAGACATGTGGTTGCCCGATTCATTAAGAAAGAAATCATTTGTCGTTACGGGATTCCCGAAAGAATCATTACTGATAATGGCTCTAATCTCAATAACAAAATGATGAAGGAGTTGTGCAAGAACTTCAACATTCAACATCACAATTCTTCCCCTTATCGTCCTAAGATGAGCGGTGTTGTTGAGGCAGCAAATAAGAACATAAAGAAAATTATGCAGAAGATGGTCGTTACTGTAACACCTCAAAATTTGCCCTCCTCTCTTGGGACTAGCATAACATATTGCATTGCATTTTTAGGTCATTAAGCATTGCATATTGCATATCACGTGGTTACATTGTGCAAGCCATTCTCACAAGTCTTGATCAGAAGATGGGAGGTCATGTGCAAGTTAGGGTTTTATTGACTGATCATTGGCCATCTGAGGATTGGGCTATAAATTAGGGTTTCATGATTCTCAAAGGAGATTGGTCTTCATCTTGATTACAATGATTCATCATCATCATCATGGTTTGATTTCATCAAGTGTTGAAGCTGATTCCTTGAGATTAGGGTTTTGACCACTGGTCAACCCTAATCAGTTGCATTGGGCCAATCAGGGCATGATCAGGAGATGGGGTCTATGATGGATATGAGGATCATTATTTGATTATATGGAGATTATTGAGGCTAGGTTTTCACCCTTGGGCCATTTCATCAGAGAATTGGGGCTCAGATTGATCAGTGCATGGCCAGATTCATCTATCAGTTGAAAAAGTCAACTGTGGTCAATTGTGCATGATTTTATGGATTTGGAGGTGGAAATGAGTTGGATACGCTTCATTCATGTTGGAACAAGTGTTATTTGACATTTCAAAGCTCAAGAATGGAGAAAATCAAGTCAGGACAAAATTGCCAAAAATAGAAAGTGACTTGTAATAGAAGTTTCCAAAAATGGAAAGTTTTTGACTTCAAAATTACATGTCCAAGGAAGCTTCAAATGGAAATTTGTTCAACATGAAAGTTGTAGATCATGGTCTCACCTTTCCAAAAAGTCCAAGAACTTGAAAATCCCATGCATGGTTGACAAGTTATGGTCCATTCAATTTCAAAAATGACCCATAATCAGAGGGGCATAACTTCCACATGGAGTGTCCAAATTGGGTGATCTTTTTATGCACAAACTCCATTTGACATGTACTTTCATGGTGCATAATTGGATTTCGTCAAAAATGGTCAATGCAAAAAGTCAAATTTCAAGTGTACAATTAAAGATCCAGGGGCAAAATTGTCCAACTTGAGAAATAATGGGAATTTTTGAGTGGGGATTTTTGCAACACCTCACAAATGACATTTGAAAATTGTTGGAATCATCATAACATGCCAAGGCCTCATGTTTTGATATTTCACTTTTGGAATGAACTTGAAAATGCATAACATAGCCATGACATAGTGAAATTCTAAAATACATATCCAATCAACATGAAACAAGTGGCAACAGCTCATGACAGATATTTAGAGTGTGTGTGAGCTGTCATACAGCTGTCACAAGGCCCTTATGCAATTACCATTTTGCCCTTGGTTTGAAAATGACATGTATGCTAATCACATTGCATTATGTTAATTAAGGTGATTAAGGCTTGGTTAATTGGAGGTATAAGTTCTTAATCCTAACAAACTTGTAACAGAATTTCACAATTCCCAAAATCACCAATCTCAAATTCTCCAAATTCACCAAAACCTCTCAAGAACACAAAAGCAAAAATCCTTCAATCTCTTCCAATTCTTGATCATTTTACAAGATTCTTTTTGAGTTGATCTCCAATCATCATCTACTTCAACTGTTTTGGCAAGGCAAGATCAAATTCATCTCCATTCGCAACTGTCCAAGTGAAGCTCGATTATGGTGAATCAAGATTTCTTCTCCTAGAAGCAAGTTCGAGCCAAGCAAAGCATTCCATCCAGTTCACATATCATCATTCTCAATCTGTTTTTGGAAATTGATGCACGAGGACGCGAAATTCAACACTGCCTTCGAAGTAAGGTGAATTTTCGAATCTCATGGATTGATGAATGCTTGTATGCATTTTGTAGACTGTTTGATGTAGAATCCAATGATGTAATTAGTTTTAGAAATGGATGAACATAGAGGAAGTTGTTGTGATTCAAAGTTAGGATGTGAAACCCTAAGTTATTCGATTCGTGAGATTTAGGAAGAATTAGTGGAAATTAAGGACATAATTGAGATCCTGAGAGTGAGACCGTTCCAACGCATATCCATTTGTTGATTTTGGTTGAGGTTTGAGTCGAAACCGAGTTTGACATGGAAGCTTGAACATGGCGCGATGATGATGAAGAAGTTTTCTGGAATTTTTACTGTTTGATCCGCTGAAGCTTGTTGCCAATTTTGAAACGTGTTTAGCGCGCAAATCCAACCAATTACACGCTGCCACCAAATAAATGAAAACGCAGAGTTTTGGTCTGGGAAGGGATAATTACAATTCTGCCATTAACTCATTTTAATTAATAATAGCAATTAAATAATTATTAAAAAATCACACAAACCTTAAAAAATCATAAAAAATTATTGGAAAGTCATAAAAATATGAGGATTTTTTCTGCAGCTTCCATTTTGTCTCTAGTTTTTTATGAGTATGATTTTGCAAATTGTGCTTGGTGAAAAATTGGTTTGACCTAGGGTTGTTTGACTTGTATGCAATTTTGACACATTTTGCCATTTCCATTGTGAAATTCTCATGCCTTAAAAGAAATGTTTGAAATTGTTTGTGGTGATTCTAGACATGTTTCTGGTGATTTACATATAAAGTTTGTGAATTTTTGATACCTGTGGAGTGAGATATGAATTTTTGAACTTAGGTGTGACAATTGGTGTCACACCTAATTAGGGCAACTTCATGAAATTATTTGCCTAGCCTATGCTTGTTAGAATGAGTTCAAATTTTACATGATTGATTGTTGATATGTTGAGATGCTGTGTGAATATTTCTGGATTTTTATATGGCATTTTCAATTTGATTGATATTTTTCATCTCTGTATGTTAATTGTGCAAGTTCATATGACACATGTCTGTATATCTTGTGTGAAATCCTCATATGGTTTTGGATGAAAATGAAATTTGGTATGCTGGTTGTAGACACATTGTAGGACATCCCTGTTTTGGTCCCATTCATTTCTTAATTGATTTCACTGATTTATGAATTTTTGAAGTGAATGCATGTGTTGATGCTATGGTTTGGCTTGAATAATTGTGTCTGTTTTCTTGATTTTCATTAGCCTAGTTCCTTTTGTCCAATTGAGCTGAAAATTGACATGCTATACCTTGAATATGTCCTGTTTAGGTGTAAATTATTTGAAGATTTTTGGAATTGTTTTGACATGGAATTGAATGTAATAGTTCTGTTTGGATGTTTGGTGTTATGTTTGACCTAGTTTGATTTGTTTTGTGCATAAAATGAATATGGTGAATGATATAAACATGGGATCAATTGCCTTGGCTTTCTATTTGTGTTAATTTGAGTTTGGTTGGAGATTGCTTGCTGTTTAAACATTTTTGCCACTTTTGGACCCTAGGCTTGGCCTAGTGGTCTTGTTTCTCACATTTGCTTGATTTTTCAGGATGAAAAGCACAATGCTTAAGGAGATTGAACCAAGTGGATTAAATTGATGTTGTTTGATGTTGAGAATTAACATGAAATTGTTTTGTAGGTTGTGAAGCTTGAGCTTGAGCTTATAGCTTGCCTTTGTATGCATTAATCTGTATAGTCTGACTGATTGACATTTGCTGTTTACTGTTTGTCTGTCTGAGTACTGATGATACTTGATTGATTTCAGGTACATTTAGTTGCTTACAGTTCTTCTAAGAACTTGCTTGCTGCTGCTTGGTTTTTAAACCACTTGAGGTAGGACTTCTATTCTTCATGTAGTCTGGAGACCCGGTCTGTTATTTGACCGGGCAAACTGTCTGAAGTCCTCCTTAAGAGGCGATGTTTGTGATTGTTTAATATTGTGCCTAAGCAGGTAAAGACCTCTATGAGGCAATTGGTGGAAGCCAAGGGATATGCAATCTATCCCCCACTATCCTGTGAGTCGTCCCTCTGCTCACACGGCTGTGTGTTGATGCATTGGGACACAAACCCAAGATCTCGCGCTGTTGCACAATCGAGTAAAAGTCTTTGAGTGTAGAAGGGTCCCTCCATTCTGGACCCACGCTCCTTTGTCAGAAGCTCTCCCTGGTCAGGGATAAGAGCTGTGAGGGGGGAGTACATCGCCCTTGGTTTCTGGCTAGATTTTCTTTGGTTTCTGGCTAGATTTTCTTTCCCTTGAGGGGGAACTACATCGCCCTGATCCTTGTTCCAGACGAGGTATGTAGGCAGGAGGTCGTGCGAGACCTCTCCGGGCAACCTTTTTCTTTTTTGCGTGTGTTTACTTGTTATCTGATTGTGTGTTTGGTTCGGATGCCGACGTAAGTCCAGTGATTGGCGGTCGGGCTCCACGTTTGCCGTTTTGTGCGTGTTTTGGTTCGGATGCTGACGTAATTCCATTGAATGGTTGTCGGGCTCCATGTTTGCCATCTGTTTGTGCGTTTTGTGTTGTTTGGCGTGCGTAAGCCGAACTACAGTGGCTCTGATTCTCGTTCCAGACGAGATATGTAGGCATAGGACGCGATGTCCTATCGAGCTCCCTTCTCTTAACCCCACCTGCGTTCCCTGTGTGTGTGTGTGATGTTTAGCAACCTATTCTTTATCTTAGAACGTGGATCCCGTCGAGTACGACGGACGTGAGGGGTGCTAATACCTTCCCCTTGCGTAACCGACTCCCTTACCCTTTCTCTTTGGTCGCAAGACCATTTCCTTTCCAGGTTTCTCTGAGCGTTTCCTTTCCCTATCTGGGGATAAATAATGCGCAGTGGCGGCTCTGTGTTGTGTTTTTATTTGAAGCCCGCCGGTTGATTTTCGCGGATGCGACAGCTGGCGACTCCACCGGGGACATGGATGTTGACCTGTGCTGGTCCATCTTACCTAAGCGAGTCTTTCCTAGCGTTCTAGGATAGTTTAGGTTGCTTGTTTTGCTTTATTTATTGCATTTATTATTCTAACCAGTGTATATATTTGCATAAATATTTGCATGCATCATACTATCATGTTGTTGCTGTCCTCTGTGCAGGTGGTTCCTCTGTTTTGGGGTGGGTGTTTTGAGTGGGGCTAAAACCCAGGCCCGAGTATACACCTAGGATTAGTGTGGTCTCACGTTCCTCAATTGCTAAATCAGCATATTGTTGTAACGTGACATGCCACAAGCCGGACGAGGTTCATCTGATAGTGCTTTCCATTGTGGAATATTCCACTTTGGTTGAGTTACTTCATTTGACCTGTTGACTCTGGTGACCGATCATTTCCCGGATCTTTGGTTTAGACGATCTCAGGAGAGCTGCAATGGCACACCCGAAAGGGCAAACCCATTGAGTATCTCTGCCCGATTGTCGAGACTATTGTCCGCCTTAGGGTGACCTGATTAGAATTTACCTGTGAGGGGAGGGTGATTCTTACAGATGCATGTTCAGATGGTGACTTTTTGTTCCGTGGATCAGAGTCCTATTTATGAGTCGGATTTATGGCCGTTTATTTCAGAGACGCCGGAGTGCTGTCCGTGATATTTATCAGTGGGGATCCGTTTATTTCAGGATTCCCCGGGCCGATTCAGATGGTTATGGGTGTCTGTTCAGTGGATCTCTGATGATGATGATGATGATGATGATGATGATGTATCTTTCTTCCGTTTATTTCGGAACCCGTGGGTCAGATTGGTGCTTACTTATCCCTCAGATGGTTATGATCAGTTCGGAAACCAGGTTTCGGTGCAGATGATCAGATGGCTTGGAGGATGGCAACGCATTGCATTCATTCATCAGCATCATTACATCTTGCATTAATTGCATCTAACACATGTTTACCCATATGCAGGGACATTTTTGATCGAGATCCTGGTTGAGAGACTTCCTGTTCAGATATGAGGACCGGTCTGAAAGACAACATTGCCTACAGTTTCTTCGATCCTGAGATTGGTGTGCTGAAGGAGATGATAGCATTGATTACACCCGACCATGTGGGGATGTTCAGAGAGGCATACGGTGGTATCCTGAAGATGGTTTTCAGACTCACTGACAGCGACAGAAGTGCCATTCATACTCTTCTCCAGTTCTATGACCCGGGTCTGAGATGTTTTGTATTCCCGGATTATCTGTTGGGACCTCTGATGGAGGACTATGCTAGTATGCTGGGTATACAAATCCGTGATCAAATTCCTTTCCATGTCACTAGGGCAGAGCCAGATGTCCTTGGGATTTCCCGTGCTCTTTATTTGAGTCCGGAAATGGTCAAGGAGGGTTTGAAGGAGAAAGGAAAATTACCTGGATTTCATTTGAGTTTCTTGGAAGCTAAGGCCAAGGAGCATGCTGCAGTGGGTAATTGGAAGACGGTTTGCGCTCTGGTTGCTGTGAGCATTTATGGGATAGTTCTGTTTCCTAATCAGAAGAACTTTGTGGACCATAATGCTATCAGGTTGTTCCTGCAGAGAAACCCTATTCCTACTCTGATCGGGGATGTCTATTACTCGGTTCATAACAGAAACGAGAAGCAGCGTGGTGGTTTGATCCGGTGCTGTGCTCAGTTGCTATTCAGGTGGTTTATGGGGTATCTGCCGTCCCGAGGTGCTTTTGCTCATATGGATCCCACTGTCAAGTGGTCCTTCAGATTGATGGGTTTGCGGGCTGATGATATAGCATGGACTCATAACGGTATGGCTGGCCGGGATTTCATATATAGCTGTGGGAGATTTCCCAATGTGCCTCTCATAGGTGTTCAGGGTTGCGTTAATTACAACCCGACGATTCTTAGGAGACAGATGGGGTTTGCCATGGAGGTTCCTCCTCTCGAGCGGGAGATTCAGGAGTCCTCTTACTTCTCAGCTGAGGGCGATCAGGCCAAGCTGGTGCAGGTGTCTGGGGCATGGCGCAACATCCAGAGAAAGGGCAAGGTTCCTTATGGCAAAGTCAACAGTCGGTATTTCCCTTTGTTCGATGATTGGTTGCGGAAGAGGATTGAGGTTACATTGCTACCATTTCCTGGAGGTGATCTTGGGTGTCCTAGGATTGAGGGTCCAAGTTCTTCTGTCAGTATGGAAGAATTCCTCGAGATGAAGAGGGCCAGAGATCAGTTGCTTACAGAGAAAGCGGATTTGGAGATGACTGTTGCTCGGATTCAGACGTCCAACCAAGAGATTAGAGTGAAGATGGAAGATCAAGACAAGCGACATGCCCTGGAAGCAAAGCGCTTTGAGATGGATACTGCCTACTATGGGAAGATCAGTCAAGCCTTAGCATCGTCCAACAGAGAGCACGACATCACTAAGGAGAAGCTATCCAGAGCGTCAAAGGTTATTGAAGATGAGAAGAGGAGGCAGATCCTCGTGAGAGATCAGAGGGACGACAGAGTCCGAGTCCTCATTGCTGAGTGGGAGGCCAAACTGAAGGTCAAGGAAGCAGAGAATGTGAAGGTCATCACCGAGAGAGATCATTACATTACTGAGAGAGATCATTACTTCAGGCAAATGAAGATTCACCAGAAGGAGGTGGGGAGATTACAGCAGGAGAACACCGAGCTCAGGTTCGCCGCAGAGTTCGCTAGGATGGTTGATGATGTAGGGCCATCTGTGGGACCCTCATCAGGCTAGCTTGGTCATTTATGTTGGATTACCGTCAGGCTTGTTGACGGAATTCATTTGTTTGTATTTCTTTCCCGATTCTGGAGATTTGTATCAGCTGTGATGTATGACTATGGCACTTATTGTGCACTTTTGTTATGTGATGGTTTTTTTCATTCAGTGGTTGATCTTCAAGCTTTATTTGCTTTACCGTATGCACTCACACAAGCACACACATGGTTGGGGTATTCATACTAAATCATATATCTCTGATATGAACGGGGAAGTCAAATGCTGAATGTCAGAATATTGCTGCCGGATTATTATTTGTCTCAATGAAGCCAGGATCAAGAGACAAAGTGTTCCTCATGTGGATGGACATTGCATTCATGCATAATAACTTGTTTTCTATTTTGCAGGTGTCAGTTTCTAACCTGTTTGATTGACACAGGAATGATGAATCCGTCCAACGCCGACGTTCTCGAGCTGAAAGAGAAGATGGGAGAGCTGATTCATGTCATGCAAGAGTTCGCCTTGGGGCAGAAAGTAATTGCCGAAAAGGTGGGGAGGATTGAAGACTGGCTGAAGATGGGGAACATGCAAGGAAACGCTTCGTCATCTGGACCGAAGAAATTCTTTGGTAATGACCAGCACAAGGATGAGGGTGAATCGAGTGCTGTGTACGCCCAGAGAGGACACGGTAGGGGTCGTTACTACCAGCACACTGCTGCAGTAACCATCCCTGCTGGTAAACAGTCAGTCCGACAGCAACCTCAGACAACTCCACAGAAGATACAGGGAGCTGGGAGTCAAGTGAAAGGAAAGGGGGTTGATCGTTATTTTGACAAGCCACCCATGACGTATGCTCTTCTGTTTAAAAAGTTGATGGATCTGGGGGTGGTTCAGCCAAGGATGTTAGCTCCATTGAGATCATATCAGAGGCCACCTAACTATAATGAGAACGCCAGGTGTGAATTCCATTCTGGTGCGCCTGGGCATAACATTGAGGGTTGTAGAGCCTTCAAGCATACTGTCCAAGATCTGGTGGATTCCAAGGCCCTCAATTTTACATTGTCATTGAATGCTGATGCCAATCCCATGCCGGCGCATGGACAGGCGATGGTGGGTGCAATCGCTGAAAATTCAGATCGCGTCTGTGCGATGGGTGAAGAGAATGACAGTAACTGCAAGTTTGATGGTTGGATAAAACCGTGCGTACCAGGAAGCTGGAAGGCTTAAAAAGATCATCACTGTCACTCGTCCGGAAGAGTAATGATTTCTGCTTTGATTTTATCTGCATGAAAGCCATACGTGTTGCCCGACACGTAATGGTCCATTGTAAGGCCACCTCATGTTCATAATTTGCATTTTCTGCATCATTAATAAATGGATGTTTTTCAGTCAAAAAGCGGTGTTCCCTGTTTTTCATTTATTTTTGCAGTTTAAAAACAAATAAAAATGGCAATGTTTATTTTAATTTTTCCCTTTTTTTAATTTGTCTCGTTCCGAATTCAAAAATAATTCTCCGGATCTCATTGATAACAATTTGGTTACACCTCGCATGACTTCGACAAACCGATCTATCATGCCGAAGAAGAAGGCGAGGAAGATTGTGATCTGCTGAAATTAGCCAGGTTGTCAAGACAAGAGGAGAAGGTGATTCAGCCGCGCGAGGAGCGGGTTGAGGTTGTTATTCCAAGCACCGCCGAGGTCAGGAAGGAAGTGAAAATTGTGGCCGCTTCAGAGGCAAGTCGAGAGCAGAATGGTAGTCCGGTTGAAAGGAGCATGTGGATGCCTTCACCTGGTCATGTCAGGATATGCCAGGGCCGGATACCGACATTGTTGTGTACAAGCTACCTTGGAGCGAAGACTGTCCTCTAGAAAAGCAGAATGCCAGTGCCTGTATCAGAGAGCCATGGTGACTTTGTTTCATGACATGATTAATCATGAAATTGAATGCTATGTCGATGACATGATGGCAAAGTCCCTAACCAGAAGTGGGGCATCTGGCAGGCCGGGGCAAGTCGTTTGACCGGTTGAGACAATTCAAACTGAGGTTGAATTCAAGCGAGTGCACTATCAGAGTGCGATCCGGTAAGCTGTTGGGGTTCATTATAAGAGAGGAATCGAGGTTGATCCTGGTAAAAAAAAAAAAAAAAAAACAAAAGCAATAAGAAGAATGCCTGAACCGAGAGAAACAGAAAAAGAGGTTCGTGGTTTCTTAGAAAGATTGAACTACCTGTCATGGTTCACATCTCATCTAACAGCCACGTGTGAACCTATATTCAAGAGGTTGGAAAAAAAAAATCAAACGGTCAGGTGAAATAATGATTGCCAAGGGGCATCGAAAAGATAAAAGAAAGTTGCAGGAACCTCTGATTCCGATGTCTCCTGTGGAAGGAACAATTGTTAATCTGGTATTTGACGGCCTTCGAGGGGTCTACGAGGTGTATTGGGTCGGCATGACGAGTCTTGTCGAAAAGAGCATGCAATTTACCTTAGCAAAAAGTTTACCGGCTGTGAAACAATACATTCACTGTTCGAGAAAACTTGATGTACTTTGGCATAGGCTGCTCGCCGACTGAGACAGTATATGCTGGTTCATACCACTTTGTGGATTTCCAAGATGGATCCGATCAAGTATGGGTTTGAGAAGCCAACATTGACCGGACAGGTTGCGAGAGTGCAAAAGAATGTTGACTGATTTGTGATGCTCTCAGAAAGCAATTGAAGGGGTATTGTCTGATTACATCGCCCGCAACCCATTGAGGATTATCAACCGATGAAGTTTGTTTCCCTGATGAGGACATCTCGAGGTGCTCTAATCGAAAGATTGAGAGTGACCGATCCCGGAGGAGGGCCTGACCCTGAATCCGAACGGATTCTGATGTCTGATGGGGAGGTTAAGGTGAATAAGCTTCGGTTGCCCGGATAACGTTTGAATGCATCGACGGTGTGATTGGGTAGGAAACTGGTATCCTGGATACCGAACTTCGATGCGTACATCTACTGGGGCAACTCCTTTCTCATTGGTATATGGAGTGGAAGCGGTGCTACCGGTTGAGGTTCAGATTCCCTCTTTGAGAGTCCTGATGGACGTAAAATTGCAAGAGGCGGAATGGGTAAGGACCCGGTATGAAGAGTTAAGCCTGATTGAGGAAAAGAGGCTGGCAGCCATCTGTCATGGGTAGTTGTACCAGTAGAGGATGAAGCGTGCTTTTGACAAGAAGGTACGACCGCGGGTGTATCACGTGGGTGATATGGTGCTGAAAAGGATCCTTCCTCCTCAAAACGATCGTAGGGGCAAATGGACACCTAATTATGAAGGTCCATTCGTGGTCAAGAAGGTTTTCTCTGGCGGAGCCTTGTTGTTAACGACCATGGATGGAGAGGATTTTCCATCCCCTGTGAATGCGGACGCAGTTAAAAAATACTTCGTATAATTGACCCGCTGGACGAAAAGAACAAAATAGTCCAGGCAAAAATGGGCATCCCGGCGAACCAAAAACAGAAAGAAAGGTTCGGGCAAAAATTAGGGATAAAAATGAAAAAATGTACACCCGGCAAGTCGAAAACCTGGAAAGGCGACTTGGGCAAAAAGGGGTATCCCGATGGACTGAAAACCCGAAAGGGCGGTCCAGGCAAAAGAGGGATTGAAACGAACAACTGCGTCTGGCATGATTGTTTGCGCTTCGGTTAAGGCATCATGGATAATACCCGGTAGGGATCAGTTGGAATCGTCTTGTTCAGAAGGCAGAAAGCACGGAGAGTCTGAGGACATAGGGGGTGTAACCGAGTTGGAACTCGATGAGATCGCGGGTTTCACATTGCCATTAGGATAGATTTTTCCTTTTGTGCACAATTACCTCTTTTTAGGAATTGCTTCCTTTGTATTGCTCATTTGAGCCACATTTTTTTCCAATCAATAAAATGCATATTCAGTCAAATAATTTTATTTTTGTTTTCATTACCGCTTTGATTGCAAAAACATCCGATTATTTTGATAAAGAATGTTGCATTTTAAGACATACAGGTTCCTTCCAATGCATGTTTATAAGATTGAAAACTTGAAATCTTATTTGGAAGGATGAGTGACCCAAGTGTTGAAATCTTGACATGCCTGGGGCACGGTTTTATCTGACGGTCTGTTTTGCAGGAACTGTTAGATATTTTCACTCACTTGCAGGTTGTGATGTGGAAGCTTTGTAATAAATTCCCCAGAGAGTTCGCTCAGGAACGAATATATGAAGAATGACGAAGACGTTGAGACGTACGACGATCCTTGATGGTAATCAAGAAGACTCTTCAAAGTCGGAAGATTTGAAAGTTTGTTGAAATTCCCCGCAGGGTCCGATCAGTGACGGATGAATGGGTAAGAGAAGCGATGGGAAGACGTTGAGACGTCCGACAACCCTTGAAATTAATCAAGAAGACTCTTCAAAGTCGGAAGATTGAAATTTCTGTATAAATCCCAGGAGTTCGATCTTCGTCGAGCGCGGAGCGATTGGGAATACAAGATGATGGAGCAGAAAAGGTCCAGACGAGTCTGGGAGTTCTCAAAAGTGGAGAGCTGATGCGAGATTGGGAGGTGGATACCGTGATTCGACGAGTCGACAGGTGTTCGGTACCAACTTTTCTCATTTCCCCAGCTAGGTCCCCAAGCAGAGTTAGAGGACCAACTCACCAGCAGATCCAGGGTCTGTGATTTCCCCAGCCGAGTCAAGATGGTTATCCCCGGCAGGTTTAAAAGCGGTGTTTCCTCAGCAGCCAGGTCTGAAGGTTGCTATTCCCCGAGTGGAGCGGGTTTCAATGAAATATATCTCCAGCAGTGTTCATCCTACCAGTGGATTGGACGAGTTTCCGTAGCAGACGGATATCTGCATCCCCAGCTGAGTATCCTAGGTGTGGATTGCATGGGTTGTTCCCAGCGGAGTGGCATTCGCTTTCCCTAGCAGGGTTTGGATGATTATCCCCAGCAGGTTTCAGATTGATGCTTCCCCAGCAGCCAGTCCTGGAGGTTGCTGTTTCCCAGCAGAGCTATCTGTGAGCGCTTCCCCAGTAAAGTCGACAGGTATCTGTGAGGGTTTCCCAAAGCAGAGTCGGGATTGATATCCCCAGCAAGTCAAAAGACTGTATCCCCACAGAGTGTTGGTGGTTCCTATCCCCAACATTTCCTCGAGCGGATTGGGTGCAAAGGAGGTGTTTCCCCAGCAAGGGTTACCTTTTCCCGGCAGCAGTATTATTCCCCAGCAGGGTGGAGATCGGAGCAGTGACGAGTTCCTCAGCAGAGTGTCTCGTGCTTCTCAGCAGAGTCCCTTGAGGGGGATATTTTTTATGCATTCATCATGTAAATAAGCATAGCATATTGCATAGAAAAAGTAATAAATCGCGTAGCATTTCCATAATTATGGAGCATTACGCAGAAAAAGATCATGCATCATTGTTGCAAGCATAGAGCTAGTCTCAAGCCGTGGTTACCGTTTGAGAGGTGGTTGTGCCAGAAAGCGAAGATGTTACTCTGTGGAGTTTAGCATCATGACGTCAGATCAGCAGTGTTCCCCAGTAGTGCGATATTGGAGGAAATGTTTCCGTCGGACAGAGATGGAAATAATATCAGAAGACGTTACGCGATCAGCGCGATTTCGGGGTTCAAGAAAAACAAGAAAGAAGATAATCCCCAGCTAAAGCGAAGTGTTTGTCTGCCAGGGTTGAATAGAGAGCAGTCGGCTCAGGGCTTGTCATTCTCAGCATGAGTCATTGTGGCATTCCGGCCAGTTTCCGATTTCCAGATCGAAGAGGTTCTCAACAGTCAGGACGAAGAACTTGTGGCACTCCGGCCAGTTTCTGATTTCCAGATCGAAGAGGTTCTCAACAGTCAGGACGAAGAACTTGTGGCACTCCGGCCAGTTTCCGATTTCCAGATCGAAGAGGTTCTCAACAGTCAGGACGAAGAACTTGTGGCATTCCGGCCAGTTTCCGATTTCCAGATCGAAGAGGTTCTCAACCATCAGGACGAAGAACTTGTGGCATTCTGGCCAGTTTCCGATTTCCAGATCGAAGAGGTTCTCAACAGTCAGGACGAAGAACTTGTGGCACTCCGGCCAGTTTCCGATTTCCAGATCGAAGAGGTTCTCAACAGTCAGGACGAAGAACTTGTGGCACTCCGGCCAGTTCCGATTTCCAGATCGAAGAAGCTCACGATGATTAGATCGATGCAGCTTGCGGCAATCCGGCCAGTTTCCCGGTATCCAGACCGAAGTGGTATCCCGACCGAAGTGGTATCCAGACCGAAGAGGTGTTCAGACCAAAGTGGTGTTCAGGCCAAGAAAATGAAAAAAGAAGAGAAAATTCCGGGGTTCAAGAAAATGAAAAAAGGAGAGAGAATAGTAAATCCCGAGCGAGTGGTGTTCAAGCCATGGGTTATCCCTGTGTTACCATTTATTTTGGTATCCAGGTTGACAGTGTTGTTTTGGTATCCAGGTTGATGTTGTTGTTTCGGTGATCAGGCCGACTTTCTCCGTACCAGACAGATTTCTGTTTCAAGATTGAGTTTCTTCGCCGATTCTGACAGGCGTTGTTAATTATTTTCTCATCAGAGTGCAAATTGTTCGTCTGTTCTTGGTATTCAATCACTCTTCATCCTGATCATCTGAAAGTCGAGGCTATTCATATCGACAGGTTCACAGTGGATTGAATAGGGGCAGCTGTAACACCTCAAAATTTGCCCTCCTCTCTTGGGACTAGCATAACATATTGCATTGCATTTTTAGGTCATTAAGCATTGCATATTGCATATCACGTGGTTACATTGTGCAAGCCATTCTCACAAGTCTTGATCAGAAGATGGGAGGTCATGTGCAAGCTAGGGTTTTATTGACTGATCATTGGCCATCTGAGGATTGGGCTATAAATTAGGGTTTCATGATTCTCAAAGGAGATTGGTCTTCATCTTGATTACAATGATTCATCATCGTCATCATGGTTTGATTTCATCAAGTGTTGAAGCTGATTCCTTGAGATTAGGGTTTTGACCACTAGTCAACCCTAATCAGTTGCATTGGGCCAATCAGGGCATGATCAGGAGATGGGGTCTATGATGGATATGAGGATCATTATTTTATTATATGGAGATTATTGAGGCTAGGGTTTCACCCTTGGGCCATTTCATCAGAGAATTGGGGCTCAGATTGATCAGTGCATGGCCAGATTCATCTATCAGTTGAAAAAGTCAACTGTGGTCAATTGTGCATGATTTTATGGATTTGGAGGTGGAGATGAGTTGGATACGCTTCATTCATGTTGGAACAAGTGTTATTTGACATTTCAAAGCTCAAGAATGGAGAAAATCAAGTCAGGACAAAATTGCCAAAAATAGAAAGTGACTTGTAATAGAAGTTTCCAAAAATGGAAAGTTTTTGACTTCAAAATTACATGTCCAAGGAAGCTTCAAATGGAAATTTGTTCAACATGAAAGTTGTAGATCTTGGTCTCACCTTTCCAAAAAGTCCAAGAACTTGAAAATCCCATGCATGGTTGACAAGTTATGGTCCATTCAATTTCAAAAATGACCCATAATCAGAGGGGCATAACTTCCACATGGAGTGTCCAAATTGGGTGATCTTTTTATGCACAAACTCCATTTGACATGTACTTTCATGGTGCATAATTGGATTTCGTCAAAAATGGTCAATGCAAAAAGTCAAATTTCAAGTGTACAGTTAAAGATCCAGGGGCAAAATTGTCCAACTTGAGAAATAATGGGAATTTTTGAGTGGGGATTTTTGCAACACCTCACAAATGACATTTGAAAATTGTTGGAATCATCATAACATGCCAAGGCCTCATGGTTTGATATTTCACTTTTTGAATGAACTTGAAAATGCATAACATAGCCATGACATAGTGAAATTCTAAAATACATATCCAATCAACATGAAACAAGTGGCAACAGCTCATGACAGATATTTAGAGTGTGTGTGAGCTGTCATACAGCTGTCACAAGGCCCTTATGCAATTACCATTTTGCCCTTGGTTTGAAAATGACATGTATGCTAATCACATTGCATTATGTTAATTAAGGTGATTAAGGCTTGGTTAATTGGAGGTATAAGTTCTTAATCCTAACAAACTTGTAACAGAATTTCACAATTCCCAAAATCACCAATCTCAAATTCTCCAAATTCACCAAAACCTCTCAAGAACACAAAAGCAAAAATCCTTCAATCTCTTCTAATTCTTGATCATTTTGCAAGATTCTTTTTGAGTTGATCTCCAATCATCATCTACTTCAACTGTTTTGGCAAGGCAAGATCAAATTCATCTCCATTCGCAACTGTCCAAGTGAAGCTCGATTATGGTGAATCAAGATTTCTTCTTCTAGAAGCAAGTTCGAGCCAAGCAAAGCATTCCATCCAGTTCACATATCATCATTCTCAATCTGTTTTTGGAAATTGATGCACGAGGACGCGAAATTCAACACTGCCTTCGAAGTAAGGTGAATTTTCGAATCTCATGGATTGATGAATGCTTGTATGCGTTTTGTAGACTGTTTGATGTAGAATCCAATGATGTAATTAGTTTTAGAAATGGATGAACATATAGGAAGTTGTTGTGATTCAAAGTTAGGATGTGAAACCCTAAGTTGTTCGATTCGTGAGATTTAGGAAGAATTAGTGGAAATTAAGGACATAATTGAGATCCTGAGAGTGAGACCGTTCCAACGCATATCCATTTGTTGATTTTGGTTGAGGTTTGAGTCGAAACCGAGTTTGACATGGAAGCTTGAACATGGCGCGATGATGATGAAGAAGTTTTCTGGAATTTTTACTGTTTGATCCGCTGAAGCTTGTTGCCAATTTTGAAACGTGTTTAGCGCGCAAATCCAACCAATTACACGCTGCCACCAAATAAATGAAAACGCAGAGTTTTGGTCTGGGAAGGGATAATTACAATTCTGCCATTAACTCATTTTAATTAATAATAGCAATTAAATAATTATTAAAAAATCACACAAACCTTAAAAAATCATAAAAAATTATTGGAAGGTCATAAAAATATGAGGATTTTTTCTGCAGCTTCCATTTTGTCTCTAGTTTTTTATGAGTATGATTTTGCAAATTGTGCTTGGTGAAAAATTGGTTTGACCTAGGGTTGTTTGACTTGTATGCAATTTTGACACATTTTGCCATTTCCATTGTGAAATTCTCATGCCTTAAAAGAAATGTTTGAAATTTTTTGTGATGACTCTAGACATGTTTCTGGTGATTTACATGTAAAGTTTGTGAATTTTTGATACCTGTGGAGTGAGATATGAATTTTTGAACTTAGGTGTGACAATTGGTGTCACACCTAATTAGGGCAACTTCATGAAATTATTTGCCTAGCCTATGCTTGTTAGAATGAGTTCAAATTTTACATGATTGATTGCTGATATGTTGAGATGCTGTGTGAATATTTCTGGATTTTTATATGGCATTTTCAATTTGATTGATATTTTTCATCTCTGTATGTTAATTGTGCAAGTTCATATGACACATGTTTGTATATCTTGTGTGAAATCCTCATATGGTTTTGGATGAAAATGAAATTTGGTATGCTGGTTGTAGACACATTGTAGGACATCCCTGTTTTGGTCCCATTCATTTCTTAATTGATTTCACTGATTTATGAATTTTTGAAGTGAATGCATGTGTTGATGCTATGGTTTGGCTTGAATAATTGTGTCTGTTTTTCTTGATTTTCATTAGCCTAGTTCCTTTTGTCCAATTGAGCTGAAAATTGACATGCTATACCTTGAATATGTCCTATTTAGGTGTAAATTATTTGAAGATTTTTGGAATTGTTTTGACATGGAATTGAATGTAATAGTTCTGTTTGGATGTTTGGTGTTATGTTTGACCTGGTTTGATTTGTTTTGTGCATAAAATGAATATGGTGAACGATATAAACATGGGATCAATTGCCTTGGCTTTCTATTTGTGTTAATTTGAGTTTGGTTAGAGATTGCTTGCTGTTTAAACATTTTTGCCACTTTTGGACCCTAGGCTTGGCCTAGTGGTCTTGTTTCTCACATTTGCTTGATTTTTCAGGATGAAAAGCACAATGCTTAAGGAGATTGAACCAAGTGGATAAAATTGATGTTGTTTGATGTTGAGAACTAACATGAAATTGTTTTGTAGGTTGTGAAGCTTGAGCTTGAGCTTATAGCTTGCCTTTGTATGCATTAATCTGTATAGTCTAACTGATTGACAGTTGTTGTTTACTATTTGTCTGTCTGAGTACTGATGATACTTGATTGATTTCAGGTACATTTAGTTGCTTACAGTTCTTCTAAGAACTTGCTTGCTGCTGCTTGGTTTTTAAACCACTTGAGGTAGGACTTCTATTCTTCATGTAGTCTGGAGACCCGGTCTGTTATTTGACCGAGCAAACTGTCTGAAGTCCTCCTTAAGAGGCGATGTTTGTGATTGTTTATTGTGCCTAAGCAGGTAAAGACCTCTATGAGGCAATTGGTGGAAGCCAAGGGATATGGAATCTATCCCCCACTATTCTGTGAGTCGTCCCTCTGCTCACACGGGTGTGTGTTGATGCATTGGGACACAAACCCAAGATCTCGCGCTGTTGCACAATCGAGTCAGAGTCTTTGAGCGTAGAAGGGTCCCTCCATTCTGGACCCACGCTCCTTTGTCAGAAGCTCTCCCTGGTCAGGGATAAGAGCTGTGAGGTCTCATCCTCACTTCACCTTTTCATCTGCTTCACCTTAGCCTCGTAATGGCAAGGTTAAGAGCGAATAATACCCATGTACAGACGACTTGCTTCGGCAGTCAGACCCATTGTTTGAGCCCACTTGATTGGTTATAGTGTGTGCTTTGTGAATATTTGTTTGACATGGTTGATTGATGCCTGTATGCTTGTATGCTTGCTTTCTTCCTGGATAGGAGTAGCTTGCAGTTGTGCAAGTAGGTAGAAACCTCAACTTAGGGTAATGATGCATGACAACACTAGGCTCGAGTCCAGCTCCCTGGTAGTGTGTCTTCCCTTGGTTTCTGGCTAGATTTTCTTTCCCTTGAGGGGGAACTACATCGCCCTGATCCTTGTTCCAGACGAGGTATGTAGGCAAGAGGTCGTGCGAGACCTCTCCGGGCAACCTTTTTCTTTTTTGCGTGTGTTTACTTGTTATCTGATTGTGTGTTTGGTTCGGATGACGACGTAAGTCCAGTGATTGGCGGTCGGGCTCCACGTTTGCCATTTTGTGCGTGTTTTGGTTCAGATGCTGACGTAATTCCATTGAGTGGTTGTCGGGCTCCATGTTTGCCATCTGTTTGTGCGTTTTGTGTTGTTTGGCGTGCGTAAGCCGAACTACAGTGGCTCTGATTCTCGTTCCAGACGAGATATGTAGGCATAGGACGCGATGTCCTATCGAGCTCCCTTCTCTTAACCCAACCTGCGTTCCCTGTGTGTGTGTGTGTGTGATGTTTAGCAACCTATTCTTTATCTTAGAACGTGGATCCCGTCGAGTACGACGGACGTGAGGGGTGCTAATACCTTCCCCTTGCGTAACCGACTCCCTTACCCTTTCTCTTTGGTCGCAAGACCATTTCCTTTCCAGGTTTCTCTGAGCGTTTCCTTTCCCTATCTGGGGATAAATAACGCGCAGTGGCGGCTCTGTGTTGTGTTTTTATTTGAGTCCCGCCGGTTGATTTTCGCGGATGCGACAGTTACGTACATAGATTGGCATGAGATGCTACTATTCGCCTTGCATGGGTACCGTACTTCAGTACGTACATCGACCGGGGCAACCCCTTACTCCCTTGTGTATGGTATGGAAGCAGTCCTACCTGTTGAAGTGGAGATTCCTTCGCTAAGAGTCCTGCTGGATGTCAAGTTAGACGAAGCTGAATGGATTCGGACAAGGTTCAATGAGTTGAGTCTTATCCAAGAGAAGCGAATGGCAGCCATTTGTCATGGGCAGTTGTATCAAAGTCGGATGAAGAGAGCCTTTGATCAGAAAGTGCATCCTCGATGCTTCCAAGTCGGAGATTTGGTGTTGAAAAGGATCCTTCCTCCTCAGACAGATCACAAGGGCAAGTGGAGTCCTAACTATGATGGACCTTATATTGTCACCAAGATCTTTGATGGTGGAGCCTTAATGCTTGCAACTATGGATGGTGAAGACTTCACTTCCCCTGTGAACTCAGACGCAGTTAAAAAATACTTCGTATAAAATAGACCCGCTGGACAATAAAAAGAATAGTCCAGGCAAAAAATAGGCTTCCCGGCGAACCAAAAAATGAAAAAAGGTTCGGGAAAAAGTTAGGGATTAAAAATGAAAAGATTGTACACCCGGTAAGTTGAAAACCTGAAAAGGCAACTTAGGCAAAAATGGGTATCCTGGTGGATTAAATACCCGAAAGGGCGATCCAGGCAAAAGTTAGGGATTAAGCGAATGACTGCATTTTGAGTTGTTCTAAATATCATCTTGTGTCGAAAACTGGAAACCTTCGAAGGATAGGAAACAATCCAATCACCCTTTCAGAAAGTTGATCATCTGGAGGATCTTGAAGACGAGCGAGTCATAGCAGAATTGGAACCCGATAGAAATCCATTTCGCATTGCCATTAGATTAATTTCTGTTTTTATCTTTTGTGCAATCGCCTCTTTCCAGGGATTGCTTCCTGATGTAAAATTCCTATTCAGAGGCCATTCAATCAATAAAATCACGTTATTCAGTATATCTCTGTTTTCATTTTCATTTTACTGTTTTGTTTGCAAAAATAACGTCCGAATTTTGATAAACATTGCATCATGAAACATAAGAGCTTTACAGGTACATGCTTAATAAACATTTAAAATTGTTGTAAATTTTGAGTGTTTTGGATCATCTATTCAGAACAGGTACACTCGGGGCATTTCCTTGAGGTTCCCAGCAGATTATTACGAATGCTTTTCCCCCAACGGTTGGTATTTGGTATCTTATCCCTGCAGAGCTGATCCGTGCGTTGGATTCTTCAATTCCCAGCAGGTTCTCACTACTGTACTTCCCCAAGCATGTGTTTCAGACTATACACTCTCTAGTAGAGTCGACAGTGCCATACTATATATCCCCGGCGGAGTTGACCGTGCCAGACTGTATCTTCCCAGCAGAAGCGGCTACTCCTCAGAGTTCGATGCCATATCGATGATCTCGGCGCTAGATCCGTGGTATCTTTCCTCGAAGCAGAATCTCGGTACCGTATCGGTGTTTTCTTACCCTGCTGAGTCGTCTCTCTCGCAGATTATCGTTGCCAGAACCACTGTCGTTTTCCTCAGCAGCAAGCTTGCAGAGCCATTCTCTCCCCAGTCAGAGTCTCGGTATTCTGTTATTGCCAGAACACCGCGTGGCAGGTCATTTCCCCACAGAGTTCATTGTGTTGTGTATCTCCAACAACATTGCTAGGGTCCAGAAGATTGTGATCATCTCCCCACCAGAATTCCTTGCCTCCGCTTGGCGTTCTCTCTAACCTAGCATTTCGCATCTCTGCATGTAGGATCATATCGCATTGCATCCTCCCAAATCGCGTAGCATTTCCATTTTCATGGAGCATTACGCCATCGAAAAATTCGAACATACACATGTAAAGCATAAGGCATTCTTGGTATCCCAAGTGATAAACTAGAAGTTTGTTTCCAGTACTTAGACTGAAGGTCGTTCATGACTTATCCTTATATTATTCCCAGCAGGGGTCGTTGGCCCATGGGCCGTCTCAATTATCATTTTCCCTATTTCTGCCGATGCAGACAGGCATGAAAGTTTTTCCGGTATCCAGACCAAAGTGGCATTCAGGCCAGTTTTTCCAGTATTATGACCGAAGTGGCATTCATGCCAATTTTCCGATATTCAGATCGAAGAAGTTTTCGACGTTCAGGTCGACGCAACTTGTGGCATTCAGGCCAGTTTCCGGTATTCAGACCGAAGTGGCATTCAGGCCAATTTTCCGATATCCAGATCGAAGAAGTTTCCGACGTTCAGGTCGACGCAACTTGTGGCATTCAAGCCAGTTTCCGGTATTCAGACCGAAGTAGCATTCAGGCCAATTTTCCGATATCCAGATCGAAGAAGTTTCCGACGTTCAGGTCAATGCAACTTGTGGCATTCAGGCCAGTTTCTGGTATTCAGACCAGAGTGGCATTCAGGCCAATTTTCCGGTATTCAGACCGAAGTGGCATTCAAGCCAAGTTTCCGGTATTCAGACCGAAGTGGCATTCAGGCCAATTTTCCGGTATTCAGACCGAAGTGGCATTCAGGCCAAGTTTCCGGTATTCAGACCGAAGTGGCATTCAGGCCAGTTTTTTCCGGTATTCAGACCAAAGTGGCGTTCAGGCCAGTTTCCCTGTATTCAGACCGATGTTAATAATCTCATATCTTCTGATGCTCAGATCGAAGTCATTTCCAGTATTCAGAGTGATGAGCGGCATTCAGGCCATGTTTATTTTTTGTGTTACCATTTATTTTGGTATTCAGGCTAACTTTCTTTTTCGGTGTTCAGACCGACTCTCACCGTACCAGACGAATTCTTTTTTCAAGACTACCTCTTTGCCGATTCTGACAGGCATTGTTACTTCATTTTTCACTTAAGTGTAAATTTTCGGGCTTTTATTGTATTCAATCCCTTGATACCTCGAAAGCGCGAAAGTCGTTGCTATCTTCCTTTCGGGTTTCTTGTTGATTGAATAGGGGCAGCTGTAATACCCCAAAATTTACCCTTCACTTTTCTTGGAAGCATAGGATTATGTTTCACTCTTCATTAGCATCATACTAGGTCATACTCATTGCATACTGCATTAGTGAGATGGAAATCAGGGTTTGATTTATCACTCCTTAAAGAAGGATCCCACACAAAGCAAGATTGAGAATTGGACTTCATTTTATAGTATACAAGTCTCAAGGGTCTCAGGGGGTTCCATATGTCTTATTATGGTGCTCAGTTTCATCAGTGGAAGATTCAGAGATCTCAGAGTGTACATCTGGATTTAATCAGAAATTAGGGTTTCATGGCTACCTACAATAGGCAATGCTTGGTTGGAAGTAGAGGGTCTCATTCATGTCATGATTAGAGAGGCATCTTGGCCTAAGAAGATTCACAATTATCTCACAAAGATCCATTGGCAATCAGTGCAATCAGTTCTTGATCAATTTTGCCCTAAACTAGGGTTTGGTATAAAATCAGTTTATTTCTAATTCCTTGGGTGAAACTCTTTTCCATGGCCCTCCATATGTCCACAAGGGTCTACATCCAAAGAATCAGCTCTTTATTTGAGCCAGAGGTGCCTCAATTGATCGATGGAATCGGGAATCGTACAATTTAGGAAAAGTCAACTGTGGGGCCAGAAAAGTCAATTCCCGACATTTTGAGGGTGGAATCTCAAAATCCATGCCTAGGGGAGCCTACATGTGAAATTTTATCAAGGTTGGATCATGGATTTATCATTTAATCAGGAATTGAAAAGTTACTTAGTTTGGAAAGGGTTAACTTTCCATTTAGGGCAAGTTTTCATGATTGTTGCACCCATTTTAAGCTCATTTTCCATCAGGATAGAAGCTTCATTTGAAAATTTCTCCAACATGAAAGTTGTTCCTATTGTTCCAAGCTTTCTAGAGATATAAAGTTTGATCCATTTGGATATATATTGAGAAAGTTATGCCTAGTCAAAGTGAGACATTTTTTTAAGACACTTAGAAAATTTTCTAAGTCCCAAAATCTGCAAAGTTTGTCAAGACTTCTTCGCCAGATTTCTTGCTCTTCAAGGCATCTTTTGAACATAATTTCTTCATAACAATTGTACCTTTCCATGTCCTATTTTACATCCTTTTGGAATCATCTCATTTGGATCCATGGTTTGAGAGATACATTCATCTAAAGTTGGCATCATGAACTGAATTTCTAGGCAGCATGTTAGGCCAAACTGGCCCAACCATTTTGGCATGATGAAACTTGAACTTTAAGCCCATTTTTCACCTTCTTCCATTCATCATTTCCATTTGTGCCCAACATGAAAAATGTTAAGCTCCATGAACTCTTCCTACTGTTTACATTGCCTTACCATTTGGTCATGTTCTCATCAAGATACAAAGTCAGAAAGTCACCATCTTGGACTTATTTCCAAGCCATGCCATACTGCAGCCAGACCAAGCAAACCAGCACATGTGTTGCTTTTCCTGATTTGGCCATGTACTCTTGGTTCCACTAACTTAAGTTTTGCCAAAATTGGAAGCTTGCTTTTACACCTCACCTTTTGCTTCAAATGCACATTTTGCACATAATCAAACAAGTCACTTTCTCAGCCCATTTAGAACACTTTGGTCCAACCTATTTAAGCATTGAAACCCTAATCTGAAGGGGTGGTGGCTGGTATTTTTGAGCTAAGCAAGGCAAGGAGCAAAAGATCAGATTTCATTCCTTAGCATTTCTCAAGTTGAAGCATTGAAATAGCACCTTATTTCCTTCAATTCCTCCACTATCAAGAAGCAGTGGACTGATTTCCACTAGGTAAGCATTCTATCACTCTCTTCCATGGCCATGTATCAATATTTCATGCTCATTTCATGCTCATTCCATGCTTGTTAATCATGCTTACCATGGTTGCTTCATGTCGTTTTCCATTATGACATGCTTGCTTCATGTTGTTAATATTATGCCATGTTTGTTTATGAAGCCCTCAACACGAGGCATTGTCATTAAGCTTGAGTTTGTGCTGTTGGATTTCTGTTGTATCAGTGTGCATGTGGTCATCTTGTGGTCGATATTTCTCTAGGTTTAAACCATTATTTTCACTGAAATAAGATACCATGATGAACCTCACATTGCATACTTGAACTTTGCTTTTTATGTCATGCCATTTGGTGCACTACATTGGTTGCATTTCGTTGTGGAAGATGAGCAAAATACACTGTTTTTTGCGTGCCCTAGCTTCTGCATGGCTTTAGGTTTTGCTTCATGAAGGAGACGATGACGTGTCTCTTCCAAGACCGCTGGATCATGCGTGCGTTTTATAATCCTAGCCGCTGGTTGTTCTTTTGTCTTGTAGTGCTTAAGTGTACCCTTGACCGGTTGATAAAAGTCACATGATATTTTTTTAATATAAACGTTATTTCATTTGTTGTCACGCCTGGAATATCACATGGACTATGGGCCTTTTCTATGCGTTATCCACACCCCACACGCTTGGCCCGTCAGTACACTTTATTTTCATTTTCATTTTTAATTCTTATTTTATTTTTCTGTTTTGTTTTTTAATTCTTAAAAATACTTTCTTTATTCATTAAAATACCCAAAAAATATTTTTCACATTCTTGATGTCTTATTTAATTTATTTGTATTTTACTTTTCGTATTTATTTAGTTCTAGTTATTTATTTTAATTGTTTATTCTAAATGGTTCATTTTAACACACATATTTTTATTAATTTTATTTTCATGACTTAAAATTATTTTTAGGTTCTGATTTTTGGGATGAGGGTTGACCAATGTCTCATGGTCAACCTGACCTTTTGTTGGAATTTTATTTCCCCTTTTCAATTTATTTTGGATTTATTTTTGACCTAGTTTGTTTGGTTGACTTTTGATTTGACTTCTGTTTTATTTCAATTGATTTATACACTAATTCTCATTATTTTTAAAATTATTTTGGGGGATGATGATTTCCTTACCCCACCTTGTTTAGTTTAATTTTTCATAATTTTCTTGATTAATTTACTATTTATTTCATATTTTTTTAAGTTGACTTGACTTTTCAGTTGACTTTTCTATGATTGATGTTTGACTTAGGGATTGCTTATGGCAATTGAAGAGATCTTTTGATCCTCCCTTGTTCATCTCAGATGCCATGTATTAGAGGCCTTTCATCTTGATTCTTTTTGATCCTTGCATCATTTCCTGATTAAATTATTCATTGATCCTTTGAGTGCATAAGTTTCATCTGTCTGACTCGTCTGTCATTTGTTATACTTGCTTCTTTCATCCATGCATACTATTGCTTGATTGTTTAACATGTTCGTACCTCTCATGCATTGTCTAATGCTCTATTATTTCATTCTTTGATTCTTGGATTTGATTATATACTTGTTTGTTTATCTGATCTGATTAATGATTGTTGCCTACTTGTATGATGTATGAGGCATATATATTCTTATTGTTTGATTGCCATGAACTATCCCCATTTATAAAAAATGTACCCCTCTCCCATGAAGTGTATAATATTTATTCTTTCATTCTTTATTCATCTTTTAATACAAGAATTAAAACGGACATCCGATAACCATTTCAAAACAAGATCAAAAGCTCGATCCAACGTCGAGTAATCATTTTCAAAACTTAACAGAACCAACACGTATTCATCCATCCTTTTGTAAGTCGATTGCTTCATGCATTGCCATTTATCTTGTAAGTCAATTGCTTCATGCATCACCATCTACCTGTAAGTCGATTGCTTCTGGCATCGCCATCTACCCTTATCCCTGGTTCCTCTCCTTGCTCCATCTGTCGACTCTTGTTCCGTTTAGGTAGCACCCATTAGGTAGAACCCTTTGTATGATAACATAGGTAGAATTCCCTTATTCTTTGCATGCTAACATTAGGTATATGTTCCCATTTATAAATCCTAACACATAGGTCCACATTGCATGACAACTCTAGGGCAGAGCTTCCCCACGTTTTAGACCTTCCGTGCATCTCCGATCTTGTGGCATGACATGTCCGTTCTATTGCAAAGAGGTAACTACCTAAGACTCGATTCAGCGAGCTGCGACACCTACTGCTAGGACGTTGAACACATTGCCCACTTTCTTTTGACACAGCTGGTGTCCTCTCTTGTAAGTCCATGTTCAGATGGCAATCCTTAACCCCTAGTTAGTCGAACTACGACAACTCTGATTCTCATGTTCATATGAGATACGTAGGCACGAGATGCGATGTCTTGCCGAGTTTTTGACTGACGACTAATAACTAATCCTCGCTTGTTTTTCGCCCTTGCTGCGATTCTTTTCTCTTGCCCTCGTTGCGATCGAGACCTTCCCTTTCTCTTGCCCTAGTTTCAATCGAGACCCTTGTTCCCGTAGTTAGCTAAACTATGTTTTGCTCTGATTATCATTCTAGATGAGATACGTAGGCATAAGACGCGATGTCTTACCGAGCACACTTCTCCTTAACCCATAGGTAGCCGAGCTACAAAGACTCTGATTCTCATATTCAGATGAGATACGTATGCAGTGGATGCGACATCCGTGCGAGTCATTTTCTTTTGACCCATCTTTTAGTAAATAGTACCTTAGATAAACACATACCCTTTAGACGAGAACAACAAGAGTGGATCCCGTAGAGTACTACGGATGCGTAGGGGTGCTAATACCTTCCCTTCGCATAATCGACTCCCGAACCCAAGATTTGGTTGCGAGACCTTGTCTTTTCCTTTCCTCAGGTTTTCTTCGATCGTTTCCTTTCCCTCCTTTGGGATAAATAACGAACGGTGGCGACTCTTCTGTTTCTTCTTCTTTCGCCGGTTGTTTCGTTTCTTATTTTTTAGGTTGCGACAGTCGGACAATAATATCTCAAGAGAATCTCCTCTAGACAGGGTCTTCGTATCTTCCCAATAAGGAAGACTCCTTGTGGGCGTTCACTACGCAACCACCATCTTAAACTTATGGTTTTTCTCAGACTTAGGTAGAGAGCCTATCTCCCAAAGCACCACTAACTAGAGGGCCCCAAATAAGACATAGTCAATAAATCACAATACAATAATTATGACAGAATAATAATAACAAAATAAAAATAACAAACAAACAAACAAGATTAACACACAATACAGAAACTGAACTAAATTAGGCTTCACTCTCTTTTGCTTGGAGCAGGTCCCTAACAGAGTCTCCATTTTTCGCATCTCGAAAAATACGATTCCTCGCAATGGTCGCGGAAAAATTTACGTTTGAACAGAGTCGCCACCGAACTTTATTTATCCCAATGAAGGAATAGGAAAATATCGGTAAAACCTTTAGGAAATGGAATAATGGTCGTCGCAACCATATTCGGGTTCGGGAGTGGATTACGTAAGGGGAAGGTATTAGCACCCCTTATGCCCGTTGTACTCAACGGGAACCTTTTATTTCTAATATATGTTTCGAGTGTTAATTTATGTTTGTTTGTTATCTTTGGGTTATAAAATATTAGAAATTGAAATGGATGAGAACCTCAGAAAGGGAAAGGGGAGGTTTTTTATTAGTGTGCTCGCGAAGATACAACAGTCTCCTGCCTACGTATCCTTAAATAAGGAAATCAGAGCATTCGTAGTTCGGGGAACTACGGTTGGTTGGTGTTTTGTTAATGAATAACTGTTTAGATCACATCCTAAGGGCTAAACGTTGGCTTGTCTACTCTCGGAGGAGGCTTAAGCATTGGTTTGTTATGCGCATTAGGAAGGATTAAATGGTGTTCTTTTTGAAAAGAGTTTTGGTCACACGGGGGTGACAAGTTGAATCAATACGTTGGATGTTTTGATTGATTGAGATGTTTTTAGTTAGATGATGATTGTAGCACCTCAAATTTGCACCCCTCATTCATGCATTCATTCTTAGGTCATTTAACATTTCATATTGCATTTCATCATGTCAATCAGAATTATCTCCAAGAAGCTTGAATATCATCCAAGACACTTTGTGGGTTCTATCTAGGTGATCAGTCAACACAAGGGAATGACTTGACTTACTTCCAACATGTTCAAATGGGGTCTATTCATCATTCAAAACGCTAATCTAGAAGGAGCAAAAGTTTGTCCCTGAGCTGTCATGCTCGCTAGGCGAGCAGATTGGTTTGCCTAGCGAGTCCCAGGTCTGAACTGTCATGCTCGCTAGGCGAGCAAATCCTTCGCTAGGCGAAGACCACGCATTTTAAAAATATAACAGAAAATATTGGACTTGGACCTCTATCATTTAAGCCCACAAAGCCACGAAAATCAGGTTATAAAAAGAGGAGAAGGGGGTGAAAGCTGGGGACTCTGAAATTTCCTTGGAACAAATCCCTAGAAACCTAACAGAGATATTCTAACTAATTCAGAGCAACCTCCAGAGACTGAAGGGAATTCATCTGCAAAGAACCAATTCTCTCTCATATAAACCCTAAGATTGTTCCGTAAACCCAAGGGTTCAATTCAATTTCAACCGATCTCTCCAATCAGGTTTGCCCTATTACCATTATTTTATGCTTTCAATTTGAAATCTCTAAATGTATGAGGCATTATGGGTAAATTTGGAAAAGTAGGTATCGTTAGGTTTTGCAGGTACATGAATGCGTAAAACAATGCCTTGAATGTTTAATCGCTTCGTTTCTGAGATGGATACCATAGGGTTTGGGGTTGCTGAAATCGGACTGTTATCAAGGGAGAAACCAAAACCCGCAAGCATTCGCTAGCACCTCGCTAGGCGAGCATGTAATGAAGCTTCGCTAGCACCTCGCTAAGCGAAGCAGTAGCGAGCTTGACAGTAGTTGTTTTTTTGTTTGCTCTAATCTGTTGCATCTTATTATTCTAACCCGTTTGCTGAGTTTTGTAAGGGCTCACATGACTCTTGAAGAGATAGTTTGCTTGGTATTCCACTTTATTTGTGGGATACCATCTGGAGATTTATTCTGATTACCTGTGCTAACTTGCTTTCTTTGATGGTGCCAGCTTGAGAGATCTCTGGGTTTCTCGTTTCTTTAGTTGTTGTTACTTCGGATCTTTATCCGTGGGGTAGATCTCTTGATCTCTTTACATCTTTCACGCATTTTACCGCTTTCTTAACTGGAAGACCTCGATAGGAGGCAATGTTTTTTGTGTGTTTACTTTTGTGCTAAAAACCTCCACGAAGAGGCAATTGACGGATAAAAGGTATTAGTAGTCATTCCTCCGTTATTCAGTGTGTCGTTCTTTATGCTCGCACTACGTGTCGATGCTTTAGAACAAAAGCCCAAGATCTTTTGTCCGGTCGGTCAGTGGAAAGGGTTCCACCTTTCTGAATCCCCATTTTTTGTCATGAGCTCACCCTGTCCAGGGTTAAAAGCTATGAGGTCTTATCCTCATTACCCTTTTAATCTGCTCACCCTGACGTCCAGTGTCAGTGGTTAAGAGCCCGTTTGATTACATTTCCATGGCTTGTTTGTCGAGGTTGATATGACCCCTCTTGACTAAAGCCCTGCCCATGTATGTTTGAGCCCCCTTGTTGGTATGTTTACTCTATGCTATATGTTTTGTGTGGTGCGATCGTTTCCCCATAGGATTGCGAGGCTTCGTATAGTCTCTCGTCTGCATGTCAATTAAGGTAGCACGGTTCCTTCGTCTAGGACTTCCTTTTTGCATGAGCATTCCTAAAACACAAACAAACTCATTGATTTTTCTTCTCCTAAGAACACGTTAACTCCTTCTACTACAGACGAGTAAGTCTCCAAAGGTCGAGCATCCGGTAGATTGCGTAGTAACGTCGTTCACCTAAAAAACACAAAACAAACAAAAATAGGTTAGCCGAACTACGTTTTGCTCTGATTCTCATTCCAGATGAGATACGTAGGCATAAGACGCGACGTCTTACCGAGCACACTTCTCTTTAGCCCATAGGTAGCCGAGCTACGAAGACTCTGATTCTCATATTCAGATGAGATACGTATGTAGTGGATGCGACATTCGTGCGAGTCATTTTATTTTGACCCCTCTTTTAGTAAATAGTACATTAGATAAACCCACGCCCTTTAGACAAGAACAACAAGAGTGGATCCCATAGAGTACTACGAATGCGTAGGGGTGCTAATACCTTCCCTTCGCATAATCGACTCCCGAACCCAAGATTTGGTTGCGAGACCTTGTCTTTTCCTTTCCTTTTTCCAGGTTTACTTCGAGCGTTTCCTTTCCCTCCTTTGGGATAAATAACGCACGGTGGCGACTCTTCTGTCATTTCTCTCCTTTTTCGCCGGTTGTTTCCTTTCGCATTTTAGGTTGCGACGATGATTACTCAGATACTCGAGTAAGACAACTCGTATCCTAACAGTCGGGAAAGGGAATAGAAGACTCTAGACCACTTTCTTTTTCATCCTTAACTATAGAAAGGATTTGATAATAGTTAAGGTGTTTTGAACGGATGACGAATACTCGGATAATCGAGTAAGACAACTTGTATCCTAATAATTGGGAAAAGGAATAGAAGACTTTAGACCGCTTTCTGTTTCATCTGAATATTTATGAAAATAAGGTTGTATATGGTTGACGTATTTTAGAATGAACGACAAGTACTTGAGTGGCTGAGTAAGACGACTCATATCCAAGAATTTGAGAAGAGGAGTTGAAAGCTGAAAACCATCTCCTTTTTCATACAGTTTGTTATGAAAATGATTTGATTAAGGTATATGTTTGTGAGAAAATGACAATGGTTCGACTGACCGAGTAAGAGAACTCGTATTCAACCTATTGAGGAGAGAAGTTGAAGAATCAAAGTCATCTCCTTTTTCATTTCGTTATTATGAAAGTGTTTTGATTCAATCGGGGTTTGGAAGTTTGTAGAGGAACGACAATCATTTGACTAACCAAGTAAGAGAACTTGTAATCAAATAATCGAGGAGAAAAATTGAAGACTCAAAGTAATTTCCCTTTTTGTTTCTTATTATAAGATGATTCGATTTGTTTTTAATTAGGTGAGTTAAAAATGACGATTATTTGACTAACCGAGTAAGAGAACTCGTACTCCAATAATCGAGGAGAGGAGTTGAAAACTCAAAGCCATCCCCCTTTTCATTTCCTAAGTGAAAGGGTATTTGATTATGATTGGGTATTTTAATTAATTTGAATGAAAATATACTCGACATTGGATTGAGGTTTTGAATTTGTGTTTATGAATGAAATAAATTTTATTTAGTGTATTGTTCTTCTACTCGATTAATTAATAACCGAATAGGTCTCATTGTAAGAAAGCCCAAGAGAAAGCTACGCGAGGTTGATGGCGATGCTTAAAATAAATCGACTTACAAAGGTAGAAATAATTGACGACTTTGATTTAGAAAATGATTGGATTAAATTAGTCACAATGTGCTCAAGAACCGGTTTGTACATAGCGACAACGGGGTTAGAGTGTCGTATGTATGGATCGAAACGCGGTGAAAATTCTCAATCAATGTATAGAAATTTGGGCGGCATAACGACATAATGTTGTCGAATCCGCGGGTGAAATTCTGATCTATTCAACTCAATTAAATTAATTAGTAGCAAATCCATTATTTTCAATAGTACAAAATTATGTAGGGAGATTTAGAACTTAACTAAAAGTTGGATATGAACCATAACATAGAATTCTCAGTGTACTATTACACAAAAATGTGAAGTTTTTATTAAAATACAATATAGTAGTAAAAACCAAATTGAAATATAAACTCACATGCTACATAATCATTTTTTAAAAAGCAAAAAGAACTTTTAGTGCAATGTAAAAAGTGTTATACAAGGCACTAGTATCCAAATAACAAGTGAGAAGTTGCAGTAACAAGAAAACCTGGTAAAAGCCAAAATTCCTGCTACATTAATTAAAAAAATAACTAGCGGCACTCCCAAAAGAAAGCCTAACCTATATTTATATCAAAACAAACCGAGGAATTGCAAACTAAACACCAGAGAAAAACACACATTTTGAATACTCTACGTGATATCACTCCATTACAATGGCCACCTAACATAAAATAAATTCACAACATTACCAATTCCAACTAGTGAACAGAAATGATATGGAATAATTAATGAAAGGAAACAAATCTCATACTTAAATAATTATAAAACCAATATGCAACATACAGTTAATTGGAGTAAGTTTCAAGAATTTCCTGACCAAATTTAAACCGGAAACATTCAAAACATCATCAGCATATTAAATTGCAAAGGTTTCGATAATGTTACACAATTCGAACATGAAACAAATTTGTACGAGCATGATGCTTGATCCGAAACCGATCACATTCAACAACGTAAAAATAAGAAAAAACTGCGTAACGACATATGAACGAAGATGAACCTAATTAACATAAGTAAAAACAGAAATGGAAACAGCAGTTTATACCCTCTTCATCACTTCCGACAATTTTACAAAATCGATTGCATCGTCTTTATCACTAACGAAAATAAGAGATAGCAAACAAAAAATCAAGGCATAATGACATGAAAACAAACATACATAATCCAAATCTAAGAATCAAAAGGAAAAAGACAAACCGGCGAGAATGTGGTCGTGTGGCCTTGGTACTGCTTCTGTAAATCCAACGACACAATCAATGCGGAAGCGAAGTTGAAACCAAAGTTCGGATTTGCGGTTGTGTTGTCTGCTACTGTCACGAACCTTATTATTGTTCGAGCTGTTGTATGACGCAAGATTCTGGCGTGAGCTCTTAATGAACCTAAAAGCTTCACACTTTGAATCGAAGCTAGCAGCGGCCATTAAAACTACACTCGTAACCTGGCCATCATCCTTGGGAGATCAAGTTGAAAAGCCTGTACTTCTCCAAAGTTTTTCAATAGTGGTGCCCTGCTGTGTTTGGTGGCAATGGAGAAGGTTTTTCAGTGGTGAATCTCATGGGGTTAAGTTGTTTTTTTTTTCGTCGGCGATGGAGGACGGTTGTTAGTGATGATGTCGATGAAGGGGGCATTGAGAAGAAGAAGGTGGGTGAACAGAGTGTCGCGACGAGATGAAGAGTATGAAAGAGGGTTCACGGTGTAGATGAACGGCGGGTTGATGTGCGTCGTTGGAAGTGAGGTCGGCGATGGAAGCGGTGGGGAGTGCGTGGCGAGTTGTGTTGAAGAAAGAGAGAGACGGAGGCGCGAAGGGTTTCCGACGGACGTGGCGGAAATGTCGGATGTAAGAGCGGGTTCACGGTGAAACAGAGGTGGGTTGTGGCGTGCGTTTTGGTTCGTCGGTGATTTGTGGTGTGAAAGTTGTTGGGTGAAGAAGAGGAACAATAGTCCTCTCTTTTCTTTTTGTTTATTTCAGAGTTTTTATTAGTGAGAGGGAGATTGGAGAGATGAGTGAGGTGAGGTGTCTTTCTTTTTTCTTTTTTTGGTTATTGTTTCGTGAGAGCTTCAGGGGAGTGAGTTGGGGTATTGGTCTCACCTCCCTTTACTTTCCTTCCTCTTAAGCTTTTTTTTTTCTTTTGTGAGAGAGTATATGAAGAGTGTCTGTAGGGTTATGTCAGTGGGAGCATTTTTATTTTCTTTTATTTTTTATTCTTTTATTTTTAATCCTTTGTACTATTATTATTTGATTGGGTGAAACTAAGTGGACAAGGATTGCAACTAGAATCCATTGATTAATCTTGATCTAACAATCAAGATTAATTCAAAGAAGCACACCAAGAAGCACACATTATTAAATAAATTAAAATGCCTATAATGCCCTTTTTTATGATTTAATCATTTTAAAATAATTTAAATCAATTGAATCAAATAAAAATTCCAACTTCTAAAATGAGTATGATAAAAATAAAATAAGGAAATGAAAATTCTATTTATTTAATCTGAATATTTTGGCGAAAGAATAAAATTAAAACGGCTAAAAATGAATAAAAGTAGGGCAAAAATTTGCTCGAAAAATTAAATCGGATACATTAAAATGATAAGTGCGAAATATACTTATAGAAAAAATACAATGTTTCTTTTAATTTTGAAATAAATTTTCACCGGTTAACAGGCTTAGACGGATTAAAATGCAGCTGAAGAAGTCGTAAAAAAATATAACGAGCATATCCGATTAAACTACGTGAACCGTAGATTAATAATACTGACGTCTGCAAGTTTGATTTCGAAACTTTTTATTCGCTGATTTTGTCCGTACTTGAGGAACGATTTAACCAACTTGTCTGTATTTTCAAGAATTTATTCCGACTGATATTTTATGTGTTATTCATGATGAAATGCGTGTTATGTTGTACATATGATGTAAACTGAAAATTAAATCGAATTTATGAAAATTTAAAATGCCCGGACAAAATTGGGGTATGACAGGAGACATATATGATAATTAGTAACTTTGTGGACCATTGTCATGCTTTTTCTCTTCTTCATCTAGCCATTTCATTGGGCTTAGGAGCCTCCTAGGAGCATTGTGGAGCACTTGATCACTTGAGCTTCAAAACAAAAAGAGTTAGTAACATATTTTTGTGCTTTTGGTTAGTAATCAAATAAGAAAAGCAATAATATACAATACAAGCATGCTTGGTGGTCTCAAAACACTCAAACAAGTCCCAACCCTAGGGTTAAGGAGCCAAACATGCTATGATCCTTGACGCAATGCACTTGTGCAATAACATGATGCCATGAGGGATCTTAGGGTCAAAATTAGGGTCTTATAGATGCCCATATTTAAGGTCATTCTAGCCGGAGATATGAAGGTTAAAATCTTCGTCTCGACGAGATAGAATGAGCTTAAATAATAACAAAGAGACGGATTTTGGTCCCTAAGAGACCTCATGATGCAAATGTATGTATGCAAAATAAAATATTCATGGTGAATAATTTCCATAAGGGAAAAGAAATCGGGAGAAACTGAAAAATCCATATGAGTAACACACTCACTAGGGAGACAAAGACTCTAGGGGAAATAAGGTAAAAATGCATGAGCAGGTCACGACTTGAAAACTTGCTGGGAGACACGAAGGGATTCCACGAAAATAAATCGATGGAAGGACTCGAGCTGACGCAAAGACGAATGTGTTGAGGAATGTGCCAATACAGCAAAACTATCCACAAAGGATACATCAAATAAAAATTTGGACTCAGACGGGGATGTCCACAAAGGACTCCGCTGAGGAAGAAACAACGAGATATTACCGGTTACTGGGCAATAATCTTAAGGTGAGACATGTCATCAAAACACCGGTTACTGGGTGAGATAACAACACGCTCAGGGAAAAAGAATATTTAAGACCGGTATAAGGGTGAGAGATATCAATCATTCGAAACATCTGAGGAGGACCCAAAAGGCACATCTCAACTCAGGAAAATCTGACTCCACAGGGGACAATAGTCATAATAGGGAGCAGAAGGAAGGAACACCAGGGATACCGGTTACTGGGCATATAATAGGTGACCAACCAGGCGTGAATTGGGAACATATCCAAGACACTCATCATCCAAAAGGAGGGCTGAAAAATCAAACTCGACTTATAGGATGGACATTCGATTCCACTAGGAAATACGAATCTTACTCGACTAGGGAAGAAAAAGACTTCGAATGAAGAGCACATGAGATATATTACCTGCTACCGTTATATGGGTAAAAACGTAGATAACATACTTGCATGGAAGATTATCCACAACCGGTTACTGGGTTAATAAAGGATAAATCGACCGAAAAGAAAGGACATCGGGATACCGATTACTGGGTATAAAATGATGACCAATCAGGAGGAGAAATAATCAGTACCAAACAAAGGTAAATGAAAGGTGACTCGCTAGGGATAAATTGCCCGACAAAAGCAATTAACCAAGAGATATATCACCGGTTACTGGGTGGTATACTCAAAAACGAAGAAATATCAATACCGATTACTAGGTATAGATAACCAACAAAGAAGGGATTACATCTATCGGTTACTGAATAGAAAACCACAAAAATAGGACTTACAACTACCAGTTACTAGGTAGAAGGCCACAAAATCCACTGGGGAAAAGATGAACAATTACTGGTTACTGAGCAATTGAACAACCGAACCACAGGGAACTGCAGGGGATAACAAGAAAGGAAATCAATCTAGGAACAAACTAGAAAGACACAATTAAATAAGACTCAACCCGATGAGGATATAACTCAGGGGAGTAATTCTTATCCCAATACACCCTTGGGGAGGAAACTGAAACAATGGCCATCCACGAGGACATAACTCAGTGGGGAAGAAGGAAGAAAAGATAGACACTTTCTGCTTATGGGGCTGACTCTATATGGAGAGATCAGACACAAACACCTGCTTGGGGAGAGACATTTCACCCACATCAGGAGATATCAAACAAAGATATATGGCAAAGAATGCAATCATGAATATCTGAATGTTATGATCATGCATGTATATGCATGATTTGTGTATGATTAATGCTGACATACAAACATATTTAACACAAACAAGTCCAAGAATCACGAGCAAACACTCGGCAAACATTTCGACAAGAAGGGCGAAGCCTACTAGAGAACTCAGCTTAGGAACAACCTGAGAAGGATGAAAATAAATCATTGGGGATATCAAACCCTATCCCAAAGCTACACTCACTGAGGATACAAAGAAGATGTATTCAGGAGCAACGAAAAAAGATAATGAAACAAAGGACTCAAATCTGATGGGGATCATCTCTAGAACAAGAGTAAACCATGGAAAATTTTAACCATAGCTGGGAAAAGGAAAAGTCAAAGCTTCCAACTGCAGGAGTTAACACTCTGCACATGAGAAAATCTTCCCGGAGCAAACAATCCTAACAAAAGGAAGATGCAGAAGATCTGCCAGGGAATTTCCATCAACTCTCATGGGGATAGGTGGTTAAAGAACAATAAGATCCGCCGGAGAAGACACTCTACTGGGGAAGCTTATAAAGGAATGATGTGAAACTCCATGGGGAACAACCACTAACCAGATGTACATCAATCGAAACACTCCCTTCTATCTGTTGGAAAGGAAACTCTGCAAAGGGGAAAAATAGAATTTTGCTCCACTAGGGAAGGAAATAAACATCTTCACCACCAACTCTTAATGCTAGAAGAAATCTTTAGACTCGAAGGAGATATAAACGTCAAACTCTAATCTGGCAACCCTACTGGGGACACGTTGTAAATGCTCTCGAGGAAACCATCCTGGCTGGAGAAAAAGGAAATGAATCCTTCATCTACAAGCAACATACCGGGGATACTTCTTTTCAAAATGAAATGAAAATGGAAATAAGCTCTCCATCAACTTGGCGACTTCACTGGGGAAACGATTATCACATGCTCACTCCCCTAAAGATTCCTACTCAGCATGGGGAAAGCCAACCTTCCTTGTGAATAAACAATCAGGATGATGAGATAAGGAATACTCTCCACTCAAAGCATATCAACTTTTATCAATCTATAAGGGATTTTAGGTAAGTCCGCACTAGGGATGACAACCATATATTTGATAAAACACAAATGCTAGCGCTAGACTCTCTGGGAAGCTGATGATGTATCATTCTTCTGCGCTCGCTGGGGAGACAACTTGAATACTGATGAAGAGGATATAAGAATGCCAGAATATGAACAAATTTCTTACCCTTAGGTGATCATACTATCCTTGGGAAAGCACTGAGGACATCCCACTCAACCTTTTAGTCATTGTGAATGTTCATTTCGTTTTGAAACAATTTATTTATGAAAAATTTATTTGTTTAAAACAATGATATTCATCAATTAAAACATGCAAACATTTGTTAAACAGAAACAAATAAGAGTGCAAAGAATTGGATAAAGGCTCAAATTTATTTAAGAGAATGGTAGTCCGCAAATGGCGAGACTCCATGGATCTTTACAAATTTGAAATTGGTGATATACATGGAAAAGGGGTACATTTAACATAATGACCGTTTCTCCACCAACTTTGATTCCACTGTATTCGAATCTTCAGTTGATGATGATTGAGCGAGAATCTTTGACGGACAACAGTTGGTAGAACAAAGTCTTGTCAGGATGCAGTTACTTGCCAAATCCCTAATTTTTGCCTAGATTTCCCCAGGGTGAGGTACTCAATCTAGCGGAATATATATATTCATTTTTTTCATGTCTCTAACTTTTGCCTGGACCGTCCTTTCGGGTTTTCAATCTACCGAGACGCTCATTTTTGCCTAAGCCTCCCTTTCGGGTTTTCAACTTAGCGAGCTATTCTGTTTTTATTTTTGGGTGAAGTATTTCTTGACTGCATATGAATTCACAGGACGAGTGAAATCCTCCCCATCCATAGTTGTGAGCAACAAAGCACTGCCTGAAAAGGCTCTCTTAACAACGTATGGACCTTCATAGTTTGGAGTCCACTTGCCCCTGGAATCGGGCGCGAAAGACAAGACTTTCTTGAGCACGAGGTCACCTTCTCGGAACACCCGAGGCTTGACCTTCTTATGAAAGGCTTTCTTCATCCTTTGTTGATATAATTGACCATGGCACATGGCAGTTAATCTCTTCTCTTCAATCAAATTCAGTTGGTCATAACGACTCTGAACCCATTCAGCTTCAATAAACTTGGCTTCCTTCAAGACTCTCATTGATGGGATATCTACCTCTACGGGGATCACAACCTCCATGCCATATACAAGGGAGAAAGGGGTTGCCCCTGTTGAAGTGCGGACGGATGTACGATATCCATGCAAAACAAATGGCAGCATCTCATGCCAATCTTTGTACGTAACAACCATCTTATGAATAATCTTCTTGATGTTCTTGTTTGAAGCTTCAACAACCCCATTCATCTTGGGTTTATAGGGAGAAGAATTATGATGTGCAATCTTGAATTCGCTACACATCTCTTTCATCATCTTATTGTTCAAGTTAGATCCATTATTAGTAATGATCTTGTCTGGCACACCATATTGGTGAAGTAATCAATTGCTACGAGAATAAAACGGTGACCGTTCGACGCCTTAGGTTCAATCATGACAATCATGTCAATTCCCCACATGGAGAAAGGCCATGGTGAGGAAATAACATTCAGAAGTGACGGGGGAATATGAATCTTATCCGCATAAATCTGACACTTGTGGCATTTCTTCACAAACTTGCAGCAGTCAGACTCCATTGTCAGCCAATAGTAGCCTGCTCTCAACATCTTTTTTGCCATGGCATGTCCTTTGGAATGAGTACCAAACGAACCCTCATGGACTTCAGTTATCAACAAGTTTGCTTCGTGTCTATCCACGCATCTGAGCAGAACCATGTCAAAATTCCTCTTGTAAAGCACATCACCATTAAGGTAGAAAGTGCCAGTTAATCTCCTCAAAGTCTTCTTATCTTTAACAGATGCCCCAAGCGGGTAAATATGACTTTGGAGAAAACACGTGATATCATAATACCACGGCTTATCATCTTTCACCTCCTCAACTGCAAACACGTGAGCTGGTCTATCCAAGCACATCACGACAATATTAGGGACTTCATTCCAATTATTGACAACAATCATTGAAGCAAGCGTAGCAATAGCATCCGCCATCCGATTCTCTTCTCGAGGAATATGATGAAATTCAACTTTAGTGAAGAAAGTTGAAATCCTCCTCGCATAATCTTTATATGGGATGAGGCCAGGCTGATTCGTATCCTATTCACCCTTAATTTGATTAACAACAAGGGCCGAATCTCCATAAACATCAAGATATTTTATCCTAAGATCAATACATTCTTCCAAACCCATTATACAAGCCTCATACTCCGCAATATTATTCGTGCATTTGAAAGTTAGCCTTGCTGTAAAAGGAAAATGTGTGCCTTGAGGAGTAATAATCACTGCCCCAATACCATTTCCATACTGATTAACAGCGCCGTCGAACACCATACCCCATCGGGAACCAGGCTCTGGCCCTTCATCGAGCGTAGGCTCATCACAAACTTTCATCTTCAAATACAGAATCTCCTCATCAGGGAAGTCATATTGCACGGACTGATAATCTTCAATTGGTTGATGCGCCAAATGGTCAGCCAAGATACTACCTTTAATAGCTTTTTGAGCTCGATACTCAATATCATACTCGGACAACAACATCTGCCAACGAGCAATTCTCCCAGTTAAAGCAGGCTTCTCAAAGATATACTTGATCATATCCATTTTGGATATCAACCAAGTTGTATGATTCAACATATACTAGCGTAAACACTTAGCGGCCCAAGCCAAAGCACAACATGTCTTCTCAAGCATTAAGTACCGAGACTCACAGTCAGTGAACTTCTTACTCAAGTAGTATATTGCATATTCTTTCTTTCCTGATTCATCTTGCTGACCAAGGACACAACCCATGGAATCATCAAGCACAATCAAGTACATAATCAATGGTATCCCTTCAACAGGCAGAGACAAAATCGGAGGCTCGGACAGATACTCTTTGATACTGTCAAAGGCTTTTTGGCAATCATCGGTCCAATCATGACGCTGATCTTTCCGGAGGAGCTTGAATATAGGAGCACATGTGGCAGTCATGTGGGATGTCAATCTCGAAATGTAATTCAAGCGGCCAAGAAAACCTCGGACTTGCTTCTCAGTTTTTTGTGCAGGCATCTCTTGTATTGCTTTGATCTTGGCAGGATCAACTTCAATACCTCTCTCGCTAACAATAAAGCCCAATAACTTGCCAGAACAGACTCTAAATGTACACTTGTTCGGATTCAAGCGTAGTTTGTACTTCCTCAAATGCTGGAAAAGCTTCAACAAGTGTTCTACATGTTCAACTTCCATTTTCGATTTTTCAATCATATCATCGACATACACCTCGATCTCTTTGTGCATCATATCATGAAACAAGGTAGTCATAGCGCGTTGATATGTGGCTCCGGCGTTCTTCAAACCGAAGGGCATCACTCGATAACAGAATGTTCCCCAAGGTGTGATGACTTTTGTCTTCTACATATCCTCAGGTGCCATCTTAGTCTGATTATAACCGGAAAATCCGTCCATAAATGAAAAGACATTGAATTTAGCCGTATTTTCTACAAACCTATCAATGTGTGGTAGAGGAAAATCATCTTTCAGACTAACTTTATTCAAGTCACGGTAATCCACACACATTCAGACTTTTCCGTCTTTCTTAGGTACAGGCACAATATTGACCACCCATTGAGGATATGTAGAAGTCACCAGAAACCCCACATCAATTTGCTTTTGAACTTCTTCTTTAATTTTTACTGCCATATCAGGATGAGTTCTTCTGAGCTTTTGCTTCACAGGTACACATTCACGCTTCAACGACAAGCAATGTTGCACGATATCAATATCCAGACCAGGCATGTCTTTATACGACATATTCTCGTAGCAACTCAATCAACCCCTTCTTAACAGACTCTTCAAGGAGTGCCCCAATCTTCACTTCACGAATGCAGTCCTCAGACCCCAAGTTGACTGTTTCCAGATTCTCAAGATGTGGCTGAATGATCTTCTCCTCATGCTCAAGAAGACGAGTAATCTCATTAGGAATCTCTTCAACATCATCTTCTTCTGCCTCAAATATAGGGAACTCAAAGTTGGGAGATGGTGTTGGATCATTATTTTCAATGGGTTTGATTAACCTACATAACGATTTTGAGTATAAAAGAGATTTCAGAATTCAAACAAGGCAAATCATTATGCAGATGAAAAGATTGATTTTATTCTCTGTTTAGGGTTTTATAGTGATCACCAATTTCATGCAAAAAGCAAAAAGGAAAAATAATTTGGAAAACAAACATTTAACATGCGATTATTGAATGAATATCATTGTATTCATTATGCCAACAATGTCTTCACTTCTCCTTTGGGCATGAGAGAAGGGTTTTTTAAACAAAAAATGAACATATTACGTTGACTTATGGATAATTGTTGGAACATCAACAACGACCCAATTATTGCAGATTCCACCAGGTATGACAAAGTTGCCAAGATCTTCCTCTTCATCTTCTTCAACGATGACAACAGCTTCCTGATCTTCAACGGTGTGATGAAACCTCCACTCTGAAACATCCCTAGATCATTAGAAACACCAGAAGAATACCCTATACCAGCCCGAGACTTATTATCTTCCACCTTTATCATTTTCCCCAAACCATTAGTTGCACCATGCCCGATGGCCAACTTCGCATCGTTGTAGGAGAGAAATGAAGGAAGTCCTTTCGTCGAAGGCTCAGCAATAGACATGGCTTGGAACGGAGTTCCAACCTCATCCTCAACATCAATGTAGGAAAAGGAAGATAAATGGCTGACCAAGAGAGCCTTCTCTCCCACTATCACCACCAACTTCTTATTCTTAACGAACTTCAACTTTTGGTGTAGGGTGGATGTCACGCCACCTGCCTCATGAATCCATGGTCTACCAAGCAAATAGCTGTATGACGGATGTATGTCCATAACTTGGAAAGTGATCTGGAAATCACTAGGTCCAATCTTGATCGGGAGGTCTAATTCACCGATCACGGTCTTGCGCGATCCATTAAAAGCTTTCACTACCACTCTACTCTTCCTCTGGGAGGCCCCTGAACAGAAAGTTTGGCGAGAGTGGACTTTGGCAATACATTGAGTGATGACCCTGTGTCCACCAACACAATGGACAGGGCATCGTCTTTACAATTCATAGAGATATGTAAATCCAAATTATGGTTTTTTCCCTCATTGGGAAGATCATCATCACAGAAGCTCAAATTGTTGCAGGCAGTTATCTTTGCAACAATCTTATCAAACTGTTCAATTGTGACATCGTGATCTACGTATGCCACGTCTAACACCCTTTGCAACGCTTCATGGTGTGGCTCTAAATTCATCAACAAAGATAGGACAAATATCTTTGATGAAGTTTGAAGCAACTGCTCCACAACATTATACCCGCTCCTCTTGATGAGCCTCAGCATCTCATCACCATCCTCTTTCAACATGCCAGATTGGCCAACCAGGATAGGAGCTTTATCTGCTTTGAGAACAACAGGTTCAACACCTTTCACAATAGGAGTAGAATGATTTGAAGAAGAAATCCCCACGGGTCCGGCAGGATTAGCAACATCTCTCTTCACGACATCTTCGTGGGATTTCGGCTAAGCCGAGAAAACACGACCACTACGGGTCACTCCACTAACATCGGAAATGCTTACCACAGAGGTTGAGTGAAATGACACCTCCTTCCCATCTTCCAGCATAATAGCATTATAACGGTACGGGACCGCTCTATGTGATACATACGGGACACGGCCCGCTGACTTGATCACAAGAATTGGCGACACATTCTTCTTACTGTCATCATACTTAATGACAACAGGATCAGGAATTTTGAACACGGGAGTGATAACATCAACTTCATCCTCATTACGATTCTGAAGTATCTCAATCATCCCTTGGTCTAGCATCTCTTGGATGTCCTTTCTTACTTTACGGCATCCTCTTTCATTGACAGTGCACACCTGGCACCTATCATGATCATGCTCATAATGGCTGTGCTCGCACAACAGCTTATGCATCTCTACCAAGGATTGCCTTATGTCATTCCTATAAAGGACTTTGTATTTGTTAGGGCACCCCTGAACCATGCTGACAGCTGCTTTCCCATGCTCGGGCAATGGGTTCTTCTTGACATTCGGGCCTACATCCTTAAAGAATAGTATCCCACTCCTCACAAGGTCTTGCACCTTGGTCTATAACGGAAAACAGTTTTCCACGTCATGTCCGGGCGCACCAGAATGATATACACAGTGAAGTTCAGGCTTGTACCACCACTGAGGATTGGTTGGCACAGCAGGAGGATCTCGTGGATTTATCAACTTTTTGTCGATTAAGGAAGGATACAATTCAGCATAGGTCTTAGGAATCGGGTCAAAAGTCACCCTCTTCCTCTCATAGTTGCTGGTGCTGGCGTTGTTATTGTTGCGAGGTTGGTAAGCCTGTTGTTGTTGACGATGTTGTTGTTGTGGTTGTTGAGCTTCTCTGAAAGCAGGTGCTATATGAGCCACCCGGTGTTGGTTAATAGCTGGTCGGACTTCTTTCCTCCTCATAGAGGGCCTTCTCTTGATATGGGAAGAAATAGCATGAGTCTCCCCTTCTTTCTTCCTAGCAAATCCTCCGTATTTCTTTGTCGAATTGTCATCGCGGGACAGACGTCCTTCGCGGACTCCCTCTTCTAGCCTCATCCCCATATTTACCATTTCGGTAAAGTCCGAGGGAGCACTAGAAATCATACGCTCATAGTAGAAAGAGCTCAAAGTCTTCAGAAAGATCTTTGTCATCTCCTTCTCCTCCAAAGGTGGCACTATCTGAGCTGCCAATTCTCGCCACCTCTGGGCGTATTCTTAGAAGGTCTCTTTGTCTTTATGGGACATCGCCCTCAACTAATCTCTGTCCGGCGCCATGTCCGCGTTGTATTTATACTGTTTCATGAAAGCCTCTCCTAGATCATTGAAAGTATGGATGCTTGCACTCTCTAGCCCCATATACCAACGAAGCGCAGCACCTGTCAAGCTATCCTGAAAGTAGTAAATCAGTAGTTGATTGTTATCTGTTTGGGTCGACATCTTGCGAGTATACATCCCAAGATGGATGAGTGGACACATGTTTCCCTTGTACTTCTCAAAGTCAGGAACTTTGAATTTGACTGGGATTTTCACGTTGGGTACTAAGCACAGTTCAACAGCACTCTTGCCAAACAGATCTTTGCGTCTCAGAGTTTTCAGTTCCTTGCGCAGCTTAAGGAATTGGTCTTTCATCTCGTCCACCTTTTCATACACATCCAGGCCCTCAGATGGCTCATCAATAACCTGATGCTCTAGAAACTATATCACTACATCCTTATCTTTAAGCTGTTGAAGAAGCTCCTCACGCTCGCGAACCCAAGCACACGAACAGTCTTCGTCTCTCAACTCCTCTACTCCTTGATTAGGAAGGGTTGAAGGCCCAACCATAATCATAGGGGTAGGTCTCGGATACTCGTACGACATGCGGTACTTGAGAGCTCTCTTCCTTACCCAAGAGGTGTAAGGCTCCAAAGCAATAGTTCTTCGGACCAAGCTCATTCCTCCCTTTCCTATGAACCTTGCGCCAGGCGCAGACCATCCGATCCTTTAAGTTTTGGGGATCTTTACCCTCTTGAAAAAATAAGCCTTCCAACAAAATGTTGTTAGATTTATCCTTTAAGGGGAACCCAAACTGACGGCGAGCCAAAGCAGGGGTGTAGTTAATTCCACCACATGTACCAAGAAGAGGTACATTGGAGAACTCACCACAAGAATCAATAATATGAACGCCATCGTAAACACGATTATACCAAGAGATATCATCATTAGTGAGAGACATAAGTCTCGTGGAGCACCGTAGACATCCCTTGTTCTCCCTGAAGGCAAGCGTATGAGGCAAGTGCGAAATAAACCACTTGTACAATAGAGGCAGACATCACACAATGGAACCACCACCCTTTGGATCCTCATATGCAAAGAGAAATAAGTGTCACCCAACAATGTCGGAACGGGATTAAGAGAAGAGAAAATCCTAATAGCATTCACATCCACGAAGTTGTCGATGTTGGGGAATAACGCTAGCCCATAGATGAGGAGTACAAATATGGCTTCAAAAGCTTCCTTACTCATGGCCTTCCCAAACAAAGTAGCTTTGGCAATCAGAAAATCAGACGGAAGACCTTGAATTCCACCCTTGGTAGTCATATTGGCAACAACTTTAGATACCTCCAAGTGAAGCATGTCAGCAATCTCTGGAGAAGACGGAATCTTCTCCAAACCACTGAACGACAATTGGTCAAGAATAGGTATACCCATATGATAAGCATACTACTCTAATGTAGGAAAAAGCTTAAAATCCAGAAAAGTGAAGCACTGATACAGAGGATCGTAGAACTGCACCAACACACTCATCAGACCTTCATCCACTTTGGTAGAAAGAATAGATAGAAGCTTTCCATGGCGAGCTTTGAAATCCAAGGGCTCTAATACATAAGATGTCAGACGCCTTAACTCTTTCAAATCGGGTTGTCTGAAACTGTACTTCTTCGTATTCCTTCTTTGCTTATCCATGTCTGAAAATTTGCAAATAGACCTTTTAAGTTCCTTGTAAAATCTTATTGTTGATGACATGAATGCGGATGAATACATGGATGCATGGATGCAACAAACACACTCAAGGATCAAGCAAGTCACACCACACAAAGGTCACGGGATGGCTCAAGTCATCGTCAATATCAATCATCCATTTTGATGGATTATGGTTTACACCTTATCAACACCCAAGTTTCATTGATATTGAGGATATACGAGAATGGATCAACCGCGAATCACGGGTTTGTCGTAAGTCACGAGCATGGAGTCTCGGTTAAGAACCACCCAACGGGAGTGTATTATGGTTAAACCTTACAATCATGTTCTAAAAAGGTTCCCATAGTCATCATCCCATCTTTCGGATATTATCGGATAAAACGACTACTCGTCTTCCAAAAATATTCTCAAGAGAGACTCTTATGAGTGTAGTATCGCGTAACAATCGTATCAAGTTTACAGTTGGACGGCCTTCGCACTACGCCCTAAAATAGGCCAAGATGGGCTAGGTATCTAAGGTCATTGGCTTCTAAGGTTCCTATTGGAAAGAGTAATGGCTAACCACAACTACTCGTGTGACATTAGTGATCCCAACAAATACCTCCACCAAGTGAATGGACTTGCAAGCTAACTTGTTAAGGAATAACTTCACACAAGTCAACAAGAGTATGCCATTATCCTATCATAAGTGCACTCGAGTTCGGGTATAAAACTCATCTCACAAGAAACCACCAAGCATACAAGCAATTAATATATCAAGCAATTCATACATTAAATCAATACATTCATCCCAAATTTGCACAAAAATATGTCACAAATAAATATAAACATACAACACATACAAGCAAAAAGTAGGCTAAACCCACTAGAGAGTGTTTCTCCCCAGCATAGTCACCATTTTTCTGTAGTGGGGTTTTCGTTACCTTTAGGTTTATTGACTAAACCAAAAGTCAATATACAATTCGAGTCTCCACCGTAGTTTTATTTGTCCAAAGGAAAGGCTAAAAAGCGAGCAAAAGCCAAGTAAGAAGTTTTTCAAATAAAAAACTAATAAAAATGTCAAAGATCTAGGTAAGGGGGTTGGTTATGAAATGGGAAGGTTTTACGCATCCAAAATATCCTTAGTACTCTAAGGATATCCTTTTTGCAAATATGTGTTGTAGGTTGGTAATTGTGAAAAGATTTGTGCAAAATATTAGAGGGATGAGAAGAGAATAGGTTATTTTTACAAATTTCGTTGTTTGAATGGATGAACCCATTGCCTACGTACCATCACAAAGGAGGATGAAAACCTCGTAGTTCGGGGTAAAAATTTCAAAGATTGGTGAATTGATTTTGATCAAAAGCCTTAAGGTATTTTGTTATCAAAGGGAGAAAACTCAACCTAAACCAACAATCCACCATGTGAGCAAGTCTTCAACATGTTAGTGAGGGGTTAACCCTATAATAAGCATGGAAGACTTATAATCCAACACTAAGGATGAGGTGAGATTTACATCAACCACTATGATAACTCAAACCTATGACTAGTGTTTTTGAAAGGTTTTAACAAAGCGGCCATTGGAACCACAAAACAACTTGAAGTAAGTTATATTTACAAGTTAGATTCATTTAAAAAATGAGGTCAAAGTTGGATTAAAGTTCATTTACAATGAGTATTTATGAAAAGAGTTTTGAAAAGTCAAAGGCATAAGGTCTAGGTTTCTAAGTTGAAATAAAGTCAAAGTTTTGAAAATGATTTTTGGCTTGGTTAGAGTGGGGGAGAAGAAGAGAAGGGCTATTCCTAAAGCATACAAAGATGAGAGGGGAAAGAAAAACCCTTGGAGTTCCTTTTCTTGAAGTCATAGAGATGACTCAAGATGCTCCTTTCCTTTGGACTTGGCACACAAACAAGCAATCAATAATTGAATTCAAGCTCCTAGGATCTCCATTTGGGTTGGCTCTTATCTTGGCTACTAATGACAATGGTCCTCTTTTCATAATATTAAGATGGGATCCCTATCACACAAGAGCAAACATCAAAAAGTTCACAACACAATAAAGGGAATGGACAAAGAATAAGTTTGGAGGAGAAGTCCTTTGAGATCAACTTTGAGTTTTAGCATTCTAAAGGCATGAGGCCTAGTTGATCTTCAACATATTTTTTGCATTCTAAAGGCATGAGGCCTAGTTGCTCTTAAACTTCTTTAAGCATGGGTAAGTCCTAGTTCTAATTCCTTTTTCCTTTTGCATTTGGGTTCACATCAAACAAACACAAAACAATACACGATAGCAATATATTTATATACAATAATGGGCTCAAATGAGCAAAACAAAAATGACATAAACATAAAATATGTGCTCAAGTGAGAAAAGATGAAAATCAATATGAATAATGAGCAAAAATAAATGGCAAGAAATTAAAAGCTCAAATTAAAGTTAGTAGTTAGTAAGGTTATGTTAGCTTGTCATAAGATAATGTAGCGCTATGTTAAGCAATCGTAAGTGGACTAATGTATTATTCACACCTATAAGAATATAGGCAAAGAACAAAAGTTAGAGATCATGTCATGCCAAACAAAAGGGGAAGGGCCTTGTATTGACTTTTGGTTATTTGCTTGACCAAGAAGCAACCTATCTTGGACACAAAACAACTCACTTGATCATGGATCAAGTGGAATTTGTTTTGAATCAAAGAAGGTTAAGCTTCTCATTTGTCAAAACCAACCTCAAGACTTTAACTCATTGGTCATTGATGGAAAGAAAGGGATGAAGATGAAAGGGATGGGGAAATAATACAACACCCAAATCCAATTGACCAAAGTTGATTCAAATCAAACTCAATCAACACCAAACAGAAAAGAAATGAAGATAACAAGTCAAAGAGTAAATGATATTTTTTTGGTATTTTTTGAATTAAAATAAAATGCAAATAAAAAATAAGCAAATAAGGTTGAACCTCAAATTCAATTCAAATCCACTTCAAAAAGTCCAATTAAATTCTCATAGGTTCAACATAGTTAAACAAGCCTTGACTAGTTTTCTCACAAATTTTTGAAACCAGAAAGTAATTAAAAAACAATTAAAAATAGCATAATATGAATTAAAATCTCAAATAATCTCAAAACAATCAAGAAATTGTTGAGACTATTTTTCATTGACTTATCATGATCCACTAATGCTATGAAAATATTTTTGGATTTTTTAAAAGTTAAAAAGTATTTTAAAATGAATTAAAACCATTAAAAACCAAGTAATTCATAAAAAATATCAAATGAAGTCACAAAAATAATTAAAAATCATAATATGAAACTAGATTTTTCAAGGAATTTTTTGGAATTGGTCTCAGATTTTTCTGACTTCAAATGAATTTTTAATGAATTTTTGAAAATAAAAGGAATTAACAGAAAATAAATGGAAAATGAAAATAAGTGAACAAACCACAACCATCAGATGCACATTCATTGATTGACGTGGCATCTGGCACGGTTCAGATCTGATGGCGCATGATACATCCAAGTCAAACGCGCCACATCCAACCTTAAATGAAGTATTTAAAATGAACGTGTGAGATTAGATCGTGGCAAGCTGATCCAATGGCCAGGAAGTGACACACGTGGTGGTGGTGGTGGAAACCACCATCTTCTCCGGTGAGACAACAACTTCCGGCCACCAGTTGCAGAGAAATAAATTTTAATGAAAATGGAAAACAAGGACATGGAAATGAAGCTCGTGTGATGTAGATCATCACTATACCAATGGATCTCCCTCACTCTTCCTATATTGAGAGAAATGTGAAGGAGAAAATCATAGTGTTCATACTGATTGCTCATGAAATGAAGAATAGAAAGCACCAATGGCTTGCCTCAAGTGTGAGGACTTCAGAAAACCATAGAAACACTAGAATGCTACATTGAATTAAGAGTTCTAGATCCAAAAAGTTTGAGAATAAACCTTCAAATGGATGAACTTCTAGCCACAAATTCTCCAAGATCCTTGCTCCTCTTTGATCTATGAATGTAATGGAAGTGATTGGCTAAGGAATCAGGCTTTGAAACTCAACTAATGATACTGAATTTCAAGCTCGAAAGTGTGAAATTTTTTTGAGTGATTGTAAGACCCTAAGATCCCTCATGGCATCATAACATTGCATTTTGCATAGCCTCAAGGATCATAAGCATCTTGGTTCCCTTTGCCTTTAGGATGGGGTCTCTTGTGAGTGGTTGGAGATCACCAAGCATGCTTGAATTGTATTATTGCTTTTCTCATTTCATTTCCTAACTCAAAAGCACAAAAATATGTCACTAGCATCTTTTGTTTGTAGTTTGAGCAGTCACAAGGTCTAAAGTTTCTAGGAGATCCTTTGTGTAATGGTATGGTCAAGAGAAGATGAAAGCAAGCATGGTAATGGTTCCCAAAGCTCCCATACATCAAATATATCTCCCAAGTATCTCAATTCATCATTTTGATCAAAGCAAATCAAGGGGTTTGAGGTTTGTTTCCCAAGGAAACCCCAATTCATCTGTCCATCAACTGTGCCTTGCTCATGAAGCAAACTCAAACCATGGTCAAATACAATCAAGGGAAGTTCTTTAATTCATCATTTCATGCATATTTGAACTTATTTAAACGTCCTCAATCATCAATTCATCAAGATATGAGGTGTGGACTTGAGAAGTTGATCAATCAATTCATCTAACTATTTTGAAATGCACTGAGACCTAACGTTTTATGTGTTGGTCAAATGGAGATGACCCCAAGGGAAAATATTTTCTTAAGAACAATATGAACAACTTTCATGTTCATCAAAAATTGATTTGAATCTTATAAGTTCATCATCCATTCCAAGACATTATAGGTCATTTTGACTGAAACCCTAATTTTGGGTTAACTTCCCAAGAACATAACTCATTCATTTTTCATGATTTTGAGGTGAGACTTAATGCATTGGAAATCTTAATGTGTCTACTTAAAATGTTATGTTGAGAAAAATTGCAAAATCTCAAAAGAAATACATGTGATAATGCAAAACATTATGGGTCACTTTGGACCAAATGCATTGAAATGTGAAAAAGTCCAACTTCAAGTGCCCATAACTTCCTCATTAAGAATCCAAATGGTGCAAAATTTAAGTCCAAATTTATTGTCTTGAAAAATCTACAACTTTCATGTTGAAGATTTTATCATTTGGAGCTTGCATCATTGAAACAAAAGGGCTTGAACATTGGCCAAATTTGGAAACTTCACATATGCATGTTTTGCACCCTATACTTCAAGCTCAAATTTCATTAATTTCCAAGGCCCAAATGAAGTTTTGATCAACATGACATTTGTTCCTTATGCAATAAGCTTTCCAACCATTACCCATAAGCCTATGTTTCAATGTTGGAAATATCATTTTCGAAGAGGAGAACATTATAGTGCATTTTGTGAAATTCATTTCAAACACATTGCATGAGCTGTTAACATTCAATTTGCACGTCCATTTCTTATTTGGTGATGTATAGTAATCAATTCTAATTAGAATTGGGCCATCCATGCGCCTGTACAGGCCCATGCATGGAGGCCCTCTTCTCCCATGCACACTTTGTTCATGCACTTTCAGATGGCTTTGGCTATAAATACATGGCATGTGAGCTCTCATTCTTTAACCTAAAGGCGCCTAAACCTCTGCTGAACTCAAAACTTAACCCTCACCAAAGGAACTTTTCACTTTCTTTCAAAAATTTCAAATCTGAAATTCAATTGCATCGATTGAATTTTAAGATCCATAGTTCCTAAACCTTTTTCATTTGATCCATAGAAGCTTCTGTTTGCAAAAGGAATCAAAGATCGTGACTCAATTCTTCACAATCCAAAGGTTTTGCTCAACTGCATTTTGCTTCGAAACACCTCATATACTACTCCATTTGCCTTGATTGTGTGTTGTCTGAAGTCCTCTGCAAAGAGGCATCATTATTGTGTTCTTAATTGTTGAAATCAAACAAGTTCAGTTGAACACCACCAAAGTTCTATCTCTGATTTCTCTCTCAATAGGGATCTAGAGTGGAATTGAGTGGCATAGGAGTGATGTACATCACTTCACCTTTCATTTGATACCTGGATCGTGCATTTTGGTGCACATTTGCTCTTCTGCAAATTTGAGCTCTCACCGGAGCTAGCCGGAGAAGACGGTGGCGCTGGCCACTGTCTGGTCTCCAGATCCAATCGTGGCCGTCCATGTTCATTTCCAGATTAGATCTAGGCCTCTCATTGTTATGACTTTTTATTAAACAGCGTGTGGTTGCATTGACTTAGGAATACGTTGGGCACGCGCTTGTGGATGCTTGGATCTGCCAGCTCAATTAATGAGCTCAGATCCAAGGGCTCACGCTTTTCCATCTTTTTTTATTCTGATTTTAATTTCTATTTTATTTTTAATTCCATTTCATTTTCTAAAATCCATATCTCTTTCATTATTGGTCCAAAAATTATGGGACCAATTGCAATATTTCTCTTTTAATTTCTAGTTTCTAAAAATGATTTTTAATATTTTTTATTTTATCACTTGCTACTTTTTAATAATTTTCTCTTTTCTGGTTATTTTTAATTCATTTTAAATAGTTTTTGATATTCAAAAAATACAAAAATATTTTCTCAACCTATTTGAATGATGATAGATCTATGAAAAATATTCTCATCAATTTATTAATTGATTTGAGATTTATTTGAGATTTAGTTCAATTAGGTTATTTTTATGCATTTTTAATTGATTTAAAATAGTTTCTAACTTTTTAAAATGCTGAAATTTTTTGTCTAACTTTGTTTGACCTTGTTGAACTTGGGATAATTCACTTGGACTTTTCAAAGTTGATTTGAAGTGAGTTTGAAGTTTGACCGTTCTTTAATATTTTAATTCAAGTTTTATTTTAAATATTAAAAATGCCAATAATATTTTGTTTATATCTTGACTTCCAATCTTCATCTTGCTTCTGTTTTCTATTGTTTGACCTTGATCTTCCCTATCTTTGGTCAACATTTGTTGATTGGTACATTCCATTTCATTTAATGCACTTTAATTCTTCATTTCTATTCTTCATCTTCTTCTTCTTCTTCTTTTCTTTTTGATCAATGAGTTAAAGGTTGATGGTTAGCATTGATCAAGGAGGTTTAATCTTCCTTGATTCAAATCTAATTCATCTTGATCAATAATCAAGTGAATGGCTTTGCATTAAGGATAGATTTCTTTCTAAATCATGCAAAGGACTTAAACCAATACAAGATCATTTCTCATCTTCTTTTTGGCATGGAAAGTTGTTGGAGTTTGATTCACTAATCAATATCTCTAACTTGTGTTGTTGCCTACATTATTATTGACCGGCCTCAAATAGTTGTGACTTCTACATAAGTCCAATTACGATTGCTTAAAATAGCGCTATATTTGCCTTATGGCACACTAACTACTAACACTAACCATTAACCATTAACATTTACTTTTTGCTCTTTACATTTATGCAATTTACTATTCTTGTACATGTTACTCATTTGCTTTTTTTTCTTTGCTCATTTGAGCACATGTTTATGTTAATGCAATTTGCCTTTTGCTCACCTGAGCACATAATTGTGTATGTACTATTGTGCTTGTGTTTTGTTTTGATTGTTGTGGACCAAATGCAAAGAAATGGACAAATGGACTTAGTTTCTAGGACTTTCCCTATGAAAATTGGAGTAAAAGGACCTTAATATTGAAGATGGACTAGAAGGACCAAACCTCTAAACTCACTCTTGTCCATTCTTGATTTACTTCATGTAACTTTTGATGTGTGTGCTTTTGTTCTAAGGAATTCTATGAGAGCTCAAATTGAAGAACCATTGCCATGTTCATCCAAAGTGAAAGATACAAGATACATTGAGGATCTCTTAAGAGGCTTGTTTGATAGTTGCTTGAGTTTACTATTATTTTGCTTGCATATTCCAAAGGATGGGAGCTACTTGGATCATCAATATGATCTCAAGAGAGGAAGTCCATTTGTGGTCTTGCTTCTTATCCCTTATCTCTTGTATGATTAGGACTTTAGCCATTCTTCTTCTTCCCTCCACTCTAACCCAAGCCAAAACTTTTGTGCAAACATTTAACACTTCTTTTCAAACATTAGAAACCTAAGCCTTATGCTTTTTATTTTCAAACTTTTTTGTAACACTTATTTTTTGAATTGAACTTTTAAATCAACTTTGACCATATTTTGTAAATACTCTTCATTGGTAAATACCACTCATTCAAATACTTTTGTGGTTCCAAAGGACACTTTCTTAATCAATTTTTTTATAACCTTTAGCTATTAGGTTTGAGTTATCATTGAGGTAGATGTAATGCTCACCTATATCCTTAGTGATGGACAATGAGTCTTCCATGCTTATTATAGGGTTAACCCCTCACTAGCATGTTGAAGCTATCCTCACATGGTGGATTTGTGGTTTTAGGTTGAGTTTTCTCCCTTGGATAACAAAAGACCTTAAGGCTTTTGGACCAATCAATTCACCAACTCATTTTGAGATTTTTACCCCCGAACTACGAGGTTTTGATCCTAATCTTTTTTAAGATGGTACGTAGGCAATGGGTTTATCCATTCAAACACAAAAATGTAAATAACTTGTATATTCTCTTCTCATCTCTTCAATCATGTTTGCACAAACAAATTTTTCACAAAATACCAACCTTACAACAAGTGTGAAAAGGGCTCCCTAGGAGGACCTAGGATGTTTTGGGTGCTTAACTTCTTCCCATTGCATAACCAATCCCCTTACCCCGATCTCTGACATTTTTACTAGTTTTTGATTCGATAAAACTTTTAGGTTTTTGTTCGATTTCTAACCATTCCTTTGGATAAATAGAAGTGCGGTGGCGACTCGACTTGTATGGTTTACCTTAGACTTAGTCAATATCTCTAATAATAACGAATACCCCGCTACAGAAAAGTGGCGACTCTGCTGGGGAGAGCATTTGCCTAGTGGGTTTTGCCTACTTTTCATATTTGTTGTATTGTATTGTATATTATTTTTGTGACATATTCTTGTGCAATTTGGGATTACTGTATTGTATGTAATGATTGAATTGCTTGAATATTAATTCCTTGTATGCTTGGTGATCTTTGTGAGATGAGTTCTATACCCGAACTCGAGTGCACTTAGGATAGGAGAATGGCATAGTCTTGTTGACTTGTGTGGAGTTATTCCTTAGCAAGTTGACTTGCAAGCCCATTCACTTGGTGGCGGTCATGTTGGGATCAGTAATATCACACAAGTAGTTGTGGTTAGACATTACTCTTTCCAATATAGATCTTAGAAGCCAAGGACCTTAGTTTACCAAGCCTTCTTGGCCTATTCTTAGGATGTAGTGCGAAAGTCGTTCAAGTGTAAGATTTGTTACGATTGTTACGTGATACTACACTCATAAGAGTCTCTCTTGAGAATATTTTTGGAATACGAGTAGTCGTTTCTCCGATAATATCCGAAAGATGGGATGATGACTATGGGAACCTCTTGTAGAACATGTTTGGTAGGTTAAACCCTAGTACACTCCCTTTGGGTGGTTCTTAACCGAGACTCCATGCTCGTGACTTGCAACAAACCCTTGATTCATGGTTGATCCGTTCTTGTATCCTTAATATCAATGGAACTTGTGTAAGACCCCAATTTTGGCCCTAAGATCCCTCAAGGCATCATAACATTGCATTTGCATAGCCTCAAGGATCAATGAGCATCTTGGGTTCCTTTTCCTTTGGGTGGGACTCCTTGTGAGTGGTTTGAGATCACCAAGCATGCTTGAATTATACATCATTTGCTTTTCTTATTTTGTTTACTAACCAAAAGCACAAAAATATAACATCTTTTGTTTGTAGCCTGAGCAATCACAAGGTCAAAAGCTTCTAGGAGATCCTTTGTGCAATGACATGGCCAAGAGAAGATGAAAGCAAGCATGGTAATGGTTCCCAAAGCTCTAATCCATCAAATATGCCTCCCTAGTATCTCAATTCATCATTTTTGATCAAAGCAAGTCAAAGGGTTTGAGGTTTGTTCCCCAGAGAAACCCTAATTCATTTGTGTACCACAATGCCTTGCTCATGAAGCAACCTCAGCCCATGGTCAAAGACAATCAAGGGAAGTTCTTTAATTCATCATTTCATGCATATTTGAACTTATTTGAGCATCCTCAATCATCAATTCATCAAGGTATGAGTTGTGGACTTGAGAAGTTGATCAGTCAATTCATCTGACTATTTTGAAATGCACTGAGTCCTAACTTTTAATGTGTTGGTCAAATTGAGATTATTCCAAAAGCAAAAATGTTCTTAAGGACAATATGAACAACTTTCATGTTCATCAAAAATTGATTTGAAGCTTGGAAGGTCATCATCCATTCCAAGACATAATCTTGGGTCAACTTCCCAAGGACACAACTCATTCATTTTTTACAATTTTGAGGTGGTATCAAATGCATTGGAAAGATTAAGATGTCTACTTCAAATGTTATGTTGAGAAAAATTTCAAAATCTCAAAGGAAATACATGTGATAATGCAAGACATTATAGGTCCTTTTTGACCAAAGGCATTAAAAGGCAAAAAAGTCCAACTTCAAGTGCCCATAACTCTTTCATCAAAAATCCAAATGATTCACAATTTAAGTCCATTTTGAGTGTCTTGAAAATATCTACAAATTTGATGTTGGAGGTTTTTTCAGTTGAGGCTTGTATCATCAAAACAGAGGGGCTTGAAAATTGGCCAAATTTAGAAACCTTGCTTTGACATGTCATGCACCTTGCACTTTAAACTCGAATTTCATAAATTTCCACACTTCAAATGGATTTTTGTCCAACATAACAATTGTTCCTTACATCAAGACCTTTCCAACCATTACTCACATGATCATGTTTGGACTTTCCAATTGGGACTTTCGAAGAGGTGAATGTTCAGGTCAAATTATGGAAATCACATGAAATCTTGATACACAAGCAATTGCCATTCAAATTACACGTCCAATTCAACTTGGTTGGTGTTCAGCATTCATTTGCATCAACTTTTAGGCTTTGCACGCGCCTGTACAGGCCCATGCATGAAGGGTTGAAATTCCATGCACACGAGTTTTGCCTTGCCTTGCTTCAAGTTCAGCTATAAATATATGCTCCTCTTCATTCAATTCTCAACCTAATGGCGCCTAAGATGCTGCACAATTGAATCCATAACCATTACCAAAGAAGCTAGTTCATTTTTCTCCAAATTTTTCAGATCCAAAATTCAACTACATCTGGTTGAATCCTTGGATCTAAAGCTTCTAAGTCTTCACCATTCATCTCATTGATCTTCTGTTTTGGCAAAGAAAGCAAGGAATCGAGCTCAAGTCTCCAGAAATTAAGCTTGCTCTTCAACTGGTATTTTCTTCGAATCTCATCATCCTTTGACCTATTTTCTTGGATCTTGTGTTGGCTGAAGTCCTCTCAATAGAGGCATCATGATTATGCATTTAATTTTTGAAATCCATTGAGTTCATGATGAACACCGGACTTTTCAACCTCTGATTTCTCACACCATGGAAATCTAGAGTGAAAATGGATGGTACAGGGATGATGTACATCATCCCAACATTCCAATGATGTATAGATCGCGTGATTTGGTTAAACTTTGGTTGTCTGCTATGGTGGCTGAAAAATGCAAGCTCACCGGAGAAGAAGGTGGCTCCGGTGGCTGCTTCATTGCCAGATCCAATATGGACCGTGTGATTGCATTTCCAGATCTAATCGAAGCCATTCATTGTTATAACTTTTTTTAATACATTGTGTTTCGCCTTTGACTAAAGCCTATGATACGCGCACGTCTGTGAGCCATCTGATGTGCCACATCATTTAATGAAACTTGATCCAACGCGCCAGGCTTTTTGCATTTTCTTATTTATTGCATTTTATTTCAAAAAATCATAACTCTTTCATTTTAACTCCAAAAAATTTGGGACCAATTGCATTAGTCTCAAAATAATTTATAGTTTCTTAAAATGATTTTTAATATTTTTTATTTCATCATTTGGTATTTTTAATGAATTTTCCCTTTTCTGGTTATTTTTAATTCATTTGAAATAGTTTTGGATATTCAAAAAATACAAAAATATTTTCTTAACCTATATGAATGATGATGGATCTATGAAAAATATTCTCATCAATTTTTTAATTGATTTGAGATTTATTTGAGATTTTAGTTCGATTAGGTTATTTTTATTCATTTTTTATTTATTAAAAATAGTTTCTGACTTTTAAAAATGGTGAAATTTTTTGTCAAACTTTGTTTGACCTTGTTGAACTTAGGATAAATCACTTGGACTTTTCAAAGTTGATTGGAAGTGATTTTGAAGTTTGACCTTTCTTTTATTTTTAATTCAAGTTTAATTAAATATTAAAAAATGCCAAAAATACTTTGTTCATTTCTTGACTTTCAATCTTCATCTCACTTCTGTTTTTGATTGTTTGGCTTTGACTTTCAATCTCATTGGTCAACATATGATGATTGGTACATTTTATTTCATTTAATGCATTTGTATTTTTGCCTTCTTTTATTTCTTTTATCCATCTCCTTGTTCTTCTTCTTTTTTCTTTTTGATCAATGAGTTGAAGGTTGATAAGTTAGCATTGATTAGGGAGACTTAATCTTCCTTGATCCAAATCTAATTCATCTTGATCAATTGATCAAGTGAATGGCTTTGTATTAAGGATAGGTTGTTTTCTAAATCATGCAAAAGGCTTAAACCAATACAAGATCAATTCTCTTCTTCTTTTTGGCATGACAAGTTATTGGAACTTGGCTCACTAATCAAGACTTCTAACTTATGTTGTTGCCTACATTATTATTGACCGGCCTCAGATAGTTGTGACTTCTACATAAGTCCAATTATGATTGCTTAACATAGCGCTAAATTTTGCCTTATGGCACACTAACTATTAACCACTAACAATTAACATTTATTTTATGCACTTTACTTTTATGCAATTTACTATTCTTGCACATATTATTCATTTTCTTTTTCCTTTGCTCATTGGAGCACATGTTTATGTTAATGCCATTTGCCTTTTTCCCACTTGGGTATATAATTGTGTATATATCTTTTGTTCTTGTGTTTGTCTGTTTGTTGTGAACGAAATGCCAAGAATTGGACAAAATGGACTTAGAATTTAGGACCTTACCCAAAAAATGGAATTTGAAGAGCAACTAGGCCTCATGCCTTTAGAATTCTATAAATGTCAAAGAGAAACTAGGCCTCCTGCCTTTAGAATGCTTAAAGATTAAGGAAGAACATTGAAAGGGCCACATTCTAAACTCACTCTTGTCCATCCTTTAATTGTGTTATAAAACTTTTTGATGTGTGTTTTCTTTGTGCTAGGGATTCCAACTTGAGCCTAATTGAGGAACCATTACCATGATCTCCTAAGAGAGAGAGATCCAAGATGCCTTGAGGAACTTTATCTCAGAATTCATTGATTGTTGATTGCTTGAGTTTATGCTTGTGATTGCCTATTCCAAAGGATGGGAGCTACTTGGATCATCAATATGATCTCAAGAGAGGAACTCCTTGTGTGGTTTTATTCTCTTTTCCCTCACCTCTTGTATGCTGAGGATCTTAGCCATTCTTCTTCTTCTCTTCACTCTAACCCTAGCCAAAACTTTTGTGCAAACATTTAACACTTGTTTTCAACATGAGAAACCTAGGCCTTATGCATTTGATTTTAAAACTTTCTTTTCATAATACTTATTTTGAATTGAATCTTTAAATCCACTTTGACCACATTTTGTGAATACTTTTCATTGGTAAATACAACCCATTTAAATGTCTTTTTGTGGTTTCAATGGCCACTTTCTTAAGAAAAACTTTTCATAACCTTTAGCTATTAGGTTTAAGTTATCCTTGAGGTAGATGTAATACTCACCTATATCCTTAGTGATGGACAATGAGTCTTCCATGCTTATTATAGGGTTAACCCCTCACTAGCATGTTGAAGCTATCCTCACATGGTGGATTTGTGGTTTTTGGTTTAAGTTTTCTCCCTTGGATAACAAAAGACCTTAAGGCTTTCGGACCAATCAATTCACCAACTCATTTTGAGATTTTTACCCCGAACTACGAGGTTTTGATCCTAATCTTTTTTAAGATGGTACGTAGGCAATGGGTTTATCCATTCAAACACAAAATGTAAATAACTTGTATATTTTTTTCTCATCTCTTCAGTCATGTTTGCACAAACAAATTTTCACAAAATACCAACCTTGCAAAAAATGTGAAAAGGGCTCCCTAGGAGTACCTAGGATGTCTTGGGTGCCTAACACCTTCCCGTTGCATAACCAACCCCCTTACCCAGATCTCTAACATTTTTACTAGTTTTTGATTCGATAAAACTTTTAGGTTTTTGTTCGCTTTCTAACCATTCCTTTGGATAAATAGAAGTGCGGTGGCGACTCGACTTGTATGATTTACCTTGGATTTAGTCAATGTCTCCAATGGTAACGAATACCCCGCTACAGAAAAGTGGCGACTCTGCTGGGGAATAATTTGCCTAGTGGGTTTTGCCTACATTTCACATTTGTTATATTGTATTGTGTATTTGTTTTGTGACATATTTTTGTGCAATTTGGGATTACTGTATTGTATGTAATGTTTGAATTGCTTGAATATTAATTCTTTGTATGCTTGGTGATCTTTGTGAGATGAGTTCTATACCCGAACTCGAGTGAACTTAGGATAGGAGAATGGAATAGTCTTGTTGACTTGTGTGGAGTTATTCCTTAGCAAGTTGACTTGCAAGCCCATTCACTTGGTGAAGGTCATGTTGGGATCAATAATGTCACACAAGTAAGTTGTGGTTAGACATTACTCTTTCCAATATAGACCTTAGAAGCCAAGGACCTTAGTTTACCAAGCCCATCTTGGCCTATTTTTAGGATGTAGTGCGAAAGTCGTTCAAGTGTAAGATTTGATATGATTGTTACACGATACTACACTCATAAGAGTCTCTCTTGAGAATATTTTTGGAACACGAGTATTCGTTTCTCCGATAATATCCAAAAGATGGGATGATGACTATGGGAACCTTTTGTAGAACATGTTTGGCAGGTTTAAACCTTAGTACACTCCCTTTGGGTGGTTCTCAACCGAGACTCCATGCTCGTGACTTGCAACAAACCTTTGATTCATGGTTGATCCGTTCATGTATCCTTAATATCAATGGAACTTGGGTGTTGATAAGGTGTAAACCATAATCCACCAAAATGGATGATTGATATTAAGGATAATATGATTCATCCCATGACCTTTGTTTGGTGTGCTTTGCTTGATCCTTGAGTGTGATTGTTGCATTCATGCATACATGCACCCATTTGCATCCATATCATCAAAATAATAAGAAAGTTTTCAAGGAACTTAAGAGGTCTATTTGCAAATTTTCAGACATGAAAGACAAAGAAGGAATACAAAGAAGTACAGTTTCAGACAACCAGACTTGAAAGACTTAAGGAATTTGACATCCTATGTATTAGATCCTTTGGGTTTCAAAGCTCGTTTTGGGAAGCTTCTTCCTCTTCTGACTACTCAGGTGGATGAAGGATTGATGAGTGTATTGGTGCAGTTTTATGATCCTTTGTACCGCTGCTTCACGTTCCCGGATTTTCAGCTTTTGCCTACACTTGAGGAGTATGCCTATCTTGCGGGTATACCTATTCTGGATCAGGTTCCATTCAGTGACTTGGAGAGAGTTCCTTCTTCCCAAGAGATAGGAGACATGTTGCACATAGATGAATCCCTGGTTGTTGCTCATATGACTACCAAAGGTGGAATTCAAGGTCTCCCTTCTAAGTTCCTCGTTTCTCAAGCTACTATGTATGGGAAGGCCATGAGTGAGGACGCCTTTGAGGCCATATTTGTACTTCTCATCTATGGTTTAGTGTTGTTCCCCAACATCGAAAAGTTCGTGGATGTGAACGCTATTAGGATCTTCTTTACTCTTAATCTCGTTCCCACTCTGTTGGGTGATGCTTATTTTTCTTTGCATATGAGGAATGCAAAGGGTGGTGGTGCCATTGTGGGCCGTTTGCCTCTGTTGTATAAGTGGTTTATTTCTCACTTACCGCAGACGGTCGCTTTCAAGGAGAACAAGGGATGTCTACGGTGGTCCACGAGACTTATGTCTCTGACTAATGATGATATCTCTTGGTACAACCGTGTGTATGATGGTGTGCAGTTTATTGACTCTTGTGGTGAATTCTCCAATGTACCTCTTCTTGGTACATGTGGTGGGATTAACTACAACTATATTTTGGCACGTCGTCATCTTGGGTTCCCCCTAAAGGATAAACCTAATAACATTCTATTAGAGGGTGTGTTCTTTCAGGAGGGTAAATATCCCCAAGGCTTGAAAGCTAGGATGATCCGCGCTTGGCGCAAGATCCATAGGAAAGGAAGGAAGGAGTTGGGTCCTAAGAATTGCATTGCTTTAGAGCCTTACACTGCTTGGGTTAGGAAGAGAGCGTCTAAGTATCTCATGTCGTACGAGTATCCGAGACCTACACCTATGATTATGGCTGGGCCTTCAACCCTCCCTAATCAAGGAGTAGAGGAGTTGAGAGACGAAGACCGTTCACGTGCTTGGATCCGTGAACGAGAATAGTTGTTTCAGTAGATTAAGGAGAAGGATGCTTTAATAGAGTTTCTTGAGCATCCGGTTATTGATGATCCTGATGATGCATGGACTTCTCTACTTCCTCAGTCTTCCCGGTTTTGGAAGAGGAAGTACGATCGACTCACCAAGGAGAAGGCAGATATGGAGGCAGCCTATGAGGAGGAGGTGAAGAGGCTTCATGCATCTTATCTTCCTGTATCTCGAGCTTTAGATGACTGTTTCTAGGGATCCATAGGATGATCATCTTCCTTTTCTCTTATATTGTATCTTGACTACCAATGTTGTACTTCTTTGATGAAAAAATATTTTTCCAGATATCATTGATGAGATGTTTTCATATGTGATACAAATATAATATTTCCCGAAATTTGCAAATAGAATTCTAAAAGTTCCTCTGAAATAAAAAACAAATCATATGCACAAGCATTGCATGCATCATGTGCATAAGTAGGTTTTGTTTCCGGCCTCTTGTCCTGTGGTCTAACTCTGTGCTCTTCATTTATTTTGAAGACAAGCTGACTCATCGGTACTACACTAGAGCCAACATCTCAAGACTGATGGATTACTTAGAGCAAGAGAACCGCGAGCTGAAAGAGGAAGTGGCCAGATTGACTGCCCTAATGGAGTCATTCATGGCTGCCCAGAGCCAGTCTTCTCCAACACCTTCAACTCCTCACCAGAGGACAGTTGTCTCCGAGATTGTCTCCTCTACTGTGCCTGCAGCCAGTGCACACTTTACTCCAACAGCCATGCCAACCGGGTTCCCGTGGGGGATGCCTCCCAATTTCATGCCCGAGGGTCCTGCTCCCACCTTTGCTTCTATGCCGGCATCTAGCCCGGTCCTTGCTGTTCCTCGTCCTGTCGTGCATACTATGCCCAGAGTAGACGACACCATCTACCATTCTGAGCCGTCTGAAGGCCCAAATGTCTATGAGAAGATGGACGCTATGAACGATCAATTTCTTGAGCTTCGCAAGGAATTGAAAACTCTTAGAGGAAAGGATCTTTTCGGCAAGTATGTTGCCGAACTCTGCTTGGTTCCCAATGTAAAGATCCCTGTAAAATTCAAGGTCCCTGATTTTGAAAAGGACAAGGGAAATACTTGTCCTCTCAGCCACCTGGTCATGTATGCCAAGAAGATGTCGACTCAAACCGATAATTACCAATTACTCATCCACTACTTTCAGGACAGTTTGTCCGGTGCTGCCCTGAGATGGTACATGGGTTTAGACAGTGTGAACATCCAATCCTTCAACGATCTTGGCGAAGCCTTCGTCAAGCAATACAAGTACAACATGGATATGGCTCCCGATAGGGATCAATTGAGGGCCATGTCCCAGAAGGACAAAGAAACATTCAAAGAGTATACCCAGAGGCGGCGAGAGGTAGCAACACAGATTGTGCCCCCGCTAGAAGAGAAAGAGATGACTAAGATCTTTTTGAAGACCTTAAGTTCTTTTTATTATGAGCGGATGATTGCTAACGCTCCTTCTGACTTCACCGAGATGGTGAATATGGGGATGCGTCTAGAAGAAGGGGTCAGAGAAGGGCGTCTGACCAGAGAAGAAGGCTCTTCTGCCAAACGGCATGGGGCCTTTGCAAAGAAGAAAGATGGAGAGGCACATGTTGTGACCTCCCATGGGAAACCGAGAAGACCCTCTGTGAGGAGGAAGACTGTGCGTCCCGCCAGTAACCAGCACCAGGTGGCTCATATAGCACCTGTATTTAGAGATAATCAACAGTACCAGCAACATAACAGCAATCAGCAACCACCTCAGCAATATCAACAACAACAGCACCGTCCGCAACAGCAGGCCTACCAGCCTCGAAACAGTAATCAAACCAGCACGAGTTACAAGAGGAAAAGGGTCACCTTCGATCCTATTCCGATGACGTATGCAGAGTTATATCCCTCTTTGATAGAGAGGAAGTTGATTACTCTGCGAGACCCACCGGCTATACCTACTAACCCCCAGTGGTGGTATAAGCCCGAATTACATTGTGTTTATCATTCTGGTGCTCCCGGCCACGACGTGGAGAATTGCTATCCTTTGAAGACCAAGGTTCAAGTCCTTGTGAGGTGTGGTATTTTGTGTTTCGAGGACGTAGGTCCTAATGTGAAGAAGAACCCATTGCCCGAGCATGGGAAATCTGTCAACATGGTCCAGGGTTGCCCTGGCAACTACAAAGTCAAATATGTCAGTCATATTCGACAATCGCTGGTTGAGATGCACCGTTTGTTATGTAACTACAGTCATTATAAACACGACCATGATAAATACCGAGTCTGCTCTGTTAACCGATTGGGTTGTCGCCAGGTGCGCAAGGATGTTCAGGAAATGATGGATGAAGGAGTCATTGAGATCCTTCATAATAGAAATGTCGATGAACATGAGCCCGAAGTCAACGTGATTTCCCCGGTGTTCCGGATACCCGAGCCTGTTATCATCAAGTATGATGGTAGCAAGCAGAAGGCTTCTCCTGCTCTGATCATTAAGCTTTCCGGTCCTGTGTCGTACTCTTCCGAAAAGGCAGTTCCCTATCGCTACAATGTTGTAGCAATGGAAAATGGGAAAGAAGTATCCTTGCCTTCTTCGTATGTTGTGAATATTGTTGATGTTAGTGGTCTGACACGTAGTGGTCGTGTATTTTCAGCACCACCAAAGCCTCAAGCTAATGCTGATTTTGTTGAACGCCCGATTGGGAATGTTGTGAGCTCTCCAAATCCGGCACTTGTTGTTAAGCCCTCCTCTGTACTGAAAACTCCTACTTATGTTGGCTCTAGTGGCAATGAGAAAGAAGATTGTGATGAGATGTTAAAGCTCATCAAAAGGAGTGAGTACAATGTTGTAGACCAACTTCTACAAACGCCATCCAAAATTTTTGTGTTATCATTACTCTTAAATTCAGAACCACACCGAGAGGCTCTGCAGAAGGTGTTGGATGTGGCATATGTGGATCACGATGTCACGATAGAGTAGTTTGATAGCATTGTTATGAACATTACTGCTTGTAACAATTTGAGCTTTTGTGACTCTGATCTCCCCGAGGAGGGAAGAGACCACAACCTGGCATTACATATATCTATGGGCTGTAGGGACGACGCCATGTCCAATGTGCTGGTGGACACTGGGTCATCACTGAACGTATTGCCAAAATCCACTCTCTCAAAACTATCATATCAAGGGCCTCCCATGAGGCAGAATGGAGTAGTTGTGAAGGCTTTCGATGGGTCTCACAAAACGGTGATTGGGGAAGTTGATCTCCCAATCAAGATTGGACCAAGTGATTTCCAGATTACCTTCCAGGTTATGGAGATTCACCCATCGTACAGCTGTCTCTTAGGCAGACCATGGATTCACGAGGCTGGCGCCGTGACATCCACCCTACACCAGAAACTGAAATTTGTGAAGAATAAAAAATTGGTGGTGGTAGGGGGAGAAAAGGCTCTCTTGGTTATCCATTTGTCTTCCTTCTCTTATATAGATGCTGAGGATGAAGTTGGAACTCCTTTCCAAGCTTTATCTATTGTTGAGCCTATTGAGAAGAGAACTCTTTCGTTTGTTTCCTACAAAGATGCAAAGTTGGCCATTGAGCGTGGTACAAGCGCTGGTTTAGGAAAAATGATTGAGCTAGGAGACAATAAGTCCCGGGCTGGCATAGGCTTTTCTTCTGGGGTCTTCAATAAGCAAGGGTTATTCAAGAGTGGAGGTTTCATCGACACTGGTCTAGACAAGGAGGTTGCTGCTGTCTTCGAAGAGGATGCAGAGGATTCTGGCAATTTCATCATCCCCGGAGGGGTCTGCAATAATTGGGTCGCTGTGGATATTCCTACAGTTATCCATAAGTCAACGTAATGATCACTTTGTTTAAAAACCCTGCTCCCATGCCAAAAGGAGGAGTGATGACATTGTTGGCACATAAATACAATGATATTTTCATTCAATAAATTCATGTTAAATGTTTGTTTTCCCATTATTTCCGCTTTTCGCTTTTTTGCATGAAATTGGTGATAACATAAAACCCTAAAAAATAGAATAAAATCAATCTTTTCATCTGTATAATGATTTGCCTTGTTTTAATTCTAAAGCTTTTCATATCCAAAATTATTATGCAGGTTGATTTCTAGACCCATTGAACATAATGACCCAACACCATCTCCCAACTTTGAATTCCCTGTATTTGAAGTAGAAGAAGATGATGTTGAAGAGATTCCTTATGAGATTACCCGTCTACTTGAGCATGAAGAGAAGATCATTCAACCGCATCTTGAGAATCTCGAAACAATCAACTTGGGGTCGGAGGATTGTGTGCGAGAAGTGAAGATTGGGGCACTCCTGGAAGGATCTATTAAGAAGGGGTTGATTGAGTTGCTACGAGAATATGTTGATGTCTTTGCCTGGTCATATGAAGACATGCCTGGTCTAGATACTGATATTGTGCAACATTTCCTGCCTTTAAAGCCTGAGTGCGTGCCTGTGAAGCAGAAGCTCAGAAGAACCCATCCTGATATGGCAGTAAAGAGCAAACAGGAAATTCAGAAGAAAATTGATGCGGGGTTTTTGGTGACTTCTACATATCCTCAATGGGTGGCCAATATTGTGCCCGTGCCTAAGAAAGACGGAAAAGTCCGAATGTGTGTGGACTATAAAGACTTGAATAAAGCTAGTCCGAAAGATGATTTCCCTCTACCACATATTGACATGTTGGTAGATAATACAGCTAAATTCAAAGTCTTCTCGTTTATGGATGGATTTTCCGGATATAATCAGATCAAAATGGCACCCGAGGATATGGAGAAGACAACATTCATCACACCTTGGGGAACATTCTGTTATCAAGTGATGCCTTTCGGTTTGAAGAACGCCGGAGCCACGTATCAACGAGCTATGACCACCTTGTTCCATGATATGATGAATAAGGAGATTGAGGTATATGTTGATGATATGATTGCTAAGTCAAGAACGGAAGTTGAACATGTAGAGCACCTGTTGAAGCTTTTTCAGCGCTTGAGGAAGTATAAGCTTCGTCTGAATCCCAACAAGTGTACATTTGGAGTCCGTTCCGGCAAGTTATTGGGCTTCATTGTCAGCGAAAGAGGTATTGAGGTTGATCCTGCAAAGGTCAAAGCAATACAAGAGATGCCTGCGCCCAAAACTGAGAAGCAAGTCCGAGGTTTTCTTGGCCGCTTGAATTACATTTCCAGATTCATATCCCACATGACTACCACATGTGCGCCAATATTCAAGCTCCTCCGGAAAGATCAGTCTCATGATTGGACCGAGGATTGCCATAAAGCTTTTGACAATATTAAAGAGTATCTGTCTGAGCCTCCGATTCTGTCTCCGCCCGTGGAAGGGAGACCATTGATCATGTATCTGACTGTCCTTGAAGATTCAATGGGTTGTGTCCTTGGTCAGCAAGATGAATCAGGAAAGAAAGAGTATGCTATTTACTACTTGAGCAAGAAGTTCACTGATTGTGAGTCTCGATACTCAATGCTTGAGAAAACATGTTGTGCTTTGGCTTGGGCTACTAAGCGCTTACGCCAATATATGTTGAATCATACGACTTGGTTGATATCCAGAATGGATCCAATCAAGTATATATTTGAGAAGCCTGCTTTAACTGGGAGGATTGCCCATTGGCAGATGTTGTTGTCTGAGTATGATATTGAGTATCGAGCTCAGAAAGCTATCAAAGGTAGTATCTTAGCTGACCATTGGCACATCAGCCGATCGAAGATTATCAGTCATTTCAGTATGACTTCCCAGATGAGGAGATTCTATATTTGAAAATGAAAGATTGTGATGAACCTACACTCGATGAAGGGCCATAGCCTGGTTCCAGATGGAGTATGGTATTTGATGGCGTTGTAAATCAATATGGAAATGGTATTGGGGCAGTAATCATTACTCCTCAGGGCACACATATTCCTTTTACAGCAAGGCTAAATTTCAAATGCACAAATAATATGGCAGAGTATGAGGCCTGTATTATGGGATTGGAGGAGTGCATTGATCTAAGGATCAAGCATCTTGATGTATATGGTGATTCGGCCCTCGTTGTTAATCAGATTAAGGGTGAATGGGAAACGAATCAGCCTGGCCTTATTCCCTATAGGGATTATGCGAGGAGGATTTCAACATTCTTTACTGAGGTTGACTTCCATCATATTCCTCGAGATGAGAATCGGATGGCAGATGCTCTTTCTACACTTGCTTCAATGATAGTAGTCAGACTTTGGAATGAAGTTCCCAATATCACGGTGATGCGCTTGGACAGACCAACTCATGTGTTTGCAGTTGAAGAAGTGAAAGATGATAAGCCATGGTATTATGATATCAAGTGTTTCCTTCAGAGCCAGATTTACCCACCCGAGGCATCTGTGAAAGATAGGAAAACTTTGACGAGATTATCTGGAAGTTTCTACCTCAATGGCGAAGTGCTGTACAACAGGAATTTTGACATGGTTCTGCTCAGATGCGTGGATAGACACGAAGCAAACCTGTTGATGACTGAAGTTCATGAAGGTTCATTTGGTACTCATTCCAATGGACATGCCATTGCTAGAAAGATGTTGAGAGCAGGCTACTATTGGTTGACAATGGAATCTGACTCCTGCAAGTATGTGAAGAAATGCCATAAGTGTCAGATTTATGCGGATAAGATTCATATTCCCCCGACACTTCTGAATGTGATTTCATCACCATGGCCTTTCTCCATGTGGGGAATTGACATGATTGGCATGATAGAGCCGAAAGCGTCTAATGGACACAGATTTATTCTCGTAGCAATTGATTACTTCACCAAGTGGGTTGAAGCGGCATCATATGCAAATGTGACCAGGCAGGTGGTCGTGAAGTTTATCAAGAATCAACTCATATGCCGATATGGTGTGCCAGATAAGATCATTACTGATAATGGATCTAACTTGAACAATAAAATGATGAAAGAGCTGTGTAGTGAGTTCAAGAATGCACATCATAATTCTTCTCCTTACAAACCCAAGATGAATGGGGCTGTTGAAGCTGCTAATAAGAATATCAAGAAGATTATCCAGAAGATGGTTGTCACGTACAAAGGTTGGCATGAGATGCTGCCATTCGCTTTACATGGATATCGTACTTCTGTCCGCACTTCAACAGGGGCAACCCCTTTCTCTCTTGTTTATGGCATCGAGGTTGTACTCCCAGTAGAGGTGGAAATCCCATCAATGAGAGTCTTGATGGAAGCCAAGTTGACTGATGCTGAATGGGTTCAGAGTCGTTATGACCAGCTGAATTTGATCGAAGAGAAGAGATTGACTGCCATGTGCCACGGTTAGTTATATCAGCAGAGAATGAAGAAAGCCTTTGATAAGAAGGTCAAGCCTCGTGTGTTCCGAGAAGGTGACCTTGTGCTCAAGAAAGTCTTGTCTTTCGCGCCCGATTCCAGGGGCAAGTGGACTCCAAACTATGAAGGTCCATATGTTGTTAAGAGAGCCTTTTCAGGCGGTGCTTTGATACTTACAACTATGGATGGGGAGGATTTCACTCGTCCTGTGAATTCAGATGCAGTCAAGAAATACTTCGCCTAAAAATAAAAACAGAATAGCTCGCTAAGTTGAAAACCCGAAAGGGCGACTTAGGCAAAAATGAGCGTCTCGGTGGATTGAAAACCCGAAAGGGCGATCCAGGCAAAAGTTAGAGACATAAAAAATATATATGTATCCCGCTAGATTGAGTACCTCATCCCGGGGAAATCTAGGCAAAAATTAGGGATTTGGCAAGTAACTGCATCCTGACAAGACTTTGTTCAACGACTGTCATCCGTCAGAGATTCTTGCTCATTCATTATCAACCAAAGCTTCAAATACATCGGATTCGGAATTGATGGAGAAATGGTCATTATGTTCAATGTAGCCCTTTTCCAATATATATCACCAATTTCAAATTTGTAAAGATCTATGGAGTCTTGCCATTTGCAGACTACCATTCCATCAAATAAATTTGAGCCTTTTATCCGATTATTTGCACTCTTATTTGTTTCTATTCAACAAATGTTTCGCATGCTTCAATTGAGAAAATATCATTGTTTTGAATAAATGAATTTTTCATAACTTGTCTTTAAACAAAGTGAACATTCACAATGACGAAAGGATACATAGGAGATCCTGAGTGCTCTCCCAAGGATGGTATGATCTCCAACAGGGTAAGACATTTGTCCATATTCCTGGCATGACTGTATCTTCTTCCTCTGGAACCCTTTTGTGGTTTATCCTACCGATTGGAGTGCTTGTTAAGATATTCACCTCTCTTCCCTTCAGCAGAGTAGCGATCTTTCCTTCCTCGGCAGATGTGTTCTCTTTGGAAGGTTCGGTATTTGGTGGTTGGTCCCCATAACTCCTTTATCTCCTCGGATAGATTCCCATGTAGAGTTATTTACGTGGGGGACTTTACCTATTGTCGCATTACGCGAAAAACCGACAGGAAAACAAAACAACAAAGCTGCCACCGTGCGTTATTTATCCCAAAAGAGGGAAAGGAAACGCTCGAAGTAAACCTGGAAAGACATGGTCTCGCGACCAAAGAGAGATGGGATCGGGAGTCGGTTATGCGAAGGGAAGGTATTAGCACCCCTACGCATCCGTCGTACTCGACAGGATCCACGCACAAAAGAAAGGATAAAGGTTTCTAAATACTGCTCACAAACTGCACACAAGGCTGAAAGGAGACACAGAAACGACAAAAGAAACTAACTCGGCAGAATATCGCATCCTGGGCCTACGTAGTCTGTCAGGCACAGACAAGACATCAGAGTCGACGTAGTTCGGGACAGGGGAAACGTGCTCGCTAGGATGTCGCATCCTATGCATACGTATCTTCTTTGACCGGAGAAGAATCAGAGCACTCATAGCTCGGCTAACGCACGCCAAACAAAACCACACAAGAAACCGACTGCCAATCGCTGGACTTACGTCAGACTCCAACACAAACAGGCAAACCTGGAAACCGAATGCCAATCGCTGGACTCACATCAGACTCCGAACCAACAAACACGCACAGGAAACCGACTGCCAATCGTTGGACTGATGTCAGACTCCAACACAACACAAAGGGGCAAGAAACAAAAAAAAAGGCGCCCGGAGAGATCAGCTCATCTCCTGCCTACGTACCTCATCTGGTATGAGGATCAGGGCGACGTAGTTCCCCTACGCAGGGAAAAAGGACTAGCCTAACCAGATACAAAGGGAGACACAAACTACTAGGAAGACTACGACTCGAGCCTAGAAGTTGTCATGCATACGATCCCTATGTTGAGGTTTCTATCTAACTTGTACAGGGAGCAAGCTATCCTAAACAGCACAGGCAAAGCAAACATACACACAATTGGCACACACTATATACAAACAAAGTGGGCTCACACAAGGCTAGGCTGTGAAACACAAGCCAACTAGAATCAGGTGTAATTAGCTCTTAACCCTAACATTGAGAGTTAGGGTGAAGCAGATGAAATAGGAAGTGAGGGTAAGACCTCACAGCTCTTATCCCTGGCCTGGGAGAGCTTCAGAAAAATGAAAGTGCGGGAGTTCAAAAAGTAGGAACTCTTCTCCACATATGACTGACACAACAAAGATCTTGGGCTATTATCCACAATGCATCAACACATGGTGTGAGCAAAGTGGATGACACACTGAATAGAAGGAGATGGATTACACATCTCTCTTATCTGCCAATTGCCTCATAGAGGACTTTTCCTGCTTGGCACAAAAGTAAACATTCACAAGCATTGCCTCTTAAGGAGGGCTTTAGATAGGTGCCTGCCCATATAACAGGACAGGTCTTCCAGACTACATGAAGTCAGAGAGTTATACCTCAAATGGTTAAGCAACCAAGCAAAGCAAAAAGCAAGTTCAAAAGAACTCAAAGCACCTTATGTACCTGAAAAAATCTAACCCAATCAGTATACAATTCAAACAATCAAATAGACAGTCAATCACACAATCAGACATGTAAGCAAGCAATGTGCATGGCACAAGCCAATGGGCACAACACAAGTAACTTGGCATCAGCCTACAAAACAACTCAAAGTTAGTCAATATTAACCACTTAATCAACTCAAGAGAGTGAGCAACTCCAATCATGGCAATGTGCTTCTTAACCTGAAATCCACAACCCAAATGATAAGTCCAAACCACTAGGTCCAAGCCTAGGGTCAAAAGAGGGTCAAACATTCAAAACAGAACATGAAATTTAACAAGGGTTAACCTCATTCAATCAAGAACACAATCCAAAAAGTCCCATATCAATATCATCAACCAAATTCATTTCATGAACTAAATATGGCAAGGTATGCAAATTGTAACCACATTGTGACATCAGAATGAACAAATGCACATTAATTCAAAAATGGTTCAAATAATCTCAACAAAATTCATGAGTGAACAGGACACACAACATGATCATCACACAAACAATTAGAGGCATTGGACAACATTAAGCATGGCAATCACATTGCATAAGTCAAGACAAGCACAACAAACACATGTGTGACACCAATTGTCACACCAAATTAGCATAGGCCTAAAACAGAAATGGTAATTGGTAAAGACCTCAAACCAAAGCCAAAACAACACTCAACATGTCTAGATATAGTGTGCAAAATTTCACATTCATTGGATAAGGAACAAGCATTTCACAATCAAATGAAATTCAAGGCAATCTAAAAACTCAAATATGACCATCCAGAATGAAAAATCCCAATTAAATCAGAAATGAATCCAAAAATTCCAACAAAAATCATGAGCAATCACAACATCCATATCAAGCATTATACAAAAAATCACATCAATTGGAATTCATTTGGAATGGCAAATTAATCAATCAAGTTGAACAAGCAAAGGTGTGACACAAATTGTCACACCTACCTTAACATGATCATAAAACAGAAATGGTGAAAGATAAAAATATCAACTCAAGACCAAAATGTCAAGCCAAGAGTCTAGTTATAGCATGAAAAATTTCATAGGCATTGGATAAAAAACCAGCATTTCACAACGGATATGGCAAGGCAAGGTCAAGATTTGATACATGTTCACATTCCCTAGCACAAAAACAATTCCAGCCATGCACAATTTATGGAAAATGTTCATAAAATACTAGACAGAAAATGGAATGCAATGCAAAAATCCTCATATTTTTTGGATCATTATTCAATTTAATATGAATTTTGGAAGTTAAGGGAAAAATAAAAAAATGCATGAGAAGCATAGTATGAATGATGGAGGGAAAAGAAAATAAAGCATGAAGCATTTTAAATATTTACTGAAGCCAGGAATCGAATTGAAGCCAAATTTGAAATGGAGGCGCGCAGCATATGAAACTCTGTGTTTCATTAAATGACATGGCCTAGTCAAAGTACATGTGGCCAAGTCAAAGCGCGGTATGCCAATCAAAACGCCATGCATGTGAGGACGTGGACCAGTACATGTTGAGCTACAAGCAAACACATGCAATGCACAGAAAACACATTTTGAAAGATCAAAACACGACCTGGAGATTGTTCTTCATCATCTTCATCGAGTTCATCATGAACAGTACACATGCTCAAGAACAAAAATCTCAGAAATCACAATTAAACATATCATCATATAGATCTTCCAACATAGAGCACGAGTCCATGCATGGTTAAGGCTAATTCATCACACATCAAGAGAATCGAGGCCATGAACATTTACACATCAAACTTTAAACAACCCTAATTAACTCAATTCTGCATGGAATTTTATGATCTAAAGCTCAGAATATTCAGCATTGAAAGATGAACAACAATAGCATAATGAAATTGGGAAATAAGAGGATCGATTTGGAACCTATTTGAAATGCAGAACTGAAATTCGATGGATCCAGGGCCTTGTGATGCTTCAATGCTCCTCCAGTACGCTTGTATGATTGATTGGTAGAAGAATTGAGGATTAATTGTGCACGATCTCTCTCAAATCTGAATTCACCATTAATGCATCAAAGCTTCGAACTGCTTCAACCTTGCACCAATTCTCTTGATTCTTGCTTCAAACATGCTCCATGATACTTCCAGATGATGAATCAGGCAATGAATGATGAATTGGTTTGAAGAAAATTGAAGAAAATTTGAGAGAAAAAATTTCAAGAATTGGATCTAGATCTGAAAAAGTGACTATTGTTAGCTGAAAACAGTTATGTTTAGGCTTATATACCTCTCCCTAATCACTCTCTTAAACAGGTTTAGGCAATGGTAATTGGAATTAGCCAAAACAAGGTGCATATGCAAATTGGATATTTCACCTCTATGCATGGAATTATGATGAACAGTACACGAATTAGGCTTGAATTTTAATCAAAAAGTCATTTTGGAGCCAATGGTCATGGTAGAATGTGTGAACAATGCACCAATTTTAAACTTTAATTTTCCCTCCAAAAATTAAGTGAAATACCAAATGATTATATGAATTTAATTTGTGTAATATGATGCATGATTTGGAAAGCATAAGTCAAAACACGAACAATGCAAAAAGAACCACTTAATTTGGACTTTTGGTTTGAAAGTTATGCCCATTTGAAGTTCAAACCACACTTGGCCAAGATTGATCCATATCTCTTCAACCATACATGAGAAATCCATGATCTTGGACTTTTTGGAAATGGCAGAGAAAGATATTCAACTTTCATGTTGGACAAAATTTCATTTGAAGCTTTCTTGATGAAGTAATCTTGACTTGAAAACCTTTCCATTTTTGGCAATTTCAAATTACAGGTCACTTACTATTTTTGGAAAGTTTTGATCTGACCTCAAATTCTTCAATGTTGATGTTTGAAATGTCAAATGAGACTTGTTTACACATGAATGAGGCATCTCTAACCATCTCCCACCTCCAAATCCATGGTTGAGTTGACAGTTGACTTCTATTGACTTTTTAGGGTTTTAGATGATTTGTACATTGACTGATGATCTCTGAGCCTCCAATTCTTGGACAAACCATTTCAAAATGATCTTTGGGTCACATGAACTCATTGCACCAACCCTAGGGCTTTGATTCCATAGAAAATGCACTTGCTTGCTTGCACAACTAAATCTCCTGACCAGTCTTGCCTGATGACTTAATGGACTATGTAATGAACAATGCAATGTTAATGACCTAAACATGAAAACGTATATACAAAATGGGAGGTGCAAATTTGAGGTGCTACAGCTGCCCCTATTCAATCAGCTGGGAACCCGAACGGATGAGAGCAAAGGCTGTCAGACCTTCAGGGTAAGCAGGGATTGAATACCAAGAACCGTAGAAATTTGCACTCTACGGGGTATGATACAGGATATTTGCAACAATAACCAGACAAGACGTTTACCGACGACTCCTGGGGATTTTGATTTTTATCAAAAGAAAGGTACAACCAAACGTCAACAGACGATCGGGAAAAACTCAACGCTTATCGACACCAACGGAGAGGTGAACAGACATCAACAGATGAATGGGAAGACTCGACCAGACGTCAACGAACGAAAGGGAGAAGCTCGACGTTTATCGACACCAACGGAGAGGTGAACAAACATCAACAGATGAATGGGAAGACTCGACCAAACGTCAATGGACGATCGGGAAAAACTCAACGCTTATCGACACCAACGGAGAGGTGAACACTTTACTAGGGAAGGATAAACAAATACCTGCAACCGGAAACCGAATAGGACGTTTACCGACGACTCTACTGGTGATCTCTGGCTGGGGAATTACCAGACATTTATCGATGACTGGGGGATAAGACTCGGCGTTTACCGACATCGAAAGATGATGTTTATCGATATCAAACAAAGACGACCAGACATTTACCGATGACTGGGGGGAGATACTCGACGTTTACCGACATCGAAAGATGATGTTTACCGACATCAAACAAAAGGCGACCAGACATTTACCGAATGACTAGGGAAAGAGATACATTCATACGTCAACGGACGAATGGGAAAAAACTCAACGTTTATCTACACCAACGGAGAGGTGACCTTACTGGGAAAAGCTAATCACAACCAAACATCAACGGACGATTGGGAAAAACTCATCGTTTATCGACACCAACGGAGAGGTGAACTGACATCAACGGATGACCTGCGGGGGAGATACAACTATACGTCAACGGACGTATAGGAAACACTCAACGTTTATCGACACCAACGGAGAGGTGAATAGTGCTTGGGGAAGGATAAAGATGTTACGAACGTCGAAAAATGATGTTTACCGACATCAACAAAGAAAGACCAGACATTTACCGATGACTGGGGTAGGACTCAATGTTTACCGACACCGAAAGAATGGTGTTTACCGACACCAAACAAAGACGACTAGACATTTACCGATGACTGGGTAAGGACTCGATGTTTACCGACACCGAAAGAATGGTGTTTACCGACACCAAACAAAGACAACCAGAGATTTACCGATGACTGGGTAAGGACTCGATGTTTACCGACACCGAAAGAATGGTGTTTACCGACACCAAACAAAGACGACCGGACATTTATCGATGACTGGGTAAGGACTCGATGTTTACTGACACCGAAAGAATGGTGTTTACCGACACCAAACAAAGACGACCAGACATTTACCGATGACTGGGTAAGGACTCGATGTTTACCGACACCGAAAGAATGGTGTTTACCGACACCAAACAAAGACGACCAAACAATTACCGATGACTGGGTAAGGACTCGATGTTTACTGACACTGAAAGAATGGTGTTTACCGACACCAAACAAAGACGACCAGACATTTACCGATGACTGGGTAAGGACTCGATGTTTACCGACACCGAAAGAATGGTGTTTATCGACACCAAAGAAAGAACACACGCGGGTGCTGACATGACACTTATCGGTATCACAGGGACGACATCTGCATATGTCAGGGCAAGGCTAAACACTTGCTGGGGATCTCACTGGGGAGAATCAAGCTTTCTTTCACATGCGGGTGGAGTGATAAACTTCTCGGGAGAATATCAATTCTGAGTGCTGTCAGGAGCAACTGTAGCAAATGTGTTGTACAGATGTTGAACGAAGATCCGCCTCTGTCGGGGATATGGTCCAATTAGGTTTGACATATGAATGCATATGTTTGAATTTTTCTATGGCGTAATGATCCATATTGAATTGAAATGCTACGCAATTTAAGGATGCAATGATTACTACATGCAAAAATGCAAAATGATGAACTCCTGCTGGGGAGCAAAACTGATCAAATACTCCAACTCTGTGGGGAAACTCTGTCTGAGGAATACTCTGCGGGGAGTAGCACCAACTTCTTACTCATGCTGGAGGATAGCACTGCTGTTGGGGAAAAGATCCCCATCCACTCGGGGACTCCACTTGGGACACAATCAATGCGACTTCGCTGGGGAGAGCTGCCAATCCACAGGTAGAATTAACTCTGCTGGATATAAACTTCACCGAACCCGATCCACTCGGGGAACCTGCTGGGGAAAATCATCAACACAAACCTCTGCTCGGGCGATCTACTAGGGGAACACATCACAACCCTGATGGGGACAACATTCACCACTCTGTTGAGGACAAGCATAACTCTGTTGGGGAAATAATATACCAGACCATGTTGGGGATAGACCACAACCATGCCGGAGACAAACGTTCACGACCACGCTGGAGATAACAGTACTTCAAACCAGACTGCTGGGGAGTCAAAACTCCACTAACACCTTTGCTGGGGATACAACATCCTTCCAACTCAGTGGGGATAATCAATCTTCAGACTCAGCTGGGAACTGCCAACTTTCAGACTAGCTGGGGATAAACCCACTCTCAGTCTTGCTGGGGACTTAACAATCCTTAGCTCTGCTGGGAATAGAAGGCACTATCCACAGCCGTCTCTGCAGGGGAGAAAAAAAAATTCTCATAGCCTTCCAACTTGCTTGGGGAAACAGCTACTTCCAAGCCTGCTGGGGATATCACCCTTGGCTTAACTATGCTGGGGAGACAAGTCTCGAACTTGCTTCATCTGCTGGGGAACATTCCCATCCTCTCATACTGTTGAGGAATCAATCGTGGCTCAACTGCTTCAGCCAGGAGTCAAAGGTAACAACCTGTAAAACAGCACGACATACATGCCCTAGGGGTTGCATGGACAAGATACGCTCAAGTATCCTCATCATTCAAAATGATTTTCAAATGTTTTATCTTTCTGCACGTTATTGTTTAGCCTTCATGTTTTCATATGCAATGTTTATCAAAAATTCGGACGTTTTTGCAAACAATACAGTAAAATAAAAACAGGAGAGCTATTTATCTGAATAACGACTTTTATTGATTGAAATGGGCCTGAAAAGGAGAATACATCGGGAAGCAATTCCTAGAAAGAGGTAATTGCGCACAAAAGGAAAAATCTATCCTAATGGCAATGTGAACACGACATCCACTATTTCCCAATTCTGTTATAACTCACAGATCATCAGTTTTCCTCCCAACTTCCTTGCTTTTTGAGAAGAATGACTGGACCGATCACATCTTTCGAGATGGCAGACGATGAAGCGCGTTGAAGTAGAGATAACTCAGACTGTAGTCTTTGCTTTAATCCCTCTTTTGCCTGGATCGCCCTTTCGGGTTTTCAATCCACCGGGATACCCATTTTTGCCTAAGCCGCCCTTGCGGGTTTTCGACTTACCGGGTGTACAAATTCTTTTCATTTTTATCCCTAACTTTTGCCCGAACCTTTTCTTTCTGTTTTTTGGTTCGCCGGGATTCCCTTTTTTGCCTGGACTCTTTTATTCTTTTTGTCCAGCGGGTCCATTTATGCGAAGTATTTTTTGACTACATCTGAGTTAACAGGGGACGGAAAATCTTCACCATCCATAGTTGTAAGCATCAAGGCTCCACCAGAGAAAACCTTCTTAACAACATATGGACCTTCATAATTAGGAGTCCACTTGCCCCTGTTATTTGTACCGGGAGGAAGGATCCTCTTCAAAACTAGATCACCAGTCTGATAGCTTCGAGGACGCACTTTCTGATCAAAGGCTCTCTTCATCCTTCTCTGATACAACTGCCCATGGCATACAGCTGCTAGCCGTCTCTCCTCAATAAGGCTCAACTCGCTAAACCTTGTTCGAATCCACTCGGCTTCGTCAAGCTTGACATCTAGCGAGACTCTCAGAGAAGGGATCTCCACTTCAACAGGTAGGACAGCTTCCATACCGTACACGAGGGAGTAAGGGGTTGCCTCGGTCGACGTACATACCGAAGTACGGTACCCATGCAAAGCGAAAGGCAGCATCTCATGCCAATCTTTGTACATCACGACCATCTTCTGCATAATTTTCTTGATATTCTTGTTTGCCGCCTCTACAACACCATTCATCTTTGGTCTGTAAGGAGAAGAATTGTGATGTTCAATCTTGAAATCTTTACAAAGCTCTTTCATCATCTTGTTATTGAGATTCGAACCAGTGTCAGTGATAATCCTCTCAGGAACCCCAAAACGACAGATGATTTCTTTCTTGATAAACCGGGCAACCACTTGTCTGGTAACATTAGCATAGGAAGCTGCTTCCACCCACTTGGTGAAGTAATCAATCGCAACCAGGATGAAGCGATGTCCATTCGAAGCAGTAGGCTCAATCTTCCCAATCATATCAATGCCCCACATGGTGAACGGCCAAGGCGAATTCATGACATTCAGTGGGCTTGGTGGTACATGCACCTTATCAGCATAGATCTGACACTTATGGCACTTTCGAGCATACTTGAAACAGTCGGATTCCATAGTCATCCAGTAGTAACCAGCTCTCAACAATTTCTTGGATATTGCATGACCACCAGCATGGGTATCGAACGAACCCTCATGCACTTCTTGCATCAACATGTCTGCTTCGTGTCCATCCACGCATCTGAGCAGAACCATGTCAAAGTTCCTCTTATACAGCATGTCATCCTGATTCAAATAAAAGCTTCCAGCTAACCTTCTCAGGGTTTTCTTGTCATTCTTTGACGCACCTTCAGGATACCCCTGGCTCTTGAGGAAGTTCTTGATATCATAGTACCACGGCTTCTCATCAACAACAGACTCGGCTGCAAACACATACGCAGGCCTCTCGAGTCGATTCACCGCAACATGTGGCACATGATTCCACCAATGAACTTTGATCATAGAAGATAAAGTAGCCAAGGCATCAGCCATCTGATTCTCATCCCGGGGAACGTGATACAACTTCACCTTCTTGAAGAACGTCAGTAATCTTCTGGTGTAATCTCTGTAAGGAATCAAATGTGGCTGATTGGTATTCCAATCTCCATTGACCTGATTAATCACTAGAGAGGAATCTCCATAGATGTCAAGAGTTTTGATCCTTAAATCAATGGCTTCTTCTATCCCCATGATACAAGCCTCGTACTCAGCCTCATTGTTGGTGACATCAAAAGTCAATCTGGCAGAAAAAGGTATATGAGCACCTTTAGGATTGATAAGCATTGCACCAACACCGTTATCATTCACATTCACAGCCCCATCAAACATCAATGTCCACTTGTCATCAGGATCCGGTCCTTCCTCGACAAGAGGCTCTTCACAATCTTTCATCTTAAGATACAACATGTCTTCTTCAGGGAATTCAAACATCATTGGCTGATAATCATCGATTGGTTGCTCGACAAGGTAGTCTGGCAGAATACTACCTTTGATAGCCTTCTGCGACGTATATTGGATTTCATATTCTGTTAAGATCATCTGCCAACGGGCAACACGTCCGGTGATAGTCGGCTTCTCAAAGATGTATTTCACTAGATCCATCTTAGAAATCAACAAGGTAGTATGGTTCAACATATACTGCCTCAGTCAACGAGCAGCCCAGGCCAAAGCACAACAAGTTTTCTCAAGCTGTGAATATTTGATTTCACAGTCGGTAAACTTTTTGCTAAGGTAGTATATGGCATGCTCTTTTCGACCAGACTCGTCATGCTGTCCCAATACACACCCCATCGAATTCTCGGCTACTAACAGGTACATTATCAGCGGTCTCCCAGGAACTGGAGGAATAAGGATTGGAGGTTTCTGTAAATACTCTTTTATCTTGTCAAAAGCTTTCTGACAGTCATCATTCCACCTGATTGCTTGATTTTTTCTTAGCAGTTTGAATATCGGTTCACACGTGGCCGTTAGGTGAGATACAAACCTTGCATTGTAATTCAATCTCCCTAAAAACCCACGAAACTGCTTTTCTGTTTTCGGTTCAGGCATTTCTTGAATAGCTTTGACTTTTGCTGGATCGACCTCAATTCCTTTCTCACTGACAATGAAGCCCAACAGCTTCCCCGATCTCACACCAAACGTACACTTGTTCGGATTCAGCCTTAGTTTGAACTTTCTCAATCTGTCAAACAACTTCTGTAAATTTACCAGGTGCTCCTCTTCTGTCTGCGACTTCGCAATCATATCATCCACGTACACTTCAATCTCTTTGTGCATCATATCATGAAAGAGAGTCGTCATAGCCCTCTGATAGGTAGCACCGGCATTCTTCAGCCCAAATGGCATCACCTTATAGCAGAACATGCCCCAAGGTGTAATGAATGTCGTCTTTTCCATGTCCTCTGGCGCCATCTTAATCTGATTATATCCAAAGAAATCATCCATGAAAGAGAAAACCGAGGATTGAGCCGTATTATCAACCAATACGTCAATGTGAGGTAATGGGAAATCATCTTTCGGACTCGCTCTGTTCAGATCCCGGTAATCGACACACATTCTGACTTTGCCATCCTTCTTCGGCACGGGAACGATGTTGGCTACCCACGGGGGATAAGTCGTCACTGACAAGAAACTCGCATCAAACTGCTTCTGAACCTCTTCCTTGATCTTAACAGCCATATCAGGACTCGTTCTCCGAAGCTTCTGCTTGACTGAAGGACAATCTTCTCTGAGAGGTAGTCTATGCACCACAATATCGGTATCCAACCCAGGCATATCTTGATACGACCAGGCGAATATCTCCACATATTCTCTCAGCATCTCAATCAACCTGCTCTTGACATCTGCTTTCAAAGCAGCCCCGATCTTGATATCTCTTCTGGCGTCCTCAGTACCAAGATTAACAATCTCCAACTCCTCCTGATGAGGTTGGATGACCCTTTCCTCCTGCTTCAACAATCTGACCAATTCTTTAGGGAGTTCACAATCTTCCTCACTCTCCTCTTCAGCTTGGTAGATGGGATTATTGAAATCATACTGAGCCATAACAGAACTGTTCATAGTGGATTCCGTGATATCACTTCTGCATGTTAAATGCTTTGTTTTAGAAAAAGAGTTCAAGAAAGTCACAAAAAACAAAAACATCGGCATTTTTATTTTTTTTGAAAAGTAAAAACAACAATAGAAAGACATGGATCACAAAATTGTTTGCAAAACGTCCTTTATTAATGATATCATTGTAAAAAACATGATGAGGCCCTACAATGAACCACTACGCGCTGGGCAGAACGTAGGGTTTTGTGCAAAATGAAAAAACAAAAGAAAATTACTCTGTTTGAAGAATAACTTGGACCACATCTTCTGTCGTCCAGTTGTTGATCAATTCCTTTGGTGCACACGGGCGAACCCAGTTATCCAGATCACAATCACTGTCACCATCTTTACTACTGGCCGCAAGACGTCACCGTGATTCATCAGCCCAGCGCTGGTAAAGGTACTAGGACCTGTCTGCACACCCTGCTCCGCCTGCAGAGGTTGATAGCCAATTCCGAACTTATCTTCTTTGATAGGCAAATCCACCATCTTGCCCCAGCCTTCAGCGTTACCAGAGTTGACAACCTCCACCGCCTGCTTGTACGATGCAATTGAGGCACTTGGCTTCTTCTGCTCAGCAAAAGCCACCCTCTCAAGAGCAACGGTCTCGAATTCCTGGCATAAAGTTTCATGGATCTCGCCATCCACCTCTACATACTTAAAAGAGGATAGGTGACTCACCATAATATCTTCTTCACCACACACGGTCACAATCTGACCATTCCAGACATACTTCAACTTCTGGTGGAGAGTTGACGAAACTGCCCCAGCTGCGTGAATCCAAGGACGCCCCAACAAACAACTATATGCGGGCTGGATGTCAATCACATAGAAGACAATATCGAATACCTCCGGCCCGATCTTCACTGGCAACGTGACTTCACCAAAAGCAGACCGTTTGGATCCATCAAATGCACGCACAATCAGGTCACTCGGAGCGAGGATAACCCCTTCCACATCGATCTTGCCCAAAGTCTTCTTAGGCAGCATATTCAGAGAAGAGCCAGTGTCTACCAGCACATGTGATAACACTGCACCCTTGCACTCCATGGTAATATGCAAGGCCTTGTTATGGTTACGTCCTTCAGGCGTTAAGTCCAAATCAGTGAACCCCCAAACCGTGCCTGGTACTCACATTGGCAATCACCCCCTCTAGTTGGTTGACAGAAATCTCTTGAGGCACGTAAGCCAGATTCAGCATCTTCAACAGGGCATTACGATGTGCCTTAGAGCACGGGAGCAATAAGAGGATAGAAATCTTGGACGAAGTCTGATTCAACTGATCTACGATCTTGTAGTCACTTTTCTTGATTATTTTCATGAACTCCTCCACGTCTTTCTCAAATGAACCCTCAGGCGCCTCCTTCTGAGCCGGTTCTTCATCAACCACAGCCTGTTTGCCTTTGGCCTTGGCGAGAGCTTCGACATTGCAATCTCTCAACGGTTGCGGAGCAAACAGACGTCCACTTCTGGTAAACCCTCCCGGTCCTCCAACATTGTCCACAACTGGACTCACAACCACAAGAGTTCTACTAGGCAACCCAATAGTCACAAGAGACTGATTCACCGGCCTTGTCTGACTCTCAGCCCTTCGATTGCTGCGGTAAACGTTGTCATACTTCCATGGTACGACCCTACTATCAACAGCCCTTCTACCCGAAGCAATGACAGTTACAGGAGCGAAAATAGTAATAGGAGTACCACTAACTGCAGGCGCATTACCAGTCCTCTAACCACGCCCCTCGGACGGTTTGAAATAGATAGTGACGGTTGACACCATCCCACGATCTCTAACAGCCCGACTGAACTGCAAACAGCCCTCGTCAATCAAATTCTTAATACCAGCCCTCAACTGATTACAACCATTCTCAGATTCAACACACTCTGCACAGCCCTCACAACAGCCCGGGAATACGCCCCCCTTCAACAAACAGTCCTTTACAACCAACAGCGATGTCTGGACATCCTCAACATTGACCACCAAGTCTTCAGCTTGTCCCCCTTCAACATTGTTCACTCTGTGTGCACCATGCGGAGGCATAGGGTTGTTTACAACATTCGGCACAGGAGCAAAATTGATAGTTTTAGCGTCAATTAGGTCCTGGATTTTATGATGAAAAGCCCTGCAGTTCTCGATGTGGTGTCCCGGTGCACCAGAATGGAAATCACAACGCACGTTGGCATCATACCCAGGTGGTATCTTTGTCAACAGAGCCATTGTTCTCAACTCCACGAATCCCAATCTGAGCAACTAAGGTAGCAACTCAGCATAGGTCATCGGTAAAGGATCAAAACATCTATCAGGCATCCTCTGTCTCGACTGATACGGACGTTGTTGTTGTTGTAGTTGTTGTGGCGGTTGTTGTTGAACCCTCTGTTGTTGCTATTGTTGACGAGGTTGAGGTGCTGGGATGGTCACAGCAGCAACCTGGTTGTACTGATTTCTGTTTACATTTCTTCGGTGTTGCACCGCATTGGTTTCACCCTCTCTCAGGTGAGGTGCCCCAGCAAATGGTTTCTTCGAAGACGAGGACCCTGTATCCTGAATTTTGCCAGCCTTAATCAAACTTTCAGTCCTCTCACCACAGATCACAACGTCTGAGAAACTACCGAATGGGCAACTTCCCATCCGGTCCATGAATACACCCTGCAAAGTACCAATGAACATATCAGTCAGTTCCCTCTCCAGCATAGGGGGTTGTACTCTTGCAGCCAACTCACGCCACCTCTGGGCGTACTCCTTGAAGCTCTCTCCAGATTTCTGACAAAGACTCTGCAACTGAGTCCGGCTCGGCGCCATGTCCATGTTATGTTTATACTGCCTCAAGAAGGCCTCACCCAGATCTTTCCAGCATCGGATAGAATCTCTCTTAAGCTCCATGTACCAATCCAAGGAAGCTCCAGATAAGCTATCCTGGAAGAAGTACATCCACATTTTCTCGTCATCGGTGTAAGCAGAGATTTTTCTGTAGTATGCCTGGACATGGGTGCGAGGGCAGGAAGTACCATTGTATTTATTGAATGAGGGTGCCTTGAACTTGTAAGGGATCCTCAACCCTTCCACCAAACCCATGTTAGTCACATCAAACCCAAGGGAGTTCTGACATTCCATAACTCGGATTTTCTCAGCAAGGGCATCAACTTTACGGTCCCTCTCTTCAACTCTTCCCACAACCTCATCATCTTCACTGAGTAGAGTGAACATGTCCTCTTGTCTATCAACAATCGGAGCAGGATGACGAATCGGAGTCCGGGTAGCTCTGGCATTAACAGTCTCTGCAGCAAGAGGCTGTCCGTTGATTCTGACCCCCCTTAACTCATCACCCACAGCGTAGTCATTGGCGGGAGCAGTAGCAACATTCTCATGAACGGGTACACCCACTGGTGACGCACGGTTGGACGGCGGAATCACAGCTTCCTGTCTCTGGGCTAAGGCACGCAGCTCCTCTTACCCTTGAACAACCCCTTGCATCATCGTCATAAATTGGGCCATGTTTGCCCTCATCTCAGCCAATTCTGCTTGAACCTGGTCCATGTTCCTCTGATGATTCAGTCTGGTTGAGTAGCGATGCGGTCGCTGATCAGCTATCCTGCCTGACATAGGAACCAGAGTGAGAAGTCACGAACAAGAACACCTGTTATGCAAAATGATATGGGTACGATGCTAATGATGCGTATGATGCACATGATATGTTCATTTCTCAGGCATTCAAAGAGCCTAATTCATCTTCGAAAGATGGCAACCTGCAATACACAACGCATCAAGCTACACAAGATAATGAGCACAAGGTGAAACACCAACAACCTCATCCATAAATAAGAGCAACAGGGTCATACAACAAAGTCAACAAAGATCCAAATAACCGGCGTACAACAATGAATCCCATCCGACAAGCCTGGAGGTGATTCTCAACATAAACATCAGAGATACAAGCTAAGGCAAATGGCTTCCAGGAATGAGCGTCTTCAAGTACTGACACTGGTCTATCAACAGGTCACACTCTGAACATTCTGGCAAAGGAGTAAGCTTCTCCTTCAATTGTCTTCTGAGCTCCACAACTTCTCCTCCAAGTTGGCTCTCTGATGCATGTCTCAACTCTACTTCCTTCTTCAACTGGATGTCTTTGTCTCTGAGTTGCTTCTCCAGGTCTCTTATCTTCTTCTGATAACTGGCTTCAACTCTCTGCAATCTCAAGCATTCATGGTGTTCTGCATTCAAGTTCAACTTATCAGCTTTGGCTTTGTAGAGCTCCATCTGGGTATCTTGCTCCTTCTCTTTCAACCTACGATTCTCCATCAAGGCTTGCTTGTAGTGCTCAGCAGGTACACTCTCAGCAAGGATCAAAGGTGGTTGCTCTTGCAAAGGCTTCATCCTATCATAGGGTAACAATAAAGTTTCCACTCTCTTCTTGACCCACTCGGTGTAGTCAGGCATAGCAATGGCAAACTTCTTCCCCAGGACAGCTCCATCCTTAACACCAATGGTCTTCCAAGCTCTTCTTACTCGCTCCAAATTAACAGGGTCACTTCGCTTCTCAAAATACACACTTTCAGCTACCTCAGCCTCAAGTGGTCTTCCATTCATCACAAACCCCAATTGACGAAGAGAAAGAACTGGATTGTAATTGATGCAACCCTTAGTTCCTACAAGTGGCACATTCCGGAACTCTCCACAACTCATAATGACATTACGCACATCCATCCGGTAAGACTGCCACCTGATATCATAGGAGGTAAGAGACATAACCCTCTGAGTCCACTTATGAGTGCTCTGAGCATCCACAAAAGGTCCACTAACTGGCAGGAGAGACAAGAACCATCTGAGCAAGAGTGGGAGACAACACCTGATAGCTCCACCCTTACCATGCCTACTGTGAATAACATAGTAAGTGTCAGCTAACAAGGTAGGAACTGGGTTTCCTCCAATGAAAATAGTGATAGCAGCATAATCCACAAAATTGGGCATACTCGGGAACAAGACAATCCCATAAACCATGATAGCTAACTGAGCATGAAAAGCCTCCCAATTTCCCTTCTCTGCTTCTTTTCTAGCAATCCTCAACAGGAACTTCAAAGGAAAACCCACAACATCCCCACTGGACTTCCAATTATCACTGACTTCCTTGATACCCAAATGGAGAGCTCTGGCAACAACTCTGAAATCAACTTCCTTAGGCACATCCAAGAAAGGAACCTGATACCGGATCGGAACATTCAGCATAATGGAGTACTCCTCTAGAGTAGGCGCCAACTGATAATCCTGAAAGGTGAAGCACCGAAGCTCGGGGTCGTAGAACTGTAGAAGAGTCTGCAACGGCACTGGATTTACTACTATCTTCAATAGTGTCAGAATATCCCCATACTGATCAACAAACCCCTTCTGGTTACCACTGGTCACAAGGCTACTCAACTCTATCAGAGACGTCAAAGGCTCACGGTGAAAACTGTAGGAGCAAGTCTTCCGCTTCAACTCTGGAACGGATGCCATCTCTATCAATGAATAGACTCCTGAATGAACCTGAGAAATGATATGCATGCAGAGATTAGCTTTTTTTGTTTTTTTCAATTTTTTGCGTATTTTTTTGAAAATAAACATGCCATGATGCAAATGATGCAGACAAGACTGGCTGGCTGTGTATCTCGGAGCACAGGATCAAAGCTTCGGCCTGAACTCGGAACCACAAATTCATCTGAAACCCAAAGTCATTTGAGACCCCAAAATTCTGAACCAATAGTCACCAACAGGACCACAAGTCACCAACAAGTCACCAACTGTACATGTAATAATGATCATTCCCTCCCCACTCACGGGTGTCATCTAGGCCAGGGTAAATTCGAGAGAAACGCAGCATAAATAACCCTTTCATAGAATATCATCATATACACACCCGAAGTATGTAACGATAATACCCCATCAGAGTCTGAACTGCTCGTGATATCAATGTTCCGCTAAGTGGCGCAATACCACCCGCTTCCCATGAATCACTCTATTCCTAGGTGTCCTAGATTCTACTCATAGCCTGGGTATTGGGCCTTTTACCTCATGTAACTCCCACCCCAACAGAGAGACAACACAACACAGCCAGATGAACAGATGAATATGAATGAATGCAAACATAAATGCAAACATAAATGCAAACATAAATGCAAACAATAAATAAATGAATGCAATAAATGAAACAGCAAGAAGCAACCAAACCCTAACCTAGAGAGCGCTAGGAGAGACTCGCTTAGGGAAGATGGACCCGCAAGAGGTCAACTTCTCTATATCCCCAGCAGAGTCGCCAGCTGTCGCATTACGCGAAAAACCGGCGGGAAAACAAAACAACAGAGCCGCCATCGTGCGTTATTTATCCCAAAAGAGGGAAAGGAAACGCTCGAAGTAAACCTGGAAAGACATGGTCTCGCGACCAAAGAGATATGGGATCGGGAGTCGGTTATTCGAAGGGAAGGTATTAGCACCCCTACGCATCCGTCGTACTCGACGGGATCCACGCACAAAAGAAAGGATAAAGGTTGCTAAACACTGCTCACAAACTGCACACAAGGCTGAAAGGAGACACAGAAACGACAAAAGAAACTAACTCGGCAGAATATCGCATCCTGGGCCTACGTAGTCTGTCAGGCACAGACAAGACATCAGAGTTGACGTAGTTCGGGACAGGGGAAACGTGCTCGCTAGGATGTCGCATCCTATGCATACGTATCTTCTCTGACCGGAGAAGAATCAGAGCACTCGTAGCTCGGCTAACGCACGCCAAACAAAACCACACAGGAAACCGACTGCCAATTGCTGGACTTACGTCAGACTCCAACACAAACAGGCAAACCTGGAAACCGAATGCCAATCGCTGGACTCACATCAGATGCGTGGATAGACATGAAGTAGACCTGTTGATGACTGAAGTTCATGAAGGTTCATTTTGTACTCATTCCAATGGACATGCCATTGCTAGAAAGATGTTGAGAGCAGGATACTATTGGTTGACAATGGAGTCTGACTCCTGCAAGTATGTGAAGAAATGCCATAAGTGTCAGATTTATGCGGATAAGATTCATATTCCCCCGACACTTCTGAATGTGATTTCATCACCATGGCCTTTCTCCATGTGGGGAATTGACATGATTGGCATGATAGAGCCGAAAGCGTCTAATGGACACAGATTTATTCTCGTAGCAATTGATTACTTCACCAAGTGGGTTGAAGCGGCATCATATGCAAATGTGACCAGGCAGGTGGTCGTGAAGTTTATCAAGAATCAACTCATATGCCGATATGGTGTGCCAGATAAGATCATTATTGATAATGGATCTAACTTGAACAACAAAATGATGAAAGAGCTGTATAGTGAGTTCAAGATTGCACATCATAATTCTTCTCCTTACAGACCCAAGATGAATGGGGCTGTTGAAGCTGCTAATAAGAATATCAAGAAGATTATCCAGAAGATGGTTGTCACGTACAAAGATTGGTATGAGATGCTGCCATTCGCTTTAATGGATATCGTACTTCTGTCCGCACTTCAACAGGGGAAACCCCTTTCTCTCTTGTTTATGGCATCGAGGTTGTACTCCCAGTAGAGGTGGAAATCCCATCAATGAGAGTCTTGATGGAAGCCAAGTTGACTGATGCTGAATGGGTTCAGAGTCGTTATGACCAGTTGAATTTGATCGAAGAGAAGAGATTGACTGCCATGTGCCACGGTCAGTTATATCAGCAGAGAATGAAGAAAGCCTTTGATAAGAAGGTCAAGCCTCGTGTGTTCCGAGAAGGTGACCTTGTGCTCAAGAAAGTCTTGTCTTTCGCGCCCGATTCCAGGGGCAAGTGGACTCCAAACTATGAAGGTTCATATGTTGTTAAGAGAGCCTTTTCAGGTGGTGCTTTGATACTTACAACTATGGATGGGGAGGATTTCACTCGTCCTGTGAATTCAGATGCAGTCAAGAAATACTTCGCCTAAAAATAAAAACAGAATAGCTCGCTAAGTTGAAAACCCGAAAGGGCGACTTAGGCAAAAATGAGCGTCTCGGTGGATTGAAAACCCGAAAGGGCGATCCAGGCAAAAGTTAGAGACATAAAAAATATATATGTATCCCGCTAGATTGAGTACCTCATCCTGGGGAAATCTAGGCAAAAATTAGGGATTTGGCAAGTAACTGCATCCTGACAAGACTTTGTTCAACGACTGTCATCCGTCAGAGATTCTTGCTCATTCATTATCAACCAAAGCTTCAAATACATCGGATTCGGAATTGGTGGAGAAATGGTCATTATGTTCAATGTAGCCCTTTTCCAATATATATCACCAATTTCAAATTTGTAAAGATCTATGGAGTCTTGCCATTTGCAGACTACCATTCCATCAAATAAATTTGAGCCTTTTATCCGATTATTTGCACTCTTATTTGTTTCTATTCAACAAATGTTTTGCATGCTTCAATTGAGAAAATATCATTGTTTTGAATAAATGAATTTTTCATAACTTGTCTTTAAACAAAGTGAACATTCACAATGACGAAAGGATACATAGGAGATCCTCAGTGCTCTCCCAAGGATGGTATGATCTCCAACAGGGTAAGACATTTGTCCATATTCCTGGCATGACTGTATCTTCTTCCTCCGGAACCCTTTTGTGGTTTATCCTACCGATTGGAGTGCTTGTTGAGATATTCACCTCTCTTCCCTTCAGCAGAGTAGCGATCTTTCCTTCCTCGGCAGATGTGTTCTCTTTGGAAGGTTCGGTATTTGGTGGTTGGTCCCCATAACTCCTTTATCTCCTCGGATAGATTCCCATGTAGAGTTATTTACGTGGGGGACTTTACCTATTGTCGCATTACGCGAAAAACCGACAGGAAAACAAAACAACAGAGTTGCCACCGTGCGTTATTTATCCCAAAAGAGGGAAAGGAAACGCTCGAAGTAAACCTGGAAAGACATGGTCTCGCGACCAAAGAGAGATGGGATCGGGAGTCGGTTATGCGAAGGGAAGGTATTAGCACCCCTACGCATCCGTCGTACTCGACAGGATCCACGCACAAAAGAAAGGATAAAGGTTTCTAAACACTGCTCACAAACTGCACACAAGGCTGAAAGGAGACACAGAAACGACAAAAGAAACTAACTCGGCAGAATATCGCATCCTGGGCCTACGTAGTCTGTCAGGCACAGACAAGACATCAGAGTCGACGTAGTTCGGGACAGGGGAAACGTGCTCGCTAGGATGTCGCATCCTATGCATACGTATCTTCTTTGACCGGAGAAGAATCAGAGCACTCATAGCTCGGCTAACACACGCCAAACAAAACCACACAGGAAACCGACTGCCAATCGCTGGACTTACGTCAGACTCCAACACAAACAGGCAAACCTGGAAACCGAATGCCAATCGCTGGACTCACATCAGACTCCGAACCAACAAACACGCACAGGAAACCGACTGCCAATCGCTGGACTTATGTCAGACTCCAACACAACACAAAGGGGCAAGAAACAAAAAAAAAGGCGCCCGGAGAGATCAGCTCATCTCCTGCCTACGTACCTCATCTGGTATGAGGATCAGGGCGACGTAGTTCCCCTACGCAGGGAAAAAGGACTAGCCTAACCAGATACAAAGGGAGACACAAACTACTAGGAAGACTACGACTCGAGCCTAGAAGTTGTCATGCATACGATCCCTATGTTGAGGTTTCTATCTAACTTGTACAGGGAGCAAGCTATCCTAAACAGCACAGGCAAAGCAAACATACACACAATTGGCACACACTATATACAAACAAAGTGGGCTCACACAAGGCTAGGCTGTGAAACACAAGCCAACTGGAATCGGGTGTAATTAGCTCTTAACCCTAACATTGAGAGTTAGGGTGAAGCAGATGAAATAGGAAGTGAGGGTAAGACCTCACAACTCTTATCCCTGGCCTGGGAGAGCTTCAGACAAATGAAAGTGCGGGAGTTCAAAAAGTAGGAACTCTTCTCCACATATGACTGACACAACAAAGATCTTGGGCTATTATCCACAATGCATCAACACATGGTGTGAGCAAAGTGGATGACACACTGAATAGCAGGAGATGGATTACACATCTCTCTTATCTGCCAATTGCCTCATAGAGGACTTTTCCTGCTTGGCACAAAAGTAAACATTCACAAGCATTGCCTCTTAAGGAGGGCTTCAGACAGGTGCCTGCCCATATAACAGGACAGGTCTTCCAGACTACATGAAGTCAGAGAGTTATACCTCAAATGGTTAAGCAACCAAGCAAAGCAAAAAGCAAGTTCAAAAGAAATCAAAGCACCTTATGTACCTGAAAAAATCTAACCCAATCAGTATACAATTCAAACAATCAAACAGACAGTCAATCACACAATCAGACAGGTAAGCAAGCAATGTGCATGGCACAAGCCAATGGGCACAACACAAGTAACTTGGCATCAGCCTACAAAACAACTCAAAGTTAGTTAATATTAACCACTTAATCAACTCAAGAGAGTGAGCAACTCCAATCATGGCAATGTGCTTCTTAACCTGAAATCCATAACCCAAATGATAAGTCCAAACCACTAGGTCCAAGCCTAGGGTCAAAAGAGGGTCAAACATTCAAAACAGAACATGAAATTTAACATGGATAAACCTCATTCAATCAAGAACACAATCCAAAAAGTCCCATATCAATATCATCAACCAAATTCATTTCATGAACCAAATATGGCAAGGTATGCAAATTGTAACCACATTGTGACATCAGAATGAACAAATGCAGATTAATTCAAAAATGGTTCAAATAATCTCAACAAAATTCATGAGTGAACAGGACACACAACATGATCATCACACAAAAAATTAGAGGCATTGGACAACATTAAGCATGGCAATCACATTGCATAAGTCAAGACAAGCACAACAAACACATGTGTGACACCAATTGTCACACCAAATTAGCATAGGCCTAAAACAGAAATGGTAATTGGTAAAGACCTCAAACCAAAGCCAAAACAACACTCAACATGTCTAGATATAGTGTGCAAAATTTCACATTCATTGGATAAGGAACAAGCATTTCACAATCAAATGAAATTCAAGGCAATGTAAAAACTCAAATATGACCATCCAGAATGAAAAATCCCAATTAAATCAGAAATGAATCCAAAAATTCCAACAAAAATCATGAGCAATCACAACATCCATATCAAGCATTATACAAAAAATCACATCAATTGGGATTCGTTTGGCATGGCAAATTAATCAATCAAGCTGAACAAGCAAAGGTGTGACACAAATTGTCACACCTACCTTAACATGATCATAAAACAGATATGGTGAAAGATAAAAATACCAACTCAAAACCAAAACGTCAAGCCAAGAGTCTAGTTATAGCGTGCAAAATTTCATAGGCATTGGATTGAAAACCAGCATTTCACAATGGATATGGCAAGGCAAGGTCAAGATATGATACATGTTCACATTCCCTAGCACAAAAACAATTCTAGCCATGCACAATTTATGGAAAAATGTTCATAAAATACTAGACAGAAAATGGAATGCAATGCAAAAATCCTCATATTTTTTGGATCATTATTCAATTTAATATGAATTTTGAAAGTTAAGGAAAAAATAAAAAAATGCATGAGAAGCATAGTATGAATGATTGAGGGAAAAGAAAATAAAGCATGAAGCATTTTGAATATTTGCTGAAGCCAGGAATCGAATTGAAGCCAAATTTGAAATGGAGGCGCGCAGCATATGAAACTCTATGTTTCATTAAATGACATGGCCTAGTCAAAGTACATGTGGCCAAGTCAAAGCGCGGTATGCCAATCAAAACGCCATGCATGTGAGGACGTGGACCAGTACATGTTGAGCTACAAGCAAACACTTACAATGCACAGAAAACACATTTTGAAAGATCAAAACACGGCCTGGAGATTGTTCTTCATCATCTTCATCGAGTTCATCATGAACAGTACACATGCTCAAGAACAAAAATCTCAGAAATCACAATTAAACATATCATCATATAGATCTTCCAACATAGAGCACGAGTCCATGCATGGTTAAGGCTAATTCATCACACATCAAGAGAATCGAGGCCATGAACATTTACACATCAAACTTTAAACAACCCTAATTAACTCAATTCTGCATGGAATTTTATGATCTAAAGCTCAGAATATTCAGCATTGAAAGATGAACAACAATAGCATAATGAAATTGGGAAATAAGAGGATCGATTTGGAACCTATTTGAAGTGCAGAACTGAAATTCGATGGATCCAGGGCCTTGTGATGCTTCAATGCTCCTCCAGTATGCTTGTATGATTGATTGGAAGAAGAATTGAGGATTAATTGTGCACGATCTCTCTCAAATTTGAATTCACCATTAATGCATCAAAGCTTCGAGCTGCTTCAACCTTGCACCAATTCTCTTGATTCTTGCTTCAAACATGCTCCATGATACTTCCAGATGATGAATCAGACAATAAATGATGAATTGGTTTGAAGAAAATTGAAGAAAATTTGAGAGAAAAAATTTCAAGAATTGGATCTAGATCTGAAAAAGTGACTATTGTTAGCTGAAAACAGTTATGTTTAGGCTTATATACCTCTCCCTAATCACTCTCTTAAACAGGTTTAGGCAATGGTAATTGGAATTAGCCAAAACAAGGTGCATATGCAAATTGGATATTTCACCTCTATGCATGGAATTATGATGAACAGTACACGAATTAGGCTTGAATTTTAATCAAAAAGTCATTTTGGAGCCAATGGTCATGGTAGAATGTGTGAACAATGCACCAATTTTAAACTTTAATTTTCCCTCCAAAAATTAAGTGAAATACCAAATGATTATATGAATGTAATTGGTGTAATATGATGCATGATTTGGAAAGCATAAGTCAAAGCAAGAACAATGCAAAAAGAACCACTTAATTTGGACTTTTGGTTTGAAAGTTATGCCCATTTGAAGTTCAAACCACACTTGGCCAAGATTGATCCATATCTCTTCAACCATACATGAGAAATCCATGATCTTGGACTTTTTGGAAATGGGAGAGAAAGATCTTCAACTTTCATGTTGGACAAAATTTCATTTAAAGCTTTCTTGATGAAGTAATCTTGAGTTGAAAACCTTTCCATTTTTGGCAATTTCAAATTACAGGTCACTTACTATTTTTGGAAAGTTTTGATCTGACCTCAAATTCTTCAACGTTGATGTTTGAAATGTCAAATGAGACTTGTTTACACATGAATGAGGCATCTCTAACCATCTCCCACCTCCAAATCCATGGTTGAGTTGACAGTTGACTTCTGTTGACTTTTTAGGGTTTCAGATGATTTGTACATTGACTGATGATCTCTGAGCCTCCAATTCTTGGCAAAACCATTTCAAAATGATCTTTGGGTCACATGAACTCATTGCACCAACCCTAGGGCTTTGATTCCATAGAAAATGCACTTGCTTGCTTGCACAACTGAATCTCATGACCAGTCTTGCCTGATGACTTAATGGACTATGTAATGAACAATGCAATGTTAATGACCTAAACATGAAAATGTATATACAAAATGGGAGGTGAAAATTTGAGGTGCTACAGCTATGATGTTCCCTGTCCCCAGCTGGAATGACTGATGTTCGTCCCTCTACAGAGATTTCATTTCCCAGTAACAGTTTCCCTTAGTGGACTTGGCTTTCTTTCCTGAGATGTAGTACCGGGTGGTTGATTCCTGGACCTGTTTGTGTTAGATTGTATGTTTGTCAACATTCATCATACATAAACCATGCATATACATGCATAATTATAACATTCAGATATTCATGTTGCATTCTTTGCCATATATCGTTGTTTGTTGTCTCCTGCTATTTGGTGATATATATCTCCCCAAGCAGATGTGTGTGTCTGATCTCTCCATATAGAGTCAGCTCCATAGGCAGAAAGCGTTTATCCTTTCTTCCACATTCCCCACCGAGATATATCCTCGTGGATGATGGTTGTTTCTGTTCCTTCCCAACACATATATTGGGATGGATTTCCCTATTGAGTTATATCCTCGCTGGGACAAGTCTTGATTCAGTATGCCTCTCTGGTTTGATCCTAGATTGGCTTCTTAACACTCTTTCTTGCTTCCCCGTGGTATAAATGAATAATTGCTCAAGTAATTAGTAATCATTCATATTACCACCGAGGGAGTCTTTGGTTTTCTACCCTGATACCGGTAGTTGTAAACCTTATTTTCTTTCCTCGCAGAGTTAACCTTTTGTTCATCATAATCGATGACGGTTACTTTTCCGTGGTTTTCCTACCCAGTATCCGGTAGGTGTAATCCCCTCCTTGGCGGCTATCTTTATCCAATATTCGGTATTGATATCCCCTCATTTGCCTGGATAATTGCTCTAATTACGCAATTTATCCCCAGCGGGTCATCTCTCATCTACCCTTTGTTGTTGGTGATGATTGTTTCTTTCCTGAATTGGTCATCATTATATACCTAGTTTCGGTATCCCGATGCCTTTTCTTTTGGGTAGATTTATCCTTTATTAACCCAGTAACCGGTTGTGGATAATCTTCCATGCGAGTATGTTATCTACGTTCTAACGGTAATAGGTAATATATCTCATGCACTCTTTGGTAGAAGCCTTTTGTTCTTCCCCAATAGAGTAAGATTCGTATCCCCTTTACGGAGTCGAATATCCATCCTATAATCGAGTTTGCTTTTAGCCATCTTTTGGATGATGAGTGTCTTGGAAATATTCCCCAATTCACGCCTTGTTTGGTCACCTATTATATGCCTAGTAACCGGCATCCCTGGTGTTTCCCCCCTTCTGCTCCCTATTATGACTTTTAGTCCCCTGTGGAGTCAGAACCCCTGAGTTGAAATATACCTTTTAGGTCTTCCTCAAACTTTTTGGATGTTTTGATATCTCTCACCCTTATATTGATCTTAGATATTCATTCTTCCCGAGCATCTTGTTATGCTTTGACCTTGGCAGGATCAACTTCAATACCTTTCTCGCTGACAATGAAGCCCAACAACTTATCATAACGAACACCAAACGTACACTTATTGGGATTCAAGAGGAGTTTGTATTTCCTCAAACGCTGGAATAACTTCAACAAATGCTCAACATGTTCTTCTTCATTACTGTAATTGGCAATCATATCAACATAGACTTCGATCTCTTTATGCATCATATCATGAAAAAGAGTGGTCATAGCTCTCTAGTATGTTGCACCAGCATTCTTTAAACCGAAAGGCATCACTCTATAACAGAATGTTCCCTAGGGTGTAATGAATATGGTCTTCTCCATATCCTCGGGTACCATTTTGATTTGATTATAGCCGGAAAATCCATCCATAAATGAAAAGACTTTGAATTTAGCTGTATTGTCTACTAATATATCAATGTGTGGTAAAGGGAAATCATCTTTCAGACTAGCTTTGTTCAAATATCTATAATCAACACATATACAGACCTTTCCATCCTTCTTCGGAACAGGCACAATGTTGGCCACCCACTGCGGATACTCAGCAGTAACAAGGAAACCAACATCAATTTTCTTTTGCACTTCTTCTTTGATTTTCACTGCCATATCAGGATTAGTCCTTCTTAACTTCTGCTTGACTAGCGGGCATTCTGGCTTCAATGCCAATATCTGCTCAACAATCTCAGAGTTCAAACCAGGTATGTCTTGATAGGACCAAGCAAACACATCTGAATACTTTTGAAGAATATCAATCAACCCCTTCTTAACCTCTTGACATAGTTGAGACCCAACCTTGACTTCCTTCACATCATCCTCGGAATCCAAGTTGACTAACTCAATTTGTTCTTCGAATGGCTAAATGGCTTTTTCCTCGTGCTCCAGTAGACAAGAAAATTCATCAGACACTTTTTCATCACCTTCTTCCTCAGCCTCAAACACAGGGAATTCAAAGTTTGGAGAAGGAATAGGATCATTGTATTCAATGGGTTTAGAAACAAACCTGCATAATGATTTGATATTTTGATTTTAGAGAAGTGATTTATGACCGAATATTATGCAGATGGACAATTATTATTTATTTATGTTTTTTGTGATTACCATTTTTAGAAAGGCTAAAAGTAAAAATAAAACACCATAGATGTGGATGAGTAGAATTGCATTTTCTTGATGATCAAATTAAAAGATGCCAAACACTGATCACTTCTCCCTTAGGCATAGGAGAAGGATTTTCAAATACAATAAAGCAATTACTTAGAATGATGAACAATAATAGGAACATCGACAGCTGTTCAATTGTCGCAAGCTTTTCCATGCGTCACAAAATTGGTGCAGTCTTCATCTTTATCTCCCTCGATAACGGCAACTGAGTGTTGTTCATTATCATGAATGAACCCTCCGCTACAGAAACTAGGTTTCACATCTTCAATAGATGACACTTGCTGAAATCCCAAACCAGCTCTGCTCCTGTTCTCGGTGACCTCTACTATCCGGCCCCACTGATCAGAAATATTGTCTTGAACAACCTTCTACGCGTCTTTAGAAGAGGACATAGGTGCCTAAACTCTCTTTTCCTCAGCAATAGGTAGAGCTTGGAACGAAATTCCAATCTCATCCTCATCTTCATAATATGAGAAACAAGACAGATGGGTCACCAACAAAGCCTTCTCTCCACCAACGATAATGAGCTTTCCATTCTTCACAAATTTCAGCTTCTGGTGCATAGTGGATGTAACAGCTCCCGTTTCATGTATCCATGGCCTTTCCAACAAGCAGCTATAGGCCGGGTGGATATCCATTACTTGGAAAGTAATTTGGAAATCACTCAGACCTATCTTCACTGGAAGGTCCACCTCACCAATAACAGTCTAGCGAGAACCATCAAAAGCTTTGACGATCACGCCATTGTATCTCATCGAAGCTCCTTTATACGACAATCTGGAAAGAGTTGACTTGGGGAGTACATTCAAAGAAGATCCGGTATCAACCAACACATTTGACAATGCATCCTCCTTGCAGCTCATCGATATGTGCAATGCTAAGTTATGATTTCTGCCTTCTTCAGGAAGTTCTTCATCACAAAAGCTCATTGTTGCAGGAAGTGATGTTAGCCACAATATGATCAAACTGATCCACTGTTACATCATGCTCGACATAGGCTTGCTCTAATACCTTTTGTAATGCTTCTCTGTGCGCTTCATAATTCATGAGCAGAGACAACACTGAAATTTTGGAAGGGGTTTGGAGCAGCTGCTCCACCATATTAAATTCACTCTTCTTGATTAAACGAAGCACTTCATCATCATCATTAGGCTTCAAACTCTTGGATTCACCAGACTAGCACTTTGGAGCACTAACTGGATGTACTGCAGGCACCTCCACCTTCTTACCAACATCCTCTACACCCTTTAGGAACACAGGCCCAAAAACACGGCCACTACGGGTCATCTTTGTTATATCAGCAATGCTCATAATAGAACTGGTCATAGGCAACGGAACCTCTTGACCATTCTCTAACATAGACATATTATACTGATAAGAAACAACTCTATCGGTTGCGTACGGGACTGGACCCGCCAACCGTATTACCAACGGCGATACCGATCTATTGACGATGTTATTGTTGCTGCTATCAAACTGAATTACCACCCTCTCAGGAGTTTTGAACACTGGCACTATCACTTTGACATCATCTATATCCCTCGACTGTTGAATCTGGATTACATTCCCATCCATCAACTTCTGGATATCTCTCTTGACAATCGAACACCCTAGGGGGTTCACACTACAGACTGGACAACTGTCGTGATCATGCTCACAATCCCTAATAGTACACAGCGTCTTACGTATCTCAACCAAATATCGACAAATTCGTCGCACATCAAATACACGGAAACTTCCTGGACATCCATCTACCATGTTGACAGAGGAATTACCATGAGCGGGCAATGGGTTTGCTTTCACATTTGGCGCACGGTCCTCAAAGGACACCATTCCACTCTTCACGAGCTTCTGGACCTCATATTTCAGCGGGTAGCAATTCTCAATATCATATCCAATAGCCCCTTGGTGAAAGGCACAATGAAGCTCTCGCTTATACCACCAGTGAAGTTGTTCTGGAATTTGCGGTGGATTTCTTAGTTGGAGAAGGTTCTTGAGAACCAAGGATGGGTACAATTCAACAAAAGTCATAGGAATCGGGTCAAAAGAGACCCTCTTCCTCTCAAAATTTTGTTGTTGTTGATGATTACTATTGTTGCTGTTGTTCGTTCTTTGTTGTGGTTGTTGTTTATGTTGTTGTTGAACTGGTACTGATTGATTATTGGAAAATACTAGAATAACATATGATACTTGATGATGGTGTTGACGGGGTTGCAGACTTCTTTTAACATAAGGTCTCCTCTGCCTCCCAACTGATACTGCATTGGCTTCAACTTCCTTCTTCTTAGTGAAACTGTTACCATACCTCTTGCTTGAAGATACCTCTTCCTTATATAACCGTCCCTCACGGGCACCTTCTTCTAATCTCATCCCCATATTTACCACTTCGGTAAAGTTACTGGGGAAACTAGCAATCATTTGCTCATAGTAAAACAAGCTCAGGGTCTTAAGGAAGATCTTAGTCATCTTCTTTTCTTCCAACGGCGGGGTAATCTGAGCGGGTAGCTCTCTCCATCTTTGGGTGTATTCTTTAAATGTCTCCTTGTCCTTCTGAGAAATCGACCGAAGCTGGTCCCTATCTGGCGCCATATCCACATTATACTTGTAATGTTTCACAAAAGCTTCACCCAAATCATTGGACGTGCGGACACTCGCTCTATCTAAACCCATGTACCACCTCAGAGCGGCACCAATCATACTATCTTGAAAGTAATGAATCAGTAACTGATCATTATCAGTTTGCGTCGACATTTTCCTGGCATACATGACAAGATGACTAAGTGGACAAGTGTTCCCCTTATACTTTTCAAAGTCAGGGACTTTGAACTTCATCGGGATCTTAACATTGGGAACCAATCAAAGTTCCGCAACACTCTTATCGAACAAATCATTTCCCCTCAAGGTCTTTAACTCCTTTCGCAGCTCGAAGAATTGGTCTTTTGTTTCGCCCATCTTTTCATAAACATCCGGACCCTCAGACGGCTCGGAATGGTAGATAGTGTCCTCAACACGAGGCAGGGTGTGAACAACTGGAGGCAGAATAGACATGACCGGGCTAGATGTCGGCATGGAAGCAAAATTAGGCGCAAAACCTTCAGCCACAAAGTTGGGCGGCTTTCCCCACGGGAATCCCGCAGGCATGGCATGATCAAACTGAGTGGCATGCACGGTTGAAGTAGCAACTTCTGAAATGACAGTCCTCTGAGGAGAAGGAGTTGCAGGTGTTGGAGAAGATTGACTTTGAGAAGTTAACACAGACTCCATCATGGTAGTCAAGCGGGCAATCTCATCCTTCAGTTCTCTTTTCTCTTATTCTAAGTGCTCCATAATTATCGAATGATTAGCGTGAGTATCGTATCGATGAGTCAGCTTGGCTGAAGCACAAAAGAATAACCAATAAGACATCCGGCGGAAGAAAACCTGCTATGCAAATGATGCATGAAATGCAATGCTATGATTGTTTTTATTTTCAAGGAACATACCATTTTTTTGCAAAGATATAATAATAACAATTGTAACGATTTGATTGACCATCAAAATCTTTTTTATTCATATAATTTGGAAGGATTACACTTAGTACATCATAAAATACAAAATACAAGGGAAAAGGAAACTAATCATCTTAAGGATCTCCTAACAACAATGTTAGATGATTTGGCTGCAGGCGCGTACTTCCTTCGGATGCGTCGGATCTCGGACTCAAAAGAAGCCTTCATCCGAGTCTTCTCGAGGACAAGCTGCTCAATAATCTTCTTCCAAGCAACGAAAGGCAGAGGCATACTAGAGGGAGATGAACCCTCTGGTTCTCTCTATCTCTTAACTACTCGGTCTTCAAGAAGCTCAATAAGTCCATCTTTGTCCTTAGACTCAAGTTGTAACTCCTCATGCTTTCTGCTAAAAGCATGGAATCGTTCTTCCCACATGTCCTTCTCTTGCTTCATCTTGGCGAGTGCGTCTTCCAACTCCTCTACATCTTGGTTAGGAAGAGTTAATGGCTCAACCACAACCATATACATAGGTCTCTCACAAGCATAGAGCATCTTCAACTCCAAAGCTCTCTACTTCACCCAAGTAGTGTAAGCTTCCAAAGCTACACAGTTGAATGGACCAAGCTCGGATCTTCCTTTCCTATGCACGTTATGCCAAGCATGTACCATATTCTGCTTCAAAAGTTGGGGATACTTACCCTCTTGATAGAAAAGACCTTCTAACTAAGTGTTATTAGGTTTGTCTCTCAAGGGGAACCCAAGTTGACGATGAGCTAAAGCAGGGTTGTAGTTGATTCCTCCTTGTGTACCAATGAGTGGCACATTAGAGAATTCACCACAACTATCAATAATATCCAAGCTACTCAATGAACAATCATACCAAACTACATCATCATTAGTGAGAGACATAAGTCTCTGAGACCACCTTAGACATTGTTTGTTCTCCACAAAAGTAGGCATCTGAGGTAAGTGTGAAATAAACCACTTGTACAGAAGAGGAACACATCACACAAGCGTTCCACCACCTTTAGAATTCCTTAGATGGAAAGAGAAATACATATCACCCAACAAAGTAGGCACAAGATTTCCAATCAAGAAGATTCTAATGGTGTTAACATCAACAAAACCGTCAATGTTAGGGAACAAAGCCCACCCATAGATGAGCAACACAAATATAGCTTCAAAAGCATCCACACTACCGGCTTGAGAAAAGGAAGTAGCTTACTTGATTAGGAACTCAGAAGTCAACCTAAACATTCCTCCTTTCTTCACCCAATGAGCCTCAATCTCAGACTTCTTCAAGTGAAGAGCTTCAGCTATAATATTAGATCTGGGAATCTCTTCCAATCCACTAAACGACACTTTGTCAGAAATGAGATGGGCATACTCCTCTAACGTAGGCACGAGCTGATAATCGGGAAAAGTGAAGCAACAGTAGAGAGGGTCATAAAACTGAACCAATACACTCAAAAGTCCTTCAACCACATCAGTAGACAAAACAGATAGAAGCTTCCCACGACGTTGTTTGAAGTCCAAGGGATCTAATACAAAAGATGATAGCTTCCTTAACTCTTTCAAGTCGGGACTTCTGAAACTGTACTTCTTAGTGTTCCTTCATCCATAATCCATGGTCTGAAAATATATGCAAATAAAACCTGAGTTCCTTGAAGTTTTTTTCGTCTGATGAATGTTATGATGCACATGAATGCATGAATGCAACAATCACAAATAATGGATCACACACAAGGAAAACCAACAAAGGTCAAGGGATGAATCAAGTCATTGTCAAGATCAATCATCCATTTTGGTGGATTATGGTTTTCACCTTATTGTAGCGGGGTATTCGTTACCATTAGAGATATTGACTAAATCCAAGGTAAATCATACAAGTCGAGTCGCCACCGCACTTCTATTTATCCAAAGGAATGGTTAGAAAGCGAACAAAAACCTAAAAGTTTTAACAAAAAAACTAGTAAAAGAGAAATCAAAGATCTGGGTAAGGGGGTTGGTTATGCAATGGGAAGGTGTTAGGCACCCAAAACATCCTAGGTATTCCTAGGGAGCCCTTTTCACATTTGTTGTAAGGTTGGTATTTTATGAAAATTTGTTTGTGCAAACATGATTGAAGGGATGAGAAAAGAATATACAAGTTTATTTACATTTTGTGTTTGAATGGATAAACCCATTGCCTACGTATCATCTTAAAAAAAGATTAGGATCAAAACCTCGTAGTTCGGGGTAAAAATCTCAAAATGAGTGAGTGGATTGATTGATCCAAAAGCCTTAAGGTCTTTTCTTATCCAAGGGAGAAAACTCAAACCAAAACCACAAATCCACCATGTGAGGATAGCTTCAACATGCTAGTGAGGGGTTAACCCTATAATAAGCATGGAAGACTCATTGTCCATCACTAAGGATATAGGTGAGTATTACATCTACCACAAAGATAACTCAAACCTAATAGCTAAATGTTATGAAAAAGTTGATTAGAAAGTTGCCATTGAAACCACAAAAAGACATTTGAATGGGTTATATTTACCAATTAGAAGTGTATACAAATGGTCAAAGTTGGCTTAAAGATTCAATTAAAAAAATGTGTTATGAAAAGAAAGTTTGAAAATAAAAAGCATAAGGCTTAGGTTTCTAATGTTGAAAACAAATGTTAAATGTTTTCACAAAAGTTTTGGCTTGGGTTAGAGTGGAGAGAAGAAGAAGGGCTAAAATCCTAAGCATACAAGAGGTTAGGGAAAAGAGAACAAAACCACACAAGGAGTTCCTCTCTTGAGATCATATTGATGATCCAAGTAGCTCCCATCCTTTGGAATAAGCAATCACAAGCATAAACTCAAGCAATCAACAATCAATGAATTTTGAGATAAGGTTCTTCAAGGCATCTGGGATCTCTCTCTCTCTTAGGAGCTCATGGTAATGGTTCCTCAATTAAGCTCAAGTTGGAAATCCTAGCACAAGAAAAGACACATCAAAAAGTTCTATGATCAATCAAAGAATGGACAAGAGGGAGTTTATAATATGGTCCTTTCAAAGTCCTTTTCAACATTTATAGCATTCTAAAGGCCCAATGCCTAGTTGCTCTTTGACTTTTATAGCATTCTAAAGGCCCAATGCCTAGTTACTCTTCAAATTCCATTTGCTTGGGTAAGGTCCTAAATTCTAAGTCCATTTTGTCCAATTCTTTGCATTTCGGTCAACAACAATCAAAACAACACAAACACAAATGATATATACACAATTATACACCCAAATGGGCAAAAGGCAAATGGCATTAACATAAACATGTGCTACAATGAGCAAAGGAAAAAGCAAATGAATAATATGTGCAAGAATAGTAAATTTGCATAAAAGTAAAGTGCATAAAGTAAAAGTTAGTTGTTAGTGGTTAATAGTTAGTGTGCCATAAGGCAAAATTTAGCGCTATGTTAAGCAATCGTAATTGGACTTATGTAGAAGTCACAACTATCTGAGGCCGGTCAATAATAATGTAGGCAACAAACACAAGTTAGGAGTCTTGATTAGTGAACCAAGTCCCAACAACTTGCCATACCAAAAAGAAGAAGAAAATTGATCTTGTATTGGTTTAAGCCTTTTGCATGATTTAGGAAACAACCTATCCTTAATGCAAAGCCATTCACTTGATCAATTGATCAAGATGAATTAGATTTGGATCAAGGAAGATTAAATCTCCCTAATCAATGCTAACTTATCAACCTTCAACTCATTGATCAAAAGGAAAAAGAAGAAGAAGAAGGAGATGAATCAGAGAAATGGAAAATGGCAAAATTAAAGCGCATTAAATGAAATAGCATGTACCAATCCACATATGTTGACCAATGACATTGAAACTCAAAGTCAAACAATCAAAAACAGAAGTGAGATGAAGATTGGAAGTCAAGAAATGAACAAAATATTTTTGGCATTTTTTAATATTAAAAAATAAACTTGAATTAAAAATAAAAGAAAGGCCAAACTTCAAAATCACTTCAAATCAACTTTGAAAAGTCCAAGTGATTTATCCTAAGTTCAACAAGGTCAAACAAAGTTTGACAAAAAAATTCAGCATTTTTAAAAGTCAGAAACTATTTTTAATCAATTAAAAATGAATAAAAAATAACCTAATTGAACTAAAATCTCAAATAAATCTCAAATCAATTTAAAAATTGATGAGAATATTTTTCATAGATTCATCATCATTCAAATAGGTTAGGAAAATATTTTTGTATTTTTTGAATATCAAAAACTAATTAAAATGAATTAAAAATAACCAGAAAAGAGAAAATTCATGAAAAATATCAAAAGATGAAATAAAAAATATTAAAAATCATTTTAAGAAACTAGAAATTATTTGGGAAATAATGCAATTGGTCCCATGATTTTTGGATTAATAATAAAAGAGATATGGATTTTAGAAAATGAAATGTAATTAAAAATGAAATAGAAAATAAAATCAGAATTAAAAAAAAGGGAAAAAGCACGAGCCCTTGGATCTGAGCTCATTAATTGAGTTGGCAGATCCAAGGATCCACAAGCGTGCGCCTAGTGTAGTCCACAGTCACTGTAACCACATGGATACCAAGAAAAAGTCATAACAATGGAAGGTCCAGATTAGATCTGGAAAAGAGATCACACGGCCAGGGATTGATCTGGAGTTGGGGCGGCCACCGGAGCCACCGTCTTCTCCGGTGAGACCTCCAGTTCCGGTGAGAATTGCAGACATGGCAAACTCAACCAAATGGAGCGATCTATACATCAATCGAAAGAGGAAGTGATGTACATCACTCCTGTACCATGCACTTCCACTCTAGATCCCTATAAATGGAGAAATCGGAGATGGAAGTATGATGGTGTTCATCATGAACTTCATGTTTTCGCAAAACTGAGAGCACAAATCAAATGCCTCTATTGAGAGGACTTCAGCCAGACCAAGGAACTCAAGAAATAAGCAAAGATTAAAGAGTTTCGAAGAGAAAAAATTTTGTTATCCAACTTTGAAATGCAGGTCTTGAGAGCATGATTCTTCACAACCAAAGCTTGCAATGAGATCTAGTGATGAAGAGGAAGCAAGGCTGAGGAATTATAGGTCTGAAAATCAACCAAGGTACTTGAAATTCAAATCTGAATTTTTTAGAGAAAAGTGGAAATTCCTTTAGTGATGGCTAGGGAGATATTTGTGCAATATAACAGGTTGAATTAGGGTGTACCATAGTGAAGCTGAACACACTTATTTATAGCAAAAGGCAAGGCAAGCAAGGTGAATTCTCATGTGCATGGATTTTGAACCCTTCATGCATGGGCCTGTACAGGCACGTGCAAAGCCCAAAAAGTGATGCAAATGGATGCTGAACACCAACCAAGTTGAATTGGACGTGTAAATTGAATGGCAATTGCTTGTGTATCAAGATTTCATGTGCATTCCTCATTTTGACCTAAACATTCATCTCTTCGAAAGTCCCAATTGGAAAGTCCAAACATGATCATGTGAGTAATGGTTGGAAAGGTCTTGATGTAAGGAACAATTGTTATGTTGGGAAAAAACTCATTTGAAGTGTGGAAATTTATGAAATTTGAGTTTAAAGTGCAAGGTGCATGACATGTCAAAGCAAGGTTTCCAATTTTGGCCAATTTTCAAGCCCCTCTGTTTTGATGATGCAAGCCTCAAATGGAAAAACCTTCAACATCAAAGTTGTATATCTTTTCAAGACAATCAGAATGGACTTACATTTTGCGTCATTTGGATTTTTTTTAAAGAGTTATGGGCACTTGAAGTTGGACTTTTTTGCCTTTTAATGCCTTTGGTCAAAAAGGACCTATAATGTCTTGCATTATCACATGTATTTCCTTTGCGATTTTGAAATTTGGCTAAACATAACATTTGAATTATACATCTGAAGCTTTCCAATGCATTTGATCCCACCTTAAAATCATAAAAAATGAATGAGTTGTGTCCTTGGGAAGTTGACCCAAGGTTAGGGTTTCAATCAAAATGACCTATAATGTCTTGGAATGGATGATGACCTTACAAGCTTCAAATAAATTTTTGATGAACATGAAAGTTGTTCATATTGTCCATAAGAACATATTTGCTTTTGGAATCATCTTCATTTGACTAACACATCAACAGTTAGGTCTTAGTGCATTTCAAAATAGCCAGATGAATTGATTAATCAACTTCTCAAGTCCACAACTCATACCTTGATGAATTGATGATTGAGGACACTCAAATAAGTTCAAATATACATGAAATGATGAATTAAATGACTTACCTTGATTGCATTTGACCATGGGCAGAGGTGGCTTCATGAGCAAGGCATTGTGGTGCATAAATGAATTAGGGTTTCTCTAAAGAACAAGGCCTCAAATCCTTTGACTTGATTTGATAAAAATGATGAATTGAGATACTAGGGAGGCATATTTGATGGATGAGAGCTTTAGGAACCATTACCATGCTTGCTTTCATCTTCTCTTGGCTATGGCATTGCTCAGATGATTTCCTAGAAGCTTTTGAACCTTGTGATTGCTCAAGCTACAAACAAGAGATGTTAGTGACATATTTTTGTGCTTTTGGTTAGTAAACAAAATGAGAAAAGCAATGATATACAATTCAAGCATGCTTGGTGATCTCAAACCACTCACAAGGAGTCCCACCCAAAGGCAAGGGGAACCAAGATGCTCATGATCCTTGAGGCTATGCAAATGTAATGTTATGATGCCATGAGGGATCTTAGGGACAAAATTAGGGTCTTACAGATGCCCCTATTTAAGGTCATTCTAGCCGGAGAAGTGAAGGTTAAAATCTTCGTCTCGACGAGGTAGAATGAGCTTAAATAAAAACAAAGAGACGAATTTTGGTCCCTAAGAGACCTCATGATGCAAATGTATGCATGTAAAATGGTAACAATCTATGGGGATATGTGTCCACAAAGGCAAAGATCAGGAGGGAAATTAACAATTCCCATGAATAGTTCATTCTATGGGGCAGAGACTCCAACGGGGAGTAAAGGAATGAAAACGCGTGAGCAGGTCACGACTCAAAGCTTGGGGAACAAAATTCCAAAGGGACTAAATCCATTGGAAAGACTCGAGTCGACTTGAAGACGCCAGTATTGGGGAATATGCCAATACAGCAAAAACTATTCACAACGGATACTTCAGATAAAAATCCGGATGAAAACAATCCACTAAGGGACCTCGTTGGGGATGTCTAAAAAGACTCTCTTGGGGGGGGGGGAGCAGTGGGATGAGGTATTACCGGTTACTGGGTAATAAGCTCAAAGAGAAATCATGTGATTCCATCGGTCAGGGTGAGGGAAAAACATGATCTGGGAGAATGAATTTTAAGACCCGTATAAGGGTGAGAGATATCAAAACTCCAAAACGTCTGAGGAAGACCTAAAAAGGTATATTTCCACTCAGGGATTCTGACTCCACAGGGGACTAAAAGTCATAATAGGGAGCAGAATGGGGGAAACACCAAGGATGCCAGTTACTGGGCATATAATAGGTGACTATCCAAGGCGTGAATTGGGGAATATTTCCAAGACACTCATCATCCAAAAGAGGGCTAAAAGCAAACTCGATTATATGATGGATATTTGACTCCGCAAAGGGGATACGAATCTTACTCTACTGGGGAAGAACAAAAGGCTTCGACCAAAGAGTGCATGAGATATATTATCTATTACCGTCAGAACGTAGATAACATACTCGCATGGAAGATTATCCACAACCGATTACTTGGTCTGTAGCGGTGTATTCGTCACTTTATAATTTATTGACTAAATCAAAAGCAAAGCATACAAAGATAGAGTCGCCACCGCACTTCTATTTATCCAAAGGAATGGCTAGAAAGCGAACAAAAGCCTAAGAAGTTTTACACATACAAAACTAATAAAAGGTCAGAGATCTGGGTAAGGGGGTAATTATGTTGTGGGAAGGTGTTAGGCACCCACAACATCCTAGGTACTCCTAGGGAACCTCTTTTCACAACTTGTTGTAAAATTATTTGTTTATGAAATATTTTGTACAAACATTGATTGAAGGGATTAGAGAAGAATATACAATTTTTATTATTTTTGTGTTTGAATGGATTAACCCATTGCCTGTAGGAGAATAGCCATCCAAGGCGCAACAGAATTTAAAAATTTCTCCATTTAGTGATCCTTACGAATGGGCATGATCAGTGATAGAATTGTTACCTCTTGTGGCGATTCACACCTTTGGTGCAGATCTCAGATAATGATCAAAACCTTTGATACAGATCCACGGGGCGATCACGAACGTTGAACGATGATAACGTCTCTACTCAGTCCACACGAACGGATTCCTTCAATCGCAGTGCTAGCTGTTATGAATGAAGGCTTTGAGTGAGAGAGAGATACGAAATTCCAACTCTTCAGTTGTGTTGTCTGTCTCAGTGAGTTACTATGCTTCTACCCAAGGGGTTCTATTTATAGAACCACTTGTGTGGGCTTCAAGCCAAAAAGCCCACTTAAGTGCATTTTGGTCCATATCTCATAAAATGCCAAAATCACTTAAGTATTTGGTACCTTACCATATCTCGTATTCTACTTAAGTACACCGTACCTTACGATGTTCCTTAATTATTCTATCTCTCATCAATCCGTCCTTTGTGTGTGACCCTATAGGTTTTCGCGGCGTTGAAAATTATATTAAATCACGCATTTAACATAATAAACAGTGAGCAGTATCTAGCAACACATCACTGCTACCAAGTCACGAAAATGTCATGTGATCTGACAAAACCTCCTGTGATAATAATTATGTGTATAATTACCCCTTTGCCCTTATGTCTATATTGAACACAAGGTATAGACCGTGTCATCCTTGTCCAGTTCAATATTGGGCCCATAGACATTTATCCTGTTACGCAGGATTGGCAAATTCCATCTAGGACACTCATGTTCCTCAGCATGCTTCGTGGAGTACCCATCAACTGTCTTTATGGTTATCCAGTTACGGACAACGTTGGATCAGCAATAAAGCACTCGACTCTACATCTAGGATCCATAGTGGTTTCAGGTCGAAGAGTGGTATACACTATTATCACCATGAGAATAACTTATGACACTTTGCATAACTTTCTATATAGTATTCTCATAGCGGGTCAATCCGGTATAAATATTACTCCTAATATTCATACCTATGTTTAAGACTTGATAACTCTTTATCCATGATCCATGAGATGTGATCATCAGTCTACAAACATAATAGTCTTAATGCTTTAATGTTATCCCACTTCACACTAAAGCTCGACTACGGATACTTTAAGAATAGTGTCCTTATGTTTAATGTGTTCTCATGATTAAGTCACACTTAATACATTAAACAGACTATCTATTCCAGGGACTTTATTAATCAACCATAATAAAGAAAATGCCTTTAAATAATTCGATACAAGTACCAAAAGTATTGGCCTCTAGGGCTTACACCAACAATCTCCCACTAGCACTAGAGCCAATCAGGCATACCCCGTATGCCCATTGATCTAGTATGGCCATCATGCTTCTGCTGTGCAAGAGGCTTTGTCAGTGGGTTAGCAACATTGTCAAGTGTAGGTACTTTACATATTTTCACACAACGTCTAAGTATGTGTTTGGATCGTTGGTGAGATCTAGGCTCCTTAGCTTGTGCGATAACACCATTGTTATCATAATAGAGACCAATGGGATCCATAATGCTAGGGACTATACCAAGTTTATTGATCCAAACAGCTTCCTTTGCTGCACTTAAGGCAGCAATATACTCGGCCTCAATTGTAGAATCAGCAACTGCATCTTGCGTTGAACTTTTCAAGCTCACAGTGCCACCATTTAAGCAAAACACATAACCAGATTGGAATCATTCATATTAAAGCGTCTCAGCACTTTGTCTATGTACTCTGACTTAGGCCAAGCATTTCATGATCTATCTCTATAGATTCTGATAGGCTGCTTCACCCAGGTCCTTCATAGAAAAGCATTTCCCCAACCAAAACTTTTACTTGTTGTAGGGTAGGGATATCGATTCCAATGAGTAATATGTCATCTACATATAATACCAGGAATACGATCATGCTCCCACTAACCTTCTTGTAGACACAAGGCTCATCTTCGTTTTTGATGAATCCATACAGTTTTACTGTTTCATCAAGGCGATGATTCCATGAGTAGGTCACAGGCTCATCTTGATCCATGAGTAATACATCACCTTGATCAGATATCCATATATCTCAGGTAGGTGACGTATCCTGCCTGACCTACGTTGGTCTTGTTCTACTTGAGCAGGTTGCTCTTACACAACTACTTGTGTTTCCTGCTCTAATTCCTCCATAGGTGTATCGATGCTTTGTGATTCTTGAATTTCTTCATGCTCTACTTTCCTCCCACTGGTTCCTTTGGAATTAAAATCCTTTTCTAGGAAAACTCCAGTTCGAGCGACAAACACTTTGCCCTCCGAAGGATTGTAGAAGTAATATCCTCTTGTTTCTTTAGGATACCCCCACAAATAAGCATTGGTCAGATTTGGGCTTAAGCTTAGTTGAAATTTGTCGTTTCACATAAACTTCGCAACCCCAAATCTTCATGTAAGACATATGTGGTCTCTTACCACTCCATATCTCATATGGTGTCTTTTCAACCTTTTGGATGGAACACGGTTAAGTGTGTAAGCTGATGTCAATGGTGTATGTCCTCAAAAGGAGTTTGGAAGATTGGTGTGACTCATCATGGATCGGACCATGTCCAACAGGGTTCGATTTCTTCTCTCAGATACACCCTTCCATTGGGATGTTCCAGGAGGAGTAAGTTGGGATAGGATCCCACACTCTTTCAGATGGTCATCAAACTCTAGGATTAAATACTAATCACTTCGATCTGATCGAGAGTTTTAATATTCTTACCTAGTTGGTTTTAACTCGTTAGGTTTCACCCTTTTGTATTAATGTTATTAATAGGCATTTCAAGATCAAGGACATATAGTCCATTGTTCATTTGTGCAGTAGCATAGAATATATCATTCAAATAAATTGAGCAACAATTGTTCTTTATTATAAATGAAAAACCAAACTTGTCCAACAAGCAATGGAAATAATATTCCTGCTAATTGCATGTACATAATAACACTTCTCTAACTGAATTATTAAACCACTAGGTAAAGTCAATACAAAAGTTCCTACGGCTAAAGCAGCAACCTTTGCTCCATAGCCAACTCGTAGGTTGACTTCACCTTTTGCCAAATCTCTACTCCCTTTTAGTTCCTGCACATTTGTACAAATGTGAGAAATGCATCCAGTATCTAATACCCATGATGCAGAAGTAGATAAATTAATAACAAAACTACCTGAAGTTGAAGTCTCTACTCCATTCTTCTTATCTTCCAGGTACTTTGGGCAGTTCCTCTTCCAGTGTCCGGTCTTACCGCAATGGAAGCAGGTGCCTTCTTTTGCTATGCCTCCACTAGGCTTCAAAGCAGCAGTGGATCTGGGATTGGCAACTTCCTTGCCCTTCCCCTTATCACTCTGCTTAGTGGGCCTTTTGTTCTGTCTCTTTCCATTTCCGATCATCAGAATGGACTTCCCTTTTGACTTCAGATTCTGCTCGGCAGTTCTTAACATGGCGATCAGTTCAGGAAGATATTTGTCCATCTCAATCATATTGAAATTTAGGACAAATTGACTGAAACTATCTGGCAACGATTGCAAGATCAAATCAATTGCAAGTTCCTTTTCGAGGGGAAAACCCAATCTCTCAAGGTTTTCCACATACCCAATCATCTTGAGTACATGGGGACCTACAGGGGCTCCCTCAACTAACTTGCTTTGAAAAAGGGCTTTTGAAACTTCAAACCTCTCATGCCTTGCTTGCTCTTGATAGAGCAACTTCAGGTGTTCGATCATATCGAACGCTGACATGTTCTCATGTTGCTTTTGCAATTCTGAGTTCATGGTAGCTAGCATGAGACAAGCAGTTTCATTGGCATCATCGACATGCTTCTTATAAGCATCTCTTTCTGCCTTAGGTGCAGAACTAGGAGGTTCCTCTTCAGGAACAGGTGTCTCCAAGACATACAGCTTTTTATCATGTTTGAGGACAATCCTCAGGTATCGATGCCAATCCAGAAAATTTTTCCCAGACAATTTTTCCTTATCAAGGATTGATCGCAGGATGTTGTTAGAGGTGTTTGCTGTCAAGGTAATCTACATAAGGATTAATGAAAATATAAGTATCATTGACATATTCAATTAGGCCTTTAATTAAATATGCTCCCACTATTTTACTCAAAACAAATGACCCTCATCATTTGATTCGGAAAATCCCGTTGGAAGATTTTCTAGTGGGTCGAGATCCATATTTCACTTCGTTCTAAGTCCGCGTAGGCGGATTACACAAAACTAGGTTATTTAGGTAGGAACTCCTTCCAATTGTATCTCATACAACTCTCGAAAATTTTAGTTGGGTGAATAACTCCTTATTCCAATCCATATATGGATCATTCCCAACTCTTGCTTCTAAACATATATATAATCTTATTATAATTTGTTTAGTTAAGTTTGACCCATTGTTTTAACAGTTGGATATTACAATTATCCCATCGCACCTTACTAATATAGAACATGCACCTCGCGTAGGCGAAACCTACATTATTCGATACTAGTCTTGATGAGTGTTAAAACTTGGAAAGCTTCAAACTTAATATTTATTTTGAGGGAATTTCAATTTTTTTGATCTCACCGGCTTGTTTATCATATAAACCGTCTCTCACATGCATCAACATACATTCACATGCATCATACATACATACATAATGAAACAGTTATGGCCCTAGCGCAATTGTTCTCCCAAGCCAATGAGAGAACCTAAGCTAACCTACAACGATCTAAGCTTCTCCAAGCAAGATCTTCAAGGTTGTCCTCCTTTGGCACTGACTTCTTTGCTTTCTTCATATCATTACATTACAAAAGAAACTCGTTTTACATACAAGGGAGTGAGATGAGAAAAGAAGTTACATTTGGGAGATTAAGAGAGAGGCACGACACGCAGGTCGTATTTTAAAAATCCAAAACAAAACAAAGGAAAACTAAGGCCATAACCGATCACCACAAGACAATAATAAACACTTTAATATTATTATTATTAATTCCTTTAATTAATTAAAATCAAATTAAATTTCGACGACCGATCACACTACACAGCGTTAGCCGGGGGTCCGCTGCCCGGACAGCGGGAACGGGTGTTAAGGGGGCAGCGCCCCTTGCGGGGTCGAAGGGGCAGCGCCCCTGCTCGAAAATTTTAATGAACAATTCATCTAAAATTGACGTCGTTTTTCGTATCAACACTTGATACTTCAAAGCACTTTTTCTAGCCGAACGGGTGAATTTTTTCTTGCGTTAACCGGTTAACCATTTGCGTTAACCGGCTAACACTGTTTGAAAACTTTTAGAAAATTCTTTTCTGCCTTGTGTTAACCGGTTAACCATATGCGTTAACCGGTTAACACTGTTTGAAAATGTCTTGGAAAACTGTTTTCCGCCTTGCGTTAACCGGTTAACCAAATGTGTTAACCGGTTAACACTGTTTGAAAATCTCAAAAAATTTATTTCACATTCCGTTAACCGGTTAACCATATGCGTTAATCGGTTAACACTGTTCCAAAAAATGTTTAGAAGGCTGTATTCAGTTTCTCGTTAACCGGTTAACCATACGCGTTAACCGGTTAACTCTGTTCGAAAAAGTGTTTAGAACACACAACTCTTGTGCAGTCAAACCCCAATCGCATAACTCTCGGACAACACAACCCTTGTGCCGTCACTAACCCTGATGCACCAATTTCAGATCGTCAAACACATCTCGATTGTTAATTCAGTATGATTGATCAACACGTCATTGCTTCACGATACTAATGTCGGATCAAGAAGCAAACGACCATTGATCGCTCAAAGGAAAACAATCACTGAGGGTTTGAATGAACGAAACGAGAACACTATATCATATATAATGTATTTTGCATCAGGATTACATATATCACATATATGTAACTTGATCGATCTCAATTTAACCTTTGATTCATTCTGTCTTTAATCATATTATTACAAAACAAAAACAGTTATCAGATTCATGGTTTCGTAAGTGGCTCTGATACCACTGTAGGAGAATAGCCATCCAAGGCGCAGCAGAATTTAAAAATTTCTCCATTTAGTGATCCTTACGAATGGATATGATCAGTGATAGAATCGTTACCTCTTGTGGCGATTCAAACCTTTGGTGCAGATCTCTGATAATGATCAAAACATTTGATACAGATCCACGGGGCGATCACGAACGTTGAACGATGACAACGTCTCTACTCAGTCCACACGAACGAATTCCTTCAATCGCAGTGCTAGCTGTTATGAATGAAGGCTTTGAGTGAGGGAGAGATACGAAATTCCAACTCTTCAGTTGTGTTGTCTGTCTCAGTGAGTTACTATGCTTCTACCCAATGGGTTATATTTATAGAACCGCTTGTGTGGGCTTCAAGCCAAAAAGCCCACTTAAGTGCATTTTGGTCCATATCTCATAAAATGCCAAAATCACTTAAGTATTTGGTACCTTACCATATTTCGTATTCTACTTAAGTACACCGTACCTTACGATGTTCCTTAATTATTCTATCTCTCATCAATCCGTCCTTTGTGTGTGACCCTATAGGTTTTCGCGGCGTTGACAATTATATCAAATCACGCATTTAACATAATAAACAGTGAGCGGTATCTAGCAACACATCACTGCTACCCAAGTCACGAAAATGTCATGTGATCTGACAAAACCTCCTGTGATAATAATTATGTGTATAATTACCCCTTTTACCTTATGTCTATATTGAACACAAGGTATAGACCGTGTCATCCTTGTCCAGTTCAATATTGGGCCCATAGACATTTATCCTGTTACGCAGGATTGGAAAATTCCATCTAGGACAATCATGTTCCTCAGCATGCTTCGTGGAGTACCCGTCAACTGTCTTTATGGTTATCCAGTTACGGACAATGTTGGATCAGCAATAAAGCGCTCGACTCTACATCTAGGATCCATAGTGGTTTCAGGTCGAAGAGTGGTATACACTATTATCACCATGAGAATAACTTATGACACTTTACATAACTTTCTATATAGTATTCTCATAGCGGGTCAATCCGGTATAAATATTACTCCTAATATTCATACCTATGTTTAAGACTTGATAACTCTTTATCCATGATCCATGAGATGTGATCATCAGTCTACAAACATAATAGTCTTATGCTTTAATGTTATCCCACTTCACACTAAAGCTCGACTACGGATACTTTAAGAATAGTGTCCTTATGTTTAATGTGTTCTCATGATTAAGTCACACTTAATACATTAAACAGACTATCTATTCCAGGGACTTTATTAATCAACCATAATAAAGAAAATGCCTTTAAATAATTCGATACAAGTACCAAAAGTATTGGCCTCTAGGGAACCTTTTTTCACAACTTATTGAAAAATTATTTGTTTATGAAATATTTTGTACAAACATTGATTGAAGGGATGAGAGTAGAATATACAATTTTTATTATTATTGTGTTTGAATGGATGAACCCATTGCCTACGTACCTTTTCATGAAAGATAAGGATCAAAACACCGTAGTTCGGCTAAAAGATTTCCAAAAAGTGAGTGGATTGATTTTAAAGAAAAGCCTTAAGTTCTTTCATTATCAACGGGAGAAAACTCAACCTGAACCAAAAATCCACCATGTGAGAACAGCTTCAACACGCTAGTGAGGGATTAACCCTATAATAGGCATGGAAGTCTTACAATTCAATCACTAAGGATGTGGTGAGATTTACATCAACCACTATGATAATTCAAATCTATGACTAATGGATGAAAACTTGATTAAGAAGTGGACAAGAGTCACAAAAACAATTGAATGAGTTGAAATTAATCAATTAGAGTATTCACAAAAATGGTCAAAGTTGACATTAGATTCAATTCAGAAGAAGTATTATGAAAATGAAGTTTGAAAATCAAAGGCTTAAGGCCTAAGTTTCTAGTTTTGAAAACAAGTGAAAATGTTTGCACAAAGTTTTCTGGTTTCAGGTTAAAGATGAAAACAAGGTTCAAGGTTAAGCACAAAAGGGTTAAGGGACCAAGCCACAGGCAGGATCGTTTTCTCAAAATCATAGAAATGATTCAAGTAAGTTCCTTTAGAATTAGGCAACACAAGGCAAAAGCAAATAAGCAAGCTCAAGGAACAACAAAACTGGAAATGGATTGCCAATAAATGGTCTTACATCCAACTCCAGAAACAAATGGGAAACGGAGTGCCAATAAATGGTCTTACGTCCAACTCCACAAAGCAACATGGGAAACAGATAGCCAATCAATGGTCTTACATCTAACTCCACAAAAGAAACAAAACAGGAAACAGATAACCAATCAATGGTCTTACACCTGACTCCACGAAGAAACAAAACAGGAAACAGATAGCCAATCAATGGTCTTACACCTGACTCCACGAAGAAACAAACACAGGAAACAGATAGCCAATCAATGGTCTTACACCTGACTCCTCAAAACAAAACAATATAGGAAATGGAGTGCCAATCAATGGTTTTATATCTAGCTCCATAAAACAAAACAAATAGGAAACAGATAGCCAATCAATGGTCTTACATCTGACTCCACAAAAGAAATAAAATAGGAAATGGAGTGCCAATCAATGGTCTTATATCCAGCTCCCCAAAAGGAACAGGAAACAGATAGCCAATCAATGGTCTTACATCTGACTCCTCAAAAGAAAACACATAACAAATGCAAAGCAAACATATGAATGATGCATAAATAAACAATCAATTATCACACGTTATACACAACCAAGAGGCTCATACAAGGCTGGGCTTTAGTCAAGGGGTCATATCAACCTCAACAAACAAGCCAGATATGTAAGGGTGTTTAGGCTCTTAACCACTGACATTGACCGTGAGGGTGAGCAGATGGAATGGGAGATGAGGGTTAGACCTCATAGCTCTTTACCCTGGCAGGGGTGAGCTTGAATCAAAGAAGGTGTGGGAGTCCAGAATGAGGAACTCTATTCCACAATGACTGACTCTATATACAAGATTTTGGGTATTTATTCAAAATGCGTCAGCACCTAGTGCGAGCAAGATGAAAGACTCAACTGAATAGCAGGGGATGGATTGCATATCCCTTCTATCTGCCAATGCCTCTTCACTTAGGAGGTCTTAATATGTAACCATGCCTCATTGGGTTCTTTAGCACAAAATTAAACAATCAAGAACATGGCCTCTTAAGGAGGGCTTCAGACAGGTGCCTGCCAAAGATAGCAGGTCTTCCAGACTACATGGAGTTAAAGAGATTACCTAAGTGGTATGCCAACCACAAGCAAAGCAAAGCAACTCAAGTAATGAGTTAAAGCTACTAAAGTACCTGTAAGAAAATCAAACAAGTCAATATTCACATTCAGATAAACTAAACAGACAGTCAATAGTCAAACAACCAATATACACAATGTAAGTCAACAACTCAAGTGAGTTATCCACCCAAGGACCTACAACACAATCAACATTAGTTAAACAAAGCAAATTGTATCTCAATTCATGAGATCAATATCATCCATTAGGACTAATTGCATGAACCTGAAAAGCAAAGCTCAAATTATAAGTTCAAACCCCTAGGGAAAAGCCTAGGGTCAAAAGTGAGGCAAAAAGTCAAAACAGAAGCTAAAATTCAACATGAATCACATTTAATCTAGTAAGAACATGTCCTAAAAAGGACCAAGTCAAAAGCATCAAGAAAAGTCATGTAGTGAGCAAGAGAAGACAAAGGCAATTTCAAAGTACACAAATGATCATCAAGAAACAAAATTCCATATTAAAACAGAAATGACTCAAAAAATTCTGGAAATTTTTATGTGCATACAACATGTCAAACACAATCATCTTGCCAAAAATTATGATCAACAGAGCCCAATTGACATAGAAATGAAAATGCACAAGTATTACATCAAATTGTGTGACACACATTGTCACACCATACAATCATGTGTCTAAAACAGAAATGAAAAATGATAAAAATACACAACCAAGCCTCAAAGGTCAAGCAACATGTTGGGAATCATCATGTAAAATTTCATGGCAATTGGATCATTATTGAACATTTCACAATAGAAAGAATGAAGCAATGTCACATTTGCACACATGATCAATCAACCAATCACAATTCAAATTCCAGAGATGATAAAATCATGAAACCACCACCAAAAAATAATAGACAAACACATGAACATTTTGCAAAAAAATGGGAATTAATTGGATGTGTTTTCAATTTTATATGATTTTTCAAAGTTGGATAAAATGTTTGAAATAAATGAACAAATGCACATGATGAAATTGGAGGGAAAGGCAAAGATGTGATTAATTTGAAAATGCGCTACCAGAAGGGATCGAACCCTGTAGCAATTCAAATGAGCGCGCTGAAATGGAAATAAATCCAAAATGGAACCGCTGGGAATCGAAGCATGTGCCAGGCAAAACGCGGTCGTCTCATTAGTCACAGGCGTTATATCCAAACACACCGTTTAACTAAATTGATGTGGCTAGCCACATCACTGGTCCAAGCTGGCGTGGACAAGTCAAAGAACAACAGCCAATGGTAATGACAACAGTATGCATACGTAAGCGCTATCCAAAACAAATTAAAACAAATAAACGCCATGAGAAAGGATCGAACGCGCGCTATGAACATGAATGGCGCTTCCACAGTGTTTTTCCAAAAACAAACCAGCAAACCCTAAGCCTGTACAGGCGCGGCCGTGCACGGTGGAAACCACCGTCTTCTTCATGAAGACGTTGGAGGAACAGTGTGAACATCCAAAAAAAATTCCAGATTCCACTAAAATTTATATCAACGGAAAGCTCTTGCTACGTACATTACAGATCGAGCATTAACTAAGGCTAATTCATCATGTATCAAGAGAATCGATCAAAAACATTTTGACATTTAGAACTTCAATTCACCATATCTCAGCCAATACTCAACCATTTCACATGAAATTTTCATCATCATGCTCAGCAATCAAAGCTCTACAACATTATGCACATAAAATCAGCAATTAAGAGACTCGAAAAACCTACCTCTTGAAGAGCAGTCGCTGAAATCTGTGGATTCAAGGCTTGGCAAGTATCCAGCTCTACTCCTGAGATGATGCTATGAAGCTTTATGAATGAATTGAGGCTTGGAGATGCTTTGATCTAGCTCAAAAGTCAGTTTCCATTGCTATGTTCTTGAGCTTCATATGCTTGATTTCCACTCGAATCTTTCAAACCAAAGCTTGATCTGCACTAAATGAGGATCAGAGAACAAGAATATGCAAGAAAATCACTAGCTTATGTGAAGAAAATTCGAATTTGGATTTGAAGAAAATTTTGGAGGGAAGAGAAATTTAGATCTAGAATTCATGAAGAAGAACTGAAACTCTGTTATGCTTTGGCTTATATATGGTCTCTTAATCACATCCAAATTAGAATTAAGCATGGTTTAATTGAGATTAGTGAAAATGGGGTGTGTGACCAAAATTGGGAAATTGGAGGTGCCATGCAAATGCATACGTGAACAGTACCAAATGGGAGCTCAAATTCACTTAAAATCACCTCATACACATGTTGGCAATGGTATTTTGTTCATATGATGCACCAAATTCAAATTTCAAAATTTCCCTCCAAAATAGGCATGAATGAGCAAATGATTATGTGATGAAATTTCATGCAATGTGATGAATGATTTGGAAAATACATGTCATGAGAAACAAAATGCAAAAAGAGGCACTAAATTTGGAGTTATGAGTCAAAAGTTATGGCCTTTTGAAGTTCCATGCACATTTGGCAATGATTTGATCATATCTCCTCAACCATTCATTAGATGCTCATGATCTTTGACTTTTTGGAAATGGGAGAGAGAGATCTTCAACTTTCTTGTTGGACAAAAATCCATTTGAAGCTTCTTTGTTGTTGGAAAGTTGAGTTTAAGTTGGTCCAAAAACTTTCCATTTTTGGAAACTTGAAATTATAGGTCACTTTCCATTTTGGGAAAATTTTGACTTAACCTCAAAATCTTCAACGTAAATGTTTGACCTGATGAATAAGCATTGTTGGAACATGAATGGGATAAAGAAATTCAATTTCCACACTCAAAAACCACAATTGACTTTCAGTTGACTGGCATAGGCCCTTAGATGACCTGAAAATGTTTTGATGAACTTGGGCCTCAACCACCTGGGGAATTGGCTCCAAAATGAACCTCTAGCTCATATAAGCTCAAAATAATGATCACATGATCCATATCTCAATGGAAAACCTCATCTCCTGCACAAAGGATTCACTTGAATTGCCTTGACCTATTGACAGCTTAAGCTGCAAGACAAATGTTAGATGACATATTTTTGTACTTTTTGGTTAGTGATTAAACAAGAAAAGCAATGATATACAAATGCAAGCAATGCTTGGTGATCCAAAATCACTCTCAAGAAATATCCCACCCACAGGGAAGGAAGCAAGGTGTCCAATGATCCTTGAGGTTTATGCAATGCTATGCTATGATGCCATGAGGGATCTTAGGGACAAAATTGGGGTCTTACAGATGCCCCTATTTAAGGTCATTCTAGCCGGAGAAATGAAGGTTAAAATCTTCGTCTCGACGCGGTAGAATGGGCTTAAATAATAACAAAGAGACAAATTTTGGCCCCTAAGAGACCTCATGATGCAAATGTATGAATGCAAAACAAACAAGCTCTATGGAGAATATAGGTCCACAAAGAAGAAAATCAGAAGAAAAGTCAAATCCGCAGGAATTATGCACTTCCTAATGGAACAGAGACTCAAACGGGACTCTTATGGGGATAAGAAAAAGAAAAGAATGCGTGAGCAGGACACGACTTGAAACTGGAGACTTTACTGGGGAGTAAAAGACAGACACTGGGAAAAAGATTTCCAAAGGGAAACACATCCGATGGAAAGACTCAAGCTAACTTAAAGATGCATGTATTGGGGAAAACGCCAATACAGCAAGACTATCCACAAAGGATACTTCGGATAAAAATCCGGACTCAGGCTGGGGAAAGATTCACACAGAACCTCCCTGCCGGGGGAAATTGCATATATTGGGGAAAACGCCAATACAGCAAAAGGGTGAAGTCACAACAGAAACTCCGCTGGGGAGTGTCTAACAAAGACTCTCCAGAGGAAGCAAAAGGGTGAGGTGTTACCGGTTACTGGGTAACAAGCTCAGGAAGAATGAATATCTAAGACCGGTGAAAGGGTGAGAGATATCAATCAACTAAAAACATCTGAGGAGGACCTAAAAAAGGTATATCAACTCAGGAAAATCTGACTTCGCAGGGGACCAAGGTCATAATAGGGAGTAGAAAGGAAGGAACACCAGGGATACCGGTTACTGGGTATATAATAGGTGACCAACCGAAGCGTGAATTGGGGTTTACTTCCAAAACACTCATCATCCAAAAGGAGGGCTTGAAAAAATCAAATTGACTTACAGGATGGACATTCGACTCCACAACGGGAAAATGAATCTTACTCAACTAGGGAAAGACAAAAGGCTTCAACCAAAGAGCGCATGAGATATATTATCCATTACCGTCAGAACGTGGATAGTATGCTCGCATGGAAGGAATACCAGGGATACCGGTTACTGGGTATATAATAGGTGGTCGACCGAAAACGTGAATTGGTTTTTACTGCCAAAACACTCATCATCCTGAAGAGAGCAAAAACGCAAACTTGTTAAAGGATGGATATTCGATTCTACAAAGAATACGAATCTTACTCCACTGGAGAAACAATCAAAAGATTTTGACCAAGGAGTGCATGAGATATATTATCTATTACCGTCAGAACATAGATAATACACTCGCATGGAAGGAACACCAGGGATACCGGTTACTGGGTATATAATAGGTGACCTACCGAAAAGAGAAACAATCGTTACCAACAACAACAGGATAGACGAAAGATAACTCGCTGGGGATAAATTGCAAGCATACGACAATTATCCAGGAGACATATCACCGGTTACTGGGAGATACGCTCAAAAAAAGGACAGAAATGAATATTCGATTCCGCAAAGGGAACACAAATCTTACTCGACTAGGGAAACACAACAGGCTTCGACTGAAGAGTGCATGAGATATATTATCCATTACCGTCAGAACGTGGATAATACACTCGCATAGAAGATTATCCACAACCGGTTACTGGGTTAATAAAGGATAAATCGACCGAAAAGAAAAGCATCGGGATACCAAAACTAGGTATATAATGATGACAGATCAAAGGGAGCAACAATCATTACCAACAAAAGGGTAGATGAAAGAGGACTCACTGGGGATGCATTGATAAAAATCAATGATCCGGGGAACATATCACTGGAAAACGGTGAAAGGACCCGTTGAGGATTAAATTGCTAGCATACGGCAATTATCCACAAGAAGGAGGGAAAAGACCCGTTGGGGATACAATTGCTTACTCAGAGCAATTACCTAGAAGAGGATGGGGAAAGATCAACATCAAATACTGGATATTGATAACCACCAAAAGGGGATTACATCTGCCGAATACTGGGTAGAAAACCACGGACGAGTAACCGGCATCGGTTAGGATGAACAACAAGGTTAACTCTGCACAGGGGAGAAAATAGGATTTACAACTACCGAATACTGGGTAGAAGACCAAAGACTCAACTGAGGATAAGGCGAATGATTGCCGGTTACTGAGCAATTATCCGTCTATCCCACAGGAAAGCACAGACTCCGATAGGGAGAAAACAACAACATACGATTTATAACTACCGAATACGGGGTAGAAGACCACAAAATCCGCCATCAACCAGGATGAACCACAAAGGTTACCTCTGCTAGGGGATACAAGTAGAAGCCACAACACTGATGAGGATAAAAAGGTAGGGTTTACAACTACCGAATACTGGGTAGAAGACCAAAGCCTCTGCGTGGGGAGCGAACGGATCACAACTCCGCACGGGAAAAACAAATAGGGTTTATAACTACCAGTTACTGGGCAGAAAACCACAAACTCTGCTGAAGAGCAAGAAAATAGGATTTACAACTACCGAATACTGGGTAACAAACCACCGACTCTTGCTGAGGAACAAAAGGTTCACAAATACCAATCTCTGGGTAAACAACCACAGATTCCGCAAAGAGGGAAAAAGGTATATAGGATTTACAACTACCGGTTACTGGGTAGAAAACCACAAAGGTTAGGACTTATAACTACCGGTTACTGGGTAGAAGCCAAAAATTCCGCTGAGGATAAAGTGAATGATTTCCGGTTACTGAGCAATTATCCATTTATTCCACAGGGAAGCACAAGAGACAGTTGCGAAAAGGCCAATTAAGGATCAAACCAAAAAGGCAAACTGAATCAAGACTCATCCTAATGAGGATATAACTCAAAAGTGAAAACCCATCCCAAAGTGTTGGGAGGAAACCGAAACAACCGTCATCCACGAGGATATAACTCAGTGGGGAACTGCAGAAGGAATGACAGACACTTTCTGCTTAAGGGGCTGACTCTATATTGAGATTAGACACCCAAAATCTGCTTGGGGAGATCTACTGGAGAGATCTATATCACCAATAGCAGGAGACCACAAACAAAAGATATATGGCAAAAAATGTAACATGAATATCTGAATGTTATGTTTATGCATGAATATGCTTGATTTATGTTTGATGAATGCTTGACAAAACAGACATATCTAACACAAACAGGTCCAGGAACCAAACGCCCGGTACTACACCACAAGAGAGAAAGCCAGGATCACCGGAGAACAAACAATTCTGACGGGATCAGGGAAACAAGGATCATCTACAAGGATGGATCATCAGTCTCAACTGGGAAAGAGGAGCTCACTGCACCGGCAAAAACTGCCACAAAAGTAACTCCAAACAACTCCACTAGGGGAAACCCACTAAGGGAGAAATGATCACACAAGTAGATCCTGCCATACAAGCAAATCTACTGGGGATCAAAGATATCAGGAAATCACCAAATCTCTGCAAGGAGGAAGGCCTCAAGAGATTTCCGGAGGGATCGTCAGTCACAACCGGAGAAAAGAGTTTAATGTACATGCAGAAACGCCGCAACAGCAACTCACGCTAGGGATCAGAGATGCCAGGAAGCAACCAGATCTCTGATGGGGATAAGTAGCATATATGAAGTTCATCATACCAACAACTCCGCTGGGGATCTATCCGAGGAAATGACGAAGTACTGGGATGTCAACCCATCAACTACCGAATTTTCCAAAGAAAATCACCCATGCTGGGGAGAGAATAATGCTGGAGAAGAAAGTTGAAGTCTTCAACAAGCACTATGAATGAGGAGGAGTCATAATAAAGGCTCTGCTCAACAAAAATCCATTCGGGAGAAATCCCAACAAACACCCTGCTCGGGGGAAAAATCTCAACAGAAGCTCTGCTTGGGGAGAAACCCCAACAACAATCTGGAGAAAGAGGATACAGCCATGCCAGGAATATGAACACAAGTCTTACCCTGTTGGAAATCATGCCACCCTTGGGAGAGCACTGTGTAGCGGTGTATTCGTCGCTATATGATTTATTGATTAAACCATAAGCAAAGCATACAATGAATCGAGTCGCCACCGCACTTTTATTTATCCAAAGGACTGGCAAAAAAGCGAACAAAAGCCTAAGAAGTTTTACACATAGAAAACTAATGAAAAGATCAGAGAGTCTGGGTAAGGGGTAAATTACGCAATGGGAAGGTGTTAGGCACCCACTACGTCCTAGGTACTCCTAGGGAGCCCTTTTCACACTTGTTGTATAAAAATATTTATTTGTTTATGACATATTGTGCAAACACGAATGGGATGATGAGAAAAGAATGTACAAGTTAGTTATTTTTGTGTTCGAACGGATGAACCCGTTGCCTACGTACCTTCCATCAAAGGTAAGGATCAAAACGCCGTAGTTCGGCTAAAAGATTTCCAAAAGTTAGTGGATTCAATTATAAACACAAGCCTTAAGGTCTTACGTTATCCACGGGAGAAAACTCAACCTTATACAAACAACGAGTCCACCATGTGAGAAAAGCTTCAACTTGCTAGTGAGGGGTTAACCCTATAATAAGCAAGGAAGACTTACAATTCAATCAACTAAGGACAAATAGGTGAGGTTAATATCAACCAACTAGGATAAATCAAACCTATGGCTAATGTATGAAAACTTAACAAGAATGGACAAAGCCACAAAACAATTGAATGGGTGAAGTTAATTGATTATGATTATTCACAAAAGGAGGGTCAAAGTATGATTAAGATTGATTCAAAAGAAGTATTATGAAATGGAGTTTGAAAAGTCAAGGACTTAGGGTCCAGGTTTCTAATTTGAAAGCATGAAGATGTTTGCACAATATTTATCTCAAGTTTTGAAAGCAATGTGTGAAAAGGTTTAGGACAAAGAGGGATGAATGGATGAAGATGGAGTGTAAAACTTCTTAGAAGGTTCACCTCTTGAAATCATATAGAATATGACTCAAGTGTGTCCTTTGGAATAGGTAATGAGTAATAATAAACAGGCAAAGCAAAGAAAGAAAGTCAACGAAAGCGGATACCGGATGCCAATCACTGGACTTATACCAATCTCCTAAAATAAAACTGGATATCAGAGGCCACTCTATGGACTTATACCAATCTCCTCAACAAAGAAATAAAAAATGGATACCGGATGCCAATCTATCTGGGCTTATACCAATCTCCAACAAAAACAAAGCAAACGCTTGGATGTCAGATGCCAATCTATCTGGGCTTACTCTATCCTCCAACATATGATCATAGGAAAACAAATGCCAAATTACATGGACTTACAATTGCATCCTCACATATAACAAACAAATGCATCAAGCAAAAAGAAAATGAGTGGCCAATGAAATGGTCTTATACTCAATTCCATATCATAGGAACAATGGCCAATGAATGGTCTTACAATTGTCCTCAATGGGCAAACAACAAAGATATGTCACAAAGAAAAATGAAATGATCATGCACTAATGAGCAATTAATGACGATAAATGCACAAAGCATGCAAGCAGACATGTACAAATGAACTAAGTAATCAATCAACCAAAGTCATTCAGCACACTCTATAACCAAACAATGAGGCTCATACAAAGGGTAGGCACTGAAGCCAACTGGAATAGGGTTAATGGTGCTCTTAACCTTGACATTGAGAGCCAAGGTGAAGCAGATGAAAGGATATGAGGGGTGTGCCTCATGCTCTTATCCCTGGTCAGGGAGAGCTTCAAATGATAGAAGGTGCGGGAGTTCAGAAAGTAGGAACTCTCTCCACAGATTATTGACTCGATTGATTTTGGGCTTTTACTCACTATGCATCAACACATGTGGTGTGAGCAAGGTGAGTGACACACAGAATAGTAGGAGATAGGTTACATATCTCTTGGATTCTACCAATTGCCTTATTTAAAGGACTTTTCCTGCTTGGGACAAAAGTAAACAAGCACAAACATCGCCTCTTAAGGAGGACTTCAGACAGTTGCCTGGCCAAGTAACAGGCCAGGTCTTCCAGACTACATGAAGACAAGAGATTCTACCTCAATGCAAATGCTATCAAGGAAAGAAATGCAAGTTCTCAAAGAACTAATAGCAACTAATGGTACCTGAAATCAATCAAATAAAATCAGTATACAACTCAAATTCAAAACCAATATAAGATAAGGATCAACAGTCAACACAATCAGTCAAATGTGTAATGCACAAAGCTCAAAGCATATGAGCTAAGCATCCTACAAAACAAACAAGTTAGTTCATGATAATCAATCAAACTCAATCAACTTGCATTAATCTCCTTAAAGCATTTGCTTCTTAACCTGAAAAACCAAACTCAAACATGAGCAACAAGACCACTAGGACAAGCCTAGGGTCAAAAGGAGATAAAAAGTCCAAAACAGCAAGTGAAAGCTATCCAAAATCAAGTTCAAACAATTAAGAAACAAACCCAAGTGGTTTCATATTCATATCATTCATCATTATCATTCCACAAACAAATTAGGTCAAAGCATGTCATATAGAACCTCAAAGAAGTCAACAGAAAGACTCCACTCAAATCCAGTCACAAACATTTCAATAAATCCTCAAATAATTCATGATCAAACATCATCCATAACATGATAAGCATACCAAATTTCAGCTCATTTGGATCAAGGGAAGTAGGTCAATGAAAATCAGAAAGTCAAAGCAAGTTCAAGCAAACTCATACAAAGCATCAAAACATGCACCAACTTCAATTAATCATATAACAGTGATAAAACAAGATAATTGAATGGGACCAAAACCATGACAAACTTTAAGATGTCTATAATGCACATGCCAAATTTTAGATCCATCCAATAATGCATGAGGATTTCACAAATCAAATGAAATCATGTATCACAAAATATCAACAAATGACCAAACAGGGGAGAAAATTCCAATCAAATAGGAAATGCCATCAATAATTCCAGACAAATTCACATGTATTCTCAACATCCATAAGCATATTCATGCAAAAATCCAGACCATTTTGAGTTCAATAAGCATGGTAATTAAAATCATGAAGTTGGACATGAATGGTGTGACACAAATTGTCACACCCCTATTCAAAAAATCATATCTCATCAACCAGCAATGATAAAATCACAAACTCTACACCAAAATGACCATGAACATGTCTAGTTTGAGCACAAAAAATTTGAGAGGCATTGGATTAAGTATCATCATTTCATAAGCAAAATTATAAAGCATACACAACATGGACACACATGAACAAACCCTAGGCATTTTTCAAATCTACACGTGCAAAAAATCTGGAAAAATCACCATAATAAACTAGAGATCATGAGGAGCATTTCACAAAAAATTCCATATTATTTGGACAAATATTGGAAGAGTTATGGATTTTCTAAAGCCATCATACCAAATGAAATAAAAAAAGAAAATGAAAATGATTTAAAAAGAATTAAAACACGGCGATGGCAATTTTGTAATTATCTGGTCCCTTAAGTGAAACGCCGCGTTTCACTTAAGGACGTGTCATCCAGGGATTGGTTTCATGGCCAAAAACACGGGAAACATGCAAGGAACGGGTTTGGAAGATCAAATGCGAATTTCTGGGTTGGAAATTAGGGTTTATGAGCAATGTTTAAGTGTTCTTCAACGAAATTTCCAGCAAGAACTTTTTGCAACCAAAATCAAAAAACGACATATCAATGTGTTCATCTCACAGAGTACATCAACATTCCAAACTTTAAATTCAACAACCAAACTTTAAATCCATATTTCTCTTTTAATACTTAACCAAAATCAAAACTACAACATTCAGTGAACTCAGCATGGCAAGATCTTTACAAAGCACAACATGATTTCAAGAATAAAGAGGTTCGAAAGTTTACCTGATTTGAAGAGCAAAGATGAAACCGTGGTTTTTTGGCCTTAGAATGCAGAAACAGCAGCTCAATGATGTTTGTATTGATGAATGGAGGTAGGATTTGGAGCTCAGCTTGCACGATTTAGCTCAAACAAGTAGCTGCCATGAGTGAAGCTTCAATGCAACAGTGCTATTCCTTGCTTTACAGTTGTGATCCTAAGCTTGCAAAGGCTTCCAAAAGGATAGTGAATGATGGACCAATGCACAGAAGCACGAATTCTTTGACAATTTTCAGCAAAAATTCCAAGTGAAGAATGAGAGTTTTTTGAGAGAAAAAGAAATTCAGATCTGATTTGTGAGTTGTGGCTAGGGTTTGCAGTCTGAAAATGTGCAATATATACTCTGATTAACAATGCCTAAGCTTGGTTAGTGGAATGGTAATTGAATTTAGCTTAATGAAGTGTTTTGGTCAATTGGTGAAATCCACTCATGTTGCATGTGCATGGCATGCTACAGTGCGAAAATGGGCCTAAACAATCTCCAAATATGGTTTTTGATCAGATGTAATTGGTAGAAAGTGTAGGCAAGGCTTAATTTGAAAGTCCATTTTTCACCCCTCTCTTTTTAAATTCAATGCACTTGAAAAAGGCCATTTTGATTGGATGATTTTTGATGAAATGTGATGAAGGATTTGGATAGAGCATATCAAATGTGACTTGTAGCAAAAAACCTAACTCAATTTGGCCAAATGGTTTGGAAGTTATCTCACTTTGAAGTTCAAAAATTCTTGAGAATGATTTGATCATAACTTGCGAACCACACATGAGAAATGAGTGTTCTTGGACTTTTTGGAAATGGGAGAACAAGATCTTCAACTTTCATGTTGGACAAAAATTCATTTGAGGCTTGTATGATGAAGTAATTTTGAGGTGAAGAACTTTCCATTTTTGGCAAATTCCAGTTACAGGTCAACTTACTATTTCTGGAAACTTTTCATCTGACCTCAGATTCTTCACTTTGGATGTTTGACATGTTATATGAGGCTTATATGGACATGGATGAGACCTCTCAAACCAATTCCCACCATCAAATCACTGATTAAATGCACAGTTGACCACAGTTGACTTTGCTAGGGTTTTGGTTGACTGAACCATGTTCTGATGAATTCCAAGCCCCTACCACTTGAGATCTTGATTCAAGATGATGTCACAACTTGAAATTCTAGTTATCAGACTTTGGATGTCACACTGGTTGTTATGACATCCAATTCTGCACAGACAGGGATTATGCAGAACTTAACAGTAAGTGCAGTAAATAACACAAGTAATTGTTCACCCAGTTCAGTCCAACATGACCTACATCTGGGGGCTACCAAGCCAGGGAGGAAATCCACTATTAGTAGTATCAATTCAAAGCTAAACCCACCCGTTTACAACTTATCACTTAATCCCTACCCAATGCAATTTCAATCTTAACCTAAGATCAGAGTTCCTACTCACTCCCCCTCAATCACCTCAGTGATTACTATCTTTAAACAATATTAAAGACAAGTTGAAGTCACACTTCAAACAACTCTTGATTGTGCTCCACAGCTTTAATCAAGATACACAACACTCACGCTTAAAAGCTTTGAGCGACACAACACTTACAACTCAATGAACACCCTATGCCACAACAATCATCTACTTGATAATGGCTTGGCTTACAAGATACGTCTAATACAAGACTCACAAAAATACAGCAGTGAAGTATGATGGACACACAAAATCTTCACGCCTCAAAATCCCTGAAACTGAATGAAGGAACGCCTTCCTTTTATATTGCAGTATCCTGGGCTTTTGCACCTGTATTCTCCTGAATTTAAGGTCATGTGAGTTCCCATAAATTCAACATTTAGGTTACTAACAAATAGGCTATTTGTTAGGTTCATTGAATGTAGCTTGGTTGTTGATTTCCTGGATTTTCTCTCAGTTGTTGAATCCCTGAAGAATAGCCTGAGAAAAAGATGAAACAGAAAACTGAACAACCTACAATATAGCATATGCTGTCAGGCATGAATGTCACGAAATTCAGCTTGACATCAAGGTCCATATGCTGAGTCTGTTTTTCCAGAAAACAGACTGTACAGTTTTGCTGACCTGTACATGATCAAAATGACCATACTACAGTAACAGCTTACATTAATAAATGTCAAAGTGTCCAACTTAACATTTACACATTTGGCCTTAAGTTAGTTCTGTTATTCTCTTGAAGAACAAACTAAGTTACATGCTGACGTATAGCAGAACACCACTCTGTCTAATGTTCAGTAGCTGCTGTCAATGATGAATGTCATAACATCCAGTTTGACATTCAGTCAGTAGGCCTTATGCCAGGTCTGGTCTTTCCTTGATAACCAGACAGGAAATCAATACTAAGTTCTAACAGAACACCTGCTGTTCTATTCCTTAGTATCTGTTGACAGGTATGAATGTCACAGCATCCAGTTTGACATTCAATAAATCCTGTGTTAGCTAGTCCTGCAGTAACTACAATGTAGTCACACATACATGTCATGACATCAGTCAAGACATTAGTATCCATCTAGTGTTTTACCATATAATGCAGCCAATTAAACACCTACAAACTCCCCCTTTGGCAAATTTTTGGCTAAAACACTTTGATCCCCATAACAGAGTTCATAGCAGCGGAATCACACACCTAGCAGGAAATAATACTAGCTAATACACTCAGAGTGGCAGCACACTCACACACATGGAAGTTAAATAAAAACTTCACACACAATTGCTGCAGGGGAGGAATCTGTGGTCCTGAGAGTCTGTTGTAGAGACCCATGAGTGTCTGTTGTAGAGACACCCACTCTGTTTGTTCAGGGGTTACTCCCCCTTTTTGTCAAAAATGTTGCCAAAGCCAACAACATAACCAGAGAATAACGACAGAGTTACAGACTTGGTTTTACTTCACAGTTTTAACCAAGTTACCATCCACTTGATCTTGCTTCACAGCTTTGATCAAGTAATCACCCACTTTCTGCTTTACAGTAGGTACCACCATATCAGATGCCATGATGTTGTTTCTGACATCCAGAACCACTCCTGCATGAACAGCATCCTTGAACTCCTGCAGATACATTGGCCTTCTCACAGTAGGGTGTCTCCTTACCCTCTTGTATCCACCCTTGTTGCAAGTGGCATAGCTATGATCTGTTGACCAATCATAGCCTAGTACAAATTGTTTAATAGGCAGAGATATTAAACAATTTATCCCAACCATCAGTGGTTGCTATAAGGTCTCAGAGAGACATATTCCCAGTTTGCTCCTTAAGTTTTCAAACTGAGTAGCATCCAGAGCCTTTGTAAATATGTCAGCCAGTTGAAGATCCGTGGCTACATGTTCCAAAGTGATCACCTTGTCTTCCACCAGATCTCTGATGAAGTGGTGCCTAATGTCAATATGTTTGGTCCTGCTGTGCTGGATGGGATTCTTGGAGATATTGATGGCACTGAGATTATCACAGAACAATGTCATGACATTTTGAGTGACATTGTACTCAGTGAGCATCTGTTTCATCCAAACCAGTTGGGAAAAACTGCTTCCAACTGCTATGTATTCAGCCTCTGCCGTGGACAGAGAGACACAGTTCTGCTTCTTGCTGAACCAAGATATGAGGTTGTCTCCTAAGAAGAAGCATCCACCTGATGTGCTTTTTCTGTCATCAGCACTCCCAGCCCAGTCTGCATCACAATACCCAGATAGGACAGGCTCAGACTCATGTGAGTACAGCATCCCATAGTCACATGTCCCATTGATGTACTTGAGAATCCGTTTGACTTGATTCAAGTGGCTCACCTTAGGCTCTGCTTGATATCTGGCACACACTCCAACTGCATAAGAAATGTCAGGTCTACTTGCAGTTAGGTACAGCAGACTACCTATCATGCTTCTATACAAGCATTGATCAACACTAGGCCCTCCATCATCTTTGGTCAACTTCAGATGAGTGGGAGCAGGAGTCCTCTTGTGCCTAGCATTATCCATACCAAACTTCTTAACTATGTTCTTGGCATACTTGCTTTGGGAGAGAAACATAGAGTCCTCCATTTGGTTTACTTGCATTCCAAGGAAATAGGTCAGTTCTCCCACTAGACTCATTTCAAACTCAGACTGCATCTGGTGAACAAATTTTTGAACCATTTGTTCTGACATTCCACCAAAGACTATATCATCAACATAGATTTGAGCTATCATGATTTTGCCTTCTTCATCCTTCACAAACAGGGTTTTATCTATGCCACCCTTTCTGTATCCATTTGAGGTCAGAAATTCGGTTAACCTTTCATACCATGCTCTAGGTGCTTGTTTCAACCCATACAAGGCTTTCCTCAACTTGTATACATGCTCGGCTTGGTTAGGATCACAGAACCCTTTAGGTTGTTCCAGATAGACTTCCTCATTCAGGTAGCCATTCAAGAATGCACTCTTCACATCCATTTGGAATAGCTTAAACTTCAGGATGCATGCTACCCCCAAGAGCAATCTGATGGACTCAAGCCTAGCCACAGGAGCAAATGTCTCATCAAAATCTACCCCTTCAACTTGAGTATATCCTTGAGCTACTACTCTTGCTTTATTCCTAGTAATTACTCCTTTCTCATCATATTTGTTTTTGTAGATCCACTTGGTACCAATGATGTTGGTCCCTTCAGGTCTTGGAACTAGCTCCCAGACTTCATTCCTTTTGAACTGCTCAAGTTCCTCTTGCATGGCAGTGATCCAGTATTCATCAGTCAGGGCTTCCTTCACATTCTTTGGTTCAACCTTGGATACAAAGCAGGAATTTGAGTTTATTCCTCTTGACCTGGTAGTTACACCACTGGTGGGATCCCCTATGATAAGATCCTTAGGGTGGTCTTTCTGAATTCTGATAGATGGCACTTTGGTGGTTGCATCTACTTCACATTCAAGAGGAGGTTCCTGTACTTCTTCAGACTTGACTGGTCTGTCAGTTGAACTGTCAAGGAATGTTTCAACATCCTCCATGACATCGGTTCCTTCCTCTTTATCGTCCACAATGACATTTATGGATTCCATCAAGACATTGGTCCTGTAGTTAAACACTCTTTAGGCTCTGCTGTTCGTGGAGTATCCCAGAAATATACCTTCATCACTTTTGGGATCTAGCTTCCTTCTCTGTTCACAATCTGTGAGAATGTAGCATTTACTTCCAAAGATATGAAAGTACTTCACAGTGGGTTTTCTGCCTTTCCATATTTCATATAGAGTGGAGGAGGTTCCTTTTCTCAAGGTGACTCTGTTGTGAACATAGCATACGGTATTCATTGCTTCAGCCCAGAAGTGCATGGGGAGCTTCTTTGCATGAATCATTGCTCTGGCAGATTCTTGAATAGTTCTATTTTTTCTTTCAACTATTCCATTCTGCTGAGGAGTTATAGGGGAGGAGAACTCATGACTTATTCCTTCAGACGAGCAAAACTCATCAAACTTGGAATTCTTGAACTCCAAACCATGATCACTTCTAATCCGGACCACACAACTGTCCTTTTCCCTTTGAAGTCTTATGCACAGGTCTTTGAAGACATCAAATGTATCTGACTTCTCTCTGATGAAGCTTATCCACGTGTATCTGGAATGGTCATCCACCACCACGTATGCATATTTCTTCCCACCAAGACTTTCAACCTGCATAGGTCCCATTAGGTCCATGTGCAGCAGTTCCAGAACTCTGGAGGTTGTGGGATGTCCCAGCTTCGGATGTGACATCTTGGTTTGCTTGCCCACCTGGCATTCTCCACAGACTCTTCCTTCATCAATCAGGAGCTTTGAAATTCCTCTGACAGCTTCCTTGGATATAATCTTCTTCATTCCCCGTAAGTGGAGATGTCTAAGACGTCTATGCCACAACTTCACATCCTGTTCTTCCTTGGCTGAGGAGCATGTTGTGGAAAAGTTAGAGACTTCAGGTTCCCACAGGTAGCAGTTATCTTTGGACCTGGTTCCTCTCATAACTTCCTGATTGTCACCATTTGTCACAATGCATAGCTCCTTAGTAAACTGAACATGAAACCCTTGATCACACAGCTGACTTATGCTGATGAGGTTTGCAGTTAGTCCTCTTACTAACAACACATTATTCAGTTTTGGCACTCCAGAACAGTCCAGTTTGCCCACACCTTTTATTTTTCCTTTGGCACCATCACCAAAGGTCACATAGCTGGTAGTGTGAGGTTGAATATCTACCAGTAGATTTTCCATACCAGTCATGTGTCTTGAGCATCCACTGTCAAAGTACCAGTCTTCTCTGGTAGAAGCCCTTAGAGCAGTGTGTGCTATCCTAGCATACCATTGTTGCTTCTTAATGGAACCATAGCGCTTATGTGTTTTATGCTTAGGCTTAACATGCAAGGCTTGGTTAGGGAAACCATGAATCCAGTAGCAAAAGGCTTTTATATGACCAAGCCTACCACAGTGGTGACACCTCCACTCCTGGTATTTCCTCTTCTGATGATCATTCAACCTAGTTCCTCGATGTTGAGACATTGGCTTTGACTTCCGCTTGAACTTCTGAACTTTAGCCTTTGGGCGTTTGTGTTCAGTTGAGGATCTTTTCCCAAATCCAAGGTCAGATTTGGTTCCAGACTGCTGTCCCACCTTTAGAATCTCTTCCAAGGTGTCAGTTCCCTTATTGATCATTCTGATGGATTTAGTCATCTGATTCAGCTTGGAGGTCAGCATGGTTATCTCACCATTTAGACCCTCTATGACAGACAGTTGCATCTGTCTCTCATCTTCCAGTTCCTTGATGAGTTTCTTTTGCTTTTCTCCTTGTGCACGCACTTCTGCACTGGTGGAACACAGCTTCTTATAGGCTGCAGCAAGTTCATCAAAGGTCAGTTCATCTGCACTTGAGTCATCTTCAGAGGCACAAACACTGGTTAGTGCAGTGACATGTTTGGCAGATTCTCCTTCAGATTCACTTTCAGAGTCTCCTTCAGACCATGTGATAGCTAACCCCTTATTTTGCAATTTTAGGTGAGTAGGGCATTCAGCTCTGACGTGTCCATACCCTTCACAACCATGACACTGGATTCCCTTGCCGTGATTGAACTTCTCATCAGAAGTTGATCTTTTCTTAATGTCAGACGGGATGTTCTTGACATTGGGTCTACCTCTTTGATCAATCTTCTTCACGAACTTGTTGAACTGTCTCCCAAGCATGGCTAAGGCTTCTGATATACTTTCATCACCTCCAGTATATCCTGCTTCTGACTCCTCTTCAGCATTAGATACAAAAGCTATGCTTTTGTTCTTCTTCTCAGCATACTCACCCAAGCCCATTTCAAAGGTTTGGAGGGAACCAATGAGCTCATCCACATTCATGTTGCAGATGTCCTGCGCCTCCTCTATGGCTGTGACCTTCATAGCAAATCTCTTAGGCAAGGACCTGAGAATCTTTCTTACAAGTTTCTCTTCAGCCATTTTCTCACCTAGTCCACCAGAGGTGTTTGCAATTTCAAGAATATTCATGTGAAAGTCATGAATAGTCTCATCCTCTTTCATCCTCAGATTTTCAAACTTGGTGGTCAGCATCTGAAGTTTGGACATCTTCACCTTGGAAGTACCTTCATGAGTTACCTTGAGGGTATCCCAAACTTCCTTAGCTAGTTCACAGTGGTGTACCAGCCTGAAGATGTTCTTGCTGATTCCATTGAACAATGCATTCAAGGCCTTGGAATTTCCAAGAGCTAATGCCTCTTGCTCCTTGTCCCACTCTTCTTCAGGAATCTTCACACTGACTCCATCTTCACCTGTCCTCATTGGATGTTCCCATCCTTTGTTGACAGCTCTCCAGACTTTGCTGTCTAGAGACCTTAAGAAGGCTATCATACGAGGCTTCCAGTCATCATAATTAGAGCCATCCAACATGGGTGGTCTGTTTAAGTGTCCTAAATCCTTGTCCATGGTACTAGAAAGTAACTTCCCTAGATCTCACCCAGAAATTCACAGGCAGGGTGCCTGCTCTGATGCCAATTGAAATTCTAGTTATCAGACTTTGGATGTCACACTGGTTGTTATGACATCCAATTCTGCACAGACAGGGATTATGCAGAACTTAACAGTAAGTGCAGTAAATAACACAAGTAATTGTTCACCCAGTTCAGTCCAACATGACCTACATCTGGGGGCTACCAAGCCAGGGAGGATATCCACTATTAGTAGTATCAATTCAAAGCTAAACTCACCCGTTTACAACTTATCACTTAATCCCTACCCAATGCAATTTCAATCTTAACCTAAGATCAGAGTTCCTACTCACTCCCCCTCAATCACCTCAGTGATTACTATCTATAAACAATATTAAAGACAAGTTGAAGTCACACTTCAAACAACTCTTGATTGTGCTTCACAGCTTTAATCAAGATACACAACACTCACGCTTAAAAGCTTTGAGCGACACAACACTTACAACTCAATGAACACCCTATGCCACAACAATCATCTACTTGATAATGGCTTGGCTTACAAGATACGTCTAATACAAGACTCACAAAAATACAGCAGTGAAGTATGATGGACACACAAAATCTTCACGCCTCAAAATCCCTGAAACTGAATGAAGGAATGCCTTCCTTTTATATTGCAGTATCCTGGGCTTTTGCACCTGTATTCTCCTGAATTTAAGGTCACGCGAGTTCCCATAAATTCAACATTTAGGTTACTAACAAATAGGCTATTTGTTAGGTTCGTTGAATGTAGCTTGGTTGTTGATTTCCTGGATTTTCTCTCAGTTGTTGAATCCCTGAAGAATAACCTGAGAAAAAGCTGAAACAGAAAACTGAACAACCTACAATATAGCATATGTTGTCAGGCATGAATGTCACGACATTCAGCTTGACATCAAGGTCCATATGCTGAGTCTGTTTTTTCAGAAAACAGACTGTACAATTTTGCTGACCTGTACATGATCAAAATGACCATACTACAGTAACAGCTTACATTAATAAATGTCAAAGTGTCCAACTTAACATTTACACATTTGGCCTTAAGTTAGTTCTGTTATTCTCTTCAAGAACAAACTAAGTTACATGCTGACGTATAGCAGAACACCACTTTGTCTAATGTTCAGTAGCTGCTGTCAATGATGAATGTCATAACATCCAGTTTGACATTCAGTCAGTAGGCCTTATGCCAGGTCTGGTCTTTCCTTGATAACCAGACTGGAAATAAATACTAAGTTCTAACAGAACACCTGCTGTTCTATTCCTTAGTATCTGTTGACAGGTATGAATGTCACAGCATCAAGTTTGACATTCAATAAATCCTGTGTTATCTAGTCCTGCAGTCACTACAATGTAGTCACACATACATGTCATGACATCAGTCAAGACATTAGTACCCATCTAGTGTTTTACCATATAATGCAGCCAATTAAACACCTACACAACTCATATGAACTCTTGATGAATGATCATGGTGCCCAAATTCTTCAAGAATGGCCACCATCCACTACTCAATGAATAATTTGACTGTTTTGCCCTAGCTTGCTTCATCTGCAAGTAACATGGTTAGATGACAATATTTTTGTACTTTTGGTTAATAGACAGATGAAAAGCAATGATATACAAATGCAATACATGCTTGGTGATCAAGAACCACACTCACAAGATAACCCACCCACTAGGAGGGAAGCAAATGTGCACAATGATCCTTGAGGCAATGATATGGTATGATATGATGCCATGAGGGATCTTAGGGACAAAATTGGGGTCTTACAGATGCCCCTATTTAAGGTCATTCTAGCCGGAGAAGTGAAGTTTAGAAATCTTCATCTCGACGCGGTAGAATGGGCTTAAATAACAGTAATGAGACAAATTTTGGTCCCTAAGAGACCTCATGATGCAAATGTATGTATGCAAAAGACACACTCTGAGGGGATACAATTCACACAGAAGAAAAGACGATCCATCAGAGTAATACACTCACCAGGAACAGAGACTCTAACAAGACTCTTGTTGGGGATACTAAAAGAAAAAGAATGCGTGAGCGGGACACGACTTCAAGTTGGGGAAAAACAAAACTGACATAGCGTGAACAAGACACGATTCTGATTAAGGTAATAACAAAAATCAGACTGGAGACCTCACTGGGGAGTGAAGGACTCACACCGGGGAAAAGAAAATTCCAAAGGCCCAAACATCCATTGGAAAGACACAAGCTGACTCCTGGGAAGAAGCAAAAGGAAACTCCACTGAGGAAGCACCACAGAATGAGGTGTTACCGGTATAAGGGCAACAAACTCAGGAAGAATGAATATCTAAGACCGGTATAAGGGTGCGAGATATCAATCAACCACACATCTGAGAAAGACCTGGAAATGGTACATAAACTCAGGAAAATCTGACTCCGCAGGGGCCCAAGGTCATAATAGGGAGCAGAAAGGAAGGAACACCAGGGATACCGAGGTATATAATAGGTGACCGACCAAAGCGTGAATTGGTATATATGCCAAAACACTCATCATCCGAAAGGAGGGCTTGAAGAAGCAAATCGACTTACAGGATGGACATTCGAATCCACAACGGGAAAACGAACCTTACTCAACTGGGGACACAAACCCAAAGAGTGCATGAGATATAATATCCATTACCAGCCGACCGTGGATAAGAAAACTCGCATGAGATATATTATCTATTACCGTCAGAACGTAGATAATAAACTCGCATGGTAAGAAACACCAGAGATACCGAAGCATATAATAGGTGATCTACCGAACACGTGAATTGGTGTATATGCCAAAACACTCATCATCCAAAACACAAACTGGTTAAAGGATGGATATTCGATTCTACAAAGAATACGAATCTTACTCGACTGGGGAAGATCAACAAAGGACTCCAACCAAAGAGCGCATGAGACATACTATTCATTACCGGCAGACCGTGAATAATATACTCGAAAGGAAAAGACACCAGAGATACCGAAGTATATAATAGGTGACTAACCAAAAAGAGAGACAATCGATACCAAGCATCCGGGTAAACGAAAGACAACTCAAAGGGATAAATTGCAAGCATCCGACAATTATCCAACAACAAAGAATATTCGATTCCGCAAAGGGAAGTACGACTCTTACTCGATCAGGGAAACACAAAAGGCTTCGACTGAAGAGTGCATGAGATATATTATTCATTACCGGCAGACCGTGAATAACATACTCGCATGGAAGATTATCCACAACCGGTTACCGGGTTAATAAAGGATAAATCAACCGAAAAGAAAGGTATCGGAATACCAAACTAGGTATATAATAATGACCAATCAAAGGGAACAACAACATTACCAACACAAGGGTGAATGAAAGGAGACCTGCTGGGGATAAATTGCAAGCATCCGGCAATTATCCACAACTGTACCACAAGGCACAAACTCCGCTGGGGAGAAAGGATCAACACCTGGGATTTACAACTACCGAATACGGGGTAGAAGACCACAAACTCAACTGGGGATAGAAATCACCACAGAGAGACACCAACTCTGTTAGGGATAAAAACCACAACAACAGAAATCCACTTACAATCAGGACGAACCACAAAGGTTATCTCCGTTAGGGGAAAAGAGATAGGACTTACAACTACCGAATACGAGGTAGTAGCCATACTCTGGTGGGGATAACTATGAATTAGGGTTTACATCTACCGAATACGGGGTAGAAAACCAAACTTGCCGAGGAATAAAAGGTATATAACCACCAATTCCGCTAAAAGGGCAAATAAAATAGGACTTACAACTACCGGTATAAGGGTAGAGGCCCAAAAAACTCCGCTGGGGAACAACCCACTGGGAAGCACAAGACAGTTGACAAATAGCCAATTCGGGAATAATCCGAAAAGACAGACTGAATCAAGACACGTCCTAATGAGGATGTAACTCAAATAGGAAAATTCGTCCCAATATATATGTTGGGAGGAAATGGAAGAAACCGTCATCCACGAGGATATATCTCAGTGGGGAACCGCAGAAGGGAAGACAACACTTTCTGCTTATGGGGCTGGCTCTATATGGAGAGATTTAACACCCGACATCTGCTAGGGGAGATCTATTGGGGATCTGCACCACCATAGCAAGGAACAATCAACAAAAGATATATGATGAGAAATGCAACATGAATATCTGAATTTTTATGAATATGCATGAATATGCGTGATTTATGTTTGAAGAATGCTGACAAAACAGACATATCTAACACAAACAGGTCCAGGAATCAAACGCCCGGTACTATACTTCCAGGGGAAAAACCAACTGGAAAGCCAATCTGCTGGAGATATATATGCCATAAAGCATAGATCTGCGGGTGCTGCTGGGGAAGCAGAGGATTAGAGATATCAGGGTACACCAAATCTCTGAATACTGGATCAGCAAACAACCCAATCAGGGTACAGAAAGTCACAACGGGCAAAACAGCCACCAAGACGAATCTGTTGGGGAACAAGAGAAAATCTCGAAGATCCACAGGGGATCTCAGCATCAACTGAGAAACAAAGAGCTTTGTAACTCCAAACAACTCCGGGGAACAACCCACTGAAGGAGAATAACATCATCCAAGTAGAATCCAACTGCATAAGCAACTCTACTGGGGAAAACGGTTGCTGGAGAAAACTGGGTCTTCAACAACACTCTACTTGCAACTATGCTGGGGAACAACCCCATCTCAAGATCTGGAGAAAGAAGATACAACCAAACCAGGAAAATGAACCAAATGTCTTACCTGTTGGAGATCATGCCACCCTTGGGAGAGCACTGAGATATTCTTGAGTATCCTTTCAACCTTATGGATGTTCACTTTGTTTAAAACAACAAATTTTGAAAAATTTGATTTGTTTAAAAACAATGATATTTTATCAATTAAAACATGCAAAACATTTGTTGAATTGAAACAACTAAGAGTGCAAATAATTGGATAAAAGCTCAAATTCATTTGATGGAATGGTAGCCTGCAAATGGCAAGACTCCATAGATCTGTACAAATTTGAAATCAGTGATATATATTGGAAGAGGGCTACATTGAACATAATGATCCTTTCTCTACCATGTTGAATCTCGATGTATTCGATGCTTCAGTTTGACGACGAATCGAGAATCCTCTAACGAAATGACAGCTGTGGAAACAGAAAGTCTTGTCAGGATGCAGTTACTTGCCAAATCCCTAATTTTTGCCTAGATTGCCCCAGAGTGGGGTACTCAATCTAGCGGGATGCAAATATTCTCTCTTTTTTTCAAGTCTCTAATTTTTGCCTGGATTACCCTTGCGGGTTCTCCACCGAGACGCTCATTTTTGCCTAAGCCGCCCTTTCGGGTTTTCAACTTAGCGAGCCATTCTGTTTTTTCATTTGCATATTTATATATATATATATATATATATATATATATATATATATATATATATATATATATATATATATATATATATTTTAGGCAAAGTATCTCTTGACTGCATCTGAATTCACAGGACGAGTGAAATCCTCCCCATCCATTGTTGTAAGCATCAAAGCACCGCCTGAAAAGGCTCTCTTAACAACATATGGACCCTCGTAGTTTGGAGTCCACTTGCCCCTGGAATCGGGCGCGAAAGACAAGACTTTCTTGAGCACGAGGTCACCTTCTCGGAACACACGCGGCTTGACCTTCTTATCGAATGCTTTCTTCATTCTCTGCTGATATAACTGACCATGACACATGGCAGTTAACCGCTTCTCTTTAATCAAATTCAATTGGTCATAACGACTCTGAATCCATTCAGCATCAGTCAACTTGGCTTCCATCAAGACTCTCATTGATGGGATCTCCACCTCTACTGGGAGAACAACCTCCATGCCGTAAACAAGAGAGAAAGGGGTTGCCCCTGTTGAAGTGCGGACAGACGTATGATATCCATGCAAAGCAAATGGCAGCATCTCATGCCAATCTTTGTACGTGACAGTCATCTTCTGGATAATCTTCTTGATATTCTTGTTAGCAGCTTCAACAACCCCATTCATCTTAGGTCTGTAGGGAGAGGAATTATGGTGTGCAATCTTGAATTCAGCGTACAACTCATCCATCATCTTGTTATTCAGATTAGATCCATTATCAGTAATGATCCTCTCTGGCACACCATAACGGCAAATCAGCTGGTTTTTGATAAACTTCACAACCACCTGCCTGGTTACATTCGCGTACGAAGCGGCTTCAACCCATTTGGTGAAGTAATCAATTGTTACGAGAATAAACCGGTGTCCGTTGGACGCTTTCGGCTCAATCATGCCGATCATGTCGATTCCCCACATAGAGAAAGGCCATGGTGATGAAATCACATTCAGAAGTGTCGGAGGAATATGAATCTTATCCGCATAAATTTGACACTTGTGACATTTCTTCACATACTCGCAACAGTCAGACTCCATTGTCAGCCAATAGTAGCCTGCTCTCAACATCTTCTTAGCCATGGCATGTCCATTGGAATGAGTACCACACGAACCCTCGTGGACCTCAGTCATCAACAGGTTTGCTTCGTGACTATCCACGCATCTGAGCAAAACCATATCAAAATTTCTCTTATACAGTACTTCACCACTGATGTAGAAACTGCCTGACAGCCTTCTTAAAGTTTTCCTATCTTTCACAGATGCCCCAGGCGGGTAGACCTGGTTCTGGAGGAAATTCTTGATATCAAAATACCAAGGTTTGTCATCTTTCACTTCTTCAATTGCAAATATGTGAGCTGGTCTATCCAAACGCATCACAATAATATTGGGGACATCGTTCCATCGTCTGACTACAATCATGGAAGCAAGCGTAGCAAGAGCATCTGCCATCCGATTATCCTCTCGAGGAATATGATAAAATTTAACTTCTGTGAAGAATATTGAAATCCTCCTTGCATAATCTCTATACGGAATGAGACCAGGTTGATTCGTTTCCCATTCACCCTTGATCTGATTAACAACCAGGGCCGAATCACCATACATATCAAGATACTTGATTCTCAAATCAATGCATTCTTCAAGTCCCATAATACAGGCTTCATACTCCGCCATATTATTCGTGCATTTGAAAGTTAGCCTTGCTGTAAACGGAATGTGCGAACCTTGGGGAGTAATAATCACTGCCCCAATTCCATTTCCATATTGATTAACAGCGCCATCAAACACCATCGTCCATCTGGAACCAGGTTCCGGACCTTCATCAAGTGTAGGCTCATCCCAATCTTTCATCTTCAAATACAGAATTTCCTCATCAGGGAAGTCATACTGAACAGATTGATGATCTTCGATGGGCTGGTGCACTAAATGGTCAGCCAAGATACTACCTTTGATAGCTTTTTGAGCTCGATACTCAATATCATACTCAGACAACAACATCTGCCAACGGGCAATCCTCCCAGTTAAAGCAGGTTTCTCGAAGATATACTTAATCGGATCCATTCTGGATATCAACCAAGTTGTATGATTTATCATGTACTGGCACAAACGCTTAGCAGCCCAAGCCAAAGCACAGCACGTCTTCTCAAGCGTAGAGTATCGAGACTCACAATCAGTAAACTTCTTACTGAGGTAGTATATAGCAAATTCCTTCTTCCCCGATTCATCTTGTTGACCGAGTACACAACCCATCGAGTCTTCAAGAACTGTCAAATACATGATCAGAGGTCTTCCTTCCACAGGCGGAGACAATATCGGAGGTTCAGACAGATATTCTTTGATACTGTCGAAAGCTTTCTGGCAATCCTCGGTCCAATCATGAGACTGATCTTTCCGGAGGAGCTTGAATATCGGCGCACATGTGGCAGTCATGTGGGATATAAACCTGGAAATGTAATTCAAGCGGCCAAGAAAACCTCGGACTTGCTTCTCAGTTTTGGGTGCAGGCATCTCTTGTATTGCTTTGACCTTTGTAGGATCAACCTCAATACCTCTTTCACTTACCACAAAACCCAACAACTTGCCGGAACGGACTCCAAATGTACATTTGTTCGGATTCAGGCGAAGTTTAAACTTCCTCAAACGCTGAAAAAGCTTCAACAAATGCTCGACATGTTCAACTTCCGTTCGGGACTTAGTAATCATATCATCAACATAGACCTCTATCTCCTTGTGCATCATATCATGAAACAAGGTAGTCATAGCTCGTTGATACGTGGCTCCGGCGTTCTTCAAACCGAAGGGCATCACTCGATAACAGAATGTTCCCCAAGGTGTGATGAATGTTGTCTTCTCCATATCCTCTAGTGCCATCTTGATTTGATTATATCCGGAAAATCCGTCCATAAACGAAAAGACTTTGAATTTGGCTGTATTGTCTACCAACATATCAATGTATGGTAGAGGAAAATCGTCTTTCGGACTAGCTTTGTTCAAATCTCTATAATCAACGCACATACGGACTTTTCCGTCCTTCTTAGGAACAGGCACGATATTGGCCACCCATTGAGGATATGTAGAAGTCACCAGAAACCCCGCATCAATTTGCTTCTGAACTTCCTCTTTGATCTTCACTGCCATATCTGGATGAGTTCTTCTGAGCTTCTGCTTCACAGGCACGCACTCAGGCTTTAAACGCAGGAAATGTTGCACAATATCTGTATCTAAACCCGGCATATCTTCATAGGACCAAGCAAAGATATCTGAATATTCTCGTAGCAAACTGATCAAATCTTCCTTGACAGACCCTTCAAGAAGTGCCCCAATCTTCACCAGGCGAACACAATCCTCAGACCCCAAGTTGACTGTTTCCAAGTCTTCGAGATGCGGCTGAATGACCTTCTCTTCGTGCTCAAGGAGACGGGTAATCTCATCAGGAATCTCCTCAACGTCATCTTCCTCTGCCTCAAATATAGGGGATTCAAAGTTGGGAGATGGTGTTGGATCATTATGTTCAATGGGTTTTAGGATCAACCTGCATAATGATTTTGGTTAATGAAAAACTTTTAGAATTTAAACAAGCAAACCATTATGCAGATGAAAAAGATTGCTTTTATTCTTGTTTTTTTTTTGTTTTTTTTTTATGGGTTTTTTGTGATCACTGATTTCATGCAAAAGCAAAAAGTGAAAACAAAAGGAAAAAAAAATGTTTAACAATGCATTAATTGAATGAAGACATCATTGTATATATGCTTTGCCTACAATGTCATCACTTCTCCTTTTGGCATGGGAGAAGGGTTTCAAACAAAGTGAACAATTACTCTGATCTATGGATGACCGTAGGAACATCTACAGCGACCCAATCGTGGCAGACACCACCAGGAATAACGAAGTTGTTCACGTCCTCTGCATCCTCTTCCAAGATAGCAGCAGCTTCCTCCTCAGGTTGATCATCATGGATGAATCCTCCACTCGTGAACAAACCTTGCTCATTAAATGCCCCAGAACAGTAGCCAATGCCAGCCCGGGATCTGTTGTCTTCAAGTTCAATCACCTTCCCTAATCCAGCAACTGCACCATATTCAATGGCCAGTTTTGCATCACGGTAGGAAGTGAATGAAGGAGACTTCTTCTCGATTGGTTCATCAATAGATAAAGCTTGGAACGGAGTTCCAACTTCATCCTCAGCGCCAATGTACGAGAAAGAAGACAGATGGCTAACCAGGAGAGCCTTTTCTCCCCCTACTACAACCAGTTTCTTATTTTTGACAAATTTCAGCTTCTGGTGTAGGGTGGATGTCACGGCGCCAGCCTCGTGAATCCATGGTCTGCCTAAGAGACAGCTATAAGATGGGTGGATATCCATTACCTGGAAGGTAACCTGGAAATCACTTGGTCCAATTTTGATTCGGAGATCAACTTCCCCAATCACGGTCTTGCACGACCCATCAAATGCCTTCACAACAACACCACTCTGCCTCATGGGAGGCCCTTGATATGACAGTCGAGAGAGTGTGGTTTTTGGCAATACATTTAGAGATGATCCAGTGTCCACCAGCACATTGGACATTGCATCAGATTTGCAATTCATGGAGATATGTAAAGCCATGTTGTGGTCTCTTCCCTCATCAGGGAGATCAGCGTCACAAAAGCTCAAAGTGTTGCAAGCGGTAATGTTTGCAACAATACTATCAAATTGCTCAATGGTGACGTCGTGATCAACATACGCCAGATCCAAGACTTTCTGCAGAGCCTCCCTATGGGGTTCTGAATTCAGCAGCAGAGAAAGAATGGAAATCTTGGATGGCGTTTGTAGAAGCTGGTCTACAATGTTGTACTCACTCTTTCTGATGAGCCTCAGCATCTCATTAGATTCTTCATCTACAATGCCACTCGGGCCAACTGATGAAACGAGAGTTTTTTGTACGGAGGAGGATGGTTTGGCAACATCACGTGCCTGGTTCTGAATATTCACAGCTGTCCCTACAGGACGCTCAACAGTATCAGAAGCAACAGCCTTAGGAGGCGCAGAAAACACACGGCCACTTCGGGTCAACCCACTTACATCAGCGATGTTGGTCACGGAAGTTGAAGGTAAAGGCACTTCTACCCCATCTTGCACAGCAACAGGGTTGTATCTAAATGGCACAGCTCGGTCGGAGGCATAGGGCACAGGGCCTGCAGGTTTAATGATCAAAGAAGGAGAAGCCTTCGGCTTGCTGCTATTGTAACAAATAACAACAGGCTCGGGCAGCTTGAACACTGGTGAAATCACATTCACTTCAGGCTCGTCTTCATCAACATTGCGATTCTGCAAAATCTCAATGGTACCCTCATCCAACAACTTTTGGAGTTCTCTTCGTACCTGATTGCAACCCAAGCAGTTAACCGAGCAGACGCGGCACTTGTCATGGTTATGCTCCATGTAGCTGTACTGACATAGCAAACGATGTAATTCAACCAACGACTGCCTAATGTGGCTTACATATCTGACCTTGTACTTCCCAAGGCATTCCTGAACCACATTAACTGATTTCCCATGCGCAGGCAATGGGTTCTTGGTGACATTCAGGCCTGAATCTTCAAAACTCAAGATTCCACATCTCATAAGGTCTTGAACCTTAGTCTTGAGTGGGTAGCAATTCTCGATGTTATGACCCGGAGCACCGGAATGGTAAACACAATGCTGATGTGGTTTATACCACCATTGTGGATTTGCAGGAATGGCCGGAGGATCCCTGGGAGAAACCAATTTCCTTTCCAACAAGGAAGGATAAAGCTCTGCATATGTCATAGGAATTGGATCGAAGCTGATGTTCTTCCTATCATAATTCAAGTTAGCTTGATTGGTTGTACTTCCACAAGGCTGGTAAGCCTGTTGCTGTGGACGATGTTGTTGCTGATATTGAGGCTGTTGATATTGTTGCTGATGCTGATACTGCTGATGTTGCTGAGCATTATCTTTAAAGACAGGTGCTAATGAGCCACCTGGTGCTGATGACCGGCACGACGTGCAGGCTTCCTCTGAACAGAGGGTCTTCTGTGCTTGGGATGGGATTGCACAGCATGTGCTTCCCTATCCTTCCTCTTAAACGCCCCATATCGTTTAGAAGAAGAGCTCTCATCTTTCGCCAATCGTCCCTCACGGACACCTTCCTCAAGACGCATCCCCATGTTCACCATCTCGGTGAAATCAGAGGGAGCGCTTGCTACCATCCGCTCATAATAGAATGAGCCAAGAGTCTTCAAAAAGATCTTGGTCATTTCTTTCTCCTCCAGCGGTGGAGTAATCTGAGCTGCCAGCTCTCGCCACCTCTGGGCGTACTCCTTGAATGTCTCCTTGTCCTTCTGCGACATGGACCTGAGTTGATCTCGGTCAGGCGCCATATCGACGTTATACTTATACTGCTTGACAAAGGCTTCGCCAAGGTCGTTGAAGGATCTGATATTGGCACTGTCTAAGCTCATGTACCATCTGAGCGCGGCACCGGACAGACTGTCTTGGAAATAATGAATCAGAAGCTGATCATTATCAGTCTGGGTAGACATCTTCCTGGCGTACATGACCAGGTGAGCGAGCGGACAGGTGTTCCCTTTATACTTTTCAAAGTCAGGTACTTTGAATTTAATCGGTATCTTCACACCGGGAACAAGGCACAACTCGGCAGCAGACTTGCCGAACAAACCTTTACCTCGAAGAGTCTTCAATTCCTTTCTCAGCTCGAGGAATTGGTCGTTCATGGCGTCCATCTTTTCATAAACGTCCGGGCCCTCAGACGGCTCGGAGTGATAGATGGTGTCGTCTACCCTTGGCATGGTATGCACGATAGGAGGAGCGGCAACAGGGACCGGGCTAGATACCGGCATATGAGCAAAAGTTGGAGCAGGCCGATCAGGCATAAAACCTGGAGGCATTCCCCAAGGGAACCCGGCTGGCATAGCGTTGGGAACTTGATGAGCACTGACTGGCACAGTCGAAGCGACGACCTCTGAGATGACCGTCCTCTGGGTAGGAGTTGCAGGAGGTTGAGCAGGTTGATTTTGAGCAGCGAGGAGTTGCTCCATCAAAGCGCCAAGTCTGGCGACCTCTTCTTTCAGTTCTCTGTTCTCTTGTTCTAGTTGCTCCATAACTCTCGCAGAATTGACTCGAGTATAATACCGGTGAGTCAGCTTGTCTTCAAAATAAATGAAGAACACAGAGTTAGGACAAGAAGACCAGAAACAAAGGGTACCTGCTTATGCAAAATGATGCATGAAATGCTTGTGCAGATGCTTCGTTTATTTTCAAGGAACCCTTAGGGTATTATTTGCAATATTTTGAATAGTTGAAGCATTTTAATTTCTCACGGAAAATATTTCATTCAATATATCGAGACAAAGAAGTACAACATTTTTTGATCATTACAAAGAGAAAAGGGAAATAAACATCCTATGGATCCCTAGAAGCTCGGGATGGTGGAAGACGAGAAGTACACAGCTTCTTGATCTCTCTCTCATAGGCCGCTTCCATGTCCGCTTTCTCCTTTGCAAGTCGATCATACCTCCTCTTCCAGAATTTGGAAGACTGAGGAAGCAAAGAGGTCCAAGTGTCGTTCGGATCGTCGATCACTCGATGCTCGAGGAACTCAATCATAGCGTCCTTCTCCTTAAGCTGCTGAAGCAATTCTTCTCTTTCACGGATCCAAGCACGTGAAAGGTCTTCTTCTCTCAACTCCTCTACACGTTGGGTAGGGAGGATTGAAGGCCCAGCCACATCCAACGGTGTAGGTCTCGGATGATCATATGGCATCAAGTACACGGCAGCTCTCTGTCTGACCCAAGAGGTGTATGGCTCCAAAGCAATGCAGTTCTTTGGACCCAACTCGTTCCTACTCTTCTTGTGAATACTGCGCCAAGCACGGACAAATCTGGCTTTCAGGCCTTGGGGATCTTTACCCTCCTGGAAGAACACACCTTCTAACAGAATGTTATGAGGTTTATCCTTCAGGGGGAACCCAAGCTGACGTCGTGCGAGTATGGGATTGTAGCTGATCCCACCACATGTGCCAAGAAGAGGCACATTAGGGAATTCACCATAATAGTCAATGATCTGGACGGTATCATACACGCGATCATACCAAGTGATATCATCATTAGTGAGAGACATAAGTCTCTGAGACCACCGTAGACATCCCTTGTTCTCCTTGAAAGCAACTGTCTGCGGCAAGTGCGAAATAAACAACTTGTATAGTAAAGGTAGACAGCAGACAATAACTCCTCCACCCTTTGCGTTCCTCAGATGCAAAGAGACATAGGCATCGCCCAACAAAGTCGGAACGGGATTAAGAACTGAGAAGATCCTAATGGCGTTCATGTCCACGAACTTGTCGAAGTTGGGAAACAACACCAATCCATAGATGAGCAGCACAAACAAAGCCTCAAAGGCATCCTCACTCATGGCCTTCCCATAAAAGGTAGCTTGAGCAATGAGGAACTCAGAAGGAAAACCCTGAATTCCGCCTTTGGTAGTCAAATTAGCCCTAATCAAATCTTCATCTATGTGCAACAAGTTGGCAATCTCTCGAGCAGTCGGAATACTCTCTAGGCCACTGAACGGCACTTGATCCAGAATCGGGATCCCAATAAGGTGAGAATACTCCTCCAAAGTTGGCAACAGCTGGAAGTCCGGAAATGAGAAGCAATGATACAGCGGATCATAAAACTGGGCTAGAGTACTCATCAACCCTTCATCAACCTGAGTAGTCAGCAGAGGTAGAAGCTTCCCATATCGAGCTTTGAAACCCAAGGGATCTAATACATAAGATGTCAGATTCCTTAACTCTTTTACATCGGGTTGTCTAAAGCTGTACTTCTTTGTATGCCTTTTTGGTCTTTCCATGTCTGAAAATTTTGCAAATAAACCCTTTTAAGTTCCTTGAAAATTTTCTTTTTTCTGATGACATGAAGTGCAGATGAATGCATGAATGCATGAATGCAACAATCACACTCAAGGATCAAGCAAGTCACACCAAACAAAGGTCATGGGAAAGCTCATTGTATCCCTAATATCAATCATCCATTTTGGTGGATTTAGGTTTTCACCTTATCGGGACCCAAGTTCCATTGATATTAACGGTACATGAACCGACTCGAACATCCTTAATATCAACCATCCGTTTTGGGGGATTTAGGTTGTATACCTGATCACCGCCCAGGTTCCATTGATATTAAGGTTGTCTGAACGACTCAACCACGAATCACGGGTTTGTTGAGAGTCACGAGCATGGAGTTTCGGTTAAGAACCACCCAAAGGGAGTGTACTAGGGTTTAAACATGCCAGACATGTTCTACTAGAGGTTCCCATAATCATCGTTCCATCTTTCGAATATTATCGGAAGAACGAATACTCGTATTCCAAAAATATTCTCAAGAGAAACTCTTATGAGTGTAGTATCGCGTAACAATCGCATCAGAACTTACATCTGAACGACCTCCGCACTATGTCCTAAAAAAAATAGGCCAAGATGGGCTTGGTAAACTACGGTCCTTGGCTTCTGCGGCACATGATTGAAAGAATAATGCCTAACCACAAATAACTTGTGTGACATTATTAATCCAACATGACCTCCACCAAGTGAATGGACTCGCAAGTCAACTGCCTAAGGAATACTCCACACCAGTCAACAAGACTATGCCATTCTCCTATCCTAGAGTGCACTCGAGTTCGGGTATAGAACTCATCTCACAGATCACCAAAGCAAACAGCAATTGTATATCAAGCAATTCAAACATTACAATCAATACAGTTATCCCAAATTGTACAAAAATATGTCAAATAACAAATAATAATATATCACACAACAAGGGTGAAAAGTAGGCAATACCACCAAGGATCTATCCCCAGCAGAGTCGCCACTTTTCTGTAGCGGTGTATTCGTCGCTATATGATTTATTGATTAAACCATAAGCAAAGCATACAATGAATCGAGTCGCCACCGCACTTTTATTTATCCAAAGGACTGGCTAAAAAGCGAACAAAAGCCTAAGAAGTTTTACACATAGAAAACTAATGAAAAGATCAGAGAGTCTGGGTAAGGGGTAAATTACGCAATGGGAAGGTGTTAGGCACCCACTACGTCCTAGGTACTCCTAGGGAGCCCTTTTCACACTTGTTGTATAAAAATATTTATTTGTTTATGACATATTGTGCAAACATGAATGGGATGATGAGAAAAGAATGTACAAGTTAGTTATTTTTGTGTTCGAACAGATGAACCCGTTGCCTACGTACCTTCCATCAAAGGTAAGGATCAAAACGCCGTAGTTCGGCTAAAAGATTTCCAAAAGTTAGTGGATTCAATTATAAACACAAGCCTTAAGGTCTTACGTTATCCACGGGAGAAAACTCAACCTTATACAAACAACGAGTCCACCATGTGAGAAAAGCTTCAACTTGCTAGTGAGGGGTTAACCCTATAATAAGCAAGGAAGACTTACAATTCAATCAACTAAGGACAAATAGGTGAGGTTAATATCAACCAACTAGGATAAATCAAACCTATGGCTATTGTATGAAAACTTAACAAGAATGGACAAAGCCACAAAACAATTGAATGGGTGAAGTTAATTGATTATGATTATTCACAAAAGGAGGGTCAAAGTATGATTAAGATTGATTCAAAAGAAGTATTATGAAATGGAGTTTGAAAAGTCAAGGACTTAGGGTCCAGGTTTCTAATTTGAAAGCATGAAGATGTTTGCACAATATTTATCTCAAGTTTTGAAAGCAATGTGTGAAAAGGTTTAGGACAAAGAGGGATGAATGGATGAAGATGGAGTGTAAAACTTCTTAGAAGGTTCACCTCTTGAAATCATATAGAAGATGACTCAAGTGTGTCCTTTGGAATAGGTAATGAGTAATAATAAACAGGCAAAGCAAAGAAAGAAAGTAAACGAAAGCGGATACCGGATGCCAATCACTGGACTTATACCAATCTCCTAAAACAAAACTGGATATCAGAGGCCACTCTATGGACTTATACCAATCTCCTCAACAAAGAAATAAAAAATGGATACCGGATGCCAATCTATCTGGGCTTATACCAATCTCCAACAAAAACAAAGCAAACGCTTGGATGTCAGATGCCAATCTATCTGGGCTTACTCTATCCTCCAACATATGATCATAGGAAAACAAATGCCAAATTACACGGACTTACAATTGCATCCTCACATATAACAAACAAATGCATCAAGCAAAAAGAAAATGAGTGGCCAATGAAATGGTCTTATACTCAATTCCATATCATAGGAACAATGGCCAATGAATGGTCTTACAATTGTCCTCAATGGGCAAACAACAAAGATATGTCACAAAGACAAATGAAATGATCAAGCACTAATGAGCAATTAATGACGATAAATGCACAAAGCATGCAAGCAGACATGTACAAATGAACTAAGTAATCAATCAACCAAAGTCATTCAGCACACTCTATAACCAAACAATGAGGCTCATACAAAGGGTAGGCACTGAAGCCAACTGGAATAGGGTTAATGGTGCTCTTAACCTTGACATTGAGAGCCAAGGTGAAGCAGATGAAAGGATATGAGGGGTGTGCCTCATGCTCTTATCCCTGGTCAGGGAGAGCTTCAAATGATAGAAGGTGCGGGAGTTCAGAAAGTAGGAACTCTCTCCACAAATTATTGACTCGATTGATTTTGGGCTTTTACTCACTATGCATCAACACATGTGGTGTGAGCAAGGTGAGTGACACACAGAATAGTAGGAGATAGGTTACATATCTCTTGGATTCTACCAATTGCCTTATTTAAAGGACTTTTCCTGCTTGGGACAAAAGTAAACAAGCACAAACATCGCCTCTTAAGGAGGACTTCAGACAGTTGCCTGGCCAAGTAACAGGCCAGGTCTTCCAGACTACATGAAGACAAGAGATTCTACCTCAATGCAAATGCTATCAAGCAAAGCAATGCAAGTTCTCAAAGAACTAATAGCAACTAATGGTACCTGAAATCAATCAAATAAAATCAGTATACAACTCAAATTCAAAACCAATATAAGATAAGGATCAACAGTCAACACAATCAATCAAATGTGCAATGCACAAAGCTCAAAGCATATGAGCTAAGCATCCTACAAAACAAACAAGTTAGTTCATGATAATCAATCAAACTCAATTAACTTGCATTAATCTCCTTAAAGCATTTGCTTCTTAACCTGAAAAACCAAACTCAAACATGAGCAACAAGACCACTAGGACAAGCCTATGGTCAAAAGGAGATAAAAAGTCCAAAACAGCACGTGAAAGCTATCCAAAATCAAGTTCAAACAATTAAGAAACAAACCCAAGTGGTTTCATATTCATATCATTCATCATTATCATTCCACAAACAAATTAGGTCAAAGCATGTCATATAGAACCTCAAAGAAGTCAACAGAAAGACTCCACTCAAATCCAGTCACAAACATTTCAATAAATCCTCAAATAATTCATGATCAAACATCATCCATAACATGATAAGCATACCAAATTTCCGCTCATTTGGATCAAGGGAAGTAGGTCAATGAAAATCATAAAGTCAAAGCAAGTTCAAGCAAACTCATACAAAGCATCAAAACATGCACCAACTTCAATTAATCATATAACAGTGATAAAACATGATAAATGAATGGGACCAACGCCATGACAAACTTTAAGATGTCTATAATGCACATGCCAAATTTTAGATCCATCCAATAATGCATGAGGATTTCACAAATCAAATGAAATCATGTATCACAAAATATCAACAAATGACCAAACAGGGGAGAAAATTCCAATCAAATAGGAAATGCCATCAATAATTCCAGAAAAGTTTACATGTATTCCCAACATCCATAAGCATATTCATGCAAAAATCCAGACCATTTTGAGTTCAATAAGCATGGTAATTAAAATCATGAAGTTGGACATGAATGGTGTGACACAAATTGTCACACCCCTATTCAAAAAATCATATCTCATCAACCAGCAATGATAAAATCACAAACTCTACACCAAAATGACCATGAACATGTCTAGTTTAAGCACAAAAAATTTGAGAGGCATTGGATTAAGTATCATCATTTCATAAGCAAAATGGTAAAGCATACACAAAATGGACACACATGAACAAACCCTAGGCATTTTTAAAATCTACATGTGCAAAAAATCTGGAAAAATCACCATAATAAACTAGAGATCATGAGGAGCATTTCACAAAAAATTCCATATTATTTGGACAAATATTGGAAGAGTTATGGATTTTCTAAAGCCAGCATACCAAATGAAATAAAAAAAGAAAATTAAAATGATTTAAAAAGAATTAAAACACGGCGATGGCAATTTTGTAATTATCTGGTCCCTTAAGTGAAACGCCGCGTTTCACTTAAGGACGTGTCATCCAGGGATTGGTTTCATGGCCAAAAACACGGGAAACATGCAAGGCACGGGTTTGGAAGATCAAATGCGAATTTCTGGGTTGGAAATTAGGGTTTATGAGCAATGTTTAAGTGTTCTTCAACGAAATTTCCAGCAAGAACTTTTTGCAACCAAAATCAAAAAACGACATATCAATGTGTTCATCTCACAGAGTACATCAACATTCCAACATTCATTAGTCCTAATTCAAACTATCATGGAAGCATCGAGCAAAATAAAATTCAACAACCAAACTTTAAATCCATATTTCTCTCTTAATACTTAACCAAAATCAAAACTACAACATTCAGTGAACTCAGCATGGCAAGATCTTTACAAAGCACAACATGATTTCAAGAATAAAGAGGTTCGAAAGTTTACCTGATTTGAAGAGCAGAGATGAAACCATGGTTTTTTGGCCTTAGAATGCAGAAACAGCAGCTCAATGATGTTTGTATTGATGAATGGAGGTAGGATTTGGAGCTCAGCTTGCACGATTTAGCTCTAACAAGTAGCTGCCATGAATGAAGCTTCAATGCAACAGTGTTATTCCTTGCTTTACAGTTGTGATCCTAAGCTTGCAAAGGCTTCCAAAAAGATAGTGAATGATGGACCAATGCACAGAAGCACGAATTCTTTGACAATTTTCAGCAAAAATTCCAAGTGAAGAATGAGAGTTTTTTGAGAGAAAAAGAAATTCAGATCTGATTTGTGAGTTGTGGCTAGGGCTTGCAGTCTGAAAATGTGCAATATATACTCTGATTAACAATGCCTAAACTTGGTTAGTGGAATGGTAATTGAATTTAGCTTAATGAAGTGTTTTGGTCAATTGGTGAAATCCACTCATGTTGCATGTGCATGGCATGCTACAGTGCGAAAATGGGCCTAAACAATCTCCAAATGTGGTTTTTGATCAGATGTAATTGGTAGAAAGTGTAGGCAAGGCTTAATTTGAAAGTCCATTTTTCACCCCTCTCTTTTTAAATTCAATGCACTTGAAAAAGGCCATTTTGATTGGATGATTTTTGATGAAATGTGTGTAATACCCCAAAATTTACCCTTCTTTTCTTCCAAAAAAAAAAAAAAAAAAAAAAAATTAAAATAAATAATTAAAATATAACAAATTATTTTGGACTTGGGTCTCCCTCATTCCAAGCCCACAAGTCCACGAAAATCAGCTATAAATATAAGAGTTTCAGTAGGGTTTCAGACACTTGGAAATTCCCTGAGAAATAGACTTGGAGTTCACGTGGAGTTTCAAACCTAGGAACTACTCTGCAGCAACCTTCGGGCAGCCCTGAGAAGTTCATTCCGCCTCACGCAAACCCTAAACGTTGCTTCGCCAATCCGGCCTTGTCTTCCAATTTTAACAGGTCTCTCATCAGGTATGCCTCTGTTCCTATTACTCTATGCCTCGGATTGAATACTGAATATATGAGGTAACCTCAGGTTTGGCCCACAGGGTTATATTTGTGTATGAATATGTGATTTATGCCTTGACTGTTTAACAATTTCGTTTCTGAGGTGAATGCCATAGGATCTGGAATCTTTAACATCGTGCAGGTACCAATGGGAAATCCAAATCCCGCAGGTGCTCGCTAGCCGCTTCGCTAGGCGAGCACGCAGCGAAGCTTCGCTAGGCTTTCGCTAGGCGAAGCAGTCGCGAATGTGACAGTATCTGCTTTTATTCTGTTTTGTTCTTACCTGTTCTTTGTGTTGCCATGGCCTTGTTATCTTTTGATTTCATCCTGTTTGCCTAACCCCTTTTGTTGAGTTTTTGTGAGGGCTCACGTATTCTCGCAGGGATACCCTCCGGAGGTTTATTCCGATTTCCCGTACTGATTGGTTTTCTTTGATGGCATCAGCTTGGGAGAATCTCAGGGTCGCTTATCCTTTAATTGCTGTAACTTCGGATCTTGATCCGTGTGGTATTTTACTTCTTCCCTTTTATTTCTACTGTTTCTTAGCTGGAAGACCTCGATAGGAGGCAATGTTTGAGCCCCTTGGTGTCATTTTTTCTATTTCAAGATATATGTTTTGTGTGATGTGATTGTTTCCCCATAGGATGCGAGGCTTCGCATAGTCTCCCGTTTGCATGCCAATTTAGGTAGCACTGTTCCTCCGCCTAGGACTTCCTTTTTGCATGCGCGTTCCTACAACGCAAACAAAACCTAAAACCCAAAGCAACACGTTTACTCCTTCTACTACAGGCGAGTAAGTCTCCAAAGGTCGAGCATCCGGTAGATTGCGTAGTAACGTTGTTCACCCCGTAACATAATCCATAATCCCGTAGTTAGTCGAACTACGGCTTGCTCTGATTCTCATTCCAGATGAGATACGTAGGCATAAGACGCGATGTCTTAGCGAGCACAATTACCCCCAACCCATAGGTCAGCCGAGCTACGAAGACTCTGATTCTCATATTCAGATGAGATACGTATGCAGTGGATGCGACATCCGCGCGAGTCATTTCTCTTAACCTTTTTAGTAAATAGCACATTAGGCAAAACCATACCCTTTAAACAGAAACCGCATAAGTGGATCCCGTAGAGTACTACGGATGCGTAGGGGTGCTAATACCTTCCCTTCGCATAACCGACTCCCGAACCCAAGATTTGGTTGCGAGACCTTGTCTTTTCTTTTCCTCTTTTCAGGTTTACTTCGAGCGTTTCCTTTCCCTCCCTTGGGATAAATAACGCACGGTGGCGACTCTCCTGTCTTTCTCTTTCGCCGGTTGTTTTTTTTCGCACACTGTATTTTTCAGGTTGCGACAGCTGGCGACTCTGCTGGGGACTTTAGAAGTTGACCTCTTGCTGGTCCATCTTCCCTAAGCGAGTCCCTCCTAGCTTGTGTATTTTCTTGTTTATTGAGTGTTCATTCTTTTGTGCAGTTACTTATTTGCCTAATTGCATTCATGTACATATGTTTGCTGTATCTGCTGCTGTTTATTTGTTTGTTGGGATGGGGTGTTCTACGAGAGATAAGCCCATTACCCAGACTTGAGTGTACACACAGGTTTTAGAGTGGATGTTCATGAGGCTTGCGTGGCATGTTGCTGCGTTAAGTCGTTCGTGAAGAACCACACCCAGACGAGGTTTCTCTTGGATATACTATGTCCTACGGATGTTCCGTAACGACATAATATTCCCCTAGAAATTGTCGACTCTGGTGACCATTTCCCGAGAACTCAGTCGAGGCCTCTCCTCCGAGACGTGATTATGTTAGCTCTGGTGGGCGCATTCTCGCTGATCAATCCGAGGACCCCGAGACTGGGAACTTGCTTTAGGATGTCCTGTTGAGGGGAGTCAGTGGAGGTCTTTTATTCCGTAATAATGCCAAACCTTCAATGGTAAACGTATTATTCGGGCTGAAGTTGACGAACTTCTGTTCTTAGAACCTACCAGTGAGGGGCGGGCTAAATTCAGGAAACCTTAACCTCCGACCAACCCGGTTTTCTGGAGCAGTGCTTTGATCTCGTATTATATTCCTCAGTGGTTTTCTCTTCAGACAGTGCAACCTGACAAATGCTCAAGCAGATACAGCAATCCTGATTGACACGCCGCTGCATTGCATTCACATCATCACATCATTTGCATTCATATCATTTAACACATGTTTATCCATTTCTAGGGGGTTTACATCTTCTTCTTGATTCCGGTCGGGGTTTTTCCTGGTTCTCTTAAGATGGATATTGGCAGAAAGAGACTCGTCGCCTACAAGTTTCCGGTGGTCTGTTTGGAGCCCATCCAACAACTGATGAAGTTAATGGATCTTGGTTCTCTAGAAGGATTCCGAGAGGATTACGGTTTAATTCTAAGTTTCGTCGCGGTTCTTTCCAAAGATCAACATGATGCTCTCTTCACACTACTGCAGTTCTATGACCCTCCATTGAGGTGCTTCACATTCCCGGATTATGTTTTGGTCCCTACTTTGGAGGAGATTGCCAGTTTTCTCAGAATTCCCATCAAGTCACAGTTGCTATTCTACAGCTCGGAGTGTCTGCCCGATCTCAGCATGGTTGCTTCAACCACATATTTGAGGGAATCAGTTTTGAAGGCTAATATGTGTCAGAAGGGAGAAGTTAACGGTTTTCATCTGAGTTTCTTATTGGGAGAAGCAAAGAAGAAGCTTGAAGATGGTGACCAGAGGGGTTTCAATGCTGTGTTGGCTCTTTGTGTGTATGGGATTGTCTTGTTCCCTAATGTCGCCAAATTTATAGACGTAGATGCCATACGCCTCTTCGTGTTGGGAAATCCAGTGTCGACCTTGCTGGGAGATTTCTTTCATTCAGTGCACCACAGGAATAAGAATAGAAAAGGAGGATTGTTGAATTGTTGTGCGCCTTTGTTTTATAAGTGGTTCAGTTCTCACCTACCCAAGTCAGGAGCATTCATTGATGTCAAGGACTCGTTGAGTTGGTCAAAGAGATTGATGGGGTTGAGAGCTGAAGATATTTCTTGGTGGTCTGACCGGAGTTTGCTTCGGGCAGATATTATTCACAGTTGTGGGAACTTCCCGAATGTTCCGTTGGTAGGAAGAAAAGGAGGAATCAACTTTAATCCTTCTCTTGCAGTTAGACAGTTTGGATATGCCTTAAGAACTCCTCCGGTGGAAAAGGATGTGGAAGAGTCTCTGTTTTTCCATTCTTCGCCTGATTTGACGGTATCCCGTAAGGCAGCTGAGGCCTGGCTCAAGGTGATCAAGAAAGGAAGAATTGTTCTTGGGAAAGGAGATTGTAGAGCTTGCCCTCAGTATGGATGGCTTCAAGGAAGAATCGAAGAGTTTGGTCTACCGTTTCCTATTGAAGAACCCTTGTATTCACCTACTCTCGAGCAGTCAGCAACGGTGAGCCGAGAGGAGTATGACAAGTTGAAGAACACCACGGAAGGACTTCAAATCGAGAACTCGGAGTTAAGGGAGAAATTGCAAGACTGTATGCATCGATTCCATGAGTCAGAATATCAGAAGGAGGAAGCCGTCAAATTGCAAGAGGAAGCCGAAAGGAAATTTGCTGTGGAGGTGAATTTCTTCAGGAAGACAGACGAAGCCTTGAGATCATCCAGTTCTGAGTTGAGGCGAGTCAAGCAGCAGTTAATGGATGCTCGTGGTAAATTAGCTGGGTGGCAAGAGCGATGGGATGCATTTTCAACTTCTCGGAAGACAAAGGAGGAAGAGACGGTGGCTGAACTGACTGGTCAGATAGAGAAATTGAAGACTTTGCTGAAGGGGAAGAACCATGAGCTGCTGTGTACCCGATCAACTAATGGTTATATCACAGATCAACTCAATGAGGCTCAAGGATATATCGAAGAACTCAAGACGCTGGCAAGTTTGAAGAAATCCAGACTTGAAGAGGTATTTGGAGAAGATGATGGGAATTACTACGGAGAACACATCAACGAACTGGATAGGATCATTCGCAAGAGGAATCTTCTTATCCGGCATTTGACAGAATCTCTAGAGCATCCTGACACGGTGGCGCTACTGGATGAAGTGAGGAACGGTCCTTATGGGTTGCATACAGGAGGCTGATTTCTGATTTGCTTGTTCCTCTCTTTACTTACTGCTTTGGTGTTATGTAGTGATGATCCACAGGCTTGTTGTGGAGATCCTCCTTTGATGTATTTTTGGCTAAGGCCCTTTCCTTGAACTCATTTGTATGATGGTTTCCCTTTATTACATCTTGATCTCAGAAGTTTATCCATGACTCGGCCTTCTTGCACTACCCACCTGATGTGAGACTGGAATCAAGGGGGTAGAATACCTTTTGGAATTGATAAACATGTCATTGCATTTACATATTCATTGTCATATCTTGCATAACAGGTACCGCTGCGGTGTTCTCATATTGTTTGGTGTTCCACTAGCAGGATAGCTGACTCAGGCATTCACCGATACGGTACCCGGAGGAATCAACAGAGAGCAATGGAAGGTGTACAAGCAGAGCTCGCTGAGATGAGGGCCCGCATGACCCAATTCATGGATGTGGTTCAAGGGGTGGCTCAGGGACAACAAGAGCTCAGGCAGATAATACAGGGGAATCCCCCTGCTCAACCAGAGACAGTGACTGATCCTCCAGCTGGAGAGGTTAACGGACCCAGTGGACCAGGGCCTATCCCGATCCCGCACGCCAACCCCGGTCAACAACCCGTTCATGATGATCAGGACGATCAGTTTCCCCCACTTCAGGAAGACTTTGGCATGGGTCATGGCGTAGACCCCATGTTCAGGAGATTGGAAGAGAGGTTGAAGGCAGTGGAAGGACAGAATCCTTTGGGAGTAGACGTTGCTGACTTAGGGCTGGTCCCAGGTGTGAGAGTGCCACCGAAATTCAAAGTCCCGGTCTTTGACAAGTACAAGGGCAACTCTTGCCCCAAGACTCACGTGCAAGCCTATTTCCGTAAAATGGTTGCATACTCTGATGACGAGAAGCTACTTATGTACTTCTTCCAGGACAGCCTAGCTGGGGCATCCTTGGAATGGTATATGAGGCTGGACAGAGCCCACATCCGTTGCTGGAGGGATTTGGCGGAGGCCTTCGTGAAGCAGTATCAGTATAATGCAGACATGGCTCCGGACAGAACTCAACTTCAGAATCTGTCTCTTAAAAGCAATGAGTGCTTCAGGGAATACGCTCAACGCTGGAGGGAGACAGCTTCCCGTGTTCAGCCCCCTATGTTAGAGAAAGAAATCGCCAACATGTTCATGAATACGTTGCCTGGACCTTATCTGGAGCGTCAGGTGGGGTGCAATGCTTCCAACTTTGCTGATGTGGTCTCTACCGGAGAGAGGGTGGAGAATTACCTGAAGACCTGCAAGATCCAAAGTGGAGGAGGATCTTCGTCAGGGGTAAAAAAGTCGTTCGTTGGAGGGCATAAGCAAAGAGAGGGGGGAGTGAATTCTTTGGCTTCCTATCAGAACAGAGGTGTTAGAAGGAATAATTTCCAGAATTATCATCAACAACCGTATGTTGCGGCTGTGACCATTCCAGCTGCAGTGCCACAACAACAACAACCACCGCAGCGTCAATTAGCTCAGTATCAACAGCAGCAACAACCGGGTAACAGACCCGCTTATCAACAGAGGCAAAGGACGATGGACCGGCGTTTCGACACTATTCCAATGTCGTACGCCCAGTTGCTTTCTAGTCTTCAACAACTACAACTTGTGCAATTGCGCACTCTGGCTCCTCCTGTTGGTAGACTTCCGGTGGGTTACGACGCCAACGCTAGGTGTAGCTTCCACTCTGGGGCACCTGGCCACAATATTGAGAACTGCAAAGCTTTTAAGCACGTAGTTCAGGATCTCATAGATTCAAAGGCCATCGACCTTGCACCAGCTCCGAATGTCGTCAACAATCCCATGCCCCAGCATGGTGGTGTGAACGTTAATTTGGTAGAGGGAGAAGCCAAGTCCGTTAAGGATGTGTTGAAGTTGAAGACTCCATTGTTGGATATCAAAGGATGCTTGCTGAAGGCCGATGTTTTCCCCGGTTGTGGGAAGGGTTGTTTGGATTGTGCCACTCAGAGTGGAGGTTGTTTGAAGCTACAGCAGGGTATCCAGGCCTTGCTCGACAAAGGTATCCTCCAGGTTGAAGATTTGTCTGTCCAAGAGTCTGTGGAAGAGGTTAAAGCGGGTGCCTCTATCTCATCCTTTAAGCAGACATAGGCCGTGGTGGATTCAGGTGTTGCTCCCGGTTGGGGGCGTCTGTTGGAATTACCAGTGAAAGAAGATAAGTTCGGGATTGGGTATCAGCCAGCTCTAACTTCTACAACTTCAACACTTCAGACACTTCAGGGGCCGATCACTTTCTCCAGTGCTGGCATCATTCAGTATGGTCAAGTCTATGCTGTCAACGAAGAAGATGGGGATAGTGACTGCGACATCGACAACTGGGTGCGTCCGAGGATCCCGGGTGAAGTCATCAACAATTGGTCTTCTGAAGAGATTATTCAAGTCACTCTTCTTGAAGAGTAATTTTCTTTGTTTATTCATGCATATCCAAGTCTTACGTTCCACCCAGGGCGTAACGACTCATTGTAGGGCCCGTCTATGTGACACTTGCATTTTTTTTATCATAAATAAAGGACGTCTTGTCGCATTCAAATATTTCGTTCCTTGTCTTTCTATTTTTTGCAGTTTTTCAAAAAAAAAAAAAAAAAAAATGGCAATGTTTTGTTTAGTTTCCACATTTTTTTTCACACTCATAAGCACATACCATCACTCATGCAGATGCACACCACCGGATCCTATTGATAACGGTTCTGCTATGGCTCGCTTCGACTTTGAAAATCCAATCTTTCAAGCTGAAGAAGAGGATGATGAAGATTGTGAACTCCCTGAAGAACTTGCCAGGTTGTTGAAACAAGAGGAAAGGGTTATTCAACCGCATCAAGAGTTTGTTGAAGTGATTAATCTCGGCACCGAAGACGCCAAGAGAGAAATCAAAATAGGGGCTGCTTTGGAAGATAATGTGAAGAAAGGGCAGATTAAATTGCTGCAAGAATACATTGACATCTTCGCCTGGTCTTATCAGGACATGCCTGGGCTGGACACAGACATCGTGGTACACCGCTTGCCTCTCAAAGAAGGTTGTCCTCCGGTCAAGCAGAAGCTCAGAAGAACAAGACCAGAGATGGCTGTCAAGATAAAGGAAGAAGTGCAAAAGCAGTTGGATGCAGGGTTTCTAGCAGTCACCAATTATCCGCCATGGGTTGCAAACATCGTCCCAGTACCTAAGAAGGATGGAAAGGTACGGATATGTGTCGACTATCGGGATCTAAACAGAGCTAGCCCTAAAGATGATTTCCCATTACCTCACATCGACGTTTTGGTGGATAATACAGCTCAGTTCTCGGTATTCTCCTTCATGGATGGCTTTTCTGGCTATAACCAAATCAAGATGGCACCAGAAGACATGGAAAAGACAACTTTCATAACCCCGTGGGGCACCTTCTGCTACAAGGTGATGCCGTTTGGTCTGAAAAATGCCGGAGCAACATATCAACGAGCTATGGTAACTCTGTTCCATGATATGATTCATCATGAAATCGAGGTTTATGTGGATGATATGATTGCCAAATCTCAGACAGAAGAAGAACATTTGGTGAATTTGCAGAAATTGTTTGAGCGTTTGAGGAAATTCAAGCTGAGGCTTAATCCGAACAAGTGTACTTTCGGGGTGAGATCGGGAAAATTGCTGGGTTTTATTGTTAGCGGAAAAGGGATTGAGGTGGATCCCGACAAAGTAAAAGCGATACAGGAAATGCCTGAGCCAAGAACAGAGAAGCAAGTCCGTAGTTTCTTAGGGAGGTTGAACTACATTGCAAGGTTCATCTCTCACCTAACAACCACGTGTGAGCCAATTTTCAAATTGCTGAGGAAAGATCAGGCTATCAGGTGGAATGAAGATTGTCAAAGGGCTTTTGAGAAGATAAAAGAGTATTTACAGAAACCTCCAATCCTTATACCTCCAATTCCTGGGAGACCTCTGATAATGTACCTATCAGTGACTGAGAACTCGATGGGGTGTGTATTGGGACAGCATGACGAGTCTGGTCGAAAAGAGCATGCCATATACTACCTTAGCAAAAAGTTTACCGACTGTGAAATCAAATATTCGCAGCTTGAGAAAACTTGCTGTGCTTTGGCCTGGGCTGCTCGCCGACTGAGGCAGTATATGTTGAACCATACTACCTTGTTGATTTCTAAGATGGATCCAGTGAAATACATATTCGAGAAGCCAGCTCTCACCGGAAGGGTCGCTCGTTGGCAAATGATTTTAACAGAGTATGATATTCAGTACACGTCGCAAAAGGCCATCAAAGGTAGTATTCTGTTAGACTACCTTGCCGAGCAGCCGATTGATGATTATGAGCCGATGAAGTTTGAATTCCCTGATGAAGACATCATGTTCCTCAAGATGAAAGACTGTGAAGAGCCAGTTGTTGGGGAGGGACCTGATCCGAACGAAAAGTGGACTTTGTTGTTTGATGGGGCTGTCAATGCTAGAGGAAGAGGAATTGGTGCCGTCATTACAACTCCGAAAGGTGCCCACATACCTTTCACCGCTCGTTTGACTTTTGAGTGCACAAATAATGAAGCTGAGTACGAGGCCTGTATCTTGGGCATTGAGCAAGCCATTGATCTGAGAATCAAGACTCTGGACATCTTCGGAGATTCAGCTCTGGTGATTAATCAAGTGAATGGTGATTGGAATACTCTCCAGCCCACTCTGGTCCCCTACAGAGATTACACGAGAAGACTGTTGACTTTCTTCACAACGGTAAAATTGTATCATATACCTCGTGATGAGAACCAGATGGCAGACGCACTTGCTACTCTATCCTCCATGATCAAGGTAATTCGTTGGAACCATGCTCCCAGGATCGATGTGATGCGCCTTGACAGGGCCGCGTATGTGTTTGCTGCTGAACTGGTAGTCGATGACAAGCCCTGGTATCACGATATCAAGTGCTTTCTGAAGAATCAAGAGTACCCTGCAGGGGCATCCAACAATGACAGAAAGACTTTGAGAAGATTGGCAGGCAGTTTCTTCTTGAACAAAGACGATGTGTTGTATAAGAGGAACTTCGACATGGTTTTGCTCAGATGTGTGGACAGACACGAGGCGGACATGTTAATGCAGGAAGTTCATGAAGGTTTCTTCGGTACTCATGCCGGTGGACATGCAATGGCTAAGAAATTGTTGAGAGCGGGTTATTATTGGATGACCATGGAATCAGATTGTTTCAAGTATGCTCGGAAGTGTCATAAATGCCAGATTTATGCTAATAAGGTGCATGTACCGCCGAATCCTCTGAATGTGATGGCTTCGCCGTGGCCGTTTGCTATGTGGGGTATTGACATGATTGGAAAGATTGAGCCGACTGCTTCCAATGGGCATCGCTTCATCCTTGTAGCCATCGACTATTTCACCAAATGGGTCGAAGCAGCGTCATTTGCGAATGTCACCAGACATGTGGTTGCCCGTTTCATCAAGAAAGAAATTATTTGTCGCTATGGGATTCCCGAAAGAATCATTACTGATAATGGTTCTAATCTCAACAACAAAATGATGAAGGAGTTGTGTCAGAACTTCAACATTCAGCATCACAATTCTTCCCCTTACCGCCCTAAGATGAACGGCGCTGTTGAGGCGGCAAATAAGAACATAAAGAAGATTGTGCAGAAGATGGTCGTTACGTACAGAGATTGGCATGAGATGCTACCCTTCGCCTTGCATGGGTACCGCACTTCAGTACGTACATCGACAGGGGCAACCCCTTACTCCCTTGTGTATGGTATGGAAGCGGTCCTACCTGTTGAAGTGGAGATTCCTTCTCTAAGAGTCCTGTTGGATGTCAAGTTAGATGAAGCTGAATGGATTCGGACAAGGTTCAATGAGTTGAGTCTTATCAAAGAGAAGCGAATGGCAGCCATTTGTCATGGGCAGTTGTATCAGAGTCGGATGAAGAGAGCTTTTGATCAGAAGGTGCGTCCTCGTTGTTTCCAAGTCGGAGATTTAGTGTTGAAAAGGATCCTTCCTCCTCAGACAGATCACAGGGGCAAGTGGACTCCTAACTATGATGGACCGTATATTGTCACCAAGGTTTTTGATGGTGGGGCCCTAATGCTTGGAACTATGGAGGGTGAAGACTTCGCTTCCCCTGTGAACTCAGACGCAGTTAAAAAATACTTCGCATAAAATAGACCCGCTGGACAGTAAAAAGAATAGTCCAGGAAAAAATGGGCATCCCGACGAACCAAGAAAATGGAAAGGTTCGGGCAAAAATTAGGGATCAAAAAATAAAAAAAAAGGATTGTACACCCGGTAAGTTGAAAACCTGAAAAGGCAACTTAGGCAAAAATGGGTATCCCGGTGGATCGAAAACCCGAAAAGGGCGATCCAGGCAAAAGTTAGGGATTAAGCGAAGGACTGCGTTCTGAGTAGCTCTGAATCCTATCTCGTGCCAATGACTGGAAATTTTTGAAGGATAGGAAACAGTCCAATCACTCTTTCAGAAAGCTGATCATCTGGAGGATCTTGAAGACGGGCAAGTCATAGCAGAATTGGAACCCAATAGAAATCCACTTCACATTGCCATTAGATTAATTTTTGTTTTATCTATTGTGCGATTACCTCTTTCCAGGGATTGCTTCTTAATGTAAATGCCTATTCAGAGGCCATTCAATCAATAAAATCATGTTATTCAGTATATCTCTGTTTTCATTTTCATTTTACTGTTTTGTTTGCGAAAATGACGTCCGAATTTTTGATAAACATTGCATCATGACACATAAGGGCTTTACAGGTACATGCTCAGTAAACATTTAAAATTGCTGTAAATTTTGAGTGCCTTGGATCGTCTATTCAGAACAGATACCCTCGGGGCATTTCTTTAAAATCCCCTTGCAGATGATCGTGAATATCTTCCCCAGAAGTCACCAACAGACTTCGGTGTCTTATCCCTGTAGAGCTAATTAGAGCGTTGGATTCTTCAATCCCCAGCAGGTTTTCACCACTGTACTTCCCCAAGCGTTTGTTTCAGGACATACACTCCCCAGTAGAGTTGACAGTGCCAGACTATATATCCCCAGCGGAGTTGACAGTGCCAGACTGTATCTTTCCAGCAGAAGTGGCTGCTCCTTAGAGTTCGATGCCAGATCGAAAGTCCCAATGCCAGATCCATGGTTTCTTTCCTTGAAGCAGAACCTCGGTACCGTATCAGTGTTTGCTCCCCCTGCTGAGTCATCTCTCACAAATCGTGGTTGCCAGAACCATTGTAGCTTTCCTCAGCAGCAGGCTTCCAATGCCATTCCTTCCCCGATCAGAGTCTCGGTATGGCCAGAACACCGCATGGCTAGTCGTCTCCCCACAGAATTCTTTGCGCTGTGCATCTCCAACAGCCTTGCCAGGGTCCAGAAGATGGTGATCATTTCCCCAGCAGATCCCCTTGCCTCGGCTTGGCATTCTACCCAGCATTTCGCATCCCTGCATGTAGAATCATATTGCATTGCATCCTTCCAAATCGCGTAGCATTTCCATTTTCATGGAGCATTACGCCATTGAAAAATTCAAACATATGCATGTAAACATAAAACATTCTCGGTATCCCAAGTGATAAGCTAGAAGTTGTTTCCAGTACTCAGACTGAAGATTGTTCATGACTTAACTTTGTGTCATTGGCCCAGGCGCCGCCTCTATTATCATTCCCTATTTCTGCCGATGCTGACAGGCATGAAGTTTTCCGGTATCCAGACCGAAGTGGCGTTCAGGCCAGTTTTCCGGTATCCAGACCGAAGTGGCGTTCAGGCCAGTTTTCCGGTATCCAGACCGAAGTGGCGTTCAGGCTAGTTTTCCGGTATCCAGACCGAAGTGGCGTTCAGGCCAGTTTTCCGGTATCCAGACCGAAGTGGCGTTCAGGCCAGTTTTCCGGTATCCAGACCGAAGTGGCGTTCAGGCTAGTTTTCCGGTATCCAGACCGAAGTGGCGTTCAGGCCAGTTTTCCGGTATCCAGACCGAAGTGGCGTTCAGGCCAGTTTTCCGGTATCCAGACCGAAGTGGCGTTCAGGCCAGTTTTCCGGTATCCAGACCGAAGTGGCGTTCAGGCCAGTTTTCCGGTATCCAGACCGAAGTGGCATTCAGGCCAGTTTTCCGATATTCAGATCGAAGTGGCGTCCAGGCCAGTGTTCCGATGTTCAGATCGAAGTCCTTTCCAGTATTCAGACTGATGAGCGGCATTCCGGCCATGGTTATTTCTGTGTTACCATTTATTTTGGTATGCAAGTTAACATTCTTTATTCAGACTGACTCTCACCGTACCAGACGGATTCTTCTTTCAAGACCACCTCTTTGCCGATTCTGACAAACATTGTTACTTCATTTCACTTCAGTGCAAATTTTTGGGCTTTTATTGTATTCAATCCCTTGACACCTCGAAAGCACGAAAGCAGCTGTCATCTTCCTTCCGGGTCTCCAGTTGATTGAATAGGGGCAGCTGTAATACCCCAAAATTTACCCTTCTTTTTTCCAAAAAAAAAAAAAAAAAAAAAAAAAAAATTAAAATAAATAATTAAAATATAACAAATTATTTTGGACTTGGGTCTCCCTCATTCCAAGCCCACAAGTCCACGAAAATCAGCTCTAAATATAAGAGTTTCAGTAGGGTTTCAGACACTTGGAAATTCCCTGAGAAATAGACTTGGAGTTCACGTGGAGTTTCAAACCTAGGAACTACTCTGCAGCAACCTTCGGGCAACCCTGAGAAGTTCATTCCGCCTCACGCAAACCCTAAACGTTGCTTCGCCAATCCGGCCTTGTCTTCCAATTTTAACAGGTCTCTCATCAGGTATGCCTCTGTTCCTATTACTCTATGCCTCGGATTGAATACTGAATATATGAGGTAACCTCAGGTTTGGCCCATAGGGTTATATTTGTGTATGAATATGTGATTTATGCCTTGACTGTTTAACAATTTCGTTTCTGAGGTGAATGCCATAGGATCTGGAATCTTTAACATCGTGTAGGTACCAATGGGAAATCCAAATCCCGCAGGTGCTCGCTAGCCGCTTCGCTAGGCGAGCACGCAGCGAAGCTTCGCTAGGCTTTCTCTAGGCGAAGCAGTCGCGAATGTGACAGTATCTGCTTTTATTCCGTTTTGTTCTAACCTGTTCTTTGTGTTGCCATGGCCTTGTTATCTTTTGATTTCATCCTGTTTGCCTAACCCCTTTTGTTGAGTTTTTGTGAGGGCTCACGTATTCTCGCAGGGATACCCTCCGGAGGTTTATTCCGATTTCCCGTACTGATTGGTTTTCTTTGATGGCATCAGCTTGGGAGAATCTTAGGGTCGCTTATCCTTTAATTGCTGTAACTTCGGATCTTGATCCGTGTGGTATTTTACTTCTTCCCTTTTATTTCTACTGTTTCTTAGCTGGAAGACCTCGATAGGAGGCAATGTTTGAGCCCCTTGGTGTCATTTTTTCTATTTCAAGATATATGTTTTGTGTGATGTGATTGTTTCCCCATAAGATGCGAGGCTTCGCATAGTCTCCCGTTTGCATGCCAATTTAGGTAGCACTGTTCCTCCGCCTAGGACTTCCTTTTTGCATGCGCGTTCCTACAACGCAAACAAAACCTAAAACCCAAAGCAACACGTTTACTCCTTCTACTACAGGCGAGTAAGTCTCCAAAGGTCGAGCATCCGGTAGATTGCGTAGTAACGTTGTTCACCCCGTAACATAATCCATAATCCCGTAGTTAGTCGAACTACGGCTTGCTCTGATTCTCATTCCAGATGAGATACGTAGGCATAAGACGCGATGTCTTAGCGAGCACAATTACCCCCAACCCATAGGTCAGCCGAGCTACGAAGACTCTGATTCTCATATTCAGATGAGATACGTATGCAGTGGATGCGACATCCGCGCGAGTCATTTCTCTTAACCTTTTTAGTAAATAGCACATTAGGCAAAACCATACCCTTTAAACAGAAACCGCATAAGTGGATCCCGTAGAGTACTACGGATGCGTAGGGGTGCTAATACCTTCCCTTCGCATAACCGACTCCCGAACCCAAGATTTGGTTTACTTCGAGCGTTTCCTTTCCCTCCCTTGGGATAAATAACGCACGGTGGCGACTCTCCTGTCTTTCTCTTTCGCCGGTTGTTTTTTTTCGCACACTGTATTTTTCAGGTTGCGACAATCTGATGAAGGATTTGGATAGAGCATATCAAATGTGACTTGTAGCAAAAAACCTCACTCAATTTGGCCAAATGGTTTGGAAGTTATCTCACTTTGAAGTTCAAAAATTCTTGAGAATGATTTGATCATAACTTGCCAACCACACATGAGAAATGAGTGTTCTTGGACTTTTTGGAAATGGGAGAACAAGATCTTCAACTTTCATGTTGGACAAAAATTCATTTAAAGCTTGTATGATGAAGTAATTTTGAGGTGAAGAACTTTCCATTTTTGGCAAATTCCAGTTACAGGTCAACTTACTATTTCTGGAAACTTTTCATCTGACCTCAGATTCTTCACTGTGGATGTTTGACATGTTATATGAGGCTTATATGGACATGGATGAGACCTCTCAAACCAATTCCCACCATCAAATCACTGATTAAATGCACAGTTGACCACAGTTGACTTTTCTAGGGTTTTGGTTGACTGAACCATGTTCTGATGAATTCCAAGCCCCTACCACTTGAGATCTTGATTCAAGATGATGTCACAACTCATATGAACTCTTGATGAATGATCATGGTGCCCAAATTCTTCAAGAATGGCCACCATCCACTGCTCAATGAATAATTTGACTGTTTTGCCCTAGCTTGCTTCATCTGCAAGTAACATGGTTAGATGACAATATTTTTGTACTTTTGGTTAATAGAAAGATGAAAAGCAATGATATACAAATGCAATACATGCTTGGTGATCAAGAACCACACTCACAAGATAACCCACCCACTAGGAGGGAAGCAAATGTGCACAATGATCCTTGAGGCAATGATATGGTATGATATGATGCCATGAGGGATCTTAGGGACAAAATTGGGGTCTTACACACTGAGAAATTCTTAAGTATCCTTTTATCATTGTGAATGTTCACTTTGTTTAAAAACAATTTTGAAATTTTTTGTTTGTTTAAAACAATGACATTTTTATCAATTAAAGCATGCAAAACATTTGTTGAATTGAAACAAATAAGAGTGCAAATAATTGGATAAAAGCTCAAATTTATTTGATGGAATGGTAGCCTGCAAATGGAAAGACTCCATAGATCTATACAAAATTTGAAATCGGTGATATATATTGGAAGAGGGCTACATTGAACATAATGACCATTTCTCAACCAATTTGAATTCGATGTATTTGAAGCTTCAGTTGACGACGACTGAGCGAGAATCTCTGACGAAAAGAAGGCTATGAAACAGAAAGTCTTGTCAGGGTGCAGTTACTTGCCAAATCCCTAATTTTTGCCTAGATTGCCCCAGGGTGAGGTACTCAATCTAGCGGGATGCAAATATCTTTTTTTTCATGTCTCTAACTTTTGCCTGGATCGCCCTTTCGGGTTTTCCACCGAGACGCTCCTTTTTGCCTAAGCCGCCCTTTCGGGTTTTCAACTTAGCGAGCTATTCTGTTTTTATTTTTAGGCAAAGTATTTCTTGACTGCATCTGAATTCACAGGACGAGTGAAATCCTCCCCATCCTTTGTTGTAAGCATCAAAGCACCGCCTGAAAAGGCTCTCTTGACAACATATGGACCTTCATAGTTTGGAGTCCACTTGCCCCTGGAATCGGGCGCGAAAGACAAGACTTTCTTGAGCACGAGGTCACCTTCTCGGAACACACGAGGCTTGACCTTCTTATCGAATGCTTTCTTCATTCTCTGCTGACACATGGCAGTCAATCGCTTCTCTTCAATCAAATTCAATTGGTCATAACGACTCTGAACCCATTCAGCATCAGTCAACTTGGCTTCCATCAAGACTCTCATTGATGGGATCTCCACCTCTACTGGGAGAACAACCTCCATGCCGTAAACAAGAGAAAAAGGGGTTGCCCTTGTTGAAGTGCGGACAGATGTACGATATCCATGCAAAGCAAATGGCAGCATCTCATGCCAATCTTTGTACGTGACTGTCATCTTCTGGATAATCGTCTTGATATTCTTATTAGTAGCTTCAACATCCCCATTCATCTTGGGTCTGTAAGGAGAGGAATTATGGTGTGCAATCTTGAACTCAGCGCACAGCTCTTCTATCATTTTGTTGTTCAAGTTAGATCCATTATCAGTAATGATCTTATCAGGAACACCATAACGGCATATCAGCTGATTCTTGACAAACTTCACGACCACCTGCCTGGTCACATTAGCATACGATGCCGCTTCAACCCATTTGGTGAAGTAGTCAATTGCTACGAGAACAAACCTATGTCCGTTGGACACTTTCGGCTCAATCATGCCAATCATGTCAATTCCCCACATAGAGAAAGGCTATGGTGAGGAAATCACATTCAGAAGTGTCGGAGGAATATGAATCTTATCCACGTAAATCTGACACTTGTGGCATTTCTTCACATATTTGCAGCAGTCAGACTCCATTGTCAGCCAATAGTAGCCTGCTCTCAGCATCTTTCTAGCCATGGCATGTCCATTGGAATGAGTACCAAATGAACCCTCATGGACTTCAGTCATCAACAGGTTTGCTTCGTGTCTATCCATGCATCTGAGCAGAACCATGTCAAAATTCCTCTTGTAACGCACTTCACCACTGAGGTAGAAACTGCCTGACAACCTTCTCAGAGTTTTCCTGTCTTTCACAGATGCCCCAGGCGGGTAGACCTGGTTCTTGAGGAAATTCTTGATATCAAATTACCAAGGCTTGTCATCTTGTACTTCTTCAACTGCAAACACGTGAGCTGGTCTATCCAAGCGCATCACGGTGATATTGGGAACTTCATTCCAATACTTGACCATAATCATTGAAGCAAGCGTGGCAAGAACATCTGCCATTCAATTATCATCTCGAGGGATATGATGAAAGTCAACTTCTGTAAAGAACGTTGAAATCTTCCTCGCATAATCTCTGTACGGAATAAGACCAGGCTGATTCGTTTCCCACTCACCCTTGATCTGATTGACAACGAGGGCCGAATCACCATACACATCGAGGTGCTTGATCCTTAGATCAATGCATTCTTCTAATCCCATGATACAGGATTCGTACTCAGCCATATTATTTGTGCATTTGAAAGTTAGCCTTGCTGTAAACGGAATATGTGTGCCCTAAGGAGTAATGATTACTGCCCCAATTCCATTTCCGTACTGATTTACAGCGCCATCAAACACCATCGTCCATTTGGAACCAGGTTCTGGACCTTCATCAAGTGTAGGCTCATCGCAATCTTTCATTTTCAAATACAGAATCTCCTCGTCTGGGAAGTCGTACTGAACTGATTGATGATCTTCAATCGGCTGATGTGCCAAGTGGTCAGCCAAGATACTACCTTTGATAGCTTTCTGAGCTCGATACTCGATATCATACTCAGATAACAACATCTGCCAACGGGCAATCCTCCCGGTTAAAGCAAGCTTCTCGAAGATATACTTGACCGGATCCATTCTGGATATTAACCAAGTTGTATGATTTATCATGTACTGTCGTAAACGCTTAGCAGCCCAAGCCAAAGCACAACACGTCTTCTCAAGCATTGAGTATCGAGACTCACAATCGGTGAACTTCTTACTCAGGTAGTATAGAGCAGATTCTTTCTTTCCCGATTCGTCTTGCTGACCAAGGACACAACCCATCGAGTCTTCAAGAACAGTGAGATACATGATCAGAGGTCTTCCTTCTACAGGCGGAGATAAGATCGGAGGTTCGGACAGATACTCTTTGATACTGTCGAAAGCTTTCTGGCAATCCTCGGTCCAATCATGGGATTGATCTTTCCGGAGGAGCTTGAATATCGGCGCACATGTGGCAGTCATGTGGGATATAAATCTGGAAATATAATTCAAGCGGCCAAGAAAACCTCGGACTTGCTTCTCAGTTTTGGGCGCAGGCATCTCTTGTATTGCTTTGACCTTTGCAGGATCAACCTCGATACCTCTCTCGCTGACAACGAAACCCAATAACTTGCCAGAACAGACTCCAAATGTACATTTGTTCGGATTCAGACGAAGCTTATACTTCCTCAAACGCTGAAAAAACTTCAACAAATGTTCAATATGTTCAACTTCCGTTGGTGACTTAGCAATCATATCATCGACATAGACCTCTATCTCCTTGTGCATCATATCATGAAACAAGGTAGTCATAGCTCGTTGATACGTGGCTCCAGCATTCTTCAAACCGAAGGGAATCACTCGGTAACAGAATGTTCCCCAAGGTGTGATGAATGTTATCTTCTCCATATCCTTGGGTTCCATCTTGATTTGATTATATCCGGAAAATCCGTCCATAAACGAAAAGACTTTGAATTTAGCTGTGTTATCTACCAACATATCAATGTGTGGTAGAGGGAAATCATCTTTCGGACTAGCTTTATTCAATCTCTGTAATCAACACACATACGGACTTTTCCGTCTTTCTTAGGCACAGCCACAATATTGGCGACCCATTGACGATATGTGGAAGTCACCAGAAACCCCGCATCAATTTGCTTTTGAACTTCCTCTTTGATCTTCACTGCCATATCTGGATGAGATCTTCTGAGCTTCAGCTTCACTGGCACACACTCAGGCTTCAGAGCCAGGAAATGTTGCACAATATCTGTATCTAGACCCGGCATGTCTTCATACAACCAAGCAAAGATATCGGAATATTCTCGTAGCAAACTGATCAACCCCTTCTTCACAGACTCTTCAAGGAGTGCCCCAATCTTCACTATCCGAACACAATCTTCAGATCCCAAGTTGACTATTTCCAGATTCTCAAGATGCGGCTGAATGATCTTCTCTTCGTGCTCAAGAAGACGGGTAATCTCATAAGGAATCCCTTCAACATCTTCTTCCTCTGCCTCGAATACAGGGAATTCAAAATTGGGAGATGGCGTTGGATCGTTATGTTCAATGGGTTTTATAATCAACCTGCATAATGATTTTGGATAATGAAAAACTTTAGAATTTAAACAAATAAATCATTATGCAGATGAAAAGATTGCTTTTATTCTTGTTTTTAGGGTTTTTTGTGATCACCAATTTCATGCAAAAAGCAAAAAGTGAAAACAAATGGAAAAACAAACATTTAACATGAATTTATTGAATGAAATATCATTGTATAAATGTTGCCAACAATGTCATCACTTCTCCTTTTGGCATGGGAGAAGGGTTTTTAAACAAAGCAAACATATTACGCTGACTTATGAATGACCGTAGGAACATCCACAGCGACCCAATTGTGGCAGATCCCACCAGGGATGACAAAATTGTCAGTATCCTCTGCATCCTCTTCCAGAATAGCAGCAACTTCCTCAGCTTGATCGACGTGGATGAAACCTCCACTCTTGAACAACCCTTTGTTGAAGACCCAAGAAGAATAGCCAATGCCAGCTCGGGACTTGTTATCTTCAAGCTCAATCATTTTTCCTAAACCAGCAACTGCACCACATTCAATGGCCAGTTTCGCATCACGATAGGAAGCAAATGAAGGAGTTTTCTTCTCAATAGGCTCAGCTACAGATAAAGCTTGGAAAGGAGTTCCAACTTCATCCTCAGCATCAATGTATGAGAAAGAAGACAAGTGGCTAACCAGGAGAGCCTTTTCTCCCCCTACCACAACCAGTTTCTTGTTCTTAACGAATTTCAGCTTCTGGTGTAGGGTGGATGTCACGACGCCAGCCTCGTGAATCCATGGTCTACCAAGGAGACAGCTATAAGATGGGTGGATATCCATAACCTGAAAGGTAACTTGGAAATCACTTGGTCTAATCTTGATTGGGAGATCAACTTCGCCAATCACGGTCTTACGCGACTCATCAAAAGCTTTCACAACAACTCCACTCTGCCTCATGGGAGGCCCTTGATATGACAATCTAGAGAGAGTGGATTTCGGCAATACATTCAAAGATGACCCAGTGTCCACCAGCACGTTGGACATGGCGTCATTATTGCAATTCATGGATATATGTAAAGCCATGTTATGGTCTCTTCCCTCCTCAGGGAGATCAGCGTCACAGAAACTCAAAGTGTTGCAAGCAGTGATGTTTGCAACAATGTTGTCAAACTGTTCAATTGTAACGTCATGATCAACATAAGCCAAGTCCAAAACTTTCTACAGAGCCTCCCTATGGGGTTCTGAATTCAGAAGCAACGATAACACGGAGATCTTGGACGGCGTTTGTAGAAGTTGGTCTACAACGTTGTACTCACTCTTCTTGATGAGCCTCAGCATCTCATCACAGTCTTCATTCACAGTGCCACTTGGGCCAACAGAAGAAGTAGGAGTCTTTTGTACAGAGGAGGGTTTAACAACAGGTGTCGGGTTCGAAGAATTAACCGCATTCCCAACCAGACGCTCAACACAGTCAGCTCTAGCCTGAGGCTTCGGAGGTGCGGAAAATATGCGACCACTACGGGTCAACCCACTGACATCAGCAATATTCACAACAGATGGAGAAGGCAACGACACTTCTTTCCCATCTTCAACAGCAACGACATTATATCGGAATGGAATTGCTTTGTCAGATGAATAAGGCATAGGGCCGGCAGGCTTGATAATCAGGGCAGGAGAAACCTTTTGCTTGCTACCATCATAACGAATGACAACAGGCTCAGGGATCCTAAACACAGGAGAAATCACATTCACCTCTGGCTCATCTTCATCAACATTTCTGTTTTGAAGAATCTCGATGGTCCCATCGTCCAGCAATTCTTGCAGATCTTTCCGCCCTTGGCGACAACCCAAACGATTGACAGAGCAGACACGACATTTGTCATGGTCGTGCTCCAGATGACTGTAATCACACAGTAGATGATGCAACTCAACAAGCGATTGTCGAATATGGCTTACATATTTGACCTTGTACTTGCCAGGGCAACCCTGGACCATGTTAACAGACTTCCCATGCTCGGGCAGTGGGTTCTTCGTAACATTAGGACCGGAGTCTTCAAAGCTCAGAATACCGCATCTCATAAGGTCTTGAACCTTAGTCTTCAACGGAAAGCAGTTTTCCACATTGTGACCCGAAGCACCGGAATGATAAACACAATGTTGATCAGGCTTATACCACCACTAAGGGTTAGCAGGTATAGCCGGAGGATCCATGGGAGTAATCAATTTCCGCTCTATCAAAGAGGGATACGGCTCTGCATATGTACAGGAATCGGATTGAAAGTGATATTCTTCCTTTCATAACTCGTACTAGCTGGATTACTGTTGCGAGGCTGGTAAGCCTGCTGTTGAGGACGATGCTGTTGCTGATACTGCTGAGATGGTTGTTGATTATGCTACTGATATTGCTGATTATCCCTGAAAACAGGTGCTATATGAGCCACCTGGTGCTGATTGCTGGCTGAACGCATAGGCTTCCTCCTCACAGAGGGTCTTCTAGGTTTAACATGGGATTGCACAGCATGTGCCTCTCCATCTTTCTTCTTTGCAAACGCCCCATATCGCTTGCTAGAAGAGCCTTCATCCTTGGTCAGCCGTCCTTCACGGACTCCTTCCTCTAGTCGCATCCCCATATTCACCATCTCGGTGAAATCAGAAGGAGCGCTAGCAATCATCCGCTCGTAATAAAATGAGCTCAAGGTCTTCAGAAATATCTTGGTCATTTCCTTCTCTTCCAGCGGAGGAGTAATCTGAGCTACCAACTCTCGCCACCTCTAGGCGTACTCTTTAAATGTATCTTTGTCCTTCTGGGACATGGCCCTGAGCTGATCCCGATCGGGAGCCATATCCACGTTGTATTTGTATTGCTTGACGAAGGCTTCGCCAAGATCATTGAAGGAATGGATGTTTGCACTGTCCAAACTCATATACCAACGCAGTGCAGCACCGGACAGACTGTCCTAGAAATAATGAATAAGCAGCTGATCATTATCCGTTTGAGTAGACATTTTCCTGGCATACATAACCAGGTGGCTGAGAGGGCAGGTGTTCCCCTTATACTTCTCAAAGTCTGGGACCTTGAATTTGACAGGTATCTTCACACCGGGAACTAAACAGAGCTCGGCTGCAGACTTGCCGAACAAATCTTTTCCTCGAATGGTCTTCAATTCCTTGCGGAGTTCAAGAAATTGGTCATTCATCGCATCCATCTTCTCATGAAAATTTGGGCCCTCAGATGGCTCAGAATGATAGATGGTGTCGTCTACCCTGGAACGGTATGCACAGCAATGACCGGGCTAGATGTCGGCATGGAAGCGAATGTTGGCGCAGGAATATCAGACATAAAGCTAGGAGACATACCCCACGGAAACCCGGCTGGCATGGCTTTTGGCACAAAATGGGCACTGACAGCTGGCAATGTCGAAGACACAACCTCAGAGATAACCGTCCTCTGGGGAGGAGTTGCAGATGTTGGAGACGGCTGATTCTGAGCAGGTAGGAAAGATTCCATCAAAGCGCTCAGTCTGGCGACATCCTCTTTGAGCTCGCGATTCTCTTGCTAAAGATGATCCATCAATCTAGAAGAGTTGGCTCTGGTGTAGTACCGATGAGTCATCTTGTCTTCAAAATAAATGAAGAGCACAGAGTTAGGCCACGGACAAGAAGACCGGAACAAACACCTGCTTATGCAAATGATGCATGCAATGCTCGTGCACATGATTTTTTTTTATTTTCGAAGGAACTTTTAGGGTATTATTTGCAAATTTTGAATATTAAGCATTTTATTCGCATATGGAAAATATCTCATCAAATATATTTGGGAAAAGAAGTACAGCATTGTTCATCATTACAAGGGAAAAGGAAAATAAACATCCTATGGATCCCTAGAAGCTCGGGATGCCGGAAGATAAGCTGCACGAAGCCTCTTAACCTCTCTCTCATATGCTGCTTCCATATCCACTTTGTTTTTGGCGAGTCTATCATACCTCCTTTTCCAGAACTTGGAAGACTGAGGAAGTAGAGAAGTCCATGCATCGTTCGGATCGTCGATCACCTGATGCTCGAGGAACTCGATCAGAGCGTGTTTCTCCTTAAGTTGTTGAAGCAACTCTTCTCTTTCACGGATCCAGGCACGTGAAAGGTCTTCGTCTCTCAACTCCTCTATGCCTTGGTTAGGGAGGGTTGAAGGCCCAGCCACAACCAAAGGTGTAGGTCTCGGATAATCATAAGGCATGAGATACTCGGATGCGCTCTGCCTCACCCAAGTAGTATACGGCTCCAAAGCAATGCAGTTCTTCGGACCTAACTCACTTCTACCCTTCTTGTGAATCTTGCGCCAAGCGCGGACCATCCTGGCTTTCAGGCCTTGGGGATCTTTACCCTCCTGAAAGAACACACCTTCTAACAGAATGTTATTAGGTTTATCCTTTAGGGGGAACCCAAGTTGACGACGTGCTAAGATAGGGTTGTAGCTAATCCCACCACATGTACCAAGAAGAGGCACATTGGAGAATTCACCACAAGAATCAATAATCTGCACAGTGTCATATACACGATCATACCAAGAGATATCATCATTAGTGAGAGAGATGAGTCTCATAGACCACCGTAGACATCCCTTGTTCTCCTTGAAAGCGACCGTCTGCGGTAAGTGAGAAATAAACCACTTATACAACAGAGGCAAACAGCACACAATAGCGCCACCACCCTTTGCATTCCTCAGGTGCAAAGAGACATAGGTATCACCCAACAGAGTCGGAACGGGATTAAGAACAGAGAAGATCCTAATAGCATTCACATCCACAAATTTTTCGATGTTGGGGAACAATACCAATCCATAGATGAGAAGCACAAATATGGCTTCAAAGGCATCCTCACTCATGGCCTTCCCATAAACGGTAGCTTGAGCGACGAGGAACTCAGAAGGAAGACCTTGAATTCCACCTTTGGTAGTCATATGAGCTTTAACCAAGGATTCATCTATGTGCAACAAGTCTGCGATCTCTCGAGAAGTAGGAATACTCTCCAAGCCACTGAACGACACCTGATCCAGAATCGGAATACCCATAAGATGAGCATACTCCTCAAGGGTAGGCAATAGCTGAAAGTCTGGAAAAGTGAAGCAGTGATACAGAGGATCATAGAACTGGACCAAAGTACCCATCAACCCTTCGTCAACCTGAGTAGTCAACAGAGGCAGAAGCTTCCCATAACGAGCTTTGAAACCCAAGGGATCTAATACATAAGATGTCAGATTCCTTAACTCTTTCAGATCGGGCTGTCTGAAGCTGTACTTCTTTGTATGTCTTTTTGGTCTTTCCATATCTGAAAATTTTGCAAATAAACCCCTTAAGTTCCTTGAAAATTTTCTTTTTCTGATGATATGGATGCAGATGAATGCAGGAATGCATGAATGCAACAATCACACTCAAGGATCAAGCAAAGCACACCAGCCAAAGGTCATGGGATAGCTCGTATTATCCTTAATATCAATCATCCATTTTGGTGGATTATAGTTTACACCTTATCGACACCCAAGTTCCATTGATATTAACGATATACGAACGGTTCAACCATCCTTAATATCAATCATCCATTTTGGTGGATTATGGTTTACACCTTATCAACACCCATGTTCCATTGATATTAACGATATACGAACGGTTCAACCATCCTTAATATCAATCATCCATTTTGGTGGATTATTGTTTACACCTTATCAACACCCAAGTTCCATTGATATTAAGGAGGTGTGAACGGATCAACCATGAATCACGGGTTTGTTGTGAGTCACGAGCATGGAGTCTCGGTTAAGAACCACCCAAAGGGAGTATACTATGGTTTAAACCTGCCGAACATGTTCTACCAGAGGTTCCCATAGTCATCATCCCATCTTTCGAATATTATCGGAGGAACGAATACTCGTATTCCAAAAATATTCTCAAGAGAGACTCTTATGAGTGTAGTATCGCGTAACAATCGCATCAAATCTGACATTTGAACGACTTCCGCACTATGTCCTAAAAATAGGCCAAGATGGGCTTGGTAAACTAAGGTCCTTGGCTTCTACGGCACATATTGGAAAGATAATGCCTAACCACAAATGACTTGTGTGACATCATTAGTCCAACATGACCTCCATCGAGTGAATGGGCTCGCAAGTCAACTTGCTAAGGAATGACTCCACACAAGTCGACGAGACTATGTCATTCTCCTATCATAAGGTGCACTCGAGTTCGGGTATAGAACTCATCTCACAGAGATCACCAAAGCAAGCAAGCAATTGATATATCAAGCAAATCAAGCATTACAAGTAATACAGTAATCCCAAATTGTACAAAAATATGTCATAAACAAATATAACACAACAACTGTGAAAAGTAGGCAAACCCACTAGGAAATTTATCTCCCCAGTAGAGTCGCCACTTTTCTGTAGCGGTGTATTCGTCACTTTATGATTTATTGACTAAATCAAAAGCAAAACATACAAAGATAGAGTCGCCACCGCACTTCTATTTATCCAAAGGAATGGCTAGAAAGCGAACAAAAGCCTAAGAAGTTTTACACAAAGAAAACTAATAAAAGGTCAGAGATCTGGGTAAGGGGGTAATTATGTTGTGGGAAGGTGTTAGGCACCCACAACATCCTAGGTACTCCTAGGGAACCTCTTTTCACGACTTGTTGTAAAATTATTTGTTTATGAAATATTTTGTACAAACATTGATTGAAGGGATGAGAGAAGAATATACAATTTTTATTATTTTTGTGATTGAATGGATGAACCCATTGCCTACGTACCTTTTCATGAAAGATAAGGATTAAAACGTCGTAGTTCGGCTAAAAGATTTCCAAAAAGTGAGTGGATTGATTTTAAACAAAAGCCTTAAGGTCTTTCATTATCAACGGGAGAAAACTCAACCTGAACCAACAATCCACCATGTGAGAACAGCTTCAACACGCTAGTGAGGGATTAACCCTATAATAGGCATGGAAGTCTTACAATTCAATCACTAAGGATGTGGTGAGATTTACATCAACCATTATGATAATTCAGATCTATGACTAATGCATGAAAACTTGATTAAGAAGTGGACAAGAGTCACAAAAACAATTGAATGAGTTGAAATTAATCAATTAGAGTATTCACAAAAATGGTCAAAGTTGACATTAGATTCAATTCAGAAGAAGTATTGTGAAAATGAAGTTTGAAAATCAAAGGCTTAAGGCCTAAGTTTCTAGTTTTGAAAACAAGTGAAAATGTTTGCACAAAGTTTTCTGGTTTCGGGTTAAAGATGAAAACAAGGTTCAAGGTTAAGCACAAAAGGGTTAAGGGACCAAGCCACACGCAGGATCGTTTTCTCAAAATCATAGAAATGATTCAAGTAAGTTCCTTTGGAATTAGGCAACACAAGGCAAAAGCAAATAAGCAAGCTCGAGGAACAACAAAACTGGAAATGGATTGCAAATAAATGGTCTTACATCCAACTCCGGAAACAAATGGGAAACAGAGTGCCAATAAATGGTCTTACGTCCAACTCCACAAAGCAACATGGGAAACAGATAGCCAATCAATGGTCTTACATCTAACTCCACAAAAGAAACAAAACAGGAAACAGATAGCCAATCAATGGTCTTACACCTGACTCCACGAAGAAACAAAACAGGAAACAGATAGCCAATCAATGGTCTTACACCTGACTCCACAAAGAAACAAACACAGGAAACAGATAGCCAATCAATGGTCTTACACCTGACTCCTCAAAACAAAACAATATAGGAAATGGAGTGCCAATCAATGGTCTTATATCCAGCTCCATAAAATAAAACAAATAGGAAACAGATAGCCAATCAATGGTCTTACATCTGACTCCACAAAAGAAATAAAACAGGAAATGGAGTGTCAATCAATGGTCTTATATCCAGCTCCCCAAAAGGAACAGGAAACAGATAGCCAATCAATGGTCTTACATCTGACTCCTCAAAAGAAAACACATTACAAATGCAAAGCAAACATATGAATGATGCACAAACAAACAATCAATTATCACATGCTATACACAACCTAGAGGCTCATACAAGGCTGGGCTTTAGTCAAGGGGTCATATCAACCTCGACAAACAAGCCAGATATGTAAGGGTGTTTAGGCTCTTAACCACTGACATTGACCGTCAGGGTGAGCAGATGGAATGGGAGATGAGGGTTAGACGTCATAGCTCTTAACCCTGGCCGGGGTGAGCTTGAATCAAAGAAGGTGTCGGAGTCCAAAATGAGGAACTCTATTCCACAATGACTGACTATATATACAAGATTTTGGGTATTTATTCAAAATACGTCAGCACCTAGTGCGAGCAAGATGAAAGACTCAACTGAATAGCAAGGGATGGATTGCACATCCCTTCTATCTGTCAATGCCTCTTCACTTAGGAGGTCTTAATATGTAACCATGCCTCATTGAGGTCTTTAGCACAAAATTAAACAATCAAGAACATGGCCTCTTAAGGAGGGCTTCAGACAGGTGCCTGCCAAAGATAGCAGGTCTTCCAGACTACATCGAGTTAAAGAGATTACCTAAGTGGTATGCCAACCACAAGCAAAGCAAAGCAACTCAAGTAATGAGTTAAAGTTACTAAAGTACCTGTAAGAAAATCAAACAAGTCAATATTCACATTCAGACAAACTAAACAGACAGTCAACAGTCAGATAACCAATATACACAATGTAAGTCAACAACTCAAGTGAGTTAGCCACCCAAGCACCTACAACACAATCAACATTAGTTAAACAAAGCAAATTGTATCTCAATTCATGAGATCAACATCATCCATTAGCACTAATTGCATGAACCAGAAAAGCAAAGCTCAAATTGTAAGTTCAAACCCCTAGGGCAAAGCCTAGGGTCAAAAGTGAGGCAAAAAGTCAAAGCAGAAGCTAAAATTCAACATGAATCACATTTAATCAAGTAAGAACATGTCCTAAAAAGGACCAAGTCAAAAGCATCAAGCAAAGTCATGTAGTGAGCAAGAGAAGACAAAGGCAACTTCAAGGTACACAAATGATCATCAAGAAACAAAATTCCATATTAAAACAGAAATGACTCAAACAATTCTGGAAATTTTTATGTGCATACAACATGTCAAACACAATCTTCATGCCAAAAATTATGATCAACTGAGCTCAATTGACATAGAAATGAAAATGCACAAGTATGACATCAAATTGTGTGACACACATTATCACACCATACAATCATGTGTTTAAAACAGAAATGAAAAATGATAAAAATACACAACCAAGCCTCAAAGGTCAAGCAACATATTGGGAATCATCATGTAAAATTTCATGGCAATTGGATCATTATTTAACATTTCACAATAGAAAGAATGAAGCAATGTCACATTTGCACACATGATCAATCAACCAATCACAATTCAAATTCCAGAGATGATAAAATCATGAAACCACCACCAAAAAATAATACACAAACACATGAACATTTTGCAAAAAATGGGAATTAAATGGATGTGTTTTCAATTTTATATGATTTTTCAAATTTGGATAAAATGTCTGAAATAAATGAACAAATGCACATGATGAAATTGGAGGGAAAGGCAAAGATGTGATTAATTTGAAAATGCGTTACCAGAAGGGATCGAACCCTGTAGCAATTCAAATGAGCGTGCTGAAATGGAAATAAATCCAAAACGGAACCGCTGGGAATCGAAGCATGTGCCAGGAAAAACGCGGTCGTCTCATTAGTCACAGGCGTTATATCCAAACGCACCGTTTAACTAAACTGATGTGGCTAGCCACATCACTGGTCCAAGCTGGCGTGGACAAGTCAAAGAACAACAGCCAATGGTAATGACAGCAGTATGCATACGTAAGCGCTAGCCAAAACAAATTAAAACAAATAAGCGCCATGAGAAAGGATCGAACGCGTGCTTTGAACATGAATGGCGCTTCCACAGTGTTTTTCCAGAAACGAACCAGCAAACCCTAAGCCTGTACAGGCGCGGCCGTGCATGGTGGAAACCACCATCTTCTTCATGAAGACGGTGGAGGAATAGTGTGAACATCCAAAAAAAATTCCAGATTCCACTAAAATTTATATCAACGGAAAGCTCTTGCTATGTACATTACAGATCGAGCATTAACTAAGGCTAATTCATCATGTATCAAGAGAATCGATCAAATTTTTTTTGACATTTAGAACTTCAATTCACCATATCTCAGCCAATACTCAACCATTTCACATGAAAATTTCATCAGCATGCTCAGCAATCAAAGCTCTATAACATTATGCACATAAAATCAGCAATTAAGAGACTCGAAAAACCTACCTCTTGAAGAGCAGTCGCTGAAATCTGTGGATTCAAGGCTTGGCAAGTATCCAGATCTACTCCTGAGATGATGTTATGAAGCTTTATGAATGAATTGAGGCTTGGAGATGCTTGGATCTATCTCAAAAGTCAGTTTCCATTGCTATGTTCTTGAGCTTCATATGCTTGATTTCCACTCGAATCCTTCAAACCAAAACTTGATCTGCACTAAATCAGGATCAGAGAACAAGAATATACAAGAAAATCACTAGCTTATGTGAAAAAAATTCGATTTGGATTTGAAGAAAATTTTGGAGGGAATAGAAATTTAGATCTAGAATTCATGAAGAAGAACTGAAATTCTGTTATGCTTTGGCTTATATATGGTCTCTTAATCACATCCAAATTAGAATTAAGCATGGTTTAATTGAGATTAGTGAAAATGGGGTATGTGACCAAAATTGGGAAATTGGAGGTGCCATGCAAATGCATACGTGAACAGTACCAAATGGGAGCTCAAATTCACTTAAAATCACCTCATGCACATGTTGGCAATGGTATTTTGTTCATATGATGCACCAAATTCAAATTTCAAAATTTCCCTCCAAAATAGGCATGAATGAGCAAATGATTATGTGATGAAATTTCATGCAATGTGATGAATGATTTGGAAAATACATGTCATGAGAAACAAAATTCAAAAAGAGGCACTAAATTTGGTGTTATGAGTCAAAAGTTATGGCCTTTTGAAGTTCCATGCACATTTGGCAATGATTGGATCATATCTCCTCAACCATTCATCAGATGCTCATAATCTTGGACTTTTTGGAAATGGGAGAGAGATATCTTCAACTATCATGTTGGACAAAAATCCATTTGAAGCTTCTTTGTTGTTGGAAAGTTGAGTTTAAGTTGGTCCAAAAACTTTCCATTTTTGGAAACTTGAAATTATAGGTCACTTTCCATTTTGGGAAACTTTTGACTTGACCTCAAAATATTCAATGTAAATGTTTGACATGATGAATAAGCATTTTTGGAACATGAATGAGATAAATAAATTCAATTTCCACACTCAAAAACCACAGTTGACTTTCAGTTGACTGGCATAGGCCCTTAGATGACCTGAAAATGTTTTGATGAACTTGGGCCTCAACCACCTGGGGAATTGGCTCCAAAATGAACCTCTAGCTCATATAAGTTCAAAATAATGATCACATGATCCATATCTCAATGGAAAACCTCATCTCCTGCACAAAGGATTCACTTGAATTGCCTTGACCTGTTGACTGCTTAAGCTGCAAGACAAATGTTAGATGACATATTTTTGTACTTTTTGGTTAGTGATTAAACAAGAAAAGCAATGATATACAAATGCAAGCAATGCTTGGTGTTCCAAAATCACTCTCAAGAAAGATCCCACCCACAGGGAAGGAAGCAAGGTGTTCAATGATCCTTGAGGTTTATGCAATGCTATGCTATGATGCCATGAGGGATCTTAGGGACAAAATTGGGGTCTTACAGGGTCAATAAAGGATAAATCGACTAACAAAGAAAGGCATCGGGATACCGAAACTAGGTATATAATGATGACCAAGTCAGGAGAGAAACAATCGTTACCTACAACAATAGGGTGGACGAGAGATAACCTGTTAGGGATAAATTGTGTAATCAGGGAAATTATCCAAGCGAATGAGGGGATATCAACACCGAATATTGGATGAAGATAACTATGAAGGAGGGGATTACACCTACTGGATACTGGGTAGGAAGCCACGGAAAAGTAACCGTCATCGATTACGATGAACAAAAGGTTAACTCTGCAGGAGAAAGAAAAATAGGGTTTACGACTACCGGCATAAGGGTAGAAAACCACAGACTCCGCCAGGGATAATATGAATGATCACTAATTACTGAGCAATTATTCATTTATGCCACAGGGAAACAGGAAAGAGTTTTAAGGGGCCAATCTAGGATCAAACCAGAGAGGCACACTGAATCAAGACTTGTCCTAATGAGGATATAACTCAATAGGGAAACCTGTCCCAATATATGTGTTGGGAAGGAACAGAAACAACCATCATCCACGAGGATATAACACGGTGGGGAATGTGGAAGAAAGGATAGACGCTTTCTGCGTATGGAGCTGACTCTATATGGAGAGGTCAGACACACACACCTGCTTCGGGAGATATATATCACTAAATAGCAGGAGAACAACAAACAACGATATATGGCAAAGAATGCAACATGAATATCTGAATGTTATAATTATGCATGTATATGCGTGATTTATGTATGATGAATGCTGACAAACAGACATTTCTAACACAAACAGGTCCAGGAATCGACCACCCGGTACTACATCTCAAGAGAGAAAGCCAGGTTCACCGAGGGCAACTGTTATTGGGAAATGAAGATCATCAGCAGAGGGACGAACAATAGTCATTCCAGTTGGGGATAGGGATCATCACAGATAAAGTTACCCACATAAACTACTCTTTTGGGGAATCTATCCGAGGAAATAAAGGAGTTCTGGGGACCAACCACCAAATACCGAATCTTCCAAAGAAAACACATCTGCTGAGGAGGGAAGATCGCTACTCTGCTGATGGGAAGAGAGGTGAATATCTCAACAAGCATTCCACTCGGTAGGATAAACCACAAAAAGGTTTCGGAGAAAGAAGATACAGTCATGCCAGGAATATGAACAAATGTCTTACCCTGTTGGAGATCATACCATCCTTGGGAGAGCACTGAGAAATCCTAAGTATCCTTTCGTCATTGTGAATGTTCACTTTGTTTAAAGACAAGTTATGAAAAATTCATTTATTCAAAACAATGATATTTTCTCATATAAGCATGTGAAACATTTGTTGAATAGGAACAAACAAGAGTGAAAATAATTGGATAAAAGGCACAAATTTATTTGATGGAATGGTAGTCTGCAAATGGCAAGACTCCATAGATCTTTACAAATTTGAAATTGGTGATATATATTGGAAAAGGGCTACATTGAACATAATGACCATTTCTCCACCAATTCTGAATTCGATGTATTTGAAGCTTTGGTTGATAACGAATGAGCAAGATCTCCGACGGATGATAGTTGTAGAACAAAGTCTTGTCAGGATGCAGTTACTTGCCAAATCCCTAATTTTTGCCTAGATTGCCCCAGGGTGAGGTACTCAATCTAGCGGGATACATATTTATTTTTTATGTCTCTAACTTTTGCCTGGATCGCCCTTTCAGGTTTTCAATCCACCGAGACGCTCATTTTTGCCTAAGCCGCCCTTTCGGGTTTTCAACTTAGCGAGCTATTTTGTTTTTATTTTTAGGCGAAGTATTTCTTGAGTGCATCTGAATTCACAGGACGAGTCAAATCCTCCGCATCTATAGTTGTAAGTATCAGAGCACCGCCTGAAAAGGCTCTCTTAACAACATATGGGCCTTCATAGTTTGGAGTCCACTTGCCCCTGGAATCGAGCACGAAAGACAAGACTTTCTTGAGCACAAGGTCACCTTCTCGGAACACACGAGGCTTGACCTTCTTATCAAAGGCTTTCTTCATTCTCTGTTGATATAACTAACCGTGGCACACTGCAGTCAATCTCTTTTCTTCAATCAGATTCAACTGGTCGTAACGACTCTGAACCTATTCAGCATCAGTCATCTTGGCTTCCATCAAGACTCTCATTGATGGGATCTCCACCTCTACAGGGAGTACAGCCTCCATGCCATAAACAAGAGAGAAAGGGGTTGCCCCTGTCGAAGTACGGACAGATGTACGATATCCGTGTAAAGCAAATGGCAACATCTCATGCCAATCTTTGTACGTAACAACCATATTTTGGATAATTTTCTTGATGTTCTTATTAGCGGCTTCAACAGCCCCATTCATCTTGGGTCTGTAAGGAGAAGAATTATGATGTGCAATCTTAAACTCACTACACAACTCTTTCATCATTTTGTTGTTCAAGTTAGATCCATTATCAGTAATGATCTTATCTGGCACACCATATCGGCATATGAGTTGATTCTTGATAAACTTCACGACCACCTGCCTGGTCACATTTGCATATGATTCCGCTTCAACCCACTTGGTGAAGTAATCAATTGCTACGAGAATAAATCTGTGTCCATTGGACGCTTTCGGCTCTATCATGCCAATCATGTCAATTCCCCACATGGAGAAAGGCCATGGTGATGAAATCACATTCAGAAGTGTCGGGGGAATATGAATCTTATCCGCATAAATCTGGAACTGATGGCATTTCTTCACATATTTGCAACAGTCAGACTCCATTGTCAACCAATAGTAGCCTGCTCTCAATATCTTTCTAGTCATGGCATGTCCATTGGAATGAGTACCAAACGAACCCTCATGAAGCTCAGTCATCAACAGGTATGCTTCGTGTCTATCCACACATCTGAGCAGCACCATGTCAAAATTTCTCTTGTACAGTACTTCGCCATTGAGGTAGAAACTGCCAGATAATCTCCTCTAAGTTTTCCTATCTTTCACAGATGCCCGAGGCGGGTAAATCTGGCTCTGAAGGAAACACTTGATATCATAATACCATGGCTTATCATCTTTCACTTCTTCAACTGCAAACACATGAGTTGGTCTATCCAAGCGCATCACAGTGATATTGGGAACTTCATTCCAGAGTCTGACCATTATCATTGAAGCAAGTGTAGCAAGAGCATCTGCCATCCGATTCTCATCTCGAGGAATATGATGGAAGTCAACCTCAGTAAAGAACGTTGAAATCCTCCTCGCATAATCCCTATAGGGAATGAGACCAGGCTGATTCGTTTCCCACTCACCCTTAATCTAATTAACAACGAGGGTCGAATCACCATAAACATCAAGATGCTTGATCCTAAGATCAATGCATTCCTCCAATCCCATAATACAGGCCTCATACTCAGCCATATTATTCGTGCATTTGAAAGTCAGCCTTGCTGTAAAGGGAATATGTGTGCCCTGAGGAGTAATGATCACTGCCCCAATACCATTTCCATATTGATTTACAGCGCCATCGAATACCATACTCTATCTAGAACCAGGCTTTGGCCCTTCATCAAGTGTAGGTTCATCACAATCTTTCATTTTTAAATACATAATCTCCTCATCCGGGAAGTCATACTGAACTGACTGATAATCCTCGATCGGCTGGTGTGCCAAGTGGTCAGCAAAGATACTACCTTTGATAGCTTTCTGAGCTCAATACTCAATATCATACTCAGACAACAACATCTGCCAACGGGCGATCCTCCCAGTTAAAGCAGGCTTCTCAAATATATACTTGATTGGATCCATCCTGGATATCATCCAAGTCGTATGATTCAACATATACTGGCGTAAGCGCTTAGCAACCCAAGCCAAAGCACAGCATGTTTTCTCAAGCATTGAGTATCGAGACTCACAATCAGTGAACTTCTTGCTCAAGTAGTAAATAACATACTCTTTCTTTCCCGATTCATCTTGCTGACAAAGGACACAACCCATTGAATCTTCAAGAACAGTCAGATACATGACCAACGGTCTCCCTTCCACGGGCGGAGACAGAATCGGAGGCTCGGACAGATACTCTTTAATACTGTCAAAAGCTTTCTGGCAATCCTTGGTCCAATCATGAGACTGATCTTTCCGGAGGAGCTTGAATATCGGCGCACATGTGGCAGTCATGTGTGATATAAATCTAGAAATACAATTCAAGCGACCAAGAAACCCTCGGACTTGCTTCTCAGTTTTGGGCGCAGGCATCTCTTGTATTGCTTTGACCTTTGCAGGATCAACCTCAATACCTCTTTCGCTGACAATGAAGCCCAATAACTTGCCAAAACGGACTCCAAATGTACACTTGTTGGGATTCAGACGAAGCTTATACTTCCTCAAGCGCTGAAAAAGCTTCAACAGTTGCTCCACATGTTCCACTTCCGTTCTTGACTTAGCAATCATATCATCAACATATACCTCAATCTCCTTATGCATCATATCATGGAACAAGGTGGTCATAGCTCGTTGATACGTGGCTCCGTCGTTCTTCAAACCGAAGGGCATCACTCGATAACAGAATGTTCCCCAAGTTGTGATGAATGTTGTCTTCTCCATATCCTCGGGTGCCATTTTGATCTGATTGTATCCGGAAAATCCATCCATAAACGAGAAGACTTTGAATTTAGCTGTATTATCTACCAACATATCTATGTGTGGTAGGGGGAAATCATCTTTCAGACTGGCTTTATTCAAGTCTCTATAGTTCACACACATCCGGACTTTTCAATCTTTCTTAGGCATGGGCACAATATTAGCCACCCATTGAGGATATGTAGAAGTCACCAGAAACCCCGCGTCAATTTGCTTCAGAACTTCCTCTTTGATTTTCACTGCCATATCAGGATGAGTTCTTCTGAGCTTCTGCTTCACAGGTACGCACTCAGGCTTTAAAGGCAGGAAATGTTGCACAATATCAGTATCTAGACCAGTCATGTCTTCATATGACCAGGCGAAGACATCAACATATTCTCGTAGCAATTCGATCAACCCCTTCTTAACAAATTCTTCCAGGAGTGCCCCAATCTTCACTTCTCGCATACAATCCTCAGACCCCAAGTTGACTGTTTCTAGATTCTTAAGATGTGGCTGAATGATCTTCTCTTCGTGCTCGAGTAGCCGGGTGATCTCATCAGGAATCTCTTCAACACCATCTTCTTCTGCTTCAAATACAGGGAATTCAAAGTTGGGAGATGGTGTTGGATCATTATGTTCAATGGGTCTAGAAATCAACCTGCATAATGATTTTGGATATGAAAAGCTTTAGAATTCAAACAAGGCAAATCATTATGCAGATGAAATGATTGATTTTTATTCTATTTTTTAGGGTTTTATGTGATCACCAATTTCATGCAAAAAAAGCGAAAAGGGAAAATAATTGGAAAAACAAACATTTAACATGAATTTATTGAATGAAAATATCATTGTATTTATGTGCCAACAATGTCATCACTCCTCCTTTTGGCATGGGAGAAGGGTTTTTAAACAAAGTGGTCATTACGTTGACTTATGGATAACTGTTGGAATATCCACAGCGATCCAATTGTTGCAGACCCCTCCAGGGATGACGAAATTGCCAAAATCCTCTATGTCCTCTTCCAAAATGGCAGCAACCTCCTCGTCCTGACCAGTGTGGATGAAACCTCCACTCTTGAATAACCCTCGCTTGTTGAAGACCCCAGAAGAAAAGCCTATGCCAGCCCGGGACTTGTTGTCTTCTAGCTCAATCATTTTTCCTAAACCAGCGGTTGCACCACGCTCGATGGCCAACTTTGTATCTTTGTAGGAAGCAAATGAAAGAGTTCTCTTCTCAATAGGCTCAACAATAGATAAAGCTTGGAAAGGATTTCCAACTTCATCCTCAGCATCTATATAATAGAAGGAAGACAAATGGCTAACCAGGAGAGCCTTCCCTCCCCCTACCACCACCAACTTTTTGTTCTTCACAAATTTCAATTTCTGGTGTAGGGTGGATGTCACGGCGCCTTCCTCGTGAATCCATGGTCTGCCTAAGAGACAACTGTACGATGGGTGAATGTCCATAACTTGGAAGGTAATCCGGAAATCACTTGGTCCAATCTTGATTGGGAGACCAACTTCCCCAATCACCGTTTTGCAAGACCCATCGAAAGCCTTCACAACTACTCCACTCTGCCTCATGGGAGGCCCCTGATATGATAGTTTCGAGAGAGTGGATTTTGGAAATACGTTCAGTGACGACCTAGTGTCCACCAGCACATTGGACGTGGCGTCATCTCTACAGCCCATAGATATATGTAATGCCAAGTTGTGGTCTCTTCCCTCCTCGGGGAGATCAGAGTCACAAAAGCTCAAGTTGTTACAAGCAGTAATGTGTGCAACAATGCTATCAAAGTGCTCTATCGTGACATCGTGATCCACATATGCCACATCCAACACCTTCTGCAGAGCCTCTCGGTGTGGTTCTGAATTTAAGAGTAATGATAACACAGATATTTTGGATGGCGTTTGTAGAAGCTGGTCTACAACATTGTACTCGCTCCTTTTGATGAGCTTTAACATCTCATCGCAGTCTTCTTTCTCATTGCCACTAGGGCCAACAGAAATAGGAGTTTTCAGTACAGAGGAGGGCTTAACAGCAAGTGCCGGATTCGGGGAGCTCACAACATTCCCAATCGGGCGTTCAACAAAATCAGCATTAGCTTGGTGCCTTGGAGGTGCTGAAAATACACGACCACTATGGGTCAAACCACTAACATCAGCAATGTTCACCACAGATGAAGAAGGCAAGGACACCTCTTTCCCATTCTCCATTGCTACAGCATTGTAGCGATAGGGAATTGCCTTTTCGGAAGAGTAAGGTACTGGTCCGGCAGGCTTAATGATAAGAGTGGGAGAAGCTTTCTGCTTGCTACCATCATACTTGACGATAACAGGCTCGGGTATCCGGAACACTGGAGAAATCACGTTGACCTCAGGCTCATCTTCATCAACATTCCTATTTTGAAGGATCTCAATAACTCCTTCATCCAGAATTTCCTGAACATCCTTGCGCACCTGGCGACAACCCAATCGGTTAACAGAGCAGACTCGGCATCTATCATGGCCGTGCTCATAATGACTGTAGTTACACAACAAACGATGGATTTTGACCAGAGACTGTCGAATATGACTGACATATTTGACTTTGTACTTGCCAGGGCAACCCTGGACCATGTTGACAGATTTCCCATGCTCGGGCAATGGGTTCTTCTTCACATTAGGACCTACGTCCTCGAAACATAGAATTCCACACCTCACAAGGTCTTGAACCTTGGTCTTCAAAGGGTAGAAATTCTCCACGTCGTGGTCGGGAGCACCAGAATGATAAACATAGTGTAATTCAGGCTTATACCACCACTGAGGGTTAGCAGGTATAGCCGGTGGGTCTCTCGGAGTAATCAACTTCCTCTCTATCAAAGAGGGATATAACTCTGCATACGTCATCGGAATAGGATCGAAGGTGACCCTTTTCCTCTTGTAACTTGTGCTGGTTTGATTACTGTTTCGAGGCTGGTAGGCCTGCTGTTGCGGACGGTGATGTTGTTGTTGATATTGCTGATGTGGTTGCTGATTGTTGTTGTGACGCTGATACTGTTGATTATCTCTGAATATAGGTGCTATATGAGCCACCTCGTGCTGGTTACTGGCGGGACGCACAGTCTTCCTCCTCATAGAGGGTCTTCTTGGTTTCACATGGGAAGTCACAGCATGTGCCTCTCCCTCTTTCTTCTTCACAAACGCTCCATAACGTTTGGCAGAAGAGCCTTCTTCTCTGGTCAGACGTCCTTCTCTGACCCTTTCTTCTAGACGCATCCCCATATTCACCATCTCGGTGAAGTCAGAAGGAGCACTAGCAATCATCCGCTCATAATAAAAAGAACTTAAGGTCTTCAAAAAGATCTTAGTCATCTCTTTCTCTTCTAGCGGGGGCACGATCTGTGCTGCCACCTCTCGCCACCTCTGGGCATATTCTTTGAATGTTTCTTTGTCCTTCTGGGACATGGCCCTCAATTGATCCCTATCGGGAGCCATATCCACATTGTACTTGTATTGCTTGACGAAGGCCTCACCAAGGTCGTTGAAGGATCGGATGTTCGCACTGTCTAAACCCATGTACCAACGCAGAGCGGCACCGAACAAACTGTCCTGAAAGTAGTGGATGAGTAATTGGTCATTATCGGTTTAAGTTGACATCTTCCTGGCATACATGACCAGGTGGCTGAGAGGACAAGTATTTCCCTTGTACTTTTCAAAGTCAGGGACCTTGAATTTTACAGGGATCTTCACGTTGGGAACCAAGCAGAGTTCGGCAGCAGACTTGTCGAAAATATCCTTTCCTCTAAGAGTTTTCAATTCCTTGCGAAGCTCAAGAAATTGATCATTCATAGCATCCATCTTTTCATAAACATCTGGACCCTCAGACGACTCAGAATGATAGACGGTGTCGTCTACTCTAGGCAGAGTATGCACGACAGGAGGAGGAACAGCAAGGACCGGGCTAGATGTCGGCATGGAAGCAAAGGTGGGAGCAGGACCCTCGGGAATGAAATTGGGAGGCATCCCCCACGGGAACCCGGTTGGCATGGCTGTCGGAGCAAAGTGTGCACTGGCTTCAGGCACAGTCGAGGAGACAATCTCGGAGATAACTGTCCTCTGGGGAGGAGTTGAAGGCGTTGGAGAAGACTGGCTCTGGGCAGCCATGAATGACTCCATTAGGGCAGTCAACCTGGCCACTTCCTCCTTGATTTCTCGGTTCTCTTGCTCTAGATGATCCATCAGTCTTGAAATGTTGGCTCTAGTGTAGTACCAGTGAGTCAGCTTGTCTTCAAAATAAATGAAGAGCACAGAGTTAGACCACAGGACAAGAAGCCGGAAACAAAACCTTCGTATGCACACGATGCATGCAATGTTTGTGCATATGATTTGTTTTTTTTTTCGGAGGAACTTTTAGAGTTCTATTTGCAAAATTTCGGGAAATATTATATTTGTATCACATATGAAAACATCTCATCAATGATATCTGGAAAATATTTTTTACCAAAGAAGTACAACATTGGTAACCAAGATACAATACAAGAGAAAAGGAAAATGATCATCCTATGGATCCCCTAGAAACAATCATCTAAAGCTCGGGATACAGGAAGATAAGATGCACGAAGCCTCTTCACCTCCTCTTCATAAGCTGCCTCCATATTTGCCTTCTCCTTGGCGAGTCGATCATACTTCCTCTTCTAAAACCGGGAAGACTGAGGAAGTAGAGAAGTCCATGCATCATTAGGATCATCAATAACCTGATGCTCGATAAACTCTATCAAAGCATCCTTTTCCTTAATCTGTTGAAGCAACTCTTCTCGTTCACGGATCCAAGCACGTGAACGGTCTTCGTCTCTCAACTCCTCTACTCCTAGATTAGGGAGGGTTGAAGGCCCAGCCGTAACCATAGGTGTTGGTCTCGGATACTCGTAAGGCATGAGATACTCAGACGCTCTCTTCCTCACCCAAGAAGTATAAGGCTCCAAAGCGACACGGTTCTTCGGACCCAACTCTTTCCTTCCTTTCGTATGAATCTTGTGCCAAGTGCGGACCATTCTAGCTTTCAAGTTTTGGGGATCTTTACCCTCCTGAAAGAACACACCTTCTAATAGAATGTTATTAGGTTTATCTTTTAGGGGGAACCCAAGCTGACGACGTGCCAAAACAGGGTTGTAGTTAATCCCACCACATGTACCAAGAAGAGGCACATTGGAGAATTCACCACAAGAGTCGATAATCTGTACACCATCATACACACGGTTGTACCAAGAGATATCATCATTGGTGAGAGACATAAGTCTCGTGGACCACCATAGACATCCTTTGTTCTCCTTAAAAGCGACCGTCTACGGTAAGTGAGAAATAAACCACTTATACAACAGAGGCAAACAACACACAATGGCGCCACCACCCTTTGCATTCCTCATATGCAAAGAAAAGTAAGCATCACCCAACAAGGTCAGAACAGGATTAAGAGTAGAGAAGATCCTAATAGCGTTCACATCCACGAACTTGTCGATGTTGGGGAACAACACTAACCCATAGATGATAAGTACAAATATGGCCTCAAAGGCATCCTCACTCATGGCCTTCCCATACATAGTAGCTTGAGCAATTAGGAACTCAGAAGGGAGACCTTGAATTCCACCTTTGGTAGTCATATGAGCACCAATCAGAGACTCATCTATGTGAAACATGTCTGCTATCTCTTGAGAAGTAGGAATGCTCTCCAAACCACTGAACAGCTACTGGTCTAGAATCAGTATACCCACAAGATAGGCATACTCCTCAAGTGTAGGAAAAAGCTGGAAATCAGGAAACGTGAAGCAACGGTACAAGGGATCATAAAACTGCACCAATACACTCATCAATCCTTCGTCCACTTGAGTAGTCAGAAGAGGAAGAAGTTTCCCGAAACGAGCCTTGAAACCCAAGGGATCTAGTACATAAGATGTCAAATTCCTTAACTCTTTCAAATCTGGTTGTCTGAAACTGTACTTCTTTGTATTCCTTCTTTGTCTTTCCATGTCTGAAAATTTGCAAATAGACCTCTTAAGTTCCTTGAAAAGTTTCTTATTATTTTAATGATATGGATTCAAATGAGTGCATGAATGCATGAATGCAACAATCACACTCAAGGATCAAACAAAGCACACCAAACAAAGGTCATGGGATGGATCATATTATCCTTAATATCAATCATCCATTTTGGTGGATTATGGTTTACACCTTATCAACACCCAAGTTCCATTGATATTAAGGATATATGAACGGATCAACCATGAATCAAGGGTTTGTTGCAAGTCACGAGCATGGAGTCTTGGTTAAGAACCACCCAAAAGGAGTGTACTAAGGTTTAAACCTGCCAAACATGTTCTACAAGAGGTTCCTATAGTCATCATCCTATCTTTCGGATATTATCGTAGAAACGAATACTCGTATTCCAAAAATAGTCTCAAGAGAGACTCTTATGAGCGTAGTATCGCGTAACAATCGTATCAAATCTTACACTTGAACGACTTTCGCACTACATCCTAAGAATAGGCCAAGATGGGCTTGGTAAACTAAGGTCCTTGACTTCTAAGGTCTATATTGGAAAGAGTAATGTCTAACCACAACTTACTTGTGTGACATTATTGATCCCAACATGACCTCCACCAAGTGAATGGACTTGCAAGTCAACTTGCTAAGGAATAACTCCACACAAGTCAACAAGACTAAGCCATTCTCCTATCCTAAGTGCACTCGAGTTCGGGTATAGAACTCATCTCACAAAGATCACCAAGCATACAAGGAATTAATATTCAAGCAATTCAAACATTACATACAATACAGTAATCCCAAATAGCACAAAAATATGCCACAAAACAAATATACAATATAATACAACAAATATGAAAAGTAGGCAAAACCCACTAGGCAAATTTATCCCCAGCAGAGTCGCCACTTTTCTGTAGCGGGGTATTCGTTACCATTAGAGATATTGACTAAATCCAAGGTAAATCATACAAGTCGAGTTGCCACCGCACTTCTATTTATCCAAAGGAAAGGTTAGAAAGCGAACAAAAACCTAAAAGTTTTAACAAAAAAACTAGTAAAAGAGAAATCAGAGATCTGGGTAAGGGGGTTGGTTATGCAATGGGAAGGTGTTAGGCACCCAAAACATCCTAGGTACTCCTAGGGAGCCCTTTTCACATTTGTTGTAAGGTTGGTATTTTGTGAAAATTTATTTGTGCAAACATGATTGAAGGGATGAGAAAAGAATATACAAGTTTATTTACATTTTGTGTTTGAATGGATAAACCCATTGCCTACGTACCATCTTAAAAAAAGATTAGGATCAAAACCTCGTAGTTCGGGGTAAAAATCTCAAAATGAGTGAGTGGATTGATTGATCCAAAAGCCTTAAGGTCTTTTGTTATCCAAGGGAGAAAACTCAAACCAAAACCACAAATCCACCATGTGAGGATAGCTTTAACATGCTAGTGAGGGGTTAACCCTATAATAAGCATGGAAGACTCATTGTCCATCACTAAGGATATAGGTGAGTATTACATCTACCATAAAGATAACTCAAACCTAATAGCTAAATGTTATGAAAAAGTTGATTAGAAAGTGGCCATTGAAACCACAAAAAGACATTTGAATGGGTTATATTTACCAATTAGAAGTGTATACAAAATGGTCAAAGTTGGCTTAAAGATTCAATTCAAAATAAGTGTTATGAAAAGAAAGTTTGAAAATCAAAAGCATAAGGCTTAGGTTTCTAATGTTGAAAACAAATGTTAAATGTTTGCACAAAAGTTTTGGCTTGGGTTAGAGTGGAGAGAAGAAGAAGAAGGGCTAAAATCCTAAGCATACAAGAGGTGAGGGAAAAGAGAACAAAACAACACAAGGAGTTCCTCTCTTGAGATCATATTGATGATCCAAGTAGCTCCCATCCTTTAGAATAAGCAATCACAAGCATAAACTCAAGCAATCAACAATCAATGAATTTTGAGATAAGGTTCTTCAAGGCATCTGGGATCTCTCTCTCTTAGGAGCTCATGGTAATGGTTCCTCAATTAAGCTCAAGTTGGAAATCCTAGCACAAGAAAACACACATCAAAAAGTTCTATGATCAATCAAAGAATGGACAAGAGGGAGTTTAGAATATGGTCCTTTCAAAGTCCTTTTCAACATTTATAGCATTCTAAAGGCCCAATGCCTAGCTGCTCTTTGACTTTTATAGCATTCTAAAGGCCCAATGCCTAGTTGCTCTTCAAATTCCATTTGCTTGGGTAAGGTCCTAAATTCTAAGTCCATTTTGTCCAATTCTTTGCATTTTGGTCAACAACAATCAAAACAACACAAACACAAATGATATATACACAATTATACACCCAAATGGGCAAAAGGCAAATGACATTAACATAAACATGTGCTCCAATGAGCAAAGGAAAAAGCAAATGAATAATATGTGCAAGAATAGTAAATTTGCATAAAAGTAAAGTGCATAAAGTAAAAGTTAGTTGTTAGTGGTTAATAGTTAGTGTGCCATAAGGTAAAATTTAGCGCTATGTTAAGCAATCGTAATTGGACTTATGTAGAAGTCACAACTATCTGAGGCCGGTCAATAATAATGTAGGCAACAAACACAAGTTAGGAGTCTTGATTAGTGAACCAAGTCCCAACAACTTGCCATGCCAAAAAGAAGAAGAAAATTGATCTTGTATTGGTTTAAGCCTTTTGCATGATTTAGGAAACAACCTATCCTTAATGCAAAGCCATTCACTTGATCAATTGATCAAGATGAATTAGATTTGGATCAAGGAAGATTAAATCTCCCTAATCAATGTTAACTTATCAACCTTCAACTCATTGATCAAAAGGAAAAAGAAGAAGAAGAAGGAGATGAATCAGAGAAATGGAAAATGGCAAAATTAAAGCGCATTAAATGAAATAACATGTACCAATCCACATATGTTGACCAATGAAATTGAAAGTCAAAGTCAAACAATCAAAAACAGAAGTGAGATGAAGATTGGAAGTCAAGAAATGAACAAAATATTTTTGGTATTTTTTAATATTAAAAAATAAACTTGAATTAAAAATAAAAGAAAGGTCAAACTTCAAAATCACTTCAAATCAATTTTGAAAAGTCCAAGTGATTTATCCTAAGTTCAACAAGGTCAAACAAAGTTTGACAAAAAATTTCAGCATTTTTAAATGTCAGAAACTATTTTTAATCAATTAAAAATGAATAAAAAATAACCTAATTGAACTAAAATCTCAAATAAATCTCAAATCAATTTAAATATTGATGAGAATATTTTTCATAGATTCATCATCATTCAAATAGGTTAGGAAAATATTTTTGTATTTTTTGAATATTAAAAACTAATTAAAATGAATTAAAAATAACCAGAAAAGAGAAAATTCATGAAAAATATCAAATGATGAAATAAAAAATATTAAAAATCATTTTAAGAAACTAGAAATTATTTGGGAAATAATGCAATTGGTCCCATGATTTTTGGATTAATAATAAAAGAGATATGGATTTTAGAAAATGAAATGTAATTAAAAATGAAATAGAAAATAAAATCAGAATTAAAAAAAGGGAAAAAGCATGAGCCCTTGGATCTGAGCTCATTATATGAGCTGGCAAATCCAAGGATCCACAAGCGCGCGCCTAGTGTAGTCCATAGTCAATGCAACCACATGGATACTAAGAAAAAGTCATAACAATGGAAGGTCCAGATTAGATCTGGAAAAGAGATCACACGGCCAGGGATTGATCTGGAGTTGGGGCGGCCACCGGAGCCACCGTCTTCTCCGGTGAGACCTCCAGTTCCGGTGAGAATTGCAGACATGGCAAACTCAACCAAATTGAGCGAACATCAATCGAAAGAGGAAGTGATGTACATCACTCCTATACCATGCACTTCCACTCTAGATCCCTATAAATGGAGAAATCAGAGCTGGAAGTATGATGGTGTTCATCATGAACTTCATGTTTTTGCAAAATTGAGAGCACAAATCAAATGCCTCTATTGAGAGGACTTCAGCCAGACCAAGGAACTCAAGAAATAAGCAAAGATTAAAGAGTTTCGAAGAGAAAAAGTTCTGTTATCCACCTTTGAAATGCAGGTCTTGAGAGCACGATTCTTCACAACCAAAGCTTGCAATGAGTTCTAGTGATGAAGAGGAAGCAAGGCTGAGGAATTATAGGTTTGAAAATCAACCAAGGTAGTTGAAATTCAGATCTGAATTTTTTAGAGAAAAGTGGAAATTCCTTTAGTGATGGCTAGGGAGAGATTTGTGCAGCATAACAGGTTGAATCAGGGTGTACCATAGTGAAGCTGAACACACTTATTTATAGCAAAAGGCAAGGCAAGCAAGGTGAATTCTCATGTGCATCGATTTTGAACCCCCCATGCATGGGCCTGTACAGGCGCGTGCAAAGCCCAAAAAGTGATGCAAATGAATGTTGAACACCAACCAAGTTGAATTGGACGTGTAAATTGAATGGCAATTGCTTGTGTATCAAGATTTCATGTGCATTCCTCATTTTGACCTAAACATTCATCTCTTCGAAAGTCCCAATTGGAAAGTCGAAACATGATCATGTGAGTAATGGTTGGAAAGGTATTGATGTAAGGAACAATTGTTATGTTGGGAAAAAACTCATTTGAAGTGTGGAAATTTATGAAATTTGAGTTTATGAAAGAGTTATGGGCACTTAAAGTTGGACTTTTTTGCCTTTTAATGCCTTTGGTCAAAAAGGACCTATAATGTCTTGCATTATAACATGCATTTCCTTTTAGATTTTGAAATTTTGCTCAACATAACATTTGAAGTAGACATATTAAGCTTTCCAATTCATTTGATCCCACCTAGAAATCATAAAAAATGAATGAGTTGTGTCCTTGGGAAGTTGACCCAAGATTAAGGTTTCAGTCAAAATGACCTATAATGTCTTGGAATGGATGATGACCTTCCAAGCTTCAAATCAATTTTGGATGAACATGAAAGTTGTTCATATTGTCGTTAGGAACATTGTTTCTTTTGGAAACATCTCCATTTGACCAACACATCAAAAGTTAGGTCTCAGTGCATTTCAAAATAGCCAGATGAATTGAGTGATGAACTTCTCAAGTCCACAACTCATACCTTGATGAATTTATGATTGAGTACACTCAAATAAGTTCAAATATGCATGAAATGATGAATTAAAGGACTTACCTTGATTGCATTTGACCATGGGCTGAGGTGGCTTCATGAGCAAGGCATTGTGGTGCACAAATGAATTAGGGTTTCTCTGAAGAACAAGGCCTCAAATCCTTTGACTTGATTTGATCAAAATGATGAATTGAGATACTAGGGAGGCATATTTGATGTATGAGAGCTTTGGGAACCATTACCATTCTTGCTTTCATCTTCTCTTGGCTATGTCATTGCTCAGATGATTTCCTAGAAGCTTTTGAACCTTGTGATTGCTCAAGCTACAAACAAGAGATGTTAGTGACATATTTTTGTGCTTTTGGTTAGTAAACAAAATGAGAAAAGCAATGATATACAATTAAAGCATGCTTGGTGATCTCAAACCACTCACAAGGAGTCGCACCCAAAGGCAAGGGGAACCAAGATGCTCATGATCCTTAAGGCTATGCAAATGTAATGTTATGATGCCATGAGGGATCTTAGGGACAAAATTGGGGTCTTACACTTATCAACACCCAAGTTCCATTGATATTGACAAGACTTGATTGGATCAACCAAGAATCAAGGGTTTGTTGTGAGTCATGAGCATGGAGTCAGCTTAAGAACCATCCCAAAGGAGTGTACTAAGGATAAAAAACCTGTAGATCATGTTCTAAAAAGTTCCCAGAGTCTTAACTCCATCTATCGGATATTATAGGTTAGGATGACTAACTCATCAACCTATAATATTGTTAAAAAAAACTTGTCTAAGTGTAGTATCACGTAATAACTGTTATCAAGTCTACACCTAAATAGTTTCCGCAATACGTCCTAAGTAGGCCAAGTTGGGTTAAATGTTCTACGGTCCTCAGCTTCTTGGACCCTAATTCAGAGAAAGTAATGCCTAACCACAAATAACTCGTGTGACATCAATAGCTCCAAAAGGGTCTCCATTGAGTAGATGGGTCTCAAGCCAACTTGTTAAGGACGACTCCACACAAGTCGAATATGACTTTACCATCCTCCTATCTTAATTGCACTCAAGTTCGGGTTAGAACTTATCTCACCAGTCAGAGATCACCAAGCACAACAAGAAGATTATATCATACAAACAAATATACATACATCAGATATACAAATATATACACAAAAAGTAGGCTAAACCCACTGGAGACTACTTCCCAGTGGAGTCACCACTTAATTTTTGTAGCGGTACATTCATGACCATTAAGCTATGGATAAACTTAACGTCAATTAAACCAGAGTCTCCACCGCGCTTTTATTGTTTCCAAGGGAAAAGGGAAATGTACGAACAAAACCCAACGATAAGAAGTTTTCAAATTAAAACTAATCAAATGCCAAAGATTACAGGTAAGGGGGTTTGTTACATAGAGGGAAGGTGTTAGCACCCAAAGTTTCCTAGGTACTCTTAGGGAGCCCTTTTTTGTGTGTAAATTAGTTTTGGTATAAAATGATGTTTGCAATAAATAGAGTGTGGGGATGAGAAAAGAATTCATTAATTATATTTTTGTGTTTGACAAGACCTTTGGACTTGTGCCTACGTACCAACATAAAATGAGGGATCAAAACCTCGTAGTTCGTGGTAACAATTTCAAAGTGAGTTAGTTTCTTTTAATAAAATTTTAAATTTAACAAAGGCACAAAAGGCCTAAAGGGGTTTGAATGAGTGTTAGTTCTTTTTCTCTTTTTGAAATTTTAAGTCAATATGATTACGTTCATTTACAAGTTTGATTAAGAAAAAAGAAGTTTGAAAATGCAATGGCATAAGGCCAAAGTTTCTAATTTGCAATAAAGGTCAAAGTTTAGAAATCACAACCAAAGAAGTTTTTTAAAAGGAGGGAGAGATTTGAAATTAAAGAAGTGGGAGGAGATGAAGAGACTAATCCTAAGCAAAAATTAAAAGTTAAGAGTTGAAAAGATCTGACCAATGGGATGCAATCCAATAGACAAGAATGTCATATAGAAACCCAATTTCCCTTAGACTTTAGAATCAAGCAATATCAATACACAAATGGCAAGGTGAAGACCAAGGCATCAAATAAAGATAGCAACATCTAAGCTAGCAACTTCATGATCTTCTTCATAATCTCCCATATATCAGATGACATACTCCTTGAATGGCTCAGAATAAGGCACTAGACATAGGTTAAAAGTAAAAATTGCACCAAGACCATGTATTAGATGAACTCAAAAGGGATCTCAATACTTACTTCAGATGAAAGTTCAATTCACAATGACTGGCTTCAGAATAGTTGACATTGGCCAAGTCCTTTTGGCATAGGGAATGTTGCCTAATTCTAAGTCCAATGTCTCAGATCTAATCCAATAGTCCACACAATTTTTTTGGGGGGTTTTTGTTGTTATTATGTACATTAAGGTCAAAAGACCACAAACACAAACAAAATACACAAACCCGTATATATAATCATAATATAATCACAAGATATGGCTCAAGTGAGCAAAGTGAAAATGGCATTAAATTAAACAAGTTAAATGGTATGAATAATGTCAAATGATAAAGACTTGAATTTAAAGTGCAAAAAGTAAATGACTTGAAATTAAAAGTTAGTCAAATGTTAGTTGATTAGAAGTTAGTATTGCTTTTGCTTTTTTATTGTTTAAGTCATCCTTTGACAAGAGGGATTAAAATAAAATGGCAAGAGGGTGGACCTAATCTCATTCATACTTATGTTCATTTTGCAATCAACTAGCCTTAGGATATAGAGATATCATAGGTAAATGAATTTGATGGGATATAATGAGATTGAAGATGAAGAGGGAGGGGAAATGAAACAAACACAAATTGGTCATGGGAGGAGTTTTATCAAATTAAAATCATTCATTCATTTTGGAAGATGAAATACATATTTCATCAATCCCCTAAATCCAATGATTTTAATCCAACAAAGTCAAATCAACCTTGACCAAAGCCCAACAACAAAAGTCAAACTCAATAAGTCAATCAAAATAGCTCAACCCAATTTATTTACAGTTGAACAATAAAAAATCAATTAAAAATGCATTATATTAAAATATGTTTGGTCAAAATCCTAAAACCTCTTCAAAACATCAGATAAATGACCAAGGGATTTATCATAGGTCAAACAAGGTCAAAGGATCTTGGAGAAAAATATTCATTATTTTTGGAAACTTAAAATTATTTTTAAACAATTAAAAATATGCACACACAAAAATTAAATCATGAAAAATATTAATATTGAACCAAAAAATAATTTTAATTCAGAAAATTAAAGAGAAAAATATTTGAATTTTTTTGGTGAAAGTCCCATATTTTTTGGATCAATATTAAAATTAATATGAATTAATGAAAATAAGTCAATCAAAATGAAAATCAGAAAATGCTAAAAAATGTGGACAACTTGATCTCCCTCATTAATTGAGGTGGAAGATCAAGTGGATCAGAGGGCACTATCTATGATGAACCTTAGTCAATGTTCCACACGCGTGGTAATCAATTTGGACGCTCAAGATTAAAATAAAATAGAAGGATCATGTGGTCTGGAAACATGCCAAAACATCGCCGGAGCCAGAGCTCCGGCCTTCTTCTCCGGTGGACCTCACCGGACTGGACACCTTCAACCATCACTAAAATAAAAAAGGAGGAGATGAATTTAAAGTAAAAATGCTTAGGAGCTCGAATCTGGCCTCAATTTCACCTAACTTCAAGTATATAGAAAGATACAGAGAGTTGAATTTTGAGGATCATGACCTAAGTTGCTTCGATTTGACCTCTAAGCAACTCAATCTTGTTTCCTACATTGGTAAGACTTCAGAAAACCAAAAATCAACAAGAATAGTGTAGAATTGAGTGAGAATGAAGAGATGAAAAATTCAGAAATTCACCTTCACTGCAGGTTCATATCGACACGATCTTGCTCTCAATTGTGCTTGGCCTTGCTTTGGATGCTTGATGGAGTGGAAATGGATCAAGGAAGAAGAAGGACTCTTGGATTTTGAATCTCAAAATAGTGGGAGATTTCAAACTCGATTTCAATGAAAATCACTAAGCTTATCCTTTGAATGTAGAGGTTTAGAGTTGTAGTTTCAAAGCTTGCGCGCCAGGGTCCTCAATTCTGAGTGAGAGGGCTTTTATTTATAGCCAAGGTCATTGATAATTTTACACCTCTTCAAAAATTCAAAAATTGCAAATCACCTTTGCATGGATGCATGGGCGTGTGATAGGCCCATGTAATGATGCATTCAGGTCCAAAAATGAGTGTAAGCAATGCTGAAGTCATGTGGAAAGGCCATGCATTCGTGTATGAGAAATGGAACTTCAAATCTCCCAAATGGTCCTTCAACTTAAAGCCATACGCAAGTCATTCATTCTTTGTCCAAATGGGATAAATTTGGATTTTTTGGAAAGGTTAGATCAAGAGGAACAACTTTCATGTTGAACACCTTTTCATTTGAAGCTTGGATCATGATGAATTTTGAGGTGGAAGTTTGGAAAATCAAACATATAAAAAAAACTCTAAGTATCAAGTCATATGTTCACTTCTTCCACCTTGAGTAACTTATTTTATGGACTTCAAATGAGAAAAGTTCCTTCATCAAAGTTATGGCTCTCTCAAAATCCTTCAAATTGGTCATAAATTTAACCTCACTTGGATTTAGCATGAAGGAGTTATGCATTTTAGAAGTTGAGGAAAATCACTTGTTCAATGGTATTGGCCCAAAATGACCCATAATGTTTCCTTATATCACATGCATTTAAAAGTTTAAGTTGTACTTCCTCCAAACATAAAAGTTTAATTGGACATCTTGAATTTGGTTATGCAACTTGAATTACATTCATATCATGAAAATTGAGCAAGTTATGGTCTTGGGATGTTGACCTCAAAATTAGGGTTTAGATAAAATGACCTATAATCATTCACCATAAAAAATGACTTTCCAAGCAAAACTAGATCTTGACCTCAACATGAATGTTGTTTGGAATGTCATTTAGAGTAACTTGGATCTTGGAATCATTTTCATATGTGTAATACCCCAATTTTGACCCTAAGATCCCTCATGTAATTTCATCATAAGCATTAGCATTTGGATCATACCTTGGCATCCTCCTTACCCCTCTTTCATTGGGTTTGTTTTGGGAGAGATCACCAAGAACTTTGTGATTGTATCATACATGTATTTGATCATTTCACTAACCAAAATATCATAATATGTCTTTGCATTTTCCTAACTCTTTTATAGGAAGGGCATGATCTCCATTGATTTATCAAGTTCACATCTAGGGTTTGAGACCCTCATGAACAAAGAGCACAACCAAGAATTAATACAAGAATGGTTATGAGCATCATGTATGAGTCCTAATGTTCTCTACATGTTATATTGATCAAGATTTCTTCAAGAGTTTGAGGGTGATTTGCCTTGGAAACTCTAGTTTGACTAGGTATCTTGAGTAACTTCTCCAACAAGCTATCTCACCAGTTGATCAAATTTCTCAAGGTAAACTTCAAATTTCATCATCTTATGCATATATGATCTACCATGAGCCAAGAAAGTCAAGAGAATTGGAAGTTGGCAAGTTGGTTGATGGTGGTTGGCCAGATGGATTCATCTAATCAAAACGGGGTCTCCCTAGACCCTATCTTTTACAAATTTCACCATATGAAAATTATTCCAAGAGAAAACTTACTCTAAATGACATTCCAAACAACTTTTATGTTAAGACCTAGATCTAGTTTTTCTTGGAAAATCATTTTCTATGTTGAAACATTATAGGTCATTTTGTCTAAACCCTAATTTGAAAGTCAACTTCCCAAGGCCATAACTTGCTCAATTTTTATGAGATGAAATATTTACAAGTTGCGCAATCAAATGCAATGTGTCTACTTCAACTTTTATGTTTGGAGTTGGAGCTAATTCAACTTTTTTGAGCATGTGATATGAGGTTATATTATAGGTCACTTTTAACCTATACCATTGATCAAGTGATTCTTCTAAATTTAAAAAATGCATAAATCTATCATTTCAAATCCAAATGACATGAAATTGGCTACCATTTTGAAGGTATTTGAAAGATCTACAACTTTGATGAAGACACTTTTCTCATTTGAATCTCATATAAAAAGTTAAGTAAGGTGGAATATTGAGACATATGGCTTGACACTTAGAAAAAATTTGATATGTCAAAAATTTCCAAACCTCCACCTCAACTTTCTTCAAGTTACAAACTCCAAATGAAAAGGTGTTGAACATGAAAGTTATTCCTCTTGACCTCACCTTTCAAAATAGCTCAAATTCATTCATTTTGGACAAGGAATGCATAGGTTGCGCATGGCATGAACATGGTGTCAGCACTTGGCAAGGATCAAACTTCAAATCAAAATGTACACTTGCCTTGCAATCCAAGATGAATTCAGACTATCTCACACTCATTTGTGGACTTATGGCAATGATTTTATAGGCCTATGCGCGCCCATGCACCCATGCATCATCAATGACCAAATTTGGAAAGTGAATTCAAGTGTGTAAAAAACAATGGATTCAACTATAAATAGAGCCTCATATGCTCAGCATTACATAGACATCCGCGCCAGCTTTGATCCCCTAACTCTAACCCTTACATTGCAAAGGAAAAACCTGAGAAAGTCACTTGAATTTGAGTTTGAATTTCCACTGTTTTGAAATTCAAATCTCCAGGAATCCACAACCTTTTGAGCATTCAATCCTTCTTCTGCAAGCATTTGGAGTGAGATCTGTCATACCCCAAAATTCCCCCTACCCTTCACATAATCATATAGGTCATTAACCCTCCATGTTTGCATATCATCTTCATACATTCATTTCATTGAATAAGCATGGTTCAATCCGATTTACAAGTCGTGTCAGTTGGATTCACCAATCCATTGCATATACAGTCATCATTTTTCTTATCATGTCAATAATTGGTGTGATTAATTATAATGTCGTATTGATTTCGACTTCCAATTAACTTTCGAAGTCTAAGTTGGTCTCGTGGTTAGATTTGATCTTGGGAAATAAACTTGGTTTTAGAAACCCTTTCGTTCTTTTCGAATTAATTTTGGGAATTCAAGTTGAGTTGGATGGTCCTAGTTGATTATTGAAAAGTCGAATTGGTTTTGGGAAATTTAATCGCTTTTTGCATTAAGCCCATTCATTTCTTTTTGTGAAGCCCATTTTTCCATATATCCATTGTTAATTCAAATTAAAATCCAAAATTCCATTATCCACATTTGAAATCCATTTACGAATCCAATTATCCACTATACCCATTAAACCCATTTTTATCCAATTCAATTAACCAGATTCAAAATCCAAATTCCATATCCATTAGCCAGAATCCATTTCGTATCCAATTTCTTTATCTCATAAAGTCGTTATCCAATTAACCAAATACATGTCCAATTTATAAACCATAATTATCCAAACCAATTTAATCCATTTTTATTCTACATTTTATCCCATTATCCATTTTCCTTAAAAACAGAAATAATAATAAATAAATGCAAGTTGAAGAGCTTCAAAAAGCTGCTGATAAGCCACATGAGTCCAAAGCTAACGAAAACAAAATGGAAACGACTTAAATGAAAAAGCCAAAACGGCATCATCCATGAACCATCCAACGCAACGGTACTTCACCAAGCCAAGCCAAGTACAACGCTCCACAAACTTGCACAAGCCACAAATGCTGCGAACCAACTGTTCAAACGCAGCAAAACACCCAAGCAAAACTTAACGCCGCTGCGAAAAACGCACAACAAGTATGCATAGCAGCTACAATCGAAAAAGCAAAATGCAGGTTGGAGCTGCTATCCCGAAGCTGCATAATCCAAAAACCACAACTGTACATAGCTGAGCATAAGCCACCTACAAAACAAATGCAAACGCGGCTGATACGAACGAAACACAAAGCAAAACGACAACGTGTTAAGCCTAACAGCTGCAGCGAACCAAACCAGCTACCGCACAAAACCGAAGCCAACACAAGCAACGTGCAAATAAGCCAAAAATGCATAAACCAAAACGACTCCAAGAAAACCAAAACAAATAGCATTATATTAAAATGCGAGCTACCTCAAAATGGCATAGGAAACGCAAAATGCAGAAGGAGGATGAATCTAAAATCTAAACACAATTGAAAGGATTCACCAATTCATTCCAAGAAATTCTATAAATAAAGGATATTAGAGCGTAACTTCGGTTCGCGCGGGAATTCTTTCTTTCCCAGAATTTTTTCCTTCTTCCCAACTGTAACGAACTTCGATCGCAATCTTCATTAAATCGCTACCAACCATACAAGAAATCTGATCCAAGCGACAAATCACGCCATCACGGTCACCGAACGGACAAAGCGAAGAGGAAAGAGAAGGGGGATTTAACAGTGCCAGCGGATTCCTTTGTCGTCGTCGCCAACTCCGTCGTCATCTTCGACAAGTAGATTTCTCATTCCATCATGCCTCAGGCTGTAGATCTAGGTTGCATTTCATCAGGTGTAGAATGTTTAGGTGACGTTGAGGCGATTGGCTTGTGCTAGCTAGCCCTCCACCGTTGCGGGAGACGTTTCCGTCGCGGCGGAGGTTGTTTTTTGGCCGATCGTATAGTTTGAATACTAGAAGATGAGTGCATCGTGTATTGACTGAGGATCCTTTCCTCATATCCAGTATTCGGGGCTTATGGCCCTAGGCCCAATGGCCTTGTTGGGAGCATACACTCCACTTTGCTGTCCATACCCCCCTGTGTGGGCCTGATAGTTCTAGGCCCGTGCTGGATTGGATTAATTGAATTTTGTTTTAGGATTAATTAGAGATTTGTTTTAGAAAGGATTATAGATTAATTAGAATTCTAATGAGATTTATAATTGTGTAGACTTTTAATGTGATTTAGAATGATTTTGGCATTGTCTGTTAATATTTTAAAATGTTAATTTTGTTAATTGTTGATTGATTTTGTTAATAGTTGATGTTGATTTTAATCCTATTATTTCATTTTAACTTCTAACATCTAACATTAACATCTAACCTTTAATTTCCGCATTTTAATTTCCGCTCCTAACATTTAAGTTTTGCCATTTACCTTATGCAATTTTATTTTTACTACATCATTGTACATTCTTCATTCATCTCATCTAAAAATGACTAAAATTGGATAAGACTTTAAAAAGCAAAAACAAGATAATTCTCAAACATGTAATGGACATCGGAATGGACTTAGAGATTGTTGTTAGGACCCTTGCAAAACACCTTGGACAAATATTCAACCCGAACATGGATGGAGCATTCAAGATCCAAGACAAATTGTAATCTTTTATGTGCTTTCTAGTTTAGGACACAATTGCACACACATGGCTTTCTCTTGGGCTACCTGACAATGAGACATTTTATTTCTGCACTCCCTTGTACTTTACATGTACCCCCCTCCCCTTTCCGATGTACGCATTTACTTTCTTTATTTTATCGCTTCATAGTTACTCCTTAGTCATTAGGAACATTTACCCATTCAAAATCGATAATCAAACCCTTGATCCAACGTCAAGCGGTCTCTTTTTCAAATCAAATTCAATAAAAAAAACCTTGATCCAACGTCAAGCGGTCTTTTCCAAATCAAATCCAAAAACACAATAAATGGCGATTAGGATCGTACGTCACGATCCTTAAGCGATAAAGAAGGGATGAGACTGGAGTTTTCCTACACTCATTCTGAATGCTTCGAACACAAGACGTTTGGCTTGATAGTTTGGGGTATTCACCTTTATCCATAGTCTTTAGTGTGATTCGAGATCCATAACACTTTCTTCAAAACCTAAAAAACAACTCAACGCATTAAAACCTTTCACTTGAGCCTCAGGGCGACACCATCGAAAACCCTTCTTCAAGGTAATAAAATCAACAAAATAAACCAAACAATTTCAAACCCACGAACTACGAAGGCTCTGATTTCTCACTTCAACAAGTGGGCATACGTAGGCACGAGGATCTATTCCTTGGCGAGCACACTAATTTAAAATCTACCTTCATCTCCACAAACCTTGGCAAGCAAACATTGGATAAACAATACACACGTAAGCGTAAATATCCTAGATGGTTCCCATGGAGTACCATGAATGTGAGGGGTGCTAATACCTTCCCCTTGCATAACCGACTTCTGAACCTGTTCGTGGTTGCGATGACCATACTTTGGGGTTTTCTCGATATTTTCCTATTCCTTTGGAATAAATAAAAACCGATGGCGACTCTGTATTTTTCGCGTAGCGACAACTGGCGACTTTGCTGGGGACACCTCCCTAAGCAAGTCAAGCCTAATCTAGGTTGCTTCCCCGCGTACGTGGGTGTTTATCCTCTTGATATTGCTTGACTTATTTATTTCCTTTTGCTTTAAATTTTATGATCTAATGTGTGGATTCCATGATTTTATAATACCAAGTGGACGGTACTCCGATTGCAAGTAACCTTGTAGGAAAAACTCTCTACTCGAGTCTAGAGTGCAAACTTGAGATAGGAGAGGCTGAGTAGTATGGGCCATCGAGAAGCTTTTCTCGTAAGGGTCGATACGAGAACCTCGCTTAGAGTAGATTCTTTTGGAGACGTTGATGACCGTCAAGCTTTTGGCGTAAGCGATTAATGTCTTCATTTGGATCCATGACTCTAAGGACCTTTGTAGAACATTAAACCTATGGCCCATTAAGGTTGATGGTCGCGTAGTACGGGTCCCCGAGAAGCTTTTCTCGTGTGGTTCGATACGAAGATCTGACTCAAAGTAGATCTTCTTGATGGAGTTGACGACCGACAAGCTTTTGCCGTAAGCGGCAAACAGTCAAGGAGGTCCGTGAGTTTGAGACCCTTGTCTAGAACCTGATGTCGATGGTCGCGTAGTGCGGGCCCCCGAGAAGCTTTTCTCGTGTGGGTCGGTACGAAGATCTCACCCAGAAGAGGCTCATTGAGGGAGTTGACGACCGACAAGCTTTTGCCGTAAGCGCCAAACAGCCAAATGAGTCGATGACTCTAGGGTCCCTATCTAACCCTAGACTACGACCGGTGAGATCCCCATTATGAGTAAGCAATCAGAGTTATCCTCCATTCATATCTCGAACCCGTGATACCATGCCAACTTATGTGTTTGACTCGTGGGAACCATGCTTGTATATCATTCATTCGCTCAGCCATGCATTCATGCATCATAAAAAATATTCAAATACAATATTCATGCATCATTCTACATATCTTGAAACAAAATCCAGAAAACATACCATTTGACGCTTCTATCCAAAATCATCCATAGTCAAGTTGACTTCCCGACATTCATACTACACGCGCAATAATCCGAAATTGCTCATGGGTCAGTTGGAGCAGAACCAAGCAGCTATGAGGGAGGATATGACCACTGTGATGGCTTAGATGGGTCGAATTGTTGAAGCCCTACAAGCTCTGGCTATGGGACAAGAGGAAATGTGTCACGCTAATCTGAGAGCCTCTGCTGCCAACCCTGCTGTTGTGACTATACCGGTGAATCCACTAGGAGGAGTTGGTATGCATGTTGTAGCTCAGCCACCTCCCGAAAGAGGTCCAATCTATCAAAATGTTGCTCAGACGTTCAATATCCCTGTCAATGGGAGAGCTCAACCCGAGATGGACGATCAGCAGGATGCTTTCTTCACTACGAAGGCTGACTCAATTTATGAAGCTTTTGGGCCTTCCCCTGTTGACCTCGAAAGGAGATTTCAAATGATGGAGGAGAGATTCAAGGCGATGCAAGGTCCTGATACCTTTGGGTTGGATGCTGTTGACATGTGCTTAGTGCCAGACTTGAAAATTCCTCCCAAGTTTAAAGTCCCGAGCTTTGAATAGTATCAAGGGGTCACTTGTCCAAAGACCCACATCTGAGCTTTCTGCAGAAAGATGGCCTCTCATTCAAATGACGAGAAACTCTTAATGCACTTTTTCCAAGACAGTCTTAGTGGAGCTTCTCTGGAATGGTATATGCAGCTCGAGCGCACGCATATACGAACCTGGAGGGAGCTTGCTAAAGCCTTCTTGAAGCATTATCAGTATAACTCAGACATGGCTCCCAATCGGACTCAGCTCCAAAGCCTCTCTCAAAAGTCGGATGAATCGTTCAAAGAGTACGCTCAACGATGGAGAGACCTGGCTGCCAGGGTTCAACCCCCTCTTCTTAAAAGAGAGATGATAAACATGTTCGTGGATACCCTTCAAGGGCCGTATTTTGAAAAAATGATTGGGAGTACCACCAAGGGATTCTCAAACTTGGTCATTGCCGACGAGCGAATTGAGAATGGCTTGAAGATCGGCAAGATACAAGACACGGCAGCTGCAGTTAGTAGAGCGAAGAAGCCCCATTCTGGATTCTCAAAGAAGAAGGAAGGGGAGACCAATGCAATCGCTAAAGGGGGAGATGGAGGTTACCAAATTCCATACTATTCGGTGGCAGCAGTAACACCTAACCCGTATCCGTAGCCAGCATATGTCATTCCAACTGGTCCTCAGCAACTTGTTGCTCCATAACAACAGACCTACTATCAGTAGGGTAGACAAGGACCAAGGAGGCCTCCCAGAAGGTTTGATCTGATTCCCATGCCGTATGGTCTGCTACTAGCTCATTTTCTCAAGGACTCGTTGGTTTATTTGAGAGAAGCTAAGGCTCCGCCAGTACCTCTTCCTCCCGGGTACGACATGAACGTCAACTGCGAGTATCGCTCAGGGACACGGAGGCACTCGATCGAGAATTGCAATATCTTCAAGCACAAAGTAAAAGACTTGATTGACTCAAAAGCAATATCGTTCAAGCCAGTTGTTCCAAACAACCTCGTGCAGGCAAGTACATCGGCAGCGCCATGGTCAGAAATGCAGTGGATCTGAAATATCTGTATCTATGGAACTGTCTCGTCAGCTTTTTCCAGAATCAAGACCTCAAGCAGTAGGAGAATAAAGCGGATCATTCCAGTCATTAGTTTGGTTAAAACATGTTCATGTGTGATTTTCTTGATTGTCATTTGTAACATTCATTTGTAATAAACTCGTTTGTTCTTGAATAATAATGACATTGAAATGAATATGCATGTTTTTAATAAATCCATTCGTGGCCACTCATACTTTATCTTGTCAATATTCAAATGTTGTTTTTTTGAGGAGGATGATGAAATTAAAAACACGAAATGAAATTACTGCTAGTACGCATTTGAATAAAACCTTGCTGATGATGTGAGGCATTGTTTCAAATCCCAAACACCAGAGATATAAGGAAAATAATCCCTAGTCAACCCTTTCGAGCCAAGGAGTAGGAGTTTCTTTCTAAATATAAAACCCTCAATCTCAAACCGGGGCAGGGTAGTCGTCAGTCAGTTTTACCTAGCGTTCAAACTTCAAAAGAGGAGTGTCCTATCTGAGGATCAACCATATCTTATCCCTCATAAGAGGTCGGAAACCACAAAATTCCAAACGGTTGTCCCTCACCCACAAAGGCACGAGGCGGTCACAACCCATTCAAATCAATGGCCAAATGTCACATGATTTATTTCAGCAAGAAGAAACAAAGAAAGAAAACAAAAACAAAAAGAAAGAAAGCCCGCTAAGTCGAAAGCTCGAAAATGAGTGGCTTAGGCAAAAATTAGGGCATCCCTATGGATTGTAAATCTTAACCAATCCAGCAAAAATAGGGAAACAAAAAAATGAATCTGCAAAAGAGGAATCAAAAGAAAATCCGCAGCAAGAGAAAAGTCGTGTGGCTACCAAACCAAACAGAAGGTGAATGACCGCCACACCAAAAACCTTTTGTGTTCATTACCCATCACTCCTAAATCCCTTTCGGAAGAAGAACGCTTGTTTCAAACTAGATGAACACAGGACTGGAGAACATCACGAAGAGCGGGTGGGTTAGGATAGGTTCGAACCTTGTATCCTTTCTTTCTAAAAACCGTGAACCAGACCACGTTACAACCCTCAAAAGACCTAATTGAAGCAAAGGTTTATTTCGAAGGCGTACTATAGTCAGAACGATCATTTTAAAACTGACTCCTGATCAATTTACTCATATGTGTTGATATTGATATGTGACATTCGTTATCAATGATGCATCCATTAAATGTCAGAATTTCAGTGAGCATGTTTGGATTTCAAAACTGCATAAAAATGACATTGCATTATCATTTCAAGAATGCACTTGTCTTACTCGTGAGTAAGCACCGACACCAAGAGATCTGCCACAATGAAAGAACTAGATGATTCCAAACGCCTGAGACCTCCGTTGAGCAGGGGAAAGTCACTTCTCTTTTGATCACATCAATTAGAATGTCTGAAGACTTTGTCGAGCAGAAAGACAAACCGCTTCGAGATCTCGTCGATCAGAGGCAGTCACGTCGAGAAATCTCTACAAGATTCAGTCAATCTGAAGTAGTCAAGGCGAGATTCAATCAATCTCTCTAAAGATCAGTGAATCGGGAGAATTCCCTCAAAAATCAGCCAAACAGAGGCAAAGTTACTTCAAGGGTCGTATTGGGGTAGGCCATCCCAAGAGCACAAGAAGTCAATCTCCCCGAAACGGTTAATTAGAGGAATGTAGTTCCAAGACACTAGGGTAGATCCGATTGAGATAATCCACGACGAAGTTGCTTCCTACCTAATGATTGGGGCATTCCGTGCAAATACCTGTAGCGGTGTATTCGTCGCTATATGATCTATCGATTAAATCATAAGCTAGGAGATACATTGAAATTTTCGAGTCGCCACCGCACTTTTATTTATCCAAAGGACTGGCTAAAAAGCGAACAAAAGCCTAAGAAGTTTTACACGTAGAAAACTAATAAAAAAGATCAGAGATTCTGGGTAAGGGGTAAATTACGCAATGGGAAGGTGTTAGGCACCCACTACGTCCTAGGTACTCCTAGGGAGCCCTTTTCACACTTGTTATAAAATATTGTTATTTGTTATGACATAAAGATTGTGCAAACATGATTGGGATGGTGAGAAAAGAATATACAATTTTATTATTATGTTATTGGGTTCGAACGGATGAACCCGTTGCCTACGTACCTTCCATCAAAGGTAAGGATCAGAACGCCGTAGTTCGGCTAAAAGATTTCCAAAAGTGGGTTAGGTTCAATTTTAAACACAAACCCTAGGTCTTACGTTATCCACGGGAGAAAACTCAACCTTATACAAACAACAACGTCCACCATGTGAGAACAGCTTCAACTGGCCAGAGAGGGGTTAACCCTATAATAGGCGAGGAAGACTTACAATTCAATCACTAAAGACAGAAGGTGAGATTAACATCAACCACTAAGATAAATCAAACCTATAGCTCATGTATGAAAGCATTAATGGACAAAGCCAAAACAAGTGAATGAGTGAAGTTACTGATTATGATTATGAAAAATGAAGCCAAAGTATGATTAAGATCAATTCAAATAAGTATTATGAAATGAAGTTTTGAAAAAAAGTCAAGGACTTGAGTCCGGGTTTTTAGTTAGAAAACATGAAGATGTTTGCACAACACTTATGTCAAGTTTGAAAGATAAAGTGTGAAAAAGTCTAGGACATAATGAATGATGAAAGGATGGAGATGGATAGTAAAACTTCTTAGAAGGTTCACTTCTTGAAATCATATAGCAGATGATTCAAGTGTGTCCTTTGGAATAGCAATTAATAATAATAAACAAACAAAGCAAGCAAAAGCGGATATCGGATGCCAATCACTGGTCTTATACCAATCTCCTAAAACAGAACGGGATATCAGAAGCCACTCAATGGTCTTACACTAATCTCCACAGGCAAAGAAATAAAAGCGGATACCGGATACCAATAGATGGATTTACACCAGTCTCCTAAAACAGAACAGGATATCAGATGCCACTCAATGGACTTACACCGATCTCCTCAAAAGAAAAGAACAAAGATGAAATATGGAAGTCAACTGCCAATCTATCTGGACTTAGGTTAACTCCACAGTATGCTCACAGGAAATCCAATGCCACATCACAGGGACTTACAATGGATCCTCACATACAAGAACAAAAGCAACAACATGATCACAGGTATGCAAATGCCAACTTACAGGGACTTATAATTGCAACCTCTCACACAAACAGATGAACAAACTATGATCACAGGAAAGCAGATGCCAACTTACAGGGACTTATAACTGCAACCTCACATACAACATTAAACAGATCAAATTATGATCACAGGATAACAGATGCCAACTTACAGGGACTTATAACTGTATCCTCACATACACACAGATAAACAGAAGATATGAGTGACCAATGAGGTCTTACACTCTATCCTTCCATATCACAGGAGCAAATGCCAAAGCAATGGACTTACAATTGTCCTCCATGGGCAAACAACAAATGATAGCATCACAAAACAAATGAGGTGATCATGCATTAATGGTAATTGATGATGATGATAGATGCATAGCATACAAGCAACCAAATGCACATGAAGCAATCAATCAATCAATGAATAGCAAACAACACACTCTATAGCCAAACAATGGGGGCTCACACAAGAGGGTTTGACTTTAACAGTCCACTGTAATAGGTAAGTGTCGCTCTTAACCTGGCCATTGAGAGGCTCAGGTGAAGCAGATGAAAAGGAGATGAGGAGTATGCCTCATTGCTTCAATCTCATATCAGAGAGAGCATCAAAGAAAGTGTGGGAGTTCAGAAAGTAGGAACTCTCTCCACATTATTGACTCGATTAGATCTTGGGTATTTATCTCATTGCTTCAACCAGGTACTGGGAGCAAAGAGAGGACACACTGAATAGTGGGGGATAGATTACTTATCCCTACCTTCCACCAATTGCCTTACTTGAAGGACTTTTCCTGCTTAGGACAAATATAAACAAACACAGGCATTGCCTCTTAAGGAGGACTTCAGACAGTTTGCCCGGTCAAATAACAGACCGGGTCTCCAGACTACATGAAGAAGAAGTAATTATACCTCAAAGCAAATGCTATAAAGCAAAGCAAGCAATCAAGTTCAAAGAACTTAGGCAACTAAAGTACCTGAAAAAGTCAAACTCATTAGTAAACAAGTCAACAGTCAAAAGCAAAAGAAAATGAACCAATGGTCACACAGAGGGACCAATTGTGCAAGGCACAAAGCCTCAAGCATATGAGTCACCTACAAAACAAAGATTAGCACATCATATAATTCAACTCAAACAAATATTTGAATGATCCTCAAGGCATTGGTGCTTAACCTGAAACAAACAGCTCAATTGTAAATTTACAAGACCACTAGGGCTAGCCTAGGGTCAAAGATGAAAGAAAAAGTCAAGGCAGCAAGCAATATCCAATCAAAGTCAAGCTCAATCATGTAGGAATCAAACACAATTGGATTCAAACTTATATCATGCATCAAGGTCATTTCATATGCAAAAGGATGCAAAGCATGGCAAGAGAAGCATACAAAAGTCAACAGCAAAGACTTCATCCAAAAGTCAACTCAAACAAACCCAAAAATTATGAAATAAATCACACTCAATCCTAACATCTAACATGGTATACATGTAAAATTTCATAGCATTTGGATGAGAGGAAGGCAATCAATGAAATTCATGAAGTCAAATCAAATTCAAGTAAGCATGGTGAAAGTCAACAAGCATGGGTCAACTTCAAAAAATCATATCAATTTGAAAACAGAAGAGAAATGAATGAGATTAACACCAATGCAAAGCTTGAGATGTCTAGTTATCACATATGAAATTTCATGGTCATGTGATAAAGTATGAGGATTTCACAAAAGATTTGGCAAGGTATAGCACAAAAAGTCAACAAATGACCACATATGGAAGAAAATTCTCAATCAAATGGAAAACAGAAAGATTAATTCCAAGAAAATTCATACATCAATTAGACATACAAGGGATCATTTATGCAAAATTTGGAGTGATTTGGATAAGAGGAAGCATGTGAACAAAAATTGGGAAAATACATGTTCATGGTATAGCACCAAATTCAACACATAACTTCAAAAAATCATAACTTTCAATCCACAAATGATAAATGCACAAACTTGATATGGAAATGAAGGTCAATGTGTCTAGTTCTACCACAAAAAATTTCAAGCTCATTGGATATAACATGAGAATTTCACAATTGAAATGGCACAATGTATCATTCATGCACACATGTGAAAAAAATCATTTATCAATTAAAATCCAGCCAATCAAAAATTAATTAAAAATCATGATTAAATAATAGACATCTTTGTGATCATGTGTAAAAAATTTCATAATTTTTTGATGAAAATTGAATGAGAAATAAATTGTGGAACTTGATGAAATAATTGAATGAAATGTGAACAAAATGCATGGTCAAACAAAGTCAACAATGGCAGAGTTGTAATTCTGGACTCATTAATCAAAACTACTGCGTTTTGGCAAGGCCAAACGAAATGTTCTGATTGGCTCCCAGCCAATAGAACAGTAATCAACCAATCCATTTGAATTTTCTGAATTTGGAAAAAACCCTAAGGTTTCTAACAGCATGGCTCATGTATTCAAACTTCAAACAAGTTCAGTCAACATCCAAACAGAATCAATCAACAAACATACAATCAGCATAGCATTCGAGCATCATCAGTGTTCATCACAAACAGCAGGGCATGTAATCCTCATGAGCAACAACAAGCAAACAGCATGGTGCAGTAACAGTATGCTCATGCAATGTCCAAAAAGCCAATAAACCAAACACAACAAGCACAATTCAATGTGGATTTGGGCAGGTCAAGGGATTAAAATAGCAGCATATCATCATAACAGTCGCAGCAACATTCATTATAACAGCAGCAGGCACGTTCATCATGACATAACAGTAAAACAACATGAGCATGAGGATTTCTGGACAGCTCATGATTCAAGCATAGCAGCAGCAAGGTTTCAGCATTGTAAGCATGGCAAATCGTGTTCATCATGTTATCATCATGCAAACATAACCAACAGCAAGCAACAGCCTAAGTTCATCATCATGTAACTAAATGCAGTAAACAAAAGCAATGGTATCAACAACATCCAACACATCCAGCAACAATAATCCGACAGGCCCTGCGACAACTACCATCATAGAACATCAACCAACATGGGAACAAGCATGCTCATGGGGAATTTCAAACAAGTTTAGCCAACATCCAAACAGAACCAAACAACAGCAACATTGAAAATGTTCATACAGCAAGCAGAATTTATGATTTGGCATGGACAGTAGCATGGTATAGCAGCAACAGCAACATGGTTCATCACCAATCACACATTCATCATCATTTATCAACCAACCAAATAAACAACAGCATGGTATAATTATGGACAAGGTGATTGGTTTAAATAACAGCAGCAACAAACATCATTATCATGTTTCATCATCATCCACAAATAATCATGGCATGTTAAGCAACGATCATGGACAAACAACATCCAGCAGACAGCATGGCTTGGCAAACAGCATCATCATCGAACCAAACACACAAGCATATCATAATTAGTAAGCACGACCATGCAACACCAAGCAATCATGTAACAGCATGGCCACTCTCAATTATGCAACATCAAAACACAGTAAACCAAACACATATCATATGAATTTCTGGACAGGTGGCAAGACTCAAGCACGACAGCATACATCAATGCGTTCATCCATATCCAAACAAAATTTGATCAGCATACAATCAACATGGTATTGGCTCAGGTAATATCAATTAGCAACTAAATAAACACGAGCATAGCTCCATGTAATTAATATTGAGGTCATGGTAATTGCAGTTCCAACAACACATAACTGATATGGCATTGTTAATGTCCATAATGCAACCAAACAACAGCATACAATATGTTCATGCATACTTAGCTAGTAACAAACCAACACACATTCAAGCACAATTTGGACAAATTCATCATAACAGCAACAGGGGACATTCAACAATTAGCATCATGAACTAAACCAAGCATACAACTGCATAACATAATGATGGACCAAATAGTTGGTTTAAACAACAGCAAAGCATCATAACAGCAGTAGCAACATCATGAGCCAAACATCAACCAGTATTAACAAATAATCATGGCCTGGCATAGTGATTTTCAAGCAACATGTAACAAATAGCAACCCACCCAATCATGAATTGGAGTTCTGGAAAATAGTATAAGGGTTTATCACAACAGAATATTCATCATCACCATGAACTTGAAAAAAATGGACATGCCCAGAACAGCAAATTAAGCATAACAATAGCATTAGCAGACCTTAAATAACAAAATTCCAACCATGGTTGTTACTGAACCCACAACAAATGAGTAAATCGATGGAAAATAGATTTGTATGCAAAAATGAAAACTCAGATTTCTCCCTCATGTCACAACCATTTCATTCAAAACAAATTGCATTGAAACTAGCATACCAAGACCTTTCAGAAACATAACATAGCAGGGCATATGAGGGAGGTCGATAACTTACTTGATTTGGAAGAAATCGTAGCAACAGTTGTGTATTGATAGAATAAGGTGCAAACAGGTGATGCTTATGCTTTGTAGTGAAGGATGCTGAAGCTTTTCTAGCTCGAGAATACTTGGAGCTCTTCAAATCTCATCTTGCCATTAAAGGGTGCTTGGAAAAACAGAGGGAGAAGGAGGTTGTACAGCTGGTGTTTGATGGTGGAAATGAACTCAGTATATTGTCCCAGTGATGAATCAACCAAAGGTTCCTTGGAGGTTTTGAGTTTTGTGAGCAGAAATGTGGTTTTGGCCAAAGAGCAAAAAATGAGAGAGTGAGGTTTTCTGGTTGTGGCTGCTGCAAAAACTAGGGTTGGAAATGCAGAAATGAAGTTTAAATATGGTCTGTTTTTGGTCCTTTAATGATGTGTTAAGCTGGTTTATGCTAAATGATATGATTTGCAATTTTGCTAATTTGTACCAAAGTGGAATGGAGGGTGTGTTCATGGTCGAGTGGGCTTGTGAAAATGGTTGTTCATGACATTTGCTAAGGCTGTTTTTGTGTGCTGCAGACCTGCTGTACTTTGGTTTGTTCAAATGAAGCCAATTGCCAATTTTGTCCATTTTGCATTTTGATTCAAAATGATGGGAAAATGGTGGTATGATGATGGTTTTAAGCTTTGAGCAAGTTTCAAATATGGTTTAAAACATTTCCCAATTGGCAAAATGATGAAAAAGTCCATAAATCAAAAAGTCAAAGTTTGGTCAAACTTTGATTTTAAATGCAAAAGGTCCAAAAATGCCATTTTGAATGGTAAGGTTTTAGGTCATGAAGTTTATATTTTTGGAAAGAGGATGAAAAATGTGGTTTGTAGGAAAAAACCCCACCAAATTTGGCCTTATGGTTTGAGAGATATGGCCCTTTGAAGTTCAAAATTTGGTGAAAATGATTTGATCATATCTTGACAACCACACATGGGATTTTGATGTTCTTGGACTTTTTGAAAATGGGAAGACAAGATCTTCAACTTTCATGTTGGGCAAAAATTCATTTGAAGCTTGTATCATGATGTAAGTTTAAGATCAAGAAGTTTCCATTTTTGGCAGTTGAAATTACAGGTCCACTTTCTATTTCTGGAAAATTTCTGATTTGACTTGATTTTCTTCCATGATGAGGTTGAACATGATAGATGAGGCTTATATGAGCATGAATGAACTCCTCCAGATCAATTCTATCCATCAAATCTTGATTAAATCAACAGTTGACCAAGTTTGACTGTCTGTTGACTTTTCTAGGGTTTTGAGTGACTGGACTTCTTCTGATGAATTCCAAACCCTAATTCCTTGAGAACTTGACTTCAAATGATGTCTCAAGATGTATGAACCTTTGATTATTGATCATGATGCCCAAATTCCACAAGAATGGCCATCATCCATTGCTTTGACTGATCAATGACTGACTTTGACCTAATTGCTGATGATTGCTTCAACTGCAAGCAACAAGGTTAGACTGACAATATTTTTGTATTTTTTGAATGATAAACATATGAAAGCAAGAATATACAAATGCAGAGTATGCTTGGTGATCAAGAAACAAACCCACAAGGCAAACTATCCACTAGAAGGAAAGCAAAGGCATGCATTGATCCTTGAGGTTATGATATGATATGATATGGGCCATGAGGGATCTTAGGGCCCAAAATTGGGGTCTTACAGATGCCCCTATTTAAGGTCATTCTAGCCGGAGAAGTGAAGTTTAGAAATCTTCATCTCGACGCGGTAGAATGGACTTAAATAACAGTAATGAGACAAATTTTGGTCCCTAAGAGACCTCATGATGCAAATGTATGTATGCAAAAGACACAAATTCTGTGAGGAATATGATTCACACAGAAGAAAAGACGATCCATCGGAGTAGTACACTCACCAGGAACAGAGACTCAAACAAGACTCTATGGGGATAATAAAAGAAAAAAGAAATGAAATGTGTGAACAAGACACAACTCCAAACTGGGGAAAAACAAAACTGACATAACGTGAACAAAACACGACTCTGATTAAGGAAAACAGAAAAAACAGACAGGAGAACTCATTGGGGAGTGAAGAACTCACACTGGGAAAAGAATTCCAAATGGAAAATAAATCCATTGGAGAGACACAAGCTGACTCCTGGGGGAGAAGCAATAAAAAGTTCCACTGGGGAAGCAACCAAGAAATGAGATGTTACCAAGCATACGGGTAACAAACTCAGGAAAATCTGACTCCACAGGGGGACCGAGGTCATAATAGGGAGCAGAAAGGAGGGAACACCAAGGATACCGGTTACTGGGTATATAATAGGTGACCGACCAAAGCGTGAATTGGATTTCACTTCCAAAACACTCATCATCCTGAAGGGAGCTAGAAAAGCAAACTTGTTTATAGGATGGATATTCAATTCCACAAGGAAAATGAATCTTACTCTGAGGGGAAAACAATCAAAAGATTGACTCAAGAGCACACGAGATATAATATCCATTACCGTCAGAACGTGGATAGAATACTCAGATGAGACATACTATTCATTACCGGCAGACCGTGAATAATATACTCGAAAGGAAAATTATCCTGAACCGGTTACTGGGTTGTTTATAGGATAAGATCCGAAGACGTGAATTGGTTTTCACTTCCAAAACACTCATCATCCGAAAGGAGGGCTTGAAAAAAGCAAAACAACTTAAAGGATGGACATTCGAATCCACGACGGGAAAACGAATCTTACTCAACTGGGGACACAAACCCAAAGAGTGCATGAGATATAATATCCATTACCGGCAGACCGTGGATAAGATTCTCGCATGAGATATATTATCTATTACCGTCAGAACGTAGATAATAAACTCGCACGGTAAGAAACACCAGAGATACCGGTTACTGGGTATATAATAGGTGATCTACCGAAAACGTGAATTGGTTTTCACTTCCAAAACACTCATCATCCAAAACACGAATTGGTTAAAGGATGGATATTCGATTCTAGAAAGAATACGAATCTTGCTCAGTTGGGGAAAATCAACAAAGGATTCCAACTAAAGAGCGCATGAGAAATATTATTCATTACCGGCAGACCGTGAATAATACACTCGAAAGGGAAAGACACCAGAGATACCGGTTACTGGGTATATAATAGGTGACTATCCAAAACAGAGAGACAATCGATACCAAGCATACGGGTAAACGAAAGACAACTCAAAGGGATAAATTGCAAGCATCCGGCAATTATCCAACAACAAAGAATATTCGACTCCACAAAGGGAAATAACGAATCTTACTCGACCGGGGAAACACAAAAGGCTTCGACTGAAGAGTGCATGAGATATATTATTCATTACCGGCAGACCGTGAATAATATACTCGCATGGAAGATTATCCACAACCGGTTACTGGGTTAACAAAGGATAAATCAACCGAAAAGACAGGCATCGGGATACCAAATTAGGTATATAATGATGACCAATCAAAAGGAGCAACAGACATTACCAACAAAGGGTAAATGAAAGGTGAACTACTGAGGATAAATTGCAAGCATACGGCAATTATCGACAGAAGACTAGCTGGGGATGCATTGATAAAGAATCAATGATCCGGGGAACAAATCACTAGCATACGGTGAAAAGACCCACTGGGGATAAAATTGCTAGCATACGGCAATTATCCACAAAAGACTTGCTAGGGACATAAGTGCTGATCTGAGCAACTTATGCAAGCAAAGGAAAATCATCATCAAAAACTGAATGAAGATAACCACAAAATTAGGGTTTACATCTACCGAATACGGGGTAGAAGGCCAAAAACTCCGCGTGGGGATAGAACAAATCACAAATCCGCACGGGAAACCAAAATAGGGTTTAAACAAACCACAAACTGCTGAAGAGCAGGAAAATATAGGATTTTACAACTACCAATATACGGGTAGAAAACCAAAACTCTGGCTGGAGAATAAAAGGTGTATAACCACAAATTCTGTTAAGAAAGCCAGGAAAGATAGGACTTACAACTACCGGTTACTGGGTAGAGGCCCAAAAACATTCCGCTGGGGAACAACCCACTGGGAAGTACAAGATATTTGACAAATAGCCAATTGGGGAACGATCCGGAAAGACGGACTGAATCAAGACACGTCCTAATGAGGATGTAACTCAAATAGGAAAATCCATCCCAATACATGTGTTGGGAGGAAACGGAAGAAACCGTCATCCACGAGGATAAATCTCAGTGGGGAACTGCAGAAGAAAAGACAGACATTTTCTGCTTATGGGGTTGACTCTATATGGAGAGATTTTAACACCCGACATCTGCTTGGGGAGATCCGTAAAGAGATCTATATCACCATAGCAGGAGACACGACAAACAAAAGATATATGGCGAGAAATGCAACATGAATATCTGAATGTTTATGAATATGCATGAATATGCGTGATTTATGTTTGATGAATGCTGACAAAACAGACAATTCTAACACAACAGGTTCAGGAACCGAACGTCCGGTATTATACTTCCAGGGGAAAAACCAGCTGGAGAGCCAATCTGCGGAGACCTACATGCTGAAGAGCAAAGATCTGCAAGTACTGCTGAAGAAGCAGAGAATCAGAGATATCAGGAAACAACCCAATCAGGGTACAGAAAGTCACAACGGGCAAAACAGCCACCAAGACGAATCTGTAGGGGAACAAGAGAAATCCCAAAGTATATCTGCAGGGAATCCCAATGTCAACTGAGGAACAAAAGTGCATAAGCACAAACACTAACTGCTGTAGAAGCAAATCCACACAACTCCACTGGGGAACAACCCACTGAGGGAGAATGATATCATCCAGATAGAATCTTAACTGCATAAGCAACTCTACTGGGGAAAACTGTCGGCTACTCTCTTGGGAACAAACCACTGAGGGAGGACAGATCAAACAAAAATATTCTGCAATAAACCACTCCGCTTGGGGAGAATGCACAAAGCAAATTGATCACGACAAGTAGATTCTGCAATACAAACAACTCTACCGGGGATCACAAACAGTCAGGAAATAAATCCGTTCACTGGAGGCAAAAGCCATCGTCCAACCATATCGGGGGATTGAAGGAGTATTCAACAGGCAAAACTGCCACAACAAACACTCTGCAGACTAAGCTGAGGAAAAGATGATTGCAATACTGGGATGTCAACCCAAACAACCACTGAGTAGGAAAATAAATCCTGCTCTGCCGGAGAGAATAACTCTGGTGGAGAGATAGCAACAATTCCACAGACGACTTCGCCGGGGAAAGGGTAAAGTACCGGGTATCAAACCACTGACCTACCAAGTCTTCAAAAAGAAAGCGATCGTGCTGAGGAAACAGACAAATCCTGCTGGCACACTGCATGAGGAAAAGCGGTAACAACTCCACTTGCAACCCTGGTGTGGATATTAATAACAGCTCTACTCACGACTCCGAGGGGAGTACCAATCAATCAGTTATACTCATGACTGTGCTGAGGAGACAAATAAAGTCTGGGGCATACGACCCACTGGAGAAAGTGATGGGGTACCAGGATGACAAACCATCAACCACCGAAATTTCTCAAGAAAACACCCATGCTAGGGGAACTGCTGCTGGAGAAAACCAAGTCTTCAACAACAAATCACTTGCGACTATACTGGGGAACAGCCCCAACAACAACTCTGTCTGAGGAACAACCTCAACAAAGATCTGAAGAAAGAAGATACCACCAAACCAGGAATATGAACGAATGTCTCACCTGTTGGGAATCATGCCACCCTCGGGAGAGCACTGAGATATTCTTGAGTATCCTTTCAATCTTGTGAATGTTCACTTTGTTTAGAACAAAAATTTTGAAAAATTTGATTTGTTTAAAACAATGACATTTTATCAATTTAAAACATGCAAAACATTTGTTGAATTGAAACAAATAAGAGTGCAAATAATTGGATAAAAAGCTCAAATTGATTTGATAGAATGGTAGTCTGCAAATGGCAAGACTCCATAGATCTGTACAAATTTGAAATCAGTGATATATATTGGAAGAGGGCTACATTGAACATAATGATCCTTTCTCTACCAATTTGAATCTCTCTGTATCCGAAGTTTTAGTTGACGACGAATCGAGAATCCTCTGACGAAATGACGACTGATGAACCAGAAAGTCTTGTCAGAATGCAGTTACTTGCCAAATCCCTAATTTTTGCCTAGATTGCCCCAGAGTGAGGTACTCAATCTAGCGGGATGCAAATATATCTTCTTTTTTTCAAGTCTCTAATTTTTGCCTGGATTACCCTTGCGGGTTCTCCACCGAGACGCTCATTTTTGCCTAAGCCGCCCTTTCGGGTTTTCAACTTAGCGAGCTATTCTGTTTTTTTCATTTGTTTTTTTTTTTTCATTTGCATATACTTTTTTTTTTTTAGGCAAAGTATCTCTTGACTGCATCTGAATTCACAGGACGAGTGAAATCCTCCCCATCCATTGTTGTAAGCATCAAAGCTCCGCCTGAAAAGGCTCTCTTAACAACATATGGACCCTCGTAGTTTGGAGTCCACTTGCCCCTGGAATCGGGCGCGAAAGACAAAACTTTCTTGAGCACAAGGTCACCTTCTCGGAACACACGAGGCTTGACCTTCTTGTCGAATGCTTTCTTCATTCTTTGCTGATATAACTGACCATGGCACATGGCAGTTAATCGCTTCTCTTCGATTAAATTCAGTTGGTCATAACGACTCTGAATCCATTCAGCATCAGTCAACTTGGCTTCCATCAAGACTCGCATTGATGGGATCTCCACCTCTACTGGGAGAACGGCTTCCATGCCATAAACAAGAGAGAAAGGGGTTGCCCCTGTTGAAGTGCGTACAGACGTACGATATCCATGCAAAGCAAATGGCAGCATCTCATGCCAATCTTTGTAGGTGACAGTCATCTTCTGGATAATTCTCTTGATATTCTTGTTAGCAGCTTCAACAGCCCCATTCATCTTAGGTCTGTAAGGAGAGGAATTATGGTGTGCAACCTTGAATTCAGCGCACAACTCGTCCATCATCTTGTTGTTCAGATTGGATCCATTATCAGTAATGATCCTCTCTGGCACACCATAACGGCAAATCAGCTGGTTCTTGATAAACTTCACAACCACCTGTCTGGTTACATTCGCGTACGAAGCGGCTTCAACCCATTTGGTGAAGTAATCAATTGCTACGAGAATAAATCGATGTCCGTTGGACGCTTTCGGCTCAATCATACCGATCATGTCGATTCCCCACATGGAGAAAGGCCATGGTGACGAAATCACATTCAGGAGTGTCGGAGGAATATGAATCTTATCCGCATAAATTTGACACTTGTGACATTTCTTCACATACTTGCAACAGTCAGACTCCATTGTCAGCCAATAGTAGCCTGCTCTCAACATTTTCTTAGCCATGGCATGTCCATTGGAATGAGTGCCAAATGAACCCTCATGGACCTCAGTCATCAATAGGTTTGCTTCGTGTCTATCCACGCATCTGAGCAAAACCATATCAAAATTTCTCTTGTACAGCACTTCTCCACTGAGGTAGAAACTGCCTGACAACCTTCTCAAAGTTTTCCTATCTTTCACAGATGCCCCAGGCGGGTAGACCTGGTTCTGGAGGAAATTCTTGATATCAAAATACCAAGGCTTGTCATCTTTCACGTCTTCAATTGCAAATATGTGAGCGGGTCTATCCAAGCGCATCACAGTAATGTTGGGGACATCATTCCACCATCTGACAACTATCATAGAAGCAAGCGTAGCAAGAGCATCTGCCATCCGATTATCCTCTCGAGGAATATGATAAAATTCAACTTCTGTGAAGAAAGTTGAAATTCTCCTTGCATAATCTCTGTATGGGATGAGACCTGGTTGATTTGTCTCCCATTCACCTTTGATTTGATTGACAACCAAAGCTGAATCACCATAGACATCAAGATACTTGATTCTTAAGTCAATGCATTCTTCAAGTCCCATAATACAGGCTTCATACTCCGCCATATTATTCGTGCATTTGAAAGTTAGCCTTGCTGTAAATGGAATGTGCGAACCCTGGGGATTAACAATTACTGCCCCAATTCCATTTCCATATTGATTAACAGCGCCATCAAACACCATCGTCCATCTGGAACCAGGTTCTGGACCTTCATCAAGTGTAGGCTCATCGCAATCTTTCATCTTCAAATACAGAATTTCCTCGTCAGGGAAGTCATACTGAACAGACTGATGATCTTCAATCGGCTGGTGCGCTAGATGGTCAGCCAAGATACTACCTTTGATAGCTTTCTGAGCTCGATACTCAATATCATACTCAGACAACAACATCTGCCAACGGGCAATCCTCCCAGTTAAAGCAGGCTTCTCGAAGATATACTTAATTGGATCCATTCTGGATATCAACCAAGTTGTATGATTAATCATGTACTGGCGCAAACGCTTAGCTGTCCAAGCTAAAGCACAGCACGTCTTCTCAAGCGTAGAGTACCGAGACTCACAATCAGTAAACTTCTTACTGAGGTAGTAGATAGCAAACTCCTTCTTCCCTGATTCGTCTTGTTGACCGAGTACACAACCCATCGAGTCTTCAAGAACTGTTAAGTACATAATCAGAGGTCTTCCTTCCACAGGCGGAGACAAAATCGGAGGTTCGGACAGATAATCCTTGATACTGTCGAAAGCTTTCTGGCAATCCTCGGTCCAATCATGAGACTGATCTTTCCGGAGGAGCTTGAATATCGGCGCACATGTGGCAGTCATATGGGATATAAATCTGGAAATGTAGTTCAAGCGGCCAAGAAAACCTCGGACTTGCTTCTCAGTTTTGGGTGCGGGCATCTCTTGTATTGCTTTGACCTTTGCAGGATCAACCTCAATACCTCTTTCGCTTACAACAAAACCCAACAACTTGCCGGAACGGACTCCAAAAGTACATTTGTTCGGATTCAGGCGAAGCTGGAACTTCCTCAAACGCTGAAAAAGCTTCAACAAATGCTCAATATGCTCACCTTCCGTTCGGGACTTAGCAATCATGTCATCCACATAGACTTCTATCTCCTTGTGCATCATATCATGAAACAAGGTAGTCATAGCTCGTTGATACGTGGCTCCGGCGTTCTTCAAACCGAAGGGCATCACTCGATAACAGAATGTTCCCCAAGGTGTGATGAATGTTGTCTTCTCCATATCCTCTGGTGCCATCTTGATTTGATTATATCCGGAAAATCCGTCCATAAAGGAAAAGACTTTGAATTTAGCTGTATTGTCTACCAACATGTCAATGTGTGGTAGAGGAAAATCATCTTTTGGGCTAGCTTTATTCAAATCTCTGTAATCAACGCACATACGGACTTTTCCGTCCTTCTTAGGAACAGGCACAATATTGGCCACCCATTGAGGATATGTCGAAGTCACCAGAAACCCCGCATCAATTTGCTTCTGAACTTCCTCTTTGATCTTCACTGCCATATCTGGATGAGTTCTTCTGAGCTTCTGCTTCACAGGCACGCACTCAGGCTTCAAAGGCAGGAAATGTTGCACAATATCTGTATCTAAACCCGGCATGTCTTCATAGGACCAAGCAAAGATATCTGAATATTCTCGTAGCAAGCTGATCAAATCTTCCTTAACAGACCCTTCAAGAAGTGCCCCAATCTTCACCAGGCGCTCACAATCTTCCGATCCCAAGTTGACTGTTTCCAAGTCTTCGAGATGCGGCTGAATGATCTTCTCTTCGTGCTCAAGGAGACGGGTGATCTCATCAGGAATCTCTTCAACGTCATCTTCTTCTGCCTCAAATACAGGGAATTCAAAATTGGGAGATGGCGTTGGATCATTATGTTCAATGGGTTTTAGGATCAACCTGCATAATGATTTTGGTTAATGGAAAACTTTCAGCATTTAAACAAGCAAATCATTATGCAGATGAAAAATGTTGCTTTTACAGCTTTTATTTTTGTTTTTATGTTTTTTGTGATCACTGATTTCATAAAGAAAGCAAAAAGTGAAAACAAAGGAAAAACAAATGTTTTGACAATGCAAAAATTGAATGAAAATATCATTGTATATATGCTTTGCCAACAATGTCATCACTTCTCCTTTTGGCATGGGAGAAGGGTTTTTAAACAAAAGTGAACAATTTACTCTGATCTATGGATAACTGTAGGAACATCCACAGCGACCCAATTGTGGCAGACACCACCAGGAATAATAAGATTGTCCAAGTCTTCTGCATCTTCTTCTTCAATGATAGCAGCAGCTTCCTCTTCTGCAGGTTGATCAGCGTGAATGAATCCTCCACTGGTGAACAGACCTTGCTCATTGCATGCCCCAGAACCAAAGCCAATGCCTGCCCGGGATCGATTATCTTCAAGTTCAAGCACTTTCCCTAATCCAGCAACTGCACCACATTCAATGGCCAGCTTAGCATCACGGTAGGAAGTGAATGAAGGAGACTTCTTCTCGATTGGTTTATCAATAGATAAAGCTTGGAACTGAGTTCCAACTTCATCCTCTGCATCAATGTACGAGAAAGAAGATAGATTACTGACCAGGAGAGCCTTTTCTCCCCCTACTACAACCAGTTTCTTGTTTTTGACAAACTTCAGCTTTTGGTGTAGGGTGGATGTCACGGCGCCAGCCTCGTGAATCCATGGTCTGCCCAAGAGACAGCTGTATGATGGGTGAATATCCATTACTTGAAAAGTGATCTGGAAATCACTTGGTCCAATCTTGATTGGGAGGTCCACTTCCCCAATCACGGTCTTGCGCGACCCATCAAAAGCTTTAACAACAACCCCACTCTGCCTCATAGGAGGACCTTGATATGACAAACGTGAGAGTGTGGATTTTGGCAATACATTTAGAGATGATCCAGTGTCCACCAGTACATTGGACATTGCATCAGATTTGCAATTCATAGATATGTGTAAAGCCATGTTGTGGTCTCTTCCCTCCTCAGGGAGATCAGCGTCACAAAAGCTCAGAGTGTTGCAAGCGGTAATGTTTGCAACAATGCTATCAAATTGTTCCAAGGTGACGTCATGATCGACATATGCCAAGTCCAAGACTTTCTGCAGAGATTCCCGATGGGGCTCTGAATTCAGCAACAAAGAAAGAATGGAAATCTTGGAAGGCGTGTGTAGAAGCTGGTCTACAATATTATACTCACTCTTTCTGATGAGCCTCAGCATCTCATCAGATTCTTCATCAACAATGCCACTCGGGCCAACTGAAGAAATAGGAGTCTTTGGTACGGAGGAGGAGGGTTTGGCGACATCAAGTGCCGGATTCTGAACATTCACAGCGTTCCCTACAGGGCGCTCAACAGATTCAGAAGAAACAGCAGGAGCTTTGGCAGGTGCGGAAAACACACGACCACTCCGGGTCAATCCACTGACATCAGCAACAGTGGTCACAGAAGTTGACGGCAAAGATACCTCGACCCCATCCTGGACAGCAACAGGACTGTACCGGAAAGGTACGGCTTTGTCGGATGAAAACGGCACAGGGCCAGCTGGTTTGATGATCAAAGCAGGGGAAGCCTTCGACTTGTTGCTATTGTAGCGAATAACAACAGGCTCTGGCAATTTGAACACCGGGGAGATGACGCTCACCTCGGGCTCAACAACATCCACATTGCGATTCTGGAGAATCTCAATGGTACTTTCATTCAACAATTTCTGAAGCTCACAGCGAACTTGATCACAACCCAAGCGGTTAACAGAACAGACACGGCACTTATCGTGGTTATGCTTCAAATAGCTGTGCTGACACAGCATCTTATGTAATCCAACCAATGACTGCCGGATATGGCTGACATACTTCACCTTGTATTTCCCAAGGTCTTCCTGGATCATATTCACAGATTTCCCATGCGAAGGCAATGGGTTCCTGGTGACATTCGGATTGGAGTCTTCAAAACTCAGAATTCCGCTTCTCATAAGGTCTTGAACCTTATTCTTCAGCGGGAAACAGTTCTCAACGTTGTGGCCCGGAGCACCGGAATGGTAGGCACAATGCTGGTCTGGTTTGTACCACCATTGCGGGTTTGCAGGAATTGCAGGAGGATCCCTGGGTGAAACCAACTTTCTCTCCAACAAGGAGGGATAAAGCTCTGTATATGTCATCGGAATAGGGTCGAAGCTGACCTTCTTCCTATCATAGTTCACATTTGCTTGGTTGGTTGTACTTCCACGAGGCTGGTAAGCCTGTTGTTGTGGACGCTGCTGTTGCTGTTGATATTGCGGTTGTGGATATTGCTGCTGATGCTGATACTGCTGAGCATTATCCTTGAATACAGGCGCCACACTAGCCACCTGATGCTGATGTCTGGCACGATGTGCAGGCTTCCTCTGAACAGAGGGTCTTCGATGCTTGGGCTGAGACTGCACAGCATGAGCTTCTCCTTCTTTCCTCTTAAACGCTCCATAACGCTTAGAGGAAGAACTATCATCTTTAGTTAATCGTCCTTCACGGACACCTTCTTCAAGACGCATCCCCATGTTCACCATCTCGGTGAAATCAGAGGGAGCGCTGGCCACCATTCTCTCATAATAAAATGACCCAAGAGTCTTCAGAAAGATCTTGGTCATCTCTTTCTCTTCTAATGGTGGAGTGATTTGAGCTGCCAGCTCACGCCATCTCTGGGCGTACTCCTTGAACGTCTCTTTGTCCTTTTGTGACATAGACCTGAGTTGATCTCTGTCAGGCGCCATGTCAACATTGTATTTGTATTGCTTGACGAAAGCTTCGCCAAGATCATTGAAAGAGCGGATGTTGACGCTGTCCAAGCTCATGTACCAACGTAAAGCAGCACCAGACAAACTGTCTTGAAAGTAGTGGATTAAGAGTTGATCGTTGTCGGTCTGTGTGGACATCTTCCTGGCATACATGACCAAGTGTGCCAAAGGACAAGTGTTCCCTTTATATTTTTCAAAGTCTGGGACTTTGAATTTAACAGGTATCTTAACACCGGGAACTAGACAAAGTTCGGCTGCTGACTTGCCGAAGAGATCTTTGCCTCTGAGAGTTCTCAATTCCTTTCTCAGCTCAAGGAATTGATCGTTCATAGCATCCATTTTCTCATGTACATCTGAGCCCTCAGACGCTTCAGAGTGATAAATGGTGTCGTCTACCCTAGGCATGGTATGCACGACAGGAGGAACAGGTATGGGGACCGGGCTAGATGCCGGCATTTGTGCAAATGTTGGAGCTGGCAGATCGGGCATAAAGCCAGGAGGCATCCCCCAAGGAAAACCGGGAGGCATGGCATTTGGCTGATGGGCACTGACAGGCACCGATGAAGTAGTTATCTCAGATATAACCGTCCGCTGAACGGGAGTTGCTGGCTGTTGAGGAGCAGGCTGATTCTGGGCGGCCAGAAGTTGTTCCATCAGAGCGCCAAGTCTGGCGACTTCATCTCTCAAACTCTGGTTCTCTTGTTCCAACTGCTCCATAATCCTTGCAGAGTTGACCCTTGTATAATACCGGTGAGTCAGCTTGTCTTCAAAATAAATGAAGATCAAAGGGTTAGAACCAGAAGACCAGAAAAGTGGGTACCTGTTTATGCAGGAATGATGCATGAAATGCTTTGTGCAAATGCTTTGATTTTCAAGGAACCCTCAGGGTATTTGTTTGCAATATTTCGAATTTTTAAACATTTTGATTGCTCATGGAAAATATTTCATTCAAAATATTAGGACAAAGAGGTACAGCATTCTTTTAAATATTACAAAGAGAAAAGGTAAATAACATCCTATGGATCCCTATCAGCTCGGGATGCTGGAAGACGAGAAGTGTATAACTTCTTGATCTCTCTCTCATAGGCGGCCTCCATATCAGCTTTCTCCTTTGCAAGTTGATCATACTTCCTTTTCCAGAATTTGGAAGACTGAGGAAGCAGAGAAGTCCAAGTGTCGTTCGGATCGTCGATCACTCGGTGCTCGAGAAATTCAATCATATCATCCTTCTCCTTGAGCTGCTGCAGCAATTCCTCTCTCTCGCGGATCCAGGCACGCGAAAGGTCTTCTTCTCTCAACTCCTCTACACGTTGGGTAGGGAGGGTTGAAGGCCCAGCCACATCCAACAGTGTAGGTCTCGGATGGTCATATGGCATCAAGTAGGTAGCAGCCCTCTGTCTGACCCAAGAGGTGTAGGGCTCCAAAGCAATGCAGTTCTTCGGACCCAATTCATTCCTACTCTTTATGCGAATATTGCGCCAAGCGCGGACAAATCTGGCTTTCAGGCCTTGGGGATCTTTACCCTCCTGAAAGAATACACCTTCTAACAAAAGGTTATGGGGTTTATCCTTTAGGGGGAACCCAAGCTGACGACGTGCAAGCGCAGGGTTGTAGGTAATCCCACCACATGTACCAAGAAGAGGCACATTAGGGAATTCACCACAAGAATTGATGATCTGGACGGTATCATACACGCGATCATACCAGGTGATATCATCATTGGTGAGAGACATGAGTCTCTGAGACCACCGTAGACATCCCTTGTTCTCCTTGAAAGCAACTGTCTGCGGCAAGTGCGAAATAAACCACTTGTACAGCAGGGGTAAACAGCAGACAATGACTCCTCCATTCTTCATATTCCTTAGGTGCAAGGAAACATATGCATCACCCAACAAGGTCGGAACCGGATTAAGAACTGCAAAGATCCTAATGGCATTCATGTCGACGAACTTGTCGAAGTTGGGAAACAACACCAATCCATAGATAAGCAGAACAAATAGAGCCTCAAAGGCATCCTCACTCATGGCCTTCCCATAGAAAATGGCTTGAGCAATAAGGAACTCGGAGGGAAAACCCTGAATTCCGCCTTTGGTAGTCAGATTAGCTCTAATCAGATCTTCATCTATGTGCAACAGACTGGAAATCTCTCGAGCAGACGGAATACTCTCTAAGCCACTGAACGGCACTTGATCCAGAATAGGAATCCCAATAAGGTGAGAGTATTCTTCCAAAGTCGGCAGCAACTGGAAATCCGGAAATAAGAAGCAATGATAGAGCGGATCATAGAACTGAGCAAGAGTGCTCATCAATCCCTCATCCACTTGAGTAGTCAGCAACGGCAAAAGCTTCCCATATCGAGCTTTGAAACCCAAGGGATCTAATACATACGATGTCAGATTCCTTAACTCTTTTACATCAGGCTGCTTGAAGCTGTACTTCTTTGTATGCCTTTTCGGTCTTTCCATGTCTGAAAATTTTGCAAATAACCCTTTAAGTTCCTTGAAAATTTTCTCTTTTTGATGACATGAATGCGGATGAATGCGTGAATGCATGAATGCAACAAACACACTCAAGGGTCAAGCAAAGCACACCAAACAAAGGTCGTGGGAAAGCTCTATGTATCCCTAATATCAATCATCCATTTTGGTGGATTTAGGTTTTCACCTTATCGACACCCAAGTTCCATTGATATTAACGGTACATGAACCGGTTCTAACATTCTTAATATCAACCAGCCGCTTCGATGGATTTTAGGTTTTACACCTGATCCGGGATCCATTGATATTAACAATGTTTGAACGACTCAACCACGAATCACGGGTTTGTTGAGAGTCACGAGCATGGAGTCTCGGTTAAGAACCACCCAAAGGGAGTGTACTAGGGTTTAAACCTGCCAGACATGTTCTATCAGAGGTTCCCATAATCATCGTTCCATCTTTCGAATATTATCGGAGGAACGAATACTCGTATTCCAAGAATATTCTCAAGAGAAACTCTCATGAGTGTAGTATCGCGTAACAATCGTATCAGAACTGACATCTGAACGACCTCCGCACTACGGTCCTAAAAATAGGCCAAGATGGGTTTGGTAAACTAAGGTCCTTGGCTTCTGCGGGACATGATTGAAAGAATAATGCCTAACCACAAATAACTTGTGTGACATTATTAGTTCAACATGACCTCCACCAAGTGAATGGACTCGCAAGTCAACTGGCTAAGGACTACTCCACACCAGTCGACAAGACTATGCCATTCTCCTATCCTAGAGAGCACTCGAGTTCGGGTACAGAACTCATCTCACAGATCACCAAAGCAAACAACATATGTATATCAAGCAATTCACACATTACAATCAATACAGTTATCCCAAATTGTACAAAAATATGTCAGATAAACAATAATAATATAGCACAACAAGGGTGAAAAGTAGGCAATACAACCAGGGATTCTGGTGAGATCTCCCCAGCAGAGTCGCCACTTTTCTGTAGCGGTGTATTCGTCGCTATATGATCTATCGATTAAATCATAAGCTAGGAGATACATTGAAATTTTCGAGTCGCCACCGCACTTTTATTTATCCAAAGGACTGGCTAAAAAGCGAACAAAAGCCTAAGAAGTTTTACACGTAGAAAACTAATAAAAAAGATCAGAGATTCTGGGTAAGGGGTAAATTACGCAATGGGAAGGTGTTAGGCACCCACTACGTCCTAGGTACTCCTAGGGAGCCCTTTTCACACTTGTTATAAAATATTGTTATTTGTTATGACATAAAGATTGTGCAAACATGATTGGGATGGTGAGAAAAGAATATACAATTTTATTATTATGTTATTGGGTTCGAACGGATGAACCCGTTGCCTACGTACCTTCCATCAAAGGTAAGGATCAGAACGCCGTAGTTCGGCTAAAAGATTTCCAAAAGTGGGTTAGGTTCAATTTTAAACACAAACCCTAGGTCTTACGTTATCCACGGGAGAAAACTCAACCTTATACAAACAACAACGTCCACCATGTGAGAACAGCTTCAACTGGCCAGAGAGGGGTTAACCCTATAATAGGCGAGGAAGACTTACAATTCAATCACTAAAGACAGAAGGTGAGATTAACATCAACCACTAAGATAAATCAAACCTATAGCTCATGTATGAAAGCATTAATGGACAAAGCCAAAACAAGTGAATGAGTGAAGTTACTGATTATGATTATGAAAAATGAAGCCAAAGTATGATTAAGATCAATTCAAATAAGTATTATGAAATGAAGTTTTGAAAAAAAGTCAAGGACTTGAGTCCGGGTTTTTAGTTAGAAAACATGAAGATGTTTGCACAACACTTATGTCAAGTTTGAAAGATAAAGTGTGAAAAAGTCTAGGACATAATGAATGATGAAAGGATGGAGATGGATAGTAAAACTTCTTAGAAGGTTCACTTCTTGAAATCATATAGCAGATGATTCAAGTGTGTCCTTTGGAATAGCAATTAATAATAATAAACAAACAAAGCAAGCAAAAGCGGATATCGGATGCCAATCACTGGTCTTATACCAATCTCCTAAAACAGAACGGGATATCAGAAGCCACTCAATGGTCTTACACTAATCTCCACAGGCAAAGAAATAAAAGCGGATACCGGATACCAATAGATGGATTTACACCAGTCTCCTAAAACAGAACAGGATATCAGATGCCACTCAATGGACTTACACCGATCTCCTCAAAAGAAAAGAACAAAGATGAAATATGGAAGTCAACTGCCAATCTATCTGGACTTAGGTTAACTCCACAGTATGCTCACAGGAAATCCAATGCCACATCACAGGGACTTACAATGGATCCTCACATACAAGAACAAAAGCAACAACATGATCACAGGTATGCAAATGCCAACTTACAGGGACTTATAATTGCAACCTCTCACACAAACAGATGAACAAACTATGATCACAGGAAAGCAGATGCCAACTTACAGGGACTTATAACTGCAACCTCACATACAACATTAAACAGATCAAATTATGATCACAGGATAACAGATGCCAACTTACAGGGACTTATAACTGTATCCTCACATACACACAGATAAACAGAAGATATGAGTGACCAATGAGGTCTTACACTCTATCCTTCCATATCACAGGAGCAAATGCCAAAGCAATGGACTTACAATTGTCCTCCATGGGCAAACAACAAATGATAGCATCACAAAACAAATGAGGTGATCATGCATTAATGGTAATTGATGATGATGATAGATGCATAGCATACAAGCAACCAAATGCACATGAAGCAATCAATCAATCAATGAATAGCAAACAACACACTCTATAGCCAAACAATGGGGGCTCACACAAGAGGGTTTGACTTTAACAGTCCACTGTAATAGGTAAGTGTCGCTCTTAACCTGGCCATTGAGAGGCTCAGGTGAAGCAGATGAAAAGGAGATGAGGAGTATGCCTCATTGCTTCAATCTCATATCAGAGAGAGCATCAAAGAAAGTGTGGGAGTTCAGAAAGTAGGAACTCTCTCCACATTATTGACTCGATTAGATCTTGGGTATTTATCTCATTGCTTCAACCAGGTACTGGGAGCAAAGAGAGGACACACTGAATAGTGGGGGATAGATTACTTATCCCTACCTTCCACCAATTGCCTTACTTGAAGGACTTTTCCTGCTTAGGACAAATATAAACAAACACAGGCATTGCCTCTTAAGGAGGACTTCAGACAGTTTGCCCGGTCAAATAACAGACCGGGTCTCCAGACTACATGAAGAAGAAGTAATTATACCTCAAAGCAAATGCTATAAAGCAAAGCAAGCAATCAAGTTCAAAGAACTTAGGCAACTAAAGTACCTGAAAAAGTCAAACTCATTAGTAAACAAGTCAACAGTCAAAAGCAAAAGAAAATGAACCAATGGTCACACAGAGGGACCAATTGTGCAAGGCACAAAGCCTCAAGCATATGAGTCACCTACAAAACAAAGATTAGCACATCATATAATTCAACTCAAACAAATATTTGAATGATCCTCAAGGCATTGGTGCTTAACCTGAAACAAACAGCTCAATTGTAAATTTACAAGACCACTAGGGCTAGCCTAGGGTCAAAGATGAAAGAAAAAGTCAAGGCAGCAAGCAATATCCAATCAAAGTCAAGCTCAATCATGTAGGAATCAAACACAATTGGATTCAAACTTATATCATGCATCAAGGTCATTTCATATGCAAAAGGATGCAAAGCATGGCAAGAGAAGCATACAAAAGTCAACAGCAAAGACTTCATCCAAAAGTCAACTCAAACAAACCCAAAAATTATGAAATAAATCACACTCAATCCTAACATCTAACATGGTATACATGTAAAATTTCATAGCATTTGGATGAGAGGAAGGCAATCAATGAAATTCATGAAGTCAAATCAAATTCAAGTAAGCATGGTGAAAGTCAACAAGCATGGGTCAACTTCAAAAAATCATATCAATTTGAAAACAGAAGAGAAATGAATGAGATTAACACCAATGCAAAGCTTGAGATGTCTAGTTATCACATATGAAATTTCATGGTCATGTGATAAAGTATGAGGATTTCACAAAAGATTTGGCAAGGTATAGCACAAAAAGTCAACAAATGACCACATATGGAAGAAAATTCTCAATCAAATGGAAAACAGAAAGATTAATTCCAAGAAAATTCATACATCAATTAGACATACAAGGGATCATTTATACAAAATTTGGAGTGATTTGGATAAGAGGAAGCATGTGAACAAAAATTGGGAAAATACATGTTAATGGTATAGCACCAAATTCAACACATAACTTCAAAAAATCATAACTTTCAATCCACAAATGATAAATGCACAAACTTGATATGGAAATGAAGGTCAATGTGTCTAGTTCTACCACAAAAAATTTCAAGCTCATTGGATATAACATGAGAATTTCACAATTGAAATGGCACAATGTATCATTCATGCACACATGTGAAAAAAATCATTTATCAATTAAAATCCAGCCAATCAAAAATTAATTAAAAATCATGATTAAATAATAGACATCTTTGTGATCATGTGTAAAAAATTTCATAATTTTTTGATGAAAATTGAATGAGAAATAAATTGTGGAACTTGATGAAATAATTGAATGAAATGTGAACAAAATGCATGGTCAAACAAAGTCAACAATGGCAGAGTTGTAATTCTGGACTCATTAATCAAAACTACTGCGTTTTGGCAAGGCCAAACGAAATGTTCTGATTGGCTCCCAGCCAATAGAACAGTAATCAACCAATCCATTTGAATTTTCTGAATTTGGAAAAAACCCTAAGGTTTCTAACAGCATGGCTCATGTATTCAAACTTCAAACAAGTTCAGTCAACATCCAAACAGAATCAATCAACAAACATACAATCAGCATAGCATTCGAGCATCATCAGTGTTCATCACAAACAGCAGGGCATGTAATCCTCATGAGCAACAACAAGCAAACAGCATGGTGCAGTAACAGTATGCTCATGCAATGTCCAAAAAGCCAATAAACCAAACACAACAAGCACAATTCAATGTGGATTTGGGCAGGTCAAGGGATTAAAATAGCAGCATATCATCATAACAGTCGCAGCAACATTCATTATAACAGCAGCAGGCACGTTCATCATGACATAACAGTAAAACAACATGAGCATGAGGATTTCTGGACAGCTCATGATTCAAGCATAGCAGCAGCAAGGTTTCAGCATTGTAAGCATGGCAAATCGTGTTCATCATGTTATCATCATGCAAACATAACCAACAGCAAGCAACAGCCTAAGTTCATCATCATGTAACTAAATGCAGTAAACAAAAGCAATGGTATCAACAACATCCAACACATCCAGCAACAATAATCCGACAGGCCCTGCGACAACTACCATCATAGAACATCAACCAACATGGGAACAAGCATGCTCATGGGGAATTTCAAACAAGTTTAGCCAACATCCAAACAGAACCAAACAACAGCAACATTGAAAATGTTCATACAGCAAGCAGAATTTATGATTTGGCATGGACAGCAGCATGGTATAGCAGCAACAGCAACATGGTTCATCACCAATCACACATTCATCATCATTTATCAACCAACCAAATAAACAACAGCATGGTATAATTATGGACAAGGTGATTGGTTTAAATAACAGCAGCAACAAACATCATTATCATGTTTCATCATCATCCACAAATAATCATGGCATGTTAAGCAACGATCATGGACAAACAACATCCAGCAGACAGCATGGCTTGGCAAACAGCATCATCATCGAACCAAACACACAAGCATATCATAATTAGTAAGCACGACCATGCAACACCAAGCAATCATGTAACAGCATGGCCACTCTCAATTATGCAACATCAAAACACAGTAAACCAAACACATATCATATGAATTTCTGGACAGGTGGCAAGACTCAAGCACGACAGCATACATCAATGCGTTCATCCATATCCAAACAAAATTTGATCAGCATACAATCAACATGGTATTGGCTCAGGTAATATCAATTAGCAACTAAATAAACACGAGCATAGCTCCATGTAATTAATATTGAGGTCATGGTAATTGCAGTTCCAACAACACATAACTGATATGGCATTGTTAATGTCCATAATGCAACCAAACAACAGCATACAATATGTTCATGCATACTTAGCTAGTAACAAACCAACACACATTCAAGCACAATTTGGACAAATTCATCATAACAGCAACAGGGGACATTCAACAATTAGCATCATGAACTAAACCAAGCATACAACTGCATAACATAATGATGGACCAAATAGTTGGTTTAAACAACAGCAAAGCATCATAACAGCAGTAGCAACATCATGAGCCAAACATCAACCAGTATTAACAAATAATCATGGCCTGGCATAGTGATTTTCAAGCAACATGTAACAAATAGCAACCCACCCAATCATGAATTGGAGTTCTGGAAAATAGTATAAGGGTTTATCACAACAGAATATTCATCATCACCATGAACTTGAAAAAAATGGACATGCCCAGAACAGCAAATTAAGCATAACAATAGCATTAGCAGACCTTAAATAACAAAATTCCAACCATGGTTGTTACTGAACCCACAACAAATGAGTAAATCGATGGAAAATAGATTTGTATGCAAAAATGAAAACTCAGATTTCTCCCTCATGTCACAACCATTTCATTCAAAACAAATTGCATTGAAACTAGCATACCAAGACCTTTCAGAAACATAACATAGCAGGGCATATGAGGGAGGTCGATAACTTACTTGATTTGGAAGAAATCGTAGCAACAGTTGTGTATTGATAGAATAAGGTGCAAACAGGTGATGCTTATGCTTTGTAGTGAAGGATGCTGAAGCTTTTCTAGCTCGAGAATACTTGGAGCTCTTCAAATCTCATCTTGCCATTAAAGGGTGCTTGGAAAAACAGAGGGAGAAGGAGGTTGTACAGCTGGTGTTTGATGGTGGAAATGAACTCAGTATATTGTCCCAGTGATGAATCAACCAAAGGTTCCTTGGAGGTTTTGAGTTTTGTGAGCAGAAATGTGGTTTTGGCCAAAGAGCAAAAAATGAGAGAGTGAGGTTTTCTGGTTGTGGCTGCTGCAAAAACTAGGGTTGGAAATGCAGAAATGAAGTTTAAATATGGTCTGTTTTTGGTCCTTTAATGATGTGTTAAGCTGGTTTATGCTAAATGATATGATTTGCAATTTTGCTAATTTGTACCAAAGTGGAATGGAGGGTGTGTTCATGGTCGAGTGGGCTTGTGAAAATGGTTGTTCATGACATTTGCTAAGGCTGTTTTTGTGTGCTGCAGACCTGCTGTACTTTGGTTTGTTCAAATGAAGCCAATTGCCAATTTTGTCCATTTTGCATTTTGATTCAAAATGATGGGAAAATGGTGGTATGATGATGGTTTTAAGCTTTGAGCAAGTTTCAAATATGGTTTAAAACATTTCCCAATTGGCAAAATGATGAAAAAGTCCATAAATCAAAAAGTCAAAGTTTGGTCAAACTTTGATTTTAAATGCAAAAGGTCCAAAAATGCCATTTTGAATGGTAAGGTTTTAGGTCATGAAGTTTATATTTTTGGAAAGAGGATGAAAAATGTGGTTTGTAGGAAAAAACCCCACCAAATTTGGCCTTATGGTTTGAGAGATATGGCCCTTTGAAGTTCAAAATTTGGTGAAAATGATTTGATCATATCTTGACAACCACACATGGGATTTTGATGTTCTTGGACTTTTTGAAAATGGGAAGACAAGATCTTCAACTTTCATGTTGGGCAAAAATTCATTTGAAGCTTGTATCATGATGTAAGTTTAAGATCAAGAAGTTTCCATTTTTGGCAGTTGAAATTACAGGTCCACTTTCTATTTCTGGAAAATTTCTGATTTGACTTGATTTTCTTCCATGATGAGGTTGAACATGATAGATGAGGCTTATATGAGCATGAATGAACTCCTCCAGATCAATTATATCCATCAAATCTTGATTAAATCAACAGTTGACCAAGTTTGACTGTCTGTTGACTTTTCTAGGGTTTTGAGTGACTGGACTTCTTCTGATGAATTCCAAACCCTAATTCCTTGAGAACTTGACTTCAAATGATGTCTCAAGATGTATGAACCTTTGATTATTGATCATGATGCCCAAATTCCACAAGAATGGCCATCATCCATTGCTTTGACTGATCAATGACTGACTTTGACCTAATTGCTGATGATTGCTTCAACTGCAAGCAACAAGGTTAGACTGACAATATTTTTGTATTTTTTGAATGATAAACATATGAAAGCAAGAATATACAAATGCAGAGTATGCTTGGTGATCAAGAAACAAACCCACAAGGCAAACTATCCACTAGAAGGAAAGCAAAGGCATGCATTGATCCTTGAGGTTATGATATGATATGATATGGGCCATGAGGGATCTTAGGGCCCAAAATTGGGGTCTTACAATACCCAACAACTTAGGGCAAGACGATCCAAAGAGAGGAAGGTTCTCTCCCCACCTGGGAAGGCATTTCCGGATCCAGCCTGGGGCATCCGCAGGTCTACGTCAGATCCATCCTCCAGCAATATCAAGAAGTCAGATGTCGAGAAGTCATACGAGATGCAGACCACCCTCCATAAATCCAAAGCCTTGCGACCCAAGCAACTTCCTCAGCATTCATTGCATCGTATCCAAGATTGGGGCATTCATAGACCCTCATATCATTGCATCAACCCGTCATGCATAATTCATATCATTTCATTCATACATATCATCCAGCATATCACAAATCTCTCTAACAAGGATGAATCAAGCCCAAAGCTCTCTTGGCATTATTCAACTACCCATTTTTGTTGGCATCTTTCCATAATCCACCCTGTTGGCTTTACACAATAGAAAATAAATGACATTTTTGACTCTTGTAAAGCTCCTAGTCGGCAACCCCGACAGGATTGTTCGAAGTCATTCCTTTTTCGCTTACCTGTCGTAAGCCTGTTGCATCCTTCATAGAGATGATTTCATTGAGATAACTCTCCTTTCGTGAGTTTATTTCGCTGCTTAGTACGCAAAATCATGTCTCCCCCTCGTCTGCTTTCGCACGAGAAGGGTTGTCTCTGTCAAGACTTTGCTTTTTGATTTGTTTTGAAATACTCAATGTAGGTTTGGTGAGTCCCGGGAAGGTTAGCCATATTTCAAAAACTTGATCCCCGCTGTTGTGCCTGTGGGACCCCCTGAGGTTTTCGTATCTACAACAAAGTGCCCAATTAACATAGCCTGCCAAAGCCCAGACCTTGTTTGGCAAACATCTTACAAAGTCCAATTCTCATTGGCAAAACCCCTACCTCTCAAATTTGAAAGACCAATCAAGCAACAATCGTCAGTGTCTATCACTTTTTCAATACCCGTCAATATTGATCTCCCTTTCGCTCGTCAATGTCTATCACTTTTTTCGATACCCGTCGGTGTTGATATCTCTTCCCCAACCGCAGGGTTGTAGATAATCACCCTTTACTCGGTTTTAGATTCCATTACCTCTAACCCCAGAGTTGAGAGACTATCCTATACCCAATCTCAGAGTTGATATCAGTTCCCACTCCAACCTCAGAGTTGTTGCTTCTTCCTTCTTTCCAGCCTCAGAGTCGTTGTCTATTTCTCTTATTCCTAACCTTAGAGTTGTCGTCTTTCCCTTTCATATCTGACCTCAGAGTTGTGTGTTTCCCCTTTCCAACCTCAGAGTTGTATGTTTCCTTTTTCCAACCTCAGTGTTGCCTCCCTTTTGTAGCCTCAGTGTTGTTATCCCTTTCCAGCCTCAGAGTTGTTGTAACTTTTCTTATTAACCGACCTCAGAGTTGCGTGTTCACCTCTCCTTATCCCAACCTCAGAGTTGTCGCCCCTCATCAACCTCATAGTTGTTGCATTTCTTTTATATCTAGCCTTAGAGTTAATTCCCTTACCTTACTCCAACCTCAGAGTTGTATGTTGTCCCTTTTTCCAACCGCACTGTTGTCGCCCCTCTTTCCAACCGCACTGTTGTCGCTCCTCTTTCCAACCGCAGTGTTATCGTCCCTCTTTCCAGCCGCAGTGTTGTCGTCCGTTTTTCCAACCGCAATGTTGTAGCCCCTTTTCCAACCGCAGTGTTGCCGCCCCTTTCCCAACCGCAGCGTTGTAGTCCCTTTTTCCAACCGCAGTGTTGTAGCCCCCTTTTCAACCTCAGTGTTGTCGCCCTTTTCAACCTCAGAGTTGTCGTTGCTTATCGTATTACCCTAACCTCAGAGTTGTATGTTGCCTTTCCTTATCCTGACCTCAGAGTTCTTATTCATTTTCCAGCCTCAGAGTTGTTATCATATTTGTTGTTTACCGGTTATTCTCCCAACCTCGGAGTTGAGTATCTGCTTATTTCCAACCTCGAAGTTGACGTTTACCATTTTTCGCTCCCGACCTCAGAGTTGGGCAATTACATTTTTTCAACTTCGGAGTCGGGGTATCTCTTTCTAGCCTCAGAGATTAGGACCTACTTTTTTCCAACCTTAGGGTTGACGATCACCTTTTTCCGGCCTCGGAGATGGCGGCATCCGTCCAACCCCCTATGTCTGAAAGGGAGATGGCGGACATGTTCATGAACACTCTTCAAGGCAATTATATCGAGAGATTGGCTGCTTGCCCGTCAATCAGCTTTGCAGAGATAGTGATTGCTGGAGAAAGGATCGAGAGTCTGTTGAAGATGGGCCGAATTCAAGACAACAGTGCTTCCAACTCATCAGTTCCCAAGAAACCGTTTGTTGGTAACGGTCAACGAAGAAGAGAAGGTGAGACGAGCGTTGTATATGCCGGCAGAGGCAGGGGCAAAGGACGCCCTAATTATTATCAAGATCAAGTGGCCGCAGTCACTATTCCAACACCTGTTCCTCAACCGCAGTATCATCCGCAACAGCAACCCAGGTACAACAATCAACAACAAGGAGGTAATCCGGGTCAGCAGAGACCCTATCAACAACGTCCAAGGCAGGCGGACCGGGTCATTGAGCCAATCCCAATGCCTTATTCTGTATTACTTCCCAAGCTGATTGACATGAATCTGGTTACGTTGAGAACTCTGGCCCCACCGGTCGATCCCAACAATCTTCCTAGAGGTTATGATGTCAACGCCATATGTGCTTTTCACTCCAACGCATCTGCCCATACTACAGATAATTGCAAGGCTCTCCAGCTAAAGGTACAAGATTTGAGAGATGCCCAGGCCATCAATTTTTCTCCGGTGCCTAATGTTATCCAAAACCCGATGCCAGCTCACGGCGGGCAGAGGATTAATGTTGTTGATAGTGGGGAAACTTTGAATTTGGTTTCTGATGTGACTAAAGTGAAGACTTCGCTATCGATGGTCAAAGACCGACTCTTGAGAGGATGGATTTTCCCGGGCTGTGGGGAAGAGTGCATAAATTATCAAGACGCCGAGAACGGATGTGATAGTTTGAGAAGGGGTATTCAACAACTGATAGATGAAGGTTGTCTTCAGTTCGATCAGACTCGTCCAGTGAAGAATGATGTGTCGACAGTAACGTTTTATTTCACTCCTGAAAAAATATATGTTCCCGAGAGACCCGCTCCGACAATAATATATTTCCCAGAAAGTCCAACACCAATTTACTCTGACAACCCTCAACCGACTTTGATTGGTTCGGTCACCATCACGGTACCAGGACATGTTCCGTATGAGAAAGACAGTGCTATCCCGTGGCACTATGGGGTTGATATCTACTGCCAAGGGCAGAAAGTTAACGAAGAAGACATTGACATTGGTAGCTCCGTTGTAGACAATGTCGGAGGAGTTGGTGGCTTCACTCGCAGTGGACGCCTGTTTGCACCATCAACATTGCGCACGAATACTGAAGCTGAGGCAGCTGCCAAGGCTAAAGGAAAACAGGTAGCCACCGAAGAGGTTACTACTGAGGAAGCCCCTCCTAAGACCGCGTTCGAGAAGGAAGTGGATGAGTTTATGAGGATTATCAAGAAAAGTGACTACAAGGTAGTCGACCAGCTAAATCAGACACCCTCAAAGATCTCCATTCTCTCATTATTGATGTGCTCTGAGGCTCACAGAGCAGCCTTGTTGAAAGTACTGAATATGGCCTATGTTCCACCAGAGATAACTGTTAACCAGCTGGAGTCGGTAGTTTCGAATGTACACACTAGCCATGCGCTAGGTTTCACCGATTATGACCTAACATCTGAGGGCAGGAATCATAACAAAGCCTTGCATATCACAATGGAATGCAAAGGGACGGTGCTTTCCCATGTTTTGGTTGATACAGGTTCTTCTCTGAATGTTCTCCCAAAGAAAGCCTTAACGAAGTTGGATTGCGATGACGCCACCCTGAGGCCGAGTAATTTAGTTGTAAGGGCTTTTGATGGCTCTAAGCGAGCTGTTTGTGGTGAAGTTGAGTTGCCAGTTAAGATTGGACCGCAGGTATTCAAGAGTACCTTTTATGTGATGGATATCCAGCCTGCCTATAGCTGTCTGCTAGGTCGACCCTGGATTCATGTTGCCGGTGTTGTTACTTCTACTCTCCACCAGAAGCTCAAATATGGACTAGAAGGTCAGATCGTCACCGTCTGTGGTGAAGAGGATATTTTTGTTAGCCACCTGTCTACATTTAAGTATGTGGAGATGGATGTCGAGATGCATGAGATGTTGTGTCAGGGCTTCGAAGCCATAAACATCAGTAAGGTCGCGCCCGAAACTGTCTTTTCACCTGAGTCTGAGAAGGTCGGGACTTCTATCTCTTCATACAAGCAAGTTGTTGAAGTGGTTAAGGCTGGTAATGCCCAAGGCTGGGGCAAATTTGTGGAGCCAATCATAAAAGAAGACAAGTTTGGATTAGGGTATACTCCGGGGTCTCAGAAGAATGAAGCCGGTACTTTTTCCAGCGGGGGTTTGGTTTCTCCCCACACCGTCAATGCTGCAGATAAGGACAAGGCTGACAGCGACTGTGACTTAGATAGCTGGATTCGCCCGTGTGTCCCAGGAGAAAAGCTCGACAATTGGTCGTCTAAAAAAGTCGTCCGGTTTACTCTACTGAAGGAGTAATTTTTATTGTTTTCCTTTTATCACATGCATAACAAAGTCTTACACTTTGACCAAGGTGTAATGACTCATCTGTAGGGCCATCCATTTAGTTACATTTCGTAATTATTTTCATCATCAATAAAGGACAACTTTTGCAAACAATTTTGGGTTCTCTTTCTTTCAATTATTTTTACTTTTACAAAAACGGCAATGTTTCTTTTTCATGTTTCTTTTTCGTTTTTCTTTCCAAAAAACACCTCGTAAAACTGATCACCCGGATCTCACTGCTAACGACACTGCTATGGCCAAGTATGACTTCGACAATCCTATCTATCAAGCCGAAGAAGGGGTTGAGGAAGATTGTGAATTGCCTGAGGAGTTAGCCAGGTTGTTGAAACAGGAGGACCGAGCTATCACACCTTATCAGGAGGTGGTTGAGACCATCAACATTGGTACCGAAGACGACAAGAAAGAGATCAAGATCGGGGCCAGTCTACAGGCCGAGAGGAAAAGACTGTTGATCATGTACTTGACTATGTTAGAAAGGTCAATGGGTTGTGTGCCCGGTCATCATAACGAGTCAAGTCGAAAAGAGCATGCAATATACTACCTTAGCAAAAAGTTTACCGACTGTGAACAACGATACTCACTGCTCGAGAAAACTTGCCGCGCTTTGGCATGGGCTGCTCGCCGACTAAGACAGTATATGTTGACTCACACGACTCTATTGATATCAAAGATAGATTAAGTCAAGTATATTTTTGAAAACCCAACAGGGTTGCTAGGTGGCAAATGATACTGACAGAGTATGACATCCAATACACTTCACAAAAAGCCATCAAAGGAAGTGTCTTGTCAGACTATCTTGCCGCGCAACCGATTGATGATTACCAACCTATGAGGTTCGACTTTCCTGATGAGGACATCATGTTTCTCAAATCGAAAGATTGCGAGGAACTACTCCCGGAGGAGGGGCCTGACCCTGAATCCAAATGGATTATGATGTTTGATGGGGCGGTCAACGTCAATGGTCGCGGAGTTGGTGCAGTGTTGATCACACCGGAGGGGGTTCATATGCCATTTTGTGCCAGAATAACTTTTCCCTGCACCAACAATGAAGTTGGACGAAGCAGAATGGGTCCGTTCTCGATACAATCAGCTAAGCCTAGTTGAGGAAAAGAGACTAGCAGCTATATACCATGGCCAGCTATATCAGAGACGGACGAAGAGAGCGTTTGATCAGAAAGTGCGCCCTCGGGAGTATCGAGTCGGTGAATTGGTACTCAAAAGAATTCTTCCTCCCAACACAGATCACAGAGGCAAATGGACACCGAACAACGAGGGTCCATACGTGGTTAAAAGAGTTTTCTCTGGCGGAGCTCTGATGCTAACAACCATGGATGGCGAAGACTTCCCGTCCCCTGTCAACTCAGACGCAGTTAAAAAAATACTTCGCATAAAATAGACCCGCTGGACAGTAAAAAGAATAGTCCAGGCAAAAAAGGGGCATCCCGACGAACCAAAAAAAAAGAATGAAGAGGTTCGGGCAGAAATTAGGGATATAAAAAAAATGTACACCCGGTGAGTCGAAAACCTGAAAAGGCGGCTCAAGCAAAAAAGAGTATCCCGGTGGATTGAAAACCCAAAAGGGCGGTCCACGCAAAAGTTAGGGAATAAGCAAATAACTGCGATCTGAGTTCATCCGTGTTATATCACCGTTTCATCCAATCCGGCAATCTTCGAAGGTAAAAGATCGACTAATCATCCACTTCAGAAAGCAAGATGAGCAGAGCGTCTTGAGGACATACGAGCCATAGCAGAGTCGAAACTCGGTGGGACCCCGTTTCCACATTGCCATTAGGATAGTTTCTCTTGTTCAATTTATAGAGATCGCCTCTTTCCAGCGATCAGCTTCCTGATGTACTCGCCTATTCCTGGCACAAATTTTTCAACCAACAAAAGTCGAATAATTCAGTTAAAAAGCCTCTTTACTTTTCATTTATCAATTTGTTTGCAAAAGATGTCTGAATTCTTGAGGAAACATATTGCATATGAATGTAATGGTGGCTTTTGCAGATGACTTGCGCAGGAAAACAGTCAAAATTGCTTTGAATGTGCTTAATCCCGGACGGTGAATTCATACCGAGTAATTCCCCAGGGCATACGTGTATTTTTTGGTTACAGGTCACAGGAACCGGATGCCAAGTCATGAATCCTCACCCCCAAGCGGTTGACAAAGCCTCTCCTCTGCAGAGCAGGTTCCCTAGTAGAGTTGACAGTATCCAGACTGTATCTTCCCAGCAACAGCGGAGTAGTCGCATACCCAACAGACAAGAGGGTGGTGTTCCCAATGTTCATCTCGTCCCCAGCAGATTATCTTTTTTAACAGGTTTATTTTAATCCCCAGCCTGAGGACGATTAGCAAGTTCATATCCCCAGCAAAGGTCGATTCCTACGACATTTCCCCAGGAAGTGCTTTCCTCACAGACTCTCCTCGCATAGCCTCGCCAAGCAAAGTTTCCATAGTTGATACTTCCCCAGCAAGGTCAACTTTTCAAAAAAGGCCGATTTATTTTCGGTGGCTCCCCGGTCCCGGCAGACGGATCGTCCCCATAGAGCATTCAAGGATTGGTATAGCGATCCGCTCCCAGCCAGAGTTGCTTCCCCAAGCAGATTTCTTTTTTCTTTTGCACCATGCATAACATTTGCATTTGCATTTGCATGCATATCAAACATACACATAAGCTGATAAACAGGTTCTTCAAAGCAGACTGAAAAATTACTTTACAAGCAAAGTCATGAGATTCGGCCAGAGGATCAAGTGTGTGTGTGACCCAGCATGAGGGTCATTTCGAAGATTCAACCTGAGAATCGTTTTCCAGAGGTCCAGCCTGAGGGTCATTTCGAAGATTCAACCAGAGAGTCGACTACGAGCGTTATTTCCCCAGCAAGCCAGCTGGAGGAATAGATTGATAGCTCAACAGAAAATCAACCTACAAGAGGATCCAGCCCGCGGATCGCATTAAAAAAACAAAGTCTAATCGAAGAGTCGTTATAACATGTTCTAGCCTGAAGAATATGTACGAAGCTCAAAAGTGGGATATTCTCGAAGCTGCATATCTAACATGAAGACTGTAGATTTAGAAAGAGGGTCAACCAGCGCATGCCCCAGATGCGAGATCCTGATGATGGGAATTTATCATCAAAACAATCCAGATCTAGCCAGAAGATCAAAGTCAGGTCTAGCCCGAAGACCGAAAAATAGATAGATTCAGCCAGAGAATCAAAGAAAATAGATTCAGCCAGAGAATTGAAACAATTCAGATCTAGCCAGAAGATCGAAATAGATTCAGCCAGAGAATCGAAACAATTTAGATCTAGCCAGAAGATCGAAGAAGATCTAGCCAGAAGATCGAAGTCAGGTCTAGCCCGAAGACCGGAAATAGATTCAGCCAGAGAATCGAAACGATTCAGATCTAGCCAGAAGATCGAAGTAGATTCAGCCAGAGAATCAAAGGAAATAGATTCAGCCAAAGAATCGAAACAAAGGAGATCTAGCCAGAAGATCGAAGAAGATCTAGCCAGAAGATTGAAGAAGATCTAGCCAGAAGATTGAAACCGTATCCAGCCCGAGGATCAAAATTAACATCCAACCAGGGGACTAAATTGAGTATAGATTCAGCCAGAGGATCGAAACTCCAGATTAAGTCAGAAGACTGATTCAGATTCATCCAGAGGATCGGAAGAGAAGTAAACAGCGTCGTGTATTTCAGCATTTTTGTGGTGTTCTCGGAGCGTAAACTTTCGGTCTGTCTTTGGTATTCAATCACAGCTCACCCTGTTTGTCTGATAAGCTGTTTGCTTTCATCCTGCTCGGGTTAGCTGATGACTGAATAGGGACAGCTGTAACACCCTAAAATTTGCCCTTCTTATTCACGCATTCATTTTTAGGTCATTTAACATTAGATACATTGCATTTTATCATGTCAATCGGGATTAGCTCCAAGAAGCTTGAACATCATCCAGGATACTTTGTGGGTTCTATTTATATGATCAGTCAACACAAGGGAAAGACTTGAGTTACTTCCAAAAGGGGTCTATTCGTCAGTCAAAACGTTAATCTTGAAGGAGCAAAAGTTTGTTCATGAACTGTCATGCTCGCTAGGCGAAGCCCACGCGTTTCGAAAAAAAACAAAAAAAACAAAAATAAAATAAAATAAAATAAAATAAAAAAATTAAAAAAAGAAAATTAATTAAATAAATAAATAAATAAAATAGAAAAATCTCAGACTTGGACCTCTCTCAAAAGCCCACTAAGCTACCAATATCAGGTTATAAATACTAGAGTTTCATGAAACAAATGGGAGACAGAAGAAGGAAGAGAAGCAAAATACTCTGAGGTTTCCTTGGAACAAAACCCTGGACAAAACCTGGAGATAAACCTAGACAGAGAGAGGGAGAGTTAATCTGCAGCAACCTCCAGGCAACTCTGAAAGGTTCATTCTGACTCACACACTTTCAGCTCAAGCAAACCCTAACATTGGTTTGCAAATCCAGCTGTGCCATTTGATTTCAACCGATCTCTCAAATCAGGTTTGCCCTTATTCCCATTACCTTTGTGTTTTGAAGTTGAATACTCTGAATGTTTGAGGTATGATGAATGAATTTCATTAGGTTTTTGCCCACGGGTTCATAATTATGTATGAATGTATAAATAATGCCTTGAATGCCTTGAATGCTTATCATGTTTCACTAACCCTTTTGTTGAGTTTTTGTGAAGGCTCACATGACTTTTGCAGGGATAGCTAGCTAGATATTCCACTTTGCTTGTGGGATACCATTTGGGAGATTTATTCTGATTGCCTTGTTGGCACGTTTACTTTATACATGTTTGTTTTGTATGTGTTCGTATCCCCACAGGTAGCGCGGTTCCTTCGTCAAGGACTGCCTTTTTGCATGAGCATCCCTAACCCTACCAACTCATTGATTTTTCTTCTCCTAAGAACACGTTAACTCCTTCTACTACAGGCGAGTAAGTCTCCAAAGGTCGAGCATCTGATAGATTGCGTAGTAACGTCGTTCGTCCAAAACCCAATCTATAACCCCGTAGTTAGCCAAACTACGGCTTGCTCTGTTTCTCATTCCAGATGAGATACGTAGGCATAAGACACGATGTCTTAGCGAGCACACATCCCCCAACCCACAGGTCAGCCGAGCTACGAAGACTCTGATTCTCATATTCAGATGAGATACGTATGCAGTGGATGCGACATCCGCGCAAGTCATTTCCTTTTGACCCCTTTTTTTAGTAAATAGTACATTAGATAAACTCACACCCTTTAGACAAGAACTACAAAAGTGGATCCCGTAGAGTACTACGGATGCGTAGGGGTGCTAATACCTTCCCTTCGCATAATCGACTCCCGAACCCAAGATTTGGTTGCGAGACCCTGTCTTGTCCTTTCCTTTTTCCAGGTTTACTTTGAGCGTTTCCTTTCCCTCCTTTGGGATAAATAACGCACGGTGGCGACTCTCCTGTCTTTCTTCGCCGGTTGTTTTTTTTCGCATTCCATTTTTCAGGTTGCGACAAGTAACCGGTTAACATAAAACATAATCAACTTCCTGCGCAGATTTTCAAGCAAGTAACCGGTTAACGCTCGGTGGGTAATCGGTTAACATAAAACAGAATGCAGAATTTTCTGCGTTTTTCATCGTTGGAGCACTTCCGGACCTCCGATTTCGATTCCGTAAAAAGCCAAACGTTCAGAAAATTATAACTCATACAATACTCTAAGTATATAACATTAATTTGTAGTTTTAACACAACCAAATCATCACAAATCGAGAATATTTATCAAGACCTAACAATTCCAAAATCATGAAAATTAGGGATTTCAACCTAAACATGTTTCTACCCATTGACCCAATCATACTAACCCATAATAATAAGGATTCCCCCCTTACCTCTTCAATTTTCTGAAAACCCTAGCTTCTCTCTTGTTCTTCCCCTCTTCTCCTTACTTTTCCTCTTCTTTTTCTCTATTGTTGTCAAATGATCAAATGAATCCTAATTCTCACTCTCCTCACCTCTTATATACTAGTATTCTATTTGGGCTTAAAGCATGATACCTCTAATTTAATTAATAGGCCCAATAAGACCTAATATTTAAATATCTTTATTTAATTCAAATAAATCAAACCAACTCAATATACACACCCAGTTAATTAATTCCATTATTCATTATATCTCATATCAACTAAATAATTAATTAACACACCAAATTAATTAATATAATCGATTATTATACTACCTAACAACCAATTAATTAATTAACACTCCAAATAAATAAAATAAAATATAGTAATACTAACATAAGAAATAATTACTAAAATTGGGTTGTTACACTCATGGCCACCAGCAACGGATCCAAGGACATCCTCCATCTCATCGTCATGGTTCGCACCACCTCCTGCACCCCCCATAAAAGTTGGCCTGCCCTCAGGCCAATTAGCATAAGCAACATATTTCGCCTGGGAAGGGAATATGCGGGCTTCAGGTGCAAGGAAGGTGTTCTGAAATTGTTGCTGCATAACATCAAAAATGAATGATTGAGACCTCCTATAGTTAGCAAACGTCAAAGCTGATCGAATGCTGGAGTAGTGCGGGCTCGGGGTCTAGAAGACGAAGTCCTAGCTCCTTCGACTCTGTCCATCTGGCTCTGGCAAAACCTGTTCAGATAAGCATCATTAATAACACTAGTGATAGAAAAATGTACCTCGTCCAAAGTGAGAACATTTGCCATTCGGCAAAGTCCCATAATCAGCCCCGGACATGTAAGAACACCCGCTTTACCACCGAACTTCATTCCGCTAGTAGCCACTTTACGCATTTCCCCCGCAATAATGGATGCCACATCAACAGATTTGCCAATCATGATGTAGTACAATAAGCATCCTACCTCCAAAGGAGTAGTGGTGTTGTGGCTCCTTGGCCGAATATTATTCAAAAGCAACACCAAATATGCCCTTGCCTCCAGATTCAAACTTTCTTTCTTCCATGACTTTGGGAATCCCTGATCATTTAAATCATGTGTCCTTCCTTCAAGGCATAAGGTAGCGCTCACAGTCGACAGATCCCAATCCTTGGTTAATTCTTTGGCACGGTACTCACACCGCCCATTCTCTGCCAAGATGAGAGGATTACCTAAATACGCGTTGATCGCGTCTCTACTGAATGAAATGGTCTTTCCTCTCAGTCTTGTCTGATAGTGGAATGTGTAACACCCCTTTTTCTACCCCAAATTATTTAGCATATAATTAGAGTAAATAAGCACGCATATAAAGAAAAGGGCGTCACATCGACGTTTTCGAAACTTAAAACTTTCAAAAACCAACAATACACCTGGTCATTCAAAATAACACATTTCACTCATCATGAATATTCAAGCAATATGCGTTCGCAGCGAAAAATAAAGAATACTCATGTATTTCATAATATGATCCATGTCCCATACCATGATCATCTCTCAATAATCACTTCAAATAAAATAAAACAATTAATGACATAAAGCATATCAAAATAAGATATGAGTCCAATACTACTAATCTACCCAGTGTTACATGACCAGAGCATGACTCATTACCTAATTTCAAACTAAATACAGAAACTCTCCAGCTATTCTTGAGCGAGCTACCGTCCACCTACTTCAGCAATACTACTCTGTAGTATCTGCACGATACCCATGTAAAGGTAACATTCAAACAGAAAGGGTGAGAATTCAAATCATCATGAGATAGCATAATAAGGCACAATGAATTAAAACACAATTTAAGAATTCCTCACACTTGGTATAATCACGTCAATAATATTAACCAACAAGCATCTCACATATTCCAAACGTACATCGCATCCACATCAATACATGCATTCAATGATCACATAACTATAGACGACTCAATGCAAGACAATGTGACTCTATGCATGTGGTACCTCAATGTGAACTCAAAGTTTCACCGCTTTTCGATTCAATATCTAGAATCCAAGCCACGCTTCCGATCCGGGCAAGACCAAAGCCCTACGTCTGTTTGCAATTAAGGATCACCGCTTAATACTACGCCTAATCCCAATTAAGGATTAACGTCTGCTACGTCTGTTTCCAATGAAGGATCACCGCTTAATACTACGCCTGATTCCAATTGAGAATCAACGTCTGCTCATGTGAACCCACAGTTTCACCACTTCCACAATGAAGTCAACCATGTTATGAATGAATGCACACATACCAACACATATGCAATTAAGACCATCTATATACCGTCTTAACATCCCACATATCACCATGACTCACAATTGGTACATATACACATTCATCACAACACATCAATTACGATTACATATACACATCCATAACCATAAATCATTCACAATTCAATAGTGGTATACATACACATTCATACAATATATTATTCACCAATATAGGCCAATCATCAAATATGTACACATATATTTCATTCCAAAACGCACACAACATTTAAATATCATTTTTTCACTTTTCAAACAGTGTTAACCGGTTAACGCCCTGGGTTAATCGGTTAACGGAAAACAGAATGCGCTTCTTGGCAATTTATAACACTGTTAACCGGTTAACGCCCTGGGTTAACCGGTTAACGCAAGACAGAATGCAATTTTTTCAATATCGTAACAGTGTTAACCGGTTAACTCCCTGGGTTAACCGGTTAACGCAAAACAGAAAGCTGTTCCTGCGCTAACACGAAACAGAATGCAGATTTCCCCGCATTTTTCATCGTTGGAGGACTTCCGGACCTCCGATTTCGATTCCGTAAAAAGCTACACGTTCAGAAAATTATGACTCATCCAAATATATATTCATTCACAGTTTTAACATCATTTAATCATCACAATCCAGAGTATTTATCAAGACCTAATAATTCCAAAACCATGCCAATTAAGGATTTCAACCTAAAACATGCTCCTACCCATTGACCCAATCATACTAACCCACAATGATAAGGATTTCCCCCCTTACCTTGTCAATTTGATGGAAACCTTGACTCCTCTCGCTCTTCCTCTCCTCTTTCTCTATCGCCTTCAGTGCTCAAGTGAATTCTAATTCTCACTTTCTTCACTCTTACTATTTATAATAGTATTCTAGTTGGGCTTAAATCATCTAATTTAATCACTAGGCCCAATAATACCTAATATTTAAATATCTCTATTTATTTTTAAATATTAACCACTCACTATGCAACCAAGTTAATTAATTAATTCAATTATTTAATTATTTCTCATATCCACTAGATAATGAATTAATACACCAATTAATTAATTAGCACTCCACATAATTAAATTAAAATTATAATAATAATAGTATAATAATTCAATACTAAAAAAAAATGGGTTGTTACAACTCTCCCCTACTTAAAAGATTTTCGTCCTCGAAAATTTACCTCAAACGAACAACTCCGGATGATTCCCTCATCTTATCCTCGAGTTCCCACGTAATATTTCCATTGGCGACTCCGCCCCATATCACTTTTACCAAAGCAATCTCCTTACCACGAAGCTTCTTCACTTCTCGATCTTCAATCCGCACAGGTGATGTATCAACCGTCAAATTATCCCGTACTTGCACATCATCTAATGGAACAATATGCGATGGATCCGCAATGTACTTCCTCAATTGAGACACATGGAATACATCATGAAGAATAGAAAGTGATGGTGGTAATGCAATCCGATATGCCACTTCACCTATCCTCTCGGAAATCTGATAAGGACCAATGAAACGCGGCGTCAACTTACGCGACTTCAAAGCTCTACCAACACCCGTTATTGGCGTAACTCGAAGAAACACATGCTCGTCTTTCTCAAACTCAAGAGCTTTCCTCCTCTTATCATGATAACTCTTTTGACGACTCTGAGAAGCCTTCATCTTCCCTTGAATCATCTTAATCTTATATGTAGTCTCTTGAATCAACTCGGGTCCAACCATAGCACTCTCTCCCGATTCGTACCAACATAAAGGAGTTCTACACCTTCTGCCATAAAGGGCCTCAAACGGTGCCATTCCAATACTCGAATGGAAACTGTTATTATATGTAAACTCGATTAAAGGCAAGAAACTATCCCAATTTCCTCCTTGTTCCAAAACACAATATCTCAAAAGTTCTTCAAGTGACTGAATAGTCCTCTCCGTTTGACCATCAGTTTGCGGATGATATGCTGAACTCAAACGCAACTTCGTACCCAAAGCATTTTGCAAACCTTCCCAAAATCTCGAAGTGAACCTCGAATCTCTATCCGAAACAATACTCGACGGTATACCATGCAAACACATAATTCTCTCGACGTACAACTTAGCAAGTCTCTCCATCGAATAATCCATTCTCATCGGAATAAAATGAGCACACTTCGTCAGTCTGTCCACAACGACCCAAATCGCCTCACAATTACACGATGTTCTTGGTAAGCCCGAAACAAAATCCATAGAGATACTATCCCACTTCCACTCGGGAATAGATAACGATTGCATCAAACCAGATGGCTTTTGATGTTCAATCTTTGACTTTTGACAAGTCAAACATGAATACACAAATTCCGCTACATCCTTCTTCATACCTTGCCACCAAAACATCTTCCTCAAGTCTTGATACATCTTAGTAGCACCAGGATGAATACTCAGACCACTTTTATGCCCTTCCTCAAGAATCCTCTTTCTCAAATCCATACCACCCGGAACACACACACTCGATCACGACACCTCATGATACCATTCTCATCAATCCGAAAGTCACCACCTTTACCTTGGTTAATAAATATCATAACATCGACTAACTTCAAATCTGACCTCTGACCTTCTCTAATCTCGTCAAGAATGTCACACGTAAGCTTCAACATCCCAAGCTTAACACACGAAGACGTTGCTTCACAAACCAAACTCAAATCCCTAAATTGCTCCAACAATTCAAACTCTCGCACCATCAACATAGACATATGCAATGACTTCCTACTCAATGCATCGGCTACAACATTCGCCTTCCCAGGATGATAATTCAAACCAAAATCATAATCCTTCAAGAATTCCAACCATCTCCTTTGCCTCATATTCAATTCTTTCTGATCGAACAAGTACTTCAAACTCTTGTGATCACTAAACACATCAAACCTCGATCCAAACAAGTAATGTCTCCAAAGCTTCAACACAAACACAATGGCGGCCAACTCTAAATCATGCGTCGGATAATTCTTCTCATGAACTTTGAGTTGCCTTGAAGCATAAGCTACCACTTGCCCCTTTTGCATCAGAACACCTCCCAAACCCAACAAAGAAGCATCACAATACACCACGAAGGTTTCTAACGGATCCGGTAAAATCAAAATAGGAGCCGTAGTCAATCTTCTCTTAAGCTCTTGAAAATTCGCTTCACACTACGAAGTCCAAATGAAAGCTTGACCCTTCCTAGTCAACTGCGTCAACGGTAACGACAACTTAGAAAATCCCTCAATGAACTTCCTATAATAACCAGCCAAACCAAGGAAACTTCGAATCTCACCAACAGACTTAGGAGCTTCCCACTGAGATACAGCTTCGATCTTCGTAGGATCCACAGAAATCCCACCGCTCGAAATCACATGTCCAAGAAAACTTACTTCACTCAACCAAAATTCACATTTAGAGAGTTTAGCAAACAACTTCCTCTCTTTCAACACCGATAACACAACCTTCAAATGCTCGGCATGATCCTCTTCGCCCTTGGAATAAATCAATATATCATCAATGAACACAACTACAAACTTATCCAGATAATCATGAAAGATTCTATTCATATACTCCATAAATACACCAGGTGCATTCGTCACCCCAAAAGGCATCACGGAGTACTCGTAGTGACCGTACCTTGTCCTAAAAGCAGTCTTCTGAATATCCTCAGCCTTTACACGAATCTGATGATACCCAGACCTCAAATCAATTTTGCTAAACACACAAGCTCCAACCAGCTGATCCATCAGATCATCAATCCTCGGAAGTGGATACTTGTTCTTAATCGTCACTTTATTCAGTTGTCTATAATCAACACATAATCTCATAGAACCTTCTTTCTTCTTGACCAATAGCATAGGTGCACCCCACGGCGACACACTAGGACTCATCCAAATATATATTCATTCACAGTTTTAACATCATTTAATCATCACAATCCAGAGTATTTATCAAGACCTAATAATTCCAAAACCATGCCAATTAAGGATTTCAACCTAAAACATGTTCCTACCCATTGACCCAATCATACTAACCCACAATGATAAGGATTTCCCCCCTTACCTTGTCAATTTGATGGAAACCTTGACTCCTCTCTCTCTTCCTCTCCTCTTTCTCTATCGCCTTCAGTGCTCAAGTGAATTCTAATTCTCACTTCCTTCACTCTTACTATTTATAATAGTATTCTAGTTGGGCTTAAATCATCTAATTTAATCACTAGGCCCAATAATACCTAATATTTAAATTTAAATATTAACCACTCACTATGCAACCAAGTTAATTAATTAATTCAATTATTTAATTATTTCTCATATCCACTAGATAATGAATTAATACACCAATTAATTAATTAACACTCCACATAATTAAATTAAAATTATAATAATAATAGTATAATAATTCAATACTAAAAAAAAATGGGCTGTTACAGAATGCCACTCCCTCTTCCAGATGAAGAGCATTGGCGTAAAACTCACGCACAATGTCATAATTAATTTCCGGCTCCGGTTCACAAATCTTATTCCATTTTCTTCGTTCAAAATTCGACACCAACTTCCGGTAAGTTCCACCCGGCGACAAGCGGATGAATCTCTCTAGTTGAATGATTCGTTTGATCAATTTGTCGAATCTCTCTTCATGTTCATCACTTGTGAATCGTCGCACGGAACGAGAAGGACCGACACCCATGGTTTTTATTCGTTTTGACATCTGCAACAAAAATCAGAACAACCACATAAAAAACCAGAAGAGAAGTTAGTATTCAAAAGCCTAAAACATGAGACTGGAATTTTCCAGTTCGCGGTGCGATGGCCCGTTCGCGGCGCGAACCCTGCGAACCAGGAAAATTTCAGGTGCCTTCTAGGGTTCCTAATGCTTGCACCTATCAACAATCAAAACCACAATCCCTAACCTAATCCTAATTTGAATCCACTTTAGACATGCAAGGTTATCTCTAACATCTAATTCCAATTTTTGCAAAATCCTATCTTACCTAAGTGAGAAACAAAAAGGAACGGGAAGAGAACACACATACCTTGTTGAAATTGACTTGGTTCTTTGTTAACAAGTTGGGATTTGGGAGTGGAGATAAATAGTTTTGAAATTTGGAGGTGGGGCAGTGAGATTGTTGAAGAAAATCTTAAGTTTGTGAAAATAAGAGTGAACTGAAAATAACCTAAACAGAACTTAAATGGTTTTGCCACGCTCAGCGCGTTGGGCAAACTCTATTCACGGCGCGAACTGAAGTTTTCCATTCAGTTCGCGGGGCGAAAGCTGGTTGCGGGGCGAACTGAAAGAATTTTTGGAAAATTTTATTGGCAGTGGACAGAACTCAATTTTTCTCATAAAAGAACACAACAAAATATCATAACATCAGAATTGACAAAATTTAAAATGCAGACTTACAACGTTGGGTTGCCTCCCAACAAGCGTTTTGTTTAACGTCGTTATGAGCTCGACGGTTCAATGATTATCTTCACGATCCGGCTTTGTTGAGCAACTTACTCAAGGGCTTTGTTATCTTTAAGAGGTCCTTGATGAACCTTCGATAAAATCCGATACCACCCTTTTTCGGAAATACTTGCACCAGACTCACCCATTCACTATCGGAGATAGGACAAATCATCCCGGCCTCCAATAGTTCGACAACTTCCCTCTTTTTCAGCACTTGAATCAATTGATGATCCTCTTTTATGGACAAGGTATTGCTAATGATCACCGGTTTAGTACAATCATCACCAAGGGACACATACTTCAAGTGTGACTCTAGTTTTGGTTCTTCCATTTTCTCTGTCACATCCAAATCTTCATTTGTCTCTTCATGATAAGCAAGCTCTCCACAAGACTCCAATTCATGCAAAATTACTTCAATCTCTTTTTCTTCATTTTTAGTCAAAACATTGTAAGCTCCGATAAGAGATTTTTCTAACGGATTAGAAACATGAACTTGGTTTGCAACTTCCACTATTTCTTCCTCGGTGGCATCGATTCAGAAAGAATCCTGCTTGTCTTTAGGATGCTTCATGGCTTCAAAAATATTGAAAGTCACCTCTTCATCTTGCACTCTTACTTTCATGAGTCCATCATCAATGTCAATCATCATTTGGGCTGTTTTCATGAATGGTCTTTCAAGAATTAAAGGAGCATCACGATCCTCATCCATATCCACTATCACAAAATCTACCGGAAACAAGAATTTGTCCACTTTTATTAGCATATCTTGAGCAACTCCATATGGTGAAGTGATAGATTTATCGGCTAGTTGTAAAGTCATCCTTGTATTTTTGATCTCAACATTTCCTAATCTTTTAACAATGGATAGGGGGATTAAATTGATGTTAGATCCCAAGTCAATCAAGCCATTACCAATGTAGGTGTCTCCAATGGTTACCGGTAAAACGACATGGCCCAGATTGGATTCTTTCCTTGGGAGAGTTTTTTGGATTATGGCACTACAACGTGCATCAAGCAAGATTGTCTCGTCTTCCACATGTCTCCTTTTCTTTGTGAGAATATCCTTCATGAACTTTGCATATCGTGGCATTTTCTCTAATGCGTCGGCAAATGGAATATTTATTTGAAGTTGTTTGAATATGTCCATAAACAGTGCATAGTGTCTAGCATTATCCTTCTTTGATGGTGCGTGCGGATAGGGTAGATGTTGAACTGGAATGACACTCACTCCTTTGTCTCTTTTTTTCTTCTTTCTCGGCTCAATTTCCTTCTTCATTTCCACTTCACACTGCTGCTCCGCTATCAATTGCTGGTTCTGCTTTTTTCGCGGCGCGAAGGGAGATCGTGGCGTGAACTGAGCAGTTTTTGCCACTTTCTACTTTTCACAATCCACATCCTCATTTTCATATACAACATCCATCTCATTCTCTACTGTAATATCCTCGCTTTTTCCATTTGTCAACTCTTTACCGCTTCTAGTAAAAATTGCTTTACAATGCTTCTTTGGATTAGTTTGAGTGTTAGCGGAGAAGGAAGATCCCGCAGTTTATTCCGACAATTGTTTCGCAAGTTGGCCTACTTGGTTTTCCAAATTCTTGATTTCTGCCTCATTACTCTTTTGGTTAGCCATGGAGGCTTGCATGAATTGTTGGAGAGTGTTTTCTAGCTTTGAATTTCCTCCTTGCAATTGTTGTTCTTGAGAATTTGGGTGTTGATAGGACTTTGCTGCTGAAAATTTTGGTTGTTGAACCTTGATGGTTGATAACCTTGATTGTTCCTTTGATATGAGTTGTTGTTGGGTGGAGGTTGCCTTTGATATCCCTAATATTGGTTGTTCACAAAACTCACTTCTTCCAATGGAGGATAATAATCGGTTGGATGATCTCCTTGACATAGTTCACAACATGCTACTTGATGTCTATCTTGAGATACTTGAATTTCCTTCAATTGTTGTGGAAGTTTGGACATTTGTTGAGTGAGCAACTCCACTTGTTGAGAAAGTAGCTTGTTTTGAGCAAGAATGACATCATTGGTATTTAACTCAAGAACTCCCGGTTTCCGTTGTGAAGGACTACGGTCATGTTGACTTTGACGATCATTGAGTGCCATCCGGTCAATAATGACTTTTGCTTCTTCCGCATTCTTTGACATAAGAGAGCCACCCGCGGTAGCATCCAAAAGTGTTCTGTGAGTTGATTGGAGCCCATTTAGAAAAATATGGATTTGAGTGAGCTCATCAAAACCATGGCCTTTGCATTTTCTCAACATTGACTTGAATCTTTCCCAAGCCTCATTTAAAGACTCGTTGCTTCCTTGAGTGAATACCGCAATTGCCGTTTTGGCTTCCATGAATCGGGATTGAGGAAAATATCTTTCTAAAAACTTTTCTTCTAGCAAATTCCAATCCGTCATCACTCTTGGTGCTTGATCAAGGTACCACTCTTTTGCCTTTCCCACTAAGGAGTGTGGGAACATCCTTTTGAATAACGCCTCTTCACCCGCTTCGTCTATTCCCGTAGAACCCGCAATCTCATAGAATTTAATGAGATGGGTATACGGATCTTCATGGTCCATTCCGGTGAATGGATTTGCATAAAGAAGTTGGAGGATTCCGGTCTTCATCTCCGTATTCCTTCCTCCACGAGAAAATTGAGCATTCCTTCTTGGACTATTAGCGGACATTTTGGTAGGAGTGTCATCCGCCATGTTTCCTTGAAAAGTCTCTACAACCACTTCTTCGATTTGAACAAGTGAAGAAGTAGATGCTTCCTCTCTCCGATTCCTCTCTTCGGCTAGTTTCCTTCTTCTTTGTGTTTTGCTATTGAGCTTTCGAAGTGTTCTTTCAATTTCGGGATCGAATTGAAATTTCTCCTCGGTAGCTTTTCCTCGCATGCACTAGAATCTACAAAACTAACAAACCAAGTGAAACACAAGAGGGATAGTAAGTACAAAACTTAAAATAATGAATTATTGCAATGCTTTTAATATCGAACACCAATCCCCGGCAACAGCGCCAATTTATTGAAAAGTATAATTTCGGCAAATATTTTAATATCGTATCCACAGAGATTGGTTGTTATTACCGCCGTTCTATAATCCAAATTGTTATAAGTTCAAAATGTAACCAAGTTGTTTTGTTTGAAAAGTTATCTTTTGAGTAATATGTCACTAAAACAATAAAATAGTTTTAATCTAATGTAAAAGGCTTGGCAAGATTGGATTTCACTATTCATATTGCTTATGATTCCTTATGATAACTATATAGATTTAATATTATTGATGATGTTCAAGTATCCTCTCAATATCATTTATGTCTAAATGATATTGTGATAATCACTATATTAATCTTTAGACGATTTCTCCACCTAACTATCAATATAGCAATCTTTAATGGTTGATACAAAAGAAGAGTAGTGAATAACTCTATTTCTACAACTTATTCACTACTTGAAAATATATTTTATGTCAAGACTTAAATAATCTCTTTCAACAACTACTCAAATCTAATATTCAACTTAGGGCAAAAATATCATTCAATACATCAATAACCTTTTATCATATATAAGAGTCAAATGAAATACATAAACAAATAGGAATAGCTACTACCTCCAATCTTGACAAAATGGGGTTTAGCTCCTCATCATCATTTTGGACAGCAAAATGCAATGGTAGAATAAACTCTGTTTTTTTCTTCCAAAAATATGAAACTATCAATTGAATTAATGACTATTTTCCATTCTGTTTTCTTAAAGAGTTGACCTTTCCTAAAATGTTCATTTTCATCTAAAACTGAAAAGCACCCTAAAACAGATACAAAACTGTCACAACACAGCTGGCTTAAAACAGAACACTTGGCCCAAACAAATAACTTGCTGGTTTCGCAAGGTTCGCGGCGCCATCCCTGGTCGCGGCGCGAACTGAAGCTAATTCAGCTTCCTTGCCTTGCAAGCTTCATGCAATGATCCTCCCAAGTGTTAATCTTCCAAATTATGCCTCCAAATTGCATTCAACACTTCTTCCAAATTATGCTTATGCATTCCGAAGCTCTCTTGTCCAAAAATTCTACAAAACTAACAAATACGTGAAATAACTACTCAAAACAACCTCAATTAAACCTAATTGCATTTATACAAAATTGTGAGAATAAAAGTGTGTAATTACATCAAAAATTGGTAAAAGGGACCAATAAAATTATATGAAAAGTAGTATTAATTGGTCCCTAACAGTCAGCCTAACTGGCGCGCTTCATGAAATATGGTTATTCCGGTAAATATTTTAAAAAATAGGTTTTTTTAGAATTTTATTGAAAAAAATTGTTATTTAAAAAAAATCATTTTCTCATCTCTCCAATCTTTTGCAAACAACACCATTTTTAAACAAACATGTACATATTTTCAAAGAGGTTCCTATAGAATACTACAGATATTTATGGTGATAATATCTTCCCTTTGCATAACAAACCCCGAACCCTTATCTCTTTTTTATTAGTTTTGTTTTAAAACTTCTTTGGATTTTGTTCGTACTTTTTCTCATTCCTTTGGAAATAACAAAAACGTGGTGACAATTATTGCTTTATGAGTTAAGTTAATCAATAACTTAATCTCAATTTTTTTACCGCAACACTAACTAAGACTAAAACTTAAGAAAACACATCTTAGTCTTTATTTTTGAATTCAAGGCATAAAAATAAGCTTGACTAAGAAAGGATGAAGCTTCAAGTGTTACACCCCACTCTTAAATGATAGAGATGATCCATTATACTAGAGTAAAACCCAATATTTATGGGATAAGTATCAAATTAAACCAATCCCACTACAACTTGACCGGTTAATCTTCTATATAGACATTTTTTATTTTTACAATACTTTTTCTTCTTTTTACTAAAAATTATATAGCCATGTGTTTGTTGTTAGAAATTTCAGAAAGATTTAAAGAGATCCAGGCTTGAATCGTGAGCGCAACAATTTCCTTATAGTATTTCAAGCACTCTCGATTGTCTTAGAGTTCTGATGCAGGAATACCCATGATAATTCAGCCTTATCGAGTTTGCGCAAGACCGGCGAAAACCCGAATGCAACGAAGAGCGTCTGGAATTATTTAGAGGATTTTCGGATTTTGTGTGTTGTATTCTGAATCCGGATTTATGCTTTTATAGGCCATGTTGATATTATTTCACAAGGTAGCGACCCTTGGTGAAGCAATGTCCTTTTCCAATAATCATAATGGTTGGCATGCAGCATGTTTCACCAACAGTTGCATGGTTTCGCCTTTGCAACATCTCATGAAGAGTTACAATCTCCGAATTCAAAATTCAAATCGTAGGCACTGACCAAAAGGGAACAACGATAATAGCCCGGCCGCCGGAGCGGCGCCGCCTCATTAACATCGCGAATAGCCCAATTGCTTCGATGCGACGTGCCTAAGTGCTCAAGTGCCGTCTAGAAAGCCGCCACTAGTGCCCTACGCCCACGGACCCGGTCCCGGAGTCGGAGCCGGAGCCGGTGTCGCTGGAGGCGACACCGACGAGTGGTTGTAAGGTTGGGACAAGTGACATAATGCTTGGGTCCACCATATGTGTTCATGTGGCACTTTATCCTCTTTTGTCCTTTTGTTGAGTTAATGATATTAACTCTTTATAAGGACTTACAAAGTGAGTAAGTCTTCCAATGTGGGACTTTATCTTATGCATTTATTAGCATTAACTCACTTCCATCATTTGTCATTTTGGAACACACTTGTATTTAATAAATTACAACAATCCCCCACTTGTTCTAATAATGACAAATCCAATTCTAGAATATAGAAAGCAAAAAGTGTTAATACAGTTAGGTATCTTTCGATTTGAACTTAACCTTAGTAAAGACAATGCAAAGCCTAATCGGAACGTTAGGTAGCTATGCTTTGAACCATTATCCCATGTGATCGGACTGGCGTTGCTATACACACACTTTTAGAGGTTCTTCGCCTACATATCTCGCCTAGCACTATTTATGGCCATGTGCTTTTCCTGTTTTCATGAATTTTTCATGAGAGAAACTCCAACTCTTACCTTAAGACAGCACCATCTTGAAGCTCATATAGGTGAAGTTCAATTTGTATCTATTTCTTGAGATACATATCCTCCTTGATATAGAACTTCATTAAGAGTTTCTGTGAAAACTCAACCCTCAGTTTGTAATCATCAACATCATCGCGGAATGTTGCATAACCTTCCGAATCAACGACTTGTTGTTACCCATTGAATCTTAGGTTAAGATGTGTTAACTTCAAATTGGGTTGATATCATTGTCGGAACCCTTATTCAAGGAGTTTTAAACCCATACCTTTCGAGGTAGTCTTTACTAAATCTCTGGCCAGTGGTTTAGTAAATGGATCAGCCAAATTATAGCTTGTTTGTATATATGTTAGTGAAATGATCCCATCCTTTATCATTTTTCTCATGAGAGAGTGTCTAAGACCTATGTGTCTAGACTTTCCATTGTACACTTCACTGAACGCTCTAGCCAGGGTGGCTTGACTATCACAATGTATCAATACTTTTGAAACATTGTCTTTAGCTAACGGAACCTCCAATAAGAGGTCCCTCAACCATTCTACTTCTTGTCCAACAGACGCAAGAGCCACAAACTCTGATTCCATGGTTGAGAGAGTAATGTATGTTTGTTTCTTGCTTTTCCAAGAAATCGCACCTCCAGCTAATGTGAATATCCACCCAGTTGTAGATTTATAATCTCCAACACTTGATATCCAACTTGCGTCGGGATATCCTTCTATACGAAAGGAAACTTACCATAATGAAGGCCAAGATTTTTGGTCTTTAACAAATATCCGAAAATCCTAGTTATGGCCTTCCAATGTTCATCATTTGGATTGCTAGTAAATCTACTCATCTTACTAACTGCAAAAGCTATGTCAGGTCTGGTGCATTGCATTAAGTACATTAGACATCCAATTGCACTTGCATATTCCAGTTGTGCCACGATTCTCCCATTGTTCTTTTGAAGTTTGACACTAGGATCGAATGGAGTGTTTACTTCCTTAAAGTTTAGGTGTTTGAACTTTTCCAACATTTTATCAATATAATGTGTTTGATTAAGTTCATAACCCCCACTATTTCGTTTTACTTTGATCCCTAGTATAGTGTCAACTAGTCCAAGATCTTTCATCTTGAATGTGGAAGTCAAAAATTTCTTTGTTTCTAATATTCCATTCATTTCATTGTTGATAATCAACATGTCATTAACATATAGACATAGAAATATCACAACACTTTCGTGCACCTTTGTGTACAAGCATTTGTCACAAGAGTTTGGAACAAACCCATTTGAAATTATGGCGGTGTCAAATTTTTGATGCCATTGTTTTGGTGCCTGTTTTAAACCGTATAAAGACTTAACAAGTTTGCATACCTTTTGTTCATTTCCAGGAAGCATGAAGCCTTCTGGTTTCTCCATGTAGATCTCCTCATCGAGATCTCCGTTTAGGAATGCTGTTTTAACATCCATTTGATGAACAATAAGGTTATTCAAGGAAGCTAGTGCAAACAGGATTCTAATTTTCGTAGTTTTTGCTATCGGTGCATATGTGTCAAAATAATCGACACCTTCCTTTTGTCTAAATCCTTTTTCTACTAGTCTAGCCTTGTAGGTGTTTAATGTACCATTACTATGATACTTTTTTCTAAACACCCACTTGCATCCAATGGGTCTTGATCCCTTCGGAAGATCAACTAGTTCCCAAGTATGATTTGACATAATTGAATCCATTTCATCTTGGATAGCATCTTTCCAAAAAGAAGCGTCCCTAGAAGCCACTACTTCCTTATATGTTTTAGGATCATCTTCTACTTGAAGAATAATAGGAATTTTATGAACATCATTCTTGCTATTTCCTTCAACTAAATAAAGAGAAATAAGTTGGAAATTGATTTCATCTGGTCCTAGATCCTTAGTTTTTCGTGCCCTTTTGCTTCTCCTTGGTTCTGATTGTGTTTCAACAATTCGTGTCGAATCTTTGTCATGAGATTCTTCAATTGTGGGATTTTTAGGTCCCTTATCCTTTGTGATGAGATTTTCAAAGAATTCCATATCTCTGGATTCAACAATTACATTAGACTCTTGATTTAGAAGTCTGTATGCTTTTCTATTTGGTGCATATCCTATGAAGGCACATCTGATTCCCCGAGGACCCAATTTTGTCCTTTTGGGATCCATGTTCTTGTAATAAGCTACACACCCCCACACTCTGAAATAACCAATACTTGGTAGTCTTCCTTTCCATTTCTCATATGGAGAAATACCAGTTGTTTTTAAAGGAATCCTGTTCATTATGTGACATGCGGACAATAGTGCTTCACCCCATAAATTAAATGGTAATTCTGAATGCATTAACATAGTATTTATCATCTCTTGATATGTTTTATTTTTTCTTTCGGCCATGCCATTTTGTTCTGGTGTGCGGGGCGCAGAACATTCGTGTATGATGCCATATTCTTCACAATATGCATCAAATTCTGCTGAGAAATATTCTCCGCCTCTATCGCTCCTAAGTACTTTTATAGTTGTACTTAATTGATTTTCTACTTCTGCTTTATATGTCTTAAAGGCATTAAAAGCATCATCTTTATGCTTTAAGAGATATACATGTGTGAACCTAGAGCAATCATCGATAAACGTTATAAAATAACGGTTTCCCCCACGGGTCAACATACCATTAAATTCACACAAATCAGAGTGCACAAGATCTAGCACGTTTGTCTTTCTTTCACGTGGGGCAAAGGGAAGTGAGAAGACAGTGAATTCACAAAAATAACGGTTTCCGCCTCATTAACACCATGCCTAAATGCTTGGGACCACCATATGTGTTCATGTGGCACTTTATCCTCTTTTGTCATTTTGTTGAGTTAATGATATTAACTCTTTATAAGGACTTACAAAGTGAGTAAATCTTCCAATGTGGGACTTTATCTCATGCATTTATTAGTATTAACTCACTTCCACCATTTGTCATTTTGGAACACACTTGTATTTAATAAATTACAACATTTGTATCACAACTTAACATTGATTTTGATTGAAGACTACATCATAACCAACTATTGTTCAAATAAATATGCTATAGAGAACATAGTTGTTAACAATACAACCAAATACCATAAAATTACAATTTTTGCTACAACCAAAACCAATGCATCTTTATAAGTTAGAACACGTATTCTTTTGCAATGTAGTTAAACCTTTAAAAACCCAAATCTCTTGGAATCATTTTTAAAAATACCAGTCTAATACATTTCTTTCATGGATCTTAAAATAAATTTTAAATTTCTTGTATGATCTTGTTTATCCCAAGAGAAACACATTAGAGGGTTATTTACACAAACATCATCAAATAAATGATTTGAAGCAGTTTTATGAGATTTATCTTACATATAGTCAATTCTATATTTTGGATTTATGCTAACACAAAAGATGCAAAACAGGGAGGAAATTTCAAATCAAGTATCTCATATAATTCTCATATAAATAATCATCTATTAAGTTTATTTTAGAATAAACAAGGTGATACATGAAAAAAAATTATTGTTTTAAATTTGATAAAAATAAAAAAGTATTTTTCACAAACTTAAAAAAAGATCTGAAGAGGTTTAGATCCATGAAGATAATATTATTTATATTCGAGATATACTATTCAATTGATTGCTCATATTTTATGACTGAAGACAATATAAGTTCAAAGAACTAACATACAAAAATGAAGGATACATTGGTTTTGGTCATAACAGAAAATGTAAGATTATTGTCTCTGGTTGTGTTGTTTCTAACTATGTTTCCCTTTATTAAGAATTATTTATTTGTTCAAGGACTAAGATATTATCTACGTTGCATAAGTTAATTAAGATATAGCGGTTTATGATGTTGTCTTGAATCAAAATGGATGTGAAGTTGTTATACAATACATTCATGCATTTAGAATTTGTAAAAAAATTCAAAATTTTCCACGTGGGGCAAAGGGAAGTGAGAAGACAGTGAAGTGAAAAAGGTGTTACATAGTGGGGCATGAATTTTAAAAAAGGGTCATGTTTTGGTAACATTCTAACCCGGCCGACCAATAATATATATTCACCCTTAGCCGATCAAAATAAAATAAGGAATATACAAGTGTAAAGAAGTCTCTTCATAAAACTTAGTATAATATTTTTTTTTGTTAATTTTATTAGAATTTTATCTCAAGATTTTATCCTTTAAGATTAAAGTTACTTGCATAGTAAAAAAGATATTAGAATTTCAAGATTGAAATATATAAAATATTATTATGATCAAAATTCTTTCTGATACATTGTCTTAATTCTAAATATAGAACATGATAATGCCAAAATGACAAGCATAATCTAAAATATTGTCATTACGATTAATAAAGATTTGTTATGGAAATTGTTATTGGACAAGGAAATATGAATCTAAAGAAGGCTATAATAAAATCCCACTAACATTATGATAAAATTGATAACACTTTTTATCTTTACTCTAAATTATCTTTAGGTGGACTTTATCTCCACTTCCCTACATTGATCTCTAATTAGGTATCATTAAGAAGTTAAAAGATAGGCAAAATAAATAAATCAATGTTTTTCTATGAATTTAAGGCAAATGAGAAATTAGAATGTTTAACTATTGTATTCATGTACATGTATAAAATATTATATCAATGAAATATTGTGACTCTCTCTCTATAGAGACAGACATATTGTTAGGAAATTTATTTTAATTACTCAAGATAAACTTATATGCACATGTTTGTATTATAATTAAGTCCTCCTAACATAAATTACGAACGTATTGACCATCATGGTTGGACGTAGTCCGTGCTTGTTTTATTTTCACATTGTGTTTTTATCCATGTATTTATAGAGACAATCTTAAATGTACTTTTAAATTTAAAATATTATATTTTATATAGATATGTAAAATAAGAGAGTTATAAAAATGATTTTATTTTCGGCTTAATATTGAATATATTGTAATTAAATCTAAAATTTATTGGTAATAAAATTTAACTTATATGTATTGTTAGTATAAAATATGTGTCACGCTATTAACACATACAATAACAATTATATATGAGCAACTTTTTGTATAGATATAATAAAATTTAAACATTGTTAAATATTGAACGATTTTAATTGATTGATATTGTATATATTAAATACTGTGTTAGTGTATATGAACTAAATGATTAACTATGTCCTACATTGAAATCCACTGTGATATTCAAAATTAAGAGAGAATAAGACAATATAATTTCAATAGTGTTTAGTGTCTTATTTCATTTTATTTTTAGTATTGTAGAATATAAAATCATAATTTAAAGATTCAGGAATTTAGCATATAAAAAGGAAATAAACATACAATTAGTGGATGCCATCGTAAAACATAAACGGCCACTTATGGAATATTTTATCTAAAGGTTTATAGGATAAATTATTTGCTAGTGTAAAAATTTATTATTTCATGTTTGGATTAAGTATTCTTTCAAGGTATCATACTCATACAATAAGTGGCTACACTCTATCATTTAGATCCCCTCTATCAAGTATACAATTGTTGTTCAGGCACCTATAAACTATAGGGTGCAAATTTGGAATTTGTGGACAATCAGCGTCAGTTTCACATTGCAATGCTACATTAGAAAAAGAGAATAATATAATATCACTAAAATAGATAAAATTTTGTGTAAAAATTTAAAATTAAAGAAAAATATTTGAAAAGGAAGAAAAAATACTTACCGTCAACATTCTTTGCAATAACAAATAACGAAATAAATAAAAGTATAGCATAAACACACATGTAAGTTTTATCCATATTTTTTTTCTACATTTAAGATATAATTTGATCACTTTATAATGTATAGAGCTCATAGCTCATATAATATTTAAAACAAATACTAAAAGGATTACACACAAAATTTAATAATCATTATAATTCATCATTTTTATTAACTTATTGACCTTTCATGATAGAAAAGAGAAATATGTTTTATTGTTTTTTTAATTAACCTTGAGAAATCTATTAGTAGGAATAATTCATAATCGGCATGACAATATAGTTATGCACCTAGAATATATTGTTTGATATTTTTGTATAAAATAATTTGATTATGTGATACAAGTATGAAATTTATTAGTTTTTTATTTCTTAACATCACTTCTTTGATTCACATTTATACATAAAATATATTAGGTTGTCAGCGGCATTACTCCATTGTTACAAATTCTTATCAACCCCAAAACAAGTATTTTATTTTAAAAATTAATTTGATATTTATTACAAACCAAAACAATATTTAAAACAAATAGAAAAGCATCTTTATATCTCAACTATATTAGCATCCTAGCAAACCAAACTTCATTTATATCACCCTTAAAATATATTAAAAATAAGAAGAAAAGTTTTAAAAAAAATAGAGGTGGTTGAGAATGTATCAAGTGTGAGTAATGGGAGTAATAATCTCATATTGGTTAGAAATGTGGAGACTTGAGCATTTATAAGTGAGAGAATTCAGTCACCTATCATCTTAAGGTTTTTGGTGAATATATGGTGTGTCTCTCACAAGTGTTATCCGAAAAACAAGTTCCCCAATGTTCAATGCTCCTTAGTAAAAGAACTCCCCCAACAAATGGTATCAGAGCCTCTGGTTTCAGAAATGGATCGATTTACTTGTATCGAAAGTCAACGGCTCCACAAGGATGGTGAGTAAGAAACGTTCCGTTGAAGAGTGACAATAGTGTCAGAGTGGTGAATAAGAAACGTTTTGTGCGGTAGTATAGTTTATGGAAGTAAGAAGAGATTCCACTTGAGGGGAAGCATTCTGGACTCACACTTGAGGGGGAATGTTGAGAATGTATCAAGTGTGACTAGTGTGGGTAATAGTCTCATATTGGTTAAAAATATGGATACTTGAGTATTTATAAATGAGAGAATTCAGTCACTTATCATCTTAAGGTTTTTGTAGAATAGATGTCTCTCTCACAAGTGTTACTCCAAAAAGGAAGTCCCACAATGTTCAGTGCTCCTTAGTGAAAAAACTCCCTCAACAAAAGGTATCATAGTTTTTGGTTCGAGAAAGGGACCGACTTACTTGTATCGAAAGTCAACGGCACCACAAGGATGGTGAGTAAGAAACGTTTCGTTGAAGAGTGTCAACAACGCCAGGGTGGTGAATAAGAAATGTTTTGTGCGGTACAATAGTTTGTGGAAGTATGAAGAGTTTCTACTTGAGGGGGAGCATTGTGGATGCACACTTGAGGGGAAATGTTGAGAATGTATCAAGTGTGAGTAGTATGGGTAATAGTCTCATATTGGTTAGAAATATGGAGACTTGAGCATTTATAAATAAGAGAACTCACCCACCTGTCACTTTAAGATTTTTGGTGAATATGTGGTGTGCCTCTCACAAGTGTTTCTCCAAAAAAGAAGAAGTCCTGCAATGTTCAATGCTCCTTAGTGAAAAGACTCCCCCAACAGAAGCGACATAACCAAAACCCTTTAAGAAAACTAATAGAACTCAAATTTTGGCAAGTCAGACTTACCAACAAAAAAACACCATTGATAAAGTTAAGAATTGATTATATACTAAAATATTTGTAAAACGTCCACGAGAGGTGGAATAGGATTATATAAGGTGATACAATATGTGCATGTTATCTGGTTATGTCGTCCAATTATCATATCACTTGCCCACTCATTAAAACATGGAGAATGATGTCTCCCTGTCCATAACGGTGTGGGAGAGACAATCAAAGGGGGAAGCCACATTATCTAGAGTAATAGGGGGAGTAACTATCCATTTCCCACGCTCCCGATAGAGAGAAAAATGATACAAATTTCTTTTATTCTAAGACCCAGACCTAAGAGGTTCCTATAAATACCTCAACCCTAAGGTTGACGGAGAACATTCTATTCAACCAACAATCAGTCGTATACCGAGATTTTCACCATCCTTGTGTGATCTTGCTCTACCATAAAAACAACCCTAAAATCCTCAAGCAACCCTACATAACTAGGGGTTGCCACTCATTATGGATTTAGCAAGTACAATTGACACCTCTCGTGGGGTCTCAATAAAACTAATTTGGGCGACCCCTCCATCAAACCGTCTAATTTCTATCCTCAAACCATATCTAATATGGTGAAAAATAAAGTAGAGACTCTGGCTAAACATTAGTACTTATGAGGAGGACACCATGGAAAAAATGTGTGCCACCATGGATAACTTAAGTCGTCAGAATCAAACCTTGGAGGATAACATTCTTCATATCCAGCAGCGCCAACAAGAGTCTGACTTTAAAGAGAAGACTAAAGTACATGACGCGTAACCTCTTTCTAATTAAATATGGGAGGGACTAGTGCTAGATAAATTCAAGACACCCTCATTGGCTAAGTTTAAATTTCCCAATTACCCCTATGATCATGTCACCTACATTAACACAAATGAAAGTTATTCGAACCATTGATTCCTTAAAATGAAAACTTCTCTTGGAACCTCCAGAGACAAAAAATTAAGGTGGTACATGAGCCTTTCAAGACTCTTGATCACCAACTACCGGGACCTGGTGAAGAAATTGGTCGATAAGTTTGCAACAAGTAAGCACAAAAAGTTACCTACCACCAACCTCTTTAACATTTTCCAAGGGCCCTCTGAATCTTTTAGGGAATATCTCACGTAATTTAATAGGGTGACTATAAAGATTTTCCACCCCAAACAGGATATGTTTGAGGGAGAATTCCAAAATAGACTTAGGGCAATGCATTTGAACGAATCCGTCACCTAGATGTCCACGAATTCCTTAGTGTTTTCCTCCCCTAAACAAAATCCTATAGTGAATCTTATTTAATACTTTAGAACAATTCAAACTACTTAAAAGGCTAATGAATAAATTCCATGTGTTTGAAACTAAAAGAACAAAGGGTACTTTCAATGTGAGTAACATGTTGGACTTATTACAAGTGAGATCCCGTCAAGTGAAAATGTGAGGCACCTAGGAAAGTGACTTAGAAAAGTGGTGCGAGTTGTGTTTCTTTTGAGATGATCTTAGTAGTACAATCTAGATGGATACTTTCATTAATGCTCATCACTCTAGTTTCTTTACATCTTCTTGAGCATGTTAAAGGTTAGAAATCGCACCATCATTAGCAATGGTTGCATCTTCATGAATATGATCATTCTACCTATGCATTAGAGACTTTATCAACCAGATGTACAAAATATCGAACACATCGTTATCACCATCTGGACTACTTAATCTTGACAATGACTTTTGGGGGAAATTTAACACGAACATGTGAAATGAAAGAAGTTAATGGAAAGAGATATATATGGAGTGCAACACCCTATTGACTAGAAGGAAAGATAATCCAAGTGTAGATTTCCACAAGAAACTTGGTTTCTTGATAAGATTGACATTGGTCTAATCCATAACCAATAGAGTAATGCTCACTAAATTCACTCAAAGTGATTTTTTTCCAACAAGATTTATTTGATTTTTATTCATGAATGTTGCATCCCTTATATAGGTGTGGTTCACATGAAAGTACACATGAACGACAAAGAAAAAACATAAAATTCAACCAATAACTCTAACATCAATGCCTAGCTGGATTGTTACAAGATTGTTACAAAATTATTGCAAAATAAATGGAAATGAATGTTTGGTTGCTGCAATTATTGGGAGTATCTCAAGTAATGCTTGAATGATTACAAATTGATTTCCTCATTTAAAAGGTTGAATAATAGCTCTTTATTTCTCTTAATGACCAGAATCATCACTTTACTACCTTTCTTTTATACACAACACCACTTTCCCTTTCCTTTTTAATATGTATGATCACTTTTGAACTCCTCTTTCTTCAACAGCTTATTAGCACAAACTTTTAAGAAAATAAACACCATTTAAATATTTGGAAGCTTTAAAATGGATTAAACACACCAAAAATTCAAACTCGGTATTTTTGAGCCAAAATTGGTCCCTTACATTGTTATTACATAATAATTAAAATAAAATTATTAAAATGGGTTGAATGCCCCATTGTAAGCCATTGTAATGTGCTTGGATTATAAACACATGTTTTAGCTCCTTTCCTTCAACTAGGTCCTCACCTTCCATTGAATCAGTCATGAATTGAACTAAATCCTCATTGACCTTCCTAGCATGTGCCCTTGTCATATGACCCTTTTTGGCTTATGTCCTCATCATTCACTACCTCTTGAATAGAATTCTACCTCCAATTGAAGTCTCAATCACCTACATCAAAATGAGACAAGTCAGCAACATTAAATGTAGCACTGACACCAGACTCACCTAGAAGTTCAATTTTGTAGGCATTGGCATTGGTCCATGAAAGTACTTGAAAGGGTCCATCTCCCCTGGGTTTAAGTTGGAATTCCTTTGTGATGGAAAACTTTTCTTTCTCATATGTAACCAAACCTAATCTTCAGGTTCAAAAGCAACCTTTTTTCGCCCTTGCTTGGCACTTTTTGCATAACTATCATTTTTCTTTTCAATTTTAACTTGCTCATGCAATTTTCTCACAAATTCAACCTTAGCTTGACCATCTTTATGCTTCATAATATATGCATTAGGTAATGGTAATAAATTAAGAGGTGTTAAAGGATTAAAACCATACATAATCTCAAAAGGTGATTTTTTGTAGTGTTATGGACAACCCTATTGTAAGCAAATTCTAAATAAGGCAACCATTCTTCCCACATTTTAAAATTATTTTAAATTTATTTTGTCCATCTATTTGGGGATGACAAGTAGTGTAAAATAGCAATTGCCTTCCTACCTAACCCCACTAATTCCTCCAAAAATGACTTAGGAACTTTGAGTCCCTATTCAAAACAATGTTCCTTGACAGCCCATGAAGGCTTACCACTTCTTTAAAGAAAAGATTAACAACATAACAAGCAACGTCTACCTTTTTGCATGGAATGAAATATTCCATCTTTAAAAACCTCTCCACAACCACAAAAATAAAAACTTTTCCATTTCTTGTTCTAGGCATCCCCAAAACAAAGTCCATGGAAATGTCAATCCAAGGAAAATCAGGAATATGCAAATGAGTATAAAGACCATGAGGTATAACTTTTGATTTGGTGTTTTTACAAACAATGCATTTTTCACAAAAAAATTGCACATTAATCCTCATATGAGGCCAATAAAAATGTTCTTGCAAAAATTCTAGAGTTTTAGAAACTCCAAAGTGCTCCATTAACCCTCCCTTATGTGCCTCCTTCACTAGTAATTCTCTAATGGAACTTTTGGGCACACATAGGCTCTTTTCTTTAAATAAATAGTCATTGTTCCTAAAATATCATTTGATGTCAACATGATCACAAGCTAAATATTTTGAAAAAAAAAACAAGATCACTTTCATGCAACTCTTTAATATGCTCAAGAACAAAAACTTTTGTTTCAAGAGTAGAAAGTAAAACTTACCTCCTTGAAAATGCATCCACAACCACATTAGCCTTACCGTTCTTATGTTTAATCACATATGGAAATTGTTAAAGAAATTAAACACATTCCTCATGTCTCTTGTTAAACTTACCTTACCCTTTTAAATATTTTAAAGATTCATGGTCACTATGAATGAGAAATTCTTTTGGCAGTAGGTAATGTTCCTAAGTTTGTAATGCCTAACTAAGGCATACAATTACTTATCATAAGTTGAGTAATTTAGGTAGTCCCTTTTAATTTCTCACTAAAATAAGCATTGGGATGAACTTCTTACATCAAAACAACCCTAATTCCAACATTGGATGCGTCACACTCAATTTCAAATGATTTAGAAAATTTTGGCAATGTGAGTGTTGGTGCTTGAATTAGTTTCTCTTTAAGGGAAGTAAAGGATTTCTCTTCTTTTTCACCCCATTTAAAACCAACTTCTTTTTTAACAATCTCATTAAGAGGTGAAACCAAGGTACTAAAATCCTTTACAAACGTCCTATAGAAACTAACTAATCCATGAAAGCTTCTTACCACACTTACATTTTTGGGTGTTGGTCATTCTTGAATTGCTTTCATCAACATGGACTCTTTTAGAGATTAAAATTAAACCTAAGAAAATCACATGATCGGTGCAAAAGACGCATTTTTCCACATTTGCATATAAATTTTCTTGTCTTAGCAATCGCAAAACAACCTTTAAGTGAATGCAATATTCCTCTAAAATTTTGCTATATATTAAGATATCATCACAATACACAACAACAAGTTTACCCAAAAAAATCCCTCAAAACATGATCCATTAATCTCATGAAAGTGCTAGGTGCATTAATTAGTCCAAATGGCATAACCAACTACTAATATTTAAAGTTGTTTTTCCATTCGTCCCTATCCGTTAACCTAATTTGATGGTATCCAATTTTCAAATCAATTATAGAAAATAAGCATGCAACAAATAGTTCATCAAGCAAGTCATCTAACCTAGGAATGAGATGCCTATACTTAATGGTAATGTTATAAACAATTCTATAATCAGTGCACATTCTCCAACTACCATCTTTTTTGGAACTAAAATTATTGGAACAACGCATGGACTTAGACTTTCTCTTACCCATCCTTTACTTACCAATTCAACCACTTGTCTTTGTATTTCGTGGGTTTGTTATGGATTTCTTCGATAAGATGGCCTATTGGGAAAGGACACTCCCGGATTGAGATCAATGTGATGCTTAATTCCTCTTAAAGGTGGTAAACCACTTGATACCTTCTTTGGAAACATGTCTTCAAATTCCCGCAAAAGAGTTCAACACAACTATTCAAATTTTGTGTGTTAGGAGTGTTAGCTAGCAATTCCACCTCTTTGAAAAATAGCAAATATATGGGCTATTGTGAAATAATTTCATTTTTAACCTCTCCTTTTTTTTTTGCAATCAAACTCCCATTCTTTTCATCATTCTTTTTTCTGCCACTCTTTTTATTTTCTTTTTCCTTCTTTTCTTTTTCTTTTTCTTTTTCATTCTTTTCTTTTTATTTTTTTTCTTGCTCATTTTTTTCTTTCATTTTTTTTATCTTCTCTCACCTCACTAGGACTCAATGCTACAAGAACAATCTTTTGGCCCGGATGCACAAAAGAGTATTTATTGGAATACCCCTAATGACTAGTCTTTTTATCAAATGGCCAAGGACTCCCTAACAACAAATTACTAGCCTTCGTAGGTACTGCATCACACAACACCATATCCTCATACTTCCCAACTTTAAAACAAATCACAACTTCTCTATTAACAACCATTTCAACACTTTCATTAAGCCATTGAAGCTTATATGGTTTAGGGTGAAGTTTCATTTCTAAATTAAGCTTTGACACTAACTGAGTACTAGCAACATTAATACAACTCCTATCATCAATAATTAAAGAACATGACTTTCCTTGAACTAGACATCTTGTGTGGAAAAGGTTTCATCTTCCAGTGTTGTCTTCCTTTCTGACTAAGTTCCCCAACATCCTTATCACCATGAGAAACTCTCCACTAGTTATTTCTTCTTATTCTTATTCTTCCTCATCATACTCTTCGACATTCCCATCTTCTTCCTCTTCATCAACTACTTTATTTTCCTCTATAATCATAGTTCTCTTAGTTGAACATTGAGGTGCAATATGCCATTGGCCTTGACACTTGAAATATGTAGTTTTTTTGTTAGTTGAAACACTTTGAAAATGTGTAATAGATTTACCTTTGGTTTCAACTACGTGATCTGTAGATGATGAACATGAAGCACCCTCATTCTTTAGCTTGTATTTCAAGCTTAAAGAATTGAAAATGGTGGATCTTATCCTTGCTTGGCTCTTTCATTTGATTTGTTGTTCTACTTTGACAAATTGGTGCACTAAGTCCTTTACCTCCATATAATGTTACAGCTCCATTATGTCACTTATGTCATGATTTAGGTCATGAAGAAATCTAGCCATGCTTGCTTCATTATATTCCACCATATTGACTCTTATCTTTGCAACCTACATCTCCTTGTAGTATTCATCAACCCTTTTGGAGTCTTGAGTGAGTATTTGTAATTTGTTGTGCAAATACCTATTATAATAGGATGGCACAAATATCCTCCTCGTGATTATTTTCATCTCTTCCCAAGTTTCAATGGTCGGTTCATCATATCTTATCCTTTCTTTGACAAGTTAATTCCACCATAGCAAGGCATAATCTATGAATTCAATGGCAAATACCTGCATTTTTTAAGCATTAGTATAATTATGACAAACAATAATTTGTTCAATTTTTGTTTCCCACTCTATGTAATCCTCCAAATCATTTTTTCCTTTAAAGTGTGGCACTTTAATTTTTATGCCACTCAATATGTTATCCCTAGGTCTCTCCTCATGCATTCTCCTGCTCCTTTCCTCCACATCATCATTAGCTACTGAATTTTCTACTCGATCAATTCTCTCATTTATCCCCTCTAATCATTCTCTCAACATTCTTTGCATTCTTACTATAAGAGCCTCCAACAATAACCTATTTGCTTCTACTCATTGGGGGCTTCCTTCCTATTCAACTGACATGATTATCACGAAATTAATAAATAAAACTTTTTCCTCACATGTTTTCACTCAAATTTGGATTTTTTTTATAATGAGCGCTCTTTGTCCTCACATGTTTACACTCTTTTAGAAAACTTTGTTCTGCGTAACTTGAGCCACTACTTGCAAAGTGGCAACAATATCACCATCATGCCTTCCTACTATATTTTAAACATATCAATAACAAGGTTATAAGAAACTTATATTAATAGTGTTCACACAATATTCACATACTAAGAACTTATAAGACACTATACACTTGGCCGAACGGACTAACCCGACTCTGATACCACTTTGTAACACCCTTCTCGGGTACTTGATTTTCTATACTCCAAAGGAGTAAAAGCACAACAAATAAAAAGGGGGGGGGGGGCTGAGAAATACATTCATATAATTAATCGGTGCATAACACACTAAGGATAGTATTCATGCGTAATGCACCACAATCATTCACAATACACATTCTCACCATAATTAAATACCACACGTTAGAATGAAAATCCAATGAGACTCCATAACTCAACCCAAAGCATGTGGTACCAACTTTTTAACAATGGTTCGTAATGCGAACCCGATTTCTCTTTCGGAATCTCGAACTCCCCTTTAGCTGTTTTAGATAAGTTTAGCATTCCCTTACGAACTTAAACTTATCTCCACCAACAGAACAATTTATGAGTGCATGGCATGACAAAAAATGCATTTGAAACACTTGTCATTATTCATGTCATGATCCATAATCTAACACACAACTACAACCATGCACAACATAATTAACCCTTATGGATTATCACAATCACAAGTGAACAAACAATTCAAATGATACACCATGTCACAATAATTTACCGATACGAACTTCTTTATGGTTCATTCTAACACACATAAATATAATAATACATCGTGGTCCATCATTGATCACTCAATAAACTTATCTAATACATAGTCCACCCTTTCGGACTATCACTAAAGTCATTAACACACATACCAATCATTCGTGACACAACGATTAAATTACCGATACGAACTTCATTCATATCCATCGTTTTTTAGACTTCCTTACACCTATTGTAACCCTATGATAAATGCATTAAAATATTTTTCCCTTGAATCAAAATTGTAGTACTCCTTCTAATCTAACCAACGCACCAAACCCCATCTTAAAACGTGACACGAGTACAAATTTATAACTAAAACCGTACAAAGGATTTTTAAAATATGATGATGTTTGGAAGGACTAAAACAGTACAAACCCAACACATCCCAAACCCCAATTTCCATCCTATAAACATTCCTCACAATATTTTTAAGGATTTTTATCATTAACCATGTACATATATCAACAATTCATTCACTAAACACCAACACATCATCACTTTATAATTTCCCATAATTTGTTCATCATGTTCATATCACCAAAACCCTTATTCCATGATCATGGCAGAAAAATTCGACAATCATAATCACATCAATTTCATACAAAAATCAAGGATTTATATATAACAATTAAAAGTTAATCATCTCATCATACAAACATTACAAACCACCAAGATTTTTAATCAAAAACATGGTAAATAGTAAACCTAAGAGGGAAGGACCCCTCACTACCCTCTCATGGATATACACCCTAATAAGAATGGTTTTCCCCTCCCTTACCTTAGATTGTTAAACTCCAATTCTTGACAATAGTTATTTTCTTGATACTCCTATTTTTTCCTCTACTCTTCCTAACTGTCTTTTTCCCAAGTTTTCAAGTATTATGTAACTTGATCAATATGCTTAGATTAGGTTTTATATTAGGTTAGAATATGGTATTGGTTGTTGATTCATGATTAATTCTCTTTGTTAGTTTAACCCATGCTGATTTTTCCATGTTTTGATCATTAGGTTAATTCCATTCAAGTTATCCATTAGAGTGTGCTTTTCTTTTAAATTGAAAATGTCATTTCAATTTTTTTTGATATATTCCTTGTGTATGTCATTTCTCACCATGTTCATTGAATACATTCTTCATTATTTGGCCATGATTAAATTCATCCCCATTTGATTTTTTGATGCCACAAAATGTCCTTATTGCGATGCATTATTTTCCATTTTCCTTGATCCATACTAACTTCATTTGCTTTATGTGAATCATGTGACCTCAAGTTTGATCCAAGTTATGTTCCCATTATCACCATTGCTTATCATTTGCCTTGTATTGGTTGTTTACATGTGAGGACTCCATGCCACTTGATTTCTTTAGGCATGGTACTTGATTTGTAACTTGTATGGATTTCATTCTATTTACTTGTATTGTTTGGTAACATCCCCCCGATTATGGGCCATATGTCCCTCACTCCCATGAAAGTGTAATATCTTAGTATATCTTTCCTTTAATGATTTCAATGCATGCTAACTAAAAAAATAAAATAAAACGATAAAATGACACTTTTCAAAAGACAAAGCACACGTGATCTAACGTCAAGCGTTTTCCAAATCAAACTCACTTCAAAGCAACATGAGTGGTTTATCCGACATCAAGTACCTCACCATCATTATGCATTACATTCTTCCATTCACCATTCTCTTCTCAATCTAATTCTCAACCTATCTCTATCTCTTTCTCATTCTTCACACACTCATTTCACAATAAATTATAAACGCTTGATCCAACGCCAAATGCATTTTCAAAACAATTTTTCAATATACTAGAATGCAAAAGTGAGGTGTACGTACTTGTGCACTACTCTCAAGTAAATCGGATGTCGACCGTTCCTAGCTTGTGGCGCGATTACTTAAATTCATATCCAAAAACACTTAATAATAAAACAAGTTCAATCTGGTGCTTTGAGAGAGAAACAGAGTGGTTAGGATGCCACTATCCTCTCAACTCCCAAGTGTTATGATTGTTGGTTGTACTTAGCCAAGGGTTAGATACTTGTCTCCCTCTAAGTACCAATTATTAAACCAACCAAACCATTTTATAACCAAAACTCTTTTGGAAGAAAAATAGGGGTTAGGATGCAACTGTCCTCTCAACTCCCGAGTGTTCAGATTGTCAGTCGTACCAAACTTATGGTCTGATACTTGTCCCCAAGTCTAAAATCAAGCACAACCAAAAAATCCAATTTTACACCTTAGGGCTTCGAAATCCTTCCTTTTAAGAAAGGGCATGTTACTTCCATTCTACCGTGAACAAAGCTTAAGCCTCCCATGTGAGAGCAAACAAGTAATGTTTAACTGCTAGAATGCGACCCAAGAGCATCCATTCTACCATAAATAAACAAACACTTAAGCCTACCATGACGTGAGCATACAAGAAAAGTTAACCACTAGAACACAAACTTTAACATTGTCCACTAAAACCAAACCATCAAATACTTCTATTTGTTATCAGAACTACGGAGCTCTGACTTCTTTATTGCACGAATGAGGATACGTAGGCACAAGGTTTGAAGCCTTGGAGAGCACATTAATAATTATAATTTATTTTTCCATTATTTTCTCTCATTAACCCAGTATCAAGTAACCTTCAGATAACAACATCCATACGCAAGAAGAACAAGCAAGTGGTTTCCGTTGAGTACAATGGATGTGAGGGGTGCTAATATCTTTCCCTTGCATGACTGCCTTCCGAATCCGCTCTTGGTTGCGAAGACTATTCTCTTGGGGGTTTATCTCTATTTTCCATTTCCTTTGGAATAAATAAAATTTGGTGGTAAATCTGTATTTTTCACGGTGCGATAGCTGGAGACTCTACTGGGGATTTCCTAAGCAAGTCATGCCTAGCTAGCTTGTATCCTTTTTGCCTTAGATGTTTATTTATGTATTGCTTGCCTTTATCTATTTCTGTTATATATATATATATATATATATATATATATATATATATATATATATATATATATATATATATATATATATATATATATATATATATATATATATATATATATATATATATATATATATATATAATATATATATATATATATATATATATGTTGCACTCTTGCGGGTTAGTTTCTGTTGCTAGAGTGAGAAGCCCAATACACAGGCGTAGAGAGTAAACCTAAGGTAGGAGGGTGCTTCGTAGTGACTCGTCAGACGTAGTTGTCTTAGTGGGAAGGTACGAAGACCCCGCTTGGACTAGATTATTTTTGGAGTTTCAGTGGCACATAAGTTATTTTGCGCTGATAGCCATTCTTTCAAAGAGGGCCCATGACTCTAAGGACCTTTAGAAAATCCGTGGCTTTTTAATTTGAGGGTGACCTTATTTAGAGTAGATCATCTTGAGGATATTATTGACCCACGAGTTATCTTGTGGCAAGAACGATATTTTGGCCTCATGATTCATGACTCTAAGCATCTTCACAAAGTCTTACTACTCACCTTTTTATGGGATATGGGTTTCCTGCAGAGACACTAAACCTCCAACATACCTTGAATCTTATAGAGTTTTGTCCTCTTGTATCATGAACATTTTTAAGATTTTCATTTCATACACTTTTACTTGGGCCTTATTCTCAGGGAATCCTAAAGGTTTGTATTATGCTGTGAAAATTCAAGAATGGGTTCAGATAGGAAGAACACGCTTCCACTTAAATTCAAGCTCCTAAGGATTGGCAGTGTGTTAACATTGAGCAGCAAGATCACTCCTTGTAAGAAGAATAACTTTGTCAGCAAATATGGGTAGATACTGGACCTTTTGACTACAAATGTTGATGTTTAAGCTCTAATAGCCTTTTCTCAATATTATGATCCTCTACTTTGGTGTTTCACCTTCAGAGAACATCAAAGACTTTTCTTCATTTCCTACATATTGGTTGTTCTACACAACTTAAGGCACTACTTGCAAAGTGGCAACAATATCACCATCATTCCTTCCTGCCATATTCTAAACATATCAATAACATGGTTAAAAGAAACCTATATCAATAATGTTCACAAACTATTCACATACTAAGAACTTACAAGACACTATACACCTGGCTAAACAGACCAACCAGACTCTAATACCATTTTGTAACACCCTACTCAGGTACTTGATTTTCTATACTCCAAAGGGAGTGAGAAATACATTAATATAATTAATCGGTGCATAACATGCTAAAAATATTATTCATATGTAATGCACTACAATCATTCACAATCCACATTCTCACGATAATTGAACACCACATGATAGAATGAAAATGTAATGAGACTCTATAACTCGACCCAAAGCATGTGGTCCCAATTTTTTATCAATGGTTCATAATGTGAACCCGATTTCCCTTTCGGAATCCTGAACTCCCCCTTCACAATTTTGGATAAGTTCAACATTCCCTTTCAAACTTAAACTTATCTCCATTAAATCAACAATTTATGAGTGCATGGCATGACAAAAAATGGAACTGACACACTTGTCATTATTCATGTCATGATCCACAATTGATCATACAACCACAGCCATGCACAACATAAATCACCCTTCTAGATTATCATAATCACAAGTGAACAAACAATTCAAATAATTCACCATGTCACAACAATTTACCGATATGAACCTCATTATGGTTCATTCTAACATACATAAATATAATAATACATTATGGTCCATCATTGATCACTGAATACACTTATCTAACATATAGTCCACCCTTCCGGACTATCAATAAAGTCATTAACACACATACCAATCATTCGTGACACAACAATTAAATTACCGATACGAACTTCATTCATATCCATCATATTTTTAGACTTCCTTACACCTATTGTAATCCTCTGATAAATCAATTAAAATATATTTCCCTTGAATCAAAATTGTAGTACTCCTTCTCAGCTAACCAAGGCACCAAACCCCATCTTAAAACGTGACACGAGTAAAAATTTATAACTAAAACCGTACAAAGGATTTTTAAAATATGATGACGTTTGGAAGGACTAAAATAGTACAAACCCAACACATTCCAAACCCCAATTTCAATTCTATAAACATTCCGCACAATATTCTTAAGGATTTTTATCATCAACCATGTACATATATCACCAATTCATTTGCCAAAAACCAACACATCATCACTTTATAATTTCCCAAAATTTATTCATCATGTTCATATCCTCAAACCCTTATTCCATGATCATGGCATAAAAATTCGGCAAGCATAATCACATCAAATTTATACAAAAATCAAGGATTTATATATAACAATTATAATCTAATCATCTCATCATACAAACATTGCAAACCACCAAGAATTTCAATCAAAACTATGGTAAAGAGTAAACCTAAGCGGGAAGGACCCCTCACTACCCTCTCATGGATATACACCCTTATAAGAATGGTTTTTCCACTCCCTTACGTTAGATTGTTAAACTCCAATTCTTGATAATTATGATTTTCCTGATCCTCCTATTTTTTCGTCTTCCCTTCCTAACTCTCTTTTTCTCAAGTTTTCACGTATTTTGTAACTTTCCCTCTTCTCGCTTTCAATTCCCTTATAACAACTATTTTTTTTTAATTTAAAATCTAATATGATTATTTTATTAAATCTAAACTCAATATTTATTTTAATAAATCAAAATCAAATATTTATTTTAATATATCACTATAACAATAATAATTAAAATAAATATTTAAATATTAACTATTACTATTATTTCTATAAATCATCATAATTAAATAATAGTAATAACCACTACTTCTTCCACCACCTCCATATCTCTTCTTTTTTGCTCACTGTAAGACCCAAATTTTGAGCCTAAGATCCCTCATGGCATTATGTCATTGCTCAGTGCATTGCCTCAAGGATCATAACATGTTTGGTTCCTTAACCCTAGGGTTGGGACTTATGTGAGTGGTTTGAGACCACCAAGCATGCTTGTATTGTATATTATTTCTTTTCTTATTTGATTACTAACCAAAAGCACAAAAATATATCACTAACTCTTTTTGTTTTGAAGCTCAAGTGATCATGTGCTCCCATGCTCCTAGGAGGCTCCTAAGCCCAATGCAATGGCTAGATGAAGATGAGAAAAAGCATGACAATGGTCCACAAAGTTCCTAATCATCATATATGTTCCCAAGTATCTCAATTTTCCAATTTTAGCTATAGGTGTTTAATTGGCTGCATTAGATGGTAAAACACTAGCTGGATTCTAATGTCTTGACTGATGTCATGACATGGTGTGTATGTGTGACTGCACTGTAGGTTAGAATATCTAACTGTACTCTGATGTCTTGACTGATGTCATGACACACTTGAGTAGTTACTGCAGGATTAGCTGATACAGGATCTATTGAATGTTGTGACATTCATCCCTGTCAGCAGATACTAAGGAATAGAACAGCTGGTGTTCTGTTAGAACTTAGTATTTATTTCCAGTCTGGTTATCAAGGAAATACCAGACCTGGCATAAGGCCTACTGACTGAATGTCAAACTGGATGCTATGACATTCATCATTGACAACATATACTGAACAATAGACAGAGTGGTGTTCTGCTATACTTCAACATGTTTCTTAGTCTGTTCTTCAAGAGGATAACAGAACTGACTTAAGGCCAAATGTGTAAATGTCAAATTGGATACTTTGACATTTATTAATGTAAGCTGTTACTGTAGTATGGTCATTTTGGTCATATACAGGTCAGCAAAATTATACAGTCTGTTTTCTGGAAAAATAGACTTAGCATATGATCCTTGATGTCAAGCTGAATGTCGTGACATTCATTCCTGACAGCATATGCTATATTGTAGGTTGTTCAGTTTTCTGTTTCAGCTTTTTCTCAGGCTATTCTTCAGGGATTCAACAGCTGAGAGAAAATCCAGGAAATCAACAACCAAGCTACATTTAATGAACCTAACAAATAGCCTATTTGTTAGTAACCTAGATGTGGAATTTAGGGGAACTCGCGTGACCTTAAATTCAGGAGAATACAAGTGCAAAGGCCCAAGTACTGCAATATAAAAGGAAGTCGTTCCTTCATTCAGAACTGGGGATTTTGAGGTGTGAAGATTTAGTGTGTCCATCATACTTCACTGCTGTATTTTTGTGAGTCTTGTATTAGACATATCTTGTAAGCCAATCCATTATCACGTAGATGATTGCTTTGGCATAGGGTGTTCATTGAGTTGTAAGTGTTGTATCGCTCAAAGCTTTTAAGCGTGAGTGCTGTGTATCTTGATTAAAGCTGTTAAGCACAATCAAGAGTTGTTTGAAGTGTGACTTCAAAATTGTCTTTAATATTGATTAAAGGTAGTAATCACTGAGGTGATTGAGGGGGAGTGAGTAGGAACTCTGATCTTAGAGTAAGATTGAAATTGCATTGGGTAGGGATTAAGTGAAGAGTTGTAAACGAGTGAGTTTAGATTTGAATTAATACTACTGATAGTGGATTTCCTCCCTGGCTTGGTAGCCCCCAGATGTAGGTCATGTTGGACTGAACTGGGTAAACAATTACTTGTGTTATTTACTGCACTTACTTTTAAGTTCTGCATAATTCTTGTCTGTGCAGAATTGGATGTCATAACAACCCGTGTGACATCTAAAGTCTGATAACTAGAATTTCAATTGGCATCAGAGCAGGCACCCTGCTTGTAAATTTCTGGGTGAGATCTAGGGAAGTTACTTTCTAGTACCATGGACAAGGATATAGGACACTCAAATAGACCACCCATGTTGGATGGCTCTAACTATGATGACTGGAAGCCTCGTATGATAGCCTTCTTAAGGTCTCTAGATAGCAAAGTCTGGAGAGCTGTCAACAAAGGATGGGAACATCCAACAAAGACAGGTGAAGATGGAGTCAACGTGCAGATTCCTGAAGAAGAGTGGGACAAGGAGCAAGAGGCATTAGCTCTTGGAAATTCCAAGGCCTTGAATGCATTGTTCAATGGAATCAGTAAGAACATCTTCAGGCTGGTGCACCATTGTGAATTAGCTAAGGAAGTTTGGGATACCCTCAAGGTAACTCATGAAGGTACTTCCAAGGTGAAGATGTCCAAACTTCAGATGTTGACCACCAAGTTTGAAAATCTGAGGATGAAAGAGGATGAGACTATTCATGACTTTCACATGAATATTCTTGAAATTGCAAACACCTCTGGTGGACTAGGTGAGAAAATGGCTGAAGAGAAACTTGTAAGAAAGATTCTCAGGTCCTTGCCTAAGAGATTTGCTATGAAGGTCACAACCATAGAGGAGGCGCAGGACATCTGCAATATCAAGGTGGATGAGCTAATTGGTTCTCTCCAAACCTTTGAAATAGGCTTGTGTGAGAATGCTGAAAAGAAGAACAAAAGTGTAGCTTTTGTATCTAATGCTGAAGAGGAGTCAGAAGCAGGATACACTGGAGGTGATGAAAGCATATCAGAAGCCTTAGCCATGCTTGGGAGACAGTTCAACAAGTTCGTGAAGAAGATTGATCAAAGAGGTAGACCTAATGTCAAGAACATCCCGTATGACATTAAGAAAAGATCAACTTCTGAAGAGAAGTTCAACCACGGCAAGGGAATCCCGTGTCATGGTTGTGAAGGGTATGGACACGTCAGAGCTGAATGCCATACTTACCTCAAAATGAAAAATAAGGGGCTAGCTATCACATGGTCTGAAGGAGATTCTGAAAGTGAATCTGAAGGAGAATCTGCTAAACACGTCACTGCACTAACCGGTGTTTGTGCCACTGATGATGACTCAAGTGCAGATGAACTGACCTTTGATGAACTTGCTGCAGCTTATAAGAAGCTGTGTGTCACCAGTGCAGAAGTACGTGTACAAGGAGAAAAGCAGAAGAAACTCATCAAGGAGCTGGAAGATGAGAGACTGAAGCATCTGACGGCCATAGATGATCTAAATGGTGAGATAACCCTGCTAACCTCCAAGCTGAATCAGATGACTAAATCCATCAGAATGATGAATAAAGGAACTGACACCTTGGAAGAGATCCTAAAGGTAAGACAGAAGTCTGGAACCACATCTGGTTTAGGCTTTGGGAAAAGATCCTCAGCTGAACGCAAACGCCCAAAGGCTAAAGTTCAGAAATCCAAAGGGAAGTCACATCCAATGTCTCAACATCGGGGAACCAGGATGACTAATCATCAGAAGAGGAAATTCCAGAAATGGAAATGTCACCACTGTGGTAGGCTTGGGCATATAAAAGCCTTCTGCTACAGGTTTCATGGTTACCCGAACCAAGTCCCTCATGTCAGACCTAAGCATAAGACATTTAGGCACCATGTCTCCAGCAAGAAGCGACAATGGTATGCTAGGTTAGCCCACACAGCTCTAAGAGCTTCTACCAAAGAAGACTGGTACTTTGACAGTGGATGCTCAAGACATATGACTGGTATGGAAAATCTATTAGAAGATATCCAACCTCACACTACCAACTATGTGACCTTTGGTGATGGTGCTAAAGGAAAAATAAGAGGTGTGGGTAAGCTGGACTGCTCTGGAGTTCCAAAACTGAATAATGTGTTGTTAGTAAGAGGACTAACTGCAAACCTCATCAGCATAAGCCAGCTGTGTGATCAAGGGTTCTATGTTCAGTTTACTAAGGAGCTATGTATTGTGACAAATGGTGACAATCAGGAAGTTATGAGAGGATCTAGGTCCAAAGATAACTGCTATCTGTGGGAACCTAAAGTCTCAAACTTCTCCACAATATGCTCTCCAGTCAAGGAAGAACAGGAGGTGAAGCTGTGGCATAGACGCCTTGGACATCTCCACTTATGGGGAATGAAGAAGATCATATCCAAGGAAGCAGTCAGAGGAATTCCAAAGCTGCTTAATGATGAAGGAAGAGTCTGTGGAGAACTCCAGGTGGGCAAGCAAACCAAGATGTCACATCCGAAGCTGGGACATCCTACTACTTCCAGAGTTCTGGAACTGCTGCACATGGACTTAATGGGACCTATGCAGGTTGAAAGTCTGGGGGGAAAGAGATATGCATACGTGGTGGTTGATGACCATTCCAGATACACGTGGATAAGTTTCATCAAAGAGAAGTCAGATACATTTGATGTCTTCAAAGACCTGTGCATCAGACTCCAAAGGGAAAATGACAGTTGTGTTGTCCGAATTAGGAGTGATCATGGTACGGAATTCAAGAATTCCAAGTTTGATGAGTTTTGCTCGTCTGAAGGAATAAGTCATGAATTCTCTTCCCCTATAACTCCCCAGCAGAATGGGATACTTGAAAGGAAAAATAGAACTATCCAAGAATCTGCCAGAGCTATGATTCATGCAAAGAAGCTCCCTATGCACTTTTGGGCTGAAGCTATGAATACCGCGTGCTATGTTCACAACAGAGTCACCTTGAGAAAAGGAACCTCCTCCACTCTGTATGAAATATGGAAAGGAAAAAAACCCACTGTGAAGTACTTTCATATCTTTGGAAGTAAATGCTACATTCTCACAGATCGTGAACAGAGAAGGAAACTGGATCCCAAAAGTGATGAAGGTATATTTCTAGGATAATCCACTAACAGCAGGGCGTACAGAGTGTTCAACTACAGGACCAATGTTCTGATGGAATCCATAAATGTCATTGTGGATGATAAAGAGGAAGGAATCGATGTCATAGAGGATGTTGCAACATTCCCTGACAGTTCAACAGACATTCAAGTCAAGTCTGATGAAGTACAGGAACCTCCTCCTGAATGTGAAGTAGATGCAACCACCAAAATGCCATCTATCAGAATTCAGAAAGACCACCCTAAGGATCTTATCATAGGGGATCCCAATAGTGGTGTGACTACCAGGTCAAGGGAAATAAGCTCAAATTCCTGTTTTGTTTCCAAGGTTGAACCCAAGAATGTGAAAGAAGCCCTGACTGACGAATACTGGATCAATGCCATGCAAGAGGAACTTGAGCAGTTCAAAAGGAATGAAGTATGGGAGCTAGTTCCAAGACCTGAAGGGACCAACATCATTGGTACGAAGTGGATATACAAAAACAAGTCTGATGAGAAAGGAGTAATTACTAGGAATAAAGCAAGACTAGTAGCTCAAGGATACACTCAAGTTGAAGGGGTTGATTTTGATGAGACGTTTGCTCCTGTGACTAGGCTTGAGTCCATCAGATTGCTGTTAGGCATAGCATGCATTCTGAAGTTTAAACTGTTCCAAATGGATGTGAAGAGTGCATTCTTGAATGGCTACTTGAATGAAGAAGTCTATGTGGAACAACCTAAAGGGTTCTGTGATCCTAACCAACCTAAGCATGTATACAAGTTGAGGAAAGCCTTGTATGGGTTGAAGCAAGCACCTAGAGCATGGTATGAAAGGTTGACCGAATTTCTGACCTCAAATGGATACAGAAAAGGTGGAATAGATAAAACCTTGTTTGTGAAGGATGAAGACGGAAAAATCATGATTGCTCAAATCTATGTGGATGATATAGTCTTTGGTGGTATGTCAGAACAAATGGTAACACATTTTGTTCAACAAATGCAATCTGAGTTTGAAATGAGTCTGGTTGGGGAACTAACCTACTTTCTTGGAATGCAAGTCAACCAAATGGAGGACTCTATGTTTCTCTCCCAAAGCAAGTATGCCAAAAACATAGTTAAGAAGTTTGGTATGGATAATGCTAGGCACAAGAGGACTCCTGCTCCTACTCATCTGAAGTTAACCAAAGATGATGGAGGGCCTAGTGTTGATCAATGCTTGTATAGAAGCATGATAGGCAGTCTACTATACCTAACTGCAAGTAGACCTGACATTTCTTATGCAGTTGGAGTGTGTGCTAGATACCAAGCCGAGCCTAAAGTGAGCCACTTGAATCAAGTCAAAAGGATTCTCAAGTACATCAATGGGACTTGTGACTATGGGATGCTGTACTCACATGGGTCAGAGCCTGTCCTATCTGGGTACTGTGATGCTGACTGGGCTGGGAGTGCTGATGACAGAAAAAGCACATCAGGAGGATGTTTCTTCTTGGGAGACAATCTCATATCTTGGTTCAGCAAGAAGTAGAATTGTGTATCTCTGTCCACTGCAGAGGCTGAATACATAGCTGCTGGAAGCAGTTGTTCCCAACTGGTTTGGATGAAACAGATGCTCACTGAGTACAATGTCACTCAAAATGTCATGACATTGTTCTGTGATAATCTCAGTGCCATCAATATTTCCAAGAATCCCATCCAACACAGCAGGACCAAGCATATTGACATTAGACATCACTTCATCAGAGATCTGGTGGAAGACAAGGTGATCACCTTGAAACATGTAGCCGCTGAACTTCAACTGGCTGACATATTTACAAAGGCTCTGGATGCTACTTAGTTTGAAAAATTAAGGGGCAAACTGGGAATATGTCTCTCTGAGAACTTATAGCAACCACTGATGTTTGGGATGTATTGTTTAATATCTCTTCCTATTAAACAATTGGAACTATACTCTGATTGGTCAACAGATCATAACTATGCCACTGGCAACAAGAGGGTAAGGAGACACCCTAACGTGAGAAGGCCTATGCACCTGCAGGAATTCAAGGATGTTGTTCATGCAGGAGTGGTTCTGGATGTCAGAAACAAAGTCATGGCATCTGATATGGCTGTACCTACAGTAAAACAAAAGTGGGTGATTACTTGATCAAAGCTGTGAAGCAAGATCAAGTGGGTGCTAACTTGGTTGAAACTGTGAAGTAAAACCAAGTCTGTAATTCTGTCATTTTTTCTGTTTATGTTGTTGGCTTTGGCAACATTTTTGACAAAAAGGGGGAGTAACAGGTGATACCCCAGACAATAGATTGGTCTGTTACAACAGACTTTCATGACAGATTCGAAGATTCCTTCCCCTGCAGCTGATGTGTGTTGAAGTTTTTATTTAACTTCTGTACCTCTGTATGTGTGCTGCAATTAGAAGTTTTTATTTAACTTCTGTATGTGTGCTGTTATGTGAAGTGTTACTTAACTTCCATATGTGTGAGTGTGCTGCCACTCTGAGTGTATTAGCTAGGTCTATTTCCTGCTAGATGTGTGATTCCGCTGCTATGAACTCTGTTATGGGGATCAAAGTGTTTTAGCCAAAAATTTGCCAAAGGGGGAGTTTGTAGGTGTTTAATTGGCTGCATTAGATGGTAAAACACTAGCTGGATTCTAATGTCTTGACTGATGTCATGACATGGTGTGTATGTGTGACTGCACTGTAGGTTAGAATATCTAACTGTACTCTGATGTCTTGACTGATGTCATGACACACTTGAGTAGTTACTGCAGGATTAGCTGATACAGGATCTATTGAATGTTGTGACATTCATCCCTGTCAGCAGATACTAAGGAATAGAACAGCTGGTGTTCTGTTAGAACTTAGTATTTATTTCCAGTCTGGTTATCAAGGAAATACAAGACCTGGCATAAGGCCTACTGACTGAATGTCAAACTGGATGCTATGACATTCATCATTGACAGCATATACTGAACAATAGACAGAGTGGTGTTCTGCTATACTTCAGCATGTTTCTTAGTCTGTTCTTCAAGAGGATAACAGAACTGACTTAAGGCCAAATGTGTAAATGTCAAATTGGATTCTTTGACATTTATTAATGTAAGTTGTTACTGTAGTATGGTCATTTTGGTCATATACAGGTCAGCAAAATTGTACAGTCTGTTTTCTGGAAAAATAGACTTAGCATATGATCCTTGATGTCAAGCTGAATGTTGTGACATTCATTCCTGACAGCATATGCTATATTGTAGGTTGTTTAGTTTTCTGTTTCAGCTTTTTCTCAGGCTATTCTTCAGGGATTCAACAGCTGAGAGAAAATCCAGGAAATCAACAACCAAGCTACATTTAATGAACCTAACAAATAACCTATTTGTTAGTAACCTAGATGTGGAATTTAGGGGAACTCGCGTGTGTCATACCCCAAAAATTACCCATCATTTTTCCTAAAAAAAAAAAAAAAAAAAAAAAAAACCAAAAAAAAAAAAAAAAAAAAACGGAAAAAAAAAAAAGAAAAAAAGAAAAAAAAAAGAAAATAAATTTAATTAATTAATTAATTAATTAATTAATTAATTAATTAATTAAATAATTAAAATAAATATATAAATAAAATATAACAAATTATTTTTGGACTTGGGTCTCCCTCATTTCAAGCCCATTACCCACGAAATTAGTCTATAAATACTGAAGTTTCAGTAGAGGAAAACACTTGGAGTTACACTGGGAGTTAGACTTGGAGTTTACACTGGGAGATTCACTGGAGAAAGAAGGAAGAGAAGCAAAACACTCTGAGGTTTCCTTGGAACAAAACCTTGAGGAAAAAGAAAGAGAGAGAACAGAGAAGGACGGATAGAAACTTTGGCATAGGAACCCTGCCTACCCGGAGAATTCAGAGTAAAGAAACCCTGAAGGCAGCCCATCTGCACCGAAGCCATCGCCGTCCAATTCCCGCTGCCTAACTTATTCCGATACTACAAGTGGTCAATCCCTTCAACCTTGAATTGGCAAACAGGTTTGCGTATCTCTATTGTTTATACTTTCAATTGGCCATATCTACATATATAATGCATCATGATTAAATGTTGATATATAATTTGCTTTCGTATGGGAATTTAAATATGCCTGAATACCCTGAATGTTTGACCATGTTATTCCTGTGATAAAATGCCATAAAATTCAAAGTTCCTAACATGGGGCTGTTTTCAAATTCAAAATCCGTGGCCGCTCGCTAGCACCTCGCTAGGCGAGCCTGGGGCGAGTATTCGCCTGGCCTTCGCTAGGCGAGGCAGAGGCGAACGAGACAGTAGCTGACTTTTCTATTCTTTTTTTTTTTTATGTTTTATCATAGCCATGCATTATTCATCCTATCCTATTTATTGTTGTGATATTTCTCCGGTGTAATCTTCGATTGCACCCTGATTTGGTGTTCTGACATGTTTCTTTTTTTTTGAGTTTCGTAAAGGTTCACATATCCCAGGAAAAGGTTATTGGCTAGGTATTCCACTTTATTTGTGGGATACCCTTGTGGAGTTTCACCCTAAATTAATTTTTAATGTATTAATTTCTAATGTATTAATTTTTTTAATATATTATTTTTAATAATTTTAATGTGGAGTTTCATCCTAATTATATAATTAATTGTAAAACTTTGCCTTTGAATAAGTGATCTTGGACCTCTCTTTGTTGCCTTACGATTACGATATTACGGTCATGTCCCGCGAACGTGGGGATACCCTTAGCAAAGACCCTTCGGTTAAATCATCATAAAATAAATTATAGTCCCTCGGATGTTGCCTTCGAATATACAACTTTGTCCCTCGATGACCCTCCGATGTTGCCTACGGTTAAATGATGATAGTCCCTTCGAATGCTAAGGTATCCTCATAACTGTTGCCTTCAATGACCAATCGATGACCCTACGATGACCCTTTTACATCCAAAGGATAAAACTACTTATTTCTCAATAATAAGGACAGTTTTACCCTCACAAGGATAGGAAATGCTCATAAAGACCTTGGGTCGGTATAACTCTTAATTGCTGGCTCACAACCTAAAACATTTTTTCACACCTCACACCTTTCAAAATACCTTCAGAAAATCACCACTTGGTATACATTCATACTAGAATCATTACCGAGTTATATTTTTCTAAACAATTTTCAAAACTAAACGAGATAATCACTTTGTATACATTCATACAAGAATCATTACAAAGTTAAATTCTCTTTTCAAAACAATTTTTCTAAACAATTCACAAACACTTTTTTTTTTAGACAAAAATAATATAAGTGATCGAGCAATTAAGAGCCCATGGATAACCATGGATACAAAGGGTGCTAACACCTTCCCTTTGTATAATGTACCTCCCGAACCCAAAATCTAAATTAAGGTCTTTCCTGTTCTTTTCCACCTTTCCTTATTGGATAAAAGAAAAGTCGGTGGCGACTCTTGCTAACCGCGACATTGCGATTAAAACCACAAAAAGTCCAGTTCACCGTATGACAGAACTGGCGACTCTGCTGGGGATACTAAATATTTAAAAAGAGAGGTTACCTTAAAAACAAGATCACTTATTCAATTTGTCTGATTTATTTTTAAGGGATTGCTTGGGTATGTTATGCTTGAGTGAAAGATCCTACACCCGGATCTAGTGTACCTTAGGTAAGTAGCAAGAGATCATCGCGACTGTCCGGCGTATACTGGAACGGTCAAAATGATGGCTACGGTTAATGTGGCACTTTGGATGTCCTGATGTTCCTCATGTTAGTTGAGGAAATATTTGGCATTCGCGTGGTGTCATAAAAGCATTAACCAGACCTTTAGAACCCTAATTGACTCATCCTGGCCATTAGAAAGTAGTGAGATAACTGGCTTCGGTTCCGACTGGAGTTGGTTGAGACTCGATACTACACTCTTTGAGATTGGACTTTAGGGAAGCTTCGGTCAACCACTTGGTGTTGCACTGAAGTGGACTTAAGGAAAGGTCAATGATTTGAGATCCTTCTAGAACCCGGTTACTATTCTAAGACAGGTTGAACCAACCAAACTTCAGTGGGGAGGGTATTTACCTATGGAACTCACGCAAGCCTTAAAACCTAGGAATGATTGTTGTGTGACTTGCTTGTGCTTGTTATTTATCTAACAACATGACATCATAACAACATAACATCATAACATCATGGCATTGTACTAACCATTTCAAGGATTTAGGGATTTAACTCTGCTAAAAAAAAAAAAAAACAGAAAAAACAAAAACAAAAGCAAAAACAAAAGAGAAAAGAAAAAAAAAGCTCTTTTTGGTAGTTTATGCAAAGTTAAATCCCGAAAGTCCTTGAAAACATTTCATACATTGCATTGCATCGCATAACAGGTATTCTAAAGGATCAGTGTTCTCACGATTTTCCTGGCAAACAGATTCCAGCAGATTCAAACAGATTGAACAATGGCTCTCGAACAAACTGTCAAAGATCTCCAGGCCCAGAATGCTCAATTCCAGGAAATGATGCTGAGCTTATCTAAGGGGCAGGAAGAACTGAAAGCTCTTTTGATGGAGAAGAAGAAGGACCAGAAACCTGTGGGTTACATAAACCCGGGGAGAAGGCTTAAGGGACAGGTTACAGGAGTCAAGATTAGAATTCCGAAGGATTCAGAAGAAGAGACCGAGAATGATTCGGAAGATGAGAATCCTAATCTCGTCAATTCTGAGGACGACGATGAAGATTATGAACATGAACAGTACTCTCCGAAGGATGATAAGTACAAGTTGCTGGAAGAACGTATGCTAGCTATGGAGGGGCAGAAAGTGCCCGGTCTGGATTTCGAAAACTTGGGTCTGGTCTCTGATGTGGTCATTCCCCGTAAATTCGAGGTTCCCATTTTCACTAAGTATGATGGTGCCTCTTGTCCTCAGATGCATCTAAGGGCTTATGTGAGAAAGATTCAGCCGCACACTACTGATAAGAAACTGTGGATCCATTTCTTCCAAGAGAGTCTGTCTGGCACACAGTTAGAGTGGTATTATCAGCTTGAGAGCTCTAACATCCGCACATGGACTGATTTAGCAACAGCTTTCTACAAGCACTACCAGTATAATTCTGAGTTAGCGCCTACTCGGCTACAGCTACAAAATATGACTATGGGCTCTAAAGAAAGTTTCAAAGAATATGCTCAAAAGTGGAGAGATTTGGCTGGCAGAGTCAAACCCCCTATGACTGATCGAGAGTTAGTGGACATGTTCATGGGTACACTGACTGGCCCATTCTACAGCCATCTACTGGGAAGTTCCTCGTCAGGTTTCACTGAACTTATCTTGACAGGTGAACGGGTTGAAAGCGGCATTCGAAGTGGAAAGATACAGGCAGCTACTTCTGCAAGCACCAAAAAGTCCTATCAGGGAAAGAATGAATCAAATGCTGTGTACAGTGAGAGGAAGCATAACAAGAAGAATCGTGACCATACTGTTGGGGCAGTTACAATTGCCGCACCGCCATCTCAGAACTTCCAACACAGACAAGACAGGTCGAGAAGACAGTTTACCAAGATCAATATGACTTTAACCCAAGCACTGCAGAGTATGTTAAAGGCCAATTTGATTACCCTCAGAGGCCCTCCTGCAAATCCCAACACTACTTCTCCTCGTTATAATCCCAACGCCAGGTGTGCCTATCACTCCGATAGCCCCGGGCATGATACGAATGATTGCTGGTTGTTGAAGAACAAGATTCAGGATATGATCGACGCTGGAGAAATTGAATTTGATCCTCCGGCGACCCCCAATGTCATCACAGCACCTATGCCTAATCATGACCAGAATGTTAATGTTGTGGACGACAATTCTCACGTTGCTGACGTTGCTGATTTAGCATCTCCTCTCCTGATCGTTAAGAAGAATTTATTGCAAGCTGGTTTATTTCCAGGTTGTGCTGAAGATTGCGATCTCTGTGTACTCCGACCCAATAATTGTTTGAAGTTGAAGAACGGCATTCAACGGCTGATGGATGATCGTACAATTCTATTTGAAAGGGTTCCTAAGGTGGACAACTCTATTGAAGAGGTATCTGTGATTGCTAGGTCCAAAGCTCCAGTGAAGATTACCGCTACTAGAGTGCCTGTGAAGATTACCGCTGAGCCCAAAGTGGCTCCCCTGATTATTACCGCACCTGGCCCCGTGCCATATTCCTCCAGCAAAGCTATTCCGTGGAACTATGGAGGCGACGTTTACATCCATGGCATAAAGCAGGTTGGTAGTTCTGCTAATCCTAATGATATTGTGGGGACTAGTAAAGTTACTCGAAGTGGAAGGATCTACTCCCCAGAAATCTCACCTCCCGCTCCCGAAATTCGAGGAAAAAGACCAGTCAATCCTCCTCAGACAGAGACATCGGTCGAAGTTACTTCTGAAGATGTTGCCAAACAGGAAATGGAAGAGATGCTGAAAATCATCCGTAAGAGCGATTTTGATGTAGTGGAACAATTGGGGCATACTCCGTCTAAAATCTCAATGTTGTCCTTGTTATTATCCTCTGAATCCCATGCCAATGCATTGATGAAATTCTTGAAGACCGCTCATGTGCCTCAAGAAACATCCGTCGATCAATTCGAACATTATGTTGCTAATTTGACTGTTGACAATGGCCTAGGCTTTTCCGATGCTGACCTGACGCCAGCAGGAAAGAATCACAATAAAGCTCTGCATACCTCCATCGAGTGTGAGGGGATCACCCTGGCTCACGTGTTGATCGACAACGGCTCTTCCTTGAATGTGCTCCCGAAAGCTGTACTCGATAAATTTGACTACAAAGGCATTGAACTGAAACCTAGTGATGTTGTGGTGCGTGCTTACGATGGTGCGAAGAGTGTTGTCTATGGTGAAGTGGTTCTCCCTATCAAGATAGGACCTCAAGTCTTCAGCACTACCTTTCACGTGATGGACATTCGTCCCGCCTACTCCTGCTTGTTGGGGCGCCCTTGGATCCATGGGGCAGGTGCGGTAGCTTCGTCGCTTCATCAAAAGCTGAAGTATCCAATAGCAGGCATGGTTGTCACTGTATGTGGAGAAGAAGAGTATATTGTCAGTAGTGTTCAAGCCTTCAAATATGTCGAGATGGATGGTGAATTCTTTGAGACTCCTTCTCAGTCATTTGAAGTGGTTCCTCCACCCAGTCCTGTCCTTAAGCCAACTCCCCTTGTGCCCAAGGTTGTTCGTGCTCCCCCTGTCATGATCTCTCTGAAAGATGCTCAAGCCGCGATTGAAAAAGGTGATCGTGCTGGTTGGGGTCAACTGATCAATGTACCGTACAAGTCTGATAAAGCTGGCCTGGGGTTTAACTCTGGAAAGATAGTCAAAAATCAGATTAATGCTATGGAAGATGCTGATAGTGATTGCGACTTGGATAGCTGGATTTTCCCAACAATTGGTGACGGACTCAACAATTGGAAGACTGAAGACATTATCCCGATTTCCTTTAGTCAGGAGTAATTGTTATTGTTTACTCTAGAATTGCAAATTTTAATTTTCTTTTACAATCAAAACTTCTTAAAGCATTGTGTCTATGCCCGAGGCACAATAGCTAATTTGTTAAGGGTTTTGTCATTTTCATAAGCATATTTATATTCAATAAATCAATGGACGTTTTGCATTCAAATATTGCGCTCTTTGTCTTTCCTATTATCTTTCAAACGAGCTATGTTTTCTTACACACACGCACGTAACGAATTGCAGATCCCTATCCACTCTGGATCCTGTTGATAATAGTTCTACTACTGTTCATTATGACTTTGAAAATCCGATCTACCGAGCCGAAGATGGAAGTGACGAAGATTGTGAAGTACCTGAAGAACTTGCCAGAATGTTACTACAAGAAGAAAGGACTATACAGCCGCATGAGGAGTCAGTTGAGACTGTAAATCTGGGTACCGAGGTGGACAAGAGAGAAGTCAAAATAGGAGCAGGCTTGGAAATCAGTGTCAAAAGAAGATTGATTCAAATTCTACATGACTATGTGGAGATTTTTGCTTGGTCTTACGAAGACATGCCAGGGCTGGATACCGATATAGTAGTGCATCGTTTGCCGACGAAGGAAGATTGTCGTCCTGTTAAGCAAAAGGTTCGTCGCATGCGTCCTGAAATGTCCGAGAAAATCAAGGCCGAAGTCATGAAACAATTCGATGCTGGTTTTCTGGCGGTTACTTCTTATCCTCAATGGGTTGCTAATGTGGTACCAGTGCCAAAGAAGGATGGTAAGGTGCGAATGTGTGTGGATTACAGAGATTTGAATAGAGCGAGTCCCAAGGATGATTTCCCACTGCCACACATTGATGTTCTGGTAGACAACACCGCTCAACACAAGGTATTCTCCTTCATGGATGGATTCTCGGGTTATAACCAGATCAAAATGGCACCTGAGGACATGGAGAAGACTACGTTTGTGACACAATGGGGCACCTTCTGTTATAAAGTAATGCCGTTTGGTTTAAAGAACGCAGGAGCAACGTACCAGCGTGCTATGGTGGTTTTGTTCCATGACATGATCCATCATGAAATAGAAGTATATGTGGACGATATGATAGCCAGGTCTCATACTGAAGAAGAACATCTCGATCATTTATACAAACTGTTTGAGAGGCTGAAGAAATACAAGTTGAGATTGAACCCGAACAAATGCACCTTTGGAGTAAGATCCGGTAAACTCTTGGGCTTTATTGTCAGTGGTAAAGGTATTGAGGTTGACCCGGCCAAGGTGAGAGCTATTCAAGAAATGCCAGTTCCCCGTACGGATAAAGAAGTCAGAGGTTTCTTGGGACGTTTGAATTACATTGCCCGGTTTATTTCCCATTTGACCGCTACTTGCAAACCCATCTTCAAGTTACTGAGAAAAAATCAAGAGATGATATGGAATGATGAATGTCAAGAAGCTTTCGACAAAATCAAGAAGTACCTCCAAGAACCTCCAATTCTGGTGCCACCAGTTGAGGGAAGACCTCTAATCATGTATTTAACCGTTTTAGAAAACTCAATGGGGTGCGTGTTGGGACAACATGACGAGTCCGGTCGAAAAGAGTATGCCATATACTACCTTAGCAAAAAGTTTACCGACTGTGAAACAAGATACTCACTGCTCGAGAAAACTTGCTGTGCTTTGGCCTGGGCTGCTCGCCGACTAAGACAGTATATGTTGAATCACACCACTTTGTTGATTTCTAAGATGGATCCTATCAAATACATATTTGAGAAACCCGCCCTCTCCGGAAGAATAGCAAGATGGCAGATGATTTTAACAGAGTATGATATCCAGTATACCACCCAAAAAGCAATCAAAGGAAGCGTGCTAGCTGATCATTTGGCTCATCAGGCCGTGAATGATTATCAGTCTATGAATTTTGAGTTCCCAGATGAGGATGTCATGCTTGTTACTGATTATGAAGAACCTGGACCGAATGAAGGACCCGAAGTGGGATCCCGATGGACTATGGTTTTTGATGGATCGTCTAACGCATTGGGCAACAGTATTGGCGTCGTGATCATTTCCCCCAAGGGTGGCCATACGCCTTTCACCGCTAGACTGTGTTTTGAGTGTACCAACAACATGGCTGAGTATGAAGCATGTATTTTGGGACTCAGAGCTGCTATAGACCTGAGAATCAAGTTTTTGAGGGTGTATGGAGACTCAGCCTTAGTAATCAGTCAGGTCAAAGGAGAATGGGACACTAAACATCCGAATCTCATCCCTTATCGAGAACGGGTGTTGACATTAATCCCATACTTTAAAGAGATCACATTCGAACATATTCCACGAGAGGAGAACCAGTTGGCAGACGCATTAGCTACCATGTCATCTATGTTCAGAGTCAGATGGGACAATGAAGCTCCCCGGATTACCATTGAACGACTAGACGAACCAGCATATTGTTATGAACTTAACGCTGATGAAGTAGAAGAGAAGCCTTGGTTCCACGAGATAAAAAGATATTTAGAAGCTCAGGAATACCCTGAAGGGACATCCATCAATGACAGGAAATTTCTGAGGAAGTTCTCCGCTAAATTCTTTTTGAGTAATGGAATATTGTACAAACGTAACCATGATTCGACTTTGCTTCGCTGTGTGGATAGAAAGGAATCAGAGAAGATTATGGAAGACATGCACGACGGTATCTTTGGGACTCATTCTAGTGGACATACAATGGCCAAGAAGATTCTGAGGTCAGGGTATTATTGGTCTACCATGGAAACTGATTGCCACCATCACTCCAGAACTTGTCATAAGTGCCAGATCTATGCGGATAAAGTACATGTGCCTCCTGCTCCATTAAACGTGTTGACCGCGCCGTGGCCCTTTGCAATGTGGGGCATTGATATGATTGGCGAGATTAAACCTACCGCCTCTAATGGACATCGTTTCATCCTTGTTGCTATTGATTACTTCACAAAGTGGGTGGAGGCAGCCTCATTTGCTTCTGTTACTAAGAATGTGGTGGCACGATTCATCAAGAACAACCTCATCTGCCGATACGGCGTCCCTGAGAGAATTATCACTGACAATGGCACTAATTTGAACAACAAGATGATTACTGAACTCTGCACGCAGTTCAAAATAAAACACCATAACTCTTCTCCGTACCGGCCAAAGATGAACGGCGCTGTAGAAGCGGCTAATAAGAATATTAAGAAGATTATACAAAAGATGACGGTAACATACAAAGACTGGCATGAGATGTTACCATTTGCTCTTCATGGTTATCGTACTTCGGTACGAACTTCGACAGGGGCAACTCCTTTCTCTTTAGTCTACGGAATGGAAGCCGTTTTACCAGTAGAGGTTCAGATTCCCTCTCTAAGGATCATGAAAGAGGCGGGCTTAGACGAGGACGAATGGATTCAGACTCGACTCGATCAGATACATTTGATTGATGAGAAGAGACTTGCGGCTGTATGTCACGGGCAGATATATCAGAAGCGCATGACCAGGGCATTCAACAAAAGGGTCAAGAGACAGGTGTACCAAATTGGCGACTTGGTAATCAAACGCATCATCCTACCACAAACTGACCCCAGAGGCAAATGGACTCCCACATACGAAGGGCCATTTGTAGTTAAGAAGGTATTCTCTGGTGGAGCCATGATACTTGCTACAATGGATGGCGAAGACTTCCCACATCCCGTGAACGCAGACATAGTTAAAAAATACTACGCATAAAAGAGACCCGCTAGATCGACGTATCTAGGCAAAAGTAAGGGCATCCCGGCGAACCAAAAGGGTTCGGGCAAAAATTAGGGATATATAAAAAAAAATGTACACCCGGCAAGTCGAAAACCTGAAAAGGCGGCTTGGGAAAAAAAGGGTGTCCTGGTGGACTGAAAACCTGAAAAGGCGGTCCAGGCAAAAATTAGGGATTAAAGCGTATGACTATGTCCCGTTCTCAGTCAACCTTCATCCAAGTTCGAGGGACTGACCAAGCCAATCACTTCTATCCGACAGCAAGGGATGAGATGCTCGAAGACATAATGACAGTAGTAGGCTTAAAATCAATAGGACTTCTTCCACATAGCTTTCTCTTTGTTTTCGACAATTTCCTCTTACTAGGATTTCTGTCTCCTTGTACACAAATTGCCTGTTTATAGGCCTCCTTTCAAAATCAATACAACCTTCTTTCAAAAGATGCTTTTGTTTTTTCTTTTTCTGTTTTGTTTGCGTAAACGTCCATTGATTTAATTTGAATTAATATATGCATTTGAATATGACCAATGTTTACCAAAATACATGCATAGAATAGCAATAGCAATTACTACAAGACTTCAGGATCGAGGATAAGGTCTAACCATGCTTCCAATGAATCCGCTACCAATTCTCTTCCCCAGCAAGCCTATTTTTCCCAGAAGAAATTGGCAGTATTCCCCGGCACAGCCAGCTATTCCCCAACAGAGGTCGGCATCGCCAGACAGGCTGATCATCTCATCCATCTCCAGCCCGACTCTGCTGAATATTTCCACCATCAGACAGAAATCAAGCATCCCCAGCCGAGAAAGGGTCATCGACACAAATGTCTCAAATCAGTAGATGGGGATTTATTTTCCCCAGTAGAGTCCCCAAGCAGAACTTCTCATACGCATAACTCATTCATTACATCATTTCACAGCATACGCATGCATACAGCATTCGCATTTATTTTAGCATAACACGAAACATCTCATACATCATGACATAGCATGAAGCTAACGTTTCTTTGCAGGTTATTTATCCTCCTGATATAGTCAAAATAAAAGGTTCATTCAGACAGACACCTTTATCAATCACATTCAAGATTCAGATACATATTTCAAATACAGTTCATGGGAACATTCATTCTGACAACACTTCGATATCCTCCTAACGATGGCATCTTTAAGCCCATCCCAGACATTTATTGCAAGTACAACATATACAGGTTATCAGATACAGCCTAACGTACGGTTCATTCTGATTCAGCCCAACATATGACTTCTTCAGCAACTCCAATGCGGTCTAACGTACGACCCATTTGGACCTTCAAATCCTCAGATGCTGCCTAGCGTACGGTACATTCAGGGGTGTAGTCTAGCGTACGACTACTTTCTTCTTCGGATACAGCCTAACGTACGGCTCATTCTGCAACTCAGATACGATCTAGCGTACGATCCATTCTGAACTCCAGCAACTCCAACGCGGTCTAACGTACGACCCGTTTGGATCTTACAACCCTCAGATGCTACCTAACGTACGGTACATTTCTGAAGTGTAGTCTGGCGTACGACTACCGCTTTCATCATCAGATGCGGCCTAACAGACGACTCATTCTGCGACGGTCTAACGTACGACCCGTTCGGATGTCCATCCCCTCAAATGCTACCTAACATACGGTACATTTCTGAAGTGTAGTCTAACGTACGACTACCCCTTTCGTCATCAGATTCAGCCTAACGTACGGCTCATTCTGCAACTCAGATACGATCTAGCGTATGGTCCATTCTGATCCTTTATCCCCAACAGCATATGACACACTCCGACTCCCCAGCGAAGTCGGCAGCCTAATGGATGACTCATTATACGGTCTAACGTACGACCCAGTGTGGCACCCATGTCTTCAAATTGGCCTAATATACGGCGCGATCTGAAGCTTTCGTCATCAAACCTCCCGGATGGCATCTTTAAGCCCATCTCCATCAAGACCAACTGTCGATTCTCAAGTGCAAATTTTTGGGGCATTCTAGTGTTCAATAATCTTCCACCTCCAGACCACGAATGGCATACACGCCATCCTAACTCTCTCGGTTCAAGAATATTGAACAGGGGCAGCTGTCATACCCCAAAAATTACCCATCATTTTTCCTAAAAAAAAAAAAAAAACAAAAAAAAATGGAAAAAAAACGGAAAAAAAAAAAGAAAAAAAATTTAATTAATTAATTAATTAATTAATTAATTAATTAATTAATTAATTAAATAATTAAAATAAATATATAAATAAAATATAACAAATTATTTTTGGACTTGGGTCTCCCTCATTTCAAGCCCATTACCCACGAAATTAGTCTATAAATACTGAAGTTTCAGTAGAGGAAAACACTTGGAGTTACACTGGGAGTTAGACTTGGAGTTTACACTGGGAGATTCACTGGAGAAAGAAGGAAGAGAAGCAAAACACTCTGAGGTTTCCTTGGAACAAAACCTTGAGGAAAAAGAAAGAGAGAGAACAGAGAAGGACGGATAGAAACTTTGGCATAGGAACCCTGCCTACCCGGAGAATTCAGAGTAAAGAAACCCTGAAGGCAGCCCATCTGCACCGAAGCCATCGCCGTCCAATTCCCGCTGCCTAACTTATTCCGATACTACAAGTGGTCAATCCCTTCAACCTTGAATTGGCAAACAGGTTTGCGTATCTCTATTGTTTATACTTTCAATTGGCCATATCTACATATATAATGCATCATGATTAAATGTTGATATATAATTTGCTTTCGTATGGGAATTTAAATATGCCTGAATACCCTGAATGTTTGACCATGTTATTCCTGTGATAAAATGCCATAAAATTCAAAGTTCCTAACATGGGGCTGTTTTCAAATTCAAAATCCGTGGCCGCTCGCTAGCACCTCGCTAGGCGAGCCTAGGGCGAGTATTCGCCTGGCCTTCGCTAGGCGAGGCAGAGGCGAACGAGACAGTAGCTGACTTTTCTATTCTTTTTTTTTTATGATTTATCATAGCCATGCATTATTCATCCTATCCTATTTATTGTTGTGATATTTCTCCGGTGTAATCTTCGATTGCACCCTGATTTGGTGTTCTGACATGTTTCTTTTTTTTTGAGTTTCGTAAAGGTTCACATATCCCAGGAAAAGGTTATTGGCTAGGTATTCCACTTTATTTGTGGGATACCCTTGTGGAGTTTCACCCTAAATTAATTTTTAATGTATTAATTTCTAATGTATTAATTTTTTAATATATTATTTTTAATAATTTTAATGTGGAGTTTCATCCTAATTATATAATTAATTGTAAAACTTTGCCTTTGAATAAGTGATCTTGGACCTCTCTTTGTTGCCTTACGATTACGATATTACGGTCATGTCCCGCGAACGTGGGGATACCCTTAGCAAAGACCCTTCGGTTAAATCATCATAAAATAAATTATAGTCCCTCGGATGTTGCCTTCGAATATACAACTTTGTCCCTCGATGACCCTCCGATGTTGCCTACGGTTAAATGATGATAGTCCCTTCGAATGCTAAGGTATCCTCATAACTGTTGCCTTCAATGACCAATCGATGACCCTACGATGACCCTTTTACATCCAAAGGATAAAACTACTTATTTCTCAATAATAAGGACAGTTTTACCCTCATAAGGATAGGAAATGCTCATAAAGACCTTGGGTCGGTATAACTCTTAATTGCTGGCTCACAACCTAAAACATTTTTTCACACCTCACACCTTTCAAAATACCTTCAGAAAATCACCACTTGGTATACATTCATACTAGAATCATTACCGAGTTATATTTTTCTAAACAATTTTCAAAACTAAACGAGATAATCACTTTGTATACATTCATACAAGAATCATTACAAAGTTAAATTCTCTTTTCAAAACAATTTTTCTAAACAATTCACAAACACTTTTTTTTTTAGACAAAAATAATATAAGTGATCGAGCAATTAAGAGCCCATGGATAACCATGGATACAAAGGGTGCTAACACCTTCCCTTTGTATAATGTACCTCCCGAACCCAAAATCTAAATTAAGGTCTTTCCTGTTCTTTTCCACCTTTCCTTATTGGATAAAAGAAAAGTCGGTGGCGACTCTTGCTAACCGCGACATTGCGATTAAAACCACAAAAAGTCCAGTTCACCGTATGACAGCGTGACCTTAAATTCAGGAGAATACAAGTGCAAAGGCCTAAGTACTGCAATATAAAAGGAAGTCGTTCCTTCATTCAGAACTGGGGATTTTGAGGCGTGAAGATTTAATGTGTGCATCATACTTCACTGCTGTATTTTTGTGAGTCTTGTATTAGACATATCTTGTAAGCCAAGCCATTATCATGTAGATGATTGCTTTGGCATAGGGTGTTCATTGAGTTGTAAGTGTTGTGTCGCTCAAAGCTTTTAAGCGTGAGTGCTGTGTATCTTGATTAAAGCTGTTAAGCACAATCAAGAGTTGTTTGAAGTGTGACTTCAAAATTGTCTTTAATATTGATTACAGGTAGTAATCACTGAGGTGATTGAGGGGGAGTGAGTAGGAACTCTGATCTTAGAGTAAGATTGAAATTGCATTGGGTAGGGATTAAGTGAAGAGTTGTAAACGAGTGAGTTTAGCTTTGAATTAATACTACTGATAGTGGATTTCCTCCCTGGCTTGGTAGCCCCCAGATGTAGGTCATGTTGGACTGAACTGGGTAAATAGTTACTTGTGTTATTTACTGCACTTACTTTTAAGTTCTGCATAATTCTTGTCTGTGCAGAATTGGATGTCATAGCAACCCGTGTGACATCTAAAGTCTGATAACTAGAATTTCAATTGGCATCAGAGCAGGCACCCTGATCATTCACAAGAGTTCATACGAGCTATGATGTTATTTTGAAGCAAAATCCCAAGTGGTAGAGGCTTGAATTTCATCAGAACATTCCCCAGTCATCTGAAGGCCAAGAAAGTCAACTGCAAAGTCAACTGTAGATTTGGAGGTGGGAAGTGACTAGAAATACTTCATTCATGTTCAAACAAGTCTCATTTGACATTTCAAACACTCACATTGAAGAATTTGAAGTCAGGTCAAAAATTGCCAAAAATAGCAAGTGACCTATAATTTGAACTTTCCAAAAATGGAAAGATTTTGGACCAACTTCAACTCAATATTACTTCATCAAGAAAGCTTCAAATGAAATTTTGTTGAACATGAAAGTTGTATATCCTTCTCTCCCATTTCCAAAATGTCCAAGATCATGAATTTCTCATGTGTGGTTAAGAAGATATGATCAAATCATGGCAAAGTATGCATGGGACTTCAAATGAGCATAACTTTTCAACCAAAGCTCCAAAACGAGTGGTTCTTTTTGCAATATTCTCCTCTTGACCTCTAATTTCCAAATCATGCATCACATTACATGAATTGTCATCACATGATCACTTATTAATCCATTGGCTTTTTGGAGGGAAATCACAAAATTCAAAATTGGTGCATGGTTTGAACTTTTTGCCATTACCATTGGTTTTAAAATTGGATTTTAAGTGAAAATGAATGGGATTCGCATACTGTTCACACATGCATTCCACGCATGGGGGTGAAAGTCCAATTTGCACATACACCTTAAAACTTGATTAATCTCATTAGCATTTGGCTTAAGCATGATTACTGAATCATTAGCATGGCATATATAAGAGTAATCATAAATGTTTTCAGGGATTAACATTCAATTTTCAGATCTAGATCCAAAATTCTTCAAACTTTTCTCTCATATTTTTCTTGAAAATCTTCACACAAGAAGCTCTTCTATTGCTTGATTGATGATCCTGAAGTGTTCTTGAGAAGAATTGGACGTGGAGTAGAGAGAAACCGTGCCATATTGAAGCATACACAAAGCTTGAAGCATCCATGGAATTTTCAAAATCTGTTGGATTCGTGTGCAATTAAGCTTCAATTTCTCCTTCAATCACCTATACGAGCATCATAGAGGAACATTGGAGCTATCACAAGCCTTGAATCAAGCCAAATCCAGTTTATGCACTTCAAGAGGTCACAACTCGAATCTCTTATTTTTGAATTTCATTGCCATGTTGTTGTAGATCTCTTTGTGCTAGTAATTTTGAGCTTTGAATCGTGCAATTTGGTGCTGTTTTGAGCTAGATATGATTGATTGAAGTTTTGATGATGAATTTTACTTTCTTCAATCCGTGCGTGTTTTGATGAATTATGTTGAAATGCTTGTTGATCTTGAATGTACATTACATGATGAATCGATTGGTATGACTTTGGATGATTTCTGGACACTTTTGTAAAAATCTGGAAAATCCAGATGAAGATCTTCATGATCTTCATCTTCAACCTTTGAATGTTATCATTTCCAGAAATTGCTATGACTTGGCTTCGGATTAGCTACGACATTTCAAATTAGCTACGAATTTTGTTGGCGCGCTAGGGTTTAGCCAAAACGGTATCGTTTTAAGTTGAGCGCGCATATTTGAATCTGGTAATGGATCGATTCCTGCCGAGCGAGGTTTTTTCAAATGTTTCATTATTTTTCTCTTTTCCCTCCACATTTCATATTACATGTCCATTTCATTTTTTTATTTCTTCCTCAACTTAGAAAAATCATATAAAATTGAAAACTCATCCAAATTAACTCCAATTTTTTGCATTGTGATCCTTGGTTTGTCTACTTTTTTATGATCATTAATTCCAAAATTGTGCTTGGCTGGATTTTATTTGGTGCTAGAATGATTGATCATATGTCCAATTTTGACCTTGCCTTGTTCAAACTATTGTGAAATGCTTGTTTCTTATCCAATGGCTTTGAAATTTTGCATGATGAAACTAGACACATTGCTTGACATTTTGGTTTTGGTTTGGTATTTTTCCTATGCATCATCTCCATTTTATGCTTGTGCTAAGTTGGTGTGACAATTTGTGTCACACCTTTGCTTGTTCAAATTGTATGATGAGTTTGCCATGCCAAATGATGTCCTATGCTTCTGATTTTTTATGTGATGCATGTTATGAATGTCTTGATTGATCATGAATTTTGTTGGAATTATTTGAATCATTTCTGTTTTAATTGAGATTTTTCATTCATGTTGATCACATATGAGCTTTAAAATTTCCTTTGAATTCATTTGATCATGAAATACTTTTGGTGATTGATTTTGATATGAGACCTTTTGGAATGTGTCAAGATGTAATTCAAGTTGATTCATGTTAAATTTGAGCTCCTGTTTTGACTTTTTTCTCCATCTTTGACCCTAGGCTTTGACCTAGCGGTTTGTTGCTTATGTTTGAGCTTTGATTTCAGGTTGAGCATCCAAGTTGCATAGTTGATGATGCTTCATCATTTGAGTATTGTTGTTTGCTTTTGATTACTAACATTTGTGTGTTTTGTAGGTTGATGCTAACTCATTTGAGTTTTGCTTTTGGCTTACACATTTTGTACATTGGGATTGTCTGTTGCTTATTGACTGTTGTTTGATTGTCTGAGTATTGTACTGATTTGTTTAGTGTTTCTACAGGTACTTAAGTTGCTTTAAGTTCATTTGAACTTTGCTTTTGCTTGGTTTCTTAACCACTTAGGTATAATTTCTAATCTTCATGTAGTCTGGAAGACCTACTGTTATTGGTAGGCACCTGTCTGAAGTCCTCCTTAAGAGGCAATGCTTGTGATTGTTTAATTTTTGTGCCAAGCAGGAAAAGTCCTCTTATGAGGCAATTGGCAGATAAAAGAGATGTGTAATCCATCTCCTGCTACTCAGTGTGTCATTCACCTTGCTCACACCATGTGTTGATGCATTGTGAATAATAACCCAAGATCTTATAGAGTCAATCATTTGTGGAGAAGAGTTCCAACTTTCTGAACTCCCACACTTTCCATTGTTTGAAGCTCTCCCTGACCAGGGATAAGAGCTATGAGGCACACCCCTCATCTCCTTTTCATCTGCTTCACCCTAACTCTCAATGTTAGGGTTAAGAGCTCAGAATATCCCATTCCAGTTGGCTGAAAAGCCTAACCTTGCTTGAGCCTAATTGATTGTATGTAGTGTGTGCTAATTGACTCATTTGTTTGCTTACTTGATTCATCTGTGCATATTTGCTTATGTGTGCCTTTGTGCATCTATCATCATTACTTGTATATCATTCCATAATCATTGTTCATATCTTTGTTACACTTTGTTTGTCCATTGAGGAGTCAATTGTAAGTCCAGTTATTGGCAGTTGTTTCCTATGATCTGGAGGGATTTGGAACTAAGACCATTCATTGGCATTCCTTTCCTTGGAGTCGAGTGTAAGACCATTTATTGGCAACTTGTTTCCTCTTATTGCATTTGATTTGTTTTTTGTGAGGAGTCAATTGTAAGTCCATTTATTAGCAGTTGTTTCCTGCGATCATTCCCTGGAGATTGGTGTAAGTCCATTGATTGGCATCTGGTATCCATGTTTCTTTTTGCTTTAGGAGATTGGTGTAAGTCCATTGATTGGCATCTGGTATCCATGTTTCTTTTTCGCTTTAGGAGATTGGTGTAAGTCCATTGATTGGCATCTGATATCCATTTTGTTTTGTGAGATTGGAATAAGTCCATTGATTGGCATCCGGTATCCATTTGCTTTGTTTACCTGTTACTTGCCTTGTTGCCTATTCCAAAGGAATCACTTGAATCATCTACATATGATCTCAAGAGGTGAACATCTGAGAAGTTTTACTTCCTCACTCTCCCACCTTTTGTTTCTTTAAACCCCCATCTGCATGCTAACTTGAAACTAGAAAACTATTGTGCAAACATTCTCACTTGTTTTCAAATTAGAAACCTAGGCCTTAAGCCTCTGATTTTTCAAACTTCATTTTCATAATACTTCTTTTGTATTTAATTCTAATCATATCTTGACCATTTTTGTGAATAATCCTAATTGGTTAATTTCACTCACTCAATTGTTTTGTGGCTTTGTCCATTCTTGATAAGTTTTCATACATTAGCCATAGGTTTGATTTATCCTAGTTGGTTGATGTTAATCTCACCTTTTGTCCTTAGTGATTGAATTGTAAGACTTCCTTGCTTATTATAGGGTTAACCCCTCACTAGCAAGTTGAAGCTTTTCTCACATGGTGGACTTGTTGTTTGTATAAGGTTGAGTTTTCTCCCGTGGATAACGAAAGACCTTAGGGCTTTTTTTTAAAAATGAATCCACTCATATTTTGGAAATCTTTTAGCCGAACTACGGCGTTTTGATCCTTACCTTCCAAGGAAAGGTACGTAGGCAACGGGTTCATCCGTTCAAACACAAAAATAATAACTTGTATATTCTTTTCTCATCCCTTCAATCCATGTTTGCACCATAAATATTTCATAAACAAATAACATTTCGTACAACAAGTTGTGAAAAGGGCTCCCTAGGAGTACCTAGGACGTTTTGGGTGCCTAACACCTCCCCATTGCGTAATTAATTCCTTACCCAGATCTCTGATCTTTTCATTGGTTTTCTATGTGTAAAACTTCTTAGGCTTTTGTTCGCTTTTTAGCCATTCCTTTGGATAAATAAAAGTGCGGTGGCGACTCGATTGTTTGTATGCTTTGCTTTTGATTTAATCAATAAATCATAAAGTGACGAATACACCGCTACAGAAAAGTGGCGACTCTGCTGGGGAACGTCTCCTTGGTGGTTTTGCCTACTTTTCACCCTTGTTGTGTGATATTGTTTATTTGTTATATGACATATTTTTGTACAATTTGGGATAACTGTATTGATTGTAATGATTGAATTGCTTGATATACAATTTCTTGTTTGCTTGGTGATCTCTGTGAGATGAGTTCTATACCCGAACTCGAGTGCACCTTAGGATAGAAGAATGGCGTAGTCTCGTCGACTTGTGTGGAGTATTCCTTAACAAGTTGACTTGCGAGTCCATTCACTTGGTGGAGGTCATGTTGGATTAATAATGTCACACAAGTTATTTGTGGTTAGGCATTATTCTTTCAATCATGTGCCTTAGAAGCCAAGGACCTTAGTTTACCAAGCCCATTTTGGCCTATTTTTAGGACGTAGTGCGGAGGTCGTTCAGATGTAAGATCTGATGCGATTGTTACGCGATACTACACTCATAAGAGTCTCTCTTGAGAATATTTTTGGAATACGAGTATTCGTTCCTCCGATAATATTCGAAAGATGGGATGATGACTATGGGAACCTCTGGTAGAACATGCTTGGCAGGTTTAAACCCTAGTACACTCCCTTTGGGTGGTTCTTAACCGAGACTCCATGCTCGTGACTCTCAACAAACCCGTGATTCATGGTTGAGTCGTTCAGACATCCTTAATATCAATGGAACTGGGGTGTCGATAAGGTGTAAACCATAATCCACCAAAATGGATGATTGATATTAAGGATGATTGAGCCGGTTCATGTATCGTTAATATCAATGGAACTTGGGTGTCGATAAGGTGAAAACCATAATCCACCAAAATGGATTATTGATATTAAGGATACTATGAGCTTTCCCATGACCTGTGTCATGCATCCATCTGCATTCATGTCATCAGAAAAATGAGAAAATTTTCAAGGAACTTAAAGGGTTTATTTGCAAAAATTTTCAGACATGGAAAGACCAAAAAGGCATACAAAGAAGTACAACTTTCGACAGCCCGATGTGAAAGAGTTAAGGAATCTGACATCTTATGTATTAGATCCCTTGGGTTTTAAAGCTCGTTATGGGAAGCTTCTGCCTCTGTTGACTACTCAGGTTGATGAAGGGTTGATGAGTACTTTGGCGCAGTTCTATGATCCTCTGCATCACTGCTTCTCCTTTCCAGACTTTCAGCTGTTGCCTACGGTTGAGGAGTATGCTCATCTTGTGGGTATTCCGATTCTAGATCAGGTGTCGTTCAGTGGCTTAGAGAGTATTACTACTTCTCAAGAGATCGCAGACTTGTTGCACATAGATGAATCCCTGATTGAAGCGCATATGACCACCAAAGGTGGAATTCAGGGTCTTCCTTCTGATTTCCTCGTCGCCCAAGCTACCGTTTATGGGAAGGCCATGAGTGAGGATGCCTTTGAGGCCATATTTGTGCTGCTCATCTATGGATTGGTATTGTTCCCCAACATCGACAAATTTGTGGATGTGAACGCCATTAGGATCTTTTCTGTTCTTAATCCCGTTCCTACTCTGTTGGGTGATACCTATTTCTCTTTGCATCTGAGGAATGCAAAGGGCGGAGGAGCTATTGTATGTTGTTTGCCTCTGTTGTATAAGTGGTTTATTTCTCACTTACCGCAGACGATTGCTTTCAAGGAGAACAAGGGATGTCTACGGTGGTCTACGAGACTTATGTCTCTCACTAATGATGATATCTCTTGGTATGATCGCGTGTATGATACAATTCAGATCATTGATTATTGTGGTGAATTCCCTAATGTACCTCTTCTTGGTACATGTGGTGGGATCAGCTACAACCCTATATTAGCACGCCGTCAGCTTGGGTTCCCCCTAAAGGATAAACCTCATAACATTCTGTTAGAAGGTGTATTCTTTCAGGAGGGAAAGATCCCTAAGGCCTGAAAGCCAGGATGGTCCGCGCTTGCCGCAAGATTCACAAGAAGGGTAGAAATGAGTTGGGTCCGAAGAACTGCATTGCTTTGGAGCCATATACTTCTTGGGTCAGACAGAGAGCATCTGAGTATCTTATGCCATATGATTATCCGAGACCTACACCGTTGGTTGTGGCTGGGCCTTCAACCCTTCCTAACCAAGGCGTAGAGGAGTTGAGAGAAGAAGATCTTTCACGTGCCTGGATCCGTGAAAGAGAAGAGTTGCTTCAGCAAATCAAGGAGAAAGATGCTCTGATCGAATTCCTCGAGCATTAGGTGATAGATGATCCGAATGATACCTGGACTTCTCTGCTTCCTCAGTCTTCCAAATTCTGGAAGAGGAAGTATGATCGACTTGCTAAGGAGAAAGCGGATATGGAAGCAGCATACGAGAGAGAGAGATCAAGAAGCTTTGTGTATCTCGTCTTCCAGCATCTCGAGCTTCTAGGGATCCATAGGATGTTTATTTTCCTTTTCCCTCGTAATAATCAACAATGCTGTACTTCTTTGTCTCGAATATATTTGATGAGATATTTTTCCATATGCGATTAAATGCTTTAAAATTTCAAATTTGCAAATAGAACCCTAAAAGTTCCTTGAAATAAAAACAAAGCATATGCACAAGCATTGCATGCATCATTTCGCATAAGCAGGTGTTGTTCAGGTCTTCTTGTCTGTGGCCTAACTCTGTGCTCTTCATTTATTTTGAAGACAAGCTGACTCATCGGTACTACACCTGAGCTAATTCTGCAAGAGTGATGGATCAGTTAGAACAAGAGAACCGAGAGCTGAAGGAAGAAGTTGCCCGATTGAGTGCTCTGTTATATCTGAAGTGGTTTCTTTGATAGTGCCAGCTACTAGCGCTCATTTCATGCCAGCCATGCCAGCCGGGTTTCCGTGGGGTATGCCTCCAGGTTTTATGCCAGATATTCCAACTCCTACATTTGCTTCCATGCCGGCATCTAGCCCAGTCCTTGCGATGGCTCCTCCTGTCGTGCATACCACTCCCAGGGTAGACGACACCATCTATCATTCTGAGTCGTCTGAGGGCCCAGATGTTAATGAAAAGATGGAAGCTATGAATGATCAATTCCTCGAGCTCCGCAAGGAATTGAAGACCCTCCGAGGGAAAGATTTGTTCGGCAAGTCTGCTGCTGAACTATGCTTGGTTCCCGGTGCTAAGATTCCTGTCAAATTCAAAGTCCCTGACTCTGAGAAGTATAAGGGGAACACCTGCCCGCTCAGTCACTTGGTTATGTATGCCAGGAAAATGTCTACTCAAACAGATAATGATCAACTGCTGATTCATTATTTTCAGGATAGTTTGTCTGGTGCAGCTCTTCGTTGGTATATGAGCCTTGATAGCACAAACATCCGTTCCTTCAACGATCTTGGCGAGGCCTTTGTCAAGCAATACAAATATAATGTTGATATGGCTCCTGACCGTGATCAACTCAGAGCCATGTCTCAGAAGGACAAAGAGACATTTAAGGAGTACGCCCAGAGGTGGCGAGAGTTGGCAGCTCAGATTACTCCTCCGTTGGAAGAGAAGGAGATGACTAAGATCTTTCTGAAGACTCTTAGTTCGTTTTATTATGAGCGGATGGTTGCGAGTGCTCCCTCTGATTTCACCGAGATGGTGAACATGGGGATGCGTTTGGAGGAAGGAGTCCGGGAAGGACGGTTATCTAAAGATGAAGGCTCTTCTAAACGATATGGGGCGTTTAAGAAGAAAGATGGGGAGACACATGATGTGCAATCCCATGTCAAACCTAGAAGACCATCTGCCAAGAGGAAGCCTGTGCGTCATGCTAGCAGTCAGCATCAGGTGGCTCACATAGCACCTGTCTTCAGAGACAACAATCCGCATAATCAGCAACCACCTCAGTATCAACAGCAACATCGTCCACAGCAACAGGCTTACCAGCCTCGTGGCAACAGTAATCAGGCTAATTTGAATTATGATAGGAAGAAGATCACTTTCGATCCTATTCCTATGTCATACGCTGAGCTATATCCCTCTTTAATAGAGCGGAAATTGATTACCCCGAGGGATCCTCCGGCTGTGCCTGCTAACCCGCAGTGGTGGTACAAGCCCGACCAGCATTGTGTTTATCATTCCGGTGCTCCAGGTCACAATATAGAGAACTGCTATCCATTGAAGACTAAGGTGCAAGACCTTATGAGATGCGGCATTCTGAGCTTTGAGGACTCAGGCCCCAATGTTACGAAGAACCCATTGCCTGAGCATGGGAAGTCGGTTAACATGGTCCAGGGTTGCCCTGGCAAATATAAGGTCAAATATGTAAGCCATATCCGACAGTCATTGGTCGAGTTGCATCGTCTGCTGTGTGATTACAGTCATATGGAGCACGACCATGACAAATGCCATATCTGCTCTATCAATCGTTTGGGTTGCCGCCAAGTGCGTAGAGAGCTTCAAGAGCTGTTAGATGATGGTACCATTGAGATTCTTCAAAACAGAAATGTTGATGAAGACGAACTAGAAGTGAATGTGATTTCCCCTGTGTTCAAGATTCCTGAGCCTGTTGTCATCCGTTATGATGGTAGCAAGTCGAAGGTTTCTCCTTCTTTGGTGATCAAACCTGCAGGCCCTGTGCCTTATGCTTCTGAGAAAGCGATTCCCTTCCAATATAATCCAGTTGCTGTTGAAGATGGGAAAGAAGTGCCTTTGCCTTCAACCTCTGTGGTTAATATTGCTGATGTGAGCGGGTTGACCCGTAGTGGTCGTGTGTTTTCTGCACCCCTGAAGCCTCATGTTGTTTCTGATTCTGCTGAGCGTCCGGTTGGGACTGCAGTGAATGTTCCAAACCCGGCACCTGTTTCCAAACCCTCCTCTGTACAAAAGACTCCTACTTCTTCTGTTGGCCCGAGTGGCACTGTGAATGAAAACTGTGATGAGATGCTGAGGCTCATCAAGAAGAGTGAGTACAACGTTGTAGATCAGCTTCTACAAATGCCGTCCAAGATTTCCGTGCTATCTTTGCTTCTGAATTCAGAACCCCATAGGGAGGCTCTGTAGAAGGTTTTGGATATGGCTTATGTTGATCATGATGTCACAATTGAACAGTTTGACAGTATTGTTGCAAACATCACTGCTTGCAACACTTTGAGTTTCTGTGACGCTGATCTCCCGGAGGAGGGAAGAGACCACAACATGGCTTTACATATATCCATGAACTGCAAGACCGACGCCATGTCCAACGTGCTGGTGGACACTGGGTCATCTTTAAATGTATTGCCGAAGACCACTCTTTCGAGATTGTCATATCAGGGACCTCCCATGAGGCAGAGTGGTGTTGTTGTGAAAGCTTTTGATGGGTCGCGTAAGACCGTGATTGGGGAAGTTGATCTCCCAATCAAGATTGGACCAAGTGATTTCCAAGTTACCTTCCAGGTTATGGATATCCACCCATCTTATAGCTGTCTCCTTGGTAGACCATGGATTCACGAGGCTGGCGCCGTGACATCCACCCTACACCAGAAGCTGAAATTCGTTAGGAATAAGAAACTGGTTGTGGTGGGGAGAGAAAAGGCTCTCCTGGTTAGCCACCTGTCTTCTTTCTCATATATTGATGCTGAGGATGAAGTTGGAACTCCTTTCCAAGCTTTGTCTATTGCTGAGCCGATTGAGAAGAAGTCTCCTTCATTTGCTTCCTATCGTGATGCGAAACTGGCCATTGAATGTGGTGCAGTTGCTGGTTTGGGGAAGATGATTGAGCTTGAAGACAATAAATCCCGGGCTGGCATTGGCTATTTTTCTAGGGTCTTTAATGAGAAAGGGTTGTTCAAGAGCGGAGGTTTCATCCATGCTGATCAAGCTGAAGAAGCTGCTGCTATTCTGGAAGAGGATATAGAGGATACTGGCAACTTTGTTATCCCTGGCGGGATCTGCCACAATTGGGTCGCTGTGGATGTTCCTACAGTCATTCATAAGTCAGCGTAGTTTGTTCACTTTGTTCAAAAACCCTTCTCCCATGCCAAAAGGAGAAGTGATGACATTGTTGGCAGCATATATACAATGATGTTTCATTCAATTAATGCATTGTTAAACATTTGTTTTTCCATTTGTTTTCACTTTTTGCTTTTTGCATGAAATCGGTGATCACAAAAAACCCTAAAAAACAAGAATAAAAGCAATCTTTTCATCTGCATAATGATTTGCTTGTTTAAATTCTAAAGCTTTCTATTATCCAAAATCATTATGCAGGTTGATTCTAAAACCCATTGAACATAATGATCCAACGCCATCTCCCAATTTTGAATTCCCTGTATTTGAAGCAGAGGAAGATGATGTTGAAGGGATTCCTGATGAGATTACCCGTCTCCTTGAGCACGAGAAGAAGATCATTCGGCCGCATCTCGAAGATCTGGAAACAACCAACTTGGGGTCTGAAGATTGTGTTCGTATGGTGAAGATTGGGGCACTTCTTGAAGAGTCTGTCAAGAAGGGGTTGATCAGTTTGCTACGAGAATATTCCGATATCTTTGCTTGGTCGTATGAGGACATGCCAGGTTTAGATACAGATATTGTGCAACATTTCCTGCCTTTGAAGCCTGAGTGCGTGCCTGTGAAGCAGAAGCTCAGAAGAACTCATCCAGATATGGCAGTAGAGATCAAAGAGGAAGTTCAGAAGCAAATTGATGCAGGGTTTCTGGTGACTTCTACATATCCTCTATGGGTGGCCAATATTGTGCCTGTGCCTAAGAAAGACGGAAAAGTCCGTATGTGTGTTGACTACAGAGATTTGAATAAAGCTAGTCCGAAAGATGATTTCCCTCTACCACACATTGATATGTTGGTAGATAATACAACTAAATTCAAAGTCTTTTCGTTTATGGACAGATTTTCCGAATACAATCAAATCAAGATGGCACCCGAAGATATGGAGAAGACAACATTCATCACACCTTAGGGAACATTCTGTTATCGAGTGATGCCCTTGGGTTTGAAGAACGCCGGAGCCACGTATCAACGAGCTATGACTACCTTGTTTCATGATATGATGCACAAGGAGATAGAGGTTTATGTTGATGATATGATTGCTAAGTCCCGAACGGAAGTGGAACATGTTGAGCATTTGTTGAAGCTTTTTCAGCGTCTGAGGAAGTTCAGGCTTTGTCTCAATCCGAACAAATGTACATTTGGAGTCCGTTCCGAAAAGTTGTTGGGTTTTGTTGTCAGTGAGAGAGGTATTGAAGTTGATCCTGCAAAGGTCAAAGCAATACAAGAGATGCCTGCGCCCAAAACTGAGAAGCAAGTCCGAGGTTTTCTTGGCCGCTTGAATTGTATTTCTAGATTTATATCCCACATGACTGCCACATGTGCGCCGATATTCAAGCTCCTCCGGAAAGATCAATCTCATGATTGGACCGAGGATTGCCAGAAAGCTTTCGACAGTATCAAAGAGTATCTGTCTGAACCTCCGATCTTGTCTCCGCCTGTAGAAGGAAGACCTCTGATCATGCATCTGACTGTTCTTGAAGACTCGATGGGTTGTGTACTCGGTCAACAAGATGAATCAGGGAAGAAAGAATCTGCTATCTACTACCTCAGTAAGAAGTTTACTGATTGTGAGTCTCGATACTCAATGCTAGAGAAGACGTGCTGTGATTTGGCTTGGGCTGCTAAGCGTTTACGCCAGTACATGATAAATCATACAACTTGGTTGATATCCCGAATGGATCCAATCAAGTATATTTTCGAGAAGCCTGCTTTAACCGGGAGGATTGCCCGTTGGCAGATGTTGTTATCTGAGTATGATATCGAGTATCGAGCTCAGAAAGCTATCAAAGGTAGTATCTTGGCTGACCATTTAGCGCACCAGCCGATTGAAGATCATCAGTCTGTTCAGTACGACTTCCCAGATGAGGAGATTCTATATTTGAAAATGAAAGATTGTGATGAGCCTACACTTGATGAAGGTCCCGAACCTGGTTCCAGATGGACGATGGTGTTTGATGGCGCTGTGAATCAGTATGGAAATGGAATTGGGGCAGTAATCATTACTCCTCATGGCACACATATTCCGTTTACAGCAAGGCTAACTTTCAAATGCACGAATAATATGGCTGAGTATGAGGCCTGTATTATGGGATTAGAAGAATGTATTGATTTGAGAATCAAGCATCTTGATGTGTATGGTGATTCGACCCTGGTTGTCAATCTGATCAAGGGTGAGTGGGAGACGAATCAGCCTGGTCTCATTCCATATAGAGATTATGCGAGGAGGATTTCAACGTTCTTTACTGAAGTTGACTTTCATCATATGCGCTTGCTACGCTTGCTTCAATGATTGTAGTCAAGTATTGGAATGAAGTTCCCAATATTACCGTGATGCGCTTGGATAGACCAGCTCACGTGTTTGCAGTTGAAGAAGTGAATGATGACAAGCCTTGGTATTTTGATATCAAGAATTTCCTCCAGAACCAGGTCTACCCGCCTGGGGCGTCTGTGAAAGACAGGAAAACATTGAGAAGGTTGTCAGGAAGTTTCTACCTCAGTGGTGAAGTGTTGTACAAGAGAAATACTGACATGGTTTTGCTCAGATGCGTGGATAGACACGAAGCAAACCTGTTGATGACTGAGGTCCATGAGGGTTCATTTGGTACTCATTCCAATGGACATGCCATGGCTAGAAAGATGCTAAGAGCAGGCTACTATTGGCTGACAATGGAGTCTGACTGTTGCAAATATGTGAAGAAATGCCACAAGTGTCAGATTTATGCGGATAAGATTCATATTCCTCCGACACTTCTGAATGTGATTTCATCACCTTGGCCTTTCTCTATGTGGGGAATTGACATGATTGGCATGATTGAACCGAAAGCGTCCAATGGACACAGGTTTATTCTTGTAGCAATTGATTACTTCACCAAATGGGTTGAAGTCGCTTCGTATGCGAATGTGACCAGGCAGGTGGTTGTGAAGTTTATCAAGAATCAACTGATTTGCCGTTATGGTGTGCCAGATAAGATCATCACTGATAATGGATCTAATCTGAATAATAAGATGATGGAAGAGTTGTGCGCTAAATTCAAGATTGCATACCATAATTCCTCTCCTTACAGACCAAAGATGAATGGGGTTGTTGAAGCTGCTAACAAGAAAATTAAGAAGATTATCCAGAAGATGACAGTTACGTACAAAGATTGGCATGAGATGCTGCCATTTGCTTTGCATGGTTATCATACATCTGTCCGCACTTCGACAGGGGCAACCCCTTTCTCTCTTGTTTACGGTATGGAGGTTGTGCTCCCAGTAGAGGTGGAGATCCCATCAATGAGAGTCTTGATGGAAGCCAAGTTGACTGATGCTGAATGGATTCAGAGTCGTTATGACCAGCTGAATTTGATTGAAGAGAAGCGATTGACTGCCATGTGCCATGGTCAATTATATCAGCAGAGAATGAAGAAAGCATTCGATAAGAAGGTCAAGCCTCGTGTGTTCCGAGAAAGTGACCTTGTGCTCAAGAAAGTCTTGTCTTTCGCGCCCGACTCCAAACTATGAAGGTCCATATGTTGTTAAGAGAGCCTTTTCAGGCGGTGCTTTGATGCTTACAACAATGGATGGGGAGGATTTCACTCGTCCTGTGAATTTAGATGCAATCAAGAAATACGTTGCCTAAAAAAAAATATAAAATAAAAACAGAATAGCTCGCTAAGTTGAAAACCCGAAAGGGCGGCTTAGGCAAAAATGAGCGTCTCGGTGGAGAACCCGAAAGGGTGATCTAGGCAAAAGTTAGATTCGGCAGTTGGGTTGATATCCCGGTACTTTGGCTGTTTCCTCAGTATAGTCGCCCGCGGAGTTGATGGTATGATGTACTTCATTTATGCAATCTTTCCCCATCAGAGCGCTTGTTGAGGTTTCCACCTCTTATCACTTCAGCAGAGCAATGATTATTTCCTCCTCAGCGGTTGTTGGTTTCCTCTTAGAAGGTTCAACATTTGGTGGTTGATCACCAGTTCTCCTTCTTCCTCAGACAATTCCCCAGTAGATTTGTGGTACGGTGGATTGTGTCTGTGATGTTTCTTGCAGAAGTTTTATGATTTCCCTGCAGTTTCCCCAATGGAGCTGGTATTCTCAACAGAGTTGCTCTTGTGGCAGTTTCTGCTTGTTGTAGACTTCTGTTCCCTATTTGGGTGGGTTGGTGATCTATCATCCATAGATTTGGTGATTCCCTGATGCTTTTGATCCTCAGTAGAGTGGCTTGCGGCATAATCTACTTGTGTGATCTATTTTCCCTCAGTGGGTTTATCCCCAATGGAGTGGCTGACAGTTTCCCCAGTAGAGTTGCTTGTACGGCTAGATTCTGCTTATGTGTTCTGTTCTCTTCAGCAGTTATTTGCTTGTGCAGTGAACTCTTGTTTCCCAGTTGATACTGAGGATCCTCTGCAGAAACCTTGGGATTTCTCCATTTCCCCAACAGATTTGCTTTTGTGGTAGTTTCTGCCGGTTGTGAGCTTTTGTTCCCCAGTTGGGTTGATTGGTGATCCATCACTCAGAGATTTTGTGATTTCTTTGATATCTCTGTTCTTTTTCTTTTCAGCAGATCTTTGCTTTTTAGCATATAGATCTCTAGCAGATTGGCTTTCCTTGGTTTTTTCCTCTGGAAGTGTAGTACCGGGCGTTTGATTTATGGGCCTGTTAGTGTTAGATATGTCTGTTTTGTCAGCATTCGTCAAACATAAATTACGCATATTCATGCATACTTTCAACATTCAGATATTCATGATTGCATTCTTTGCCATATATCTTTCGTTTGTTGTCTCCTGCTAAGGGTGATATAGATCTCTCCAGTAGATCTTCCCAAGCAGATGTCGGGTGTTTAATCTCAATATAGAGTCAGCCCCATAAGCAGAAAGTGTCTGTCTTTCCTTCTGCAATTCCTCACTGAGATATACCCTCGTGGATGACGGTTTTTTCCGTTTCCTCCCAACACATATATTGGGATGGATTTTCCTATTGAGTTATATCCTCATTAGGACGAGTCTTGATTCAGTTTGCCTTTTTGGTTTGATCCTGAATTGGCATTTTTTTAACTGTCTCTTGTGCTTCCCTGTGGAATAAATGAATGAATGGCCCAGTAACCAGCAACAATTCTTTTTATCCCCAGCGGAGTTTGGGCCTCTACCCAGTAACCGGTAGTTGTAAGTCCTATGTTCCCTTTTCTTGGCGGAATTTGTGGTTATATACCTTTTATTCCTCAGGAGAGTTGTTCGTTTTCTACCCAGTACCCGGTAGTTGTAAATCCTGTATACCTTTTTTTCCCTTTTGTGGAATAGGTGTTTGTGAATAGCTTTGTTCCTCAGCGAGAGTTGATGGTCATCTACCCAGTATTCGATAGTCGTAAGTCCTATTTCTTCTTGCTCCTCAGCAGCTGGTGGTTTGTTATAAACCCTATTTTGTTTCCCCGTGCGGAGTTGTGATTCTTTCATTCCCCACGCAGAGAGTTGTTGGTTTTCTACCCAGTATTCGGTAGTTATAAATCCTATTTTTATCCCCTAGCAGAGGTAACCTTTGTGGTTCATTCTGGTTGATGGTGGATTTTGTGGTCTTCTACCCAGTATTCGGTAGTTGTAAATCCCATGTTGTTGTTGTCTCCCTAGCGGAGTCTGTGCTTTCTTATGGATAATTGCCATATGCTAGCAATTTTATCCTCAGCCAGAGTTTTGTGGTCTTCTACCCCGTATTCGGTAGTTGTAAATCCTAATTTCTCTTTTGCAGAGTTAACCTTGTTGTTCATCCTAACCGATGATGGTTACTCTTTGTGGTTATCTCCATCCAGTATTCGATGTTGATATTCCCTCTTTCTTCTGGGTAATTGCCGTATGCTAGCAGTTGTATCCCCAACAGTTTTTTCCTTGTGGATAATTTCCGGATGCTAGCAATTTTATCCTCAGTGGGTCCTTTTCACCGTATGCCAGTGATTTGTTCCCCGGATCATTGATGTTTATCAATTTATCCCCAGTGAGTTCTCTTTCATTTACCCTTTTGCTTAGTAATGATTATTGCTCCCTTTGATCGGTCATCTTTATATACCTAGTTTTGGTATCCCGATGCCTTTCTTTTCGGTTGATTTATCCTTTATTAACCCAGTAACCGGTTGTGGATAATCTTCCATGCGAGTATGTTATCCACGTTCTGACGGTAATGGATGATATATCTCATGCACTCTTCAGTCGAAGCCTGTTGTGTTTCCCCAGTCGAGTAAGATTCGTATTCCTTTGTAGAATCGAATATTTGTTGTTCTCCTGGATAATTGCCGGATGCTTGCAATTTATCCCCTGTGAGTTATCTTTCGTTTACCCTGTTGTTGTTGGTATCGATTGTCTCTCTTTTCGGTTGGTCACCTATTATATACCCAGTAACCGGTATCCCTGGTGTTCTTTCCATGCGAGTATGTTATCTACGTTCTGATGGTAATAGATAATATATCTCATGCGAGTATACTATCCACGTTCTGACGGTAATGGATAATATATGTCATGCGCTCTTTGGGTTTTTTCCCAGCTGAGTAAGATTCGTTTTCCCATTGCGGAGTCGAATGTCCATCCTGTAAGTCGATTTGCTTTTTCAAGCCCTCCTTTCGGATGATGAGTGTTTTGGCATATATACCAATTCACGCTTTGGTCGGTCACCTATTATATACCCAGTAACTGGTATCCCTGGTGTTCCTTCCTTTCTGCTCCCTATTATGACCTTGGTCCCCTGTGGAGTCAGATTTTCCTGAGTTGATGTACCTTTTTCAGGTCTTTCTCAGATGTTTGGTTGATTGATATCTCTCACCCTTATATCGGTCTTAGATATTCAATCTTCCTGAGCTTGTTGTTCTTTCACCCAGTAACCGGTGTTTAGATCACATGTCTCTTTGAGTTTGTTACCCGGTAGCCGGTAACACCTCATCTTGCAGTTTGTTCTCCAGGAGAGTCTCTTTGTTAGACATCCCCCAGTGGAGTTTCCGTTGTGATTTTACCCTTTTGCTGTATTTGTGTTTTCCCCAATATATGCAATTTTCCCGGCAGGGAGATTCTGTGTGAATCTTTTTTCCCCCGTCCGAGTCCGGATTTTCATCCGAAGTATCCTTCGTGGATAGTTTGAGTCAGCTTGAGTCTTTCCAATGGATGTGTCTTCCTTTGGAACTCTTTTTTTCCAAGTTTGAGTCCTTTACTCCCCAGTAAAGTCTCTAGTCCCATCGTGTCCTGCTTGCGCTGTGTCTAGTTCTTGTTTCCCCTAATTCAGAGTAGTGTCCTGCTCACGCATTCTTTTCTTTTTACTATCCCCATGAGAGTCCTGTTAGAGTCTCTATTCCTGGTGAGTGTATTACTCCGATGGATCGTCTTTTCTTTGTGGACCGGTATTCCCCACAGAGGTTGTTTCTTTTGCATACATACATTTGCATCATGAGGTCTCTTAGGGACCAAAATTTGTCTCATTACTGTTATTTAAGCCCATTCTACCGCGTCGAGATGAAGATTTTAACCTTCACTTCTCCGGCTAGAATGACCTTAAATAGGGGCATCTGTAAGACCCCAATTTTGTCCCTAAGATCCCTCATGGCATCATATCATATCATTGCATTGCCTCAAGGATCACTGTACACCTTGCTTCCTCCCCTGTGGATGGGTCATCTTTTTGAGAGTGATTCTTGATCACCAAGCATGTTTGCAGTTATATATCATTGCTTTTCTTTTTATCACTAACCCAAAAGTACAAAAATATGTCATCTAACCTTTGTCTTGCAGATGAAGCATTAACAGGTCAAGGCATCAAAGGCATTCATTGAGCAATAGATGGTGGTCATTCTTGAGATTTGGACCCCATGATCATTCACAAGAGTTCATATGAGCTATGATGTTATTTTGAAGCAAAATCCCAAGTGGTAGAGGCTTGAATTTCATCAGAACATTCCCCAGTCATCTGAAGGCCTAGAAAGTCAACTGCAAAGTCAACTGTGGATTTGGAGGTGGAAAGTGACTAGAAATACTTCATTCATGTTCAAACAAGTCTCATTTGACATTTCAAACACTCACATTGAAGAATTTGAAGTCAGGTCAAAAATTGCCAAAAATAGCAAGTGACCTATAATTTGAACTTTCCAAAAATGGAAAGATTTGGGACCAACTTCAACTTAATATTACTTCATCAATAAAGCTTCAAATGAAATTTTGTTGAACATGAAAGTTGTAGATCCTTCTCTCCCATTTCCAAAATGTCCAAGATCATGAATTTCTCATGTGTGGTTAAGAAGATATGATCAAATCATGGAAAAGTATGCATGGGACTTCAAATGAGCATAACTTTTCAACCAAAGCTCCAAAATGAGTGGTTCTTTTTGCAATATTCTCCTCTTGACCTCTAATTTCCAAATCATGCATCACATTACATGAATTGTCATCACATGATCACTTATTAATCCATTGGCTTTTTGGAGGGAAATTACAAAATTCAAAATTGGTGCATGGTTTGAACTTTTTGCCATTACCATTGGTTTTAAAATTGGATTTTAAGTGAAAATGAATGGGATTCGTGTACTGTTCACACATGCATTCCATGCATGGGGGTGAAAGTCCAATTTGCACATACACCTTAAAACTTGATTAATATCATTAGCATTTGGCTTAAGCATGATTACTGAATCATTAGCATGGCATATATAAGAGTAATCATAACTGTTTTCAGGGATTAACATTCATTTTTCAGATCTAGATCCAAAATTCTTCAAACTTTTCTCTCAAATTTTTCTTGCAAATCTTCACACAAGAAGCTCTTCTATTGCTTGATTGATGATCCTGAAGTGTTCTTGAGAAGAATTGGACGTGGAGTAGAGAGAAACCGTGCCATATTGAAGCATACACAAAGCTTGAAGCATCCATGGAATTTTCAAAATCTGTTGGATTCGTGTGCAATTAAGCTTCAATTTCTCCTTCAATCACCTATACAAGCATCATAGAGGAACATTGGAGCTATCACAAGCCTTGAATCAAGCCAAATCCAGTTTCTGCACTTCAAGAGGTCACAACTCGAATCTCTTATTTTTGAATTTCATTGCCATGTTATTGTAGATCTCTTTGTGCTGGTAATTTTGAGCTTTGAATCGTGCAATTTGGTGCTATTTTGAGCTAGATATGATTGATTGAAGTTTTGATGATGAATTTTACTTTCTTCGATCCGTACATGTTTTGATGAATTATGTTGAAATGCTTGTTGATCTTGAATGTACATTACATAATGAATCGATTGGTATGACATTGGATGATTTCTGGACACTTTTGTAAAAATCTGGAAAATCCAGATGAAGATCTTCATGATCTTCATCTTCAACCTTTGAATGTTATCATTTCCAGAAATTGCTATGACTTGGGTTCGGATTAGCTACGACATTTCAAATTAGCTACGAATTTTGTTGGCGCGCTAGGGTTTAGCCAAAACGGTATCGCTTTAAGTTGAGCGCGCATATTTGAATCTGGTAATGGATCGATTCCTGCCGAGCGAGGTTTTTTCAAATGTTTCATTATTTTTCTCTTTTCCCTCCACATTTCATATTACATGTCCATTTCATTTTTTTATTTCTTCCTCAACTTAGAAAAATCATATAAAATTGAAAACTCATCCAAATTAACTCCAATTTTTTGCATTGTGATCCTTGGTTTTTCTACTTTTTTATGATCAGTAATTCCAAAATTGTGCTTGGCTGGATTTTATTTGGTGCTAGAATGATTGATCATATGTCCAATTTTGACCTTGCCTTGTTCAAACTATTGTGAAATGCTTGTTTCTTATCCAATGGCTTTGAAATTTTGCATGATGAAGCTAGACACATTGCTTGACATTTTGGTTTTGGTTTGGTATTTTTCCTATACATCATCTCTGTTTTATGCTTGTGCTAAATTCGTGTGACAATTTGTGTCACACCTTTGCTTGTTCGAATTGTATGATGCGTTTGCCATGCCAAATGATGTCCTATGCTTCTGATTTTTTATGTGATGCATGTTATGAATGTCTTGATTGGTCATAAATTTTGTTGGAATTATTTGAATCATTTCTGTTTTAATTGAGATTTTTCATTCATGTTGATCACATATGATCTTTAAAATTGCCTTTGAATTTATTTGATCATGAAATACCTTTGGTAATTGATTTTGATATGAGACCTTTTGGAATGTGTCAAGATGTGATTGAAGTTGATTCATGTTAAATTTGAGCTCCTGTTTTGAATTTTTTCTCCATCTTTGACCCTAGGCTTTGACCTAGTGGTTTGTTGCTTATGTTTGAGCTTTGATTTTAGGTTGAGCATCCAAGTTGCATAGTTGATGATGCTTCATCATTTGAGTATTGTTGTTTGCTTTTGATTACTAACATTTGTGTGTTTTGTAGGTTGATGCTAACTCATTTGAGTTTTGCTTTTGGCTTACACATTTTGTACATTGGGATTGTCTGTTGCTTATTGACTATTGTTTGATTGTCTGAGTATTGTACTGATTTGTTTAGTGTTTCTACAGGTACTTAAGTTGCTTTAAGTTCATTTGAACTTTGCTTTTGCTTGGTTGCTTAACCACTTAGGTATAATTTCTAATCTTCATGTAGTCTGGAAGACCTACTGTTATTGGTAGGCACCTGTCTGAAGTCCTCCTTAAGAGGCAATGCTTGTGATTGTTTAATTTTTGTGCCAAGCAGGAAAAGTCCTCTTATGAGGCAATTGGCAGATAAAAGAGATGTGTAATCCATCTCCTGCTTCTCAGTGTGTCATTCACCTTGCTCACACCATGTGTTGATGCATTGTGAATAATAACCCAAGATCTTATAGAGTCAATCATTTGTGGAGAAGAGTTCCAACTTTCTGAACTCCCACACTTTCCATTGTTTGAAGCTCTCCCTGACCAGGGATAAGATCTATGAGGCACACCCCTCATCTCCTTTTCATCTACTTCACCCTAACTCTCAATGTTAGGGTTAAGAGCTCAGAATATCCCATTCCAGTTGGCTGAAAAGCCTAACCTTGCTTGAGCCTAATTGATTGTATATAGTGTGTGCTAATTGACTCGTTTGTTTGCTTACTTGATTCATCTGTGCATATTTGCTTAAGTGTGCCTTTATGCATCTATCATCATTACTTGTATATCATTCCATAATCATTGTTCATATCTTTGTGACCCTTTGGTTGTCCATTGAGGAGTCAATTGTAAGTCCAGTTATTGGCAGTTGTTTCCTATGATCTGGAGGGATTTGGAACTAAGACAATTCATTGGCATTCCTTTCCTTGGAGTCGAGTGTAAGACCATTTATTGGCAACTTGTTTCCTCTTATTGCATTTGATTTGTTTTTTGTGAGGAGTCAATTGTAAGTCCATTTATTGGCAGTTGTTTCCTGGGATCATTCCCTGGAGATTGGTGTAAGTCCATTGATTGGCATCTGGTATCCATGTTTCTTTTTGCTTTAGGAGATTGGTGTAAGTCCATTGATTGGCATCTAGTATCCATGTTTCTTTTTGCTTTAGGAGATTGGTGTAAGTCCATTGATTGGCATCTGGTATCCATTTTGTTTTGTGAGATTGGAATAAGTCCATTGATTGGCATCCGGTATCCATTTGCTTTGTTTACCTGTTACTTACCTTGTTGCCTATTCCAAAGGAATCACTTGAATCATCTACATATGATCTCAAGAGGTGAACATCTGAGAAGTTTTACTTCCTCACTCTCCCACCTTTTGTTTCTTTAAACCCCCATTTGCATGCTAACTTGAAACTAGAAAACTATTGTGCAAACATTCTCACTTGTTTTCAAATTAGAAACCTAGGCCTTAAGCCTCTGATTTTTCAAACTTCATTTTCATAATACTTCTTTTGAATTGAATTCTAATCATATCTTGACCATTTTTGTGAATATCTAATTGGTTAATTTCACTCACTCAATTGTTTTGTGGCTTTGTCCATTCTTGATAAGTTTTCATACATTAGCCATAGGTTTGATTTATCCTAGTTGGTTGATGTTAATCTCACCTTTTGTCCTTAGTGATTGAATTGTAAGACTTCCTTGCTTATTATAGGGTTAACCCCTCACTAGGAAGTTGAAGCTTTTCTCACATGGTGGACTTGTTGTTTGTATAAGGTTGAGTTTTCTCCCGTGGATAACGAAAGACCTTAGGGCTTTTGTTTTAAAATGAATCCACTCATATTTTGGAAATCTTTTAGCTGAACTACGGCGTTTTGATCCTTACCTTCCATGGAAAGGTACGTAGGCAACGAGTTCATCCGTTCAAACACAAAAATAATAACTTGTATATTCTTTTCTCATCCCTTCAATCCATGTTTGCACCATAAATATTTCATAAACAAATAACATTTCGTACAACAAGTTGTGAAAAGGGCTCCCTAGGAGTACCTAGGACATTTTGGGTGCCTAACACCTTCCCATTGCGTAATTAACCCCTTACCCAGATCTCTGATCTTTTCATTGGTTTTCTATGTGTAAAACTTCTTAGGCTTTTGTTCGCTTTTTAGCCATTCCTTTGGATAAATAAAAGTGTGGTGGCGAGTCGATTCTTTGTATGCTTTGCTTTTGATTTAATCAATAAATCATAAAGTGACGAATACACCGCTACAGATCCAAACCAAACTCAACTTGATACAATATCAAGTGAGTTATTTTGTGTCCAAGATAGGTTGCTTCTTGGTCAAGCAAAAAACCTAAAGTCCATACAAGGCCCTTCCGCTTTTGTTTTGGCATGGCACGTTTGTGGAGCTTGGCTTACTAGTCATGATCTTTGACTTGTGTTCATTTGCCTATAGTTTTATTGACCGACCTCAAATAGGTGTGACTACTACATTAGTCCACTTACGATTGCTTAGCATAGCGCTACATTGTCTTATGACAAACTAACATAACCATACTAATTACTAACTTTAATTTGAGCATTTAATTTCTTGCAATTTACTTTAATGAAATTTATTTCTTGCTCACTTATTCATATTACTTTTCATTTTTCTCACTTGAGCACATATTTTATATTTATGTCATTTTTATTTTGCTCATTTGAGCTCATTATTGTATATATTGTTGTCTTGTGATTGCTTTGTCTTTGTTTTGTGTGAACGTAATGCAAAAAGGAGAAAGGACTTAGAATTAGGACATACCCATGCTTAAAGGAGTTCATGAGAAACTAGGCCTCATGCCTTTAGAATGATAAACTTGTTTAAGAGCAACTAGGCCTCATGCCTTTAGAATGCTAAATTTCAAAGTTGACTTTAAAGGACTTCTCATCTAAACTTATTCTTTGTCCATTCCCCTTATTGTGTTGTGAACTTTTTGATGTTTGCTTTTGTGTGATAGAGATTCCATCTTGAGATAGTAAAGAGGACCATTGTCATGAGTAACCGAGTTAAGAGAGACAAACCAAATGGAGATCCTAGGAGCTTGAATCCAAATTGTTTTATTGCTTGTTTGTTTGCTAAGTCCAAAGGAAAGAAGCATTCTTGAATCATCTATATGATTTCAAGAAAAGGAACTCCAAGGGTTTATCTTTTCTCTCTCACCTCTGTATGCTTGAGGACTAGCCTTTCTCTTCTTCTCCTTACTCTAACCAAGCCAAAATCTTTTCTTGCAAACTTTGACTTTGTTTCAAACTAGAAACCTAGGCCTTATGCCTTTGACTTTTCAAACTCTTTTCATAAATACTCATTGTGAATAAATCTTAATCCAACTTTGACTTCATTTTGTAAATAAATTAACTTGTAAATATAACTCATTTCAAGTTGTTTTGTGGTTCCAATGGTCACTGTTGTTAAAACCTTTTCATAAAACATTAGTCATAGGTTTGAGTTAATATAGTGGTTGATGTAAATCTCACCTTATCCTTAGTGATTGGATTATAAGTCTTCCATACTTATTATAGGGTTAACCCCTCACTAGTATGTTCAAGCTTTCCTCACATGGTGGATTGTTGGTTTAGGTTGAGTTTCCCCTTTTGATAACAAAAGACCTTAAGGCTTTTGATCAAATCAATTCACCAATCTTTGTGATTTTTACCCTGAACTACGAGGTTTTGATCCTCTTTGTGATGGTACGTAGGCAATGGGTTCATCCATTCAAACAACAAAATTTGTAAATTTAATCTATTCTTTTCTCATCCCCTCAATCTTTTGCACAAATATTTTCATAAATACCAACCTACAACACATATTTGCAAAAAGGGTTCCCTTAGAGTACTAAGGATGTCTTGGGTGCGTAAAACCTTCCCATTTCATAACCAACCCCTTACCTAGATCTCTGACATATTTATTAGTTTTTGATTTGATAAAACTTCTTACCCTGACTTTTGTTCGCTTTTTAGCCTTTCCTTTGGACAAATAAAAGTGCGGTGGCAACTCGAATTGTATGTTTACTTTTGGTTTAGTCAATAAACCTAAAGGTAACGAAAACCCCGCTATAGAAAAGTGGCGACTCTGCTGGGGACTTCTATAACATTCCTAGTGGGTTTAGCCTACTTTTTGCTTATGTGTGTTGTATGTTTATATTTATTGGTGACATATTTTTCTGCAAATTTGGGATGACTGTATTGTTTGTAATATACGAATTGCTTGATATAATAATTGCTTGTATTGTTGGTGGTTTCTTGTGAGTTGAGTTCTATACCCGAACTCGAGTGCACTTACGATAGGAGAATGGCATAGTCTTGTTGACTTGTGTGGAGTTATTCCTTAACAAGTTAACTTGCAAGTCCATTCACTTGGTGAAGGTCTTGTTGGAATCAATAATGTCACACGAGTAGTCGTGGTTAGGCATTACTCTTTCCAATATAAACCTTAGAAGCCAATGACCTTAGATACCTATCCCATCTTAGCCTATTTTAGGATGTAGTGCGAAGGTCGTTCAAGTGTAAGACTTAAGGCGATTGTTACGCGATACTACACTCATAAGAGTCCCTCTTGAGAATATTTTTGGAGAACGAGTAGTCATATTATCCGATAATATCCGAAAGATGAGATGATGATTATGGGACCCCTTTTAGAACATGATTGTCAGGTTTAACCATAGTACACTCCCTTTGGGTGGTTCTTAACCAAGACTCCATGCTCGTGACTTACAACAAACCCTTGATTCGCGGTTGATCCGTTCTCGTATATCCTCAATATCAATGGAACTTGGATGTTGATAAGGTTTAAACCATAATCCACCAAAATGGATGATTGATATTGACGATGACGTGAGCCATCTCGTGACCTTTGTGTGGTGTGACTTGCTTGATCCTTGAGTGTGATTGTTGCATCCATGCATTCATGCATTCATATGCATCCATACCATCAACAATAAAAATTTTCAAGGAACTTAAGAGGTCTATTTGCAAATTTTCAGACATGGATAAGCAAAGAAGGAATACGAAGATGTACAATTTCAGACAACCCGACTTTAAAGAGTTAAGGAGTTTGACATCTTATGTATTAGAGCCCTTGAAGTTCAAAGTTCGCCATGGGAAGCTTCTGCCTATTCTTTCTACCAAGGTGGATGAAGGTCTGATGAGTGTGTTGGTACAGTTCTACGATCCCTTGTATCGGTGCTTCACTTTTCCGGATTTCCAGCTTTTGCCTACGCTTGAGGAGTATGTTTATCATGTGGGTATACCTATTCTCGACCAGTTGCCGTTCAGTGGCTTACAGAAGATTCCGTCGTCTCAACAGATTGCTGATATGCTTCATGTGGATGTATCTGACATTGTTGCTAATATGACTACCAAAGGTGGAATTCAAGGTCTCCTGTCTGATTTTCTCATTGCCAAAGCTACTTTGTTTGGGAAGGCCATGAGTGAGGAAGCTTTTGAAGCCATATTTGTACTACTCATATATGGGCTAGTGTTATTTCCTAACATCGATAATTTCGTGGATGTGAACGCTATTAGGATTTTCTCTTCTCTTAATCCCGTTCCGACTCTGTTGGGTGACACTTATTTCTCTTTGCATATGAGGAATGCAAAGGGTGGTGGTTCCATTGTGTGTTGTTTGCCTCTGTCGTACAAGTGGTTTATTTTGCACTTGCCTCAGACGCTTGCCTTCAAGGAGAACAAGGGATGTCTACGGTGGTCCACGAGACTCATGTCTCTCACTAATGATGATATCTCTTGGTATAACTGTGTTTATGATGGCGTTCAGATTATTGACTCTTGACTCTTGTGGTGAATTCTCCAATGTGCCTCTTCTTGGTACATCCAGTGGAATTAACTACAATCCTGCCTTGGCTCACCGTCAGCTTGGGTTCCCCTTAAGGGATAAACCTAACAACATTTTGTTGGAAGGGTTGTTCTTTCAAGAGGGTAAAGATCCCCAGAACTTGAAAGATAGGATGATCTGCGCCTGGCACAAAGTTCATAGGAAATGGAGGAATGAGCTTGGTATGAAGAATTGCATTGCTTTGGAACCCTACACCTCTTGGGCGAGGAAGAGAGCTCTTGAGTACCGCATTCCGTATGAATACCCGAGACCTACCACTATGGTTATGGTTGGACCTTCAACCCTCCCTAACCAAGGAGTAAAGGAGTTGAGAGATGAAGACTGGTCGCTTGCATGGGTTCGTGAGCGTGAGGAACTTCTTCAGCAACTCAAAGATAAGGATGCAGTGATAGAGTTTCTAGAGCATCAGGTTATTGATGAGCCTGATGATGTGGTTACTTCTCTTCTTCCTCACTCATCTAGGTTTTGGAAGAGGAAGTATGATCAGCTGGCCAAGGAGAAGGCCGATATGGAAGCAGCTTATGAGAGAGAGGTGAAGAGGCTTCGTGCAACTTATCTTCCGATCTCGAAGGCTTTGGACGATTGTTTCTAGGGCTCCATAGGATGTTCATTCTCATTTTCTCTTGTATTGTATTTGGTTACCAAAATTGTATTACGTCTTTGGTGTAAAAAGTTTCCAAATATTATTGCTATGAGTATTCCATATATGTTTTAAAAGTTAAATATTTTTAAATATTTGCAAATAGATCTCTATAAAATTCCTCTAACAAAAAACAAACCATATGCACAAACATTGCATGCATCATATGCATAAGCAGGTTTTGTTCAAAGCTCTTGATGAGTGGTCTAACTCTTTGCTCTTCATTTATTTTGAAGACAAGCTGATGCACCGGTATAATACTAGAGCCAATCATTTGAAGATAATGGAACATCTTGAGCAAGAGAAGAGGGACTTAAAGGAAGAGATTGTTAGGCTGACTGCCATGATGGAGTCAGTTCTGGCCGCACAAATTCAGGCTTCACCAGCTCCTGCAACTCCTCCCGCGAGGACGGTCATATCTGAAATAGCTACTTCAACGGTGCCTGCTGCAACAGCCCACTTCGCTCCGACTACTCTCGCTTCTATGCCGGCATCTAGCCCGGTCCTGTCGGTGCCACCTCTTGTTGGGCACACCCTTCCCCGTGTTGAAGACACCATTTATCATTCCGAGCCATATGAGGGCACGGATGTATATGAAAAAATGGATGAAATGAAAGATCAATTCCTTGAGTTGCACAAGGAACGGAAGACTTTGAGGGGTAAGGACCTCTTTGGTAAAAGTGCTGCTGAATTGTGCCTGGTGCCCAATATTAAAATCCATGTTAAATTCAAAGTACCTGAATTTGAGAAGTATAAGGGAAATACATGCCCGCTCAGCCATCTTGTGATGTATGCTCGCAAGATGTCAACACACACTGACAACGACCAACTGCTGATTCACTACTTTCAGGATAGCCTGACAGGTGCTGCGCTCCGGTGGTATATGGGGCTGGAGAGTGCAAGCATCCTCACTTTCAACGATCTAGGCGAGGCCTTTGTAAAGTAGTACAAAGTTAATATGGATATGGCTCCAGACAGGGACCAGTTGAGGGCAATGTCGCAGAAGGATAAGGAGACCTTCAAGGAGTACGCCCAGAGATGGCGAGAACTGGCAGCTCAGATAATGCCACCCCTGGAGGAGAAGGAGATGACAAAGTTCTTCCTGAAGACTTTGAGCTCTTTCTATTATGAGAGAATGATCGCTAGTGCTCCCTCAGACTTCACCGAAATGGTGAATATGGGGATGAGACTAGAATAAGGGGTCCACAAAGGACGTTTATCTCGAGATGACGGTTCCTCAGCAAAGAAGTATGGAGGCTTTTCTAGGAAGAAAGAGGGAGAGACCCATGTTGTGTCCTCTCATGTTAAAAGAAGGCCCTCGGTAAGGAGGAAGGAAGTCCGTTCGACTGTCAACCAACACCAGGTGGCTCATATAGCACCTGCTTTCAGAGAAGTTCATCAACAACAACAACATCGTCAACAACAACAAGCCTACCAGCCTCGCAACAATAATAACACCAGCACCAACAACTACGAGAGGAAGAGGGTAACTTTTGACCCAATTTCAATGATATATGCTGAGCTTTATCCTTCCTTGATTGATAGGAAGCTGATAACTCCACGAGATCCTCCCGCTGTACCAACCAATCCTCAGTGGTGGTATAAGCCCGAGCTTTATTGTATGTATCATTCCGGGGCTCCCGGACATGATGTGGATAATTGCTATCCATTGAAGACCAAGGTGAAAGACCTTGTGAGAAGCGGGATATTGTTTTTTGAGGATGTAGGTCCAAATGTAAAGAAGAACCCATTGCCCGAGCATGGGAAAGCAAATGTTAACATGGTCCAGGGATGCCCTGGAAAATATAAAGTCCTTTATGTGAATGACATAAGGCAATCCTTAGTCGAGATGCATAAGCTGTTGTGTGAACACTGCCACTACGAGCATGACCATGATAGGTTCCAGGTGTGCACCATCAATGAGAGAGGATGTCGTTAAGTGAGAAGGGACATCCAAGATATGATAGATCAAGGGATGATTGAGATGCTTCAGAATCGTAATGAGGACGAAGTTGATGTTATCACCCCCATGTTTAAAATTCCTGAGCCTGTCATTATCAAGTATGATGGCAGCAAAAAGAAATTATCGCCAACTCTTGTGATCAAACCAGCGGCCCCTGTCCCATATGTATCAGACAAAGCTGTTCCCTACCGATATAACGCAATCATGCTAGAGAATGGAAAGGAGGTGCCATTTCCCTAAACTTCTGTGGTGAGCATTTCAGATGTCAGTGGAGTGACCCGTAGTGGTCGTGTTTTCTCGGCTCAGCCGAAATCTCACGAAGACGTTGTGAAGAAGACTGTTGTCAATTCTGTTGGTCCTGTGGGGACTTCTTCTTCAAATAGTTCTGCTCCTGTTGTGAAGGGTGTTGACCCTGTCATTGTGAAAACCAATAATACTCCTATCCTAGTTGGCCAGTATGGCATTTTGAGAGAGGATGGTGATGAGATGTTGAGGCTCATCAAAAGGAGTGAATATAATGTTGTTGATAAATTGCTTCAAACTCCATCAAAGATATCTGTATTATCTTTGTTGATGAATTCCGAGCGACACCGCGAAGCTTTGCAGAGGGTGTTAGACGTGGCATATATGGATCACGATGTCACAATCGAGCAGTTTGATAGCATTGTTGTAAATATAACTGCCTGCAACAATTTGAGCTTCTGTGATGTTGATCTTCCCGAGGAGGGAAAAGACCATAATTTGGCTTTACATATATCTATGAATTGTAAGGAGGACGCCTTGTCCAATGTGTTGGTGGACACAGGGTCATCACTCAATGTATTGCCAAAATCCGCTCTTGCCAAATTTCGTGAAGAACATGGGTTCACGAGGTAGGCGCCGTGACATCCACCCTACACCAAAAGTTGAAGTTCGTGAAGAACAAGAAGTTAGTGGTGATAGGGGGAGAGAAGGCTCTCTTGGTCAGTCATTTATCTTCCTTCTCCTATATTAATGTCGAGGATGAGGTTGGGACTCCTTCCAAGCCTTGTCTATTGCTGAGCCTTTAAGGAAAGGACTTTCTTCATTTATCTCCTATAATGATGCGAAGTTGGCCATTGAGCATGGTGCAACTACTGGTCTAGGGAAAATGATCAAGTTGGAAGATAACAAGTCCTGAGCTGGCATAGGATATTCTTCTGGTGTTTCCAATGATCGTGGGCTGTTCCAGAGTGGAGGTTTCATCCACACCGTTGAAGATCAGGACGCTGCTGCCATTGTTGAAGGTAATGAAGAGGAAGACCTTGGCAACTTTGTCATACCCGGAGGAATCTACAATAATTGGGTCGCTGTTGATGTTCCAACAATTATCCATAAGTCAACGTAATGTGTTCATTTTGTTCAAAAACCCTTCTCCCATGCCAAAAGGAGAAGTGAAGACATTGTTGGCATAATTTGATTAATACAATGATATTCATTCAATAATCGCATGTTAAATGTTTCTTTTTCAAATTATTTTTCCTTTTTGCTTTTTGCATGAAATTGGTGATCACTATAAAACCATAAAAAGAGAATAAAATCAATATTTTCATCGGCATATTGATTTGCTTTATTTGAATTCTGAAATCTCTTTTATACTCAAAATCATTATGCAGGTTAATCAAACCCATTGAACATAATGATCCAACACCATCTCCCAACTTTAAGTTCCCTGTATTTGAGCCAGAAGAAGATGATGTTGAAGAGATTCCTGATGAGATTATCCGTCGGCTTGAGCACGAGGAGAAGATTATTCAGCCACATCTTGAGAATCTGGAAACAGTCAACTTGGGGTCTGAAGATTGCATTCGTGAAGTAAAGATTGGGGCACTCCTTGAAGAGTTTGTTAAGAAGGGGTTAATCGAGCTGTTACGAGAATACGTCGACGTCTTTGCCTGGTCGTATGAAGACATGCCTCGTCTGGATACTGATATTGTGCAACATTTCTTGCTGTTGAAGCCTGAGTGTGTTCCTGTGAAGCAGAAGCTCAGAAGAACTCATCCTGATATGACAGTGAAGATTAAAGAAGAAGTTCAGAAGCAAATTGATGCGGTGTTTCTGGTGACTTCTACATATCCTCAATGGATGGCCAATATTGTGCCCGTTCCTAAGAAAGATGGAAGAGTCTGAATGTGTGTGGATTATCGTGACTTGAATAAAGCTAGTCCAAAATATGATTTTCCTCTACCAGACATTGATATGTTGGTAGACAATACAGCTAAATTCAATGTCTTCTCATTTATGGACGGATTTTCTTGTTATAACCAGATTAAAATGGCACCCGAGGATATGGAGAAGACAACATTCATCACACCTTGGAGAACATTCTGTTAACGAGTGATGCCCTTCGGTTTGAAGAACGCTGGAGCCACGTATCAACGCGTTATGACTACCTTGTTTCATGATATGATGCACAAGGAGATCGAGGTGTATGTCGATGATATGATTGCAAAGTCGAAAACGGAAGTTGAACATGTAGAACACTTGTTGAAGCTTTTCCAACATTTGAGGAAGTACAAACTCCGCCTGAATCCGAACAAGTGTACATTTGGAGTCCGTTCCGGCAAGTTATTGGGCTTTATTATCAGTGAGAGAGGTATTGAAGTTGATCCTGCCAAGGTCAAAGCAATACAGAAGATGCCTGCTGTAAGACCCTAATTTTGACCCTAAGATCCCTCATGGCATCATATCATTGCACATTGCATTTGCCTCAAGGATCATAGCATCTTGGCTCCTTAACCCTTGGGTTGGGACTTGTGTGAGTTGGTTTGAGACGACCAAGCATGCTTGTATTGTATATTATTGTTTTTCTTATTTTGTTTACTAACCAAAAGCATAAAAATATGTCACTAACATCTTATGTTTTGTAGCTTGAGCAATCATGTGATCCAAGGCTCCTAGGAGGCCCCTATGCTCATTGATGTGGCCAGATGAAGTTGAAAGCAAGCATGAAAATGGTTCACAAAGCTCTCAATCATAATATATGCCTCCCAAGTATCTCAATTTGTCAATTTGATCAAGATAAACCAAAGGGCTTGAGGATTGTTTCCAAAGGAAACCTTAATTAATCTGTGCATTGACTGTGCCTTGCTCATGAATAAACCTCAACCTATGATCAAATACAATAAAGGGAAGTTCTTTAATTCATCATTTTATGCATATTTGAGCTTATGTGAGTGTCCTCAATCATTCATTCATCAAGATTTGAAGTTTGGACTTGAGAAGTTGATCAGTCAATTCATCTAACTATTTTGAAATCCACTGAGACCTAACGTTTGATGTGCTTGTCAAATAAAGATGACCCAAAGAGAAAATATGTTATTAAGAACCATATTAACAACTTTCATGTTCATCAAAAATCCATTTGAAACTTGGAAGGTCATCATCCATTTCGAACATTATAGGTCATTTTGAGTGAAACCCTAATTTTGGGTCAACTTCCCAAGGACCTAACTCACTCATTTTTTATGATTTTTAGGTGGGATCAAATTAATTGGAAATTTTAATATGTCTACTTCATTTGTTATATTTAACAAAATTTCATAATCCTAAAAGAAACACATTTGATAATACAAAACATTATAGGTCACTTTGGACCAAAGTCATTGAAATGTGAAAAAGTCCAACTTCAAGTGCCTATAACTTTCTCATAAAAAATCCAAATGATGCAAAATTTAAGTCTAAACCGATTTTATTGAGAAGATCTACAACTTTGATGTTGAAGGTTTTATCATTTGAGGCTTGTATCATCGAAACATAAGGGCTTGAAGTTGGTCCATTTTGGCAAAATTCATATACACATGTTTTGCACCTTGAACTTCATGATCAGTTTTCAATATTTTCCCAACTCCAAATGGAGTTTTGTTCAACATGACATTTGTTCTGCATATCAAGACCTTTCCAACCATTACCCACATGGATATGTTTCAATTTGGTAAAGGGAATTTTCGAAGAGGAGAAGATTTGTGTTCATTTATGGAAAACATGTTGAAACTTTGTGCACAAGCCAATTCATTCCAATATGCACGTCCAAAACACTTCAATTACACTTCAGCTTGCATTTGCAATCAAGTTTGGGCCTCCCATGCGCCTGTACAGGCCCATGCATGGAGGATTCAAGCTCATGCACACATGAGTTTTCCATTGCTTGCATCATCTCTCGCTATAAATACACATGCCTGGCTTCATTCAAGACCAACCTCAAGGCGCCTGAATTGCTCCAGAAGTAGAATCCCAACCTCCATTAAAAGGAATTTTGCTTTTCTCTTTCAATTTTCAAGTTCAATTTTCAACTTCATTGGTTGATCATTGAGCTTTAATTCCTAGACCTTGCTTCCTTGCCATCTCAAGAACGCATTGCATCAAAGGCTTGGAGGAGATCGTGCCTTGTAAAGCTTCACTTCAAAGGTTGTTGTTCAAACTTTTTTGATTCGAAATTGCTTGGATACTGATCATTTCTTGTGTTTGTTGGTACCTCTGAAGTCCTCATGTGAGAGGCAATTGGTCTGTGCTTTTAATTTCATGAATTTGATAAAGTTCAGTTTGAACTCCATAAATTTCCATCTCAGATTTCTCTTCATATAGTGATCTTGAGTGGAAACCAATGGCACAGGGGTGATGTACATCACCCCAGCTTTCCAATGATATAAGGACCGTGCATTAGAATGAGGTTTTGAAAACCTGCAAATTCTGGCCGGACGATTGAGTCTCTCCGGAGAAGACGGTGGTTTCCACCACCGTCCCCACGTGGACGAGTCCATGGTCGTTGGATGTTTGGCTTCTGATATAATCTTAGCCCTTGAACATTATGACTTTCATTTAATATGTGTGTTTCGCTGCTGACTTTGGTCCACCATGAGCGCGCACCTATCAGCCATTTGATCCTCCACGTCATTTAATGAATCAGGATCAGCCGTGCCAGGATTTTTCTAATTTCTGATTAATTCATTTAATTTCCTTTTATTTCATTTTTTTTCAAAAATTCGTAACTTCTTCATTTTTAATCCAAAAAATATGGGACTAATTGCATTAATTCCCTTTTTAATTCTAGTTTCGAAAAATGATTTTTAATATTTTTTATGAGTTCGTTTAATATTTTTTGTGAATTTTCTCTTTTCAGGTTATTTTTAATTCATTTAAAATAGTTTCCAATATTCAAAAATGCCAAAAATATTTTCTTAACATCTTTGAATGATGATGAATCTATGAAAAATATTCTCATTAATTTCTTAATTGATTTGAGATTTATTTGAGATTTTAGTTCAATTATGTTATATTTTCTTCATTTTTAATTGTTTAAAATTAGTTTCTGGTTTCTAAAAATGATGAATTTTTTTGTCAAACCTTGTTTGACCTTGTTGAACTTAGGATGATCCATTTGGACTTTTCCAAGTTGATTTAAAATGGATTTGAAGTTTGACCTTTATTTGCGTATTTTAATTCAAGTATTATTTTAATTCCAAAAAATACCAAAAATATTTTATTTGTTTCTTGACTTCTAAGCTTCATCTCACTTCTGTTTACCATTGATTGACTTTGATTCCATTCATGTTTCATCAGTGTGTGTTGCTTATGTTATTTGAATTCCATTTATGTACATTCCATTTCTTCTTCTTCTTCTTCTTCTTCTTTTTTCTTTTTGATCAATGAGTTAAAGATTGATGGTTAGCCTTGACATATGAGGGGCTTAACCTTCCTTGATTCAAATCAAATTCATCTTGATCAAAGATCAAGTGAATTGCTTTACATTAAGGATAAGTTGCTTCTTGGTCAAGCAAAAAACCTAAATCCATACAAGATCATCCTCCTTTTCTTTTGGCATGGCAAGTTGTAGGAGCTTGGCTTACTAGTAATGGTCTTTAACTTGTGTTTGTTGCCTATAGTTTTATTGACCGACCTCAGATAGGTGTGACTACTACATTAGTCCACTTACGATTGCTTAACATAGCGCTAAATTGCCTTATGACACACTAACACTAACTACTAATCACTAACTTTTAATTCAAGCATTTAATTCTTGCAATTTACATTAATGCAATTTAATTTCTTATCCATTAATTCCTTTGCCTTTGCCCTTTGCTCACTTGAGCTCATGTTTATGTTAATGCAATTTGCCTTTTGCTCACTTGAGCACATTATTGTGTATATACTATTGTGTTTGTTTTGTTTTAATTGTGTGATCCCAATGCAAATGGAGAAAGGACTTAAATTTTAGGACCTTACCTATGCTAATGGAGTTTGAAGAGCAACTAGGCCTCATGCCTTTAGAATGCTTTAAAATTGTCAAAGAGCAACTAGGCCTCATGCCTTTAGAATGCTTAATCTTGAAAGAGACAATGAAAGGACCTAATTCTAAACTCATTCTTGTCCATTCTTTCTATTGCATTGTGGAACTTTTTGATTTGTGTGTTCTTGTGTGCTAGGGATCCTAAACTTGAGCCAATTAGAAGAACCATTGTCATGGACATCCAAGATAAGAGATACAAAAGCCAATTGGAAGATTCCTAGGAGCTTGATTGATTGTTTGCTTGAGTACTTGAGTTATTTGCTTATTGCTTGCTAAGTCCAAAGGAATGGAGCAACTTGGATCATCTTTATGATCTCAAGAAGGGAACTCCAATGTGGTTTTATCCTTCCTCGTTCATCTTTGCATGTTTAGCACCTAGCCATTCTCTTCTTCTCTCCACTCTAACCCAAGCCAAACTTTTGTGCAAACATTAACCTTGTTTTCAAAATTAGAAACCTAGGCACTATGCCTTTGATTTTTTTCAAACTCTTTTCATAATACTTATTTTGAATTTAATCTTAAGTCAACTTTGACCTTACTTTGTGAATACTTTTCATTGGTAAATACAACTCACTCAATTGTTTTTGTGGTTTCAATGACCACTTCTTACCAAAGCTTTTCATAAACATTAGCTATTAGGTTTGAGTTATCTTAGAGGTTGATATAATACTCACCTGTATCCTATGTGATGGACTATAAGTCTTCCATGCTTATTATAGGGCTAACCCCTCACTAGTATGTTGAAGCTCTCCTCACATGGGGGATTTGTGGTTTTAGGTTGAGTTTTCTACCTTTGATAACAAAAGACCTTAAGGCTTTTGACCAATCAATTCACCAAATTCTTTTGAGATTTTTACCCCGAACTACGAGGTTTTTATCAAACCTTTTTTAAGATGGTACGTAGGCAATGGGTTCATCCATTCAAACACAAAATTGTAAATAACTTGTATATTCTTTTCTCATCTCCCCAATCATGTTTGCACAAATATTTTTCACAAATACCAACCTACTTTACAACATTTGTAAAAAGGGATCCTTGGAGTACTAAGGATGTTTTGGGTGCTTAAAACCACCCCATTGCATAACCAACCCCCTTACCCAGATCTCTGACATTTTTATTAGTTTTTGACTTGATAAAACTTCTCGGTTTTTGTTCGCTTTCCTTTGGATAAATAGAAGTGCGGTGGCGACTCGAATTGTATGATTTACTTTTGATTTAGTCAATAAATCTAAAGGTAATGAATACCCCGCTACAGAAAAGTGGCGACTCTGCTGGGGATTTTTCCCTAGTGGGTTTTGCCTACTTTTTACCTTTGTTGAATTCTATGTTTATATTATTTGTGACATATTTTTGTGCAAATTTATGATGACTGTATTGTTTGTAATGTATGAATTGCTTGATATATCAATTGCTTGTGTGCTTGGTGGTCTCTTGTGAGATGAGTTCTATACCCGAACTCGAGTGCAGTTATGATAGGAGAATGGCATAGTCTTGTTGACTTGTGTGGAGTTATTCCTTAGCAAGTTGGCTTGCAAGCCCGTTCACTTGGTGGAGGTTCTGTTGGGATCAATAATGTCACACGAGTAGTCATGGTTAGGCATTACTCTTTCCAATATATGCCTTAGAAGCCAAGGACCTTAGATTACATAGCCCATCTTGGCCTATTTTTAGAACATAGTACACTCATAAGAGTCTCTCTTGAGAATATTTTTGAATACGAGTAGTCGTTTATCCGATAATATCCGAAAGATGGGATGATGACTATGGGAACCTCTTGTAGAACATAGTACACTCCCTTTGTGTGGTTCTTAACCGAGACTCCATGATCGTGACTTGCAACAAACCCTTGATTCATGGTTGATCCATTCTTGTATATCCTTAATATCAATGGAACTTGGGTGTTGATAAGGTGTAAACCATAATCCACCAAAATGGATGATTGATATTAAGGATGACTTGATCCATCCCATGACCTTTGTGTGGTGTGATTGGCTTGATCCTTGAGTGTGATTGTTGCATCCATGCATTCATGCATTCATACACATCCATATCATCAACAATGAGAATATTTTCAAGGAACTTAAGAGGTCTATTTGCAAATTTTCAGACATGGATAAGCAAAGAAGGAATACAAAGAAGTACAGTTTCAGACAACCCGACTTGAAAGAGTTAAGGAGTTTGACATCCTATGTATTAGATCCCTTGGAGTTCAAGGCTCGTAATGGGAAGCTTCTGTCTATTCTGGCTACTCAGGTGGATGAAGGTCTGATGAGTGTGTTGGTGCAGTTCTATGATCCCTTGCACCGTTGCTTCACTTTTCCAGATTTCCAGCTTTTGCCTACGCTTGAGGAGTATGCCTATCTTGTGGGTATACCTATTCTAGATCAGTTGCCGTTCAATGGCTTGGAGAGAGTCCCTACTTCTCAAGAGATTGCTGGTCTGTTGCGTATAGATGAGTCTATTGTTGGTGCTCATATGACTACCAAAGATGGAATTCGAGGTCTCCCATCTGAGTTCCTCATTGCTCAAGCTACTATGTTTGGGAAGGCCATGAGTGAGGACGCCTTTGAGGCCATATTTGTACTTCTCATCTATGGGCTAGTGTTATTCCCCAACATAGACAACTTTGTGGATGTGAATGCCATTAGGATTTTCTCTACTCTTAACCCCGTTCCTACTCTGTTGGGTGACACTTATTTCTCTTTGCATATGAGGAATGCAAAGGGTGGTGGTACCATTGTGTGTTGTTTGCCTCTGTTGTACAAGTGGTTTATTTCGCACTTGCCACATACGCTCGCCTTCAAGGAGAACAAAGGATGTCTACGGTGGTCTACGAGACTTATGTCTCTCACTAACGATGATATCTTTTGGTACAACCGTGTATATAATGGTGTGCAGATTATTGACTCTTGTGGTGAATTCTCCAATGTGCCTCTTCTTGGCACATTTGGAGGGATTAACTACAACCCTGTTTTGGCACGTCGTCAGCTTGGGTTCCCCTTAAAGGTTAAACCTAATAACATTTTGTTAGAAGGTGTGTTCTTTCAAGAGGGTAAAGATCCCCAAAACATGAAGGGCAGGATGGTCTGCGCTTGGCGCAAGATTCATAGGAAGGGAAGGAAAGAGCTTGGTCCGAAGAATTGTATCGCTTTGGAACCCTACACCTCGTGGGTGAGGAGGAGAGCTTCTGAGTACCGTATGCCCTATGACTATCCGAGACCTACACCTATGGTTATGGTTGGGCCTTCAACCCTCCCTAACCAAGGAGTAGAGGAGTTGAGAGACGAAGACCGTTCACGTCCTTGGGTCCGTGAGCGATAGGAGCTACTTCAGCAGCTTAAAGATAAGGATGCATTGATAGAGTTTCTGGAGCACCAGGTTATCGACGAGCCTGATGAAGTGGTGACTTCTCTTCTTCCTCAGTCTTCCAGGTTTTGGAAGAGGAAGTACGATCGACTCACCAAAGAGAAGGCAGATATGGAGGCAGCCTATGAGAGAGAGGTGAAGAGGCTTCGTGCAGCTTATCTTCCGGTCTCGAGAGCTTTGGACGATTGTTTCTAGGGTTCCATAGGATGTTCATTCTCCTTCTCTCTTATTGTATTTGGTTACCAAGACTTTACTTCTTTGGTGTAAATTTTTTCCAGATATTATTGATATGTTTATTCCATATATGTCTAAATTATTAATACTTTTTAGATATTTGCAAATAGAACTCTAAAAGTTCCTCTGATTAAAAAAGAAAATCATATGCACAAGCATTGCATGCATCATGTGCATAAGCAGGTTTTGTTCCAGGGCTTCTTGTTCAGTGGTCTAACTCTGTGTTCTTCATTTATTTTGAAGACAAGCTGACGCACCGGTATTACACCAGAGCCAACTCATCAAAGCTAATGGATCACCTAGAGCAAGAGAACAGAGAACTGAAGGAGGAAGTGGCAAGACTGACTGCCCTGCTGGAGTCATTCTTGGCCGCCCAAAGCTAGTCTTCTCCAACGCCTTCAACTCCTCCCCAGAGGACGGTCATCTCAGAGGTTGCTTCCTCTATCGTGCCTGCTGCCAGTGCTCACTTTGCACCGTCTGCTATGCCAGCCGAGTTTCCCTGGGGGATGCCCGCTAATTTTTTTCCAGAGGGTCTCGCCCTTACTTTTGCTTCTTTTCCTGCATCTAGCCCGGTCCTTGCTGTGCCATTTCCAGTCGTGCATACTTTGCCGAGAGTAGATGACACCATTTATCACTCTGAGCCATCTGAAGGCCCAGACGTGTATGAGAAAATGGACGCCATGAATGATCAATTCCTTGAGCTGCGCAAGGAACTTAAAACTCTCAGAGGAAAGGACCTCTTTGGCAAATCTGTTGCTGAGCTTTGTCTCGTACCCAATGTCAAGATTCCTATCAAATTCAAAGTGCCTGACTTTGAAAAGTACAAAGGAAACACTTGCCCGCTCAGCCATCTTGTGATGTACGCACGCAAGATGTCGACTCAGACTGACAACGATTAACTCATGATCCACTACTTCCAGGACAGCCTGTCCGGTGCCGCATTGAGATGGTACATGGGTCTAGATAGTGTGGACATCCGCTCCTTCAACGACCTTGGCGAAGCTTTCGTCAAGCAGTACAAGTACAACGTTGATATGGGTCTCGATAGGGACCAACTGAGGGCCATATCCCAGAAGGAGAAAGAGACATTTAAGGAGTACGCCTAGAGGTGGTGTGAATTGGCTGCACAGATTGTGCCCCCGCTCGAAGAGAAGGAGATGACGAAGATCTTTCTCAAGACTTTAAGCTCTTTCTATTACGAGCGGATGATTGCTAGCGCTCCTTCTGACTTCACCGAGATGGTGAATATGGGGATGCGTCTAGAAGAAGGAGTCAGGGAAGGGCGCCTGACCAGAGAAGAAGGCTCTTTTGCCAAACGTTATAGGGCGTTTTCCAAGAAGAAAGATGGTGAGGCGTATGTTGTGTCCTCCCATGTTAAATCAAGAAGACCCTCTGTGAAGAGGAAGACTGTGCGTCCCGCTAGTAACCAGCACCAGGTGGCTCATATAGCACCTGTTTTCAAAGAAAATCAACATTATCAGCATCAGAACCAGCAACAGCAACAACATCATCGTCCTCAACAGTAGGCCTACCAGCCTCGAAACAACAATCAAACCAGCACAAGTTATGATAGGAAAAGGGTCACTTTTGATCCTATTCCAATGACCTATGCAGAGCTATATCCTTCATTAATTGAAAGAAGTTGATTACTCCACGTGACCCACCTGCTATACCAACCAACCCTCAGTGGTGGTATAAGCCCGAGCTTCACTGTGTTTATCATTCCGGTGCTCCTGGACATGATGTGGAGAACTGTTACCCTCTAAAGACCAAGGTTCAAGACCTTGTTAGAAGTGGTATTCTGTTTTTCGAGGACGTAGGTCCTAATGTGAAGAAGAACCCATTGCCCGAGCATGGGAAATCTGCTGTTAATATGGTTCAGGGTTGTCCTGGAAAATACAAGGTCAGATATGTCAGCCATATCAGACAATCATTGGTTGAGATGCATAGATTGTTATGTCGATACAGTCATTATGAGCATGACCACGACAGTTGCCGTGTATGCACTGTCAATGAGAGAGGATGTCGACAAGTCAGAAAAGACATCCAAGAAATGCTGGATCAGGGTGTGATAAAGATACTTCAGAATCGTGATGAGGATGAAGTTAATGTGATATCCCCTGTGTTTAGGATACCTGATCCTGTTGTCGTCCGATATGATGGCAGCAAGCAGAAGGCCTCTCCTACTTTCATAATTAAGCTAGCTGGCCCTGTTCCATACTCTTCCGACAAGGCTGTTCCCTATCGATATAATGCAGTTGCATTAGAAGATGGGAAGGAGGTGCCTCTACCCTCCACTTTTGTTGTGAATATTGCTGATGTCAGTGGTTTGACCCGCAGTGGTCGTGTTTTCTCGGCGCTGCCGAAACCCCAGGCTGACACCAAAAGAGCTGATGTTACTGAAAGTGCTACCCGTCATGTGGGAAATTCTTCTTCTTCTCCAAATCTGGCACTTGCTACTGACAGACCTGCCACTGTTGTTAGAGCTCCTGTCCCTGCTGGCTAGAATGGCATGATTAGAGAGGACTGTGATGAGATGCTGAGGCTCATCAAGAGGAGTGAGTATAATGTTGTAGATCAGCTGCTACAAACGCCTTCAAAGATATTAGTGATGTTTTTATTGATGAACTCTGAGCCACACCGTGAAGCTTTGTAGAAGGTGTTGGACGTGGCGTACGTAGATCATGATGTCACCATAGAACAGTTTGATATCATTGTTGGAAACATTACTACTTGTAACAACCTGAGCTTCTGTGATACTGATATCCCCGAGGAGGGAAGAGACCATAATTTGGCACTTCACATCTCTATGAATTGCAAGGATGATGCCCTGTCTAATTTGTTGGTAGACACAGGATCATCGCTGAATGTGTTGCCAAAATCCACTCTGGCCAAACTTTCATACCAGGGGCCTCCCATGAGGCAGAGTGAAGTGGTCGTCAAAGCTTTTGATGGATCGCGCAAGACTGTGATTGGCGAGGTTGAGCTCCCAGTCAAGATAGGACCTAGTGAGTTCCAAATCACTTTTCAGGTCATGGATATCCACCCATCATATAGCTGTTTGTTGGGCAGACCATGGATTCACGAGGCAGGCGCCGTGACATCCACCCTACACCAAAAGTTGAAGTTCGTTAAGAACAAGAAGTTGGTGGTGGTAGGGGGAGAAGGCTCTCTTGGTTAGCCATCTGTCTTCCTTTTCTGATATTGATGCTGAGGATGAGGTTGGAACGCAGTTCCAAGCCTTGTCTATTGCTGAACCTTCTAAGAAAGGAACTTCTTCATTTACGTCCTACAATGATGCGAAGTTGGCCATTGAGTATGATGCAACTACTGGTTTAGGACAAATGATTAAGCTGGAAGACAATAAATCTCGGGATGGGATAGGGTATTCTTCAGGCACTTTCAACAAGCATGGGCTATTTTAAAGTGGTGGTTTCATCCACACGGTTGAAGACCAAGAAGCTGCTGCTGTTGTGGAAGATGATGCAGAGGAAGATTCTGGCAACTTTGATCAAGTTCAGTTTGAACTCCATAAATTTCCATCTCATATTTCTCTTCATATAGTGATCTTGAGTGGAAACCAATGGCACAGGGGTGATGTACATCACCCCAACTTTCCAATGATATAAGGATCGTGCATTTTAAGGAGGTTTTGAAAACCTGCAAATTCTGGCCAGACGGTGAGTCTCGCCAGAGAAGATGATGGTTTCCACCACCGTCCCCATGTGGACGAGTCCATGGTCGTTTCCAATATTCTGGCCGGACGGTGAGTCTCTTTTTTGGTTATTTTTAATTCATTTAAAATAGTTTCCAATATTCAAAAATGCCAAAAATATTTTCTTAACATCTTTGAATGATGATGAATCTATGAAAAATATTCTCATCAATTTCTTAATTGATTTGAGATTTATTTGAGATTTTAGTTCAATTATGTTATATTTTCTTCATTTTTAATTGTTTAAAATTAGTTTCTGGTTTCTAAAAATGATGATTTTTTTTGTCAAACCTTGTTTGACCTTGTTGAACTTAGGATGATCCATTTGGACTTTTCCAAGTTGATTTGAAATGGATTTGAAGTTTGACCTTTATTTGTTTATTTTAGTTCAAGTATTATTTTAATTCCAAAAAATACCAAAAATATTTTATTTGCTTCTTGACTTCTAAGCTTCATCTCACTTCTATTTACCATTGATTGACTTTGATTCCATTCATGTTTGATCAATGTGTGTTGCTTATGTTATTTGATTCCATTTATGTACATTCCATTTCTTCTTTTTCTTCTTCTTTTTTCTTTTTGATCGATGAGTTAAAGATTGGTGGTTAGCCTTGACATATGAGAGGCTTAACCTTCCTTGATTCAAATCAAATTCATCTTGATCAAAGATCAAGAGAATTGCTTTTCATTAAAGATAGGTTGCTTCTTGGTCATGCAAAAAACCTAAATCCATACAAGATCTTCCTTCTTTTCTTTTGGCATGGCAAGTTGTAGGAGCTTGACTTACTAGTCATGGTCTCTAACTTGTGTCTGTTTCCTATAGTTGTATTGACCGGCCTCAGATAGGTGTGACTACTACATTAGTCCATTTACAATTGCTTAACATAGCGCTAAATTGCCTTATGGCACACTAACACTAACTACTAATCACTAACTTTTAATTCAAGCATTTAATTCTTGCAATTTACATTAATGTAATTTAATTTCTTGTACATAAATTTATTTGCCTTTGCCCTTGCTCACTTGAGCTCATGTTTATGTTAATGCAATTTGCCTTTTGCTCACTTGAGCACATTATTGTGTATATACTATTGTGTTTGTTTTGTTTTGATTGTGTGATCCCAATGCAAATGGAGAAAGGACTTAGATTTTAGGACCTTACCTATGCTAATGGAGTTTGAAGAGCAACTAGGCCTCATGCCTTTAGAATGCTTTAAAATTGTCAAAGAGCAACTAGGCATCATGCCTTCAGAATGCTTAATCTTGAAAGAGACATTGAAAGGACCTAATTCTAAACTCACTCTTGTCCATTCTTTCTATTGCATTGTGGAACTTTTTGATTTGTGTGTTCTTGTGTGCTAGGGATCCTAAACTTGAGCCAATTAGAAGAACCATTGTCATGGACATCCAAGATAAGAGATACAAAAGCCAATTGGAAGATTCCTAGGACCTTGATTGATTGTTTGCTTGAGTACTTGAGTTATTTGCTTATTGCTTTCTAAGTCCAAAGGAATGGAGCAACTTGGATCATCTTTATAATATCAAGAAGGGAACTCCAATGTGGTTTTATCTCTCCTCCTTCATCTTTGCATGTTTAGGACCTAACCATTCTCTTATTCTCTCCACTCTAACCCAAGCCAAACTTTTGTGAAAACATTAACCTTGTTTTCAAAATTAGAAACCTAGGCACTATGCCTTTGATTTTTTCAAACTCTTTTCATAACACTTATTTTGAATTAAATCTTAAGTCAACTTTGGCCTTAATTTGTGAATACTTTTCATTGGTAAATACAACTCATTCAATTGTTTTTGTGGTTTCAATGACCACTTATTGCCAAAGCTTTTCATAAACATTAGCTATTAGGTTTGAGTTATCTTAGAGGTTGATATAATACTCACCTGTATCCTTAGTGATGGACTATAAGTCTTCCATGCTTATTATAGTGTTAACCCCTCACTCTTATTATAGGGTTAACCCCTCACTAGCATGTTGAAGCTCTTCTCACATGGTGGATTTGTGATTTTAGGTTGAGTTTTCTCCCTTTGATAACAAAAGACCTTAAGGCTTTTGACCAATCAATTCACCAACTTCTTTTGAGATTTTTACCCCGAACTACGAGGTTTTGATCCTACCTTTTTTAAGATGGTATGTAGGCAATGTGTTCATCCATTCAAACACAAAATTGTAAATAACTTGTTTATTCTTTTCTCATCTTCCCAATCATGTTTGCACAAATATTTTTCATAAATACCAACCTACTTTACAACATTTGTAAAAAGGGTTCCCTTGGAGTACTAAGGATGTTTTGGGTGCTTAAAACCTTCCCATTGCATAACCAACCCCCTTACCCAGATCTCTGACATTTTTATTAGTTTTTGATTTGATAAAACTTCTCGGTTTTTGTTTGCTTTCTAACTTTTCCTTTGGATAAATAGAAGTGCGGCGGCGACTCGAATTGTATGATTTACTTTTGATTTAGTCAATAAATCTAAAGGTAACGAATACCCCGCTACACCTGCGCCCAAAACTGAGAAGCAAGTCCGAGGTTTTCTTGGCCGCTTAAATTACATTTCGAGATTTATATCCCACATGACTGCCACATGTGCGCCTATATTCAAGCTCCTCCGGAAAGATCAACGTCATGATTTGACCGAGGATTGCGAAAAAGCCTTTGACAGTGTCAAAGGGTATCTGTCTGAGCCTCCGATTTTGTCCCCGCCTGTTGAAGGGAGACCATTGACTATGTACTTAACCGTGCTTGATGATTCCATGGGATGTGTCATTGGTCAGCAAGATGAATTAGCAAAGAAAGAGTATGCGATATACTACTTGAGTAAGAAGTTTACTGATAGTGAGTCTCGGTACTCAATGCTTGAGAAGACATGCTGTGCTTTGGCTTGGGCTGCTAAGCGTTTGCGCCAATATATGTTGAATTAAAAGACTTGGTTGATATCCAAAATGGATCCAATCAAGTATATTTTTGAGAACCCTTCTTTAACTAGGAGGATTGCCCGTTGGCAGATGTTGTTGTCTGAGTATGATATTGAGTATCGAGCTTAGAAAGCTATTAAAGGTAGTATCTTGGCTGACCATTTGACGCATCAACCAATTGAAGATTATCAGTCTGTGCAATTTGACTTCCCTGATGAGGAGATTCTGTATTTAAAGATGAAAGACTGTGATGAGCCTACGCTCGTTGAAGGACCAGAGCCTGGTTCCTGATGGGGTATGGTGTTCGATGGCACTTTCACTCAGTATGGAAATGGTATTGGGGCAGTTATTATTACTCCTCAAGGCACACATTTTCCTTTTACAACAAGGCTAACTTTCAAATGCACAAATAATATGGCGGAGTATGAGGCTTGTATTATGGGTTTGGAGGAATGTATTGATCTTAGGATCAAACATCTTGATGTTTATGGTGATTCGGCCTTTGTTATTAATCAGATTAAGGGTGAATGGGAGACGAATCATCATGGCCTCATCCCATATAGAGATTATGCGAGGAGGATTTCAACTTTCTTTACTAAGGTTGATTTCCATCATATTCCTCGAGATGAGAATCGGATGGCGGATGTTCTTGCTACGCTTGCTTCAATGATTGTAGTGAAGTATTGGAATGAAGTCCCCAATATTACTGTGATGCGCTTGGATAGACCAGCTCATGTGTTTGCAGTTGAAGAAGTGAAAGATGATAAGCCATGGTATTATGATATCAAGTGTTTTCTTCAGAATCAGACTTACCCGCCTGGGGCATCTGTTAAAGATAAGAAAACTTTGAGGAGGTTATCTGGCAGTTTCTACCTTAATGGTGATGTGCTTTACAAGCGGAATTGACATGGTTCTGCTCAGATGCATGGATAGACACGAAGCAGACCTGTTAATGACTGAAGTCCATGAGGGTTCATTTGGTACTCATTCCAATGGACATGCCATGACGAAAAAGATGTTGAGATCAGGCTATTATTGGCTGACAATGGAGTCCGATTGCTGCAAATATGTGAAGAAATGCCACAAGTGTCAGATTTATGCGGATAAGATTCATATTCCCCCGACACTTCTGAATGTTATTTCCTCACCATGGCCTTTATCCATGTGGGGAGTTGACATGATTGGCATGATTGAACCAAAGGTGTCAAACGGTCACCATTTTATTCTCGTAGCTATTGATTACTTCACCAAGTGGGTTAAAGCTGCATCATATGCAAATGTGACCAGGCAGGTGGTCGTGAAGTTTATCAAGAACCAACTTATATGCCGATATGGTGTACCATACAAGATCATTACTGATAATGGATCTAACTTGAACAATAAGAAGTTGCAAACAAGAACATCAAGAAGTTCATTCAGAAGTTGGTTGTTACGTACAAAGACTGGCATGAGATGCTGCCATTTGCTTTGCATGGCTATCGTACATCTGTCCGTACTTCAACATGGGCAACCCCTTTCTCTCTTGTACATGGCATGGAGGATGTACTCCCCGTGAAGGTTGAGATCCCATCAATGAGAGTCTTGATGGAAGCCAAGTGGACTGAGGCTGAATGGGTTCAGAGTCGTTATGACCAACTGAATTTGATTGAAGAGAAGAGATTAACTGCCATCTGTCATGGTCAGTTGTATCAGCTGAGCATGAAGAAAGCCTTTGACAAGAAGGTCAAGCCTCGTATGTTCCGAGAAGGTGACCTCGTGCTCAAAAAAGGCTTGCCTTTCATGCCCGATTCCAGGGGCAAGTGGACTCCAAACTCTGAAGGTCCATACGTTGTTAAGAGAGCCTTTTCAGGCGGTGCTTTGTTGCTTACAACTATGGATGGGGAGGATTTCACTCGCTAAGTTGAAAACCCGAAAGGGCGGCTTAGGCAAAAATGAGCGTCTCGGTGGATTGAAAACCCGAAAGGGCGGTCCAGGAAAAAGTTAGAGACATAAAAAGAAATGAATATACATATCCCGCTAGATTGAGTACCTCACCCTGGGGCAAACTAGGCAAAAATTAGGGATATGGCAAGTAACTGCATCCTGACAAGACTTTGTTCTACAACTATCATTTGTTAGGGATTCTCGCTCAATCGTCGTCAACCAAAGCGTCAAATACAATGAATTCAGAGTTGGTGGAGAAACGGTCATTATGTTCAATGTAGCCCTTTTTCGATGTATATCACCAATTTCAAATTTGTAAAGATCCATGGAGTCTCGCCATTTACGGACTACCATCCCATTAAATAAATTTGAGTCTTTATCCAATTCTTGGCACTCTTACTTGTTTCTATTTAACAAATGCTTGCATGTTTTAATTAATGAGTATCAGTTTTTTTAAGCAAATAAAGTTTTTATTAACTGTTTTAAACAAAATGAACATTCACAAAGACTAAAAGGATAAATGGAATGTCCTCAGTGCTTTCTCGAGGATAGTACGATTTCCAAAAGGTAAGACATTTGTTCATATTCTGGCATGTTTATATCCTCTTCATCAACTTTCAGTTGTCTCCTCAGTAAGAAGTTGTCTAGAGCAATTGGTGAAGGGATTGTTTCCCTTTTCATCCCCAGCATGTCACGTGTTGACGAAGGATTCATTTCCGATTCCCTCATCCAAGGAAGTTCCTTTGAGAATGCTTCCAATTTACCCCCAGTGGAGCAGATTGTTCTTTCTCCCCTTAGCAGAGATGTCTCTCCAGCAGTTAGAAGGGAGTGTTTTGATTGATGGGTATTTGTTTGGCGTTTGTTCCCCACGGAATTTCACATCATTCCTTGATAAGTTCCCCAGTAGAGTTTCTTCTACGACGAATCTTATTGATATTCAGCCACCTGCTCCCGAGAACTAATGGGAAGTCCCTGGCTGTTAGCAACTATGACTTTTCCTGTCCCCAGCTGTGATCGGTGTCTTCCAGTGTTTGGTCGCCCCCGCCAGAGCTGAGTTCTATTATAGGCTTTGCCCTTCTTGATGAGATGTTATGCCGGATGTCCGTTAGTGATTCGTGAACCTGTTTGTGTTAGATATGTCTGGCTGTCAGCATTAATCATATATAAATCATGCATATACATGCATAATCATAGCGTTCAGATATTCATAATTTGCATTCTTTGCCATATATCGTTTCTTGTTATCCCCTGCTATTGGTGAAATGTTCTTCCACAAGCAGATGTTTGTGTCTGATCTCTCCATATAGAGTCAGCCCAATAGGTAGAAAGTGTCTATCTTTCCGTTTATTCCCCACTGAGTTATGTCCTCGTGGATGATTATGGTTTCAGTTTCCTCCCCAAGTGTGTATCGAGATGGAATTACTCCCCAGAGTTATTTCCTCTGGGTTGAGTCTTGTTTGATTGTGTCTTTCTAGTTTGTTCCTGGATTGACTTTTCCTTTCTTGTTATTCCCTGCATTTCCCTGTGGTTTAGTTGTCCAATTTCACAGTAATCAGTAATTATCCATCTTTTCCCCAACGTAATCTTGTGTCCTTCTACCCAGTAACCGGTAGTTGTAAGTCCTATTTCTGTGGTTTTCTACCCAGTAACTGGTAGATGTAATCCCCTATTTTGTTGGTTATCTTTACCCAGTAATCGGTATTGATATTCCTTCATTTATTAGTATACCACCCAGTAACCGGTGATATATCTCTCGGGTAATTGCTTTTGTTAGGCAATTTATCCCTTGCGGGTCATATTTCATTTACCCTTGTTTGGTAATGATTGTTTCTCCTTCTGATTGGTCATCATTTTATACCCAGTAACCGGTATCCCGATGTCCTTTATTTTCGGTCGATTTATCTTTTATTAACCCAGTAACCGGTTATGGATAATCTTCCATGCGAGTATGTTATCTACGTTATAACGGTAATAGATGATATATCTCATGCGCTCTCCAGTCGAAGTGTTTTTCTTCCCCAGTTGAGTAAGATTCATATTTCCTTGTGGAATCGAATGCCCATCCTATAAGTCGAGTCTGCTTTTTCATCCCTTCTTTCGGATGATGAGTGTCTTGGATATGTTCCCAATTCACGCCTGGTTGGTCACCTATTATATGCCCAATAACCGGTATCCTTGGTCTTCCTTCCCTCTGCTCCCTATTATGACTTTTTGTCCCTTGTGGAGTCAGATTTTCCTGAGGTGAGATATGCCTTTCGTGTCCTCCTCAGATGTTTCGGATGATTGATATCTCTCACATTTATACCGGTCTTAGATATTCTTTCTCCTTGAGCGTGTTATTCCGTCACCCAGTAACCGGTGCTTTTACAACATATCTCCCTTTGAGTTTATTACCCAATAACCGGTAATATCTCGTTGTCTATTCTCAACTGAGTCCTTTATGGACATCTCCGTCGGAGTCCGAATTTTTATCCGATGTGTCCTTTATGGGTAATTTTATTGTATTGGCATATTCCCTAATATGTGCATATTTGCATCGGCTCGAGTCTTTCCATCGATTTATTTTTCATGGAATCCCTTTGTGTCTCCCAGCAAGTTTTCCAATCTTGACCTGCTCACGCATTTTTACCTTATTTCCCCCCAGAGTCTGTTTACAGATGTCAAAAAGGATGTCTGATATGGTGCACAGGTGATGTTGAAGTAGATGTCAGAATGACATTCTGGCTGGTACAGGTGCTGGAGTTACAGTAGCTATCATGTTCATGGAGACTGTTTGTTGTGCGCACAAATTTAAGGGGAGAAGGAGTACCCTTGTGCGTTTGTGTGTCTTACTAGTTGCATCCATAACTAGTAATTCTGTTTATGTTGCACAGATTTAGGGGGAGGAGAAGTACCCTTGTGCATGTATGTATTACTAGTAGCTATAGCTAGTAATTGTTTTGCTTCTGCTGCTGTTTAAACTACTGTTAAGATGTTTAACTGCTGATAGTTTACCTTGTGAACAAAAAGGACAGATATATGTTTTAGCCAAAATTTGCCAAAGGGGGAGTTTGTTGATTCTAAGTGTTGGCAGCAATTTTGGTAAAATAAAGAGTGTTCACAAGATGTTATGTGTGATGTCTTAACATAAGATATCCTATGTACCTGTTGGAGTTCAAGAACATGTTCATGCAGAATTGTTTCAGAATGCCACATACAATGCCATGGCTTCTGATATTGGATATACCTGCTGGAGCTTAAATGAAAGACATGTTCATGCAGGATTGTTTCAGATGACATACACAAGTTCATGGCATCTGATATGGTTGTACCTGCTGGAAGTTATAAAAAGAATTATTGGATTATGCAGGATTTTTCCAGGATGTCAGACCCGATGTCATGACATCCTGTACACAGAACATTCAGTATGAATGTATGGTGTTTTGTGATTGCACAATTAAAGGCAATCTTTGTATGATTGAAGATATGATTAGCTGGCGCATTCAATCATTGATTACAACCAGGTTTACTTATTTTTCCAAGGAGATCTAAACAACTGTTATAAAAAGATTTGATTGGAAAATAGTTTTAGGGTTTTCAAGAGGTCCAAGCCCAGCTGGATGCTTCTATAAAAACGGACTTAGAAAACCTGTTTGAACACACAACCAAGACTGAGTGAAATATAGAGAGAGAGTTAGGGTTTGTGTCTGTTTAGTCGTGAGACTTATAGGTCATTCAATTCATCCATTGATGATTGAATTGGACTGATTTGTGGTTGTAATTTGTCACTCTAAAGCTGTTAAGCAAGAGTGTGTGTCTTCTTGATCAAAGCTGTTAAGCAAGATCAAGAGTGTGTCTTCTTGATTGAAACTATGAAGTAAAATCAAGAGTGTGTAATTGAAAAGTATTTTCTTTTCACAAAGGATTGTTGTTTAAAATCACTAGTGTGTGATTGTAGGGAAGTGAGTGGGTTCTCATATCTAAGAGTGCTTAGGTAGAAATTACACGGGTAGAGATTAGGTGAGAAAGACTGTAACTTGTTGAAGTGTACGGAGAATCTTTGAACTAATTCTATTTTAGTGAATTTCCTTCCTGGCTTGGTAGCCCCCAGACGTAGGTGAGTTGCACCGAACTGGGTTAACAATTGCTTGTGTTATTTGCTTTACCATTATGTATATTTATCCATTTTGTGTGAACAAATATTAGTATCGTGACATTACCTTCGACATCTTATATCTGATACCAGAATTTCAATTGGTATCAGAGCAGGCATCTTGCTCTGGTTCTGGGTGAGATCTAGGGACAATACTTTCTGGTACAATGGAGAGAGATGGATGATCTGTTCAGAGGCCACCAATTTTGGATGGTTCTAACTATGACTATTGGAAACCTCAAATGGTAGCCTTTCTGAAACCCCTTGATAACAAGGCTTAGAAAGATGTATTAACAGGTTGGGTGCATCCTATCATTACTAAAGAAGGAGAAGCCACCACTAAGAAGAAGCCTGAAGAACAATGGTCCAAGGAAGAGGATGATCTTGCTCTTGGAAACTCTAAAGCCTTGAATGAAATATTCAATGGGGTAGACAAGAATATTTTCAGGCTGGTAAACAATTGTGAAGTGGCCAAAGATGCTTGGGACATTCTCAAGACCACTCATGAAGGCACCTCTAGGGTAAAGATGTCTAGACTTCAGCTGCTCACCTCCAAGTTTGAAAACTTAAGGATGAAAGAAGATGAAAACATTCATGAATTTCACATGAGTATCCTTGAAATTGCTAATGCTTCAAGAGCTTTGGGGGAGAAGATGACAGATGAAAAACTGGTAAGAAAAATACTCAGGTCACTCCCTAAGAGATTTGCAACGAAGGTGACTTCCATAGAAGAGTCTCAAGACATTTCCAACATGAGGGTAGATGAGCTAATTGGTTCCCTCCAAACCTTTGAGATGGGATTGAATGATGGAATTGAAAAGAAAACCAAAAGCATTGCCTTCATATCAAACACAGAAGAGGAAAACAGTCAAGATGTGGATGAAGAGTGGGCCAATGAAGTTGCAATGTTGGGGAGACAGTTCAACAGATTGTTAAAAAAAATGGATGGAAGATCCAAGGAAAATGACAAGAACATCTCACCTGACATCAGCAATGGAAGAAGAGTAAGGTCAGATGAGAAGCCCAAAGAAGGAAAAGAAGTAAAGTGTTATGAATTGGATGGGTATAGACACATTAGAACTGAATATGGAACCTACCTCAAGAAGAAGAAGATGAGTTTTGCTGCCACTTGGTCAGATGAGAGTGATACAGAAGAGGCTACAAATCTGGTGTTGCATTAACAGGAAAATGGGGTTCTGATGAAGTCTCAAGTGATGAAGAAGTGACTTTTGAAGCACTGGCCTCCACCTACAGAAAGTTGTGTCATAAAAGTGTAGAGCTATGTAAACAGGTTGAAAGCCAGAAGAAGGGGATAACTCAACTTGAGAATGAGAAGGGAAAACAATTGGAAACCATCTCCAAATTGAAACTTCCTTTCTCATCTCACTCCCTCGTATGTAAAACGAGTTTCTTTATGTAATGTAATGTTATGAAGAAAGCAAAGAAGTCAGTGCCAAAGGAGGACAACCTTGAAGATCTTGCTTGGAGAAGCTAAGATCGTTGTTAGGTTAGCTTAGGTTCTCTCATTGGCTTGGGAGAACAATTGCGCTAGGGGCCATAACTGTTTCATTATGTATGTATGTATGTATGTTGATGCATGTGAATGTATGTTGATGCATGTGAGAGACGGTTTATATGATAAACAAGCCGGTGAGATCAGAAAAATTGCAATTCCCTTAAATTAAATATTAAGTTTATGCTTTCCAAGTTTTAACACTCATCAAGACTAGTAATGGATAATGTAGGTTTCGCCTACGCGAGGTGCATGTTCTATATTAGTAAGGTGCGATGGGATAATTGTAATATCCAACTGTTAAAACAATGGGTCAAACTTAACTAAACAAATTATAATAAGATTATAAATGTTTAGAAGCAAGAGTTGGGAATGATCCATATGATGGATTGTAATAAGGAGTTATTCACCCAACTGAAATTTTCGAGAGTTGTATGAGATACAATTGGAAGGAGTTCCTACCTAAATAACCTAGTTTTGTGTAATCCGCCTACGCGGACTTAGAACGAAGTGAAATATGGATCTCGACCCACTAGAAAATCTTCCAACAGGTTTTTCCGAATCAAGTGATGAGGCTCATTTGTTTTGAGTAAAATAGTGGGAGCATGTTTAATTAAAGGCCTAATTAAATATGTCAATGATACTTATATTTTCATTAACCCTTTTGTAGATTACCATGACAGCAAACACCTCTAACAACATCCTGCAATCAATCCTTGATAAGGAAAAATTGTCTGGGACAAATTTTCTGGATTGGCACCGAAACCTAAGGATTGTCCTCAAACATGATAAAAAGTTGTATGTCTTGGAGACACTTGTTCCTGAAGAGGAACCTCCTAGTTCTGCACCTAAGGCAGAAAGAGATGCTTATAAGAACCATGTCGATGATGCCAATGAAACTGCTTGTCTCATGCTAGCTACCATGAACTCAGAATTGCAAAAGCAACATGAGAACATGTCAGCGTTCGATATGATCGAACACCTGAAGTTTCTCTATCAAGAGCAAGCAAGGCATGAGAGGTTTGAAGTTTCAAAAGCCCTTTTTCAAAGCAAGTTAGCTGAGGGAGCCTTTGTAGACCCCCATGTACTCAAGATGATTGGGTATGTGGAAAACCTTGAGAGATTGGGTTTTCCCCTCGAAAAGGAACTTGCGACTGATTTGATCTTGCAATCGTTGCCAGATGGGTTCAGTCAATTTTTCCTAAATTTCAATATGAATGATATGGACAAATCGCTTCCTGAACTGCTCTCCATGTTAAGAACTGCCGAGCAGAATTTGAAGTCAAAAGGGAAGTCCATTCTGATGATCGGAAATGGAAAGAGACAGAACAAAAGGCCCACTAAGCAAGGTGATAAAGGGAAAGGCAAGGAAGTTGCCAAACCCAAACCCACCGTTGCTGCTTTAAAGCCTAGTGGGGGCATAGCAAAAGAAGGCACTTGCTTCCATTGCGGTAAGACCTGACACTGGAAGAGAAACTGACCAAAGTATCTGGAAGATAAGAAGAATGGAGTAGAGACTTCAACTTCAGGTATTTTTGTTATTGAAATTAATTTATCTACTTCTGCATCATGGGTATTAGATACTGGATGCGGTTCTCACATTTGTACAAATGTGCAGGGACTAAAAAGGAGTAGAGATTTGGCAAAAGGTGAAGTCGACCTACGAGTTGGCTATGGAGCAAAGGTTGCTACTTTAGCCGTAGAAACTTATATATTGACTCTACTTAGTGGTTTAATAATTCAGTTAGAGAACTGTTATTATGTACCTGCAATTAGCAGGATTATTATTTATGTTTCTTGTTTGGACAAGTTTGGTTTTTCATTCATAATAAAGAACAATTGTTGCTCAATTTATTTGAATGATATATTCTATGCTGCTGCACAAATGAACAATGGACTATATGTCCTTGATCTTAAAATTCCAATTTATAACATTAATACTAAAAGGATGAAACCTAATGAGTTAAATCCAACTTACCTTTGGCATTGTCGATTAGGCCACATAAATGAGAAACGCATTTCCAAACTCCATAAAGATGGACTGTTGGACTCTTTTGATTATAAATCATAAGAGACATGCAGATCTTGTTTAATTGGAAAGATGACAAAGTCTCCATTCACAGCAAAAGGTGAAAGAGATAATGATCTTTTGGCCCTCATACATGCTGATGTATGTGGACCACTGAACATGCCAGCCAGAGGAGGTTTTCAGTACTTCATTACATTTACTGATGATTTCAGTAGATATGGTTATGTGTATGAAACACAAATCATAGTCCTTTGAAGAGTTCAAGGAATTCAAGAATGAAGTACAAAACCCACTAGGTAAGAATATTAAAACTCTTCGATCAGATCGAGGTGGTGAGTATTTAAGCCTAGAGTTTGATGACCATCTGAAAGAGTGTGGGATCCTATCCTAATTCACTCCTCCTGGAACACCCCAATGGAATGGTGTATCTGAGAGAAGAAACCGAACCCTGTTGGACATGGTCCGATCCATGATGAGTCACGCCGATCTTCCAAACTCCTTTTGAGGACATGCACTATTGACATCAGCTTACACACTTAATCGTGTTCCATCCAAAAAGGTTGAAAAGACACCATATGAGATATGGAGTGGTAAGAAACCACATATGTCTTACATGAAGATTTGGGGTTGCGAAGTTTATGTGAAACGACAAATTTCAACTAAGCTTGAGCCCAAATCTGACAAATGCTTATTTGTGAGGTATCGTAAAGAAACAAGAGGGTATCACTTCTACAATCCTTCTGAGGGCAAAGTGTTTGTCGCTCGAACTGGAGTTTTCCTAGAAAAGGATTTTATTTCCAAAGGAATCAGTGGGAGGAAAGTAGAGCTTGAAGAAATTCAAGAATCACAAGGCATTGATACACCTATGGATGAATAAGAGCAGGAAACACAAATAGTTGTGTAAGAGCAACCTGCTCAAGTAGAACAAGACCAGCGTAGGTCAGGCAGGATACGTCACCTACCTGAGATATATGGATATCTGATCAAGGTGATGTATTACTCATGGATTCATCAAAAACGAAGATGAGCCTTATGTCTACAAGAAGGTTAGTGGGAGCATGATCGTGTTCCTGGTATTATATACAGATGACATATTACTCATTGGAAACGATATCCCTACCCTGCAACAAGTAAAGTCTTGGTTAGGGAAATGCTTTTCTATGAAGGACCTAGGTGAAGCAGCCTATAAATTAGGAATCAGGATCTATAGAGATAGATCACAAAACTGCTTGGCCTAAGTCAGAGTACATACATAGACAAAGTGCTGAGACACTTTAATATGCATGATTCCAATGGTTATGTGTTTTTTCCTAAATGGTGGCAATGTGAGCTTGACAAGTTCAAAGCAAGATACAGTTGCTGATTCTACAACCGAGCCCGAGTATATTGTTGCCTTAAGTGCAGCAAAGGAAGCTGTTTGGATCAATAAGTTCATTAGTGAACTTGGCATAGTCCCTAGCATTGTGGATCCCATTGGTCTCTACTATGATAACAATGGTGCTACCGCACAAGCTAAGGAGCCTAGATCTCACCAACGATCCAAACACATACTTAGGCGTTATCATCTCGTTCGAGAGATAATGGATAGAGGAGATATGAAAATATGTAGAGTACCTACACTTGACAATATTGATGACCCACTAACAAAGCCTCTTGCGCAGCAAAAGCATGATGGCCATACTAGATCAATGGGCATAAGGGGTATGCCTGATTGGCTCTAGTGCTAGTGGGAGATTGTTGGTGTAAGCCCTAGAGGGCAATACTTTTGGTACTTATATCGAATTATTTATTAATAAATAATAAAAGGTTTTTTCTTTATTATGGTTGATTAATAAAGTCCCTGGAATAGATAGTCCATTTAATGTATTAAATGTGACTTAATCATGAGAACAAATTAAACAAAAGGACACTATTCTTAAAGTATCCGTAGTCGAGCTTTATTGTGAAGTGGGATAACATTAAAGCATTAAGGCTATTATGTTTGTAGACTGATGATCACATCTCATGGATCATGGATAAAGAGTTATCAAGTCTTAAACATAGGTATGAATATTAGGAATAATATTTATACCGGATTGACCCGCTATGAGAATACTATATAGAAAGTTATGCAAAGTGTCATAAGTTATTCTCATGGTGATAATAGTGTATACCACTCTTCGACCTGAAACCACTATGGATCCTAGATGTAGAGTCGAGTGCTTTATTGCTTATCCAACATTGTCCGTAACTGGATAACCATAAAGACAGTTGATGGGTACTCCACAAAGCATGCTGAGGGACATGAGTGTCCTAGATGGAATTTTCCCATCCTGCGTAACAGGATAAATGTCTTTGGGCCCAATATTGAACTGGACAAGGGTGACACGGTCTATACCTTGTGTTCAATATAGACATAAGGGCAAAGGGGTAATTATACACATAATTATTATCAAAGGAGGTTTTGTCAGATGACATGATATTTTTCGTGTCTTGGGTAGCAGTGATGTGTTGCTAGATACCGCTCACTGTTTATTATGTTAAATGCGTGATTTAATATAATTGCCAACGTCGCGAAAACCTACAGGGTCACACACAAAGGACGGATTGATGAGAAATAGAGTAACTAAGGAACACCATAAGGTACGGTGCACTTAAGTGGGAGACGAAATATGGTAAGGTACCAAATACTTAAGTGATTTTGGCATATTATGAGATATGGGCCAAAATACACTTAAGTGGGCTTTTTAGCTTGAAGCCCACACAAGTGGTTCTATAAATAGAACCCCTTGGGTAGAAGCATTGTCACTCCACAGAGACTCAACTCAAGTGAAGAGTTGGAATTTCGTTTCCCTCTCTCTCTCACTCAAAGCCTTCATTCGTACCAGCTAGCACTGAGATTGAAGGAATCCGTTCGTGTGGACTGAGTAGAGACGTTGTCATCGTTCAACGTTCATGATCGCCCCGTGGATCTGCACCAAAGGTTTGAATCGCCACAAGAGGTAACGATTCTATCACTGATCATTCCCATTCGTAAGGATCATTAAAGGAGAAATTTTTAAATTCCGCTACGCCTTGGATGGCAATTCTCCTTCGGAAGGAACCGCGGAAGTTAAAAGATCAAGATTAAACACCTTAATTCAAGAATACGAGTTATCCTGAATGCATCCCGGAGAATCAATTATCAACTTGTAGATAAGATTTATGCATTTGAAAAATCACTTGAAAACACCTGGTAAGACTTTAACTAATGATGAACTTAATATTAAAGTAATAAGATCTTTTACTAGGGAATGGCAACCGAAAGTGATAGAGATATCTGAAAAGAAAAATCTATCAACGATGACGTCCAACATTGTTTGGGAAACTCCAATAATATGAGACGAAACTTGGTATACTTGAAAAGCATTACAATCTAGACAAGAAATCCAAAATTATTGCCTTAAAAGCTTATTCCAAAGAAGTTGAAAAAGAAGACAATCCGGAGGAAGAAGAGAACTTCATGCTTCTTGTAAAAAGGTTAGGTAAATATTTTGGTACTAATGAAAATTCTAACTTTGAAAGAAAGAGGAAATATTTTAACAAGAAGGAAGCATCTATGTCTACTCAAAACATCACTTTCTATGAATCTGGAAAGCAAGGACATATAAAGAGGGATTTCCCAAAACTCTCAAAGAAAAGTAGTTTCAACAAAAGAAAGGATTCAAAATCTAAAAGAGCCTACATTGCATGGGAAGATAATGAATTGAGTTCATCTTCTGATTCCGAAAGTGAAGAATATGTTAATCTTGCATTGATGGCTTCACACTATTCCGATGATGAAGAAGAAGAGGTTAATAATGAAACATCTTCTCATAATTATACTCAATGTGGTATTGATGAAATTCTAAATGAATGTAAGATTTTGTATAAAACGATGTCAACTCAAAAGAAATAAATCTTATCTCTTGAAGAAAAGATTGAGACCATGGAAAAACAAAACTTTCTTGAAAAGGAAAAACAAAATCTTACATGCAAAAATTGTGATTCACTTACTTTCCAAATTGTTCAATTGAAAAGAGTTCTTGAAAGATATGAAAAATGACAAGTTGGATTGGAAAATATTCTTAGCCAACAAAGGTATTCAAATGATAAAAGTGGTCTTTTTATTATAAGTTTAACAAACCAATTACTAATAAAATTATCTTTGTTAAGGAAAGTGACCAATCCAACAAAAAAAAAAGTGAATAAAGCACAAAAACTTCATCAACATCTTAAGAAGAGATTTCCTAAAAAGAAATCATATGTTCCTAGGTAAAGAAGTAATTTTGTGCCTACATGCTTTTATTGTGGTATGAGTGGCCTTACACCTAATGCTTGCTATGTTAGAAACTTTAGTGTGGCAAGTGGGCATTATGTGTGGATTAAGAAATGTACTAATTATGAAGGATCCAAGGCACATTGGGTACCTAAGAAAACTTAAATTCTTTTGTAGGTATGCTTGAAGACCACTTTAAATCTATGGTATCTCGATAGTGGTTGTTCAAAGCATATGACGAGAGATATAAGCCAAATTTCAAATCTAGTGCTTAAAGCGAAGGGATATGTCACCTATGGAGATAACAATAAAGGAAATATTCTTGGAAAAGGAAATGTTGAAGCACCACCTTTCACATCCATTGGAGATGTACTTTATGTTAAAGGACTAAAGTATAATATTATAAGCATAAGCCAACTTTGTGACAAAGGCTTAAATATCAAGTTCACCAAAGATGAATACTTGATTGAAGATGAAGTCACCAATGAGGTAAAAATCAAAGGTAAAAGAATCAATAATATTTTTGTGATAGCTTTAGATGATTTGTCTTTGAAACTAAAATGTCTCATGGTAAACAACAATGATTCATTGCTATGGCATAAAAGGGAAGCCCATTTTCATATGGAACGTTTAAATAAACTAGTCAAACGTGATCTTCTCATTGGTTTACCAAAGTTAAAGTTTGTCAAAGAAAAATTGTGTGATGCTTGTCAAAAGGGAAAAAAACTAAATCAACTTTCAAGTCAAAGAATGTGGTGTCAACAAAAAGACCACTTCAATTGTTGCATATGGACTTATTTGACCCATCAATTACAAGAAGCTTCGTAGGTAATGTATATGCCTTAGTTATTGTTGATGATTTTTATAGATATTCTGCGACACCTTTAAAGCATTTAGAAAGTATGCGAAACAGGTTCAAAATGAAAAGTCATTAAAGATTGTATCTATAAGAAGTGATCATGATGGAGAGTTCCAAAATGAATCTTTTGAAGAATTTTATGAAGAACATGGTATCTCTCATAACTTTTCAACACCAAGGACTCCACAACAAAATGGAGTAGTAGAAAGGAAGAATCGATTTCTAGTGGAACTTGCAAGAGCAATGCTTAGTGACTCAAATCTACCTAAGTACATTTGGGAGGATGCGGTTAGTATGGAATGCTATGTTGGAAATCAAGTCATATTAGAACTATATTGAAAAAGACTCTATATGAACTCTTCAAAGGAAGAAATCCAAACATTGCTCACTTTCACATTTTTGGATGCAAATACTTTATCCTCAACAATGACAAATACTATCTCGGTAAGTTTGACAAGAAATTCAACGAAGGTATATTTGATTGCTATTCCCTCTTTATTAAAGCTTATAGAACTTATAATAAAAGAACTTTAACTATTGAAGAATCTATGCATGTTTCCTTTTATGAAACTAACACCTCTAAGGAGGACATAGTTGTTTGTGATGATGATGATATTATAGACCTACCCTCAACAGATGTTTCTTATGATCAAAGTGTGAGTCAACTGGAACAATAACAAGAAGTTTCACAATAGTACTCTAAACATAGTAATCTTCCTCAAGAATGGAGAACCCATCGTGATCATCCAATTGACAATGTAATTGGTGGCATAAGCAAAGGAGTTTCAACAAGACTAAATCTCAAGGATGCTTGCTTGAACATGACATTTGTCTCTCAAGTAGAACCCTCAAAGATTGACGAAGCCTTAGGAGATGATCAATGGATGATTGATATGCAATAAGAATTAAATCAATTCGAGAGAAATCAAGTTTAGGAACTTTTTTCTAGGCCAAGTGATAAGCACATCATAGGTACCAAATGGGTGTTTAAAAATAAACTTGATGAGAATGGTATAATTGTTTGAAACAAAGAAAGATTGGTGACTTAAGGTTATAATCAAGAAGAAGGAATCGACTTCGAAGAAACATTCACTCTAGTTGTAAGGTTAGAAGCTATCTGTTTATTACTTGCTTATGCGTGTTCACTAATTTTTAGCTTTTCCAAATGGTCGTCAAGAGTGCTTTCTTGAATAGTTACATCAATGAGGAAGTCTATGTCAAACAACCTCATGGTTTTGAAGATTTCAAGAATCTTTCACATGTCTTCAAGTTGAAGAAAGCTCTTTATGGCTTGAAGCAAGCACCAAGATCATGGTATGATAGACTTAGAAACTTTCTATGTGAAAGAGGATTTGAAAAAGGTAAAGTTGATAAAACCTTATTCATTAAGAAGATCAAAGGTAATACTTTATTGGTTCAAGTCTTTGTTGACGACATGATATTCAGTTCAACAAACAAAGACCTTTGTGAAGAATTTTCATTGATGATGCAAAATGTCTATGATGGGTAATATGAACTACTCTCTTGGAATATAAATTAAGCAATTAAAGGATGGCATCTTCATCAATCAATCCAAGTATTGCAAAGAATTATTGAAAATATTTGATATGGACAATTGCAAGGAAATGGTTGCTCCCATGGGTTCTAGATCTTATGTTGACATTGATGAATCCGGTATTACAGTTGATATCATTAAATATCTAGGTATGATTGGTTCTTTATTATATTTGACAGCAAGTCGTCCTGACATAATGTTTAGTGTTTGCCTATGTGCTCAATTTCAAGCAAATCCGAAGGAATCACATCTCACCGCCGTTAAAAGGATCATGAAGTATCTCAAAGGGACAACAAATGTCAGCCTATGGTATCCTAAAGGTAGTATTTTCAATTTATTTGGTTTTTCTAACATGGATTATGCAGGAAGTAAAACTGATAGAAAAAGCACTAGTGGTACATGTCACATTCTTAGAAATGCATTAGTATCTCAGGCTTGCAAGAAACAAGCATGTGTTTCTCTTAGCATGGCCGAAGAGGAATACATAGCCGAAGGTAGTTGTTGTACACATATACTTTGGCTTAAGCAACAACTTCGTGACTACGGACTCGATCTTGGATGCATTCCTCTATGTTGTGACAACACAAGTGCGATTAATATTACAAAAAATTCGGTCATGCACTCAAGAACCAAACATATTGACATACAACATAATTTTCTTCATGATCACGTTATTCAAGGAGATGTCAAAGTTACATTCGTGGATACTCATAATCAACTTGCTGACATATTCATAGAACCTTTGGCACGAGAACCTTTCTACAAGGTTCGGAGAGTACTTGGAATTTCGGATGAAAAAGACACATAGATCATTCACCTCTTGTTTTGTTACATAAATAATCAAAGGTGCACATGCGTTTTTAACTCAACTATTTATTTTTGCAATTTATTTCATAGCTCTCTACTTATACTCCCATCTTATATGTGTTTATTGTGTGTAATATGCATTAAAATATGTGTAAAATATATATATTTTTTACTTTTTCCTTTGGGAAAATCGATCTCCCCTTGATGTAAATCGATTGCATTCTGAAATATTGGCACCGGTTTTCGTATTTGACCTTTTTTGAACTGGGTAAATCGATTTACCCCTTATGTAAATCGATTTCCCCTGAAAATTTTCTATTATTTTTGCATGATGGCCTTATGGTAATCGATTTATGATGCATTTTCTATGGTTTCACTTTATGAATGCATATGGGACTGTTTTTTTCTTGTTATAAGTTATGATGCATTTTCTCTTTTTTATTTATAATTGTATTATCTTTCACCCATCTTTCCCTTCTTTTTGATAATGTGAAAGGGGGAGAAAGGTGTTATGAATTATGCTTGCATGCTTGTGAATTTCCTCAGGTACAAATGATACAAATACTCATTCAAGATGATCAAGTCAACATGATTATGAGCTTCTCAAATTAAGGGGGAGTTATACACCTTAGGGGGAGAATTTTTTTCCTGGAAACTGCAACGCATCAAAGAGGATTGTTTGTCATCATTAAAAAGGGGGAAAATGTGAAGTCAGACTCTTATATGATGAATTCATTTTGATGAAGACAAAGCTCTAAGTGACAAGAAGGCAAAGATGTTATTCAAAGATAAAACGTCATGATTGAAGAATTTAAGATATTGCATTTCAAGAAGGTATAATGAGAATATTTACCTTCAATAAAGTCTTAGATGCTCAAGTATTCAAACAATCATTGCATAACCTTCCTTGTGCATGGAAAATGTCTTAGGCTTATATTTTTCATGTTTTTAACTAAGTAAATCGATTTACCTTTAGTGAAATCGATTTACCACTGAATCCTATACATTTCCAAATGCAAAGAATTAATTTGTCAACTGGGTAAATTTATTTTCTTATCATGGAAATCTATTTCCTACTGTAAGTTTTTGAAAAAACTTTAATTGTTGCCATAGGGAAATCGATTTACCTCTATGCGTTTTTGAAAAATCTGTAGCTTTACTAACACCTCTTCATACACCACTTCATGGAATCATTTCATTTCAACTTGATAATTATTCATGATATTTTTCAGACCATTACCATGATTCATTAGAGGCGTAATGCACATATAAATACACGATCTTTCAAATTCAAAAATCACCTCTTCCAATCAAAAATCTTAGAATTTTCAGAATTCATATTTCTTGTTTTAAACTTTTATTCAAGATGTTTTATGCATATTTTCACATCATTCAAACCAGAAAATACTTGAGCAATCTAACACCTTTGTGTTTGTGAATTATTGTCATTGGAAGAGAAGATTAAGTACATTGATATATCACTTAGTGTGATAATTATACAACAAAATTTACACTCAAAAGCTATTATTGTAATCCATATCTTATTTTTCAGAATTGTTAAAAATAAGATTGTTTGTTTGGAAAAACATTTTTGTAGAATCCATTTTCAAAAATACATAGAAAAAAACTTTTTTTTTAAAGCTAAAACAAACTGGCCCTATATGCCTTCAATCATACTTCTCGATGAGGTTCCACTCTACAGACACGTCACGTTTTGATTTGTCGTGACTCAGGTTCACCGCTTTCCGTTCAACTTGATGTCAGAGACGAACAATGGCGGATGTATAGAAGAAATACTGACAAATTAAACTCAAAGTACTTACCGGATCAACGTGGCGGCAGAGACGGGTACGAGTTCTTTCTCCTTCTTATGTTTCTGAATCAATCCTCTTCTTCTTCGCTTTTGTGTTTGCATTCTTGCTGCTCTTTCTCCACATTGTGCTTGTGTGAAATCGAGAATGAGGTAGAGTGAATTACTGAATCTGAGAATTTTGAGTGTAAGAAACTAAGAGCGAAAATATGAGTTCTGAAAAAAGTGAACCTCCTCCCTGAAAATTGCACGGAGATGCTTATATATTGATCTCGATTTAACAGAGTGAGACTCTGTTAAATCTCAGAAATTAAAATTAGTTAACTGTTAAGTTCTATTAGATTTTGGGGTTAGTTTGATTTCTATTAGATTACTTCCGTTGGATTCCTAAGGTAAGTTAGTTAGGATCTCTTAGGAGTTAGTAACAGAAAGTTAGATTGGCCAGTTATGTTTGACCTTTAGGTTAATTTTGTTGAACATTTTTGATTCCCTGTTCTAGGGTGTATCAGTTGCAGTGGACTTTATTTGGGTCTGTTTAATGGATTGACAGGTGCAAATGAATTCTAAGTCTTTTCTGTTATACTTCTAGCTTGCTTGGCCCTGTTGTAATTATTGAATTGTTAGAATCTAAATGTTAACTGCAAGAACTTGTTTCTGATCCTTATGCCATGAGTTTCCAATGTGAGCTGCTTGGAAAGTGATTGTGCTGTTGTTAACATGGCCCATGTGGAATCCATTTATGAAATTATTGTTGAATTAGATTTGCAGGTCACAAATGAATGGAAATGAACTATGTGTAAATTTATGAAAGTTAATTGGAAATGGATTTTGACTTATTAATTAGAAACTGGTTTTGGTTTTGCAAGGCCATGCTGATTGGGAACATGGCTTGGAGATTTGTTTTCTCAAATTGTGATTGGGGTTAAGTTAGATTAGAATTTATGTATCGATTTTGTTAATTATGCATGGGATCATGTAATGAATGTTTATTGGATTGAAGAGTTTGAATTATGTATGAATGAAATGTTATTTTTAAGGTCAATTTAAAATTGTTCCTTGAATACATTATGTTAGGTTGTAATAGACTTAAAAATTTGTAAAAGCTTTAAAAGGATAACTTAAAGGTTTTTCTATAAAAATATTAAGGGAATGTATTTTAAATATTAATGAAGATGTTAATGAAAATGTTAATGATTTTGAAATGTTAATTAAAAGATTTAAAAAGAGAAGTTTGAGATGGATTAAAAATCAAGTTGAAAATTGTTTCCTAATATTAATTTGAAATAGTTTTGGAAGTCAATTAAAATTGGTTGAAATTTAATTTGAAAAGTGGATTTGAAAAAAGATGTCATTTGAGAGTTGCTAGATTATGTTTGACTTTGGTCAACGATTGATCAAAAAGTCAACATTACCAAAAAAATGTTTAATTTGCAAACATGGTTTATGAAATATGAAATGAATTTGCAACAAACGTTGATTCTTGACTAACGAATATGGATAAAATCAAGGTCTAGGAATGCAATAGACCAAGAATCCAATGGATGAATCAAAACATGAATGTGCCCTAAAAAAAGAATCAATGGACCAAGGCTATGAACGCAAACATGAACAAACATGGATGTAACAAAATAATAGGTCATAATGACCACTAAACAAAGGTCTAGCAATCAACCCACAACTACCAAACTAGTACAATCCATAAATTAAGGTTCTTCTTGGTCAAGTCAAGATCAAGATATGAACCAAAAAGATCAGACGTCTATACTTCTAGGACTAGGGTTCCATATACAAACACAATATCAAGATGCATGCCACAATGTTTGGGCTTCCCTAGTTAGGGTTTAAGTAGCCAAGATATGGCCCAGGGAGTCTCCCCAAGATCTCATAACCATATCAACCAGAATTAGGGGTTTTTCCCCAATATGATCAGATGGAAAACCAAATCACATCCTAGGGGTTTGACCCATGCACAATCAAAGTCTTGTAAGCCACTGAGCTTTGAATCCATATATTAACAAATGTCAACATGAATGAATGTATATGGATGAAACATGCCTGGATACAGATGAACCTTAAGTTAAGGGTCGAATAAAAATATGAAAAAGGGAGGGCAAATTTTGGGGTATGACAGTAACATTTGTACAACTTCCTCCATCAATAGTTAAAGAACAAACATTTCCTTTCACAAGGCAGCTTGTGTGAAAACGCTTTTCTCTTTGAATTGTATACTAAAGCGGTAAATTCATGATCATCAAGTTATGGATAAGCTAGACATCAAATAACAATAGTCGCCACCGCGTTTTTATTGTTTCCAAGGGAAAAGGGAAAAGTACGAACAAAACCCAAATATAAGAAGTTCTCAAATCAAAACTAATAAAATGCCAGAGATTACACGTAAGGGGGTTGGTTACACAGAGGGAAGGTGTTAGCACCTAAAGTGTCCTAGGTACTCCTAGGGAGCCCTTTCTTGTGTGCATATGTATTTTGTACAAAGTGATGTTTACAAACAAATAGAATAGGGGGATGAGAAAAGAATTCGTTAATTATATTTTTGTGTTTGACAAGACCTTCGGACTTGTGCCTACGTACTAACATAAAAATGAGGGATCAGAACCTCGTAGTTCGTGATACAAATTTCAAAGTGGATGCATTGCTTTTAATCAAAAATTAAGTTTGAAAGGCACAAGGGCCTAGAAAATGGTTTGAATGAGTTAGTTTTTTTTGGCTTTTTGAAAGTTTTAAGTCAAGTATAGTTAAGTTTATTTACAAGTTTGATTTAAGAAAAGAAGTTTGAAAATGCAATGGCATAAGGCCAAAGTTTCTAATTTGCAAAATGGTCTAAGTTTTAAAAAAAACAAGTACAAGCAAAAAAGTTTTTTTTAAAAGGAGGGGGAGATTTTGAAATTAAAGAGATGGGAGGAGATGAAGAGACTAATCCTAAGCATAAATTTAAAAAGTTAAGAGTTGAAAAGATCTGACCAATGGGTTGCAATCCAATAGGCAAGAATGCCATATAGAAACCCCAAATTCCCTTGGATATTAGAATCAAGCAACAAACAATGCATACAATATTAACTTGTAGAGCAAGGCATCAAATAAAGATAGCCACATCTAAGCTTTATCCACTCCATAATCTTCTTCAAATTGGCCTATGTAGCAGATGAATCCCACAAGTCATAGGTGTCGCATTACGCGAAAAACCGGCGGGAAACGAAAACAACAGAGCCGCCACCGTGCGTTATTTATCCCAAAAGAGGGAAAGGAAAGGCTCGAAGTAAACCTGGAAAAGACATGGTCTCGCGACCAAAGAGAATGGGATCGGGAGTCGGTTATGCCAAGGGAAGGTATTAGCACCCCTACGCATCCGCCGTACTCGACGGGATCCACGCACAAAAGGAAGGATAAAGGTTGCTAAACGCCGCTCAAACAAACATCAAACACTGGCTGAAAGAGACACAGAAAACAAAAGAAACTAACTCGGCAGGATATCGCATCCTGGGCCTACGTAGTCTATCAGGCATAGACATCAGAGTCGACGTAGTTCGGACAGGGGGAAACGTGCTCGCTAGGATGTCGCATCATATGCATACGTATCTTCTCGGACTAAAGAAGAATCAGAGCACTCGTAGCTTGGCTAACGCACGCCAAACAAAACCACACAAGAAACCGATTGCCAATCGTTGGACTTACGTCAGACTCCACACAAACAGGCAAACATGGAAACAGAATGCCAATCGTTGGACTTACATTAGACTCCGAACCAACAAACACACACTGGAAACCAACTTCCAATCGCTGGACTTATGTCAGACTCCAACAAAGAAACTGGAAACCGAATGCCAATCGCTGGACTTACATCGGACTCCAACCAGAAAAGGAGAAACAACTCACACAAACAAAACAAAAGGGCGCCCGGAGAGATCTGCTCATCTCCTGCCTACGTACCTCATCTGGTATGAGGATCAGGGCGACGTAGTTCCCCTACGCAGGGAAAGAACTTCTAACCTAACCAGAGACTGGGAAATGACAAACTAGAAGGGAGACTAACTCGAGCCTAATAGTTATCATGTTAATTCACCATGGTCCTAAGGTTGAGGTTGCTATCTAACTTGCACAGGGAGCAAGTTATCCTAAACAGCACAGGCAAAGCAATCATACAAAAGCACAAAGCAAGCACACACACTATATACAAACAGAGGGGCTCAAACAAGGCTAGGCTTTAGTTAAGGGGTCATGTCAACCTCGACAAACAAGCCACTGTATCAGGGTGATGTTAGCTCTTAACCCTAACATTGAGAGTTAGGGTGAAGCAGATGAAATGGGAAGTGAGGGGTGTGCCTCACAGCTCTTATCCCTGGCCTGGGAGAGCTTCAGACAAATGAAGGTGTGGGAGTTCAGAAAGTTGGAACTCTTCTATCCACATGACTAACACAACAAAGATCTTGGGCTATTATCCACAATGCTTCAACACAAGGTGTGTGAGCAAAGTGGATGACTCACTGATTAGCAGGAGATGGACTACACATCTCTTGTATCTGCCAATGCCTCTTCACTTAGGAGGTCTTTGATATATACAGGGGACAAAGATAAACAAACACAAGCATCGCCTCTTAAGGAGGACTTCAGACAGGTGCCTGCCCAAGTAACAGGACAGGTCTTCCAGACTACATGAAGTCAGAGAAATTATACCTCAATGCTTAAGCTATCAAGCAAAGCAAAAGCAAGTTCACAAAGGAACTATAGAAACTAAGGTACCTGAAAACAATCTAACTCAGTCAGTACACAACTCAACAAAAGTCAAACAGACAGACTACTGGTCAACAGTCAACAGTACACAATTAAACAGACAAGCATCAATGCACCAAGGCAAAACACAAGCTCAACTCAAAGGAGATAATCCACCTACAAGATAACTCAATGTTAATCAACATCAATCAAATAGGTAGCTCAAGCCAATGAACCAATTCCTCAAGGCCATATGCTTCTTGTCCTGAAAACATAACTCAACCATAAGCACAAACCACTAGGACAAGGCCTAGGGTCAAAGAGGGAGAAATAATTTAAAACAGAACATGAAAATTGACAAGAATCAAGTTCAATCAAATAAGAACAATATCCAAGTGGTCTCATATCAATAGCATCAACCAAATTCATTTCACAAAGCACATAAGGCAAAGCATGCAAGGTGAAAGCTCATTGAAGCTAATAGAATGAACCAATCCACATCAACTCAAACATAATTCAATAAATCCCAAGAAAAAACATGGCTAAACAGAACACATCACATGATAAACATACCAAAAATCAAGGCATTTGGACAAGTGGAAGCATGGCAAAGAAATTCCATAAGGCAAGGTAAGAATAAACAAGCTCAATTAGGGCACAAATTGATGCATCAACTTAGCACAAGCCTAAAACAGAATCCAAACATGATAAATGCATCAAACCAAAGCCACAATAAACATCAAATTGTCTAGAATCAATGTGCAAAATTTCAAGTTCATAGGATAAACATCAAGCATTTCACACATCATCTAATTTCATGACTATCAAAAAGTCCACAAATGGTAAGTCAGAAAGGAAAATCCCAAACAAATCCAAATTGAATCCAAAAATTCCACAAAAATTCATGATCAATCCTAACATCCAGAAGTAGCATCATGCAAAACATCTCATCCATTGGAATTTAATTGGCATGGAAAATAAAATCAACAAGTTGAGCAAGCAAAGGTGTGACACACATTGTCACACCTTCATTAACCAGATCATATCTCAACAACCAAAAATGAGAAAAATGCAAACTCTATACCAAAATGCCCATTAGGATGTGTAGTTTAAACATGCAAAGTTTCACAATCATTGGACAAAATCTCATCATTTCATGAATCAGATGGCAAGGAATGTCAAGAAAACATACACATACACAATCCCTAAGCCAAATTAAATTCCAACCGTGCAGAATTTCTGGAAAAAATCTCATAAAATACTAGACATGATAAGGAACAATGTGCAAAAAAAACCCAGGCCAATTGGATCATTATTCATGGAGATATGAATTTTCTAAGTGAATGGAAAATAAAAAAAACATGGAAGCATGTACATGAATGGCATGGTGAACAAAGGAATAAAATGCAAAGGCCAATTTGGAAATGCACTGAGCAAGGTTCGAACCGTGTTGCAATTTGAACTAAGGCGCTTCTTAAGTGAAACGCGCCATTTCACTTAAGTACATGTGGCGCTGGGAATCAATCTCGTCCAACCAACTTGCCACGCCAGTCACACGTGGACCAGTACATGGCAGCAAACAACAAAACGCATGCAAAACACGAGCTAGCAAGATCAAATAGGTTTTTGGACAGAAACCCTAGCTCCTTCAACATGTTCATACGTGTTCATATGCTCAAGAACACTCATGTACAGAAATTAAAACTGAATACACCATTGCACTCCTCTTTCATCATACATCACTAATCTAAACTCAATTTGACCTAACTCTCCTTATCATGCATGGATCGAGCAAGAGAACAATCATACATCAAACTTAGATTCAACCTAATTTACTCAATTCTTAATGAAAATCAATGAAACAAAGCTCAGCATACTCAGGGATTAAAGATCTACAACATGCATATCATAATTTCATGAATTGAGAAACTCGAATTCTAACCTTCAAGCAAGTGCAGAAATGAAATCAGTAGATTCAGGCCTGGAAAATCAGAAACAGAACTTTCTCAACTCTTGGATGAATGAATGGATGAAAGTTTGAGTGTTAATCTTGCATGATTCTTGCAGAAAATCCAAGTGCCATTGATGATGCAAAGCTTCCACAGTCCTCAATTCAGCTCGAAATCCTTGAAACCTTGCTTCAATCTTGTTCAACTATGCTCGTGAATGATGATTCAACCAAGAACAAGGCAATGAATTTGAAGGAATTTGCAGAAAAAGTGAGAGAACCAAATTGTGAAGATGGTGCAAATAGATCTGGATCTGAGCCAAATGAAATGTTAACCCTGTTTTCTGTTATGATTATGTTTATATATGAGCTGCTAATGATGCTCCTAATCATAATTAGCCAAATGCAAGTGGATTAAGTGAAATGAAGGTGTTGATGCAAATGGTGCAATTCACCTTACATGCATGAAATGGATGCTACAGTACCCGAGTTTGGCTTGGAATTCACTTCAAATGCTGTTTAGAGCCAAGTGTAATTGGTGGGAAGTGAAAACAATGCATATTTTTCAAATTACCATTTTCCCTCCAAAATTCAAATGAAAATGCCAATGTTTTTGTGATCAAAATGCATGGTATGTGATGCATGAATTGGATAGTACATGACAAGAGAGAAATGTTGCAAAAAGAATCACTTCAGTTGGCCTTATGGTTCAAAAGTTATGCACTTGTGAAGTTCAAATTCATTTGACCATGATTGATCCATAACTTCTCAACCATACATGAGAAATTCATGTTCTTGGACTTTTTGGAAAGGTGAGAGCAAGATCTTCAACTTTCATGTTGGACAAAAGTTCATTTGAAGCTTGATTGATGATGTAAACTTGAGGAGAAGACCTTTCCATTTTTGGCAATTTCAAATTACAGGTCACTTACTATTTTTGGAAACTTTTCATCTGACCTCAAATTCTTCAATGTTGATGTTTGAAATGTCAAATGAGACTTGTATGGACATGAATGAGGCCTCTCTAACCATCTCCCACCTTCAAATCCATGATTGAATTGACAGTTGACTTTGGTTGACTTTCTAGGGTTTCAAATGAATTGCACATTGACTGATGATCTCTGAACATCCAATCTGTGGCCAAACCACTTCAAAATGATCCCTAGGCCACATGAACACATTGAACCAACCCCAGGGCTTTACTTCCATAAGAAATCCATTTGCTTGCTTGCACAACTGGATCTCCTGACCAGTCTTGACTGATGAGCTGATGACTTAGCAATGGACAATGCAATGCTATGCAGTGGATAATGCAATGCTAATGACCTAAACATAAAAATGTATGTACAAAAGGGAGGTGCAAATTTGAGGTGCTACAATAGGTTCAAAATAACAGCTTCACAATGATCATGTTGCAGATGAACTCAGATGGATCTTCAATGATGTATCAGATGAAGTTTCAAATTGCAAACACTTGGTTACATGAAATTTGGCATTGGCCAAGTCCTTTTGCATAGGGATGTTTCCTATATTCTAAGTCCAATTGTCCAAGATCAAGCCAATAGTCCACACAATAGTTTTTTAGGGTTTTAGTTTCTTATTATGTACATTAATTGTCAAAGACTACGCATACAAACAAAATATACACAAACAAGATATATCACACAATATGGTCCAAGTGGACAAAGTGAAAAGGCATTAATATAAACAATTAGAATGGTATGGATAATGAATTAGAAGTTAGTATTGTTTTTGCTTTTTCTTTTTAAGTCATTCTTTGGAGAACACTCAACCCACTTATCTCAAGCATGGATCCTTGAACCAAGGCATCTTCCAAAGGAAGGAAAAAAGGCCAAGTTTCCACACAATACCATGAAAGAGGGGAGACTTACAATCTCACTAACTAGAATGCTATGCCTTTTTGTGTCAAAATTTAGCGCTATGTTAAGCAATCGTAATTGGACTTATGTAGAAGTAATAACTATTTGAGGCCGGGCTTTATAATTTTGGTGTTAATGCATGTTAGAGACATATTATAATGGACTATGCTCATGAAACATACCACACACAAAAAGAATATGCAAAAGAGGTGGCCTAATCTCATCCATACTTATGTTGATTTTTCAATCAACTAGCCTTAGGACTTTGAGATATCATAAGCCAAATGGAATGGATGCATAAAGAATGGGAATTAGATGAAGAGGGAGGGGAATAGATCAAAACTCAAACTGGTCGAAGGAGAACTTTTACCAAATTAAGATCATTCATTCATTTTGGGAGATGGAATGTCCATTCCATCAATCCCCTAAATCCAATGATCTTAACCTGCAAAGTCAAATCAACCTTGACCAAGGCCCAACAACACAAGCCAAACTTATACAAATCATCAAGATAGCTCAACACAATTTTTTGGTATTTATTCAATTTAAAAATACTAAAAATAATGCATTAAATTATATATGGTTTATTAAATTCCTAAAATATCATCAAAACACTAAAGAAATGGCCATGAGATTTATAATAGGTCAAACAAGGTCAAAGGATCTTGGAGAAAAAATTTCAGAATTTTTGGAGACTTAAAAGTATTTTTAAACAATTAAAAATATTCACAAAATTAATTAAATCATGAAAATATTAATAATGATCCAAAAAATAATTTTAATTCAAAATATGAAAGAGGAATTTATTTAAATTTTTTGGTGAAGCTCTCATATTTTTTAAATCAGTATTAAAATTAATATGAAAATAAAAAAATCAAAAAAACGTGGACCACTTAATCTCCCTCATTAATCGAGGTAGCAGATCAAGTGGTCATGAGTGCGTGTTCCACCATACACCTGGTCAACTGTTCCACACGCGTGGTAATTACTTTGGGCACTCAGGATTAAAACATTTCAAATGAGATCAATGGCTCATAACCTATTCAGCACATCACCAACGCTGGATCTCCGGTCACCTTCTCAGGCGAGGTCCACCGGACTGGTTCACTCATCACCATCAAGAAAATGAATAAAGAGGACATGATCTAAAATAAAAAATGGCGTAGAGCACAAATCTGACCTCAATTTCAACTAACTCCAAATATATAGAAAGATATGAGGAGTTGAATTTTGAGATGTGTCAACTGAGTTGCTTCGATTTGACCTCAAAGTAACTTAATCTTCTTGCCTACATTGGTAGGACTTCAAACAACCAAAGATCCAAGATAACTAATGAGAATTGAGTGAGAATCGAAGAGAAGAAAAAATCTAGAAAATACCTTCAATGCTGTGCAAAAATGGATCTTGCTTGCTTCAAACTTGACTTGATCACACTCGAGGAGCTTGCAAAAGTGGTTTGGCAATGGTACAAAGCTTAGCATCCTGGAGTTTTTGAATCTCAAAACAGTGAGATTCAAACTCAATGGATGATATAACTTACCATGACACATGGCAGTCAATCTCTTCTCTTCAATCAAATTTTACTAATCAAACCTGGTCTGACACCATTCAGCCTCAGTCAACTTGGCTTCCTTAAGCACACGCAATGACGAAATCTCGACCTCTACGGGGAGCATAGTTTCCATACCATATACTAGAGAGAAAGGGGTTGCCCCTGTTGAAGTGCGGATGGATGTACGATACCCGTGCAAAGCAAATGGGAGCATCTCATGCCAATCCTTATATGTTACAACCATCTTCTGAATAATCTTCTTAATGTTCTTGTTTGCAGCTTCAACAACCCCATTCATCTTGGGTCTATAGGGAGAAGAATTATGATGTGCAATCTTGAATTCTTTACAAAGAGCTTCCACTATATTATTATTCAAGTTCGATCCATTATCAGTAATGATCTTACTTGGCACACCATAACGGCATATGATCTGATTCTTGATAAAACTTACAACAACTTGCTTGGTCACATTTGCGTACGATGCCGCTTCAACCCATTTTGTGAAGTAGTCAATTACCACCAAAATGAAACGATGTCCATTCGAAACTTTAGGCTCAATCATGCCAATCATGTCAATTCCCCACATGGAGAAGGGCCATGGGGAAGAAATGACACTCAACAGTGTCAGAGGAACATGAATCTTATCTACATAAATTTGACACTTATGGCATTTCTTCACAAACTTGCAACAGTCAGATTCCATTGTCAGCCAGTAGTAACCTTCCCTCAACATCTTCTTTGCCATTGCATGTCCATTGGAATGAGTACCAAAGGAACCTTCATGGATTTCAGTCATCAACAGGTCTGCTTCGTGTCTATCCACGCATCTGAGCAAAACCATATCGAAGTTTCTCTTGTACAATACCTCTCAATTAAGGTAGAAATTGCCGGCTAATCTTCTCAATGTCTTCTTATCTTTCAAAGATGCCCCAGATGGGTAAATCTGACTTTGGAGGAAACACTTGATGTCGTAATACCATGGCTTTTCTTCTTTGACCTCTTCAACAGCAAACACATGGGATGGCGTATCAAGACGCATCACAGTCAAATTGGGAACTTCATTCCAATACTTCACTACAACCATTGATGCCAATGTTGCAAGAGCATCTTCCATCCGGTTCTCATCTCGAGGGATATGATGAAATTCAACCTTGGTAAAGAAAGTTGAAATCCTTCTTGCATAATATCTACATGGTATCAAACCGGGTTGATTCGTCTGCCATTCTCCTTTGATTTGATTCACTACCAAAGCTGAATCTCCAAAAACATCTAAATGATTGATTCTGAGATCAATGGCCTCTTCAAGCCCATAATGCAAGATTCATACTCGGCCATATTGTTTGTACACTTGAAACTCAATCTAGCTGTAAAGGGAAAATGTGTGCCTTGAGGAGTAATAATCACTGCCCCAATGCCATTACCATATTGATTAACAACTCCATCAAATACCATGCCCCAACGGGAACCAGGTTTTGGTTCTTCTTCAAGCAATGGTTCATTATAATCTTTCATTTTCAAGTACAAGATCTCTTCATCAGGAAAGTCATATTGTACTTACTGATAATCTTCAATTGGTTGGTGAGCCAAATGGTCAGCCAAGATACTACCTTTGATCGCTTTCTGAGATCGGTATTCAATATCATACTCTGATAATAACATCTGCCAACGGGAAATCCTCCCAGTTAAAGCAGGCTTCTCAAATATATACTTGATTGGATCCATTTTGGATATCAACCAAGTGGTATGATTCAACATATATTGATGCAGACGCTTAGCAGCCCAAGCCAATGCGCAATAAGTCTTTTCTAGCATAGAATACCGAGTTTCACAGTCGGTGAACTTCTTACTGAGGTAGTAAATTGCAAATTCTTTCTTTCCAATTTCATCTTGCTGACCCAAAACACAACCGATACAATCTTCAAGCACAGTCAAATACATGATCAATGGTCTTCCTTTAACAGGAGGAGACAAGATCGGACGTTCAAGTAGATACTCTTTGATACTATCAAAAGCTTTCTGGAAATCTTCGGTCGAATCACAAGATTGATCTTTCCAAAGAAGCTTGAATATAGGCGCCCATGTCGCAGTCATGTGTGAAATGAATCTTGAGATATAATTCAGGCGGCCGAGAAAACCTCTGACTTGCTTCTCAGTTTTGGGAACAGGCATCTCTTGTATTTCTTTGATCTTGGCAAGATCAACTTCAATACCCTTCTCGCTAACAATAAAGCCCAACAACTTACCGGAACGAACACCAAAAGTACACTTATTGGGATTCAGACGGAGTTTATACTTCCTCAAACGCTGGAATAACTTCAACAAATGTTCAACGTGTTCCTCTTTATCAATTGATTTAGCAATCATGTCATCGACATAAGCTTCAATTTCTATATGCATCATATCATGAAAAAGAGTAGTCATTGCTCTTTGGTAAGTTGCACCAACATTCTTTAAACCGAAAGGCATCACTCAATAATAGAATGTTCCCCAAGGTGTAACGAATGTGGTCTTCTCCATATCTTCGGGTTCCATCTTAATCTGATTATATCCAGAAAATCATCCATAAACGAAAAGACTTTGAATTTAGCAGTATTGTCTACCAACATATTAATGTACGGTAGATGGAAATCATCTTTCGGACTGGCTTTATTCAAATCTCTATAATCGTCACACATGTGGACTTTTCCATCTTTCTTTGGCATAGGCACAATATTGGCCACCCATTGCGGATACTCAACGGTCACAAGGAACCCAACATCAATCTACTTCTGCACTTCTTCTTTGATCTTCACTTCCATATCAAGATGCGTTCTTCTCAACTTCTGCTTGACTGGCGGGCATTCTGGCTTCAACATCAATCTATGCTCCACAATCTCAGAATCCAAACCAGGAATCTCTTGATAGGACCAAGCAAACATATCTAAATACTCTTGAAGAAGATCAACCAACCCCTTTTTCGCATCTGGACACAGCCGAGACCCAATCTTGAATTCCTTCACATCATCCTCGGAACCGAAGTTGACTAATTCAATCTGCTCTTTAAACGGCTGAATGGATTTTTCATCAGGCTTAAGAAGACGAGACAATTCATCACTCACTTCTTCGTCACTTTCCTCCTCGGCCTCAAACACAGGGAATTCGAAATTTGGAGAAGGAGAAGGATCATTGTAGTCAATGGGGTTAGAAACCAACCTGCGTAATGATTTGATATTTTGATTTTAGAGAAGTGAATTTGTGACTAAATATTATGCAGATGGACAATTATATTGTTTATTTATGTTTTTTGTGATTACCACTTTCAGAATAAAGAAAAAACTAAAAACAAAAGATGTGGATCTAGAATTAATTTTATTGATGATCAAATTGAAAATGCCCAAACAATGTTCACTTCTCCCTTAGGCATAGGAGAAGGATTTTTTTTAAAACAAATAAAAGTAATTACTTAGATTGATGCAAAATAACAAGAATGTCAACATAATTGGTGCAGTCTTCCTCTTCGTCATCCTCTAACATAGCAGCTAAGTGTTGTTCATTGCCATGAATGAACCCTCCTCTATGGAAGCTAAGTTGCATATCCTCAGACCTAGCAATTGATGAACCTTGTTAAAAGCCCAGACCGGTTCTACCTTTGTTGTCGGAGACCTCTACCATGCACCCCCACTTATCAACATTACCTTCTTCAACAATCTTCCTTGCATATTTCAATGAGGACATAGGTGCCCCAACTGTCTTTTCAGTAGCAATAGATAAGGCTTGGAACGGAGTTCCAACCTTATCCTCAGCTTCAACATAAGAGAAAGATGACAGGTGGCTAACCAACAACGCCTTTTCCCCGCCAACAATAAAAAGCTTTCCATTCTTCACAAATTTGAGTTTTTGATGCAATATGGAGATAACATATCCTGCCTCATGGATCCATGGCCTTCCCAACAAACAACTATAGGCCGGGTGGATATCGATTACTTGGAAAGTAATCTAGAAATCACCCAAACCTATCTTCACTAGAAGGTCCACTTCTCCTATCACTATCTTGCGTGAACCGTCAAAAAGTTTGACGATTGCACTACTATACCTCATGGGTGCTCCTTGATATTGAAACTTAGATAGAGTTGACTTCGGCAACACATTCAATGAAGATCCGGTGTCAACAAGCACATTGGACAAAGCATCAGTTTTGCAATTCATGGAGAAATGCAAAGCCAAATTATGATTCCTACCGTCCTCAAGGAGTTCTTCATCACAAAAACTAAGATTGTTGCAGGAAGTGATGTTAGCTACTATATGATCAAACTGATCCACCGTAACATCATGTTCCACAAACGCTTGTTCTAGAACTCTTTGTAGTGCTTCTCTGTGTGCTTCTGAATTCATGAGCAGAGAGAGTACTTAAATTTTTGAGGGGGTTTGGAGCAGCTGCTCCACCATATTAAACTCGTTTTTCTTGATCAAGCGGAGCACCTCATCATCATCATTAGCCTTCAAATTGCTGGATTCACCAGACTGACACTTTGAAGTACTAGTCGGATCTACAGCAGGCACTTCCATCTTCTTACTGACAGTTGATTTTTCCTTATCTTTTGGGAACACCGACAATGCTCACGACAGAACTGGTCGTAGGCAATGGAACCTATTGACCATCTTTCAACATTGTCGCATTGTACTGATACGGAATAGCCTTATCGGATGAATACGAGACTGGACCCGCTAACCGTATGACCAACGGGGATACCGATCTTTGACTGATGTTGTTACTATTACTGTTGTCATACTGAATGACTACTCTTTCTAGATTCTTGAAAACAGGCACTATTACATTCACATCATCATCTACGTTACGGGTTTGAACAATTTGAATCATACCTTCATCCATCAACCGCTGGATGTATCTTTTCACTACCATACAACCCCTTAAGTTAACACTACAGATAACACAACCATCATGGTCATGCCCATAATCGCTCACCAAGCAAATGTCCTTATGCATCGTCACCAAAGACCTTCTGATGAAACGATCATCAAACACTTTGAACTCCCTAGGACAGTCGTCTATGTTGACTGATGAATTCCCATGAGCGGGTAATGGGTTTTCTTTCATATTAGGTGCGCCGTCTTCGAGAGACACCATTCTACTCTTCACTAGCTTTTGAACTTCGTATTTGAGCGGATATCAGTTCTCAATTTCATGTTCGGGTGCTCCTTGATGAAAAGCACAACGGAGGTCAGGCTTGTACCACCATGGAAGTGGTTTAGGTACTTGCGGAGGGTTTCTTGGTTGTAGCAGGTTCTTGAGAACCAACGATGGGTAAAGCTCTGCATATGTCATCGGAATCGGGTCGAAAGAGACCTTCTTCGTCTCAAAATTTTGTTATTGATGATTGTTGGTATTGTTGTTGTAGGTGTTTGTTCGTTGCGGTGGTTATTGTTATTGACGATGTTGTTGTTGAATCGGTGTTGATTGACTTGCGGAAAAATACAGGAATCACGAAGGATACTTGATGATGGTGTTGGCGGGGTGGTTGATTCCTTCTGATTCGAGGCCTCCTCTGCCTCCCTTTGGAAATTGCGTTGGCTTCGTTGTCTTTCTTCTTCCCGAAACTGCTTCCATATCTCTTACTCGATGATGCCTCCTCTTTTGACAATCGTCCTTCTCGGGCACCTTCTCCAAGCCTCATCCCCATATTTACCATTTCGGTAAAGTCACTGGGGGCACTGGAGATCATACGTTCATAGTAAAATGAACTCAGGGTCTTCAAAAAGATCTTTGTCATCTCCTTCTCTTCCAAAGGAGGAGTGATCTGAGCAGCTAACTCTCTCCATCTCTCCATCTCTCCACCTCAATTGGTCTCTATCACGCTCCATATCAACGTTGTACTTGTATTGCTTAACAAATGCTTCTCCCAAATCGTTGAAAGAGAGGATGCTTGCACTATCTAACCCCATATACCACCTTAGCGTAGTGCTGGTCAAATTGTCTTGAAAGTAGTGGATTAACAATTGATCGTTGTCAGCTTGGGTAGACATCTTGCGGGCATACATCACCAAGTGACCGAGTGAACATGTGTTCCCTTTGTATTTTTCAAAGTCAGGCACTTTGAACTTCACTGGAATCTTCACATTCGGCACCAGACACAATTCAGCAGCACTCTGCCCAAAAAGATCCTTACCTCTCAAAGTTTTCAACTCCTTGCGCAGCTTAAGAAATTGATCTTTCATCTCATCCATATTCTCATAAACGTCCAGACCCTCAGATGGCTCGGAATGATAAATGGTGTCTTCTACGCGAGGTAAGGTGTGCACTACAGGCGGTGGTACAGACATGACCGGACTAGATGCCGGCATGGAAGCAAATGTAGGCGTAAATCCTTCAGGCATGAAGTTCGGCGGCATTCCCCAAGGGAATCCGGCAGGCATGATAGGCGCAAAATGAGCGGTAGAAGCAGGCATGGTAGAGGTAGCCACCTCTGAAATAACAGTCCTTTGAGGAGGAGGAGTTGTGGGTGTTGGAGAAGACTGGCTCTGAGCAACAAGCACTGATTCCATCATGATAGTCAGTCAAGCGATCTTGTCCTTCAGCTCTCTATTCTCTTGCTCAAGATGTTCCATGATTCTGGAGTGATTGGCGCGAGTGTTGTACCGATGAGTCAGCTTGGCTGAAGCACAAAAGAAACACCAATGAGACATCTGGCAAAAGAGAAATATGCTTATGCAAATGATGCATGAAATGCAATGCTTGTTTATTTATTTTCATTTTTTCAAGGAACTTACTATATTATTTATGAATATATATATATATATATATATATATATATATATATATATATATATATATATATATATATATATATATATATATATATATATATATATATATATATATATATATATATATATATATATATATATATTTAACAACGATTGCAACAATTTGATATGACAAAAAATCTCTTTTTATTTATATAATTGGAAGGATTACACTGAGTACAATTTCAGAAATCAAATGAAAAATAGAAGAGATAAGGAGTCTAGTCATCCTAAGAATCCCTAACAACAATGTCGGAACATCTAGCTGTAGAAGCGTACTTCCTCCGAATGCGGCGAATCTCGGTCTCGAAAGAAGCCTTCATCTGAGTCTTCTCGAGGACAAGCTGATCAACAATCTTCTTCCAAGCAACGGAAGGCTAAGGCATGCTAGAAGATGAAACCTTCGGCTTTCTCTGTCTCTTTCTCACTCGGTCTTCAAGTAGCTCAATGAATGCATATTTGTCCTTAGACTCCAACTGCAACTCCTCATGCTTCTTGCTTAAAGCACGAAAACGTTCTTCCCACATATCCTTCTCTTGCTTCATCTTAACAAGCGCGTCTTCCAATTCCTCTACATCTTGGTTAGGGAGAGTTAATGGATCAACCACAACCATAGATATAGGTCTTTCACAAGGATAAGGCATCTTCAACTCCAAATCTCTCTTCTTCACCCAAAGAGTGTAAGCTTCCAAAGCTACACAGTTGCACGGACCAAGCTCGGATCTTCCCTTCATATGCACATTATGCCAAGCATGCACAATCTTTTGCTTCAAATGTTGGGGATCTTTACCCCCTTGATAGAAAAGACCTTCTAACAAAGTGTTATTAGGTTTGTCTGTCAAGGGGAACCCAAGTTGACAACGAGCCAAAGCAGGATTGTAGTTAATTCCTCCTTGTGTACCAATGAGAGGTACATTAAAGAATTCACCACAATAATCAATAATCTCCAAACTGCTCCAAGAGGGATCATACCAAACTATATAATCATTAGTGAGAGATATAAGTCTCTAAGACCACCGTAGACATTGTTTGTTCTCCTTAAAAGCAGGTGTCTAAGGCAAGTGTGAAATAAACCACTTGTACAGAAGAGTAATGCAACAGACAATCGTTCCACCACCCTTAGAATTCCTTAGATGCAAAGAGAAATACATATCACCCAACAAAGTGGGCACAGGATTCCCAATCAAGAAAAGTCTAATGGAGTTAACATCAACAAAACCGTCAATGTTAGGGAACAAAGCTAATCCATAAATGAGAAACACAAAGATGGCTTCAAAAGCGTCCACACTACCGACTTGAGCAAAAATAGCAGCTTCCTTAATGAGGAAATCAGATGGCAATCCAAACAATCCTCCTTTCTTCACCCAATGATCCTCAATCTCATACTTCTTCAAGTGAAGAGCTTCAACAATAAGATGAGATCTAGGAATCTCCTCCAATCCACTAAAAGGCACTCTACTATAAATGGGTATCCCAAGGAGATGAGAATACTCCTCCAATGTAGGCACAAGTTGATAATCCGGAAAAGTGAAGCAACGTTAAAGAGGATCATAGAACTGCACCAATACACTCAGAAGTCCTTCAACCACATCAACAGACAAGATAGACAGAAGCTTCCCATGATGTTGTTTGAAGTCCAAGGGATCTACAAAGGATGCTTTCTTCCTTAACTCTTTCAAGTCGGGACATCTGAAACGGTACTTCTTAGTGTTCCTTCGACCATAATCCATGGTCTGAAAATATTTGCAAATAATACCTTTGTTCCTTGAAATTTTCGTGTGATGAATGTTATGATGTGTACGAATGCGTGAATGCAACAATCACAAATAAGGGATCACACACAAGGAAATCAAACAAGGGTCAAGAGATGAATCAGGTCGTTGTCAAAATCAATCATCCATTTTGGTGGATTATGGTTTACACCTTATCAACACCAAAGTTCCATTGAATTTGACAAGACTTGATTGAATCAACTGAGAATCAAGGGTTTGTTGTGAGTCACGAGCATGGAGTCTGGGTAAGAACCATCCCAAATGAGTGAACTAAGGATAAAAGATGTAGATCATGTTCTAAAAACTTCATAGAGTCTTAATTCCATCTATCGGATATTACAGGTTAAGTTGACTGACTCATCGACCCATAATATTCTCAAGAGAAACTCGTCTGAGTGTAGTATCACATAACAACTGTTATCAAGTCTACACTTGAACAGTCTCCGTACTACGTCCTAAATAGGCCAAGAGGAGGTAAATATTCTACGGTCCTCAGCTTCTTGGATCCAAATTAGAGATGGTAATGCCTAACCACAAATACTTGTGTGACATTTCCAAATCCAAAAGGGTATCCACTGAGCAGATGGATCTCAAGCCAACTTGTTAAGGACTACTCCACACAAGTCAAACATGACTATACCATCCTCCTATCTTAATTTCACTCAAGTTCGGGTTAGAACTTATCTCACCACTCAGAGATCACCAAGCACAACAAGCAAATTATATCATACAAATATACATACATCACATATATGCAATTATATACACATACAAAATAGTAGGCTAAACCCACTAGAGACTACTCCCCAGCAGAGTCGCCACTTAATTTCTGTAGCGATAAATTAATGATCATCAAGCTATGGATAAGCTAGACATCAAATAACAAGAGTCGCCACCGTGCTTTTATTGTTTCCAAGGGAAAAGGGAAAAGTACGAACAAAACCCAAAAATAAGAAGTTTTCAAATCAAAACTAATAAAATGCCAGAGATTACAGGTAAGGGGGTTGGTTACACAGAGGGAAGGTGTTAGCACCCAGAGTGTCCTAGGTACTCCTAGGGAGCCCTTTCTTGTGTGCATATGTATTTTGTATAAAGTGATGTTTACAAACAAATAGAATGGGGGGATGAGAAAAGGAATCGTTAATTATATTTTGGTGTTTGACAAGACCTTTGGACTTGTGCCTACGTACCAACATAAAAATGAGGGATTAACCTCGTAGTTCGTGATACAAATTTCAAAGTGGATGCATTGCTTTTAATAAAAAATTAAGTTTGAAAGCTACAAGGGCCTAGAAAATGGTTTGAATGAGTTAGTTCTTTTTGGCTTTTTGAATGTTTTAAGTCAAGTATAGTTAAGTTTATTTATAAGTTTGATTTAAGAAAAGAAGTTTGAAAATGCAATGGCATAAGGCCAAAGTTTCTAATTTGCAAAATGGTCTAAGTTTTAAAAAAAACAAGTACAAGCATAAGCATAAATGGCCAAAGAAGATTTTTTAAAAGGAGGGGGAGATTTTGAAATTAAAGAGATGGGGAGGAGATGAAGAGACTAATCCTAAGCATAAATTTAAAAGTTAAGAGTTGAAAAGATCTGACCAATGGGATGCAATCCAATAGGCAAGAATTCCATATAGAAACCCCAAATCCACTTTCATATTGTAAGACCCCAATTTTGACCCTATGATCCCTCATGCATTTCATCATAAGCATTAGCATTGGGATCATACCTTGGCATCCTCCTTACCCCTCTTTCATTGGGTTTATTTTGGGAGAGATCACCAAGCACTTTGTGATTATATCATACTTGTATTTTATCATTTCACTAACCAAAATACCAAAAATATGTCTTTGTATCTATCTAACTCTTTTGTAGGTAAGGGACATGATTTCCTTGATTCATTGATCACATCTAAGGTTTGAGACCCTCATGAACAAAGAGCATAATCAAGAATTGATTAAATAATGGTTATGAACATCATATATGAGTCCCAATTTCTTCTACATGTTATATTGATCAAGTTTGCTTCAAGAGTTTGAGGGTAATTTGCCTTGGAAACCCTAGTTTGACTGGGTATCTTGAGTAACTTCTCCAATAAGCTATCTCACCAATTGATTAAATTTCTAAAGGGACACTTCAAATTTAACCATCTTATGCATATATGATCTACCATGACCCAAGAAAGTCAAGAGAATTGAAAGTTAGCAAGTTTGTTGATGGTGGTTGGCCAGATGAATTCATCTAATCAAAACTGGGTCTCCCTAGACCCTATCTCCTACAATTTTCACCATATGAAAATGATTCCAAGATAAAACTTACTCTTAATGACATTATAAACAACTTTCATGTTGAGACCTAAAGCTAAATTTTCTTGGAAAATCATTTTCTATGTTGAAACATTATAGGTCATTTTGTCTAAACCCTAATTTGAAAGTCAACTTTCCAAGGTCATAACTTGCTCAATTTTTATGAGATGAAATATTTTAAAGATTCAAAACCAAATTCAATGTGTATACTTCAATGTTTATGTTTGGAGTGAGGGTTAATTCAACTTCTTTGAACATGTGATATAAGGCTACATTATAGGTCACTTTTGACTTATACCATTGATCAAGTGATTTTGCCAAACTTCAAAAATGCATAACTCTATCATTTCAAATCCAAATGATATGAAATTGGTTACCATTTTTAAGGTATTTGAGAGAGCTACAACTTTTATGCAGACACTTTTCTAGTTTGAAGCTCCTATAAAAAGTTAAGCAAGGTGGAATATTTATACATATGGCTTGACACTTAGAAAATTTTCAATATGTCAAAATTATCCAAACTTCCACCTCAAATATATCCATGTTCCAAGCTCCAAATGAAAAAGTGTTCAACATCAAACTTGTTCCTCTTGACCTCACCTTTCCAAAGAGCTAAAATTCATGCATTTTGGATAAGAAATGCATAGGTGGCGCATGGCTTAAACATGATGGTATCATGTGGCATGGATCAAACTTCAAACAACAATGCTCAATTGCCTTGTAATCCAATCCATCTCCAATGCATCTGAACTTCATTTTGGACTTTCAAAAAATCATTTCATGGGCCTATGCGAGCCTATGCACCATGCTTTCACCATTTTCCAATTTTGGAAAGTAAAAGTGAATGTGCAAATGCCATCCAATTCCCCTATAAATACAGTTGCTTATGCTCAGAATTAACACACACACTGCACCAACTTTGATTCCCCACAGAAAACCCTTCATACCAAGAGGATAAACCTGTAAAATTCAGTTGACTTTTAGCTTGAATCTCCACTGTTTTGGAATTCAATTTTCCAGGAGTCCATTGATTCTAAGCCTTTCCATTCCTCTTCTGCAAGAAATTGAAGTGAAGTAAAGCACGATTCAGATCAAGATCTAGCAAGCTCAGACCTCCATTGAAGGTAATTTGCAGAAAATTTGATCTCTTCGATTCTCCTTGTTTCTTGCTCAATTCTATTGATTATTGTGTTGGCTCAAGTCCTACCAATGTAGGCAAGGTGTTTGAGTTGCTTTGAGGCTGAATCGAAGCAACTCAGATCATGAACCTCATTTTTTAATTCCACATATCTCTCAATATAGTGAGAATTGGAAGAAATGTAGGTGATATTCGTGCTCAGTTATGTTTTCTTTTTAAAATCATGTCCCTGTTTGCAATTTTGGTGACGGTTCATGATGACCAGTCCGGCGAAGCTCGTCGGAGAAGACAACCGGAGCTCTGGCTCCGGTGATGAGTTGTCTTTGGTCTAAACTGTGTGATCCATTTCTCCTGTTCTAATCTCAGTCGTTCCTTATGAATACCATGTTTGCCACGTAATTGACTAGGACATTGGTGGAACGCGCATTGTGGATCATCAGATCTGACACCTCAATTAATGAGGGAGATCTGATGGTCCGCGTATTTTAGTATTTTCTGAATTTCCATTTAATTCCATTTTCTTCAATAATTCATTATAAATTAATATTGATCCAAAAAATATGGGACTTTCACCAAAAATTTCCAAATATTGTTCTCTTTCATATTCTGAATTAAAATTATTTTTTGGATCATTTTTAATATTTTTCATGAATGAATTGATTTTTCATGTGTTTTTAATTGTTTAAAAATATTTTTAAGTGTCCAAAAATTATGAAACTTTTTATCCAAGGTCCTTTGACCTTGTTTGACCTATGATAAATCACATGGCCATTTATTTGGTGTTTTGATGTGATTTTAGTATTTGGACAAAACATATTTGAATTTAATGCATTATTTTAATAATTTTTAATTGAATAAATTTCATTTTAATTGTGTTGACCATTTGGATTGACTTATTTGAGTTTCTCATTTGTTGTTGGGCCTTGGTCAAGGTTGATTTGACTTTGTCAAGTTAATATTATTAGATTTAGGATTGATGGAATATACATTCCATCTCCCAAAATGAATGAATAATATTAATTTGGTAAAAGTTCTCCTTTGACCAATTTGTGATCTCATTCATCCCTTTCCCTCTTCATCTAATTCCCCTTCTTCATCCATTCATTTTCAATTGGCCAATGACATCTCAAAATCCTAATGCTAGTTGATTGAAAGATTAACATAAGTATGGATGAGATTAGGCCACACCTTTGCATATTTTTTGTATGTGGTATGTTTAATGAGCATAGTTTTTAATACTATGTCTCCAACATGCATTAACACCAACAGTCTATTTCCCGACCTCAAATAGTTGTGACTTCTACATAAGTCCAATTACGATTGCTTAACATAGCGCTAAATTTGTGACACAAAAGGCATAAGCATTCTAGTTAATGAGATTGTAAGTCTCCCCCCTTCCATGGTATTGTGTGGGAACTTGGCCTTCTTTCCTTCCTTTGGAATATGTTTTGGTTCAAGGATTCATTCTTGTGGCAAGTGGGTTGAGTGTTCTCCAAAGAATGTCTTGAAATCAAAAGCAAAACAAAACTAACTATTAACTTACTAACCATTAACTTTTACTTTCAAGCTTTTACTTTTAATGCAATTTACTTTTAGTATTCTATTATCATTTGTCATTGTACATATCATTCTAATTGTTTATGTTTATGCAATTTTCCCTTTGTCCACTTGGACCATATTGTGTGATATACTTTGTTGCCTTGTTTGTTTGATTGGTCTTTGACCATTAATGCACATAATAATAACAAAAACCCTAAAAGACTTTGAGTGGACTGTTGGTTTGATCTTGCCCAATTGGACTTAGAATTTAGGAAACATTCCTTTGCTCATGGACTTCGCCAGTGCCAATTTGTTGAAGAACCAAGAGCTTGTAAGTTTGAATTCATCTGATACATCATTTTATATCTCTCCAGAGTCATCTGCAACATTGATCATTGTTAAGCTGTTATGTTGAACCTGTGACTTATGGAATTCATCTACTACATACGCTATTTTGAAGAAGATCATCAAGTGGATAAGCTTGGATGAGGCCATCTTTATTTGATGCCTTTGCTCTTCAAGATTGATATAATTGTGCATTTGTGTATTGCTTGATTCTAAAAAGTCCAAGGGAATTTTGGGTTTCTATTGACATACTTGTCTATTGGATTGCTCCCATTTGGTTAGATCTTTTCAACTTTAAACTTTTAAATTTTATGCATAGGGTAGTCTCTTCATCTTCTCCCCATTTATTTAATTTCAAAATATCTCCCTCCATGTTCAAAACCTTCTTTGTCTGAACTACTTTTGTTCTAAACTTTGACCTCTTTTATAAAAAGATAGAAACTTTGGCCTTATGCCATTGCATTTTCAAACTTATTTTCTTAAATCAAACTTGTAAATGAACTTAACTATACTTGACTTAAACTTTCAAAAAATCCAAAAAGAACTAACTCATTCAAACCATTTTTAGGCCCTTATGCCTTTCAAGCTTAATTTTTGTTAAAACCAACATACTCACTTTGAAATTTATATCACGAACAACGAGGTTTTAATCCCTCATTTTTATGTTGGTACGTAGGCACTAGACCGAAGGTCTTGTCAAACACAAAAATATAATTAATCAATTCTTTTCTCATCCCCTCATTCTATTTGTTTGTAAACATCACTTTGTACAAAATACATATGCACACAAAAAGGGCTCCCTAAGAGTACCTATGACACTTTGGGTGCTAACACCTTCCCTCTGTGTAACCAACCCCCTTCCTTGTGATCTCTGATTTTTATTAGTTTTTATTTGAAAACTTTTTACTATTTGGGTTTTGTTCATACTTTTTCCCTTTTCCCTTGGGGAGTAGTCTCTTGTTAATCGATCTTTAGCTTGTCAATAGCTTAATGATCATAAATTTACCGCTACAGAAATTAAGTGGCGACTCTGTTGGGGAGTAGTCTCCAGTGAGTTTAGCCTACTTTTGTGTGAATATATTTGTATATATATGTGATGTTTGTATATATGTATGTGTGATATAATCTCCTTGTTGTGCTTGGTGATCTCTGAGTGGTGAGATAAGTTCTAACCCGAACTTTAGTGCAATTAAGATAGGAGGATGGTATAGTCATGTTCGACTTGTGTGGAGTAGTCCTTAACAAGTTGGCTTGAGATCCACTTACTCAGTGGAGACTCCTTTGGATTTGGAAATGTCACACAAGTATTTGTGGTTAGGCATGACTATTTCTAATTGGGTCTGAGAAGCTAAGGACCTTAGAACACCTAACCCATCTTGGCCTATTTAGAATGTAGTGCGAAAACTGTTCAAGTGTAGACTTGATAACAGTTGTTACGCGATACTACACTCAGACGAGTTTCTCTTGAGAATTTTTTGGGTCGATGAGTCAGTCATCTTAACCTGTAATATCTGATAGATGGAATTAAGACTCTAGGAACTTTTTAGAACATGATCTATAGGTTTTATCCTTAGTTCACTCCTTTGGGATGGTTCTTACCCATATTTCATGCTCGTGACTTGCTACAAACCCTTGATTCTTGGTTGATCCAATCAAGTCTTGTCAATATCAATGGAACTTGGGTGTTGATAAGGTGTAAACCATAATCCACCAAAATGGATGATTGATCTTGACAATGACTTGATTCATCCCTTGACCTTTGTTTGCCTTGTGTGTGATCCCTTACTTGTGATTGTTGCATCCATGCATTTCATGCGCATCATAACATTCATCGCACGAAATTTCAAGGAACTAGTGTATCATTTGCAAATATTTTTAGACCATGGATTATGGACGAAGGAACACTAAGAAGTACAGTTTCAGATGTCCAGATTTGAAAGAGTTCAGGAAGCTAGCATCTTTTGTATTAGATCCCTTGGACTTCAAACAACGTCATGGGAAGCTTTTGTCCATTTTATCCGCTGATGTGGTTGAAGGACTCTTGAGTGTATTGGTGAGGTTCTATGATCCTCTCTACCATTGTTTCACTTTCCCAGATTTTCAGCTTGTGCCTACCTTGGAGGAGTATTCTCATCTTTTGGGGATACCTGTTTCTAGTAGAGTGCCTTTTAGTGGATTGGAGGAGATTCCCCGGTCTAGTATTATTGATGAAATTCTTCACTTGAAGAAGTCTAAGATAGAAGATCATTGAATGAATAACGGAGGGTTATTTGGATTTCCATCTGTTTTCCACATCAAGGAAGCTACCACTTTTGCTCAAGCCGGTAGTATGGATGCTTTTGAAGCTATCTTTGTGTTGCTCATTTATGGGTTAGCTTTGTTCCCTAACATTGACGATTTTATTGATGTTAACACCATTATACTTTTCTTGATTGGGAATCCTGTGCCTACTCTGTTGGGTGATGTGTATCTCTCTTTGCATCTAAGATATTCTAAGGGTGGTGGAACGATTGTCTGTTGCATTCCTCTTCTGTACAAGTGGTTTATTTCACACTTGCCTCAGACGCCTGCTTTTGTGGAGAACAAACAATGTCTAGGGTGGTCTCAGAGACTTATGTCTCTCACTAATGATGATATAGTTTGGTATGATTCATCCTTAAGCAGTTTGGAGATTATTGATAGTTGTTGTGAGTTCTCTAATGTGCCTCTCATTGGTACACAAGGAGGAATTAGCTACAACCCTACTTTGGCTCGTCGTCAACTTGGGTTCCCCTTGAGAGACAAACCTAATAACCTGTTGTTAGAAGGTCTTTTCTATCAAGAGGGTAAAGATCCCCCATATTTGAAGCAGAAGATTATGCATGCTTGACATAATATGCATAGGAAAGGAAGATCCGAGCTTGGTCCGCGCAATTGTGTAGCTTTGGCAGCTTACACTCTTTGGGTGAAGAAGAGAGCTTTGGAGTTGAAGATGCCTTATCCATGTGAAAGACCTATGTCTTTGGTTGTGATTGAGCCATTAACTCTCCCTAACCAAGATGTAGAGGAGTTGGAAGACGCGCTCATCAAGATGAAGCAAGAGAAAGATATATGGGAAGAGCATTTCCATGCTTTGAGCAAGAAGCATGAAGAGTTGATATTGGAATCTAAAGACAAAGATGCACTGATTAAGCTACTTGAAGACCGAGTGACGAAGATACAGAGAGAGCCAGAGGTTTCATCTTCTAGCATGCTTCAGCCTTCCGTTGCTTGGAAGAAGATTGTTGACCAGCTTGTCCTCGAGAAGACTCAGATGAAGGCTTCTTTTGAGACCAAGATTTGTCACATTCGAAGGAAGTACGCGCCTTCAGCCAGATCTTCTGACACTATTGTTAGGGATCCTTAGGATGACTAGTCTCCTTTTCTCTTGTATCTTTTATTTTGGTTTCTGAAATTGTACTCAGTGTAATCCTTCCAGTTTATATAAATAAAAAGAGATTTTTGGTTATATCAAATTGTTGCAATTTCCATTTCAATTTTTATATATTTGCAAATGATATAGTAAGTTCCTTAGAAATAAAAAATAATCAAGCATTTCATGCATCATTTGCATAAGCAGGTTTTTGTCAAGTGTCTGATTGGTGTTCTTTTGTGCTTTAGCCAAGCTGACTCACCGGTACAACACTAGAGCCAATCGTCCAAAGATCATGGGACACCTTGAGCAAGAGAACCGAGACTTGAAAGAGGAGATTTCCCGTTTGACTGCCATGATGGAGTCAGTTCTTGCTGCCCAGAGCCAAGCTTCTTCAACTCCTGCAACTCCTCCCGCGAGGACTGTCATTTCTGAAGTGGTTACCTCTACTGTACCTGCTGCCACCGCCCACTTCGCTCCAAATCTTCCTGTTGGATTCCCTTGGGGAATGCCACCTAATTTTGTGCCAGAGGGTTTCGCTCCCACTTTTGCTTCCATGCCGACATCTAGCCCGGTCATGTCTGTGCCACCTCCCGTTGTGCATACTTTGCCGCGAGAAGAAGACACCATCTATCACTCCGAGCCATATGAGGGCCCGGACGTCTATGAGAAGATGGATGAGATGAAGGATCAATTCCTTGAGCTGCGCAAGGAACTGAAAACATTGAGACGCAAAGATCTGTTTGGGAAGAGTGTTGTTGAACTGTGCTTAGTGCCCAACATGAAAATCCCAGTCAAATTCAAAGTGCCTGACTTTGAGAAGTATAAGGGAAACTCTTGTCCACTCAGTCATCTTGTGATGTTTTCCCGCAAGATGTCAACCCAGACAGATAATGAACAACTACTGGTTCACTATTTCCAGGATAGCCTAACAGGTGCTGCGCTCCGTTGGTATATGGGGATAGATAGTGCAAGCATCCTCACTTTCAATGATCTAGGAGAGGCTTTCGTGAAACAATACAAATACAATGTGGCTATGGCGCCAGATAGGGACCAGCTAAGGTCCATGTCTCAGAAAGATAAGGAGACATTCGAAGAGTATGCCCAGCATTTGAGGGAGTTGGCTGCCCAGATCACTCCTCCTTTGGAGGAGAAGGAGATGACAAAAATCTTTCTTAAAACCCTGAGTTCATTTTACTATGAACGCATGATTGCTAGTGCCCCTAGTGATTTTACCGAAATGGTAAATATGGGGATAAGAATTGAAGAAGGGGTCCGTGAAGGACGATTGTCGAAAGAGGAGGCGTCAACTAGCAAGAAATATGGGAGCAATTTTAGTAAGAGGAAGGATAATGAAACAAATGCAATAAGCAGTGGGAGGAAAAGGAGGCCTCAAACCAGAAGAAATCTACCATCCCGTCAACATCATCATCATCAAGTATCATCCGTCATTCCAGTATTCTCAAACCAGCAAACAACACCAATTCAACAACAACAACCGTAACAAAGAACGAACACCTACAACAACAAAAATTCCAACAACAATCATCACCAGCAACAGAACTTCGAGAGGAATAAGGTCTCTTTCGACCCGATTCCTATGTCATATGTCGAACTGTACCCATCTTTAGTCCTCAAGAATTTGATTCAACCGAGGAATCCACCGCAGATACCAGAACCACTTCCATGTTGGTATAAACCCTAACTTCGATGTGCTTTTCACCAGGATGCACCTGGGCAAGATATTGAGAACTGTTATCCACTGAAATAAGAGGTGCAAAAGCTTATGAAGAGTGGCATGGTGTCTTTTGAAGACCGCGTGCCTAATGTGAAAGCTAATCCCTTGCCCGCTCATGGGAATTCTTCAGTGAACATGGTGGATGGATGTCCAGGTGAATTTAAAGTTTTCAATGTCCGGTTTATCCAAAGATCTTTTGTGCAAATGCATAAAGATATCTGTTTGGTGAGCGGTTGTGAACATGATCACGATGGTTGTGATATTTGTAGTGTGAACCCAAGGGGGTGCGTTGTTGTGAAAAGGGACATCCAGCGTCTGATAGAAGAAGGCATGATCCAGATTGTTCAATCCCGTCATGTTGATGACGATGTTAATGTCATTGTTCCCGTTTTCAAGCAACCATAGCGGTTGGTGATTCCGTATGATAGCAGCAATAGCCAGAACGTCAGCAATAGATCAGTTTTGCCGTTGGTAATACGGTTAGCGGGCCCCGTCCCATATGCATCTGATAAAGCTGTACTGTATCAATACAATGCTACGATGATAGAGAAAGGTCAAGAGGTCTCGTTGCCTACGACCAGTTCAGTAGTGAGCATTGCAAATGTTACGAAGGTGACCCGCAGCGGTCGAGTTTTTGGACCGATGATCTCGGAGAATAAGGAAGAATTGATTGTTGGTAAGAACGCGGAGGTGCCTATGGTAGATCCTATGGGTTGTTCAAGAGATAAGTCTGGTGAATCCAGCAATTTGAAGACCAATAGTGATGATGATGAGGTACTTCGACTGATCAAGAGGAGTGAATTCAACGTGGTTGAGCAGTTGCTCCAAACCCCCTCTAAGATTTTCGTGATGTCTCTGCTTTTAAATTCTGAAGCGCACAGAGAAGCACTCCAGAGAGTTCTAGAACATGCATACATGGAGCAAGATGTTATTGTGGCTCAATTTGATCATATTGTAGCCAATATCACTTCATGCAACAATTTGAGCTTTTGCGATGAAGAACTCCCTGAGGAGGGAAGAAATCACAATCTGGCTTTGCACATCTCGATGAATTGCAAGGAAGATGCTTTGTCGAACGTGCTAGTTGATATTGGGTCGTCACTCAATGTGCTTCCAAAATCAACATTGTCAAAGTTATCTTATCAAGGAGCTCCCATGAGGTACAATGGAGTAATTGTCAAAGCCTTTGATGGCTTGCGCAAGACAGTCATTGGAGAAGTGGACCTTCCAGTCAAGATAGGTTCGAGTGATTTTCATATTACTTTCCAGGTAATGGATATTCACCCGACCTACAGCTCTTTGTTGGGAAGGCCATGGATTCATGAAGCAGGAGCTGTTACTTCCACTCTACATCAGAAGCTCAAATTTGTCAAGAATGGCAAGTTGGTGATTTTGGGAGGTGAGAAAGCGTTGTTGGTTAGCAATCTGTCATCTTTTTCATATGTAAAAGCTTAGGATGAGGTTGGAACTCCGTTCCAAGCCTTATCTATTACTGTTGAGAAGAGAGTTAGGGCACTTATGTCCTCTCTGAAAGATGCGCAGAAGATTGTTGAAGAAGGTCCTGTTGATCAGTGGGGGCGTGTGGTAGAGGTCGCCGACAACAAAGGAAGAACTGGTTTGGGGTTCCAAAAGGGCTCGTCAACCGTTAGATCAGAAGACATGCAACTCAGTTTCCGTAGCGGAGGGTTCATTCATGGGAATGAACAACACTTAGTTGTTGTACTAGAGGACAATGAAGAGGAAGACTGCACCAACTTTGTGACGCATGGACAGACATGCAACAATTGGACTGATGTTGATATTCTTGTTATTTTGCGTCGATCTAAGTAATTTCTTTTTTTATATTTTAAAATCCTTCTCCTATGCCTAAGGAATAAGTGAACATTGTTTGGGAATTTTAAATCGATCATCAATAAAATTAATTATATTCATCCACATCTTTGATGTTTATTTTTTACTTTTTGCTTATTTCTGAAAATGGTAATCACAAAAAACATAAATAAATAATATAATTGTCCATCTGCATAATATTTGGTCACAAATTCACTTCTCTAAAATCAAAATATCAAATCATTATGCAGGTTGGTTCCTAACCCCATTGAATACAATGATCCTTCTCCTTCTCCAAATTTTGAATTCCTTGTGTTTGAAGCCGAGGAGGAAAGTGATGTAGAAGTGAGTGATGAATTGTCTCGTCTTCTTGAGCAAGATGAAAAGATTATTCAGCCGTTTGAAGAGCAGATTGAGTAGTCAGCTTGGGTTCCGAAGATGATCGAAGGAAGTCAAGATTGGGTCTCGATTGTGTCCAGATGCTAAGAAGGGGTTGATTGATCTTCTTCGAGAGTATTGAGATGTGTTTGCTTGGTCCTATCAAGACATGCCTGGGTTGGATTCTGATATTGTGGAGCACAGATTACCGTTGAATCCAGAATGCCGCCAGTCAAGCAGAAGTTGAGAAGAACGCATCTTGATATGGCTGTGAAAATCAAAGAGGAAGTTCAGAAGCAGATTGATGCCGGTTTCCTTGTGACTGCTGAGTATCCGCAATGGGTGGCCAATATTGTGTTTGTGCCTAAGAAAGATGGAAAAGTCCGCATGTGTGTTGATTATAGATATTTGAATAAAGCCAGTCCGAAAGATGATTTCCCTCTGCCACACATTGATATGTTGGTAGACAATACTGCTAAGTTCAAAGTCTTTTCGTTTATGGATGGATTTTCCGGATATAATCGGATTAAGATGGCACTCGAGGATATGGAGCAGACCATATTCATTACACCTTGGGGAACATTCTGTTATAGAGTGATGCCTTTTAGTTTAAAGAATGCTGGTGCAACTTACCAGAGAGCAATGACTACTCTTTTTCATGATATGATGCATAAAGAGATTGAAGTATATGTCGATGACATAATTGCTAAATCAATTGATGAAGAGGAACATGTTGAGCATTTGTTGAAGCTATTCCAGCGTTTGAGGAAGTATAAACTCCGCTTGAATCCCAATAAATGTACTTTTGGTGTTCGTTCTGGCAAGTTGTTTGGCTTTATTGTCAATGAGAAAGGTATTGAAGTTTATCCTTCCAAGGTCAAAGCAATACAAGAGATGCCTGCGCCCAAAACTGAGAAGCAAGTCAGAGGTTTTCTCGGCCGCTTGAATTATATTTCTAGATTCATTTCCCACATAATTGCCACATGTGCACCTATATTCAAGCTTCTTCGGAAAGATCAGTCTTGTGATTGGACCGAAGACTGCCAGAAAGCTTTTGATAGTATCAAGGAATATCTGCTTGAGCCTCCAATTTTGTCTCCACCTGTTGAAGGAAGACCGTTGATCATGTATTTGACTGTGCTCGAAGATAGTATGGGTTGTGTTCTTGGTCAGCAAGATGACACTGGGAAGAAAGAGTTTGCAATTTACTACCTCAGTAAGAAGTTCACTGATTGTGAGACTCGGTATTCAATGCTTGAGAAAACTTGTTGTGCATTGGCTTGGGCTGCTAAGCGTCTGCGTCAATATATGTTGAATCATACCACTTGGTTGATATCCAAAATGGATCCAATCAAGTATATATTTGAGAAGCCTGCTTTAACTGGGAGGATTGCTCGTTGGCAGATGTTGCTATCAGAGTATGATATTGAATATCGATCTCAGAAAGCAATCAAGGGTAGTATCTTGGCTGACCATTTGGCTCACCAACCAATTGAAGATTACCAGTCAGTGCAGTATGACTTTCCAGATGAAGAGATTTTGTACTTGAAAATGAAAGATTGTGATGAACCATAGCTAGAAGAAAGGCCAGAACCTGGTTCCCGTTGGGGCATGGTATTTGATGGAGCTGTTAATCAATATGGAAATGGCATTGGGGCAGTGATTATTACTCCTCAAGGCACACATCTACCATTTACAGCTAGATTGACTTTCAAGTGTACAAACAACATGGCAGAATATGAAGCCTGCATTATGGGGCTTGAAGCCTCCATGAATCTCAAAATCAAGTATTTGGATGTCTTCGGTGATTCGGCTTTGGTTGTAAATCAGATCAAAGGAGAATGGGAGACAAATCATCCCAGTTTGATACCATATAGAGATTATGCGAGGAGGATTTCAACTTTCTTTACCAAGGTTGAGTTTCATCATATCCCTCGAGATGAAAACCGGATGACAGGCGCTCTTGCAACGTTGGCATCAATGATTGTAGTGAAGTATTGGAATAAAGTTCCCAATTTATCTATGATGCGTCTTGATAGGCCAGCCCATGTGTTTGTTGTTGAAGAGTTCAAAGACGAGAAGTCGTGGTATTACGACATCAAGTGTTTCCTCTAAAGTCAGATTTACCCGCCTGGGGCATCTTTGAAAGATAAGAAGACTTTGAGAAGATTAGCCGGTAATTTCTACTTGAATGGTGATATATTGTACAAGAGAAACTTCGACATGGTTTTGCTCAGATGCATGGATAGACACGAAGCAGACTTGTTGATGACCGAAGTGCATGAAGGTTCCTTTGGTACTCATTCCAATGGACATGCAATGGCAAAGAAGATGTTGCGAGCATGTTACTATTGGCTGACCATGGAATCTGACTGTTGCAAGTTTGTGAAGAAATGCCAAAAGTGAAAAATTTATGCTGATAAGATTCATGTTCCTCCGAAACTTTTGAATGAAATCTCTTCCCCATGGCCTTTCTCCATGTGGGGAATTGATATGATTGGGATGATTGAGCCCAAAGCTTCGAATGGACATCGTTTCATTTTGGTGGCAATTGACTACTTCACAAAATGAGTCGAAGTGGCATTGTATGCAAATGTAACCAAGCAAGTTGTTGTAAGGTTTATCAAGAATCAGATTATATGCCATTATGGTTTGTCAAGTAAGATCATTACTGATAATGGATCGAACTTGAATAACAATATGGTGGAAGCAATTTGTAAAGACTTCAAGATTGCACATCATAATTCTTCTCCCTATAGACCCAAGATGAATGGGGTTGTTGAAGCTGCAAACAAGAACATCAAGAAGATTATCCAGAAGATGGTTGTCACGTATAAGGATTGGCATGATATGCTCCCGTTTTCTTTACATGGGTATCGTACATCCGTCTGCACTTCAACAGGGGAAACCCCTTTCTCTCTTGTATATGATATGGAAGCAGTGCTCCCCGTAGAGGTTGAGATTCCTTCGTTGCGTGTGCTCATGGAAGCCAAGTTGACTGAAGCTGAATGGTGCCAGACCAGGTTTGACCAATTAAATTTAATTGAAGAGAAGAGATTAACTGCCATGTCTCATGGTCAGTTGTATCAGCAGAGGATGAAGAAAGCTTTTGACAAGAAGGTCAAACCTCATGTGTTCAGAGAAGGTGACCTTGTGCTCAAGAAGATTTTATCGTTCAAGCCAGATTCCAAAGGGAAATGGACTCCCAATTATGAAGGCCCATATGTTGTTAAGAGAGCCTTTTCAGGCGGTGCATTGATTCTTACAACTATGGATGGAGAAGAGTTCACTCGTCCTATGAACGCAGATGCAGTCAAGAAATACTTCGCCTAAAAAAGAAAAGAACAACTTGCTAAGTTGAAAACCCGAAAGGGCGGCTTAGGCAAAAATGAGTGTCTCGGTGGATTGAAAACCTGAAACAGCGATCCAGGCAAATATTAGAGACATAAAAACAGAAATGATTTCACGATAAGTTAAGTACCCCACCTTGGGGCAACTTATGCAAAAATTAGGGATTATGGCAAGTAACTGCATTCTACTGATCTTCAATGATTTTGAAGACTTGTTTGAGCACAAGGGTTAACATTGGTTCATCTTCAGCAGCGGTCAAGAGCACAGTGGATATCAAGATTTGGTAGAAGGATTAAGGATCATTTGTATTCAATGTAACCCTTTTCCATGTAAATTACCATTTTCAACTTTGTAAAATCTATGGAGTCTTGTCATTTACAGACTACCATTCTATTAAATAAAGTTGAGATTTTATCCAATTGTTTCTATTCTTATTTACTTCAACCAATAGTTTTAAATTTTATCTTGATAATTTTAAAATTAATTTTTAAATCAAAATCAAATTTTCTTAAATATATAAAAGCAAAAACTTTTCCAAAGCAAGTAACAGTAATATCAACATCATTTCAGTGAATAACAAGTCCTTAAGTGTGAAGCATACGAGGTTCCCCAAGCAGTAACTCTTCGGGTATCTCTAGGCATTAGTGTTGATTCATTTCCTCAGTAGAGTGTTGTTATTTCCAGCTAGCAGATTCAGTTCAACGGTGGAGTGTTTGATACACTAGTAGAGTTTCTTTTTGTTCCCCAGCTGAGTTGATTGATTCAAGTCCCCAGCGGCGTGTCCTGTTCCCTAACAGAGTTTTGGATTCCCCAGCGTAGTTCGTTTTTCCTCAGTAGGTAGATCGTCATCAGAAGATGTTTGATCTCTCCCCAGTAGATCACTTTGGTGTCTCCACCAATCGTCGGATCTTTGCTCCCAGTCAGAGTTTCCTCCTGGTTTCTGAGAAGCTCTTTGATTCTTCCCCAGTAGGATTGTCTCCCATTTTATGGTGTTGACCTAAAATTCCCTACGGTTTGGATGTTTTATCTTCAGCAGATGTCCTCCTTCCCCAGCTAGGGTTTCCCTTGGATGTTGATCTCTTTGTTCTCCAGTAGTTTGTCTCCATGATTTTTATGGATTGACCGAGGATTGTACTGGTGGTTCAAATTCTTTGCGACACCTATGTATCCTTCGTGATCATTTTGTAAGCATAATCACCATATATACATATACATATACATTCATATAATTTCATGATTTTGCATATCCTGCATATTTGATTTGTTTGAGATTTTCATTCTCTGTTATGGCGGTACTTTATCCCCATACCAATTTTGGTGTCTGTCCTCTTTCAATTGTAGAGTGTCAGCCCCTAAGCAGAAAAGACTTTAACCTTTCTTTGTTTCCCCACTGAGTTTGTTTCCTCGTGGACGATTGTTATTTCGGTTTCCTCTCCAGCAAATTTTCTGGATGGAATTACTCCCCTTGAGTTATGTCCTCATTGGGTTGAGTCTTGATTGACCGTTACTTTCTAGCTCTTACCTAGATGGATATTTTGGTCCCCTAAGAGTTAACTCCCTAGTAACTAGTAATATTCTTCTTAGTTTGCAGTTTGTTACTTCTTGCCCAATACCCGACAAAAGTACCCCTTTTCTCCCTAGTGGAGTCCCCGAAAGTATATCCTTGATATGTTCATCTTAACCAGGTGACGAATATCTTTCTTTCCCCCCGCAGGAGTCTATCCTTGATATGTTCACTTTAACCAGTGACAGATATTCTCTTCTTCTTTGGTATTCTACCCAGTAAAAAGGTAGTTGTAATTCCTATTCTTTTGTTCCCCAGAGAGTCTATCCTTGATATGTTCATTTTAACCGGTGACAGATTTTCTCTTCTTTGGTCTTCTACCCAGTAACCGGTAGTTGTAAACCCTATTGTTCCCCTTTAGTGGAGTATATCCTTGATATGTTCACTTTAACCGGTGACGGATTTTCTCTTCTTTGGTATTCTATCTAGTAACCGATAGATGCAATCCCTATTTTCTCCGCTTTCAGAGTCTATCCTTGATATGTTCACCTTAACCGGTGATGGATTTTCTCTTTGATTGGTCTTCTACCAAGTAACTGGTAGTTGTAAATCCTACTTTGTCCCCTCACAGAGTTAATCCTTGATATGTTCATCCTAATCGGTGACGGATTCTCTCTCTGGCGGTTTTCTATCCAGTTTTCGATAGATGTAATTCCCCTTTTTTGTTCAGTTGGTATATCCTTGATATGTTCATCCTAACCGATGACAGGTATCCTCCTTGACATCCCCAGGAAAGTCTATCCTTGATATGTTCATCTTAACCGGTGACGGATTTTCTTCCCTATCGAGTTTATCCTTGATATGCTCATCCTAATCGATGACGGATACTCTCAGCTTTGGTCTTCTACCCAGTAACTGGTAGTTGTAAATCCTATTTTCTGCAGTTTTCCCCAGAAAGGCTATTCTTACCCAGTAACCGATAATGAATATTCCCTCCTGGCCTTTCCTCAGCGAGTCATCCTTGATATGTTCATCTTAACATATGACGGATGTTCTCCCTGTCAGATCTTTATTATTTCCTTACCCAGTAACAGGTAGTAGATAATAGATTTTTGCTCCTCTTGTGTTGAAGTGTAACGCTTCCCCAGTCGAGTCGAGTGCGCATTTCCTTAGTGAAATTGCTTTTCCCTGCACGAGTCGAATATTTCAGTGTTATCCTGACTTATTCGTATCCCCTACAGATGTTGTTTGTTTCCCCGACTGAGTCTTTCTATTTTTCTATGGATCCCCTCGAGTCCCCCAGTAGTTTTAAGTCGTAGCCTGGCCTACGCATAACAACTTTTTATCCCTTAGAGTCTCTGTCTCCCTAGTGAGTTTTCCTTATGGAATGCATTACGCTCCTGCGGACTTTCGGTCTCTCTGATTTCTTTTCCTTTGTGGCAATATTTCCCCACAGAATGTTTACCTTTGCATTCATATCATATGCATCATGAGGTCTTTAGGGACCAAAATTTGTTTCTCTATGTTGTTATTTAAGCCCATTCTACTGAATCGACATGAAGATTTAAACCTTCACCTCCTCATTTAGAATGTCCTTAAACAGGAGCAGCTATAAGACCCCAATTTTGACCCTAAGATCCCTCATTCATTTCATCATAAGCATTAGCATTGGGATCATACCTTAGCATCCTCCTTACCCCTCTTTCATTGGGGTTGCTTTGGGAGAGATCACCAAGCAATTTGTGATTATATCATACTTGTATTTTATCATTTCACTAACCAAAATACCAAAAATATGTCTTTGTATCTATCTAACTCTTTTGTAGGTAACGGACATGATTTGCTTGATTCATTGATCACATCTAGGGTTTGAGACCCTCATGAACAAAGAGCATAATCAAGAATTGATTCAATAATGGTTATGAATATCATATATGAGTCCCAATTGCTTCTACATGTTATATTGATCAAGTTTAATTCAAGAGTTTGAGGGTGATTTGCCTTGGAAACCCTAGTTTGACTAGGTATCTTGAGTAACTTCTCCAACAAGCTATCTCACAAATTGATCAAATTTCTCAAGGGACACTTCAAATTTCATCATCTTATGCATATATTATCTACCATGAGCCAAGAAAGTCAAGAGAATTGGAAGTTAGCAAGTTTGTTGATGGTGGTTGGCCAGATGAATTCATCTGATCAAAACTAGGTCTCCCTAGACCCTATCTCCTACAATTTTCACCATATGAAAATTATTCCAAGAGCAAACTTACTTTAAATGACATTATAAACAACTTTCATGTTGATACATCTAGCTAGTTTTTCTTGGAAAATCGTTTTCTATGTTGAAATATTATAGGTCATTTTGTCTAAACCCTAATTTGAAAGTCAACTTCCTAAGGCCATAACTTGCTCAATTTTTATGAGATGAAATATTTCTAAGTTGCAAAATCAAATTCAATGTGTCTAATTAAACTTTTATGTATGGAGTGAGGGATAATTCAACTACTTTGAACGTGATATATGAGGCTACATTATAGGTCACTTTTGAACTATACCATTGATCAAGAGATTTTGCCAAATTTCAAAAATGCATAACTCTATCATCTCAAATCTAAAAGACATGAAGTTGGTGACCATTTTGAATGTCTTTGAGAGAGATACAACTTTGATGAAGACACTTTTCTCATTTGAAGCTCCTATAAAAAGTTAAGGAAGGTGGAATATTGAGACATAAGGCTTGACACTTAGAAAATTTTCAATATGTCAAAATTTTCCAAACTTCCACCTCAAATATCTCCAAGTTCAAAGCTCCAAATGAAAAGTGTTCAACATCGAACTTGTTCCTCTTGACCTCACCTTTCCAAAGAGCTAAAATTCATGCATTTTGGATAAGAAATGCATAGGCTGCGCATGGCTTAAATAGGCTAGTATCATGTGGCATGGATCAAACTTCAAACAACAATGCTCAATTGCCTTGCAATCCAATCCATCTCCAATGCATCTGAACTTCATTTTGGACTTTCAAACAATCATTTCATGGGCCTATGCACGCCCATGCACCATGCTTTCATCATTTTCCAATTTTGGAAAGTAAAAGTGAATGTGCAAATATCATCAAATTCACCTATAAATACAATTGCTTATGCTCAGAATTAACACACACATTGCGCCAACTTTGATTCCCCACAAAAAAGCCTTCATACCAAGAGGATAAATTTGAGAAATTCAGGTGAATTTGAGCTTGAATCTCCACTGTTTTGGAATTCAATTGTCTAGGAGTCCATTGATTCTAAGCCTTTCCATTCCTCTTCTGCAAGCAATTGAAGTGAAGCAAAGCACGATTCAGATCAAGATCTAGCAAGCTCAGACCTCCACTAAAGGTAATTTGTAGAAAATTTGATCTCTTCGATTCTCCTTGTTTCTTGCTCAATTCTATTTATTATTGTGTTGGCTGAAGTCCTACCAATGTAGGCAAGGTGTTTGAGTTGCTTTGAGGATGAATTGAAGCAACTCAGATCATGAACCTCATTTTTCAATTCCACATATCTCTCAATATAGTTGGAATTGGAAGAAATGGTGGTAATATTCGTGCTCAGTGATATTTTCTCTTTAAAATCATATCCCTGTTTGCAATTTTGGTGCTGGTTCATGATGACCAGTCCGGCGAAGCTCGCTGGAGAAGACAACCGGAGCTCTGGCTCCAGTGATAAGTTGTCTTTAATCTAAACCGTGTGATCCATTTGTCATGTCCTAACATAGCGCTAAATTTGTGACACAAAAGGCATAAGCATTCTAGTTAGTGAGATTGTAAGTCTCCCCCATTCCATGGTAATGTGTGGGAACTTGGCCTGCTTTCCTTCCTGTGGAAGATGTTTTGGTTCAAGGATTCATGCTTGTGGCAAGTCGGTTGAGTGTTCTCCAAAGAATGTCTTGAAATCAAAAGCAAAACAAAACTAACTATTAACTTACTAACCATTAACTTTTACTTTCAAGCTTTTACTTTTAATGCAATTTACTTTTAGTATTCTATTATCATTTGTCATTGTACATATCATTCTAATTGTTTATGTTTATGCAATTTTCCCTTTGTCCACTTGGACCATATTGTGTTAAATACCTTGTTGCCTTGTTTGTTTGATTGGTCTTTGACCATTAATGCACATAATAATAACAAAAACCCTAAAAGACTTTGAGTGGACTATTGGTTTGATCTTGCCCAATTGGACATAAAATTTAGGCAACATTCCTTTGCTAATGGACTTGGCCAGTGCCAATTTGTTGAAGAACCAAGAGCTTGCAAGTTTGAATTCATCTGATACATTATTCTAGATCTCTCTAGAGTCATCTACAACATTTATCATTGTTAAGTTGTTATGTTGAACCTGTGACTTGTAGAATTCATCTGCTACATAGGCTATTTTGAAGAAGATCATGAAGTGGATAAGCTTGGATGAGGCCATCTTTATTTGACGCCTTTTCTCTTCAAGATTGATATAATTGTGCATTTGTGTATTGCTTGATTCTAAAAAGTCCAAGCGAATTCTGGGTTTCTATTGACATACTTGTCTATTGGATTGCTCCCATTTGGTTAGATCTTTTCAACTTTAAACTTTTAAATTTTGTGCATAGGGTAGTCTCTTAATCTTCTCCCTATTTCTTTAATTTCAAAATCTCTCCCTCCGTTTTTACAACCTTCTTTTTGTGAACTAATTTTGTTCTAAACTTTGACCACTTTTACAAAAAGATAGAAACTTTGGCCTTATGCCATTGCATTTTCAAACTTATTTTCTTAAATCAAACTTGTAATAAACTTAACTATACTTGACTTAAACTTTCAAAAAATCCAAAAAGAACTAACTCATTAAAACCATTTTTAGGCCTTTGTGCCTTTCAAGCTTAATTTTTGTTAAAACCAACATACTCACTTTGAAATTTATATCACTTTGGTAATCGATTACACTCAGACCGGTAACCAATTACAGGTTCGAAGAACAGCCTAAAAGCTTATTTTTCTCCGTTTGAGGTCTTCCGGACCTCCGATTTCTATTCCGTAAAATGTCTACATCTCAGAATTCAAAACCCAACACTTATCCAATGATTAAAACATCAAATTTATGATTTATCACATATTGGCTTCAATTAAATCATATAATTCATAACTTTATCAATTCTATAAACCTTCGAAACTCTCAACAATGGTGAAATTATCCCAACATTCAAAACAGAAAATGCAGTCACACATAGTGCACGAAAATCATAAATAATCACATCATATAACATCAAGATATCATAAATATTCAGAATTTAGTAAAATCCCAAACGCCCTATTGGAGTTTAAGGACTCTTCTACCCTACCCTTCATGCATATACCTTTATTATTGAAATAATTTCCCACCCTTACCTGAATTCCTAGTCAGTGATGCAATTCTCTCTTGAATTCCTCTTCTTCTACCTCTAGCCAACCTAGTATTTTCCTATTTTTCTCTCCAAATCTACATACTGTCAAATGGTTTATCTAAAAACCTAATTTTCCCAACTTTTAGAATACATAGCTCCTCTCCTCTTACCACAAACTTTCCTCAATTCACACAATTGGCCCAATTCTTATTTTTATCAATTTCTCTATTTATTTATAATAATAATTAAAATGCTAACTATTCTAATATATATTCACCTAATTAAACAAATAACCTTATTATTTAATCATTAAAAGAAATCTAAATAATTTCACTAATTTATACACCACCTAACTACTTTAATTGACTCAATCCACCAATACATCAAAACACACCTTACACATAATACCTATATAATTCAATAAAATTGAATAATTGAAAATGGGATGTTACAACTCTCCCCCACTTACAGAATTTTCGTCCTCGAAAATTACGTGAGGAAAACAAAGTGGAATACAACTCTGTCATTTGGTCCTCATGCTCCCAAGTCATGCTCCCACTAGATGGTCCACCACAATCCAACTCCACTAAGGAAATCTCTTTACCACGCAACTGCTTCACTTCCCGATCCTCTATCCGAATGGGTGATGCCTCAACAGTCAGGTTATCTCTCACCTGTACATCATCCACCTGAATCATATGAGAAGGATCCATAATGTATCTCCTCAACTGAGATACATAAAACACATCATAAAGATTAGCAAGCGGCAACGAAAAAGAAACATGATAGGCCACTTATCCTATCCTCTGTTAAATGTAGTACGGACTAACAAAACAGAGTGTGAGCTTTTGAGACTTCAAAGCTTAACCAAGACCAGTTATCGTCGTAACTCTCAAAAACATGAGATCTCCCTCCTGGAACTCAAGTGTTTTCCTCCTCTTGTAACGTTTCTGATGACTCTGTAATGCTTTCATCTTTTATTGGATCATCTTGATTTTTTCAGTTGTCTGGTTAACAATCTCATATTCAAGCACAACATTCTCGCCTGACTCATACCAACACAAGGTGTTCTACACCTCCTACCGTACAACACTCATATGGTTCCATTCCGATACTAGAATGAAATTTTTTATTGTAGGTAAACATAATTAATGGAAAATAGATATCCTAAGAACCTCTTTGTTCTAGCACACAAGCCCTTAACAAATCCTCAAAAGACTAGATAATCCTCACTGTTTGACCGTTCGTCTGTGGGTGATAAGAAAAACTCAACTTCAGCTTAGTACCCAAAGCATCCTACAGACTCTCCCAGAACCTCAATGTAAATCTCAGATCTCTATCTGACACAATACTTGAAGGAATACTGTGCAGCTTCAAAATCTCACCAATATATAATTCAGCCAACTCCTACAAAGGATAATTGATCCTTATTGGTATAAAATGAGCAGATTTGGTCAATCTATCAACAACCACCCAAATAGAATCACATCCCTTCGAAGTCTTCAAAAAACCTATTACAAAATCCATGGAACTAATATCCCATTTGCATTTAGGAATATTCAACGGATGCATCATACCCAAGGATTCTAATGTTCAATCTTTGATCTTTGGCAAGTCAAACAAGCATATATGAATTCAACAGTCTCTTTCTTCATCCCTGGCCACCAAAACATCTTCTTCAAGTCTTGATACATTTTGGTCGCACCTAGATGGATACTCAACTTACCACGATGTCCTTCCTCAAAAATACTCTTCTTAAGTTCAAACACATCTGGAACACAAATTACGTCTCTGAATCTCATCACATCATTCTCATCAATCTTGAAGTCACCGCCTTTAACTCGATTGATCAACACTAACCAGTCAATCAATCCCAAGTCAATCTTCCGTCCTTCTCTGATCTCGCCAAGAATACTACTGATCAGCTTCAACATACCCAACTTCACACTGTTAGGAGTTTCTTCACATACTAAACTCATATCTTTGAATTTCTCAATCAATCCTAACTCTCAATCCATAAGCATTGACATGTGCAAAGACTTCTTACTCAATGCATCAGCTACGACATTAGCCTTACCAGGCTGGTAACTTAATCCAAAATCATAATCCTTCGGAAGTTCAAGCCATCTTCTATGCCTCATGTTCAATTCTTTTGGATCGAATAGGTACTTCAGGCTCTTGTGATCACTAAAAACCTTAAATCTAGAACCAAAAAGATAATGTCTCCAAATTTTCAACACAAAAGCCATAACTACTAACTCCACACCATGCATAGGATAATTCCTTGCATGAACTTTCAACTTCCTCGAAGCATAAGCCACAACCTAACCATTCTACATCAACACACCCCTCAGACCCATCTTCGAAGCATCACAATATACAACAAATGACTCATTTGGATTCGACAAAATCAAAATAGGATAAAACATCAACTTCTTCTTGAGTTCATCAAAACTTTCTTTACATGCAACATCCAACACATAAGCTTGACCCTTTCAAGTCAACTGAGAAAAAGGTAGTTCTAATTTTGATAAGCCTTACATAAACCTACAATAAAAACCAGTTAGGCCAAGGAAACATCGAATCTCAGTAGCAGACTTCAGAGTCTCCCACTTTAATACAACATCAACCTTAGAAGGATCTACAAAAATTCCACCACTTGAAATCAGATGGCCAAGGAAACTTACTTCCTCCCACCAAAACTCACACTTGGATAGCTTAGCATAAAGCTTCTTCTCTCTCAATGCCTGCAACACAATCTTCATATGTTCAGCATGTTCCTCATCAGACTTTGAATATGTCAAAATGTAATCGATGAAGACCACCACAAACGCATCTAAATATGGATGAAATATTTGATTCAAGTACTCCATGAACACACCTGGCACATTAGATACTCCAAACAGCATTACAATATACTCATAGTGACCATATCTTATCCTGGATGTTGTCTTCAGAATATCAACTGGTTTAACACAAATATGATGATAACCTGACTGTAGCGGTGTATTCTTCGCCATATGATTTATTGATTAAACCATAAGCAAAGCATACAATGAAATTTCGAGTCGCCACCGCACTTTTATTTATCCAAAGGACTGGCTAAAAAGCGAACAAAAGCCTAAGAAGTTTTACACGTAGAAAACTAATAAAAAGATCAGAGAGTCTGGGTAAGGGGTAAATTACGCAATGGGAAGGTGTTAGGCACCCACTACGTCCTAGGTACTCCTAGGGAGCCCTTTTCACACTTGTTGTATAAGATTGTTATTTGTTATGACATAAGTATTGTGCAAACATGATTGGGATGATGAGGAAAGAATGTGCAAGTTAGTTATTTTTGTGTTCGAACGGATGAACCCGTTGCCTACGTACCTTCCATCAAAGGTAAGGATCAAAATGCCGTAGTTCGGCTAAAAAATTTCCAAAAGTTAGTGGATTCAATTTTAAACACAAGCCCTAAGGTCTTACGTTATCCACGGGAGAAAACTCAACCTTATACAAACAACAAGTCCACCATGTGAGAACAGCTTCAACTTGCTAGTGAGGGGTTAACCCTATAATAAGCAAGGAAGACTTACAGTTCAATCAACTAAGGATAAATAGGTGAGATTGACATCAACCAACTAAGATAAATCAAACCTAATAGCTCATGTATGAAAACTTAGCAAGAATGGACAAAGCCACAAAACAATTGAATGGGTGGAATTAATTGATTATGAGTATTCACAAAATGAGGGTCAAAGTATGATTAAGGTTGATTCAAAAGAAGTATTATGAAATGGAGTTTGAAAAAAGTCAAGGACTTGGGGTCCAGGTTTTTAATTTGAAAACATGAAGATGTTTGCACAATATCTATCTCAAGTTTGAAAGTAATGTGAAAAGGTTTAGGACATAATGGGGATGAATGGATGAAAATGGAATGTAAAACTTCTTAGAATGTTCACCTCTTGAAATCATATAGAAGATGATTCAAGTGTGTCCTTTGGAATAAGCAATGAGTAATAATAATGTAAGCAAGCAAATGATACCGGATGCCACTCAATGGTCTTACTCCAATCTCACAAACGAAAAGCGGATACCGGATACCAATAGATGGATTTACACCAATCTCCTAAACAAAAATGGATATCAGAGGCCACTCAATGGACTTATACCAATCTCCTCAACAAAGAAAGGAAATGGATACCGGATGCCAATCACTGGGCTTATACCAATCTCCAACAACAAAAACAACATTTGGATGTCAGATGCCAATCTATCTGGGCTTATACCAACCTCCAACATATGATCATAGGAAAACAAATGCCAAATTACACGGACTTACAATTGTATCCTCACATACAATCAGACAAAGCAACATGTGATCATGGGAAAGCAAATGCCAACTTACAGGGACTTATAATTGCATCCTCACATACCATCAAACAAAGCAACATGTGATCATAGGAAAGCAAATGCCAACTTACAGGGACTTATAATTGCATCCTCACATACAATCAAACAAATGCATCAAGCAAAGATAAAATGAGTGGCCAATGAAATGGTCTTATACTCACTTCCATATCATAGGAGCAATGGCCAAAGGAATGGTCTTACAATTGTCCTCAATGGGTAAACAACAATGATATGTCACAGAGACAAATGAAATGATCATGCACTAATGAGCAATTAATGATGATAAATGCATAAAGCATACAAGCAAACATGTGCATATGAAACAACAATCAATCAATGAAAGCATTCAGCACACACTATAATCAAACAAGGAGGCTCATACAAAAGGGTTAGGCATTGAAGCCAACTGGAATAGGGTCAAAGGTGCTCTTAACCTTGCCATTGAGGGGCTAAGGTGAAGCAGATGAAAGGATATGAGGGGTGTGCCTCATTGCTCTTATCCCTGGTCAGGGAGAGCATTTGAATATCAGAAGGTGTGGGAGTTCAGAAAGTAGGAACTCTTTCCACATATTAGACTCTATAGATCTTGGGTTTGGATCTCAATGCTACAACCATGTAATGGGAGCAAGGAGAAGACTCACAGAATAGTAGGAGATAGGTTACATATCTCTTTGATCTACCAATTGCCTTATTTAAAGGACTTTTCCTGCTTGGGACAAATGTAAACACGCACAAGCATTGCCTCTTAAGGAGGACTTCAGACAGTTGCCTGGCCAAGTAACAGGCCAGGTCTTCCAGACTACATGAAGAAAAGGGATTATACCTCAATGCAAATTGCTATAAAGCAAAGCAAAGCAAGTTCTTAAAGAACTAAGCAACTAAAGGTACCTGAAATAGTCAAACAGAATCAGTACACAACTCAAAGTCAAAGCAAAATGAGGTAAGGATTAACAGTCAAACACAAACAGATAAATGTGCAAAGCACAAGACACAAGGCATGTGAGCCAAGCAACCTACAAAACAATCATGTTAGTCATGATAAACAAATCAAGCTCAATCAATTTGTATTGTTCTCTTTGAAGCATTTGTTGCTTAACCTGAAAACATGAACTCAAACATGAGCAACAGGACCACTAGGACAAGCCTAGGGTCAAAAAGGGATGAGAAAGTCAAAACAGCAAATGAAATTCAACCAAAATCAAGTTTAAACAATCAATAAGCAAAATCAATTGGTTTCACATTCATATCATTCATCATTATGATTTCATAAGCAAATTAGGTCAAGGCATGGCATATAGAAGCTCATAGAAGTCAACAGCAAGACTTAGCTCAAAACCAATCATAAACAATTCAATAAATCATCAAATAATTCATGATCAATCACAATCCATAACATGGTAAGCATATCAAATTTCAGCTCATTTGGATCAAGGGAAGTTGGTCAATGAAAATCAGAAAGGCAAGGCAAGTTTAAGCATGCTCAAAGAAGTCAACCAAACATGTATCAACTTCAATAATTCATAAATCAGTGACAACATATGAGAAATGAATGGGATCAAAACCATGACAAAGCTTAAGATGTCTACCAATCACATGTCAAATTTCATGTTCATTCAATAAAGTATGAGAATTTCACAAATGAAATGGGAACATGTGTCACAAAAAGTCAACATATGACTAAACAGGGGAGAAAATCTCAAACAATTAGGAAATGCCATAAATAATTCCACAAAAAATCACATGTAAACTATACATCCACAAGTAAGTTTATGCAAAAAATCAGATCAATTGGAGTTCAAGAAGCATGGTATTAAAAATCATGAAGTTAGACATCAATGGTGTGACACAAATTGTCACACCCTAATTCAAAAAATCATAACTCAAAAACCAGAGATGATAAGTTCACAAACTCTACACCAAAATCACCATGAATGTGTCTAGTTTAAGCACAAAAAATTTCAAGGCCAATGGATAATGCATCATCATTTCACAAATTTTTTGGCAAAAGGTACAAAATATGAGCACATGAACAAGACCCTAATACCAATTAAAATCCACTTATCCAAAAAATCAGGAAAAATCATGATTAAAAACTAGAGATCCAGATGAACACAATGCAAAAATTCTCATGAAATTTGGATCACAAATGAAGATGCTATGATTTTTGTAAGTTTGAGCATCCAAATGAAATAAATATTAAAAACAAACATGATGTAATAGGACAAATGGCACAGCCGATGGCAATTTTGTAAATAATTGAACCACTAATCAAAACGCGGCGTTTTAGCGAAGCAAATGAAATAACGTGATTGGTTGGTTTAATGGAACAGTGCCCAGCTCATGCAAATCACGTGGAAATTCTGGGCAAACATGGAAAATTAGGGTTTGGTGTCTACAGTAACAACCTCATCCTCTTCCCCAAATCGTGCAAAAATAAATCACCCAGAAAATGAATTTAATCACACCAATCGAACCAGCCAAGCATAACTAACACAAATCCAACAATAATTTCCATGGAATCGAGCTAATCAACATGAATCGTGCAAAAACATATTTCAACATCAAACTTTAAGACAACATAACTCTGTAAATACTCAACCATTTCATGTGATTTAAAGCTCATTAGAATCAGCAAAGTGAGATCTATCATAAGCATGGCATAGTTTAGCAAATGAAGGAACTCGAAAACTTACCAAAAGTGAAGAGCAGCTGTGATATAGTTGTTGTTTGGTGGTTTTGGTCCGAAACAGATGAAGCTCCAAGCTCCAGATGATGAATGCTCAAGTTACTTTAGCTCAAGAATGTTTGAAGGAACTCCAAATCAACTCTGCCATGGAAGGATATTGATATAGCAACTGCAATTCCCTTGCTCACAGTTAAGAAATGGTGCTCAAAATTGCTTCCAAAGTGATGGTAAATGATGAGGCAACCAAAGCTAGCTCGAATCCTTTTGCAAATTTCAGTACAATCTCAAAAGTGAAAAAATGAGGAAATGAGAGAAATGATTTTTTCTGGTTTTGAATGTTGGCTGCTAGCTAGGGTTCTACAGAGGTAAATTGAAGAATATATATGTTGTTTAACATCTGTAAGCATGATTAAGTGATGTGTTAATTGGATTTACTAATTTGACATGTTTTTGCTAATTTGGTCACTTTTCACTTAAGTGCATGGTGCATGAGGCTGCAGCTCGAATTGGGCTTCAAACATGTTTCAAATATCATTTCAGAACTTATTCAAATGGCAAAATGGATTGGAAATGGTTATTTGGAAAATTCACTTTTCACCCTCACTTGAAAATAAATCATGCAAGTTCAAAAAGGCCATTTTGATTTGTAATGTTTTGGTGCATGATGATGACATTTTTGGAAAGAGGGGATCAAATGTGACTTGTTGCAAAAAACCCCACCCAATTTGGCCAAATGGTTTGAGAGATATGGCCTTTTGAAGTTCAAAAATGTTTGAGATTGATTTGATCATAACTTGCCAACCATACATGGGAATTGAGTGTTCTTGGACTTTTTGGAAATGGGAGAACAAGATCTTCAACTTTCATGTTGGGAAAAAATTCATTTGAAGCTTGTATCATGATGTAAGTTTAGGATCAAGAAGTTTCCATTTTTGGCAAATTCCAATTACAGGTCAACTTTCTATTTCTGGAAATTTCTTGTCTGACTTTATTTTCTTCACTGTGGATGCTTGACATGATATATGAAGCTTGTATAGTCATGAATGAGACCTCCCAGACCAATTTCCATCATCAAACCACTGATTAAATGCACAGTTGACCAAGTTGACTTTCTAGGGTTTTGGTTGACTGAACCATGTTCTGATGAATTCCAAACCCTAATTCCTTGAGATCTTGATTCCAAATGATGTCACAACATATAAGAACTCTTGATTATTGATCATGGTGCCCAAATTCTTCAAGAATGGCCACCATCCACTGCTTAATGAATGATTTGACTGTTTGACTGATGATTGCTTCAGCTGCAAGTAACATGGTTAGATGACAATATTTTTGTACTTTTTGGTTAGTAAACATATGAAAAGCAATGATATACAAATGCAAGACATGCTTGGTGATCAAGAACCAACTCACAAGGCAACCTACCCACTAGGAGGGAAGCTAGGGTATGCAATGATCCTTGAGGCCATGATGTGATATGGTATGGGCCATGAGGGATCTTAGGGCCAAAATTGGGGTCTTACAGATGCCCCTATTTAAGGTCATTCTAGCCGGAGAAGTGAAGTTTAGAAATCTTCATCTCGACGCGGTAGAATGGGCTTAAATAACAGTAATGAGACAAATTTTGGTCCCTAAGAGACCTCATGATGCAAATGTATGCATGCAAAAGACACAAACTCTGTGGGGAATACAGTTCACACAGAAGAAAAGACGATCCATCGGAGTAACACACTCACCAGGAACAGAGACTCTAACAAGACTCTTGTTGGGGATAGTAAGAGAAAAAGAAATGTGTGAATCAAGACACGACTCTGGTTAGGGAACAGAAAACAGACTGGAGACCTCACTGGGGAAAGGAATTCCAAAGGAAAATAAATCCATTGGAAAGACACAAGCTGACTCCTGGGGAGAAGCAACAGGAAACTTCATTGAGGAAGCACCAAAGAAATGAGATGTTACCGGTATAAGGGTAACAAACTCAGGAAGAATGAATATCTAAAACCGGTATAAGGGTGAGAGATATCAATCAACCAACATCTGAGAAAGACCTGCAAGAGGTACATAAACTCAGGAAAATCTGACTCCACAAGGGACCGAGGTCATAATAGGGAGCAGAAAGGAAGGAACACCAGGGATACCGAGGTATATAATAGGTGATCTACCGAAACATGAATTGGTATATATGCCAAAACACTCATCATCCGAAAGGAGGGCTTGAAAAAGCAAATCGACTTACAGGATGGACATTCGAATCCACAACGGGAAAACGAATCTTACTCTAATGGGGACACAAACCCAAAGAGTGCATGAGATACAATATCCATTACCGGCAGACCGTGGATAAGAATACTCGCATGAGATATATTATCTATTACCGTCAGAACGTAGATAATAAACTCGCATGGTAAGAAACACCAGAGATACCGGTTACTGGGTATATAATAGGTGATCTACCGAAAACGTGAGTTGGTATATATGCCAAAACACTCATCATCCGAACACAAACTGGTTAAAGGATGGACATTCGATTCTACAAAGAATACGAATCTTACTCAACTGGGGACACAAACCCAAAGAGTGCATGAGACACATTATTCATTACCGGCAGACCGTGAATAATATACTCGAAAGGAAAAGGCACCAGAGATACCGAAGTATATAATAGGTGACTAACCAAAAAGAGAGACAATCGATACCAAGCATCCGGGTAAACGAAAGACAACTCAAAGGGATAAATTACAAGCATCCGGCAATTATCCGACAACAAAGAAATATTCGATTCCGCAAAGGGAAATAACGAATCTTACTCAACAAAGAAAACACGAAAGGCTTCGACTGAAGAGTGCATGAGATATATTATTCATTACCGGCAGACCGTGAATAACATACTCGCATGGAAGATTATCCACAACCGGTTACTGGGTCAATAAAGGATAAATCAACCGAAAAGAAAGGCATCGGGATACCAAACTAGGTATATAATGATGACCAATCAAGGGGAGCAACAGACATTACCAACAAGAGGGTAAATGAAAGGCAATCTGCTGAGGATGCATTGATGACAATCAATGATCCGGGGAACACAATCACTGACAAAAGGTGAAAGGACCCGCTGGGGATAAAATTGCTAGCATACGGCAATTATCCACAAAAGATCTGCTGGGGATATAAGTGCTGATCTGAGCAACTTATCCAAGCAAAGGAAAATCAACATCAAGAACTGGATGGAGATAACCACAAATTTAGGGTTTACATCTACCGAATACGGGGTAGAAAACCAACAACTCCGCGTGGGGATAGAACAAATCACAAATCCGCACGGGAAACCAAAATAGGGTTTATAACAAACCACAAACTGCTGGAGAGCAGGAAAGTAGGATTTACAACTACCGACTGAGGTAGAAAACCAACAAATCTGGTTGGGAAATAAAAGGTGTATAACCACAAATTCTGTCAAGAAAGCCAGGAAAAATAGGACTTATAACTACCGGTATGAGGGTAGAGGCCCAAAACTGCTCCGCTGGGGAACAACCCACTGGGAAGCATAAGACATTTGACAAATAGCCAATTCGGGAATAATCCGAAAAGACGGACTGAATCAAGACATGTCCTAATGAGGATGTAACTCAAATAGGAAAATCCACCCCAATATATGTGTTGGGGAGGAAACGGAAGAAACCGTCATCCACGAGGATATATCTCAGTGGGGAACTGCAGAAGGAAAGACAGACGCATTTTCTGCTTATGGGGCTGACTCTATATGGAGAGATTTTGACACCCGACATCTGCTAGGGGAGATCTATAGAGAAGATCTATATCACCCGTTGCAGGAGACACGACAAACAAAAGATATATGGCGAAAAATGCAACATGAATATCTGAATGTTTATGAATATGCATGAATATGCGTGATTTATGTTTGATGAATGCTGACAAAACAGACAATTCTAACACAACAGGTCCAGGAATCAAACGCCCGGTATTATACTTCCAGGGGAAAAACCAGCTGGAGAGCCAATCTGCGGAGATCTATATGCTGTCAAGCAAAGATCTGCGGGTACTGCTGAAAAAACAGAGGATCAGAGATATCAGGAAACAAACCAATCCAGGTACAGAAAGTCACCACGGGCAAAACAGCCACCAAGACGAATCTGTTGGAGAATAAGAGAAAACCCAAGATATCTGCAGGGGATCCCAGTGTTAACTGAGAAACAAAGGGTGCATTGCACAAGCACAAACTGCTGTAGAAGCAAACTCCACATAACTCCGCTGGGGAACAACCCACTGAGGGAGAATGATATCATCCAAATAGAATCTAACTGCATAAGCAACTCTACCGGGGAAAAACTGTCGGCTACTCCCCTGGGGAACAAACCACTGAGGGAGGACAGATCAAACAAGTAGATTCTGCAACAAACCAACTCTACTTGGGGAGAATCCGCATAGCAAACTGATCACAACAAGTAGATTCTGCAATATAAGCCACTCTACTGGGGATCACAAACAGTCAGGAAATCAATCCATTCACTGGAGGCCAAAGCCATCATCCGACCATATTGAGGATTGAAGGAGTATTCCACAGGCAAAAACTGCCTCAACAAACATTCTGCAGACTAAGCTGAGGAAAAGATGAATGCAATACTGGGATGTCAACCCAAATCAACCATTGAGTAGGAAAATAAATCCTGCTCTGCTGAAGAGAAAAAACTCTGATGGAGAGATAGCAACAATTCCGCAAACGACTTCGTCGGGGAAAAGGTAAAGTACCGGGTATCAAACCGCTGACTTACCGAGTCTTTAAAGAGAAAGCGATCGTGCTGAGGAAACAGACAATTCCACTGGCAACTGCACTGGGAAGAGTGACAACAACTCTACTCGCAAATCCGATGGGGATATCAATAACAGCTCTACTCGTGACTGTGTTGAGGAGACAAATAAAGTCGGGGATATCAACCCACTGGAGAAAGTGACGGGGCACCAAGATGACAAACCATCAACCACCGAAACTTCTACAAGAAAATCACCCATGCTAGGGAAGATTGTTGCTGGAGAAAACGAAGTCTTCAACAACACTCTGCTTGCGACTATACTGGGGAACAACCCCAACAACAACTCTGTTTGAGGAACAACCCCAACAAAGATCTGAAGAAGGAAGATACAACCAAACCAGGAATATGAACAAATGTCTTACCTGTTGGGAGATCATGCCACCCTTGGGGAAGCACTGAGATATTCTTGAGTATCCTTTTAACCTTGTGAATGTTCACTTCGTTTAAAACAATGATTTTGAAAAATTTATGATTTGTATAAAACAATGATATTTTATCAATTTAAAAACATGCAAAACATTTGTTGAATTTGAAACAAATAAGAGTGCAAATAATTGGATAAAAAGCTCAAATTCATTTGATGGAATGGTAGTCTGCAAATGGCAAGACTCCATAGATCTGTACAAATTTGAAATCAGTGATATATATTGGAAGAGGGCTACATTGAACATAATGATCCTTTCTCTACCAATTTGAATCTCGATGTATCCGAAGCTTCAGTTGACGACGAATCGAGAATCTTCTGACGAAATGACGACTGGAACAGAAAGTCTTGTCAGGATGCAGTTACTTGCCAAATCCCTAATTTTTGCCTAGATTGCCCCAGGGTGAGGTACTCAATCTAGCGGGATGCAAATATTCTCTTTTTTTTTCAAGTCTCTAATTTTTGCCTGGATTACCCTTGCGGGTTCTCCACCGAGACGCTCATTTTTGCCTAAGCCGCCCTTTCGGGTTTTCAACTTAGCGAGCTATTCTGTTTTTTTCATTTGCATATACTTTTTTTTAGGCAAAGTATTTCTTGACTGCATCTGAATTCATAGGACGAGTGAAATCCTCCCCATCCATTGTTGTAAGCATCAAAGCACCACCTGAAAAGGCTCTCTTAACAACATATGGACCCTCGTAGTTTGGAGCCACTTGCCCCTGGAATCGGGCGCGAAAGACAAAACTTTCTTGAGCACAAGGTCACCTTCTCGGAACACACGAGGCTTGACCTTCTTATCGAATGCTTTCTTCATTCTCTGCTGATATAGCTGACCATGGCACATGACAGTTAAACGCTTCTCTTCTATCAAATTCAACTGGTCATAACGACTCTGAATCCATTCAGCATCAGTCAACTAGGGACTTGAGGGTATGATTTTTCTTTTTTCTTTTGAAAAAAATTTGAAATTTTTTTTTGCTGATTTTTGATTTTTTTCATCTTTTTCACCCTCTTCTCTTTTCTTCTTTTTTTTTTTTTTTTTTTTGATTGCATTTGCAATGCCCCAGTTTGACTGTTTTGCTGATTCTCATGATACAGCTGAATGAGCTTCTTTCGTGCTCAAGAAGACGGGTAATCTCATCAGGAACCCCTTCAACATCATCTTCCTCTGCCTCAAATACAAGGAATTCAAGATTGGGAGATGGCGTTGGATCATTATGTTCAATGGGTTTAGAAATCCCTGCATAATGATTCTGGATAATGAAAAGCTTTTGAATTTAAACAAGCAAATCATTTATGCAGATGAAAAGATTGTTTTTGTTTTTCAGGGTTTTTTGTGATCACTGATTTCATACAAAAAGCAAAAAGTGAAAACAAATGGAAAAACAAATGTTTAACAATGCATTAATTGAATGAAACATCATTGTATTAAATGCTGCCAACAATGTCATCACCTCTCCTTTTGGCATGGGAGAAGGGTTTTAAACAAAGTGAACAATTACTCTGATCTATGGATGACCGTAGGAACATCTACAGCGACCCAATTGTGGCAGACACCACCAGGAATAACAAAATTGTTCACATCTTCTGCGTCTTCTTCAAAGATAGCAGCAACTTCCTCTTCTTCAGGTTGATCAGCATGGATGAATCCTCCACTCGTGAACAAACCTTGCTCATTGAATGCCCCAGAACAGTAGCCAATGCCAGCCCGGGATTGGTTATCCAGGAATAAATCCATCAACAACACTTAGTCTGGCAAATATCTCTCCTTGAGTTCACAGCTCTAGCTCAGGATGATCCATAAATCTGGCAGAGTTGGCTCTGGTATAGTACCGGCAAAGTGCGTCTTCAAAATAAATGAAGATCGCAGGGTCAGACCACAGGACGGGAGACCGGAACAAAACACCTGCTTATGCAAATGATGCATGAAGTGTTTATGCATATGCTTGTTTTTTATTTCAAAGGAACTCGAGGGTTTTATTTGCAAACTTTGAAATATTTAAACATTTTGATCATATATGAGAATATCTCATCAGATATATCAGGTGAAAAAATTTTCCCGGTTTTTTTCATGTTTGAAAATTTTTGCAAATAAACTCCTTTGAGTTCCTTGAAAATTTTCTGTTTTCTGATGATATGGATGCGGATGAATGCGTGAATGCATGAATGCAACAATCACACTCAAGGATCAAGCAAGGCACGCCAAACAAAGGTCGTGGGAAAGCTCATTGTATCCCTAATATCAATCATCCATTTTGGTGGATTTAGGTTTTCACCTTATCGACACCCAAGTTCCATTGATATTAACGGTACATGAACCGGCTCAGACATCCTTAATATCAACCAGCCGCTTTGGTGGATTTTAGGTTTTACACCTGATCCGAGTTCCATTGATATTAACGGTGTCTGAACGACTCAACCACGAATCACGGGTTTGCTGAGAGTCACGAGCATGGAGTCTCGGTTAAGAACCACCCAAAGGGAGTGTACTAGGGTTTAAACCTGCCAGACATGTTCTATCAGAGGTTCCCATAATCATCGTTCCATCTTTCGAATATTATCGGAGGAACGAATACTCGTATTCCAAGAATATTCTCAAGAGAAACTCTTATGAGTGTAGTATCGCGTAACAATCGTATCAGAACTTACATCTGAACGATCTCCGCACTACGTTCCTAAAAATAGGCCAAGATGGGTTTGGTAAACTAAGGTCCTTGGCTTCTGCGGCACATGATTGAAAGAATAATGCCTAACCACAAATAACTTGTGTGACATTATTAATCCAACATGACCTCCACCAAGTGAATGTACTCGCAAGTCAACTGGCTAAGGAATACTCCACACAAGTCAACAAGACTATGCCATTCTCCTATCCTAGAGTACACTCGAGTTCGGGTATAGAACTCATCTCACAGATCCCCAAAGCAAACAGCAATTGTATATCAAGCAATTCAAGCATTACAATCAATACAGTTATCCCAAATGGTACAAAAATATGTCATATAACAAATAATAATATAGCACAACAAAGGTGAAAAGTAGGCAATACCACCAAGGATCGATTGCTATCCCCAGCGGAGTCGCCACTTTTCTGTAGCGGTGTATTCGTCGCCATATGATTTATTGATTAAACCATAAGCAAAGCATACAATGAAATTTCGAGTCGCCACCGCACTTTTATTTATCCAAAGGACTGGCTAAAAAGCGAACAAAAGCCTAAGAAGTTTTACACGTAGAAAACTAATAAAAAGATCAGAGAGTCTGGGTAAGGGGTAAATTACGCAATGGGAAGGTGTTAGGCACCCACTACGTCCTAGGTACTCCTAGGGAGCCCTTTTCACACTTGTTGTATAAGATTGTTATTTGTTATGACATAAGTATTGTGCAAACATGATTGGGATGATGAGGAAAGAATGTGCAAGTTAGTTATTTTTGTGTTCGAACGGATGAACCCGTTGCCTACGTACCTTCCATCAAAGGTAAGGATCAAAACGCCGTAGTTCGGCTAAAAAATTTCCAAAAGTTAGTGGATTCAATTTTAAACACAAGCCCTAAGGTCTTACGTTATCCACGGGAGAAAACTCAACCTTATACAAACAACAAGTCCACCATGTGAGAACAGCTTCAACTTGCTAGTGAGGGGTTAACCCTATAATAAGCAAGGAAGACTTACAGTTCAATCAACTAAGGACAAATAGGTGAGATTGACATCAACCAACTAAGATAAATCAAACCTAATAGCTCATGTATGAAAACTTAGCAAGAATGGACAAAGCCACAAAACAATTGAATGGGTGGAATTAATTGATTATGAGTATTCACAAAATGAGGGTCAAAGTATGATTAAGGTTGATTCAAAAGAAGTATTATAAAATGGAGTTTGAAAAAAGTTAAGGACTTGGGGTCCAGGTTTTTAATTTGAAAACATGAAGATGTTTGCACAATATCTATCTCAAGTTTGAAAGTAATGTGAAAAGGTTTAGGACATAATGGGGATGAATGGATGAAAATGGAATGTAAAACTTCTTAGAATGTTCACCTCTTGAAATCATATAGAAGATGATTCAAGTGTGTCCTTTGGAATAAGCAATGAGTAATAATAATGTAAGCAAGCAAATGATACCGGATGCCACTCAATGGTCTTACTCCAATCTCACAAACGAAAAGCGGATACCGGATACCAATAGATGGATTTACACCAATCTCCTAAACAAAAATGGATATCAGAGGCCACTCAATGGACTTATACCAATCTCCTCAACAAAGAAAGGAAATGGATACCGGATGCCAATCACTGGGCTTATACCAATCTCCAACAACAAAAACAACATTTGGATGTCAGATGCCAATCTATCTGGGCTTATACCAACCTCCAACATATGATCATAGGAAAACAAATGCCAAATTACACGGACTTACAATTGTATCCTCACATACAATCAGACAAAGCAACATGTGATCATGGGAAAGCAAATGCCAACTTACAGGGACTTATAATTGCATCCTCACATACCATCAAACAAAGCAACATGTGATCATAGGAAAGCAAATGCCAACTTACAGGGACTTATAATTGCATCCTCACATACAATCAAACAAATGCATCAAGCAAAGATAAAATGAGTGGCTAATGAAATGGTCTTATACTCACTTCCATATCATAGGAGCAATGGCCAAAGGAATGGTCTTACAATTGTCCTCAATGGGTAAACAACAATGATATGTCACAGAGACAAATGAAATGATCATGCACTAATGAGCAATTAATGATGATAAATGCATAAAGCATACAAGCAAACATGTGCATATGAAACAACAATCAATCAATGAAAGCATTCAGCACACACTATAATCAAACAAGGAGGCTCATACAAAAGGGTTAGGCATTGAAGCCAACTGGAATAGGGTCAAAGGTGCTCTTAACCTTGCCATTGAGGGGCTAAGGTGAAGCAGATGAAAGGATATGAGGGGTGTGCCTCATTGCTCTTATCCCTGGTCAGGGAGAGCATTTGAATATCAGAAGGTGTGGGAGTTCAGAAAGTAGGAACTCTTTCCACATATTAGACTCTATAGATCTTGGGTTTGGATCTCAATGCTACAACCATGTAATGGGAGCAAGGAGAAGACTCACAGAATAGTAGGAGATAGGTTACATATCTCTTTGATCTACCAATTGCCTTATTTAAAGGACTTTTCCTGCTTGGGACAAATGTAAACACGCACAAGCATTGCCTCTTAAGGAGGACTTCAGACAGTTGCCTGGCCAAGTAACAGGCCAGGTCTTCCAGACTACATGAAGAAAAGGGATTATACCTCAATGCAAATTGCTATAAAGCAAAGCAAATCAAGTTCTTAAAGAACTAAGCAACTAAAGGTACCTGAAATAGTCAAACAGAATCAGTACACAACTCAAAGTCAAAGCAAAATGAGGTAAGGATTAACAGTCAAACACAAACAGATAAATGTGCAAAGCACAAGACACAAGGCATGTGAGCCAAGCAACCTACAAAACAATCATGTTAGTCATGATAAACAAATCAAGCTCAATCAATTTGTATTGTTCTCTTTGAAGCATTTGTTGCTTAACCTGAAAACATGAACTCAAACATGAGCAACAGGACCACTAGGACAAGCCTAGGGTCAAAAAGGGATGAGAAAGTCAAAACAGCAAATGAAATTCAACCAAAATCAAGTTTAAACAATCAATAAGCAAAATCAATTGGTTTCACATTCATATCATTCATCATTATGATTTCATAAGCAAATTAGGTCAAGGCATGGCATATAGAAGCTCATAGAAGTCAACAGCAAGACTTAGCTCAAAACCAATCATAAACAATTCAATAAATCATCAAATAATTCATGATCAATAACAATCCATAACATGGTAAGCATATCAAATTTCAGATCATTTGGATCAAGGGAAGTTGGTCAATGAAAATCAGAAAGGCAAGGCAAGTTTAAGCATGCTCAAAGAAGTCAACCAAACATGTATCAACTTCAATAATTCATAAATCAGTGACAACATATGAGAAATGAATGGGATCAAAACCATGACAAAGCTTAAGATGTCTACCAATCACATGTCAAATTTCATGTTCATTCAATAAAGTATGAGAATTTCACAAATGAAATGGGAACATGTGTCACAAAAAGTCAACATATGACTAAACAGGGGAGAAAATCTCAAACAATTTGGAAATGCCATAAATAATTCCACAAAAAATCACATGTAAACTATACATCCGCAAGTAAGTTCATGCAAAAAATCAGATCAATTGGAGTTCAAGAAGCATGGTATTAAAAATCATGAAGTTAGACATCAATGGTGTGACACAAATTGTCACACCCTAATTCAAAAAATCATAACTCAAAAACCAGAGATGATAAATTCACAAACTCTACACCAAAATCACCATGAATGTGTCTAGTTTAAGCACAAAAAATTTCAAGGCCAATGGATAATGCATCATCATTTCACAAATGTTTTGGCAAAAGGTACAAAATATGAGCACATGAACAAGACCCTAATACCAATTAAAATCCACTTATCCAAAAAATCAGGAAAAATCATGATTAAAAACTAGAGATCCAGATGAACACAATGCAAAAATTCTCATGAAATTTGGATCACAAATGAAGATGCTATGATTTTTGTAAGTTTGAGCATCCAAATGAAATAAATATTAAAAACAAACATGATGTAATAGGACAAATGGCACAGCCGATGGCAATTTTGTAAATAATTGAACCACTAATCAAAACGCGGCGTTTTAGCGAAGCAAATGAAATAACGTGATTGGTTGGTTTAATGGAACAGTGCCCAGCTCATGCAAATCACGTGGAAATTCTGGGCAAACATGGAAAATTAGGGTTTGGTGTCTACAGTAACAACCTCATCCTCTTCCCCAAATCGTGCAAAAATAAATCACCCAGAAAATGAATTTAATCACACCAATCGAACCAGCCAAGCATAACTAACACAAATCCAACAATAATTTCCATGGAATCGAGCTAATCAACATGAATCGTGCAAAAACATATTTCAACATCAAACTTTAAGACAACATAACTCTGTAAATACTCAACCATTTCATGTGATTTAAAGCTCATTAGAATCAGCAAAGTGAGATCTATCATAAGCATGGCATAGTTTAGCAAATGAAGGAACTCGAAAACTTACCAAAAGTGAAGAGCAGCTGTGATATAGTTGTTGTTTGGTGGTTTTGGTCCGAAACAGATGAAGCTCCAAGCTCCAGATGATGAATGCTCAAGTTACTTTAGCTCAAGAATGTTTGAAGGAACTCCAAATCAACTCTGCCATGGAAGGATATTGATATAGCAGCTGCAATTCCCTTGCTCACAGTTAAGAAATGGTGCTCAAAATTGCTTCCAAAGTGATGGTAAATGATGAGGCAACCAAAGCTAGCTCGAATCCTTTTGCAAATTTCAGTACAATCTCAAAAGTGAAAAAATGAGGAAATGAGAGAAATGATTTTTTCTGGTTTTGAATGTTGGCTGCTAGCTAGGGTTCTATAGAGGTAAATTGAAGAATATATATGTTGTTTAACATCTGTAAGCATGATTAAGTGATGTGTTAATTGGAATTACTAATTTGACATGTTTTTGCTAATTTGGTCACTTTTCACTTAAGTGCATGGTGCATGAGGCTGCAGCTCGAATTGGGCTTCAAACATGTTTCAAATATCATTTCAGAACTTATTCAAATGGCAAAATGGATTGGAAATGGTTATTTGGAAAATTCACTTTTCACCCTCACTTGAAAATAAATCATGCAAGTTCAAAAAGGCCATTTTGATTTGTAATGTTTTGGTGCATGATGATGACATTTTTGGAAAGAGGGGATCAAATGTGACTTGTTGCAAAAAACCCCACCCAATTTGGCCAAATGGTTTGAGAGATATGGCCTTTTGAAGTTCAAAAATGTTTGAGATTGATTTGATCATAACTTGCCAACCATACATGGGAATTGAGTGTTCTTGGACTTTTTGGAAATGGGAGAACAAGATCTTCAACTTTCATGTTGGGAAAAAATTCATTTGAAGCTTGTATCATGATGTAAGTTTAGGATCAAGAAGTTTCCATTTTTGGCAAATTCCAATTACAGGTCAACTTTCTATTTCTGGAAATTTCTTGTCTGACTTTATTTTCTTCACTGTGGATGCTTGACATGATATATGAAGCTTGTATAGTCATGAATGAGACCTCCCAGACCAATTTCCATCATCAAACCACTGATTAAATGCACAGTTGACCAAGTTGACTTTCTAGGGTTTTGGTTGACTGAACCATGTTCTGATGAATTCCAAACCCTAATTCCTTGAGATCTTGATTCCAAATGATGTCACAACATATAAGAACTCTTGATTATTGATCATGGTGCCCAAATTCTTCAAGAATGGCCACCATCCACTGCTTAATGAATGATTTGACTGTTTGACTGATGATTGCTTCAGCTGCAAGTAACATGGTTAGATGACAATATTTTTGTACTTTTTGGTTAGTAAACATATGAAAAGCAATGATATACAAATGCAAGACATGCTTGGTGATCAAGAACCAACTCACAAGGCAACCTACCCACTAGGAGGGAAGCCAGGGTATGCAATGATCCTTGAGGCCATGATGTGATATGGTATGGGCCATGAGGGATCTTAGGGCCAAAATTGGGGTCTTACACTGACCTTAAGTCTATCTTGCTGAAAACACAGGCACCAACCAACTGATCCATCAGATCATCAATTCTCGAAAGTGGATACTTATTCTTTATAGTCACTTTATTCAACTGCTTATAGTCAACACATAATCTCATACTTCCATCCTTCTTCTTAACTAGTAACACAGGTGAACCCCACGGAGAAACACTTGGCCAAACAAACTTCTTCTCAAGCAATTCTTCCAACTGTTTCTTCAAGTCACCTGACTCTGAAGCTGACATTCTATAAGGAGCCATTGACACCAGACTCATACATGGTACTAAGTCGATGATAAACTCTACTTCGTGCTCTAGAGGAAAATCACTGACGTCTTCAGGAAACACTTCAAGAAATTCACACACTCTAGGAAGATCACGAACTATTACCTTTCCTCTAGCTTCCAACGAAGCTAACATCGCAAACACTTGTTCCATATCCCTCACGTACTCTCTCACTTTCTTAGCTGATACAAACGTCAACTTTTCACCTCCGTCGAACTCAGATTCATGCTCATGAGGCAAGTCGTAGATATCTTCAGGAAAACATTAGGAATCACACACCGCTGACATAACACTAGTCGTCACATTGCTATATATTCTCCGAGAAGCAACACCAACAATACCTGATCATTTTCCCTACAGACTTCCCAACTTGATCGGCAGACAGGAATCTCGAATCCACAACATCTTCAATGTTAGGAACAACACAACTTCAACATCGCATGAGCTTTTGCAATCAGCGGCATATTGCAACAACTTATCAAAACCATTGGTAAACACTTGGTTTAACTCCAACCAATTCATTCCAAGAATAATGTCAACTTGTTCCAACAAAATACAAACCATACATATCCTCATGGGAGATGTTGGGATACTCAACACACCATTGGATCATCTCTGGCCAAAACATCACCTTCCCCATCACAAGGAAGCGACCAACGAAAACACTTGGCTGTCTTCCCTCAAGGATCACACCATTTTGCTAACCGACACCATCCTCGAATTTGACCTCTCTTCGGGTTCCGGAAAAGCACAACATCCTTAAAATAGTTCAACTAGACAACATTTCACTCTTGCATCCGATAATATGATGTATAAGCTTTATATAGTTGGAACATCCAAGAGAAGCATACTTTTCTCCCCCACTTGTTTCATTCCCTACCTGCAAATGGAATACAAAACAAGCATCGACAGTGTTCTCACACACATGTCACATACTACATAACAAACATAATTTAACAACCTGGCCGGACGGACCGATCTGCTCTGATACCACTAATGTAACACCCTTATAAACCCCACGTATAATTAACAGAATTAATTAAACAATCACCAACACAAGGGTGTCACACTTTATAAAAGATAAGCTATCATACCCCGTAACATGGGTTACAACTAACAAATTAACCTATCATCGTCGTATGCTCGCCTTCATTTAGGTATCATCGCAGCAGAATTCAACATCAACATTCAAAGAAGGTAGAAGAGCATACGACATTTAATCTTAAACTTCAATTCTAAAGACATCATAAAGAGTCGTAAATAGTTCAACTCAACAACTTAAAACATTCAACATAATATGATTCATCATAAAACATTATAATTTAATCCAAACATTCGAACCCAACCCTATGATTAGAGCAGAATTCCACTACATAACGACAACTAAGGGAAGCCACTACAAAACTGCCTTCCACTTACCTCAATAGGGTATACTCCAGGGTATCTGTACGATGCCCACGTAGAGGCAACATTCAAATTGAAGGGGTGAGAAATCATAATCCATTATCAAAGGCATAACATGAAAGATAGATTGCACTCAACATAATCATTCACAATAAAATAATGTAATTCTCACACCCAAATTATCATCAACATCATACACAACAACTTCTCAATTATCATCAACATCATACAAACCAACTTCTCAATTATCATCAACATCATGCACAACCAATACAGATGCAACACTTATGCAATGGACTCAACGCTGACTCGACATGAATATGGTAACAAATATGAACACTCAGGTTCATTTCACTCCATGATCCCCACCATAGGATCAATTCCCTCTTGGAACCGGAGCACACCAAAGTCGCTACCATCACCATAGGTAACGCTTCAATATTCCCCCATAATAGGAATTAGCTACTCGCACCCGATCCATCACCATAGGATCGAGGCTCGCCAATTAAATAGAACTAAATTTCCGACAACATGGATGCATGACCCCTAACATGCAACAATAACAATATCATCAACACATACACATCGGTCCACTCTTGACCGTGTATGCCAACATCAACACCACATCATTAACATAATTTCATCATATTCATATTTTCATCATAAAACACCAACATAGCAACATCAACACAATCATCTTAATAACATCATTATAGCAACACCGACATAACAACATTATTGTCACACAATAATTATTCATGTTTAATTAATCATTCATCATTGGCATATATTCATCATTAATCAATCACTACATCATACTAATTAAAATCATGATAAATAAGAAATTGACATCAAAACAAGATCATACGGTAGCTAATAGTACCCAACAACCAATAGAACACGGAAAATCGATAATTACAACTTTCACATAAACAAATGCCATATAATAACTAAGGCATCTACGACAATAATGCATTATCAATTAATTCAATGTCAAATACATCATATTAAGCCTCTTAAGGCATCACCATAAGATAGTACTATGTGTTAGCTTTCTAACGCTTCAAACAACGCGTCAAACAGAGCTATGGAGCTCAAGTTACGTCATTTTCAATTTCCTAAATTTTTCACGTAACAATGGTAATCGATTGTGCTAAACTGGTAACCGACTACAGGCTTCGAAAACAGCCCAGAAACCTATTTTTCAAGTGGTAATCAATTAAACTCATACCGGTACAGACTTCGAAAACAACCCAGAAACCTATTTTTCAAGTGGTAATCCATTAAACTCAGACCGGTAACTGATTACAGGTTTGAAGAATAACCTAAAAGCTTATTTTTTCTCTATTTGAGGTCTTCCGGACATCCGATTTCGATTCCGTAAAAAGTCTCCATCTCAGAATTTGAAACCTAACACTTATCCAATGATTAAAACATCAAATTTACGATTTATCACATATTGGCTTCAATTAAATAATATAATTCATAACTTTATCAATTCCACAAGCGTTCAAAACTCTCAACAATGGTTAAATTATCCCAACATTCAAAACAGAAAATACAGTCACACATAGTGCACTAAAATCATCAATAATCACAACATATAACATCAAGATATCATAAATATTCAGAATTTAGTAAAATCCCAAACGCCCTATTGGAGTTTAAGGACTCTTCTACCCTACCTTTCATGCATATACCCTTTTTATTGAAATAATTTCCCACCCTTACCTGAATTCCTAGCAAGTGATGCAATTCTCTCTTAAATTCCTCTTCTTCTACCTCTAGCCAACCTATCATTTTCCTATTTTGCTCTCCAATTCTACGTACTGTCAAATGGTTTCTCTAAAAACCTAATTTTCTCAACTTTTAGAATATATAGTAACGTCCTTACATTTGCCTCATTATTATTATTGCCCAAATTAATTATAGCTCTTCTCCTCTTACCACAAACTTTCCTCAATTCACACAATTAGCCAAATTCTTATTTTTATCAATTTCTCTATTTATTTCTAATAATAATTAAAATACTAACTATTCTAATATATATTCACCTAATTAAACAAATAACCTTATTATTTAATCATTAAAAGAACTCTAAATAACTTCACTAATTTATACACCACTTAACTATTTTAATTTACCAAATCCATCAATACATCAAAACACACCTTACACATAATTCCTAAATAATTCAATAAAATTGAATAATTGAAAATGGGGTGTTACAACTCTCCCTCACTTATAGAATTTCCGCCCTCAAAAATTACTTGAGGAAAACAAAGTCGAATACGACTCTGTCATCTGCTCCTCATGCTCACAAGTCATGCTCCCACCAGATGGTCAACCACAATCACAGGAGAAGGATCCAGAATGTATCTCCTCAACTGAGAAACATGAAACACATCATAAAGATTAGCAAGCGACGACGACAAAGAAATATGATATGCCACATATCCTATCCTTTGTAAAATCTAGTACGGACCAACAAAACACAGTGTGAGCTTTCGAGACTTCAGAGCTCAACCAAGACCAGTTACCGGTGTACCTCTCAAAAACACGCAAACTCCCTCCTAGAACTCAAGTGCTTTCCTCCTCCTGTCTAGGTAACTTTTTTGATGACTCTGCAATGTTTTCATCTTTTATTGGATCATTTTGATTTTTTCAGTTGTCTGGTTAACAATCTCAGATTCAAGCACAACATTCTCGCCTGGCTCATACCAACACAAGGTGTTCTATATTGTAAGACCCCAGTTTTGACCCTAAGATCCCTCATGGCATCATAGCATTGCATTTTGCATCTTGCCTCAAGGATCATAAGCATCTTGGCTCTTATCCTTGGGTAGGATCTTTTGTGAGGTGGTTTGAGATCACCAAGCATGCTTGAATTGTATATTATTGCATTTCTCATTTTATTCACTAACCAAAAGCACAAAAATATGTCACTAACATCTTTTGTTTATAGCTTGAGCAGTCACAAGATCCAAAGCTTCTAGGAGATCCTATGTGCATTTATATGGCGAAGAGAAGATGAAAGCAATCATGGCAATAGTTCCCAAAGCTCTCATCCATCAAATATGCCTCCCAAATATCTCAATTCATCATTTTGATCAAAGCAAACCAAAGGGTTTGAGGTTTGTTTCCCAAAGAAACCCTAATTCATCTAATCATCAATTGTGCCTTGCTCATGAAGCAACCTCAACCCATGGTCAGATGCAATCAAGGGAAGTTCTTTCAATCATCATTTAATGAATATTTGAGCTTATTTGAGTGTCCTCAATCATCAATTCGTCAAGATATGAGGTGTGGACTTGAGAAGTTGATCAGTCAATTCATCTGACTATTTTGAAATACACTGAGACCTAACTTTTATGTGTTTGTCAAATGGAGATGACCCCAATAGAGAAAATGTTCTTAAGAACCACGTGAACAACTTTCATGTTCATCAAAAATTGATTTTAAGCTTGGAAGGTCATCATCCATTTCAAAACATTATAGGTCATTTTGACTAAAACCCTAATTTTGGGTCAAATTCCTAGGGACATAACTCCTTCATTTTTCTTGATTTTTATGTTGGATCAAATGAATTAGAAAGCTTAATATGTCTACTTCAAATGTTGTGTTGAGTAAAATTTCAAAATCCAAAAATAAATACATGTGACAATGCAAAACATTATAGGTCACTTAGGACCAAAAGCATTGAAATGTGAAAAAGTCCAACTTCAAGTGCCCATAATTTCTTCATCAAAAATCCAAATGATGAAAACTTTAATTCCAAATTGATTGTATTGAAAATATATACAACTTTGATGTTGAAGGTTTTATCATTTGGAGCTTGCATCATTGAAACAGAGGTGCTTAAAGTTTGGCCATTTTTGAAAATCTCACATGTACATGTTTTGCACCCTACACTTCATGACCACTTTTCATCAATTTCCAAGTTTCAAATGAAGTTTTGATCAACATAACAAATGATCCTCATGCAAAAAGCTTTCCAACCATTACTCATAAGGTTGTGTTTCAAGTTTAGACATGGCATTTTTGAAGGCATGAACATATTGGTACAATTTTGGAAACCATTTAAATTTGCATTGCATGAACCAATACTACACCATCTGCACGTCCAATTTGCATCTGCTGATGATTAGCTGCTAAATCCAAGTGGAATTGGGCCCTCCATGCACCTGTACAGGCCCATGCACGGAGGCCCTTTCCATTCATTCAAAGTTTTGATCATGCTTTCGGCCATTGCTTTTGATATAAATACATGCCTCATGCTCTTCATTTAACTAACCTAAAGGTGCGTTAAATGTTGCACAATTGATCCCTCAACCACACTCAAAAGGAACTCACCATTTTTATCTCAATTTTTTTCCCAGATCTAACTTCAATTGCATTGATTTATTTTAGATCTAAAGTTCCTAAACCTCTCTACCTTGATTCATAGAGTATACTGCAAGCATCAACTTCAAGAGATCGTGTCTTCAAACTCTGCAAATCAGAGGTTTATTTCAAATTTTACTTTCTTCGGATCAGCTCTTATATTGCTCGTTGCTTGCTTTTGTTGTGTTGTCTGAAGCCCTCTTCATAGAGGCAATCATTTAAAACCTTGAATTTTCAAATTCCAACAAGTTCAGTTGAACACCACATAAATTCAACCTCTGATTTCTCTTAATGTAGCAACCTAGAGTGAATTTGGTTGGCACAGGGGTGATGTACATCACCCCAACTTTCGATTGGTACCTAGATCGTGGCATTTGGTGCTCTTTTATTTCTCTGAAAATTTGACCTTCGCCGGAAGCTGGCCGGAGAAGACGGTGGCGCAGGTCATCGTCCAATCTCCAGATTCAATCTGAGCCATGCGTTTCTATTTCCAGATCAGATCTCATTTGTCCCATGTTATGACTTATTTAAATGCAACATGTGATGCATTGACCAAGGAACATGGTAGGCGCGCGCTCAGGAGCCACACAATTTGTCAGCTCAATGAATGAGCTCAGATCAAACGCTCCACGCTTTTTTGCATTTTTAAATTCTGATTTTAATTTTCTTTTATTTCTTTTAATTCTATTTCATTTTAAAAATTCATATCTCCTTCATTATTTGTCCAAAAAATGTGAGACCAATTGCATTTTTCTTATTTTAATTTCTAGTTTCTTAAAATGATTTTTAATATTTTTTATTTTATCCTTTGATATTTTTTAAGAATTTTCTCTTTTCTGCTTATTTTTAATTCATTTAAAATAGTTTTTGATATTAAAAAAATACAAAAATATTTTTCCAACCTCTTTGAATGATGATAGATCTATGAAAAATATTCTCATCAATTTATTAATTGATTAGAGATTTCTTTGAGATTTTAATTCAATTAGGTTATTTTTATGCATTTTTAATTGATTAAAAATAGTTTCTGACTTCTAAAAATGCTGAAACTTTTTGTCAAACTTTGTTTGACCTTGTTGAACTTAGGATAATTCACTTGGACTTTTCAAAGTTGATTTGAAGTGAGTTTGAAGTTTGACCTTTCTTTATTATTTTAATTTTGAAAACATCCCAAAAATATTTTATTTGTTTCTTGACTTCTAATCTTCATTTTACTTCTGTTTACTATTGTTTGACCTTGATCTTCTCTATCTTTGGTCAATGCTTGTTGATTATTTCATTTCATTTCCATTAATGTACTTTAATATTCATCTTCTTCTTCTTTTTCTTTTTTTGATCAATGAGTTAAAGATTGGTGGTTTTCCTTGATACATGGGAGGTTTAACCTTCCTTGATTCAAATCTAATTCAACTTGATCAATGGATCAAGTGAATGGCTTTGCATTAAGGATAGGTTGCTTCCTAATCAAGCAAAGAACCTAAATCAATAAGAGATCATTTCTCATCTTCTTTTGGCATGACAAGTTATAGAAGCTTGATTCACTAATCAAGATCTCTAACTTGTGTTGTTGCCTACATTATTATTGACCGGCCTCAGATAGTTGTGACTTCTACATAAGTCCAATTACGATTGCTTAACATAGCGCTAAATTGCCTTATGGCACACTAACTCTAATACTAACCATTAACCATTAACATTTAATTCTTGCACTTTACATTTATGCAATTTACTATTCTTGTACATATTATTCATTTGCTTTTTCGTTTGCTCATTTGAGCACATGTTTATGTTAATGCAATTTGCCTTTTGCTCACTTGAGCACATAATTGTGTATATACTTTTGTGCTTGTGTTTTGTTAGATTGTTGTGAACCAAATGCCAAAATGGACAAAAAAGACTTAGACTTTAGGACATTCCCTATGCAAATTTGGAGTCAAAGAGCAACTAGGCATTGGGCCTTTAGAGTGCTATAAAAGTCAAAGAGCAACTAGGCATTGGGCCTTTAGAGTGCTATAAATGTTGAAGAAAACTTTGAGAGGACCAATTTCTAAACTCCTTCTTGTTCATTCTTTGTTTGTTTGATAGAACTTTTTGATGTGTGTGTTCTTGTGCTATGGATCCTTATTTGAGCCAAATTGAAGAACCATTGTCATGAGCTTCTAAAGAGAGAGATCTAAGAGCCATTGGGGATCTTCTAAGAGCTTGCTTGATTGATTTGATTTCTTGAGCTTACACTTGTTTGCTTGTTTTTTCCAAAGGATGGGAGCTACTTGGATCATCAATATGATCTCAAGAGAGGAACTCCATTTGTGGTCTTATTTCTTCTCCTTCATCTCTTGTATGATTAGGACTTAGCCATTCTTCTTCTTCCCTCCACTCTGACCCAAGCCAAAACTTTTGTGCAAACATTAACATTTCTTTTCAAACATTAGAAACCTAAGCATTATGCTTTTGATTTTCAAACTTTCTTTTCATAACACTTATTTTGAATTGAATCTTTAAGTCAACTTTGACCATATTTTGTAAATACTTCTCATTGGTAAATATAACCCATTCAAATATTTTTGTCGTTTCAATGGCCACTTTCTTATCAAAAACTTTTCATAACCTTTAGCTATTAGGTTTGAGTTATCCTTGAGGTAGATGTAATACTCACCTATATCCTTAGTGATGGACAATGAGTCTTCCATGCTTATTATAGGGTTAACCCCTCACTAGCATGTTAAAGTTATCCTCACATAGTGGATTTGTGGTTTTAGGTTGAGTTTTCTCCCTTGGATAACAAAAGACCTTAAGGCTTTTGGACCAATCAATTCACCAACTTGTTTCCGAACTACGAGGTTTTGATCCTAATCTTTTTTAAGATGGTGCCTATGCAATGGGTTTATCCATTCAAACACAAAATTGTAAATAAGTTGTATATTCTCTTCTCATCTCCCCAATCATGTTTGCACAAACAAAATTTTCACAAAATACCAACCTTACAACAAGTGTGAAAAGGGCTCCCTAGGAGTATCTAGGATGTTTTGGGTGCTTAACACCTTCCCATTGCATAACCAACCCCCTTACCCCGGTCTCTGACATTTTTATTAGTTTTTGATTCGATAAAACTTCTCGGTTTTTGTTCGCTTTCTAACCTTTCCTTTGGATAAATAGAAGTGCGGTGGCGACTCGACTTGTATGGTTTACTTTTGATTTAGTCAATAAATCTAAAGGTAACGAATACCCCGCTACAGAAAAGTGGCGACTCTGCTGGGGAAGATTTGCCTAGTGGGTTTTGCCTACTTTTCATATTTGTTGTATTGTATTGTATATTATTTTGTGACCTATTTTGTGCAAATTGGGATTACTGTATTGTATGTAATAATTGAATTGCTTGATATATTAATTTCTTGTATGCTTGGTGATCTTTGTGAGATGAGTTTTATACCCGAACTCGAGTGCACTTAGGATAAGAGAATGGCATAGTCTTGTTGACTTGTGTGGAGTTATTCCTTAGCAAGTTGACTTGCAAGACCTTAGAAGCCAAGGATCTTAGTTTACCAAGCCCATCTTGGCCTATTTTTAGGACGTGGTGCAAAAGTCATTCAAGTGTAAGATTTGATACGATTGTTACGTGATACTACACTCATAAGAGTCTCTCTTGAGAATATTTTTGGAATACGAGTAGTCGTTTATCCGATAATATCTGAAAGATGGAATGATGACTATGGGAACCTCTGGTAGAACATGTTTGGCAAGTTTAAACCCTAGTACACTCCCTTTGGGTGGTTCTTAACCGAGACTCCATGCTCGTGACTTGCAACAAACCCTTGATTCATGGTTGATCCGTTCTTGTATCCTTAATATCAATGGAACTTGGGTGTTGATAAGGTGTAAACCATAATCCATCAAAATGGATGATTGATATTAAGAATGACATGATTCATCCCATGACCTTTGTGTGGTGTGCTTTGCTTAATCCTTGAGTGTGATTGTTGCATCCATGCATTAATGCACCCATTTGCATCCATATCATCAATAATGAGAAAACTTTCAAGGAACTTAAGAGGTCTATTTGCAAATTTTCAGACATGTATAGACAAAGAAGGAATACGAAGAAGTACAGTTTCAGACAACACGACTTGAAAGAGCTAAGGAATTTGACATCCTATGTAGTAGATCCCTTGGGTTTCAAGGCTCGTCATGGGAAGCTTCTATCTCTTATGGCTACTCAAGTGGACGAAGGATTGATGAGTGTATTGGTGCAGTTCTATGATCCCTTGTACCGTTGCTTCCCATTTCCGGATTTTCAGCTTTTGCCCACGCTTGAGGAGTATGCCTATCTTGTGGGTATACCTATCCTGGATCAGTTGTCGTTCAGTGGCTTAGAGAGGGTTCCTACTTCTCAAGAGATGGGTGATATGTTGCATATAGATGAATCTGATATTGGTGCTCATATGACTACCAAAGGTGGAATTCAAGGTCTCCCTTCTGAGTTCCTCATTGCTCAAGCTATTTTGTATGGGAAGGCCATGAGTGAGGACGCCTTTGAAGCCATATTTGTACTTCTCATCTATGGGCTAGTGTTATTCCCCAACATCGACAAGTTTGTGGATGTGAACGTTATTAGGATTTTCTCTAGTCTTAATCCCGTTCTGACTCTGTTGGGTGACACTTATTTCTCTTTGCATATTAGGAATGCAAAGGGTGGTGGTACCATTGTGTGTTGTTTGCCTCTGTTGTACAAGTGGTTTATTTCGCACTTGCCGCAGATGGTCGCCTTCTAGGAGAACAAAGGATGTCTACGGTGGTCCACGAGACTCATGTCTCTCACTAATGATGATATCTTTTGGTACAACCGTGTATATGATGGTGTGCAGATTATCGACTCTTGTGGTGAATTCTCCAATGTGCCTCTTCTTGGTACATGTGGGGGGATTAACTACAACCCTATTTTGGCACGTCGTCAGCTTGGGTTCCCCCTAAAGGATAAACCTAATAACATTCTATTAGAGGTTGTATTCTTTTAGGAGGATAAAGATCCCCAAGGTTTGAAGGGTAGGATGGTTCACGCTTGGAGCAAGATCCATAGGAAGGGAAGGAAAGAGCTTGGTCCGAAGAACTGTATTGCTTTGGAACCCTATACCTCTATGGTTAGGAGGAGAGCTTCCGAGTACCTTATGCCTTATGAGTATCCAAGACCTACACCTTTGGTTGAGGTTGGGCCTTCAACCCTCCCTGACCAAGGAGTAGAGGAGTTAAGAGACGAAGACCGTTCACGTGCCTGGATCCGTGAACGAGAGGAGTTGCTTCAGCAGATTAGAGAGAAGGATGCTTTTATAGAGTTCCTCGAGCACCAGGTTATTGATGAGCCTGATGATGCATTGACTTCTCTTCTTCCTCAGTCTTCCAAGTTCTGGAAGAGGAAGTACGATCGACTCGCCAAGGAGAAGGCAGATATGGAGGCAGCCTATGAGAGGGAGGTGAAGAGGCTCTATGCAGCTTATCTTCTAGTCTCCAGAGCTTTAGATGATTGTTTCTAGGGTTCCATAGGATGTTCATTTTCCTTCTCTCTTGTATTGTATTTGGTTACCAAGACTGTACTTCTTTGGTGTAAAAATATTTTCCAGATATTATTGATGTGATATTTCCATGTATGTCTAAATGATTAATATTTTCAATGTTTAAAAATAGAGCTCTAAAGTTCCTCTAATAAATAAAAAATAAATCATATGCATAAACATCGCATGCATCATGTGCATAAGCAGGTTTTGCTCCAGGCTTCTTGTTCTATGGTCTAACTTTGTGTTCTTCATTTATTTTGAAGACAAGCTAACTCACCGGTACTACACTCGAGCCAACGCTTCAAGACTAATGGATCATCTAGAGCAAGAGTACCGTGAACTCAATGAGGAAGTGGCCAGATTGACTGCCCTGATGGAGTCTTTCACGGCCGCCCAGAGCCAGTCGTCTCCGACACCTTCAACTCCTCCCCAGAGGATAGTCATCTCTGAGATTGCCTCTTCAACAGTGCCTGCGGCCAGCGCCCATTTTGCACCAACTGCCATGCCAGCCGAGTTTCCTTGGGGGATGCCTCCCAACTTTGTTTCTGAGGGTATTGCCCCCATATTTACTTCTCTGCCGACATCTAGCCCGGTCCTCGCCGTTCCACCTCCTGTCGTGCATACTATGCCAAGAGTAGACGACACCATCTACCATTCTGAGCCGTCTGAGGGCACAGATATCTATGAAAAGATGGACGCCATGAATGATCAGTTTCTTGAGCTCCGCAAGGAACTCAAAACTCTCAGAGGAAAGGACCTCTTCGGCAAGTCTGCTGCTGAACTCTGCTTAGTCCCAAACGTCAAAATCCCTGTAAAATTCAAAGTACCTGACTTTGAAAAATACAAGGGAAATACTTGCCCTCTCAGCCACTTGGTTATGTATGCAAGAAAGATGTCAACTCAAACCGACAACGATCAACTTCTTATTCATTATTTCTATGACAGTTTGTCTGATGCTGCCCTGAGATGGTATATGGGCTTGGACAGCGCGAACATCCAATCCTTCAATGATCTTGGCAAGGCCTTCGTCAAGCAATACAAGTATAATGTGGATATGGCTTCCGATAGGGATTAATTGAGAGCCATGTCCCAGAAGGACAAGGAAACTTTCAAAGAGTACACCCAGAGGTGGCGAGAGCTAGCAACATAGATTGTACCTCCACTGGAGGAGAAAGAAATGACCAAGATTTTCCTGAAGACCTTGAGCTCATTTTACTATGAGCGAATGATTGCCAGCGCTCCTTCTGATTTCACCAAGATGGTGAACATGGGGATGCGTTTGGAGGAAGGAGTCAGGGAAGGGTGCCTGACCAGAGAAGAAGGCTCTTCTGCCAAACGGTATGGGGCGTTTGGAAAGAAGAAAGATGGTGAGGCACATGTTGTGACCTCCCATACTAAACCAAGAAGACCCTCAGTAAGGAGGAAGACCGTGCGTCCTGCCGGTAATCAGCATCAGGTAGCTCACATAGCACCTATTTTCAGAGAAAATCAGCACTATCAACACAACAATAACCAACAACAACAACATCAACAATATCAACAACCTCATCACCATCCTCAACAGCAGGCCTACCAGCCTCGAACAACAATCAGACTAGTACCAGCTATGAGAGGAAGAGGGTCACCTTTGATCCTATTCCTATGACTTATGCAGAGCTCTATCCCTCTTTGATAGAGAGGAAGCTGATTACTCCACGAGATCCACCGGCTATACCTACCAACCCTCAGTGGTGGTATAAGCCCGAGCTACATTGTGTTTATCATTCTGGTGCCCTCGGACATGACGTGGAGAACTGTTACCCGCTGAAGACCAAGGTTCAAGACCTTGTGAAGAGTGGTATTTTGTTTTTCGAGGACATAGGTCCTAATTTGAAGAAGAACTCATTGCCCGAGCATGGGAAATCCTCTGTCAACATGGTCCAGGGTTTCCTTGGTAAATATAAGGTCAAATATGTCAGCCATATTCAACAATCGTTGGTCCAGATGCACAGATTGTTATGTGATTACAGTCACTATGAGCATGACCATGACAGGTGTCGTGTTTGCACTGTCAATCAAAGGGGATGTCGCCAAGTCCATAAAGACATCCAAGAAATGCTGGATGAAGGTGTAATTGAAATACTTCAAAATCGCGCTGCTGATGATGAAGTCAATGTGATATCTTCGGTATTTCGGATCCCAGAGCTTGTTGTCATCCGGTACGATGGCAGCAAGCAGAAGGCTTCTCCCTCTTTGATAATTAAACCAGTTGGCCATGTGCCATACTCTTCTGATTAAGCTGTCCCCTATCGCTACAATGTTGTGGCATTGGAAGAGGGAAAGGAGGTGCCCCTGCCCTCTACCTCTGTTGTTAATATTGCCAATGTCAGCGGCCTGACCCGTAGTGGTCGTGTCTTCTCGGCTCCACCGAAGCCCCAGGCTGACACTAGAAGGGTTGATGTCGCTGATTATGCTGAATGCCTGGTTGGGAATGTTGTTATTACTCCGAATCCGGCACTTGTTGCCAATAAACTTGCCTCTTTGTAAGAACTCCTGTCTCTGCTGGCCAGAATGGCACCGTGAAACAAGACTGTGATGAGATGCTGAGACTCATCAAAAGGAGTGAATACAACGTTGTAGATCAGTTTCTACAAACACCGTCAAAGATCTATGTGTTATCTTTGCTTATGAACTCAAAACCATATCGTGAAGCTCTGCAGAAGGTGTTGGATGTGGCGTATGTAGATCATGACGTCACCATAGAACAATTCGATAGTATTGTTGCAAACATTACCGCTTGCAACAATATGAGTTTTTGTGATGCTGATCTCCCTAAAGAGGGAAGAGACCATAATTTGGCACTTCACATATCTATGAGCTGCAAGGATGATGCCATGTCTAATGTGCTGGTAGACACTGGATCATCACTGATTGTGTTGCCAAAATCCACTCTGGCTAGATTGTCGTACCAGGGGCCTCCCATGAGGCAGAATGGAGTAGTGGTTAAAGCTTTTGATGGATCCCGCAAAACTGTGATTGGCGAGGTTGAGTTCCCAGTCAAAATTGGACCAAGTGATTTCCAGATTACTTTTCATGTCATGGATATCCACCCATCATATAGATGTCTGTTGGGTAGACCATGGATTCACGAGGCAGGTGCCCTGACATCCACCCTACACCAGAAACTGAAGTTTGTCAAGAACAAGAAGCTGGTGGTGATAGGGGGAGAGAAGGCTCTCCTGGTTAGCCATTTGTCTTCCTTTTCTACATAGATGTTAAGGATGAAGTTGGGACGTCGTTCTAAGCTTTATCTATTGCTGAGCCTACTAAGAAAGGAACTTCTTCATTTGCATCCTACAATGATGCGAAGTTGGGCATTGAGTATGGCATAACTACTGGTTTGGGACAAATGATCAAGATGGAAGACAATAAATCCCGGGCTGGCATACGGTATTCTTCTGGCATTTTCAACAAGCCTGGGCTATTTTAGAGTGGTGGATTCATCCACATCGTCCAAGATGAGGAAGTTGCTGCCATTGTGGAAGAGAAGGCAAAGGAAGATCCTGGCAACTTTGTCATCCCTGGAGGGGTCTGCAATAACCGGTTCGTTGTTGATGTTCCAACAGTTGTCCATAAGTCAAGGTAATGTTCATTTTGTTCAAAAAACCCTTCTCCCATGCCAAATTGAGGAGTGATGACATTGTTGGCTCATAAATACAATGATATTTCCATTCAATAAATTCATGTTAAATGTTTGTTTTTCCAATTATTTTCACTTTTTTCTTTTTGCATGAAATTGGTGATCACAAAAAACCCTAAAAATAGAATAAAATCAATCTTTTCATATGCATAATGATTTGCCTTGTTTGAATTCTAAAATCTCTTTTATATCCAAAATCATTATGCAGGTTGATCAAACCCATTGAACATAATGATCCAACACCATCTCCCAACTTTGAGTTCCCTGTATTTGAGGCCGAAGAAGATGATGTTGAAGAGATTCCTGACGAGATTACCCATCTACTTGAGCATGAAGAGAAGATCATTCAGCCGCATTATAAGAATCTGGAAACAGTCAACTTGGGATCTGAAGACTGCATTCGTGAAGTGAAGATTGGGGCACTCCTAGAAGAGTCTGTAAAGAAGGGATTGATTGAGTTGCTACAAGAATATGTCGACGTCTTTGCCTGGTCGTATGAAGACATGCCTGGTCTGGATACTGATATCGTGCAACATTTCCTGCCATTGAAGCCTGAGTGCATGGTTGTGAAGCAGAAGCTCAGAAGAACTCATCCCGACATGGCAGTGAAGATCAAAGAGGAAGTTCATAAGCAAATTGATGCGGGTTTTCTGGTGACTTCTACATATCCTCAATGGGTGGCCAATATTGTGCCCGTGCCTAAGAAAGATGGAAAAGTCTGAATGTGTGTGGACTATAGAGACTTGAATAAAACTAGTCTGAAAGATGATTTCCCTCTACCATATATTGATATGTTGGTAGATAATACAGCTAAGTTCAATGTCTTCTCGTTTATGGACGGACTTCCAGATATAATCAGATTAAGATGGCACCCGAGGATATGGAGAAGACAACATTCATCACACCTTGGGGAACATTCTGTTATCGAGTGATGCCCTTCGGTTTGAAGAACGCCGGAGCCACGTATCAATGAGCTATGACTACCTTGTTTCACGACATGATGCATAAGGAGATTGAGGTATATGTTGATGATATGATTGCAAAGTCGAGAACGGAAGTTGAACATGTGGAGCACTTGTTGAAGCTTTTTCAGCATTTGAGGAAGTATAAGCTTCGTCTGAATCCGAACAAGTGTATATTTGGAGTCCGTTCCGGCAAGTTATTGGGCTTTATTATCAGCGAGAGAGGTATTGAAGTCGATCCTGCCAAGGTCAAAGCAATACAAGAGATGCTTGCGCCCAAAACTGAGAAGCAAGTCCGAGGTTTTCTTGGCCGCTTGAATTATATTTCTAGATTTATATCACACATGACTGCCACATGTGCGCCAATATTCAAGCTCCTCCGGAAAGATCAGCGTCATGATTTGACCGAGGATTGCCAGAAAGCTTTTGATAGTATTAAAGAGTATTTGTCCGAGCCTCCGATTTTGTCCCCGCCTGTGGAAGGGAGACCGTTGATTATCTATCTGACAGTTCTTGAAGACTCAGTGGGTTGTGTCCTTGGTCAGCAAGGTGAATCGGGAAAGAAAGAATATGTTATCTACTACCTGAGTAAGAAGTTCACCGATTGTGAGTCTCGATACTTGATGCTTGAGAGGACATGATATGCTTTGGCTTGGGCTGCTAAGCGCTTACGCTAGTATATGTTGAATCATACGACTTGGTTGATATCCAAAATGGATCCAATCAAGTATATCTTTGAGAATGTTGTTGTCTGAGTATGATATTGAGTATCGAGCTCAAAAGGCTATTAAAGGTAGTATCTTGGTTGACCACTTGGCACATAAACCAATTGAGGATTATCAGTCAGTTCAGTATGACTTCCCAGATGAGGAAATTCTGTATTTGAAAATGAAAGAAAACTTTGAGAGGACCAATTTCTAAACTCCTTCTTATTCATTCTTTGTTTGTTTGATAGAACTTTTTGATGTATGTGTTCTTGTGCTATGGATCCTTATTTGAGCCAAATTGAAGAACCATTGTCATGAGCTTCTAAAGAGAGAGATCTAAGAGCCATTGGGGATCTTCTAAGAGCTTGCTTGATTGATTTGATTTCTTGAGCTTACACTTGTTTGCTTGCTTATTCCAAAGGATGGGAGCTACTTGGATCATCAATATGATCTCAAGAGAGGAACTCCATTTATGGTCTTATTTCTTCTCCTTCATCTCTTGTATGATTAGGACTTAGCCATTCTTCTTCTTCCCTCCACTCTAACCCAAGCCAAAACTTTGGTGCAAACATTAACATTTCTTTTCAAACATTAGAAACCTAAGCATTATGCTTTTGATTTTCAAACTTTCTTTACATAACACTTATTCTGAATTGAATCTTTAAGTCAACTTTGACCATATTTTGTAAATACTTCTCATTGGTAAATATAACCCATTCAAATATTTTTGTGGTTTCAATGGCCACTTTCTTATCAAAAACTTTTCATAACCTTTAGCTATTAGGTTTGAGTTATCCTTGAGGTGGATGTAATACTCACTTATATCCTTAGTGATGGACAATGAGTCTTCCATGCTTATTATAGGGTTAACGCCTCACTAGCATGTTGAAGCTATCCTCACATGGTGGATTTATGGTTTTAGGTCGAGTTTTCTCCCTTGGATAACAAAAGACCTTAAGGCTTTTGGACCAATCAATTCCCTAACTTGTTTTGAGATTTTTACCCTGAACTACGAGGTTTTGATCCTAATCTTTTTTAAGATGGTACGTAGGAAATGGGTTTATCCACTCAAACAAAAAATTGTAAATAACACTTATATTCTCTTCTCATCTCCCCAATCATATTTGCACAAACAAAATTTTCACAAAATACCAACCATACAACAAGTGTGAAAAGGGCTCCCTAGGAGTACCTAGGATGTTTTGGGTGCTTAACACCTTCCCATTGCATAACCAACCCCCTTACCCCGATCTCTGACATTTTTATTAGTTTTTGATTCCATAAAATTTCTCGGATTTTGTTCTCTTTCTAACCTTTCCTTTGGATAAATAGAAGTGCGGTGGCGACTCGACTTGTATGGTTTACTTTTGATTTAGTCAATAAATCTAAAGGTAATGAATACCCCGCTACATATACCTTCTACCGTACAACACTCATATGGTGCCATTCCGATAATAGAATGGAAATTTTTATTGTAGGTAAACATAATTAACGGAAAATAGATATCCTAAGAACCTTTTTGCTCTAGCACACAAGACCTTAACAAATCCTCAAAAGACTGGATAATCCTCACAATATGACCGTCCGTCTGTGGGTGATAAGCAAAACTCAACTTCAGCTTAGTACCCAAAGAAGCCTACAGACTCTCCTAGAACCTCAATGTAAATCTCAGATCTCTATCTGACACAATACTTGAAGGAATACTGTGCAACTTCAAAATCTCATCAATATACAATTCATCCAGCTCCTATAAAGGATAATTGATCCTCATTGGTATAAAATAAGTCGATTTGATCAATCTATCAACGACCACCCAAATAGAATCTCACCCCTTCGAAGTTTTCGACAAACCTATTGTAAAATCCATGGAACTAATATCCCATTTGCATTCAGGAATATTGAACGGATGCATCATACCCAAGGATTCTGATGTTCAATCTTTGATCTTTGGCAAGTCAAACAAGCATATATGAATTCAACAATCTCTTTCTTCATCCCTAGCCACCAAAACATCTTTTTCAAGTCTTGATACATTTTGGTCGCACCTAGATGGATACTCAACTTACCACGATGTCCTTCATCAAGAATACTCTTCTTAAGTTCAAACACATCTGGAACATAAATTACGTCTCGGAATCTCATCACACCATTCTCATCAATCTTGAAGTCACCGCCTTCACCTCGATTGATCAACACTAACCAGTCAATCAATCCTAAGTCGATCTTCTATCCTTCTCTGATCTCGTCAAGAATACTACTGATCAGCTTTAACATACCCAACTTCACACTATTAGGAGTTTCTTCACATACTAAACTCATATCTTTGAATTTCTCAAGCAATCCTAACTCTCAAGCCATAAGCATTGACATGTGCAAAAACTTCTTACTCAATGCATCAGCTACGACATTAGCCTTACCAGGATGGTAACTTAATCCAAAATCAAAATCCTTCAGAAGTTCAAGCCATCTTCTATGCGTCATGTTCAATTATTTCTAATCGAATAGGTACTTTAGGCTCTTGTGATCACTGAACACCTTAAATCTAGAACCAAAAAGATAATGTCTCCAAATTTTCAACACAAAAGCCACAACCGCTAACTCCACACCATGCGTAGGATAATTCCTTGCATGAACTTTCAATTTCCTCGAAGCATAAGCCACAACCTGACCATTCTGCATCAACACACCCCCCAGACCCATCTTCAAAGCATCACAATATACAATAAAGGACTCACTTTGATTCGACAAAATCAAAATAGGAGAAAACATCCACTTCTTCTTGAGTTCAACAAAACTTTCTTTACATGCAACATCCAACACATAAGCTTGACCCTTTCAAGTCAACTGAGAAAAAGGCATTGCTAACTTTGATAAGCCTTATATAAACCTGCAATAAAAACCAGTTAGGCCAAGGAAACTTCAAATCTCAGTAGCAGACTTCGGAGTCTCCCACTACAATACAACATCAACCTTAGAAGGATCTACAGAAATTCCACCACTTGAAATCACATGGCCAAGGAAACTTACTTCCTCCAACCAAAACTCACACTTGGATAGCTTAGCAGAAAGCTTTTTCTCTCTCAAAGCCTGCAACACAATCTTCAGATGTTCAGCATGTTCCTCATCAGACTTCGAATATATCAAAATGTCATCGATGAAGACCACCACAAACACATATAAATATGGATGAAATATTTGATTCATGTACTCCATGAACACGCTTGGCACATTAGGTACTCCAAACAACATTACAATATACTCATAGTGACCATATCTTATCTTGGATGTTGTCTTCGGAATATCAACTGGTTTAACACGAATCTGATGATAACCAGACCTCAAGTCTATCTTGCTGAAAACACAGGCACCAACCAACTGATCCATCAGATCATCAATTCTCGGAAGTGGAGACTTATTATTGATAGTCACTTTATTCAACTTCCTGTAGTCATCAAATAATCTCATACTTCTATCCTTCTTCTTAACTAGTAACACAGGTGAACCCCACGGAGAAACACTTCGCCGAACAAACTTCTTCTCAAGCAATTCTTCCAATTGTTTCTTCAAGTCACCCAACTATGAAGCTGACATTCTATAAGGAGCCATTGACACCAGACTCGTACATGGTACTAAGTCGATGATAAACTCTACTTCGCACCCTGGAGGCAAATCACTGATGTCTTCAGGAAACACTTCAAGAAATTCACACACTCTAGGAAGATCACGAACTATTACCTTTCCTCTAGCTTCCAACGAAGCTAACATCGCAAACACTTGTGTCATATCCTTCACGTACTCTCTCACTTTCTTAGTTGATACAAACGTCAACTTTTCACCTCCATCGAACTAAGATTCACGCTCTTGAGGCAGGTCATAGATATCTTTAGGAAAACATTAGGAATTACACACCGCTGGCATAACACTAGTCGTCACATTGCTCTATACTCTCCGATAAGCAACATCAACAATACCTGATCATTTTCCCTACAAACTCCCCAACTTGACCGACAGACAGGAATCTCGAATCCACAACATCTTCAATTTTAGGAACAACACAACTTCAACATCTCATGAGCTCTTGCAATCAGCGGCATATTGCAGCAACTTATTAAAATAATTGGTAAACACTTGGTTTAACTCCAACCAATTCATTCCAAGAATAATGTCAACTTGTTCCAACCAAATACAAACCATACACATCCTCATGGGACATGTTAGGATACTCAACACACCACTGGCTCATCTCTGGCCAAAACATCACCTTCCCCATCAAAAGGAAGCGACCAACGAAAACTCTAGCTGTCTTCCCTCAAGGATCACACCATTTTGCTAACTGACACCATCCTCGAATCTGACCTCTCTTCGGGTTCCGCAAAAGCACAACATCCTCAAAATAGTTTAACTAGCCAACATTGCACTTTTCCATCCGACAACATGATGTCTAAGCTCTATATAGTTGGAACATCCAAGAGAAGCATACTCTTATCCCCGACTTGTTTCATTCCTAACCTGCAAATGGAAAACAAAACAAGCATGGACAGTGTTCTCACACACATGTCACATACTATAGAATAAACATAATTAAACAACCTAGCCAGACGAACCGACCTGCTCTGATACCACTAATGTAACACCCTTATAAACCCAAATGTATAGTTAACCGAATTAATTAAACAATCACCAACACAAGGATGTCACACTTCATAAAAGATAAGCTATCCTGCCCCGTAACATGGGTTATAACTAACAAATTAACCTATCATCATCGCATGCTCACCTTCATTTAGGTATCATCGCAGCAGAATTTAACATCAACATTCAAATAAGGTAGAAGAGCATACGACATTTAGTCTTAAACTTCAATTTTAAACACATCATAAAGAGTCATAAATAGTTCAACTCAACAACTTAAAATATTCAACATAATATGATTCATCATAAAACATTATAATTTAATCCAAACATTCGACCCTAACCCGATGTTACATGATCAGAGCAGAATTCCACTACATAACGACAACTAATGGAAGTCACTACAAAACTGCCTTCCACTTACCTCAATAGGGTCTACTCCTTGGTATCTGCACGTTGCCCACGTAGAGGCAACATTCAAACAGAATGGGTGAGAAATCACAATCAATTATAAAAGACATAACATGAAAGATAGATTGCACTCAACATAATCATTCACAATAACATATTGTAATTCTCACACCCAAATCATCATCAACATCATACACAACAACTTCTCAATTATCACCAACATCATAAAAACCAACTTCTCAATTATCATCAACATCATGCACAACCAATACAGATGCAACACTTATGCAATGGACTCAACGCTGACTCGACATGAATGTGGTACCAAATACGAACACTCAGGTTCATTTCACTCCATGATCCCCATCATAGGATCGATTCTCTCTTGGAACCAGAGCACACCAAAATCGCTACCATCACCATAGGTAACGCTTCACTAATCCCCCATAATAGGAATTAGCTACTCACACCCGATCTATCACCATAGGATCGAGGCTCACCAATTAAATAGAACTAAAGTTCCGACAACATGGATGCATGACCCCTAACATGCAACAATAACGATATCATCAACATATACACATCGGTCCACTATTGACCGTGTATGCCAACCTCAACACCACATCATCAACATAATTTCATCATGTTCATATTGTCATCATAAAACACCAACACAGCAACATCAACACAATCATCTTAATAACATCATTATAGCAACACCGACATAACAACATTATTGTCACACAACAATTATTCATGTTTAATTAATCATTTATCATTGGTATATATTCATCATTAATCAATCACTACATCATACCGACTAAAATCATGATAAATCTGAATATGACATCAGAACAACATCATATGACAACTAATAGTACCTAACAACCAATAGAACACGGAAAATCGACAATTGCAACTTTCACATAAACAAATGCCATATAATAACTAAGGCATCTACAACAATAATGCATTATCAATTAATTCAATGTTAAATACATCATATTCAACATCTTAAGGAATCACCATGAGATAGTATTATGTGTTAGTTTTCTAACGCTTTGAACCGCGCATCAAACGGAGCTACAGAGCTCAAGTTACGTCACTTTCAATTTCCAAAAATTTTCACGTAATAGTGGTAATCGATTACGCTAAACCGGTAAGTGACTACGGACTTCGAAAACAACCCAAAGACCTATTTTTCAAGTGGTAATCGATTACACGCAGACCGGTAACCGATTACATGTTCGAAGAATAACCTAAAAGCTTATTTTTCTCCGTTTGAGGTCTTTCGGACCTCCGATTTCGATTTCGTAAAAAGTCTTCATCTCAGAATTCGAAACCCAACACTTATTCAATGATTAAAACATCAAATTTATGATTTATCACATATTGGCTTCAATTAAATCATATTATTCATAACTTTATCAATTCCATAAACCTTCGAAACTCTCAACAATGGTGAAATTATCCCAACATTCAAAACAGAAAATACAGCCACACATAGTGCACGAAAATCATCAATAATCACAATATATAACATCAAGATATCATAAATATTCAGAATTTAGTAAAATCCCAAACGCCCTATTGGAGTTTAAGGACCCTTCTACCCTACCCTTCATGCATATACCCTTATTATTGAAATAATTTCCCACCATTACCTGATTTCCTAGCAAGTGATGCAATTCTCTCTTGAATTCCTCTTCTTCTACCTCTAACCAACCTAGCATTTTCCTATTTTTCTCTCCAGCTCTACGTACTATCCAATGATTCTTTTTCAAGACCACCTCTTGGCCGATTCTGACAGGCATTGTTACTTCTTTTTTTCATTTCAGTATAAATTTTCGGGCTTTTATCGTATTCAATCACTTGATACCTCAAAAGTGAGAAAGCCGTTGCTATCTTCCTTTCGGGTTTCTAGTTGATTGAATAGGGGGAGCTATAATACCCCAAAATTTACCCTTCATTTTTCCTGGAATCATGGGATTATGTTTTACACTTCACTAGCATCATATTAGGTCATACTCATTGCATACTGCATTAGTGACATGGAGATCAGGTTTTGATCGATCACTCCTTAACAGAAGGAGCCCACACAAAGCAAGATTGAGAATTGGACTTCATTTACTAAGTATACAAGTCTCAAGGGTCTCAGGGGTCTCCAATATCTTATTATGGGCCTCAGTTCATCAGTGAAAGATTCAGAGCTATCAGAGTACTCATCTGGATTTAATCAAGAAATTAGGGTTTCATGGCTACCTGCAATAAGAAATGTTTGGTTGGAAGTAGAGGAGCTCATCCATGTCATGATTAGAGAGGTATCTTGGCCTAGGAAGATTCACAATTATCTCAGAAAGATCCATTGGCAATCAGTAAAATCAATTCCTGATCATTTTGCCCTAAAACTAGGGTTTGGTATAAAATCAGTTTAATTCTGATTCTTTGGGTGAATTTCTTTTCCATGGCCCTCCATATGTCCACAAGGGTCTACATACAAAAAATCAGCTCTTTATTTGAGCTAGAAGTTCTTCAATTGATAAATGGAATCAGGAATCAGACAGTTTGGGAAAAGTCAACTGTAGGGTCAGAAAAGTCAACTCTTGACATTTTAAGAGTGGAATCTCAAAATTCATGCCTAGGGGATCCTACATGTGAAATTTGGTCAAGGTTGGATCATGGATTCATCATTTTATCAGGAATTGGAAAAGTTACTTAATTTGGAAATGGTTGACTTTCCATTTAGGGAAATGGTTGACTTTCCCTTGTGTATGGTATGGAAGCAGTCCTACCTGTTGAAGTGGAGATTCCTTCTCTAAGAGTTCTGTTGGATGTCAAGTTAGACGAAGCTGAACGGATTCGGACAAGGTTCAATGAGTTGAGTCTTATCGAAGAGAAGCGGATGGCAGCCATTTGTCATGGGCAGTTGTATCAAAGTCGGATGAAGAGAGCCTTTGATCAGAAAGTGCATCCTCTATGCTTCCAAGTCGGAGATTTGGTGTTAAAAAGGATCCTTCCTCCTCAGACAGATCACAGGGGCAAGTGGACTCCTAACTATGATGGACCGTATATTGTCACTAAGGTTTTTGATGGTGGAGCCTTAATGCTTGCAACTATGGATGGTGAAAACTTCACTTCCCCTGTGAACTCAGACGCAGTTAAAAAATACTTCGCATAAAATAGACCCGCTGGACGATAAAAAGAATAGTCCAGGCAAAAATGGGCATCCCGGCGAACCAAGAAAGTGAAAAAGGTTCGGGCAAAAGTTAGGGATTAAAAAATGAAAAGATTGTACACCCGGTAAGTTGAAAACCTGAAAGGGCAACTTAGGCAAAAATGGGTATCCCGGTGGATTGAAAACCCGAAAGGGCGAACCAGGCAAAAGTTAGGGATTAAGCGAATGGCTGCGTTTTGAGTAGTTCTGAATATCATCTCGTGTCGATAACCGGAAACTTCCGAAGGATAGGAAACAGTCCAATCACCTTTTTCGGAAAGTTGATCATCTGGAGGATCTTGAAGACGAGCGAATCATAGCAGGATTGGAACCCGATAGAAATCCATTTCACATTACCATTAGATTAATTTCTGTTGTGCAATTACCTCTTTCCAGGGATTGCTTCCTGATGTAAACGCCTATTCAGAGGCCATTCAATCAATAAAATCATGTTGTTCAGTATATCTCTGTGTTCATTTTCATTTTACTATTTCGTTTGCAAAAATGACGTTCGAATTTTTGATAAACATTGCATCATGAAACACAAGAGCTTGGCAGGTACATGCTTAATAAACGTTTAAAATTGCTGTAAATTTTAAGTGTTGTGGATTGTCTATTCAGAACAGATACACTCGGGGCATTTCCTTAAGATTCCCAGCAGATGATCGTGGGTGTTTTCCCTCAACAGTTGGTATTTATTATCTTATCCCTGCAAAGCTGGTCCGAGCGTTGGATTCTTCAATCCCCAGCAGGCTCTCACTGCTGTACTTCCCCAAGCATTTGTTTCAGATTATACATTCACCAGCGGAGTCGATAGTGTCAGACTGTGTATCCCCAGTGGAGTTGACAGTGTCAGACTGTATATCCCCAACGGAGTTGACAGTGCCAGACTGTATCTTCCCAGCAGAAGCGGCTGCTCCTCAGAGTTCGATGCCAGATCGATGATCTCGACGCTAGACCCATGTCTCTTTCCTTGAAGCAGAATCTCGGTACCGTATCGGTGTTTGCTTCCCCTGCTGAGTCATCTCTCTCGCAAATTATGGTTTCCAGAACGACAGTCGCTTTCCTCAGCAGCAAGTTTTCAGTGTCATTCTCTCCCCAGTCAGAGCCTCGGTATTTTGTTATTTTCCAGAACACCGTGTGGCGGGTCATTTCTCCACAAAGTTCTTTGTGATGTGCATCTCCAACAACCTTGCCAGGGTCCAGAAGATTGTGATCATTTCCCCAGCAGAATTCCTTGCCTTAGCTTGGCGTTCTCTCTAATCAAACATTTTGCATCCCTGCATGTAGAATCATATTGCATTGCATCCTCCCAAATTGCGTAGCATTTCCATTTTCATGGAGCATTATGCCATTGAAAAATTCAAACATACGCATGTAAAGCATAAGGCATTCTCGGTATCCCAAGTGATAAGTCAGAAGTTGTTTCCAATACTCAGACTGAAGATTGTTCATGACTTATCTTTATTATTCCCAGCAGGGGTCGTTGGCCCATGTGCCGCCTCAATTATAATTTTCCCTATTTCTGCCGATGCTGACAGGCATGAAAGTTTTCGGTATTCAGACCGAAGTGGAATTCAGGCGACTTTTCCGATGTTCAGATCGAAGAAGTTTCCGATGTTCAGGTCGACGCAACTTGTGGCATTCAGGTCAAGTTTCCGGTATTCAGACCGAAGTGGCATTCAGGCCAGTTTTCCGATGTTCAGATCGAAGAAGTTTCCGACATTCAGGTCGATGCATCTTGTGGCATTCAGGCCAGTTTTCCGGTATTCAGACCGAAGTGGCATTCAGGACCGTTTCCCGATGTTCAGACCGATGTTTGATAATCTAATATCTTCCGATGTTCAGATCGAAGAAGTTTCCGACATTCAGGTCGATGCAACTTGTGGCATTCAGGCCAGTTTTCCGGTATTCAGACCGAAGTGGCATTCAAGCCAGTTTCCCGGTGTTCAGACCGATGTTTGATAATCAAGTATCGTCTGATGCTCAGATCGAAGTCATTTCCAGTATTAAGATTGATCTGCGGCATTCAGGCCATGGTTATTTCTGTGTTACCATTTATTTTGGTATTCAGGCTAACATTCCTTGTTTCAGTGTTCAGACCGACTCTCACCGTACCAGACGGATTCTTTTTCAAGACCACCTCTTGGCCGATTCTGACAGGCATTGTTACTTCTTTTTTTCACTTCAGTGTAAATTTTCAGGCTTTTATCGTATTCAATCACTTGATACCTCGAAAGTGCGAAAGTCGTTGATAACTTCCTTTCGGGTTTCCAGTTGATTGAATATGGGCAGCTGTAATACCCCAAAATTTACCCTTCATTTTTCCTGGAATCATGGGATTATGTTTTACACTTCATTAGCATCATATTAGGTCATACTCATTGCATACTGCATTAGTGACATGGAGATCAGGTTTTGATCGATCACTCCTTAACAGAAGGAGTCCACACAAAGCAAGATTGAGAATTGGACTTCATTTTCTAAGTATACAAGTCTCAAGGGTCTCAGGGGTCTCCAAGTATCTTATTATGGGCCTCAGTTCATCAGTGAAAGATTCAGAGCTATCAGAGTACTCATCTGGATTTAATCAAGAAATTAGGGTTTCATGGCTACCTGCAACAGGCAATGTTTGGTTGGAAGTAGAGGATCTCATCCATGTCATGATTAGAGAGGCATCTTGGCCTAGGAAGATTCACAATTATCTCAGAAAGATCCATTGGCAATCAGTGCAATCAGTTCCTGATCATTTTGCCCTAAAACTAGGGTTTGGTATAAAATCAGTTTATTTCTGATTCTTTGGGTGAAACTCTTTTCCATGGCCCTCGATATGTCCACAAGGGTCTACATACAAAAAATCAGCTCTTTATTTGAGCTAGAAGTGCTTCAATTGATCAATGGAATCGGGAATCAGACAGTTTGGGAAAAGTCAATTGTGGGGCCAGAAAAGTCAACTCCTGACATTTTAAGAGTGGAATCTCAATATCCATGCCTATGGGATCCTATGTGTGAAATTTGGTCAAGGTTGGATCATGGATTCATCATTTAATCAGGAATTGAAAAATTTACTTAATTTGGAAATGGTTGACTTTCCATTTAGGGCAAGTTTTCATGATCGTTGCACTCACTTTAAGCCCATTTTGCATCACGATAAAAGCTCCATTTGAAATTTTCTCCAACATGAAAGTTGTTCCTCTTGTCCCAAGCTTTATATAGATATAAAGTTTGCTCCATTTGGATTAGAATTGAGAAAGTTATTCCCCACGGAGTTTCATTCCTCTCTTTGATAATTTCCCCAGTAGATTTTCTCCTACGGCGGATTTTATCCGTGGTTAGATTCCCTAGCCAAGACTTTGCCTGATTGCAGGAAGATGTATTGATCCCTTCCCCAGTAGGAATGACTGGTTCTCCTTTCCCAGCAGAGATCTTTATTTCCTGGTATTTGTTTCCCCCATCAGATTGGATGTCCTCCAGTGGGCCTGGTTTTCTCTCTTGAGATGTAGTATCGGACGTTTGTCCATCAATTCTTGGACCTGGTTGTGTTAGATATGTCTGTTTGTCAGCATTCATCATACATAAACCATGCATATATATACATATTCTTAACATTCAGATATTCATGCTACATCCTTTTCCATATATCTTTGTTTTGTTGTCTCCTGCTAGTTGGTGATATATTTCCCCAAGCAGATGTTTGTGTCTGATCTCTCCATATAGAGTCAGCCCCATAGGCAGAAAGTGTTTACCCTTTCTTCATGTTACCCACTGAGTTATATCCTCGCGGGTGATTGTTATTTCAGTTTCCACCCAGCACATGTATTGGGATGGAGTTCTCCCCTGAGATATATCCTCATTGGGTTGAGTCTTGATTCGGTGTGTCTTTCTAGTTTGTTCCTAGATCGACTCCTTTTATTATTTCCCATGCACTTCCCCGTCGTTCAGATGAATGATTGCTCAGTAACCAGTAATTGTCCATCTATTCCCCGGTGGAGTCTGTGTCCTTCTACCCATTATCCCGGTAGTTATAAGTCCTATCTTTGTGGTTTTCTACCCTCATACCGGTAGTTGTAAACCCCATTTTTATCCCCATGCGGTGTTAACCTTTGTTGTTCATCCTAACCGATGGCGGTTGCTCTTCTGTGGTTTTCTACCTAGTATTTGGTAGATGTAATCCCCTCATTGTTGGTTATCTTTATCCAATACTCGGTATTGATATTCTTTCATCTTTCGGATAATTGCTCTGATAAAGAAATTTATCCCCAACGAGCCATCTCTCATTTACCCTTTGTTGGTAATGATTGTTTCTCCCCTTTGATTGGTCATCATTTTATACCTAGTATTCGGTATCCCGATGTCCTTTCTTTTCGGTCGATTTATCCTTTATTAACCCAGTAACCGGTTGTGGATAATCTTCCATGCGAGTATGTTATCTACGTTCTGATGGTAATAGATAATATATCTCATGCGCTTTTTGGTCAAAGTCTTTTGTTCTTCCCCAGTCGAGTAAGATTCGTATTTCCTTATGGAATCGAATGCCCATCCTATGATCGAGTTTTCTTTTTCAGCCCTCCTCTCGGATGATGAGTGTCTTGGAAATTTTCCCCAATTCACGCCTTGGTTGGTCACCTATTATATGCCCAGTAACCGGTATCCCTGGTGTTCCTTCCTTCTCTGCTCCCTATTATGACTTTTGTCCCCTGTGGAGTCAGATTTCCTGAGTCGAAGTATACCTTTTTTAGGTCTTCCTTAGATGATTTTGGATGTTTGATATCTCTCACCCTCATACCGGTCTTAGATATTCATTCTCCCCGAGCGTGCTTTTCTCTCACCCTCATACCGGTGTTTTGAGCACTTGTCTTCTTGAGCTTATTACCCAGTAACCGGTAATACCTCATTCTGTTGTTTCCTTAGATGAGTCCTCTTTGGACATTCCCCATCGAGGTCCCTTAGTGGATTTTCCCCATTTGAGTCCGGATTTTCATCCGAAGTATCCTTTATGGATAGTTTTTGTTGTGTTGGCATATCCCCTAATACATGCATTTTTGAGTCAGCTTGGGTCCTTCCATTGATTTATTTTCATGGAATTCCTCTCGTGTCTCTCAGTAAGTTCTAAGTCGTGACCTGCTCACGCAATTTATTCCCTTTCTTATCCCCATAAGGATCCCTAGAGTCTCTGTCCCATTTATGAGTATATTACTCATATGGATTTTCAGTCTCCTCTGATTTCTTTTCTTCTTTGTGGACACATATCTCCATAGAGTATTACCTTTTGCATACATACATTTGCATCATGAGGTCTCTTAGGGGGACCAAAATTTGTCTCTTTGTTATTATTTAAGCCCATTCTACCTCGTCGAGACGAAGATTTTAACCTTCACTTCTCCGGCTAGAATGACCTTAAATAGGGGCATCTGTAAGACCCTAATTTTGACCCTAAGGTCCCTCATGGCATCATAGTAATGCATTTTGCATCTTGCCTCAAGGATCATAAGCATCTTGTCTCTTATCTTTGGATAGGATCTTTTGTGAGTTGGTTTGAGATCACCAAGCATGCTTGAATTGTATATTATTGCATTTCTCATTTTATTCACTAACCAAAAGCACAAGAATATGTCACTAACATCTTTTATTTATAGCTTGAGCAGTCACAAGATCAAAAGCTTCTAGGAGATCCTATGTGCATTGATATGGCGAAGAGAAGATGAAAGAAAGAATGGCAATGGTTCCCAAAGCTCTCATCCATCAAATATTCCTTCCAAATATCTCAATTCATCATTTTGATCAAAGCAAACCAAAGGGTTTGAGGTTTGTTTCCCAAGGAAACCCTAATTCATCTAATCATCAATTGTGCCTTGCTCATGAAGCAACCTCAACCCATGGTCAGATGCAATCAAGGGAAGTTCTTTCAATCATAATTTCATGCATATTTGGGCTTATTTGAGTTTCCTCAATCATCAATTCATCAAGATATGAGGTGTGGACTTGAGAAGTTGATCAGTCAATTCATCTAACTATTTTGAAATACACTGAGACCTAACTTTTAATGTGTTTGTCAAATGGAGATGACCCCAAGAGAAACAATGTTCTTAATAACCATATGAACAACTTTCATGTTCATAAAAAATTTATTTGAACCTTTTAAGGTCATCATCCATTTCAAAATATTATAGGTCATTTTGACTGAAACCTTAATTTTAGGTCAACTTCCCAAGGACATAACTCCTTCATTTTTCATTATTTTGAGGTGGGATCAAATGCATTGGAAATTTTAAGATGTCTACTTCAAATGTTATGTTGAGTAAAATTTCAAAATCCCAAAATAAATACATGTTATATTGCAAAACATTATAGGTCACTTTGGACCAAAAGCATTGAAATGTGAAAAGTCCAACTTCAAGTGCCCATAACTTCTTCATAAAAAATCAAAATGATGCAAAACTTAAGTCCAAATTTATTTTATTTAAAAGATCTACAACTTTGATGTTGAAGGTTTTATTATTTGGAGCTTGCATCATTGAAACATAGGTGCTTAAAGTTTGGCCATTTTTGAAAATCTCACATGTACATGTTTTGCACCCTACACTTCATGACGACTTTTCATCAAAGATCCAAGTTTAAAATGAAGTTTTGATCAACATAACAAATTATCCTCATGCAAAAATATTTCCAACCATTACTCATAAGGTTGTGTTTCAAGTTTAGACATGGCATTTTCGAAGGCATGAACATATTGGTACAATTTTGGAAACCATTTAAATTTGCATTGCATGAGCCAATACTACACCATTTGCATGTCCAATTTGCATCTGCTGATGATTAGCTTCCAAATCCAAGTGGAATTGGGCCCTCCATGCGCCTGTATAGGCCCATGCATGGAGGCCCTTTCCATTCATGCAAAGTTTTGATCATGCTTTTAGCCATTGCTTTTTCTATAAATACATGCCTCATGCTCTTCATTTAACTAACCTAAAGGCGCGCTAAATGTTGCACAATTGATCCCTCAACCACACTCAAAAGGAACTCACAATTTTTCTCTCAATTTTTTTTCCAAATCTAACTTCAATTGCATTTATTGATTTTAGATCTAAAGTTCCTAAACCTCTCTACCTTGATTCATAGAGTATACTGCAAGCATCAACTTCAAGAGATCGTATCTTCAAACTCTACAAATCAGATGTTTATTTGAAATTTTACTTTCTTCGAATCAGCTCTTATATTGCTCGTTGCTTGCTTTTGTTGTGTTGTCTGAAGCCCTCTTCATAGAGGCAATCATTTAAAACCTTGAATTTTCAAATTCCAACAAGTTCAGTTGAACACCACAGAAATTCAACCTCTGATTTCTCTTAATGTAGAAACCTAGAGTAAATTTGGTTGGCACAGGGGTGATGTACATCACCCCAGCTTTCGATTGGTACCTAGATCGTGGCATTTGGTGCTCTTTTATTTCTCTACAAATTTGACCTTCGCCGGAAGCTGGCCGGAGAAGACGGTGGCGCAGGTCACCGTCCAATCTCCAGATTCAATATGAACCATGCGTTTCTATTTCCAGATCAGATCTCATTCGTCCCATGTTATGACTTATTTAAATGCTACATGTGATGCATTGACCAAGGAACATGGTAGGCGCGCGCTCAGGAGCCACACGATTTGCCAGCTCAATTAATGAGCTCAGATCAAACGCTCCACGCTTTTTTGCATTTTTAAATTCTGATTTTAATTTTCTTTTATTTCTTTTAATTCCATTTCATTTTAAAAATTCATATCTCCTTCATTATTGGTCCAAAAAATGTGAGACCAGTTGCATTTTTCTTATTTTAATTTCTAGTTTCTAAAAATGATTTTTAATATTTTTTATTTTATCATTTGATATTTTTTAAGAATTTTCTCTTTTCTGCTTATTTTTAATTCATTTAAAATAGTTTTTGATATTCAAAAAATACAAAAATATTTTTCCAACCTCTTTGAATGATGATAGATCTATGAAAAATATTATCATCAATTTATTAATTGATTTGAGATTTATTTGAGATTTTAATTCAATTTGGTTATTTTTATGCATTTTTAATTGATTAAAAATAGTTTCTGTCTTCTAAAAATGCTGAAATTTTTTGTCAAACTTTTTCTGACCTTGTTGAACTTAGGATAATTCACTTGGACTTTTCAAAGTTGATTTGAAGTGAGTTTGAAGTTTGACCTTTCTTTATTATTTTAATTCAAGTATTATTTTAATTTTGAAAAAATACCAAAAATATTTTATTTGTTTCTTGACTTCTAATCTTCATTTTACTTCTGTTTACTATTGTTTGACCTTGATCTTCTCTATCTTTGGTCAATGCTTGTTGATTATTTCATTTCAACATGAATGCGGATGAATGCGTGAATGTATGAATGCGGATGAATGCGTGAATGCGGATGAATGCGTGAATGTATGAATGCAACAAACACACTCAAGGATCAAGCAAGGCACACCAAACAAAGGTCGTGGGAAAGCTCAATGTATCCCTAATATCAATCATCCATTTTGGTGGATTTTAGGTTTTCACCTTATCGACACCCAAGTTCCATTGATATTAACGGTACATGAACCGGTTCGGACATCCTTAATATCAACCAGCCGCTTTGGTGGATTTTAGGTTTTACACCTGATCCGGGATCCATTGATATTAACAATGTTTGAACGACTCAACCACGAATCACGGGTTTGTTGAGAGTCACGAGCATGGAGTCTCGGTTAAGAACCACCCAAAGGGAGTGTACTAGGGTTTAAACCTGCCAGACATGTTCTATCAGAGGTTCCCATAATCATCGTTCCATCTTTCGAATATTATCGGAGGAACGAATACTCGTATTCCAAGAATATTCTCAAGAGAAACTCTTATGAGTGTAGTATCGCGTAACAATCGTATCAGAACTGACATCTGAACGACCTCCGCACTACGGTCCTAAAAAATAGGCCAAGATGGGTTTGGTAAACTACGGTCCTTGGCTTCTGCGGAACATGATTGAAAGAATAATGCCTAACCACAAATAACTTGTGTGACATTATTAATTCAACATGACCTCCACCAAGTGAATGGACTCGCAAGTCAACTGGCTAAGGAATACTCCACACCAGTCAACAAGACTATGCCATTCTCCTATCCTAGAGAGCACTCGAGTTCGGGTATAGAACTCATCTCACGGATCACCAAAGCAAACAGCAATTGTATATCAAGCAATTCACACATTACAATCAATACAGTGATCCCAAATCGTACAAAAATATGTCAAATAACAAATAATAATATAGCACAACAAGGGTGAAAAGTAGGCAATACCACCAGGGACAGTATTTTTCCCCAGCAGAGTCGCCACTTTTCTGTAGCGGTGTATTCGTCGCTATATGATTTATCGATTAAATCATAAGCAAGGGATACATTGAATTTTCGAGTCGCCACCGCACTTTTATTTATCCAAAGGATTGGCTAAAAAGCGAACAAAAGCCTAAGAAGTTTTACACGTAGAAAACTAATAAAAAGATCAGAGAGTCTGGGTAAGGGGTAAATTACGCAATGGGAAGGTGTTAGGCACCCACTACGTCCTAGGTACTCCTAGGGAGCCCTTTTCACACTTGTTGTACAAAATTGTTATTTGTTATGACATAAACATTGTGCAAACATGATTGGGATGATGAGAAAAGAATGTACATTTTATTGTTGGGTTTGAACGGATGAACCCGCTGCCTACGTACCTTCCATCAAAGGTAAGGATCAAAACGCCGTAGTTCGGCTAAAAGATTTCCAAAAGTGGGTGGATTCAATTTTAAACAATAGCACTGAGGCTTTTCATTATCAATGGGAGAACACTCGACGAAAACCAACATCCACCATGCGAGGATAGCTTCGACGTACTAGAGGGGTTAGCCCTGTTTTCAGTACGGAAGTCTTACTGTCGACTCACTAAGGATAGGTAAGATTTACATCAACCACAATGATAATTGAAACCTATGGCTAATGCATGAAAAGATTAATAATGGACAAAGCCAAAACAAGTGAATGAGTGAAGTTAATTGATTGTGATTATGAAAATGGAGTCAAAGTATAATTAAGGTTGATTCAAAGAAGTGTTATGAAATGGAGTTTGAAAAAAGTCAAGGACTTGGGTCCAGGTTTTTAGTTAGAAAACATGAAGATGTTTGCACAATATCTATGTCAGGTTTGAAATCAAAGTGTGAAAAGGTTTAGGACATAATGAGGATGAATGGATGAGGATGGATTGTAAAACTTCTTAGAAGGTTCACTTCTTGAAATCATATAGGAGATGATTCAAGTGTGTCCTTTGGAATAGCAATGGATAATAACAAACAAACAAAGAAAGTCAACAAAAGCGGATATCGGATGCCAATCACTGGTCTTATACCAATCTCCTAAAACAAAACGGGATATCAGAGGCCACTCAATGGTCTTACACTAATCTCCTAAAACAAAATGAAACTTGGATACCGGATGCCAATCTGTCTGGACTTATATCAATATCCAACACATGATCCTAGGAAAGCAAATGCCAACTTGCGGGGACTTACAATTGCATCCTCTCATAAACAAAGAAAGCAAAACATGGATGTCAAATGCCAATCTGTCTGGGCTTACTCTAACATACACAGTATGATCCTAGGAAAACAAATGCCAACTTGCAGGGACTTACAGTTGTATCCTCACATACAAGAACAAAAGCAACAAGGATCATAGGACAGCAAATGCCAACTTATAGGGACTTACAATTGCATCCTCACAATAAATCAAATGCATCAAGCAAAGATAAGATGAGTGGCCAAGGTGATGGTCTTATACTCACTTCCATATCATAGGAGCAATGGCCAATGGATGGTCTTACAATTGTCCTCAATGGGTAAACAACAATGATAATGTCACAAAGACAAATGAGATGATTATGCATTAATGAGCAATTAATGATGATAAATGCATATAGCATACAAGCAGACATGTGCATATGAAGCAATCAAGCAATCAATGAAGATCAAACAGCACACACTATAACCATACAAGGAGGCTCATACAAGAGGGTTAGGCATTGAGGCCAACTGGAATAGGGTCAAAAGTTGCTCTTAACCTTGCCATTGAGAGGCTAAGGTGAAGCAGATGAGAGGATATGAGGGGTGTGCCTCATTGCTCTTATCCCTGGTCAGGGAGAGCATTTAAATATCAGAAGGTGTGGGAGTTCAGAAAGTAGGAACTCTCTCCACATGTTATTGACTCGATTGATCTTGGGCTTGGATCTCAATGCTACAACCATGTAATGGGAGCAAGGAGAAGACTCACAGAATAGTAGGGGATAGGTTGCTTATCCCTTTGATCTACCAATTGCCTTTCTTGAAGGACTTTTCCTGCTTGGGACAAAATTAAACACACACAAGCATTGCCTCTTAAGGAGGACTTCAGACAGTTTGCCCGGCCAAATAACAGGCCGGGTCTCCAGACTACATGAAGAAAAAGGAATTATACCTCAATGCAAATTGCTAAATAGCAAAGCAAAGCAAATTCTAAGCAACTAAAGGGTACCTGAAATAGTCAAACAAATCAGTACACAGTCCAACAGTTTAAAGCAAAAGGAAACAGAAGTCAACAGTCAAACAGATAGACAAATGTGCAAAGCACAAGGCACAAGGCTTATGAGCCAAGCAACCTACAAAACAAAGGTTAGCTCATGATAAACAGATAAACCCAATCAACTTGCAAAAGTTTCTTTGAAGCATTTGTAGCTTAACCTGAAACAATGAACTCAAACATAAGCCAGGCGACCCCTAGGACAAGCCTAGGGTTAAAAAACAAATGAGAAAGTCAAAACAGCAAATGAAAGTCAACAAAAATCAAGTTTAAACAATCAAGAAGCAAACTCAATTGGTCCCACATGCATATCATTCATCATCATGATTTTATAGACAAAAGAAGTCAAAGCATGGCAAATTGGTGCACATAGAAGTCAACAGAAAGACTTAGCTCAAAAGCAATCATACTCAATTCCAAAAATCACCAAATAATTCATGGTCAATCACAATCCATAGCATGGCATACATATAAAATTTCAGCTCACTTGGATCATGGGAAGATGGTCAATTAAAATCAGAAAGTCAAAACCAATTCAAGCAAGCACAAAGAAGTCAAACATACATGTATCAACTTCAAAAAATCATAACTAAATGAAAACAGATGAGAAATGAATGGGATCAACACCAATGCAAATCTCAAGATGTCTAGTATGCACATGTAAAATTTCATGATCATCCAATGAAGTATGAGAATTTCACAAAGGAAATGGCAAGATGTATCACACAAGGTCAACATTTTGGTCAAACAGGGGATAAAATCTCAAACAATTTGGAAATGCCATAATTAATTCCAAGAAAAAATCACAAGTGAACTAGACATATAAGAGAAGGTTCATGCAAAATTTCACATTAATTGGAGGTCAGGAAGCATGTCAACAAAAATCATGAAATTGCATAACATTGGTGTGACACAAATTGTCACACCCTACTTCAAAAATTCATATCTCACAAACCACATAAGATAAATTCAAAAACTCTACATCAAAACAAACATGAATGAGTGTAGATTAACCACAAAAAATTTCAGGGGCATTGGATGCATCATCATAATTTCACAAAAGAAATGGCAAAAGGTGTAAAATGTGCATACATGTCAAGAAACCTAATACCATTTAAAATCCAGCCAACCAAAAATTCAGCAAAAATCATGATAAAAAAGTAGACATTCATGTGAATATGATGGAAAAAATTTCATGAATTTTGGATGTGAAATGAGTGAATTGTGAATTTTGGAAGTTAAGCAATCAATTTGGAAAAACATGAACAAAGTGACATGGTTTAGTAGGTCAACATGTTGACCAGTGGCAATTTTGTAAATCTCGGCACCACTAATCAAAACGGTGCGCTTAAGGCCAGGCACATGAAATGTTCTCATTGGTTGTCACCAATGGAACAGTAACTCAAGCAGAACAACAGCCAATCCATTCACGAGTTCTGGGCAGCTTTAGGGTTTTTAAAGCAGCAAATTCACCTTCATGGTCATCATTATGAGAAAAACGAAATTCCCCCAGACTTCATAAATATCATGGCAATGAAACAGTAAATTCATGCAACATCATTCCAAAGCAAAGACCAAAAATGATTTAAAGAAAAATCTGGAAAATAGTTCTTAGAGTTTCAACAGCCACAGCATAACTTCATCACTACCAATCAATCGTGAAAATCAAAGTGCCCAGAACATGAAATTAAGCATGGCAATCAACACAACAAACATCCAGCATCATAAATCCAGCAAGCATTAACATTAAATCGAGCTAATCATCAAGGAATCTTGCAAAATAAAAATGACTAACAAACTTTAAACTCAGATTTCTCCTAGCATAGTCAACCAATTCAAGTGATACAAGTTGCAATGGACTCAGCAATGAATATTCTACCATAAACATAGCATGGATTAGAGAAAAGGGAGAATCGAAATCTTACTTGGATTTGAAGAAACTTGAGATGCAGTGGTTATTTGGGTGCTTCAAGCTCAAACAGGTGGAGATTATAGTTGGAAATGATGAATACTCGAGGAAGCTTAGCTCAGTGATGCTTGGAAGAGTCCAAATCTCGATTTGCCATTGAAGATGCTTGAAGAAAACAGAATATGAAATGATCTTCCAGCTGGGGTTTGTTGCTTGAAAAGGCTCTCAAATGTTGGCTAGATCATGGAACAAACAAGAGAGCTCGTGGCCTTTTGAAATCTTTGAGCAGAAATTGCAATTTTTCAAAAAATGCAAAATGAGAGAATGAGAGTTTTCTGTGCGTTTTTAGGCTGCTGCTAGGGTTGAATGGCCAGAAAATGACCCTTATATTTGTTGTTTTAAGTCTGCTAATGAAGTGCTAAGCTTGTTTTACTTTAATGAAGCCATTTGCAAATTTGCTAATTTCCAACATATGCACATGGAGGTGTATGATTCTGGCCGAGTTTGGGCCTCAAACATGTTTCAAATAACCTCTTAAATGAATCCCAATTGGCCAAAGTGAGCAAAAATGCCTAATTCAAAAAGTCAACTTTTGGTCCACACTTGAATTTAAATGAAACAAGTCCAAAAATGCCATTTTGATCCATAGATTTTTGGTACATGAAATTTATATTTTTGGAAAGAGGAGATGAAATGTGGTTTGTAGGAAAAAACCCCACCAAAATTGTCCAAATGGTTCATGAGATATGGCCTTTTGAAGTTCACAAATTTTTGAAATTGATTTGATCATATCTTGACAACCATATATGGGATTTGAGAGTTCTTGGACTTTTTGGAAATGGGAGAACAAGATCTTCAACTTTCATGTTGGGCAAAAATTCATTTGAAGCTTGTATCATGATGTAGGTTTAAGATCAAGAAGTTTCCATTTTTGGCAGTTAAAATTACAGGTCCACTTTCTATTTCTGGAAATTTCTTGTCTGACTTTATTTTCTTCCATGATGAGGTTTGGCATGATACATGAAGCTTGTATAGACATGAATGAGCTCCTTCAGATCAATTCCATCCATCAAATCATTGATTAAATCCACAGTTGACCAAGTTTGACTTTAGTTGACTTTTCTAGGGTTTTGCATGATTGAACCACTTCTGATGAATTCCAAACCCTAATTCCTTGAGACCTTGATTCCAAATGATGTCCCAAGTCATATGAGCTCTTGATTATTGATCATGGGGCCCAAATTCTGCAAGAATGGCCACCATCCACTGCAATGACTGACCAATGACTGACTTTGACCTAATTGCTGATGATTGCTTCAACTGCAAGCAACAAGGTTAGATGACAATATTTTTGTACTTTTTGGTTAGTAAACATATGAAAAAGCAAAGATATACAAATGCAAAACATGCTTGGTGATCAAGAACCACACTCACAAAGCAACCTACCCACTAGGAGGGAAACTAGGGCATGCAATGATCCTTGAGGCCATGATATGATATGATATGGGCCATGAGGGATCTTAGGGCCCAAAATTGGAGTCTTACAGATGCCCCTATTTAAGGTCATTCTAGCCGGAGAAGTGAAGTTTAGAAATCTTCATCTCGACGCGGTAGAATGGGCTTAAATAACAGTAATGAGACAAATTTTGGTCCCTAAGAGACCTCATGATGCAAAAGGTATGCATGCAAAAGACACAAATTCTGTGGGGAATATGATTCACACAGAAGAAAAGACGATCCATCGGAGTAATACACTCACCAGGAACAGAGACTCTGACAAGACTTTTATTGGGGATAAACAAAACTGACACAGCGTAAACGAGACACGACTCTGATTAGGGAAACAGAAAACATACTGGAGAACTCACTGGGGAGTGAAGGACTCACACTGGGGAAAAGAATTCCAAAGGAAAATAAATCCATTGGAGAGACACAAGCTGACTCCTGGGGGAGAAGCAAAAGGAAAACTTCACTGAGGAAGCACCAAAGAAATGAGATGTCACCGGTATAAGGGTAACAAAAATCGGGAAGGAACACCAAGGATACCGGGTTGTAGGTATGTAACAGGTGACCGACCAAAGACGTGAATTGGTGTGTGTTCCAAAACACTCATCATCCTGAAGAGAGCGAAAGCAAACTTGTTTATAGGATGGATATTTGATTCTGTAAAGAATGCAAATCTTACTCAGTTGGGGAAACAAACAAAGTGTTCGACAAGAGAGTGCATGAGATATATTATTCATAGCCGTCAAAACGTGAATAATATACTCGCATGGAAAGTTATCCTGAACCGGGTTGTAGGTTGTTTATAGGATAAGATCCGAAAATGTGAATTGGTTTGTGTTCCAAGACACTCATCACCCTGAAGAAAGCTAGTACAGCAGACTTGTTTATAGGATGGACATTCGATTCCACAAGGAATACGAATCTTACTCTGCGGAGAAAACAATCAAAAGATTGACCCAAGAGCGAAAGAGCCATAATATCCATTACCGGCATACCGTGGATAGTATACTCAAAAGGAAAATTATCCTGAACCGGGTTGTAGGTTGTTTATAGGATAAAATCCGAAATCGTGAATTGGTTTGTGTTCCAAAACACTCATCACCCTGAAGAAAGCTAGAACAGCAGACTTGTTTATAGGATGGACATTTGATTCTGTAAAGAATGCAAATCTTACTCAGTTGGGAAACAAACAAAGGATTCCAACTAAAGAGCGCATGAGATATATCATTCATAGCCGTCAAAACGTGAATAATAACCTCGCATGGAAAATTATCCTTAACCGGGTTGTAGGTTGTTTATAGGATAAAATCCGAAAAGAAAGGCATCGGGATACCAGACTAGGTGTATAATGATGACCAATCAAAAGGAGCAACAGACATTACCAACAAAAGGGTAAATGAAAGGCGATCTGCTGAGGATAAATTGCAAGCATCCGGCAATTATCCACAGGGACTAGCTGGGGATGCATTGGTATACAACCAATGATCTGGGGAACAAATCACTAGCAAACGGTGAAAGGACCCACTGGGTATAAAATTGCTAACATACGGCAATTATCCACAAAAGACTTGTTGGGGATATAAGTGCTGATCTGAGCAACTTATCCAAGCAAAGGAACATCAACATCAAGAACTAGATGAAGATAACCACAAGGGAAAATGTCATCGGTTGGGATGAACAACAAAATTAACTCTGCAAAGGGAGAGAATGGGGTTTATAACTACCGGTTTGTAGGTAGAAAAAACCGCAAAGATAGGACTTACGACTGCTGGTTTGTAGGCATAGGGCCAAAAGAGTGGAGGTGACCACAAAATTAGGGTTTACATCTACCGAATATGGGGTAGAAGACCAACAACTCCATGTGGGGATAGAACAAATCACAAATCCGCACGGGAAACCAAGATAGGGTTTATAACAAACCACAAACTGCTGAAGAGCAGGAAAAATAGGATTTATAAACTACCGATTGTTAGGTAGAAAACCAAAACTCTGGCTGGAGAATAAAAGGTGTATAACCACAAATTCTGTCAAGAAAGCCAGGGAAAAGTAGGACTTATAACTACCGGTATGAGGGTAGAGGCCCAAAAACATTCCGCTGGGGAACAACCCACTGGGAAGCACAAGGTATTTGACAAATAGCCAATTCGGGAATGATCCGAAAAGACGGACTGAATCAAGACATGTCCTAATGAGGATGTAACTCAAATAGGAAAATCCGTCCCAATATATGTGTTGGGAGGAAACGGAAGAAACCGTCATCCACGAGGATATATCTCAGTGGGGAACTGCAGAAGGAAAGACAACATTTTCTGCTTATGGGGCTGACTCTATATGGAGAGATTTATAACACCCGACATCTGCTTGGGGAGATCTGTAAAGAGATCTATATCACCATAGCAGAAGACACGACAAACAAAAGATATATGGCGAGAAATGCAACATGAATATCTGAATGTTTATGAATATGCATGAATATGCGTGATTTATGTTTGATGAATGCTGACAAAACAGACGATTCTAACACAAACAGGTTCAGGAACCAAACGTCCGGCATTATACTTCCAGAGGAAAAACCAGCTGGAGAGCCAATCTGCGGAGATCCACATGCTGTAAAGCAGAGATCTACGGGTACTGCTGAAGAAGCAGAGGGTCAGAGATATCAGGAAACAACCCAATCAGGGTACAGAAAGTCACAACGGGCAAAACAGCCACCAAGACGAATCTGTCGGGGAACAAGAGAAATCCCAAAGTATCTGCAGGGGATCCCAGTGTCAACTGAGAAACAAAAAAGTGCATAAGCACAAGCACGAACTGCTGAAGAAGCAAATCCACAAAACTCCACTGGGGAACAACCCACTGAGGGAGAATGATATCATCCAAATAGATTCTAACTGCATAAGCAACTCTATTGGGGAAAACTGTCGGCTACTCTCTTGGGAACAAGCCACTGAGGGAGGACAGATCACACAAGTAGATTCTGCAACGGACCAACCTACTTGGGGAGAATATACATAGCAAACTGATCACAATAAGTAGATTCTGCAATATAAGCCACTCTACTGGGGATCACAGACAGTCAGGAAATTAATCCGTTCTCTGGATGCTAAAGCCATCATCCGACCATACTGGGGATTGAAGGAGCATTCAACAAGCAAAACTGCCACAACAAATATCCTGCAGACTAAGCTGAGGAAAAGATGGTTGCAATATACTGGGATGTCAACCCAAATCAATCACTGAGTAGGAAAATAAATCCTGCCCTGCTGAAGAGAAAAACTCTGACGGAGAGATAGCAACAACTCCACAGACGACTTCGCCGGGGAAAAGGTAAAGTATCGGGTATCAAACCACTGACTTACCAAGTCTTCAAAAAGAAAACGATCGTGCTGAGGAAACAGACAAATCCGCTGGCAATTGCACTGGGAAAAGTGATAACAAATCTACTCGCAAATCCGATGGGGATATCAATAACAGCTCTACTCATGACTGCGCTGAGGAGACAAATAAAGTCTGGGGCAGACGACCCACTGGAGAAAGTGACGGGGCACCAAGATGATAAACCATCAACCGCCGAAACTTCTACAAGAAACACCCATGCTGGGAAAAACTGTTGCTGGAGAAAACGAAGTCTTCAACAACACTCTGCTTGCGACTATACTGGGGGACAACCCCAACAACAACTTTGTTTGAGGAACAACCCCAACAAAGATCTGAAGAAAGAAGATACAACCAAACCAGGACTATGAACCAATGTCTTACCTATTGGGAATCATGCCACTCTCGGGAGAGCACTGAGATATTCTTAAGTATCCTTTCAATCTTGTGAATGTTCACTTTGTTTAAAACAAAGATTTTGAAAAATTTGATTTGTTTAAAACAATGACATTTTATCAATTTAAAACATGCAAAACATTTGTTGAATTGAAACAAATAAGAGTGCAAATAATTGGATAAAAAGCTCAAATTGATTTGATGGAATGGTAGCCTGCAAATGGCAAGACTCCATAGATATGTACAAATTTGAAATCAGTGATATATATTGGAAGAGGGCTACATTGAACATAATGATCCTTTCTCTACCAATTTGAATCTCGATGTATCCGAAGCTTCGGTTGACGACGAATCGAGAATCTTCTGACGAAATGACGACTAATGGAACAGAAAGTCTTGTCGGGATGCAGTTACTTGCCAAATCCCTAATTTTTGCCTAGATTGCCCCAGAGTGAGGTACTCAATCTAGCGGGATGCAAATATTTTTTCTTTTCAAGTCTCTAATTTTTGCCTGGATTACCCTTGCGGGTTCTCCACCGAGACGCTCATTTTTGCCTAAGCCGCCCTTTCAGGTTTTCAACTTAGCGAGCTATTCTGTTTTTTTTCATTTGCATATACTTTTTTTTTAGGCAAAGTATCTCTTAACTGCATCTGAATTCACAGGACGAGTGAAATCCTCCCCATCCATTGTTGTAAGCATCAAAGCACCGCCTGAAAAGGCTCTCTTAACAACATATGGACCCTCGTAGTTTGGAGTCTACTTGCCCCTGGAATCGGGCGCGAAAGACAAAACTTTCTTGAGCACGAGGTCACCTTCTCGGAACACACGAGGCTTGACCTTCTTATCGAATGCTTTCTTCATTCTTTGCTGATATAGCTGACCATGGCACATGGCAGTTAAACGCTTCTCTTCGATCAAATTCAACTGGTCATACCGACTCTGAATCCATTCAGCATCAGTCAACTTGGCTTCCATCAAGACTCGCATTGATGGGATCTCCACCTCTACTGGGAGAACGGCTTTCATGCCATAAACAAGAGAGAAAGGGGTTGCCCCTGTTGAAGTGCGTACAGACGTACGATATCCATGCAAAGCAAATGGCAGCATCTCATGCCAATCTTTGTAAGTGACAGTCATCTTCTGGATAATTCTCTTGATATTCTTGTTAGCAGCTTCAACAGCCCCATTCATCTTAGGTCTGTAGGGAGAGGAATTATGGTGTGCAATCTTGAATTCAGCACACAACTCATCCATCATCTTGTTATTCAGATTGGATCCATTATCAGTAATGATCCTCTCTGGCACACCATAACGGCAAATCAGCTGGTTTTTGATAAACTTCACAACCACCTGTCTGGTTACATTCGCGTATGACGCGGCTTCAACCCATTTGGTGAAGTAATCAATTGCTACGAGAATAAACCGATGTCCGTTGGACGCTTTCGGCTCAATCATGTCGATCATGTCGATTCCCCACATAGAGAAAGGCCATGGTGATGAAATCACATTCAGGAGTGTCGGAGGAATATGAATCTTATCCGCATAAATTTGACACTTGTGACATTTTTTCACATACTTGCAACAGTCAGACTCCATTGTCAGCCAATAGTAGCCTGCTCTCAACATCTTCTTAGCCATGGCATGTCCATTGGAATGAGTACCAAATGAACCCTCATGGACCTCAGTCATCAATAGGTTTGCTTCGTGTCTATCCACGCATCTGAGCAAAACCATATCAAAATTTCTCTTGTACAGCACTTCACCACTGAGGTAGAAACTGCCTGACAACCTTCTCAAAGTTTTCCTATCTTTCACAGATTCCCCAGGCGGGTAGACCTGGTTCTGGAGGAAATTCTTGATATCAAAGTACCAAGGCTTGTCATCTTTTACTTCTTCAATTGCAAATATGTGAGCGGGTCTGTCCAAGCGCATCACAGTAATATTGGGGACATCATTCCACCATCTGACTACTATCATGGAAGCAAGCGTAGCAAGGGCATCTGCCATCCGGTTATCCTCTCGAGGAATGTGATAAAATTCAACTTCTGTAAAGAATGTTGAAATTCTCCTTGCATAATCTCTGTATGGGATGAGACCTGGTTGATTTGTCTCCCATTCACCTTTGATCTGATTGACAACCAAAGCCGAATCACCATAGACATCAAGATACTTGATTCTCAAATCAATGCATTCTTCAAGTCCCATAATACAGGCTTCGTACTCCGCCATGTTATTCGTGCATTTGAAAGTTAGCCTTGCTGTAAACGGAATGTGTGAACCTTGAGGAGTAATGATCACTGCCCCAATTCCATTTCCATATTGATTAACAGCGCCATCAAACACCATCGTCCATCTGGAACCAGGTTCTGGACCTTCGTCAAGCGTAGGCTCATCGCAATCTTTCATTTTCAAATACAGAATTTCCTCGTCCGGGAAGTCATACTGAACAGACTGATGATCTTCAATCGGCTGGTGCGCTAGATGGTCAGCCAAGATACTACCTTTGATAGCTTTCTGAGCTCGATACTCGATATCATACTCAGACAACAACATCTGCCAACGGGCAATTCTCCCAGTTAAAGCAGGCTTCTCGAAGATATACTTAATTGGATCCATTCTGGATATCAACCAAGTTGTATGATTTATCATGTACTGGCGCAAACGCTTAGCAGCCCAAGCCAAAGCACAGCACGTCTTCTCAAGCATAGAGTACCGAGCCTCACAATCAGTAAACTTCTTACTGAGGTAGTAGATAGCAAACTCCTTCTTCCCTGATTCATCTTGTTGACCGAGTACACAACCCATCAAGTCTTCAAGAACTGTTAAGTACATGATCAGAGGTCTTCCTTCCACAGGCGGAGACAAAATCGGAGGTTCAGACAGATAATCTTTGATACTGTCGAAAGCTTTCTGGCAGTCCTCGGTCCAATCATGAGACTGATCTTTCCGGAGGAGCTTGAATATCGGCGCACATGTGGCAGTCATGTGGGATATAAATCTGGAAATGTAGTTCAAGCGGCCAAGAAAACCTCGGACTTGCTTCTCAGTTTTGGGTGCAGGCATCTCTTGTATTGCTTTGACCTTTGCAGGATCAACCTCAATACCTCTTTCACTTACCACAAAACCCAACAACTTGCCGGAACGGACTCCAAAAGTACATTTGTTCGGATTCAGGCGAAGTTTGAACTTCCTCAGACGCTGGAAAAGCTTCAACAAATGCTTTATATGTTCCACTTCCGTTCGGGACTTAGCAATCATATCATCAACATAGACTTCTATCTCCTTGTGCATCATGTCATGAAACAAGGTAGTCATAGCTCGTTGATACGTGGCTCCGGCGTTCTTCAAACCGAAGGGCATCACTCGATAACAGAATGTTCCCCAAGGTGTGATGAATGTTGTCTTCTCCATATCCTCTGGTGCCATCTTGATTTGATTATATCCGGAAAATCCGTCCATAAAGGAAAAGACTTTGAATTTGGCCGTATTGTCTACCAACATGTCAATGTGTGGTAGAGGAAAATCGTCTTTGGGACTAGCTTTATTCAAATCTCTGTAGTCAACGCACATACGGACTTTTCCGTCCTTCTTAGGAACAGGCACAATATTGGCCACCCATTGAGGATATGTCGAAGTCACCAGAAACCCCGCATCAATTTGCTTCTGAACTTCCTCTTTGATCTTCACTGCCATATCTGGATGAGTTCTTCTGAGCTTCTGCTTCACAGGCACGCACTCAGGCTTCAAAGGCAGGAAATGTTGCACAATATCTGTATCTAAACCTGGCATGTCTTCATAGGACCAAGCAAAGATATCTGAATATTCTCGTAGCAAGTTGATCAAATCTTCCTTGACAGACCCTTCAAGAAGTGCCCCAATCTTCACCAGGCGAACACAATCCTCAGACCCCAAGTTGACTGTTTCCAAGTCTTCAAGATGCGGCTGAATGATCTTTTCTTCGTGCTCAAGGAGACGGGTAATCTCATCAGGAATCTCTTCAACATCATCTTCCTCTGCCTCAAATACAGGGAATTCAAAATTGGGAGATGGCGTTGGATCATTATGTTCAATGGGTTTTAGGATCAACCTGCATAATGATTTTGGTTAATGAAAAACTTTAGAATTTAAACAAGCAAATCATTATGCAGATGAAAAATGTTTGCTTTTATTTTTGTTTTTGTGGTTTTTTGTGATCACTGATTTCATGACGAAAAGCAAAAAGTGAAAACAAAGGAAAAACAAATGTTTAACAATGCGAAAATTGAATGAAAATATCATTGTATATATGCTTTGCCAACAATGTCATCACTTCTCCTTTTGGCATGGGAGAAGGGTTTTAAACAAGGTGAACAATTTACTCTGTTCTATGGATGACTGTAGGAACATCTACAGCGACCCAATTGTGGCAGACACCACCAGGAATAACAAAATTGTTCAAGTCTTCTGCATCTTCTTCTTCGATGATAGCAGCAGCTTCCTCTTCTGCAGGTTGATCAGCATGGATGAATCCTCCACTTGTGAACAAACCTTGCTCATTGCATGCCCCAGAACCATAGCCAATACCAGCCCGGGATCGGTTGTTTTCGAGTTCAAGCACTTTCCCTAATCCAGCAACTGCACCACATTCAATGGCCAGCTTCGCATCTCGGTAGGAAGTGAATGAAGGAGACTTCTTCTCGATTGGTTCATCAATAGATAAAGCTTGGAACTGAGTTCCAACTTCATCCTCTGCGTCAATGTACGAGAAAGAAGACAAATGGCTAACCAGGAGAGCCTTTTCTCCCCCTACTACAACCAATTTCTTGTTTTTGACAAACTTCAGCTTCTGGTGTAGGGTGGATGTCACGGCGCCCGCCTCGTGAATCCATGGTCTGCCTAAGAGACAGCTATAAGATGGGTGGATATCCATTACTTGAAAAGTAACCTGGAAATCACTTGGTCCTATTTTGATTGGGAGATCAACTTCCCCAATCACGGTCTTGCGCGACCCATCAAATGCTTTCACAACAACCCCACTCTGCCTCATAGGAGGACCTTGATATGACAATCGAGAGAGTGTGGATTTTGGCAATACATTAAGAGACGACCCAGTGTCCACCAACACATTGGACATTGCATCGGATTTGCAATTCATTGAGATATGTAAAGCCATGTTGTGGTCTCTTCCCTCCTTAGGGAGATCAGCGTCACAAAAGCTCAAGGTGTTGCAAGCGGTAATGTTTGCAACAATACTATCAAATTGTTCCAGGGTGACGTCATGATCAACATACGCCAAGTCCAAGACTTTCTGCAGAGACTCCCTATGGGGTTCTGAATTCAGCAATAGAGACAGGATGGAAATCTTGGAGGGCGTGTGTAGAAGCTGGTCTACAATGTTATACTCACTCTTTCTGATGAGCCTCAGCATCTCATCAGATTCTTCATCAACAATGCCACTTGGGCCATCTGAAGAAACAGGAGTCTTTTGTACAGATGAGGAGGGTTTGGCAACATCAAGTGCCGGATTCTGAACATTCACAGCGGTTCCCACGGGGCGCTCAACAGTATCAGAAACAGCAGCCTTTGGAGGCGCAGAAAATACACGACCGCTTCGGGTCAACCCACTAACGTCAGCAATAGTGGTCACGGACGTGGAAGGCAAAGGCACCTCGACCCCATCCTGGACAGCAACAGGATTGTACCGGAATGGCACAGCTCGATCAGATGAATAGGGCACAGGGCCAGCTGGTTTAATAATCAAAGAAGGTGAAGCCTTCGACTTGTTGCTATTGTAGCGAATAACAACCGGTTCTGGCAGCTTGAACACTGGTGATATGACATTCACTTCAGGTTCGACTTCATCAACATTGCGATTCTGCAGAATCTCAATGGTACCCTCATTCAACATCTTCTGAAGCTCTCTGCGGACCTGGTCGCAACCCAAGCGATTAACCGAACAAACACGACACTTGTCGTGGTTATGCTCCAAATAGCTGTACTGACACAGCATCTTATGCAAATCAACCAACGATTGCCTGATGTGGCTGACATACTTAACCTTGTACTTCCCAAGGCATTCCTGAATCATGTTCACAGATTTCCCATGCGAAGGCAATGGGTTCCTGGTGACGTTCGGATTTGAGTCTTCAAAACTCAGAATTCCGCTTCTCATAAGGTCTTGCACCTTAGTCTTCAGCTGGAAACAATTTTCTATGTCATGGCCCGGAGCGCCAGAGTGATAGACACAATGCAGGTCAGGCTTATACCACCACTGAGGGTTGACAGGTATAGCCGGAGGATCTCTCGGAGAAACCAACTTCCGCTCTATCAGAGAGGGATATAACTCCGCGTACGACGTAGGAATCGGATCAAAACTGATCTTCTTCCTTTTGTACCCCACGTTTGCTTGATTACTCGTACTCCCACGAGGCTGGTAAGCCTGTTGCTGTGGACGAGATTGTTGTTGTTGGTACTGCAGTTGTTGATATTGCTGCTGATGCTGATACTGTTGAGGTTGATATTGCTGACGTTGAGGAGTATTGTCCTTGAAAACAGGCGCTACGTGAGCCACCTGGTGCTGATGACTGGAATGTCGTGCAGGCTTCCTCTGAACAGAGGGTCTTTTATGCTTTGGCTGAGACTGCACAGCATGCGCTTCGCCTTCTTTCCTCTTAAACGCTCCATATCGTTTAGAGGAAGAACCATCATCTTTGGCCAACCGTCCTTCACGGACACCTTCTTCAAGACGCATCCCCATGTTCACCATCTCGGTGAAATCAGAGGGAGCGCTTGCAACCATTCGTTCATAGTAAAATGAACCAAGAGTTTTCAGAAATATCTTGGTCATCTCTTTCTCTTCCAACGGTGGGGTGATTTGAGCTGCCAGCTCACGCCATCTCTGGGCGTACTCTTTGAACGATTCCTTATCTTTCTGTGACATGGACCTGAGTTGATCTCGGTCAGGCGCCATATCAACATTGTACTTGTATTGCTTGACGAAAGCTTCGCCAAGGTCATTGAAAGATCGGATGTTGACACTGTCCAAGCTCATGTACCATCTGAGCGCGGCACCAGACAGACTATCTTGGAAATAATGGATCAAGAGCTGATCATTATCAGTCTGTGTTGACATCTTCCTGGCGTACATGACCAGGTGAGCAAGTGGACAGGTGTTCCCCTTGTATTTTTCAAAGTCCGGGACCTTGAATTTGATCGGTATCTTGACGCCGGGAACTAAGCAGAGTTCGACTGCAGACTTGCCGAAGAGATCTTTGCCTCGAAGAGTCCTCAATTCCTTTCTCAGCTCAAGGAATTGATCGTTCATTGCGTCCATCTTTTCATGAACATCTGAGCCCTCAGATGCCTCAGAGTGATAGATGGTGTCGTCTACCCTAGGCATGGTATGCACGACAGGAGGAGCGGGAACGGGGACCGGGCTAGATGCCGGCATTTGAACAAATGTTGGAGCTGGCAGATCAGGCATGAAGCCTGGAGGCATCCCCCAAGGAAAACCGGGAGGCATGGCATTGGGTTGATGGGCGCTGACTGGCACCGTTGAAGTAGCCACTTCGGATATAACCGTCCTCTGAACAGGAGTTGCTGGCTGTTGAGCAGGCTGGTTCTGAGCAGCAAGGAGTTGCTCCATCAAGGCGCCAAGTCTGGCGACCTCTTCCTTTAGTTCTCTGTTCTCTTGTTCAAGTTGCTCCATGACCCTTGCTGAATTGACTCGCGTATAATACCGGTGAGTCAGCTTGTCTTCAAAATAAATGAAGAACAACGGTTAGAACCAGAAGACCAGAAACAAAGGGTACCTGTTTATGCAAGAATGATGCATGAAATGCTTGTGCAAATGCTTTGTTTTCAAGGAACCCTTAGGGTGTTGTTTGCAAAACATTTTAATTACTCATGGAATATAAATATTAAGACAAAGAAGTACAACATTCTTTTAAATATTACAAAGAGAAAAGGTAAATGACATCCTATGGATCCCTATTAGCTCGGGATGCTGGAAGACGAGAAGTGCACAACTTCTTGATCTCTCTCTCATAGGCAGCCTCCATATCAGCTTTCTCTTTAGCAAGTCGATCATACCTCCTCTTCCAGAATTTGGATGACTGAGGAAGCAGAGAAGTCCAAGTGTCGTTCGGATCGTCGATCACTCGGTGCTCGAGAAATTCAATCATAGCGTCCTTCTCCTTGAGCTGCTGCAGCAATTCCTCTCTTTCACGGATCCAAGCACGTGAAAGGTCTTCTTCTCTCAACTCCTCTACACGTTAGGTAGGGAGGGTTGAAGGCCCAGCCACATCCAACAGTGTAGGTCTCGGATGATCATATGGCATCAGGTAGGTGGCAGCTCTCTGTCTGACCCAAGAGGTGTATGGCTCCAAAGCAATGCAGTTCTTTGGACCCAACTCGTTCCTACTCTTCTTGTGAATACTGCGCCATGCACGGACAAATCTGGCTTTCAGGCCTTGGGGATCTTTACCCTCCTGGAAGAACACACCTTCTAACAGAATGTTATTAGGTTTATCCTTCAGGGGGAACCCAAGCTGACGACGTGCAAGAATAGGATTGTAGGTAATCCCACCACATGTACCAAGAAGAGGCACATTAGGGAATTCCCCACAATAATCGATGATCTGGACGGTATCATACACGCGATCATACCAGGTGATATCATCATTGGTGAGAGACATGAGTCTCTGAGACCACCGTAGACATCCCTTGTTCTCCTTGAAAGCAACTGTCTGCGGCAAGTGCGAAATAAACCACTTGTACAGCAGGGGTAGACAGCAGACAATGACTCCTCCATTCTTCATATTTCTCAAGTGCAAGGAGACATATGTATCACCCAACAAAGTCGGAACTGGATTAAGAACTGAAAAGATCCTAATGGCGTTCATGTCCACGAACTTGTCGAAGTTGGGAAACAGCACCAATCCATAGATGAGTAACACAAATAGAGCCTCAAAGGCATCCTCACTCATGGCCTTCCCGTAGAAGGTAGCTTGGGCAATGAGGAACTCGGAAGGAAAACCCTGAATTCCGCCTTTGGTAGTCAGATTAGCTCTAATCAGATCTTCATCTATATGCAACAAACTAGCAATCTCTCGAGCAGATGGAATACTCTCTAAGCCACTGAACGGCACTTGATCCAGAATCGGAATCCCAATAAGGTGAGAGTATTCTTCCAAAGTCGGCAACAACTGGAAGTCCGAAAATAAGAAGCAGTGATGCAACGGATCGTAGAACTGAGCCAGAGTACTCATCAATCCTTCGTCAACCTGAGTGGTGAGCAGAGGCAGAAGCTTCCCATAGCGAGCCTTGAAACCCAAGGGATCTAATACATATGATGTCAGATTCCTTAACTCTTTTACATCGGGCTGTTTGAAGCTGTACTTCTTTGTATGCCTTTTTGGTCTTTCCATGTCTGAAAATTTTGCAAATAACCCTTTAAGTTCCTTGAAAATTTTCTTTTTTGATGACATGAATGCGGATGAATGCGTGAATGTATGAATGCAACAAACACACTCAAGGATCAAGCAAGGCACACCAAACAAAGGTCGTGGGAAAGCTCAATGTATCCCTAATATCAATCATCCATTTTGGTGGATTTTAGGTTTTCACCTTATCGACACCCAAGTTCCATTGATATTAACGGTACATGAACCGGTTCGGACATCCTTAATATCAACCAGCCGCTTTGGTGGATTTTAGGTTTTACACCTGATCCGGGATCCATTGATATTAACAATGTTTGAACGACTCAACCACGAATCACGGGTTTGTTGAGAGTCACGAGCATGGAGTCTCGGTTAAGAACCACCCAAAGGGAGTGTACTAGGGTTTAAACCTGCCAGACATGTTCTATCAGAGGTTCCCATAATCATCGTTCCATCTTTCGAATATTATCGGAGGAACGAATACTCGTATTCCAAGAATATTCTCAAGAGAAACTCTTATGAGTGTAGTATCGCGTAACAATCGTATCAGAACTGACATCTGAACGACCTCCGCACTACGGTCCTAAAAATAGGCCAAGATGGGTTTGGTAAACTACGGTCCTTGGCTTCTGCGGAACATGATTGAAAGAATAATGCCTAACCACAAATAACTTGTGTGACATTATTAATTCAACATGACCTCCACCAAGTGAATGGACTCGCAAGTCAACTGGCTAAGGAATACTCCACACCAGTCAACAAGACTATGCCATTCTCCTATCCTAGAGAGCACTCGAGTTCGGGTATATAACTCATCTCACGGATCACCAAAGCAAACAGCAATTGTATATCAAGCAATTCACACATTACAATCAATACAGTGATCCCAAATCGTACAAAAATATGTCAAATAACAAATAATAATATAGCACAACAAGGGTGAAAAGTAGGCAATACCACCAGGGACAGTATTTTCCCCAGCAGAGTCGCCACTTTTCTGTAGCGGTGTATTCGTCGCTATATGATTTATCGATTAAATCATAAGCAAGGGATACATTGAATTTTCGAGTCGCCACCGCACTTTTATTTATCCAAAGGATTGGCTAAAAAGCGAACAAAAGCCTAAGAAGTTTTACACGTAGAAAACTAATAAAAAGATCAGAGAGTCTGGGTAAGGGGTAAATTACGCAATGGGAAGGTGTTAGGCACCCACTACGTCCTAGGTACTCCTAGGGAGCCCTTTTCACACTTGTTGTACAAAATTGTTATTTGTTATGACATAAACATTGTGCAAACATGATTGGGATGATGAGAAAAGAATGTACATTTTATTGTTGGGTTTGAACGGATGAACCCGCTGCCTACGTACCTTCCATCAAAGGTAAGGATCAAAACGCCGTAGTTCGGCTAAAAGATTTCCAAAAGTGGGTGGATTCAATTTTAAACAATAGCACTGAGGCTTTTCATTATCAATGGGAGAACACTCGACCAAAACCAACATCCACCATGCGAGGATAGCTTCGACGTACTAGAGGGGTTAGCCCTGTTTTCAGTACGGAAGTCTTACTGTCGACTCACTAAGGATAGGTAAGATTTACATCAACCACAATGATAATTGAAACCTATGGCTAATGCATGAAAAGATTAACAATGGACAAAGCCAAAACAAGTGAATGAGTGAAGTTAATTGATTGTGATTATGAAAATGGAGTCAAAGTATGATTAAGGTTGATTCAAAGAAGTGTTATGAAATGGAGTTTGAAAAAAGTCAAGGACTTGGGTCCAGGTTTTTAGTTAGAAAACATGAAGATGTTTGCACAATATCTATGTCAGGTTTGAAATCAAAGTGTGAAAAGGTTTAGGACATAATGAGGATGAATGGATGAGGATGGATTGTAAAACTTCTTAGAAGGTTCACTTCTTGAAATCATATAGGAGATGATTCAAGTGTGTCCTTTGGAATAGCAATGGATAATAACAAACAAACAAAGAAAGTCAACAAAAGCGGATATCGGATGCCAATCACTGGTCTTATACCAATCTCCTAAAACAAAACGGGATATCAGAGGCCACTCAATGGTCTTACACTAATCTCCTAAAACAAAATGAAACTTGGATACCGGATGCCAATCTGTCTGGACTTATATCAATATCCAACACATGATCCTAGGAAAGCAAATGCCAACTTGCGGGGACTTACAATTGCATCCTCTCATAAACAAAGAAAGCAAAACATGGATGTCAAATGCCAATCTGTCTGGGCTTACTCTAACATACACAGTATGATCCTAGGAAAACAAATGCCAACTTGCAGGGACTTACAGTTGTATCCTCACATACAAGAACAAAAGCAACAAGGATCATAGGACAGCAAATGCCAACTTACAGGGACTTACAATTGCATCCTCACAATCAATCAAATGCATCAAGCAAAGATAAGATGAGTGGCCAAGGTGATGGTCTTATACTCACTTCCATATCATAGGAGCAATGGCCAATGGATGGTCTTACAATTGTCCTCAATGGGTAAACAACAATGATAATGTCACAAAGACAAATGAGATGATTATGCATTAATGAGCAATTAATGATGATAAATGCATATAGCATACAAGCAGACATGTGCATATGAAGCAATCAAGCAATCAATGAAGATCAAACAGCATACACTATAACCATACAAGGAGGCTCATACAAGAGGGTTAGGCACTGAGGCCAACTGGAATAGGGTCAAAAGTTGCTCTTAACCTTGCCATTGAGAGGCTAAGGTGAAGCAGATGAGAGGATATGAGGGGTGTGCCTCATTGCTCTTATCCCTGGTCAGGGAGAGCATTTAAATATCAGAAGGTGTGGGAGTTCAGAAAGTAGGAACTCTCTCCACATGTTATTGACTCGATTGATCTTGGGCTTGGATCTCAATGCTACAACCATGTAATGGGAGCAAGGAGAAGACTCACAGAATAGTAGGGGATAGGTTGCTTATCCCTTTGATCTACCAATTGCCTTTCTTGAAGGACTTTTCCTGCTTGGGACAAAATTAAACACACACAAGCATTGCCTCTTAAGGAGGACTTCAGACAGTTTGCCCGGCCAAATAACAGGCCGGGTCTCCAGACTACATGAAGAAAAAGGAATTATACCTCAATGCAAATTGCTAAATAGCAAAGCAAAGCAAATTCTAAGCAACTAAAGGGTACCTGAAATAGTCAAACAAATCAGTACACAGTCCAACAGTTTAAAGCAAAAGGAAACAGAAGTCAACAGTCAAACAGATAGACAAATGTGCAAAGCACAAGGCACAAGGCTTATGAGCCAAGCAACCTACAAAACAATGGTTAGCTCATGATAAACAGATAAACCCAATCAACTTGCAAAAGTTTCTTTGAAGCATTTGTAGCTTAACCTGAAACAATGAACTCAAACATAAGCCAGGCGACCCCTAGGACAAGCCTAGGGTTAAAAAACAAATGAGAAAGTCAAAACAGCAAATGAAAGTCAACCAAAATCAAGTTTAAACAATCAAGAAGCAAACTCAATTGGTCCCACATGCATATCATTCATCATCATGATTTTATAGACAAAAGAAGTCAAAGCATGGCAAATTGGTGCACATAGAAGTCAACAGAAAGACTTAGCTCAAAAGCAATCATACTCAATTCCAAAAATCACCAAATAATTCATGGTCAATCACAATCCATATCATGGCATACATATAAAATTTCAGCTCACTTGGATCATGGGAAGATGGTCAATTAAAATCAGAAAGTCAAAACCAATTCAAGCAAGCACAAAGAAGTCAAACATACATGTATCAACTTCAAAAAATCATAACTAAATGAAAACAGATGAGAAATGAATGGGATCAACACCAATGCAAAGCTCAAGATGTCTAGTATGCACATGTAAAATTTCATGATCATCCAATGAAGTATGAGAATTTCACAAAGGAAATGGCAAGATGTATCACACAAGGTCAACATTTTGGTCAAACAGGGGATAAAATCTCAAACAATTTGGAAATGCCATAATTAATTCCAAGAAAAAATCACAAGTGAACTAGACATATAAGAGAAGGTTCATGCAAAATTTCACATTAATTGGAGGTCAGGAAGCATGTCAACAAAAACCATGAAATTGCATAACATTGGTGTGACACAAATTGTCACACCCTACTTCAAAAATTCATATCTCACAAACCACATAAGATAAATTCAAAAACTCTACATCAAAACAAACATGAATGAGTGTAGATTAACCACAAAAGATTTCAGGGGCATTGGATGCATCATCATAATTTCACAAAAGAAATGGCAAAAGGTGTAAAATGTGCATACATGTCAAGAAACCTAATACCATTTAAAATCCAGCCAACCAAAAATTCAGAAAAAATCATGATAAAAAAGTAGACATTCATGTGAATATGATGGAAAAAATTTCATGAATTTTGGATGTGAAATGAGTGAATTGTGAATTTTGGAAGTTAAGCAATCAATTTGGAAAAACATGAACAAAGTGACATGGTTTAGTAGGTCAACATGTTGACCAGTGGCAATTTTGTAAATCTCGGCACCACTAATCAAAACGGTGCGCTTAAGGCCAGGCACATGAAATGTTCTCATTGGTTGTCACCAATGGAACAGTAACTCAAGCAGAACAACAGCCAATCCATTCACGAGTTCTGGGCAGCTTTAGGGTTTTTAAAGCAGCAAATTCACCTTCATGGTCATCATTATGAGAAAAACGAAATTCCCCCAGACTTCATAAATATCATGGCAATGAAACAGTAAATTCATGCAACATCATTCCAAAGCAAAGACCAAAAATGATTTAAAGAAAAATCTGGAAAATAGTTCTTAGAGTTTCAACAGCCACAGCATAACTTCATCACTACCAATCAATCGTGAAAATCAAAGTGCCCAGAACATGAAATTAAGCATGGCAATTAACACAACAAACATCCAGCATCATAAATCCAGCAAGCATTAACATTAAATCGAGCTAATCATCAAGGAATCTTGCAAAATAAAAATGACTAACAAACTTTAAACTCAGATTTCTCCTAGCATAGTCAACCAATTCAAGTGATACAAGTTGCAATGGACTCAGCAATGAATATTCTACCATAAACATAGCATGGATTAGAGAAAAGGGAGAATCGAAATCTTACTTGGATTTGAAGAAACTTGAGATGCAGTGGTTATTTGGGTGCTTCAAGCTCAAACAGGTGGAGATTATAGTTGGAAATGATGAATACTCGAGGAAGCTTAGCTCAGTGATGCTTGGAAGAGTCCAAATCTCGATTTGCCATTGAAGATGCTTGAAGAAAACAGAATATGAAATGATCTTCCAGCTGGGGTTTGTTGCTTGAAAAGGCTCTCAAATGTTGGCTAGATCATGGAACAAACAAGAGAGCTCGTGGCCTTTTGAAATCTTTGAGCAGAAATTGCAATTTTTCAAAAAATGCAAAATGAGAGAATGAGAGTTTTCTGTGCGTTTTTAGGCTGCTGCTAGGGTTGAATGGCCAGAAAATGACCCTTATATTTGCTGTTTTAAGTCTGCTAATGAAGTGCTAAGCTTGTTTTACTTTAATGAAGCCATTTGCAAATTTGCTAATTTCCAACATATGCACATGGAGGTGTATGATTCTGGCCGAGTTTGGGCCTCAAACATGTTTCAAATAACCTATTAAATGAATCCCAATTGGCCAAAGTGAGCAAAAATGCCTAATTCAAAAAGTCAACTTTTGGTCCACACTTGAATTTAAATGAAACAAGTCCAAAAATGCCATTTTGATCCATAGATTTTTGGTACATGAAATTTATATTTTTGGAAAGAGGAGATGAAATGTGGTTTGTAGGAAAAAAACCCCACCAAAATTGGCCAAATGGTTCATGAGATATGGCCTTTTGAAGTTCACAAATTTTTGAAATTGATTTGATCATATCTTGACAACCATACACGGGATTTGAGAGTTCTTGGACTTTTTGGAAATGGGAGAACAAGATCTTCAACTTTCATGTTGGGCAAAAATTCATTTGAAGCTTGTATCATGATGTAGGTTTAAGATCAAGAAGTTTCCATTTTTGGCAGTTAAAATTACAGGTCCACTTTCTATTTCTGGAAATTTCTTGTCTGACTTTATTTTCTTCCATGATGAGGTTTGGCATGATACATGAAGCTTGTATAGACATGAATGAGCTCCTTCAGATCAATCCCATCCATCAAATCATTGATTAAATCCACAGTTGACCAAGTTTGACTTTAGTTGACTTTTCTAGGGTTTTGCATGATTGAACCACTTCTGATGAATTCCAAACCCTAATTCCTTGAGACCTTGATTCCAAATGATGTCCCAAGTCATATGAGCTCTTTATTATTGATCATGGGGCCCAAATTCTGCAAGAATGGCCACCATCCACTGCAATGACTGACCAATGACTGACTTTGACCTAATTGCTGATGATTGCTTCAACTGCAAGCAACAAGGTTAGATGACAATATTTTTGTACTTTTTGGTTAGTAAACATATGAAAAAGCAAAGATATACAAATGCAAAACATGCTTGGTGATCAAGAACCACACTCACAAAGCAACCTACCCACTAGGAGGGAAACTAGGGCATGCAATGATCCTTGAGGCCATGATATGATATGATATGGGCCATGAGGGATCTTAGGGCCCAAAATTGGGGTCTTACACTATCTGACACAATACTTGAAGGAATACTGTGCAACTTCAAAATCTCATCAATATACAATTCATCCAGCTCCTATAAAGGATAATTGATCCTCATTGGTATAAAATAAGTCGATTTGATCAATCTATCAACGACCACCCAAATAGAATCGCACCCCTTCGAAGTTTTCGACAAACCTATTGTAAAATCCATGGAACTAATATCCCATTTGCATTCAGGAATATTGAACGGATGCATCATACCCAAGGATTCTGATGTTCAATCTTTGATCTTTGGCAAGTCAAACAAGCATATATGAATTCAACAATCTCTTTCTTCATCCCTGGCCACCAAAACATCTTTTTCAAGTCTTGATACATTTTGGTCGCACCTAGATGGATACTCAACTTACCACGATGTCCTTCATCAAGAATACTCTTCTTAAGTTCAAACACATCTGGAACATAAATTACGTCTCGAAATCTCATCACACCATTCTCATCAATCTTGAAGTCACCGCCTTCACCTCGATTGATCAACACTAACCAGTCAATCAATCCTAAGTCGATCTTCTATCCTTCTCTGATCTCGTCAAGAATACTACTGATCAGCTTTAACATACCCAACTTCACACTATTAGGAGTTTCTTCACATACTAAACTCATATCTTTGAATTTCTCAATCAATCCTAACTCTCAAGCCATAAGCATTGACATGTGCAAAAACTTCTTACTCAATGCATCAGCTACGACATTAGCCTTACCAGGATGGTAACTTAATCCAAAATCAAAATCCTTCAGAAGTTCAAGCCATCTTCTATGCGTCATGTTCAATTATTTCTAATTGAATAGGTACTTTAGGCTCTTGTGATCACTGAACACCTTAAATCTAGAACCAAAAAGATAATGTCTCCAAATTTTCAACACAAAAGCCACAACCGCTAACTCCACACCATGCGTAGGATAATTCCTTGCATGAACTTTCAATTTCCTCGAAGCATAAGCCACAACCTGACCATTCTGCATCAACACACCCCCCAGACCCATCTTCAAAGCATCACAATATACAATAAAGGACTCACTTTGATTCGACAAAATCAAAATAGGAGAAAACATCCACTTCTTCTTGAGTTCAACAAAACTTTCTTTACATGCAACATCCAACACATAAGCTTGACCCTTTCAAGTCAACTGAGAAAAAGGCAGTGCTAACTTTGATAAGCCTTATATAAACCTGCAATAAAAACCAGTTAGGCCAAGGAAACTTCAAATCTCAGTAGCAGACTTCGGAGTCTCCCACTACAATACAACATCAACCATAGAAGGATCTACAGAAATTCCACCACTTGAAATCACATGGCCAAGGAAACTTACTTCCTCCAACCAAAACTCACACTTGGATAGCTTAGCAGAAAGCTTTTTCTCTCTCAATGCCTGCAACACAATCTTCAGATGTTCAGCATGTTCCTCATCAGACTTCGAATATATCAAAATGTCATCGATGAAGACCACCACAAACACATATAAATATGGATGAAATATTTGATTCATGTACTCCATGAACACGCTTGGCACATTAGGTACTCCAAACAACATTACAATATACTCATAGTGACCATATCTTATCTTGGATGTTGTCTTCGGAATATCAACTGGTTTAACACGAATCTGATGATAACCAGACCTCAAGTCTATCTTGCTGAAAACACAGGCACCAACCAACTGATCCATCAGATCATCAATTCTCGGAAGTGGAGACTTATTATTGATAGTCACTTTATTCAACTACCTGTAGTCATCAAATAATCTCATACTTCTATCCTTCTTCTTAACTAGTAACACAGGTGAACCCCACGGAGAAACACTTCGCCGAACAAACTTCTTCTCAAGCAATTCTTCTAATTGTTTCTTCAAGTCACCCAACTCTGAAGCTGACATTCTATAAGGAGCCATTGACACCAGACTCGTACATGGTACTAAGTCGATGATAAACTCTACTTCGCGCCCTGGAGGCAAATCACTGATGTCTTCAGGAAACACTTCAAGAAATTCACATACTCTAGGAAGATCACGAACTATTACCTTTCCTCTAGCTTCCAACGAAGCTAACATCGCAAACACTTGTGTCATATCCTTCACGTACTCTCTCACTTTCTTAGTTGATACAAACGTTAACTTTTCACCTCCATCGAACTCAGATTCACGCTCTTGAGGCAAGTCATAGATATCTTCAGGAAAACATTAGGAATTACACACCGCTGACATAACACTAGTCATCACATTGCTATATACTCTCCGATAAGCAACATCAACAATACCTGATCATTTTCCCTACAGACTCCCCAACTTGACCGACAGACAGGAATCTCGAATCCACAACATCTTCAATTTTAGGAACAACACAACTTCAACATCTCATCAGCTCTTGCAATCAACGGCATATTGCAGCAACTTATTAAAATAATTGGTAAACACTTGGTTTAACTCCAACCAATTCATTCCAAGAATAATGTCAACTTGTTCCAACCAAATACAAACCATACACATCCTCATGGGACATGTTAGGATACTCAACACACCACTGGCTCATCTCTGGCCAAAACATCACCTTCCCCATCAAAAGGAAGCGACCAACAAAAACACCTAGCTGTCTTCCCTCAAGAATCACACCATTTTGCTAACTGACACCATCCTCGAATCTGACCTCTCTTCGGGTTCCGCAAAAGCACAACATCCTCAAAATAGTTTAACTAGCCAACATTGCACTTTTCCATCCGACAACATGATGTCTAAGCTCTATATAGTTGGAACATCCAAGAGAAGCATACTCTTATCCCCGACTTGTTTCATTCCTAACCTGCAAATGGAAAACAAAACAAGCATGGACAGTGTTCTCACACACATGTCACATACTATAGAATAAACATAATTAAACAACCTAGCCAGACGAACCGACCTGCTCTGATACCACTAATGTAACACCCTTATAAACCCAAATGTATAATTAACCGAATTAATTAAACAATCACCAACACAAGGATGTCACACTTCATAAAAGATAAGCTATCCTGCCCCGTAACATGGGTTATAACTAACAAATTAACCTATCATCATCGCATGCTCACCTTCATTTAGGTATCATCGCAGCAGAATTCAACATCAACATTCAAATAAGGTAGAAGAGCATACGACATTTAGTCTTAAACTTCAATTTTAAAAACATCATAAAGAGTCATAAATAGTTCAACTCAACAACTTAAAATATTCAACATAATATGATTCATCATAAAACATTATAATTTAATCCAAACATTCGACCCTAACCCGATGTTACATGATCAGAGCAGAATTCCACTACATAACGACAACTAATGGAAGTCATTACAAAACTGCCTTCCACTTACCTCAATAGGGTCTACTCCTTGGTATCTGCACGTTGCCCACGTAGAGGCAACATTCAAACAGAATGGGTGAGAAATCACAATCAATTATAAAAGACATAACATGAAAGATAGATTGCACTCAACATAATCATTCACAATAACATATTGTAATTCTCACACCCAAATCATCATCAACATCATACACAACAACTTCTCAATTATCACCAACATCATACAAACCAACTTCTCAATTATCATCAATATCATAAACAACCAATACAGATGCAACACTTATGCAATGGACTCAACGCTAACTCGACATGAATGTGGTACCAAATACGAACACTCAGGTTCATTTCACTCCATGATCCCCATCATAGGATTGATTCTCTCTTGGAACCAGAGCACACCAAAATCGCTACCATCACCATAGGTAACGCTTCACTAATCCCCCATAATAGGAATTAGCTACTCACACCCGATCTATCACCATAGGATCGAGGCTCACCAATTAAATAGAACTAAAGTTCCGACAACATGGATGCATGACCCCTAACATGCAACAATAACAATATCATCAACATATACACATCGGTCCACTATTGACCGTGTATGCCAACATCAACACCACATCATCAACATAATTTCATCATGTTCATATTGTCATCATAAAACACCAACACAGCAACATCAACACAATCATCTTAATAACATCATTATTGCAACACCGACATAACAACATTATTGTCACACAACAATTATTCATGTTTAATTAATCATTTATCATTGGTATATATTCATCATTAATCAATCACTACATCATACCGACTAAAATCATGATAAATCTGAATATGACATCAGAACAACATCATATGACAGCTAATAGTACCTAACAACCAATAGAACACGGAAAATCGACAATTGCAACTTTCACATAAACAAATGCCATATAATAACTAAGGCATCTACAACAATAATGCATTATCAATTAATTCAATGTTAAATACATCATATTCAACATCTTAAGGAATCACCATGAGATAGTATTATGTGTTAGTTTTCTAACGCTTTGAACCGCGCATCGAACGGAGCTACAGAGCTCAAGTTACGTCACTTTCAATTTCCAAAAATTTTCACGTAACAGTGGTAATCGATTACGCTAAACTGGTAAGTGACTACGGACTTCGAAAACAGCCCAAAAACCTATTTTTCAAGTGGTAATCGATTACACGCAGACCGGTAACTGATTACATGTTCGAAGAATAACCTAAAAGCTTATTTTTCTCCGTTTAAGGTCTTTCGGACCTCCGATTTCGATTCCGTAAAAATTCTTCATCTCAGAATTTGAAACCCAACACTTATTCAATGATTAAAACATCAAATTTATGATTTATCACATATTGGTTTCAATTAAATCATATTATTCATAACTTTATCAATTCCATAAACCTTCGAAACTCTCAACAATGGTGAAATTATCCCAACATTCAAAACAGAAAATACAGCCACACATAGTGCACAAAAATCATCAATAATCACAATATATAACATCAAGATATCATAAATATTCAGAATTTAGTAAAATCCCAAACGCCCTATTTGAGTTTAAGGACCCTTTTACCCTACCCTTCATGCATATACCCTTATTATTGAAATAATTTCCCACCCTTACCTGATTTCCTAGCAAGTGATGCAATTCTCTCTTGAATTCCTCTTCTTCTACCTCTAACCAACCTAGCATTTTCCTATTTTTCTCTCCAGCTCTACGTACTATCAAATTATTCTTTTTCAAGACCACCTCTTGGCCGATTCTGACAGGCATTGTTACTTCTTTTTTTTATTTCAGTGTAAATTTTCGGGCTTTTATCGTATTCAATCACTTGATACCTCGAAAGTGCAAAAGTCGTTGCTATCTTCCTTTCGGGTTTCTAGTTGATTGAATAGGGGGAGCTATAATACCCCAAAATTTACCCTTCATTTTTCCTGGAATCATGGGATTATGTTATACACTTCACTAGTATCATATTTGGTCATACTCATTGCATACTGCATTAGTGACATGGAGATCAGGTTTTGATCGATCACTCCTTAACAGAAGGAGCCCACACAAAGCAAGATTGAGAATTGGACTTCATTTTCTAAGTATACAAGTCTCAAGGGTCTCAAGGGTCTCCAATATCTTATTATGGGCCTCAGTTCATCAGTGAAAGATTCAGAGCTATCAGAGTACTCATCTGGATTTAATCAAGAAATTAGGGTTTCATGGCTACCTGCAACAGGAAATGTTTGGTTGGAAGTAGAGGAGCTCATCCATGTCATGATTAGAGAGGTATCTTGGCCTAGGAAGATTCACAATTATCTCAGAAAGATCCATTGGCAATTAGTAAAATCAATTCCTGATCATTTTGCCCTAAAACTAGGGTTTGGTATAAAATTAGTTTAATTCTGATTCTTTGGGTGAAACTCTTTTCCATGGCCCTCCATATGTCCACAAGGGTCTACATACAAAAAATCAGCTCTTTATTTGAGCTAGAAGTGCTCCAATTGATAAATGGAATTGGGAATCAGACAGTTTGGGAAAAGTCAACTGTAGGGCCAGAAAAGTCAACTCCTGACATTTTAAGAGTGGAATCTCAAAATCCATGCCTAGGGGATCTTACATGTGAAATTTGATCAAGGTTGGATCATGGATTCATCATTTAATCAGGAATTGGAAAAGTTACTTAATTTGGAAATGGTTGACTTTCCATTTAGGGAAATGGTTGACTTTCCCTTGTGTATGGTATGGAAGCAGTCCTACCTGTTGAAGTGGAGATTCCTTCTCTAAGAGTTTTGTTGGATGTCAAGTTAGACGAAGCTGAACGGATTCGGACAAGGTTCAATGAGTTGAGTCTTATCGAAGAGAAGCGGATGGCAGCCATTTGTCATGGGCAGTTGTATCAAAGTCGGATGAAGAGAGCCTTTGATCAGAAAGTGCATCCTTGATGCTTCCAAGTCGGAGATTTGGTGTTAAAAAGGATCCTTCCTCCTCAGACAGATCACAGGGGCAAGTGGACTCCTAACTATGATGGACCGTATATTGTCACCAAGGTTTTTGATGGTGGAGCCTTAATGCTTGCAACTATGGATGGTGAAAACTTCACTTCCCCTGTGAACTCAGACGCAGTTAAAAAATACTTCGCATAAAATAGACCCGCTGGACGATAAAAAGAATAGTCCAGGCAAAAATGGGCATCCTGGCGAACCAAGAAAATGAAAAAGGGTCGGGCAAAAGTTAGGGATTAAAAAATGAAAAGATTGTACACCCGATAAGTTGAAAACCTGAAAGGGCAACTTAGGCAAAAATGGGTATCCCGGTGGATTGAAAACCCGAAAGGGCGATCCAGGCAAAAGTTAGGGATTAAGCGAATGGCTGCGTTTTGAGTAGTTCTGAATATCATCTCGTGTCGATAACCGGAAACTTCCGAAGGATAGGAAACAGTCCAATCACCTTTTTCGGAAAGCTGATCATCTGGAGGATCTTGAAGACGAGCGAATCATAGCAGGATTGGAACCCGATAGAAATCCATTTCACATTACCATTAGATTAATTTCTGTTGTGCAATTACCTCTTTCCAGGGATTGCTTCCTGATGTAAACGCCTATTCAGAGGCCATTCAATCAATAAAATCATGTTGTTCAGTATATCTCTGTGTTCATTTTCATTTTACTATTTCGTTTGCAAAAATGACGTTCGAATTTTTGATAAACATTACATCATAAAACATAAGAGCTTTGCAGGTACATGCTTAATAAACGTTTAAAATTGCTGTAAATTTTAAGTGTTGTGGATTGTCTATTCAGAACAGATACACTCGGGGCATTTCCTTAAGATTCCCAGCAGATGATCGCGGGTGTTTTCCCTCAACAGTTGGTATTTAGTATCTTATCCCTGCAGAGCTGGTCCGAGCGTTGGATTCTTCAATCCCCAGCAGGCTCTCACTGCTGTACTTCCCCAAGCATTTGTTTCAGATTATACATTCACCAGCGGAGTCGATAGTGTCAGACTGTATATCCCCAGTGGAGTTGACAGTGTCAGACTGTATATCCCCAACGGAGTTAACAGTGCCAGACTGTATCTTCCCAGCAGAAGCGGCTGCTCCTCAGAGTTCGATGCCAGATCGATGATCTCGACGCTAGACCCATGGTCTCTTTCCTTGAAGCAGAATCTCGGTACCGTATCGGTGTTTGCTTCTCCTGCTGAGTCATCTCTCTCGCAGATTATGGTTGCCAGAACCACTGTCGCTTTCCTCAGCAGCAAGTTTTCAGTGCCATTCTCTCCCCAGTCAGAGCCTCGGTATTTTGTTATTTTCCAGAACACCGTGTGGCGGGTCATTTCCCCACAAAGTTCTTTGTGCTGTGCATCTCCTATAACCTTGCCAGGGTCCAGAAGATTGTGATCATTTCCCCAGCAGAATTCCTTGCCTTAGCTTGGCGTTCTCTCTAATCAAGCATTTTACATCCCTGCATGTAGAATCATATTGCATTGCATCCTCCCAAATTGCGTAGCATTTCCATTTTCATGGAGCATTACGCCATTGAAAAATTCAAACATACGCATGTAAAGCATAAGGCATTCTCGGTATCCCAAGTGATAAGCCAGAAGTTGTTTCCAATACTCAGACTGAAGATTGTTCATGACTTATCTTTATTATTCCCAGTAGGGGTCGTTGGCCCATGTGCCGCCTCAATTATAATTTTCCCTATTTCTGCCGATGCTGACAGGCATGAAAGTTTCCGGTATTCAGACTGAAGTGGCATTCAGGCGAGTTTTCCAATGTTCAGATCGAAGAAGTTTCCGACGTTCAGGTCGACGCAACTTGTGGCATTCAGGCCAAGTTTCCGGTATTCAGACCGAAGTGGCATTCAGGCCAGTTTTCCGATGTTCAGATCGAAGAAGTTTCCGACATTCAGGTTGATGCAACTTGTGGCATTCAGGCCAGTTTTCCGGTATTCAGACCGAAGTGGCATTCAGGACCGTTTCCCGGTGTTCAGACCGATGTTTGATAATCTAATATCTTCCGATGTTCAGATCGAAGAAGTTTCCGACATTCAGGTCGATGCAACTTGTGGCATTCAGGCCAGTTTTCCGGTATTCAGACCGAAGTGGCATTCAGGCCAGTTTCCCGGTGTTCAGACCGATGTTTGATAATCAAGTATCGTCTGATGCTCAGATCGAAGTCATTTCCAGTATTCAGATTGATCAACGGCATTCAGGCCATGGTTATTTCTGTGTTACCATTTATTTTGGTATTCAGACTAACATTCCTTGTTTCAGTGTTCAGACCGACTCTCACCGTACCAGACGGATTCTTTTTCAAGACCACCTCTTGGCCGATTCTGACAGGCATTGTTACTTCTTTTTTTCACTTCAGTGTAAATTTTCAAGCTTTTATCGTATTCAATCACTTGATACCTCGAAAGTGCGAAAGTCGTTGATATCTTCCTTTCGGGTTTCCAGTTGATTGAATATGGGCAGCTGTAATACCCCAAAATTTACCCTTCATTTTTCCTGGAATCATGGGATTATGTTTTACACTTCATTAGCATCATATTAGGTCATACTCATTGCATACTGCATTAGTGACATGGAGATCAGGTTTTGATCGATCACTCCTTAACAAAAGGAGTCCACACAAAGCAAGATTGAGAATTGGACTTCATTTTCTAAGTATACAAGTCTCAAGGGTCTCAGGGGTCTCCAAGTATCTTAATATGGGCCTCAGTTCATCAGTGAAAGATTCAGAGCTATCCGAGCACTCATCTGGATTTAATCAAGAAATTAGGGTTTCATGGCTACCTGCAACAAGCAATGTTTGGTTGGAAGTAGAGGATCTCATTCATGTCATGATTAGAGAGGCATATTGGCCTAGGAAGATTCACAATTATCTCAGAAAGATCCATTGGCAATCAGTGCAATCAGTTCCTGATCATTTTGCCCTAAAACTAGGGTTTGGTATAAAATTAGTTTATTTCTGATTCTTTGGGTGAAACTCTTTTCCATGGCCCTCCATATGTCCACAAGGGTCTACATATAAAAAATCAGCTCTTTATTTGAGCTAGAAGTGCTTCAATTGATCAATGGAATCGGGAATCAGACTATTTGGGAAAAGTCAATTGTGGGGCCAGAAAAGTCAACTCCTGACATTTTAAGAGTGGAATCTCAAAATCTGTGCCTAGGGGATCCTATGTGTGAAATTTGATCAAGGTCGGATCATGGATTCATCATTTAATCAGGAATTGAAAAAGTTACTTAATTTGGAAATGGTTGACTTTCCATTTAGGGCAAGTTTTCATGATCGTTGCACTCACTTTAAGCCCATTTTGCATCACGATAAAAGTTCCATTTGAAAATTTCTCAAACATGAAAGTTGTTCCTCTTTTTCCAAGCTTTATAGAGATATAAAGTTTTCTCCATTTGGATTAGAATTGAGAAAGTTATGCTTAGTCAAAGTGAGACATTTTTTTAGGACACTTGGAAAAATTTCTAAGTCCAAAATCTTCAAAATTTGTCAAGACTTCTTGGCCAGTTTTCTTGCACTTCAAGGCATTATTTGAAAATACTTTCTTCACAACAATTGTACCTTTCCATGTCCTCTTTCACATCCTTTTGGAATCATCTCATTTGGATGCATGGTTTGATAGATACATTCATTTAAAGTGGGCACCATGACTTGATTTTCTAGGCAGATTTTGGGCCTGGCTGGCCCAATCCGATTTTCTAAGCATGCTGCACAAACCAGTCACGTTTTTTTTACCTCTTTTGGCTATGCATTGGACATCCATTCACTTAAGTTTGGCCCAAAATAACAACATTTTACACGTCACTTCACACTTTTATTCTTATGGATAAATCACTTATTAAAAAGCCCATGAGAACACCTAATCCACCCTATTTAAGAAGCTGAAACCCTAACCCTAAAAGGGCATTGGAATTTCGTGGCAAGGAGGAAAAGACTCATCACATATCAGATTCCATTCCACTTCTATTGTCCATTAGGTAATCATCTCTTATATGGCCATGTTTTGATATATCTACGCTTGCTTACCATGTTCATCACCATTAATCCTTCCATTTTCATATTTCTTTTTCTTATTTAAAATATTTTCTTCGTCCATAAAATTACCCAAAAATATTTTTCACTTTTCTTAACGATTTATTTAATTTTATATAATTTTTATTTTCGTATTTTTTTAATATTAGTATTTTATTTTAATTATTTATTCTAAATGGTCCATTTTAACACACTTTTTTTATTGTTTTATTTTTATGAATTAAAACTATTGTTAGCATTTGATTTTTGGGATGAAGGTTGACCACTGTCTCATGGTCAACCTGACCTTTTCTTGGAATTTTATTTCACATTTTCAATTTATTTTGGATTTATTTTTTACCTAGTTTGGTTGGTTGACTTTTGGTTTGACTTCTGTTTTATTTTAATTAATTCACGTACCAATTTTCATTATTTTTAAAATCTTTTTAGAGGATGATGATGTCCTGACCCCACCTTATCTAGTTTAATACTTCATAATTTTCTTGATTAATTTACTATTTATTCTTGATTTATTTTTAACCTAGTCTCATTAATTGACTTTTGGTTTGACCTCTGTTTTATTTTAATTAACTTATGTACCAATTTTCGTTATTTTTAAAATCTTTTTGGGGGATGATGATGTCCTGACCCCACCTTATTTATTTTAATTTTTCATAATTTTCTTGATTAATTTACTATTTATTCTTGATTTATTTATAACCTGGTCTCATTAATTGACTTTTGGTTTGACCTCTGTTTTATTTTAATTAATTTATGTACCAATTTTCGTTATTTTTAAAATCTTTTTGAGGGATGATGATGTCCTGACCCCAACTAATTTACTTTAATTTTTCATAATTTTCTTGATTAATTTGCTATTTATTTGTTATTTTTTAAGTTGACTTGATGTTTCAGTTGACTTCTTTATGATCGATGTTTGACTTAGGGATTGCTTATGGCAATTGAAGAGATCTTTTGATCCTCCCTTGTTCATCTCATATGCCATGTATTAGAGGCCTTTTACCTTGATTTTATTTGGTCCTTACCTCATTTCCTGATTAAATTATTCAGTGGACCCTTCGTGTGTATATTTTCATTTGTTTGATTCATCTGTTATCTTTTATACTTGTTTCTCTCATTCATGCTTTCTATTGCTTGATTATTTAACATGTTCATACTCCCATGCATTTTTTAAATGCTCCATTATTTGATTCTTTGGTTTGATTATATATTGTTTATTTATCCGATCTGATTGATAACTCACTACGCCAAAAACTGGAATAGACAGCGCACCTTAGAGGGCACTTTATTACAAAAGCGCACTCTAAAATGAAGAGAAAAAATAAGGAGCGAACAACTGGAATAGACAGCGCACTTTAGAGGGCGCTTTTGTAACAAAGCGCCCTCTAAAGTGAAGCGAAAAAATAATGAGGAAATGGAGGGACACCAATAGAGGGCGCATTTATGAAAGCGCCCTCTAAGGGTACCCTTAGAGGGCGCTTTTAAAAAAGCGCTCTCTAAGTCCATGTACATTTCCAGTTTATAAGGCGCTTTTGGAAAGCCTTAGAGAGCGCTTTTAGAAGCGCCCTCTTAGGCCCCCTTTAGAGGGCGCTTTTTTTACACAAGCGCCCTCTAAGGTCCCCTTTAGTAAACATTAAAATTATAACATATACTGCATGTCTCTTTATTTTCCCTCGCTATATGCTATTTCGTTTACGTAACTGGGTTTTCTCTCTACTGCGATTACTCTCTACTCCGATTACTCTCGTCCTCTGTTCGTTCTCCCTCCCTCGCCGTCGTCGTCGCCGTCGCCTTTTTCTGCTGCTGCGTTCACGTTCACTGAGTTATCTGCGTCCACCGTCGCTGTTCACTTTCTTCTCCATCGTTACCGTCACCTTGAAGGTATTTCTCTCAATAGTTTGTATTTTCAGGTGTTTGATTAGGGCATTTTCTAAACTGAGTTTTACATTTTGTGCATTATGTTGATTAATGTTGTTTAGGGCAAACGAGCACTATATGGTGTTCATGAGCACCTTGTTGAAAATCATTTTTTGTTATTTTTTTGTGTATGGTTTTGATCACTGAATGTTGTATGTTGTATGGTTATGTAAGGTTTTTTATTTCTGATTGAAAACTGATGTCATTTGGAGTGTGTTTGAGCTTGTGCTTGGAAGTTTGATGATTATGGATGCAAGTTTGTTCATGTTCCAAACACCATAAGTTTGCATTGGTCTTTTGTATGCAGTAGGTGTGTGTGAGTTTGTATTCAATAATGATGAAAAAAAAAAGTTTAGATTGTTGTAACATGAGAGAAATGGAAGGTATATGAATGTGTTTTTTGTGTAGCTTCACGAATATGGTCATTGTCTTACTTGGGTCTTATTGAATCATTTCTATATTACAGATAAAATGGCTAGTAACCAAGACGATACCCATGACGCGAGTGGATCACGTAACAATGTTGAAAATGAAATCAAACGAGGATTGACTGTTATGAAGTCAATCATTCGTGCAAGAGACAAGGGTGAAAAATTCGAAGTACATTGGAGTGCTGAAGACCAACTAATTGAGCCTAACGGTTCAATGTTGGCAAGTTACATTGGTTTCCTTGTTCGACAACATATTCTGATTACATGTGATAATTGGAGAAGTCCGGAATTGAAGGTTGGCAAAGAAAAAATATGGTCCGAGATACAGGTACTTACCATATATTGTTATATGTTTTTTTTGTTGACTATTTGTTGACCATATATTGTTATAATATTACTTATAATAACACACTCCATGTGTATGTTTTTTAGAGATCCTTTCACACCGATGAAAGCCGGCAAAAATATTGTATTCAATTGGCCGGAAAAAGACTCCGAGGATTTCGATCCTTTTTGTCCAACAAATTTCTCAAGGATGAGGAAGGAAAATTTGTTGAAGCAGAACGGCCAATGAAGTATGCGGAGATTATTTCAGCCGAAGAATGGGATAACTTTGTCGCCAAACGAAGAAACAAAAAATTCCATGTAATGTCTATTAATTATGGTATTATACAATTGTTAAGTTACTTGGTTCTGATATGCCTTAAACTTTTTTATCCAGGAAGTAAGCGACAAAAATCGGAAAAGGGCATCAAAACCCGCGTATCCGTACAAAAAAGGGCGTACGGGATATGCACGGTTACAACAAAGAATTGTGAGTATATTCAAATGCTATGAGCTTATACATTGTCACAATATGTTATAATTGATGATCTTATAATCTGATTCAATGTGTAGCTAGCCGAGGAGAAAAGTGACGCAACATCTCTTCCGGAGCACGTATTGTGGAAGGCTGCTCGGGTTAGGAAGGATGGGGTTGTCGTTGAAGCGGTTCAAAATGTTTATGACGAATGTGTAAGTATATATAACATTATTTCTTTAATTATATCGAAAATTTTGTTAGACATATAATTCATTTTTAATCTCTTCTAATAATATTTCAGGAGACTTTATCCCAAACCTTACCTTCAACCGAGGTCCAGGATTGCAGGAGCCTACTTAGTCGAGTACTAAATGTTCCTGAGTATTCCGGTCGTGTGAGGGGTAAGGGTTTTGGTGTGACTCCGTCGTCATTTTATAAAAAACCAAAAACAAAAAATCCTACCAACAAAGACGTGATGGAGACCTTGGCGGAGTTAAGGGCACAAGTACTCGAACTGCAAAAGGAGAATGCAAGGTATAGAGAGGAAAGGCGCGGTTCCGAGGCAAAAGATACTAGTGACCGAGCTAGTATCAATTGTCAACCGAAATTTCCCGAGGTAATTATATATGTTATTATGAAATTAAAATAGCACTTTTTTACTTGACACATATACACGTTAACAATAACATATTTATTATTGGTTTAGGGCATTACACCTTGTCAGCTGTATCTATCGTCACCAACTTATCGCATAGTTGGAAAGGGAAAAGTGCACAACACTTCGGGTGAATTACTTCACCATAATCCCCTCCCGGTGGGATATATGAAAGTTTCGGTTGACCTTGTATTAGATACGGACGCGCTTCTACCATTACCTGACGTTGTTTCAGAGACAACGTTGATGCGAGATGCAGTCGGATCCTTTGTTGGATGGCCGTCAGATCTAATTTTCCCAGATGTCGAGGTATATATGTTCTAAATGATTATGAATATTTAGTATTCACATTTCAATTCAGCTACAATTATGATATTTAATCAATCCTTATTACATGGTAATGTTAGACTCCTACAAGACCCACACATAAAGCTGGTAAAGGGATTTCAAAAAGAGGTACAAATATATATACCCATTGAATTATATACGCAGCGATTCTGTTGCATCACAAAAAGTCATGATTTAATTTATATGAATTTTTAGGTTCCCAGTCGAATGTTGAAAAAAGCTGGTAAGGATATTCCAACGAAGTCCGGGACAAAAACAAATCCTAAATCTCAAAAAGAGGTACAAATATATATACCCATTGAATTATATACACAACGATTCTGTTGCATCGCAAAAAGTCATGATTTAATTTATATGAATTTTTAGGTTCCCGGTCGAATGTTGAAAAAAGCTGGTAAGGATATTCCAACGAAGTCCGGGACAAAAACAAATCTTAAATCTCAAAAAGAGGTACAAATATATATACCCATTGAATTATATACACAACGATTCTGTTGCATCACAAAAAGTCATGATTTAATTTATATTTTTAGGTTCCCGGTCAAATGTTGGACAAAGCTAGTAAGGAAATTCCAACGACGTCCGGGACAAAATCTCAAATTATGATGCGTCTTGAGAAAATGGTGGAAGAGTCAGATATTATGCACGGCACCATCCGTAGTGTAGATATGGATGAAGGTGTTTTCGGAATTTCTCATTCTGAATTAATTGCAAAGGAGGACATGCAACAACTTTTTGAACACGAAGAATTGGGCATCGCTGTCATTCATACATACATATGGTACTCCGATCAATCTACTATTTACTTAGTTGAACAATTTATTTACACATTTCAATGAGTAGTCTAATGTTTATTATGTTTCTATTTAAGGTATATGTATGACACATTGATGCGGGGAACTGAATTGTGTAACTGATTCAATTTTATTGTTGCTTCCCGTATCAACACAACGTTTATAACGAAAAATCCAACATCCGTAAAGAATGAACTTGTCGATAGATTCATGGTGGCCGGCGATAATACTACACCCAGTTTGTATTTTTTACATTTAATTCTGGCAACGGGTTAGATTTTCTTTCTAATAATTTCATTCTAATCTATGTATATCTTTTACGTAGAAAATTTTCATGCATCTAAATTTTTGTTTTATTTTAGAGTGGTCACTGGGTGTTGGTTGCTATGGATCTTTCGAGACTAATGGTGTATTATCTCGATTCGTTACCGGGTAATTGGAGTAAATATCCGAGTATGAAGAAGACGGTTGACGCGTAAGTGAAATTCCCCTAAATATTCGTGTGTATTTGTATATTTAATTATGTCTGTCAGATTGATCTCAATATACGTTTTTATTTTGTTAGGGCAATACTAAAATTTAGATCGAAAAAGAATTATCGTAATAGGAAGGACATTACCTGGGTCAGAGTTCAGGTATATATTAAGTTTCTTATTTTTGCTTATAATAGTGTTTGTAAGAAATTAACTATATATATATATATATATATATATATATATATATATATATATATATATATATATATATATATATATATATATATATATATATATATATATATATATATATATATATATATATATATATATATATATATTGTTTGTTTTCTGTCTAGTGTCCTCAGCAAAACAATTCGATCGATTGCGAATTTTTTGTATTGAGATTTATGAGAGATATCATTGCGTTGAATCGTATAGACATCCCAAAAATGGTATGGAATAATAACTTAGGGTTTATTTTAATATTATCGGATATTTCATCTAATTTGTTACTAAATCATGAATATGTTTTATTCTCTTAATTGTAGTACTTTGACGAATACAAATCTTACTCAAGAGCTCATTTGGATGAAATGAAGGATGAATTGTGTCAATTCATTATTGATCATAGAATCATATAGGTTGTAGTTGTTGTACATATATGTATGGAATGTTGTTGTACATGCATGAATATCAATATATTAATGTTGTATATATGGAGGATTAATGTTGTATATAAATGGATTCATGTTGTATATATCAATGGATTAATGGTGTATAACATTGGATTAAAGGATGAAATCAATATGAATTTTACACTTTTGCAGCATGCGAACAGGTTCCCAATTAAATACCCACTGTTTTTCAAACAATTTTTTTTAAAATAACTAACACTTTAGAGGGCGCTTTCTGTAGGAAGCGCCCTCTAAACACTTTACATTGACAACTTTAGAGGGCGCTTTGTCCAGAAAGCGCCCTCTAAGGTGGCCCTTTATGGACCACTCCAGAGGGCGCTTTTTTCTGAAAGCGCACTATAATGTGGCCCTTAAAGGGTCACTTTAGAGAGCGCTTTCTCCAGGAAAACAAAGCGTTGTCTTTACCTATGCCAGCGCCACTTTAGAGGGCGCTTAAAAGCGTTGTTATAGGCCAAAATAAGCGCCCTCTTTTCCCTTATTTGGCGTAGTGACTGTTGCCTACTTGTATGATGTATGAGGCATATATTCTTATTGTTTGTTTGCCATGAACAATCCCCATTCATAACAAATGTACCCCTCTCCCATAAAGTGTATAATATTTATTTCTTTATTTCTTTAGTCACCTGTTAATACAAGAATTAAAACGAACATCCGATAACCATTTCAAAATAAGATCAAAAGCTCGATCCAACGTCGAGTAATCATTTTCAAAACTTAACAGAACCAACACACATTCATCCATCCTCTTGTAAGTCGATTGCCTCAGGCATCGCCATCTACCTGTAAGTCGATTGCCTCCGGCATCGCCATCTACCCTTATCCGTAACTCCTCTCCGCGCTCCATCCGTCGACTCTTGTTCCGTTTAGGTAGCACCCATTAGGTAGAACCCTTTGTATGATAACATAGGTAGAATTCCCTTATTCTTTGCATGCTAACATTAGGTAAATGTTCCCCTTTGTAAATCCTAACACATAGGTTCATATTGCATGACAACTCTAGAGCAGAGCTTCCCCACTTTTAGACCTTCCGTGCGTCTCCGATCTTGTGGCATGTCAGTCCGTTCTATTGCAAAGAGGTAACTGCCTAATACTCGATTCAGCGAGCTGCGACACCTACTGCTAGGACGTTAAACACACTGCCCACCCTCCTTTGACACAACTGGTGTCCTCTCTTGTAAGTCCATGCTCAGATGGCAATCCTTAACCCCTAGTTAGTCGAACTACGTTTTACTCTGATTCTCATTCCAGATGAGATACGTAGGCATAAGACGCGACGTCTTACCGAGCACACTTATCTTTAACCCATAGGTAGCCGAGCTACGAAGACTCTGATTCTCATACTCATATGAGATACGTAGGCAGTGAATGTGACATCCTTGCGAGTCATTTTCTTTTAACCTTCCTTTTTAGTAAATAGTACTTTAGATATACCTACACCCTTTAGACTAGAACAACACTTATGAAAAGGGCTCCCTAGGAGTACCTAGGATGTTTTGGGTGCTTAAAACCTTCCCATTGCATAACCAACCCCCTTACCCAGATCTCTGACATTTTTACTAGTTTTTGATTCGATAAAACTTTTAGGTTTTTGTTCGCTTTCTAACCACTCCTTTGGATAAATAGAAGTGCGGCGACGACTCGACTTGTATGATTTACCTTGGATTTAGTCAATATCTCTAATGGTAACGAATACCCCGCTACATTTCCCAAATTAATTATAGCTCCTCTCCTCTTACCACAAACTTTCCTCAATTCACACAATTGGCCCAATTCTTATTTTTATCAATTTCTCTATTTATTACTAGTAATAATTAAAATGCTAACTATTCTAATATATATTCACCTAATTAAACAAATAACCTTATTATTTAATCATTAAAAGAACTCTAAATAATTTCACTAATTTATACACCACTTAACTATTTTAATTGACCTAATCCATCAATACATCAAAACACACCTTACACATAATTCCTAAATAATTCAATAAAATTGAATAATTGAAAATGGGGTGTTACACATGACACCAGAAGAATCACCCAGTTTGAAAAAGAAAATAAAAAAGGCTACCAAGAAGGTGAAGAGCCCAATAATAGCAATGTAGAAAAGCATAAAGCAACCAAGAAGATTGATATCAATGAGTCAGTAGAGGAGGAACAAAAGGAAGATACATATGAATAAATTATGGTAGAGAAAGAAAATAAAGAGAGTGAGGAAGAGAAAATAGTTGATGACTTGATTGAGGAAGCCAACAAGGATAATGCATAAATAAAAGGCAATGCCAATGAAAAAGAAGGAGAACCTGGTGAAAAAGAAGATGATGAGGACAAGATGAAGATGAAGATGAGGAGGATCAGGCTGAAAGGAAGATGAACCTGTCAATGAGAAATAATTTGTTATTATATAGGTACCTATTGAACCAGATTAAGAGGAGGAAGAAGATCAAAGTAAAAAGGAGAAATCACAAGTTTTGATGAGGAGGTTGAATATCATCTCCCTTCAAAACGCCGAGCATGGTAACAATACCAAACGAGCGAGCTAATGAAGAATGTTGACTATGTTATGATGACGATTGACAGGGTCGATCCTGACTTTTTAGAGGCCTGAAGCTAATATAATAATTTTTAAAATTTTTAACTATGAAAATAAATATTTAGATTTTACATTCAAGGTTAATGATTAAGAAATAATTTATTATAAATATAAAAGCGCGTATGGGCAAATAATTTGATTAGCTTGGTTGGTCATGATAGAGTTCCTTAAAAATATGAATGTTATGGTCAAGGTTCGAATACGCGACTCCAACCTTGTAAAAAAACTTTATTCCACTGCGTTGCTAATGTAATTTATTAATTTTTCAACATAGCTTATATAAAATCATATTACTATTTAATTTACAAAACCTATCATCCAAAATTTTGAGGCTCCATTTTTTTTACACTCTGGATTGTGGGTTTGATTACCGTGACTAAAAGTCGACCCTGACGATTGGAATGCTGACAAGCTACAAAAAAGCTAAAAGATTAATGCAGCTACATAAGAGTTATAATGTGTCAAGAAAGTTTAAAAAACAAAGAGTCAGACAAAGAAAAGAGCCAAAACAAAGCTAAAAAGAAAATTAGATCTTCTCACGCGACAGAAAATGTTTAGGTGTTAAGTGTAGGAGTTTCAATCTATTTGAAATAAGCATTGTTATTCCTACACCAAAATTTACACCCAAAACTTACAGCAAATACTATTTACCGTATTTATACAGTGAACATTGCTTTTATTTTTTTAATTAATAAAAAAATATTTATATTTTTAAAATTATTTTTATAACACAAATATAAAAATTTTCATTAACAAATTTTATTATTATATAACCACAAAAATATAGGTTATTAACCAGATATTTAACTTATAACTCATTAACCAAGTTTACTATTTCATCAACCAATAAAATATATAGTATTAACCAAATTTTGACATTAAAATATAAAATATAATATAATTTTAATTAAATTTTATATTTTATATTTTAATGTCAGAATTTGGTTAATACTATGTATTTTATTGGTTAATGAAATAATACATTTGGTTAATGAATTAGAAGTAAAATATATGATAAATAATTATATTTTTGTGGTTAATACAATAATAAAATTTCTTTTATTTATTAAAAAAATAAAAATATTATTCACCGTATAAATACAATGAACAGTGGTTGGTTGACGTAAATATTTGGTATAAGAATATTATTATTCATTTGAAACATTATTTTCATATATTGTTTTAGTTTCTCCAAACTAAAAATAATTAAATTATTTTTTACAAAAATAGTCTTACCGTACATTCCACATGTCTATTTTCCCGTGATTGTGCATTAGTCTTACAAATAACTTTATCACGATTAATTAATTGCGAAAAACATTTCGCTTTTCTTTTATACGAAAGGTTGGGAAGTTAATTAAAAAATGATGAGTTATAATGATTATCAAATTTTGTAAGTTACCTTTTTACTAAATATGTTGAAGGGACAAATACATTGCATTATAAAGTGATCAAATCATTTTATATTTGCTACATGCAAAAAGGAAAAAAAATGGATAAAACTCTCAAGTGTATTTATGTTATGGTGTTATTTCTTTCAATATTTTTGGTTGTGAAGAAAGTCGATGGTAAGCCATATTTTCATCATTTAAAAAAAAATCTTTACTTTATACTTTTAATACAATATTTTATCTCATTTAGTCACATTATTTCATTCTTATTTTATTGCAGCACTATATAAATGTGAAAATGTGGAAGATTGTCCACAACTGTACGAATTTACTACTATAGATTATAAGTGCATACTTGGAACTTGTATACCTTTAGGAGTCATACGCAAGAAGAGTGCACACAATTATCGTGCAGAAAACAATGAATTCTTGCACTAGAAAAAAATTATCTTCAATAAACCTTTATATATAATATTCCATAAGTTGCCATTTATGTTTTATGATGGCATCTAATAACTGTATTGTATGTTCATTTATTTTTTTGTTTTGTAATTTCAGAGATCTTGAAATTGTGGCTTTGTACTTTACTATGCTGGAAATGAAATTAAATAAGGCACCAAATAATAGTATAATTAGATTGGTTTATTCTTTCTTAATTTTAAATGTATCATGAATCATGATGACTCTAATTTAGAAATATCACTAATTAAAATTAGTGTATATTAAAATATATTATTAATTTCTAGTGTTTTGTTGACTTCCTTTCTTCTCCAAGCCAAACCTTTGAATCTTTTTTGAGATTACTCAAAGCATATCATCTTAATTTCAACAAGTTGAATTAATGTAATTTTTTAATGATAAATAATACAGTAATAAATTCATATAATTCATATAATTGGAATTGGAATTGGAATTAATGAAAGTGATTCAAAATTTCGTTGTCTATTTTTTGTAGTACCTAACTTTGCAAGTTGGAATTAATGAAAGTTTTGAGGCAGGTGTATGTAAAAGTAAGAAATATATGATTAATGTGCTGCTTTAAAGCTTCAAAAGTGGTCGATGAAATGAGTTTTTGACTTATATGTATGTGGGTTGATATTTGTTCGCCATAAAACCCAGAATGTTAAAAGGAAGTGAATCATTAATGTGAAACACAAAGTAACATTTTTTATCATTGATGAACTCTTCCCTTTAGAAAGTAAAGTCTACACAGTATGAAAATAATTTATTCCCTTATTGAACTCTTCAACAAGGACATCTTGTGCTCAAATTGTATGCTCATCAACTCTCTCATCTCCTTGTAATTTTGAGTACTAAAATGATTGTTTACTCATATAACAATATATGCACGTAGACATGTCATTATTGCTACTAAAGAAAAAATAGTAAGGATGACTGTAAATGTGGCATTAATGGTTTGTAATGTGATGTAGGAGTCTAGAATATCGGAGATAAGCTATTTTCAAGATGCTACTTGACATAACCCAACTGACACAAAAGGTATAGGTTGTTTAAGGTAGAAAAATAAATAAAAATAAAACACACTTTGAATTACTTTCTTCTCCTATTATCTCCATCACTTTGAATCGAAATCTTTTATATTGTCTTTAAAAAATATTTATTTAAAAAATATTTATTTGATTCTATTGTACGAAATAAATTGTTAATAATTTATTTATTTTCTTTTGATATTACGCATTCTTGTTGGCTTTCAACGTAAGAGGGCAGGCATAGTTTTATTTAAAAACTTTTTTCTTATTTTTCTTTAACATTTTACTAATTTTTTAATTTGCAGTAGTTGTTTTTTCTGTAACACATACAAAACCGATATAATTATGGCATAAAATTAATGTACATTATGGAGGTTAGTGCGGCGGTTAATATGAAACCACCACTTTTCTGAGTCAATTTTCTGTAAATTATGACGGTTGGAAACAGTCATAAAAACACTTCTCTAATTGATATAACTTTTCTAATTTTTTTAGTGAAATATTTTTGTTTGTATTAATATTATCAAAATATGATAAAATAGTGATTTGTATCTAGTATATAATATATCATATACTAAAAAAAGTAATATTACGAAATATTAAATAATAAAAATAATTTAAATTAAATTAATAAATATAAATAAGTTGTTAATATTTATGAATCAACTATTGATCTATAGTTCAATATTTACGATAATATTTATTTATATTTTTATATTAATGTAATCAAATTATTGACATTTATAAATCAACAGTTTTTAAAAAATAATAATATTAAAAAACAAATTAATAATAGATTATTATGTATTATGCTAATAAAAATAAATAAATAATAAAATATATATAATTTGATTTAGTGTTGAAAAATTAATTTAAAATTCTTATTAATCCAAAGATTTTTTATAAAATTACATTAAAATAATATTTCATTATGTGATTTTCATTTTTTAAATTGATTTATAATTTTTTCATATTGATTTAAATTTAAATATCCTAATTGAACATCATTTTTTTTCCAATTAAGTGGTGACCAAGAAAAGACTTATTGAACTAACTTCTCCGGTCTTTCTTCTATATTCACTCATATTTTTACTACTTTACTCTTTCTAAATAAATCAAATTCTAATTAAGGAGAGTATTAAATTTTGGCATAACTTAGAATTTTGGTTCAGAAGCTTGAGAATACAAGTGAGAATAGATTTCTAGGATCTAGTTTACATAATATAGATCATATTAGATTTTTTATTTAAATAGAAAAGACATTGTTTTTTTTATGAGTTTATTTTGTTAAAAAGACTAGACTTCTCTCTGGTCATAAAAAATTAATTTAAATCTATTAGGTCAACATATTTAAATTATTATTATTATTATTACTATTATTATTATTATTATTATTATTATTATATTTTTTTACTTTGAATTAAAATATAAAAAAAAAATTTAACTATCTTGGATAACTTATATAAATAAGTTGAAAACACCTTTAAGAACAATGTTCCATAAGTTACTTTAAAAAATTAATCTCACAAAATTTATGATAATAGATAAGTTCAGATAAATAATGCAATCAATTTTTAATCTCATTGATATTTTAATTTGTTAATCTATTTAAATATTATTTAAATTTTAATTTCTTATTTACATATGTCTATATAAAATAGGCTTTTGAGTAGGTTACCATCTTCACAAATGTTGGACTCAAGCCTAAAAGTAAACTTATGATGTAGTATATGTTAGACTCATGCTTTGATTTTTTTTTAAGGATGAGGCTTAAGTTTAATAAAGTCTAACTTAGTTTAAGATATTCTCACCCCTACTTGGTAGAACTCATTTTGTCTTAGACTTACTTTTTGTCTATTTCTTTAGTTTTCCTTTATTATTTTTTATTCAAACGAATTATTGTAATTCCTATGTTAGAATTCTTAATTAGGTCTTAACTCTCAAAATCTATATCAAAATTGTAGCTAAATATTTTAGGATTTATTCTTAATTATCACACTCTTTTTAATATCCCTGCATGAGCTAGCTCTATATAAAAATATCTACCGACAAAATTGATATTTCGTATGTAAATGTAGTTTTTAGTGTCAAAATTTTGTCTTCCATTGAGCAACCACATGCTTTAGAGCTTAAATCACTCTCTACAAATTTAAAATATGTATTTTTAGAATCAGATGAAATTTTTTTCATGTAACAATTCCATCTAAATTTGAATATGAAAATAAACAAAAATTGTTACAAGTATTTAAGAAACACAAAAAGGTAATTGAATGGACAATGACTAACATTCTCGACATTATTCAGTCAATATATATATATATATATATATATATATATATATATATATATATATATATATATATATATATATATATATATATATATATATATATATATATATATATATATATATATATATATATATATATATATATATATATATATATATATATATATATATATATATATATATATATATATAACTTAGTTGTCTACGATTGAATGTTTTTTTATCATGATTTGAATAATTTTCTTTGCATTCTTAGTGTGATAAGTAGGGGTTGATACTAAATTTCTCATCATTTGGGATAAATCATTATTCTCGTAAGACTATGAATCTTATAATGGATGAAAAAATAATCGATATTCTCTTTATTTTTTCTTGACTTGATTTAGTTGAAACTTCTTGTTTGTATGTGCACATTGATATCATCAAAGAATTTTGTTTAACGACTATCCAAATTAGTGAATTTTAAAATTACTAATATTTTTTAAGCCTCTTGAGCTTGTTTATCCAATTTTTATTATAGTTTATTACAAGTCCGAAGCGAAGAATAATATTATAATCCTATTTTAGGGGATGGAGAAATTTTGTTTTGGAGTTTGTGTGGAGTTGATTAAGTATGTAGACTATATTTCAAAGGTTGACAGAGAAAAAAAAAACAGAGGGAAAAAGGTTATTAAAAATAAATAAATAAAAAGTATTATATTTTTCTTCCTACCTCTTAAAAAAAGAAAAAAAATTAAAAAATGTACAAAAAAGTTGAAAGTCAGTTAATTGTTGTAGAGTTCAATCCTCATATTCTCCTTACAATTTTTTTTATTCTTCCTAGATTTTTAGCCTAGTATCCTTTGGATTTTCCCATCCTTATTTTGTCTACGTTACAACCTAAATAAAATCACTTTGATCTTTATGTACATGTATTTTCAGTGTATAATCCTGTCAATTTTAAGGTAGTGTTAGCTTTCATGATGTGCTTTGAGTATAAATAGATTATTTAAATACTTGAGAGTTGAGAGAATTTTTATATCTTGTGAGGATCTTTTCACTTATGATGTATTATTTCTTTAATTTTCCTCTTATTTGTTTTTTGTTTTGGTTGTCAAAGATGTTATTCATGATTGTTATATTCCCTGAAGTTTAGGGTTATAATTTGCGTACCAGATTTTTAAAGGAAAGTTTATTTTATGTTTTATGTTGGGTCATTTTATGTTTTCGGATTTGGTTCTCTTAAAAACCAAAAATTTGTTATGTTTATTCTCGCTTTAGAAATCAGAGAAGAGGAATATGATTTATATAATTGGGAACACGAAACTTGTAACAAGAGAACCTCACATGGGCGATTAAACTTTTCCTTCAATATGTTGTTTCATCAATTCATCAAGACTTAAGATTTTTATTTTATTTCTTTAGTTTCATCATTTTTATTCCTTTCCCATCTATTTCTTTTTTGTATTATAATGCTTAATTTGAATTTTGATAGAATTCATAGGATTTACTTTGATAAAACTCGATTCGTTAAGGCATAATTTATAGGTTAAAGTTTTATGATGCTTGATTGTTGAACTATAGCTCAGTGTCAACCATGATGCTTCATTTGGTAATATGAACTCAAATTTGCATAAATTTAATTTACACTTTCTTAATTTAATCTATAGTCCAAGTTTTTGATTCAGAAAATCAATTAATTTTTACTCATGCATTTTTATTGAATTTCCTTAAAACTGTCAAAAATCGAAAAACCCCTTTATAATCTTATTGTATCTAAATTTAGGTAATTTAATTAGGAGTTCTTGCAACATGGCTCGGGTGTCACTTCCCAATATTTTTATTATTATGTTTTTCTTATTATGAAAATGCTTAGTTTTCTTGTTATAGATTCTGGAGTTCTCATAGGCTTCTAGCCTAAGCTCTCAAAGCCAATGTAATTGGAGTTTGCTCTACATACTAAACACAAGTTGACATGGAGGCATGTTGTTCTGGACTGGGCCATGACACTAGGCACGGCACGGCCCAATGCTCGCCAAGTCCATGTCCAAACGACCACGAGGACACGTCAGGTGAACGACCGTCCGCCCGAAGAACGTCTCCCCGGCCCCTTAAATACGTGTCGGGCAACGACCGGGCCCTCCTCATATGATCTCCATCCACTTATCGTCAACCCACGTCGCGGACACCTAAGTTGTGTCGGGCAGAGCCATAACGGCATCTCACTTACCACGTCACCCAACTCCCCTATATTGTCTCCTTAGGGATAGGGGCAGTTGGACCAGGGGGCAGACCTTGGTCTAGGTCTTAACGCTTCTGACGCGTCCCCTGGCAGCTCCTCCTTGGGCCTAGCTAATCCAGCCCATTAGGAGCCTTGGCCCAGCGCTGGGGGCTCAGTATAAATACCCCTTTCATGGCAAAGGGGCAGGTATTCTAACTCACACTCTGATAACCTCATTCTGTACCTTTTCTGACTTAAGCATTGGAGCACCTTGCAGGTACACCCCCCTCTCATTTCATTCTCTGGCCCATTCACCAAGACCTTGGAAGGCCCTCCTGATCAGGTAAGATCAGTGGCGCCGTCTGTGGGAACCAGCTATCCCCATCTTCATCAAACGAGGATCAAAAGCTCATTTATTTCTGTCCTTCCAACATGGCCGGAGAACAACATAGCGATCACAGCCGTCCCCTCGTCAACTACAATATGGACGACGGCCCGCCATCCCATGAAACGGACGCTCGGGACGGTCATCCATCCACCCCGTCTCCAGAGCCCCAAAACAACGGGGATGCCTCTCACGCCCACAATTTAGGGGCAGAGACATTTCATCCCATTCCCGTTCCCGTTGAAGGAGACGCCGTAATGATTGCCATGGTGAATGCCCTCAATCAGGCCGGTTCTATGCTCCACCAGCAGCACGAACGAATCATGGCCCTCGAAGCCGAACGACAAGAGGCCCGACCCCAGCCGGTGAGTAGGATACAACAACGTTCGGAGCCAACGAAGAAGCGAGGACGTCGCTCTCCAGAACCCCACGTCAGCAGGGCACGCGCCCGTCGTGACGGTGGTCGAGCGGGAACATCACCAAGGCGCGGACACAGCCCCGACAACAACGAACTGTCTCCCTTAAGGAGCGACGAGGAAGATTTGCATTGCCCCCTATCTCGGGCAATAATGGAAGCCCCGCTCCCCAAAGGCATGGAGAAACCACCAAATCTAGCTGTGTACGACGGGACTACAGATCCCGACGATCACGTCGACAACGTCAACGCGATGCTCGACTACCGCAATGATATAACCGGGCACCTCAAATGCCGACTGTTCTCGACGACCCTCAGGAAAGGGGCCATGACTTGGTACAAAAGCTTGGCCCCTGAGTCCATTACGTCATGGAGAGTCATGAGGTCCATGTTCACCAGGCACTTTACAGCTTCCCGTCGTCACCCCAAGACTGAGACGACCCTTGAAGCCATAGTGCAGAAGAAGAATGAAACACTGCGCTCATACATCGAGCGATTCAACCAGGAAGCTGTCGAGGTAGATACCACCGAGCATATGAAGAAGTATCTCCTCGAGAGAGGTCTCTTGCCCGGCAGCGAACTTAGCAGAGCCGTAGGGATCGAGCCTCCCCGCACCTTAAACGAGCTCCTGCATAAAGCCCAGGCCTACATCAGATACGAGGAAAAGCAGGTGGCACACAATGCCCGCAGCGGACGTAACGCTGGGGAGACCGAGCACTCAAAACGCGAGGACACGAGCATTTCCCGTCGCAACGGAGACAAACGAAGGGAAGAAAGACCTCGCGAGCTCCGGGAAGGAAGAGGCCCCGCGGGCAGATATAGCGAGTACACCTTACTGACAGCTCCTCGAGAGCGTATCCTCGCAGAATGTATCAACTCTGAATTTAAGCAGGGCAGGGTCAGGTTCCCAAAACCGTCTGCACCAAAGCCCCACACCGACAAATCAAAGTACTGCCGGTTCCACAGAAGTCACGGGCACGTGACCGAAGACTGCGTCCACCTGAAGGATGCGATAGAAATTTTAATCCAAGAGGGGCACCTGAAGCAGTATACGAGGAAGAACGAAGCTCCCAGACACGACGAGCCAGAGAAGAAGAGACCCCGGGAAGACACACCCCCTGACAACTCTCCCTATCAAGTGGCCCTCTGCGTGTCACGACCGGAAGATTTCTTCCTCCCCGAACCATTGCCCGAGGGCAAGATCACTGCACTCAGCCCCTGGGAAAACTTCCCTACCACACTGGTGATATCAGGAGGAGGAACTAACGGGGAATCCGCGGCCCTCTCCGTCAAACGTAAGTTCGACGAACTCCTACTGACTGCCCCCGAGCAGAAAGCGACATTGACAAAATACCGGGGAAAATCCAACCCAATATCCTTCTTCCTGGAGGAACTCCCGGGCGGATCCCCGAACTCGGGCATCCCACTATTGATAAGGGCAAAGATGGCCCAATTCGACGTACGACGCATCCTGGTCGACCAAGGCAGCTCAGTGGATATCATGTACGTCCACCTCTTCAAGACTCTGAAGCTAGACAAGGCCAACTTAGCCCCCTACGTCGGATCAGATCTCCAAGGATTCAACGGAGCAACAACCAGACCGTGGGGATATGTTGAGCTCCTCGTCACCTTCGGCGAACAAGAAACGGCCAGGGAAGTCAAAATCCAATTCCTGGTCGTAGACTGTCCGTCTCTCTACAATTGCATCTTTGGACGCCCGACACTGGCCGAACTCACCGCGGTCCCATCCACCGTCCACCTAAAGATGAAATACTACACCAAATTGGGACGTGTGGTCACCATCCATGGTGACATCGAAGCAGCCCGGCGATGCTACGACGCCGCAGTAAAAGGACAGGCCGTAGTCAGCACGAAGAGCAACTGCAACAACAAAAAACTCAGGACCGGGGATCCTGCCCGAGGAGTCAACGCCATCGACCTCGACTGTCGCATCGGGCTGGACGAGACCGAAGAGGGGAGGTTCCCCAAGGAACGCTCTCTCGGACACCCGGTCCGACCAATCCCCGACGGAGAGTTCGAACTCATTCCTCTTGGGGACGATCCGGAAAGGACGGTGAAGATAGGTAAGGGACTACCCGAGGAAACAAGAGAAGAGCTAGTAGCATGCCTCAAAGAGAACTCCGACCTCTTCGCGTGGAATGCCGCAGAAATGCCCGGGCTGGACCCCGAGATCGCGTGTCATAAGCTAGCTCTAGACCGGGCAGCCAAGCCCATAGCACAGCGTAGACGCAAGCAATCGCCCGAAAAGGCAGAGGCTGCCGAGCGAGCTGTAAAAGACCTCTTAGAGGCAAATTTTATTTCTGAAGCCCAGTACACAACCTGGCTCTCTAATGTAGTCCTCGTTAAGAAAAATAATGGAAAATGGCGTATGTGTGTTGATTATACTGATCTTAATAGGGCTTGCCCGAAAGATGCTTTCCCCCTCCCTAATATAGACATGCTCGTTGACAACTCTGCAGGTTTTAAACTCTTGTCCTTCATGGACGCATATAGTGGATACAACCAGATCCCTATGTCGCCCACAGACAAGAAACACACAGCGTTCATGACCCCAACGGGCAATTACTATTACAACGTGATGCCGTTCGGGCTCAAGAACGCTGGCGCTACATACCAACGCATGATGAACAAAGTCTTCAAGGACGAAATAGGGGACATGCTCGAAGTATACATGGACGACATGATCGTCAAATCACACGAGGAGATAACCCATGCTCGACACCTTGCGAAGGTATTCGAGCAGGCGAGACAGTGTAAAATGAGGTTCAACCCCGAAAAATGCACGTTCGGAGTCCGGGCAGGCAAGTTCCTCGGTTTCTATCTCACCGATAGAGGGATAGAGGCCAACCCCGACAAATGCCGGGCATTCTCGGAGTTTCCGACCCCGAAAACCAAAAAATCGATCCAGTCACTCAATGGAGTGCTCGCCTCACTCTCCCGTTTCATCGCCAAGTCCGCCCAGCACGCATTGCCATTCTTCAGACTCCTTCGCAAAGAGGCTACCTTCGACTGGACCGATGAATGCGAGCAAGCGTTACTCCATCTAAAGAAGGTTCTGTCCCAACCCCCGGTCTTATCACGGCCATCAGAACAGGAAACCCTATACTTATACCTATCCGTGGCAACCGAGGCCGTCAGCGCCGTTCTAATAAGAGAAACCGACGAAGGACAAAAGCCCATCTATTTTACGAGTAAAGCACTCCAAGGCCCCGAGCTCCGATATCAGCAAATCGAAAAGGTCGCCCTGGCCCTCATCAACACAGCGAGGAGACTACGATATTACTTCCTCGCACACACGATAAAGGTGAGGACCGACCAGCCAATCAAACAGCTGCTCGGGCGCCCGGATATGGCCGGGAGGATGCTCAAATGGTCACTAGAACTCTCCGAATTCGACATACAATACGAAAGTAGGAAAGCCTTGAAAGCTCAGGCACTGGCCGACTTCGTCGCGGAGATGACCCACTGCCCGACTCCAGCAGAAAGCGCCCACAAATGGACGATCTTCGTCGATGGCGCCTCTAGCACATCAGGCAGCGGGGCCGGGATCATCCTCGAAAATGAAGAAGGGATCCTGATAGAGGTATCATTAGCGCTAGCGTTCCCAACATCAAACAACCAAGCCGAATACGAAGCCTTCCTCGCAGGCCTGAGGTTAGCCGAGGACCTGGGAGCAAAAGAGGTAAAAATATCCACCGACTCCCAGCTCGTGGCCTCACAAGTGCGAGGAGAATACCAAACCAAGAACGACAACCTCCTCGAGTACTTGTCCCTCGTCAAAGAAAAACTTGATAGATTTGAAAAATGGGAAGTTCAACACATACCCCGCGAGCACAACACACGGGCAGACGTTCTCTCGAAACTAGCCAGCACGAGGAAAAAGGGTGGGAATAAATCAGTAATCCAAGAAATTCTCCCTCGGCCCAGCATCGACAAACTACCGCCTCCACTCGAGGTCAACGCTATTGGAGATGCCCGCTGTTGGATGACACCCATCTACAATTACCTCACACGAGACGAACTCCCGGCTGACCCGAAAGAGGCGACCACTGTCAAACGACGCGCATGCTCGTACGTACTCCTCGAAGGCAAACTCTACCGGAGAGGATTCTCCATCCCACTACTCAAATGCGTCGAGGAAGAGAAAGTCCCCGACATACTTGGAGAGATACACCGGGGAATTAACGCTCAACACCTCGGCGGACGATCGCTCGCACGAAAAGCCCTTCGAGCAGGCTACTACTGGCCGACCATGCAAAACGATTCGAAAGAGCACGTCAAAAGATGTGACAAATGCCAACGACATGCCGACATGCACCTCGCACCCCCGAACGACCTCAAATCACTGTCTTCCCCATGGCCCTTCGCGTGGTGGGGCATGGACATCCTCGGACCCTTCGTCACCGGATCATATCAGAATAAATACCTCATCGTCGGGGTGGATTACTTCACCAAATGGATCGAGGCGGAGGCACTGGCTAAAATAACCGCGCAGAACATTCTCCGGTTCTTCAAACGCAACATCCTCGCTCGGTTCGGTATACCCCAGGCACTTGTCACAGACAACGGGACACAATTCACGGACGGAGGATTCCAGGACTTCATCGCCAGCCTGGGCACCACACAGCATTTCACGTCTGTCGAGCATCCGCAGACGAACGGGCAAGCAGAGGCGGCCAACAGGGTAATCTTACGTGGCCTCAAACGCAGACTCGGTGAGGCAAAGAGGGCATGGGTCGAGGAGCTACATAGCGTGCTATGGGCCTACCGCACGACACCACATTCTACCACCGGGGAAACCCCGTTCCGACTAACTTACGGCACCGAGGCAGTCATCCCGGTGGAGATACGGGCGCCAACGAGGAGGACAGAGGAGCCCCTAGACGAGGAAATGAACGATGAAACCCTTAGAGCCGAGCTCGACCTAGTCGAGGAGATACGTTCCGAAGCAGCTCTCAGGGAAACAACCCTCAAACAAAAAATAGCACTACGCCATGACGCGAAAGTCATAAAAAGAGAGTTCCAGGTCGGCACCCTGGTCCTCAGAAGAAACCAGAAAAACCCGAGAGAGGGCAAACTGGCGGCCAACTGGGAAGGCCCTTACCGCGTCCGCGACAAAACGAGCAACGGGGCCTATTACCTAGAAAACCTACAAGGAGAACAACTCGCTCGACCATGGAACGCAGAAAAACTTAGACAATATTACAGCTAAATACACCACAGCTAAATACACCACGGGGAGACGTGGCAGGTACGACCACGCTCTTCGTCCCCAAAACCCCAGGGAGGAACCACGAGACCCGGGAACGATCCGGGGGCACATAACAAACACAACCCTCCCCGACGGTTGGGATCTTGACCAAGACTCAACGTCGAAGTACCAGGACTGGCAGGGCACCCAGCTCGCGATGGGAGGGCCCAAGCCTCGGGACCAGGGTTCGAACAACGGACCCGGGCTTCGATACCCACGGGCACAAAGCCCGACACTCCGTCGGTTCCCTAAACCGAGGAGATTAACAAAGTCGAGCAGAGTACGAATTCATACAAACAAGTATCAAACACAAACGAGCACAATGAATGATAACGAAAATATTCATACATTAAAAACGATAAGAGTGGCCGAAGCCAAGTACGCCCGAAGGCCATATTACAACGCCCGAAGGCCAAAATACATAAGGCACGCAGGCCATGATAACTAAAATCAAAGAAAAACAAATAAACTAAGACTCCGCTCGGAGCACCTCTTCATCCTCTTCTTCTTCTTCTCCCCCCAGCTCCTCCTCCGCTTCAAACGGGCAGATAATCTCACCATCCCGGACGCAGCAGTTATAGGCCGACCCTGCTGTCACCAACTCAGGGTTCAGAAGCCCGAGCTGCTCGACAGCATTGTCGAAACCCTCTTTGAAGCAGGCCACGAGATCTTGGTTGAGAGTCCGAAGATGCCCTAGCAGCTCACCGCGCGAACCAAGGGCGCGTTCCTCCTCGGTCTCATCTGCCAGAGGACGGACCTTTCCCTCGAGAGACTCAACCTGAGCCCGTAGGCCAGCGTTGTCCTCGGTCAGCTTCTGATGGTCGACCACCTGCTCTTCCAAGCTCGCCTTAGCAGCCTTCAACTGGTCCCTCTCCTTCTCCACCTCCTCCAGCTTCTGGCTCAGCCCTTCCTGCAGCCGATGCTCTTCTTTGTAGTCCGACAGATCTTTAGATAGTCTTTCCTTCTCCGTCCGAACCTGCAAAAGGGCATCCTCCAGCGAGGCAGTGGAGACCGAAGTGTCGGTCAAAACCATGGCCGTCTCCATCACCCGGATGACAGCAGCAATATCCCTGGCCAGATCTTTTCTCCGGGCAGCAGCATCCTGGTCCAGAATAGCCTTGGCCTCAGGCGCAGGCACAGCAATCGACTCCTCGGCCTTGAAGAACGACCGTTCCACATAGCAGGGAGGTAGAAGATAGCTGCCCGGTCCATTCGGACTTCCTAGAGACGACCTGGTGAGAGGCCCAGCCGGACGCTTCCGTTTATGGAGGGGAGAAGCCGCTGGCGACGGACTGCTATCAGGAATGTCGATCGGGTTAGATCGAGGAGGAGAGGAAGGAATCACGCTCGCCGCCTGCGAGGGACCGGCCCCGGCATTGCCAGCAGTCTCCAAGACACGGGCCACAGTTTTCTTCTTCTTCTTGGGCACCCGGTCAGGAGCGCCGACCTGATTCGCTAGCTTCAGCACCCGATCACGAGCATTGGGCATGGCACCTGCAAACAAATTACACACAAACATTAGCGAGCGAAGTCATAAACAGAAATAAAAAGCTAAACAAAGTCTGCCTACTCAATAACACCAGAGCTTCCTCCTCGGTATCACACTCGAGCAGAGCCTTCGTATTGATATAACGCGTCTCGGTGATTGGTTCCCCGGCCTCATCCAGGTAGGGCACGCCCTGTCGATTCGCCCAGAACCCCAAGCTGAAGCTCTGCACGTAATCGACCAGCTTCTTGTACGCGAGCCTATCCTCCTCGCCGAGCATCGCATACTTGACTCGGTAATGCGCCGTGGAGAGATCGAAATGATCACGCTGCCACCTCAGCGGTATCTTCGACATCAGCGTCTCCTTCCCGTTGGGTTTCCATTGATAGTAGTATAGAGAGTGAAGGGCAGCCCGGGTAATCGGCATCACCACGTACCACCGGTTTTTGAAATGGCGAACAGAATCCTCGTACGTCTTGAACAGACGCACGGGCTGCTTGAAAGAAACCCAACTGTGGCGACCACGGGAACCGGACCTCTGGAGATGGAAAACGTGGAAGAAGAGAGCCCGGGTGCAACCAATGCCGAGGAACTGGCAAACTAACTCGAATGCCCGCATAAATGCGAGAGCATTAGGATGTAGTTGGGACGGCGCCAGCCGGAGCCACTTGAAGACCGACATCTGGAAGGAGTTGAAGGGCAGTCTAATCCCCGCCTCACGGAAAGCAAATTCATACATGGTGAACTGCTTCCCCGGGAAATGATGACAAATGCGGTCTTCTTCCTTGGGGGCGCAGCAATACCAGTTTGGTGGATCCTCCCGGCTTATGGTCTCGACCATAGCGTAAGCAATGGTGGCCTCGTCACAGAAGTCTGATTCCTCCTCCAAGGGCTCGTCCGCAACCCATGAGAAGTCGACCTGCCCGGAAGAGGAGGCGTGTTCGGTACCATCTCGGACACTCCCATCCCCGACAGGGAGACGAGCGATTGTCGCGTCTTCGGTGGAGGACCCAGAATCTTCCCTCCTCGGTCGAAAGCGCCCGGTAGCACCTGAAACGCAGACAGAAAGAGTGAATTCGACGTCATATCAAATCCACCCTTCCACCGCAGGTCAAGTGAAAGGGCGTAGCGGCGACGGACACTAACCGTGCTCAACTCGGTGACGCGCGCATTCTATGGAGACCGGGCATAAACTTCATACAGCCTATGCAAGTATTGCCCGGCATATGAAATTTATGCCCGGTACAGTATGATCCCAACCCTATTTTCTACCATCTAATATACACCTACAGTCCACTACACTATTCCTAAGTTAAACCCAACCACATTTCTACAAAAATAGCATGCGTTTGACAGAAAACAACGAGGAAAAACAGTGGATCACAGTGGAAAATCATACCTGACATAGTTAAGTTGAAAGGGGTACGGTGGTGCCCGAGCAGAAGACGGTGGTTCAGAAAGGAGGACGGGCGGAGACGGCGGTCCAGACGGTTGAGCGAGCAAACGAGAGAGAATGTGGAGAACTCCGGTGAACGTGTGAGCGAAAAAAGTGGAAATGAAGTTACTCAACCCCTTTTTATAGGGCTTGGCACGTGGACCAACAGGCTAGGTCATCATTGCCTAGCCTGCCTACGCCGTCTTTGCACACGAAACGAAGCGACGCCACTAATTCTGAGACACGTCTATCAAAGATAAGAAACTGAAACGACCCGAGCACCTATCCGTCTCCTCGACTCACCAAGACGCCACCTCCCCGCGTCATACCCACGTCTACTACAAGGAAGGTGCAGACCAACCGATCACCTCCATCCCCGACATTCCCGGAGAAAAGGTCAGTCATGAATAGGTCTGTTACAACCTCACCTGTCTAACGATCAAGCTTCCCCATCATCTCGGGGAACCCTTAGTTGAAACATAAGTCATCTCTCTGGCTCAGAGACTCGACTTGGGGGGCTCCTGTTCTGGACTGGGCCATGACACTAGGCACGGCACGGCCCAATGCTCGCCAAGTCCATGTCCAAACGACCACGAGGACACGTCAGGTGAACGACCGTCCGCCCGAAGAACGTCTCCCCGGCCCCTTAAATACGTGTCGGGCAACGACCGGGCCCTCCTCATATGATCTCCATCCACTTATCGTCAACCCACGTCGCGGACACCTAAGTTGTGTCGGGCAGAGCCATAACGGCATCTCACTTACCACGTCACCCAACTCCCCTATATTGTCTCCTTAGGGATAGGGGCAGTTGGACCAGGGGGCAGACCTTGGTCTAGGTCTTAACGCTTCTGACGCGTCCCCTGGCAGCTCCTCCTTGGGCCTAGCTAATCCAGCCCATTAGGAGCCTTGGCCCAGCGCTGGGGGCTCAGTATAAATACCCCTTTCATGGCAAAGGGGCAGGTATTCTAACTCACACTCTGATAACCTCATTCTGTACCTTTTCTGACTTAAGCATTGGAGCACCTTGCAGGTACACCCCCCTCTCATTTCATTCTCTGGCCCATTCACCAAGACCTTGGAAGGCCCTCCTGATCAGGTAAGATCACATGTTTTGTAGGTTGTTTTGAAATTATTATCAAATAAGAAATTTGCATCCTTTTGAAGAAAATTTGATAACGGAAGAGTTATCCTGCGGGAATCTTTGATAGGTGTCGGTTGAAATCTGCATGACTAAGAAAAGAATGAATCTCGCGAATGCAAGATGAATAAGATAGATTTGAGATGATATTAACCTTAGAATGGTCTATCTGGATTCCATTTTTAGAGATCATATCTTCTAAAACAATGTCATGTTCAACCATAAAATGAAATTTTTCATAATTTAAAATAACGTGAGTTTCACTACATCTATGTAGAACTTTATCCAAACTATTCAATGAACACTTCATAAAGTTTTCAATGAAATTAACAAAATATTAATCATGCATCATTGGAATGTGTCAGGAGAATTACATAGACCAAATGGTATTCTCTCGTAGGTAAAAGTGTGAAAAAGGCTAATGAAAGTAGTCTTCTCTTGGTCCTCTGGTGCAATATGGATATTGAAGTAACCTAAGAAACTATTAAAAAACACTAATGTGGCTTACCAGAAACCATTCTAGCATATAATCAATAAAGGGTAAATCAAAGTGATCATTTCTTTTTGTTTGGTTCTGTCTCCTATAGTAAATCCATACTCTCTGATTATTCTGCACCTTAGTAGGAATCAGAGATAGGGTATAGGATACCATCTTGAAAGAGTTTGATTACCTCTTTTTTCACAACATCAAATATTAAGGGATTAAGTTGCCTTTGGAACTACCTAATTTATTTTCCCCATTATCAAGTAGTATTTGATGCATATATATTGACAAACTAATGTCAGTCAATGTCCACTCAATTGCCTTTTTGTGTTTCCTTAATACTTGTAACAATTTTTGTTCCTATTCAGATTCAAGTTTAGATGAAACTATTATATGAAAAATTTCATCTAATCTTAAAAATGCATATTTTAAATTTGCATGGATTGACTTAAGCTCAATAGCAGGTGGTTGCTCATTGGAAGACAAAATTTCGACAGTAAGAGCTACATTTACATATGCAATATCAATTTTATCTGTGAATATTTTTGTATAGAGGTAACTCACGTAGGGAAGTGAGAAGCTCTATATATGGTATTTTTGTGTAATGAATTTTATTCCTCTTATCTTTAGGATTAAGGCATTTATAGAAGTTCATGGGCCTGGACCTCAAATTTCTAGGAAGTGGTAACCATTTCTAGGAGTAGGGGCTTGTACCTCAAATTTTCGCATATTTCTGTACTAGAGGCCTTTGAGAGTTTTCTCATAATCCTTAACGAGTCCTTCAACCTTCTCCAGTTCAAGTCTTTATTCCTAGGTACATGTTTGATACCATTTCTTCCTCCTTTACATATTTATTGCGATAATTAAGGATTTAGACGAGAGGGGAAACCTAGTCGAGCCTTCAACTTGTAATGAGTGTATGGCTATAGGGAATCACTATTATAGAAAAACCAAACATCTATATGGGGTGATTGACTACAAATTAATGGAGCTAGGTATGTTTGGGTGTTGCAAAAGTTCCATTAGCTTTGATAGAAGTAGTAGCGGTCATAGCTGAAGGTTCAAGAAACATAAGAAAATGGGGGATTGAATTGGGTTTCTAGATTAACACTTTTTCGCTACCCAAGAACACAAACAACAAAGATTCAATAAGGATAAGAGATACATATTATTTTATCCTGGTTCACTGTTAACTAAGATACGTCCAATCCACCCTCCAGAGTGATTTTTCCTTCTCAATAAGGACTTAATCTACCAATCTAAGACTTGATTACAAAATCAAAGATAACATGTCTAAGACTTCTTGAGAATCCTTACTGTAATCTAGTCTCTCAAGGTATATAACCAAAGGTTAAGAATGTAAGATTGTGTTTACAAAGTTGCTTCTAAAAAAAAGCAAATACACAAATTTAAAATAGATATTAAACTTAAGAGATATATTCAAGAAAAATGTTCTAAGTGTATGAAAGATATTTTTCTTAGCGTGAAACACTTATTTTTCTTCTATCTCTTTCCTGTAACTTTTCCTAACTTCCAATAGCTCTTTATATAGATGATGAATAAATCTCTTTGAGGGTGGAATTGGAATATCCTCAATATCACGGCTATGCTAAGATGCTTGATTATATAACAGTAGAGTGGCACATGCATCATAAGGTGGGTGAGATGATGGGACAAGACGAACCACATTGGTACAATAGTACAGTCTTTTTCCTGATTTTTATGGTAGTGGAAATGATATTTGATTTTGTACTGATTGTACTCTTGCCACATATTCTTCTTTCTATCATTAACTTCTTAGTCAAAGGCTTCATATTTAAGTTGATGAAGCTTGAATAGAGTTCAGAGTCTGTCTTTAGAATCTGGTGAAAATGAGACTAAAGAGTCTATAGAGCTCAGAGTCCTGAGACTTCTGTAACACCCCGATTTAAAATAAGAGAATTATTTAATTAAGTTAATATTATGTTATTAATTTAATTAAATAAAGTTGAGATTTTGGGAATTATTATTATTATTATTATTATTATAGATGTTATTTATTTTAATAATAATTAAATAAATAACATAAATGGAATATGAAGAGTGGAAGGGTAAAGGTGGAATTGGATATAAGAGGCCAAAAGGAGAACTCAGTTGGTTTTCACGTGTTTTGCTTCAGAGTCAGAAAAAGAGAAAGAACTGCAGAAGAGAAAGGGAAGGAAGAGGAAAAGGCCAAAGAGTGCTCAGAGTTCCTTCAATCCAAAGAGGTAAGGGGTCTGAATCTTATTAAACGTTAATATGCGAGCAATTTCGCGATATCTGTTGGATCGTTGATAGATTTTGGGAATTTTAGGGAGATTGGGAAAGTTGGGGTTTTTGAGGGAAATTGTCCGATCTGTGAGTTTTGTGACGTTATATGTATTGTAATCGAAGTATGTTGTGTATATATAACTGTTGAATGTTGATTTTGGATTGTTAGCCGTGTGGTGTGAGTTATAGCGAGCAAAGAGGTAAAGCTGCGCTGGTTTTCGTAGCAGGGGAGATCTGTTCGCGCGCGTTCGCGGCGCGAAGCTCAGTTCGCGGCGCGAACTGAGCAGGATTCAGAGGAGTTCTGTAATTCACTGTTCGCGACGCGATCCTTCGTTCGCGGCGCGAACTGAAGCGAAATTGATTATTCGCGACGCGAACCTATGTTGGCGGCGCGAACTGATAAATCCAGAATCTGATGTTAATGAGTTTTGAGTACGTTGAGTTGCGAGACTCTTAGTAGGTCGCTGTAATTGTATTATAACAATTAATAGTGATTATATGATGGTGTATGAGGTGTTTATGATGATTACATGTTGAATGTACATGTTTAATAATAAATGTGTTAGGTAATGATGTGAAATCGATGAAATGTTGTTGTTGTTTTGTTGAGTTGTATATCATGTTATTAATGATGATGATAACATGACTATATGATGTTGTTGTTGCTATGATGATTATGATGCATGTTTGATGTGCATGCATTCATGAAAGGCCGATGCCTAGTGATGAACGGACTGAGTTCCAATGATGTTGTTGACTCCGGGCTTGTTGAGAGGCTTGGTTCCTTACGGGGAACTCGGATTCTATGGTGATGAATCTGGGAGTGGTGATCCTGTAGTGGTCACAAAATGGGTATACCGAGTCGTGTTGAGTCATGCATGGGTGTGTGCATTGCAATTGATGTGTTGTTTTGTTGATGTTCATGAGTTGTGATTATAATGATGATGATTGATGATGAACTGTGTTGACATGTGTGCAATATGTTTATATTATATTCTGTCGTTATATTATTGTTTAATAATGAAATTCTCACCCCTTCTGCATGTGTTTATGTTCATCTATGATGAGCAATGTGCAGATAAAGTGGAGTAGCTATTGTTGAGGTCCGAAGAATAAGTGTAGAGTTATTCTACAGAGTCGAGTCAAATGCTCTGGTCATGTGACACCGGGGATTATGGGATTCGATAGCTAAATTATTATTATTATTTACGTTGTTTATGATGACTAATTTGTTGAGAAAATATTGAAGCATCTTTATAATATTTATGTTGTTGTCCGCTGCGAAGTTTTAATAAAATAAATAATATGATTTATGTTGTGATGCGATAAGTGTTATGTTGTAAGAAATGTAAACTCTTCTACATGTTGTACTCTGATAATCTATTTAAATATGTCGTTTGGGTAGAAGGGTGTTACATTAGTGGTATCAGAGCATGGTCAGTCCAGTCGAGTCATAATGGGAGGTTTTCCCTGTTGGTCGATTAGTGTAAATGACACTGTCGATATTTAACGGTTGTGGTTGTGTTGTGCAGAGTATGGCTGGAGAAAATGACCGTGCGATTGCTGAGGCTTTGACTGCTATGGCGCAGGCTATGCAGGCGCAGCAGAATCCGCCGGTCGACGAGTTTAGGAATTTGGGAAGGTTTCTGAAGAATAACCCTCCTACATTCAAAGGGCGCTATGACCCAGATGGTGCTCAGATTTGGCTGAAGGAAATTGAGAAGATTTTCCGGGTGATGACGTGTACTGAAGCACAGAAGGTGCAGTTTGGTACGCATATGTTATCTGAAGAGGCTGAAAACTGGTGGGATAACACTCGCCAGAGAATTGCAGTACCAGGTACTGAGATGACTTGGGAAAGGTTCAAGACGGCCTTTCTGGAGAAATATTTTCCTGCTGATGTGCGATGTAAGAAGGAGATGGAATTTCTAGAACTGAAGCAGGGTAACATGTCTGTTGCTGATTACGCTTCGAAGTTTGAGGAGCTGGTGCAGTATTGTCCTCATTATAATAATGCTGATGCTGAGGAATCCAAGTGTGTCAAGTTTGAGAATGGGTTGCGTCCAGAGATCAAACAAGGCATTGGTTACCAGGAGATTCGTAGGTTTCCTACACTGGTTAATAAGTGCAGGATATTCGATGAAGATAGCAAGGCTAGGACTGCTCACTACAAGAGTCTTAGTGAGAAGAAGAATAAGGATCGTGGTAGTCCTTATGCATCTCCGAATGGTAAAGGTAAGCAGAAAGTGGTAGATGAGAAGAAGCCAAGTGGGGGAGGATCTCCCATAGCTGGTAAATGTTTCAGGTGTGGCGAGCCAGGCCACCGTGCTGATAGCTGTACCAAGAAAGTGCTGAGATGTTTCCGATGCGGTCAGGCTGGTCATAGAGTTACGGAATGTAAGGATGCTGGTCCGACATGTTTTAATTGTGGCGAGAAAGGCCATATCAGTTCGCAGTGCTCGAAACCGAAGAAGGCGGCTACTGCGGCTCATACTACTGGTAGGGTGTTTGCTCTGAGTGGGACTGAAGCTTCTAAAGAAGATAATCTGATTAAAGGTACTTGCTTGATTAATAATGTTGAATTGCTTGCTATTGTTGACACTGGTGCTACTCATTCGTTTATTTCGTATGAGTGTGCGACCAGGATTGGTGTGATTATGTCGTCCCTAGGCGGAAGTATGGTGATAGATACTCCTGCTAATGGTTCTGTGAAAACTTCTGTTGTCTGTCGAGGTTGTCATTTGACGATCTTTGAGAGAGAGTTCGTGGTTGATTTGGTGTGCTTGCCCTTGCACCAAATTGATATTATTCTGGGAATGAATTGGCTAGAATTCTATGATGTGTTTATCAACTGCTATAGGAAGACGGTGCGGTTTTCTGAAGTTGGTGAGAATGATGAGGCAAGATTTCTATCTGCTAGGCAGGTGGGGGAATTTGTGAAAGATGAAGCTCAGATATTCGCTTTATTTGCGTCTCTGCAAACGGATAAGAAAGTGGTGAGTGTAGAATTGCCTGTTGTCTGTGAATTTCAGGATGTGTTTCCGGAGGATGTAAGTGATTTACCTCCAGAACGTGAAGTCGAATTTGCCATTGACTTAGTACCAGGTACGAGTCCGGTGTCGATGTCTCCTTATAGAATGTCGGCAACTGAATTAGTTGAATTGAAGAAGCAACTTGAAGAATTGCTTGAGAAGAAGTTTGTGCGTCCAAGTGTTTCTCCTTGGGGTGCACCAGTATTGTTAGTGAAGAAGAAAGAAGGTACGATGAGGTTGTGTGTCGATTATCGGCAGTTGAATAAGGTGACTATCAAGAATCGGTATCCATTGCCGAGGATTGATGATTTGATGGATCAGTTGGTTGGAGCTCATGTTTTCAGTAAGATTGATTTGCGGTCGGGTTATCATCAGATCCGAGTGAAGTCAGATGATATTGCGAAGACTGCTTTCCGTACGAGGTATGGTCATTATGAATACACTGTGATGCCGTTCGGTGTGTCTAATGCTCCAGGTGTGTTTATGGAATATATGAATCGTATATTTCATCCGTACCTTGATAATTTTGTTGTGGTGTTCATAGATGATATATTGATATATTCTAAGACGGAAGAAGAGCATGCAGGACATCTGAGAATTGTTTTGCAGGTGTTAAGGGAAAAGAAATTATATGCAAAGTTATCTAAATGTGAGTTCTGGTTGAAGGAAGTGAGTTTCCTTGGCCATGTGATTTCGAGCGGTGGGATTTCGGTTGATCCTGCTAAAGTTGTTGCTGTATTACAGTGGGAGACTCCGAAGTCTGCTACTGAGATACGCAGTTTTCTGGGGTTAGCTGGTTATTATCGCAGATTTATTGAGGGCTTCTCTAAGTTGGCATTGCCGTTGACGCAGTTGACTAAGAAGGGTCAAGTGTATGTGTGGGATACAGCTTGTGAAGCGAGTTTTGTTGAGTTGAAGAGGCGGTTGACCAGTGCTCCAGTGTTGATCTTGCCTAATCCTGGTGAGCCCTTCGTTGTTTATTGTGATGCTTCTTTGATGGGTCTTGGTGGTGTTTTGATGCAGAACGGTAAAGTTGTAGCTTATGCTTCTAGACAGTTGAAAGTTCATGAGAGGAATTATCCTACGCATGATCTAGAACTTGCAGCTGTTGTATTTGTGTTGAAAATGTGGAGGCATTATCTGTATGGTTCCAGATTCGAAGTGTTCAGTGATCACAAGAGTCTGAAGTATCTGTTTGATCAGAAAGAGTTAAATATGAGGCAGAGAAGGTGGTTAGAATTACTGAAGGATTTTGACTTTGAATTGAGTTATCATCCCGGTAAGGCTAATGTAGTTGCAGATGCGCTGAGTAGAAAGTCGCTACATATGTCTATGATGATGGTTCGTGAGCTTGAGTTGATTGAACAGTTCCGTGATATGAGTTTGGGTTGTGAAGTTTCCGCTGATAGTGTAAAGTTGGGTATGCTGAAGTTGACTAGTGGAATTCTGGAAGATATTCGGAATGGTCAGCAAGTTGATGTCGCTCTAGTTGATCATATTACTATGGTTAACCGGGGTAATGGTGGTAATTTTGAGATTGATGAGAATGGCATCCTGCGATTTAAAGGTAGAGTTTGTGTTCCTGAGGTGTCTGAATTGAAAAAGAGTATTCTTGAAGAGGGTCATAGGAGTGGATTGAGTATCCATCCAGGTGCAACTAAAATGTATCAAGATTTGAAGAAGTTGTTTTGGTGGGCTGGTATGAAAAGAGATGTTGCTAAGTTTGTGTATGCCTGTTTGACTTGTCAGAAGTCAAAGATTGAACATCAGAAACCGGCAGGTGTGATGCAACCTTTGAAGATTCCTGAATGGAAGTGGGATAGCATTTCCATGGATTTTGTGACGGGATTGCCGAGGACAGTGAAAGGTAATGATTCTATTTGGGTGATTGTAGACCGATTGACTAAGTCGGCGCATTTCTTGCCAATGAAGATTAATCACTCTTTAGAGAAGTTGGCAGAGTTGTATATTGAGGAGATAGTGAGGCTGCATGGTATTCCATCCAGTATTGTGTCTGATAGAGATCCCAGATTTACTTCTAGATTTTGGGAAAGTTTGCAGAAAGCGTTGGGGACTAAGTTGAGGTTGAGTTCAGCTTATCATCCTCAGTCTGATGGTCAGACTGAAAGAACTATCCAATCCTTGGAGGATTTGTTGAGAGCTTGTGTGTTGGAGCAGAGTGGTTCTTGGGATAGTTATTTGCCGTTGGTGGAGTTTACTTATAATAATAGTTTTCATGCTAGTATCGGTATGGCTCCATATGAAGCATTGTATGGTAGGAGGTGTAGAACCCCATTATGTTGGTATGAATCAGGTGAGAGTGTTGTACTCGGACCTGAGATTGTGCAGCAGACGACTGAAAGGGTTAAGATGATTCAGGAGAAGATGAAGATTTCTCAGAATCGTCAGAAGAGTTATCATGATAAGAGGAGAAAGGCACTTGAGTTCCAAGAGGGAGATCATGTGTTCTTGAGAGTTACTCCGACGACAGGTGTGGGTAGAGCTTTAAAGTCTAGAAAGCTTACTCCGAGGTTCGTGGGTCCGTATCAGATTTTGAAGAGGGTCGGGGAAGTGGCGTATCGGATAGCTTTACCGCCGTCGCTTTCTAATCTGCATGATGTGTTTCATGTATCTCAGTTGAGAAAATATATTGCGGATCCTTCGCATGTTGTTCAGTTGGATGATATCCAGGTGAGGGATAATTTGACCGTTGAGGTGTTGCCAATTCGGATAGATGACCGAGAAGAGAAGACCCTGAGAGGTAAGAAGATTGCTCTAGTGAAAGTTGTTTGGGGAGGTCCAGCTGGTGAGAGCTTGACTTGGGAGCGTGAAGATCAGATGAAGGAGTCGTATCCGGCTCTATTTACTTGAGGTATGTTTTCGAGGACGAAAACTTCTAAAGTGGGGGAGAATTGTAACACCCCGATTTAAAATAAGAGAATTATTTAATTAAGTTAATATTATGTTATTAATTTAATTAAATAAAGTTGAGATTTTGGGAATTATTATTATTATTATTATTATTATTATAGATGTTATTTATTTTAATAATAATTAAATAAATAACATAAATGGAATATGAAGAGTGGAAGGGTAAAGGTGGAATTGGATATAAGAGGCCAAAAGGAGAACTCAGTTGGTTTTCACGTGTTTTGCTTCAGAGTCAGAAAAAGAGAAAGAACTGCAGAAGAGAAAGGGAAGGAAGAGGAAAAGGCCAAAGAGTGCTCAGAGTTCCTTCAATCCAAAGAGGTAAGGGGTCTGAATCTTATTAAACGTTAATATGCGAGCAATTTCGCGATATCTGTTGGATCGTTGATAGATTTTGGGAATTTTAGGGAGATTGGGAAAGTTGGGGTTTTTGAGGGAAATTGTCCGATCTGTGAGTTTTGTGACGTTATATGTATTGTAATCGAAGTATGTTGTGTATATATAACTGTTGAATGTTGATTTTGGATTGTTAGCCGTGTGGTGTGAGTTATAGCGAGCAAAGAGGTAAAGCTGCGCTGGTTTTCGTAGCAGGGGAGATCTGTTCGCGCGCGTTCGCGGCGCGAAGCTCAGTTCGCGGCGCGAACTGAGCAGGATTCAGAGGAGTTCTGTAATTCACTGTTCGCGACGCGATCCTTCGTCCGCGGCGCGAACTGAAGCGAAATTGATTATTCGCGACGCGAACCTATGTTGGCGGCGCGAACTGATAAATCCAGAATCTGATGTTAATGAGTTTTGAGTACGTTGAGTTGCGAGACTCTTAGTAGGTCGCTGTAATTGTATTATAACAATTAATAGTGATTATATGATGGTGTATGAGGTGTTTATGATGATTACATGTTGAATGTACATGTTTAATAATAAATGTGTTAGGTAATGATGTGAAATCGATGAAATGTTGTTGTTGTTTTGTTGAGTTGTATATCATGTTATTAATGATGATGATAACATGACTATATGATGTTGTTGTTGCTATGATGATTATGATGCATGTTTGATGTGCATGCATTCATGAAAGGCCGATGCCTAGTGATGAACAGACTGAGTTCCAATGATGTTGTTGACTTTGGGCTTGTTGAGAGGCTTGGTTCCTTACGGGGAACTCGGATTCTATGGTGATGAATCTGGGAGTGGTGATCCTGTAGTGGTCACAAAATGGGTATACCGAGTCGTGTTGAGTCATGCATGGGTGTGTGCATTGCAATTGATGTGTTGTTTTGTTGATGTTCATGAGTTGTGATTATAATGATGATGATTGATGATGAACTGTGTTGACATGTGTGCAATATGTTTATATTATATTCTGTCGTTATATTATTGTTTAATAATGAAATTCTCACCCCTTCTGCATGTGTTTATGTTCATCTATGATGAGCAATGTGCAGATAAAGTGGAGTAGCTATTGTTGAGGTCCGAAGAATAAGTGTAGAGTTATTCTACAGAGTCGAGTCAAATGCTCTGGTCATGTGACACCGGGGATTATGGGATTCGATAGCTAAATTATTATTATTATTTACGTTGTTTATGATGACTAATTTGTTGAGAAAATATTGAAGCATCTTTATAATATTTATGTTGTTGTCCGCTGCGAAGTTTTAATAAAATAAATAATATGATTTATGTTGTGATGCGATAAGTGTTATGTTGTAAGAAATGTAAACTCTTCTACATGTTGTACTCTGATAATCTATTTAAATATGTCGTTTGGGTAGAAGGGTGTTACAACTTCAAAGGCTTGAATTATCAGAGTCATTCTGGATAGATTCTTGCATAAGTGTTGACTTGGTAATTCAGATGATTGACTTTCATTTAAAATACACCTTTGTTTCTTCCTTTGTTCAGAGTGCGTCTATAATTCATAGTCCAGTTTGTCTAGAGTTGACTTCTATATAGTCAAAATTGGTTTTCTTTGATCTGCGCACCTAACAAAATAATTAGAGTACAAAATATTCTCTATACATATTATGTTTTTTTATCATAAAAACTCAAGGATGGTCACTCAACCAAACTTGTTCCAATAATCTCCCCATTTTTTATGATGACAAATCCATAAATTTTGATGAACATTTTTTACTTGGATAATCAAAATTTTAAAACATTAGATTTAGACGAATCTGATGATAACCAGACACCCTGAGTTTTACACTATCAGAATTATTCTCAACTTCTTCAAGGTGAGGTTTGTAAGCTCCCCCTGAGGTTGAGACTAGAAAGATCATTCTCAGCTTCTTCAGAGTGAGGTTTGTAAGCTCCCCCTGAGGTTGAGACTAGAAAGATTATGATACTCCAGAAAAAATCAGCATGATTATAAACGTTCACCGGGTTATCATAAATGTCTCAGTGCTTGGTTGTTATCAATAAGAAATATGATTACCTGGTTGATAAACTTAAAAACACATATGATTTCCTGGTTAATAAATCTCCCCAAAATTTTAAGACATAAGAATATATCATGTTTGGGATTTATTATGGGATAAATATATATATCAAAATGATATGTGTTTCTCCCCTTTTGTCATCATTAAAAAAGAATAAGATAAAACGAAATTAATTTTTTTTATAAATTGAAAGAAAAAGTAACAGACAATCAGAGTCAAAAAAGAAAAAACAAAAAGCTTAGAAGCTAGTTTAAAAAACTAAAGGAGAAAACAAGGTCAGGATGAGGGTGGGAGTCTAGAAAGGATGGTAGATAACATGTTTTGAATCTGAGCGTTTGTTTCATCCTGACGATCCTGCCTAGTCTTGACTTCCTTGTTTTCTTTCTTCGTCTCTTCCAAGGTCTTCAGAATTACATAGGGAATTGTCTCAGAAGCAGGGGGTTCAAAAGTAGCAATCCGAAAAATTGCACCAACTTCATGCTGCAAAGCTAAGTTAAATTTAGAAGTAGCAATCCCAGAAGTTGCTTCAACTTTATACTGAAGATCTAAGTTCTGTTCAGAAGGAGTTCCAAATTCAGGCTGAGCAGCTCACTCGGATTCTCCCTGAGTTAAAACTGGTTTTGGTGCTAGGAGTGCCAACATCTTAGATCTTGCTAAGGACGTATCAACATAATTCTTAATCTCCAAAACTGAATTCATCACTTCAAATAATTTGTCTGAGAAGTTTGTCTGTACTACCTCATAAGAAAGATCTTTGAGAAAATTGGAGTAGTAGACTAACCATTCCCTTTATTGATCCCATAATGAATTAGTTTCAGTAGTGTTGACATAACTTGTGATAGCCTGGCTCATAAAGCGTAGACTTTCAACAACTTATGATTCTATTAGTTAAAGCTTCATCAAAAGTAGGTGTTAGAGGGGTAGTTTCAGAGATATCGGTCCTAAGAATTTATTCGTTAGAATGGGTTCTAGACTCTTTATTGTGCATAGAATATGGACTCGTTTCAGAGTCAGATTTAGAGTCAAAGGTGGATGAGAGAGGTGAACTACATATGGATTCTCATTAGAAAAAAATACTTTTTTAATAGAGGAGTCATATGAAGAAACATGGGTGTCATCTCTTATATCATCATAAAATTTGTCAATGACATATGTATTAATCTGAGCAGAGGGGGAAGGTGATGTGTTCATGGGTGAGGTTTCAGGAGTGTTTGGATGTTTAGATAGTGTGTGTTCAAATGAAGGTGGAGGTGGATATGAAGTTTGTTGTTGGCTAGGTTATTTTGTGGTTTTAGTTTACTTTGTTGTTTCAGGTTCTTTTGTGGGTTTGGTTATTGTACCAAACAGTTGTTTTTGAATGGGCATAAAGATGTTTGGGAAAAGAATTGATAAAGAATTAACATTAACAAAATCAGAAAAAGTAGAAGTATTAGTATTAGAGGAGTTATTTGGATTTTGGTTAGGAGAAACTTTAGCAGATTCCTTTTCAGCATCCTTATTATGTTCTCCAAATCCTTCACCGATCATCTTTAGACCTCATAATCCTTCTAAAGTTCTCAGACTTCTTGCCTTCTTAGCTAGAGATGGAGGAGGACGCAAGAAGGTTCTTCTTCAGACTTCTTCGACTTTCTCTTCCTTTTACGAGGGCCTTCAATAGGGGTCAACAATGGGTTATGGATTTCCACCATAGGGTCAATTCTGTCCTCCAACCATCTTCTTATGTAGTGTATCAGAACATCTAAGGGGTACAACTTAGTGAAATAAGGGTAATCTTCAATCTTTACCTTTATGGTAGAAATAACTTCCCTGTCCAATACTTCAGGGTCCACACATTCTGAAATCATAAGCATGTTCTTCAGATTCTTTCCAATGAACGGCTTGTCCACATCAGTGTAGAGATCTTCAAAAATATTCATCTTCTCCAACTCTTCCACGAGCTTACTCTCAACCAATATGTCAGAAATCAACCTACCCAAGGGAATCTACTTCCTGGGTTTTGAATAGTTGTCTCTGGTTTCCTTGACCATCTCCCTCAGATACTTGATTAATGTTGAAGGAAGATTCATCAGAACTCACTTTTCCAGATAATATAACATGTATTTATGGTCAAAGTTGATGTAGTCAGCTGAGTTTCCAAATGGACAGTGGTGAATGAACCCCAGGAGAATCTTAGCCCAAATCCCCAGCTTTGGTTTGAGATTCTTGGTGTTTACACTTGTTCCTTCCTTGAAGATAGTAGCAACCACTTCATTCATTTTCCCCCTTTGGAGAGCATTTGGAAATAATGTTTCCCAGATCCATCATGATTCAACAACTTAGCAATGGATTTTTCGATTATTTGAAACTTCTTACCTAAAACATAATAAGAGATCTAAATGTTTGTAGTTGTTGCATGTATCTAGAAATCCTTTACTAGCGTAGGATACAACAGACCTTTCAAATGGTTGAAGAAAACTTCCCATCCCTGAGCAACAACATTACCGGAGAGATCAAACGCATTTTATTTCAAGCTGTCAAAATCCACAACAAACTCACAAAGAACTACCAAATCAACCACCTGAGTAGATAACGAGATCTTGGTAATTCCTTCAACCATGGTGGCATCTTGTTGAGATTGTTGCTCTTGATGTTAAAGTTGTTCTTGTTATTGATCAACCATGGTCAGTCTTTAAATTACAGAGAGGGTTTTTAAAGACGAATGATTTAAAGTTTGGGTTGTTAAGATAGTAGCATTGTGTGTGAAAAGTGAGTGAAAGTGGGTTTTAAATAGAAAAGTAATAATTAATTTTTAAAAAAAAACACGCATACTAACAATGGAGGCGAATGTAATGATTTTATCTTTACCCAAGAAATAGTATTTTCCAAGTGGTAACTTCAAACGTTCAAACGACTTAATGTATGTCATATGTGTTACTTTAGAGTCACACAAAACTATGCTTGTTTTCCACCATCAATTTTAAGCCTAGAGTCCATAAGACAGAAAGTCCCAAAGGTATTATGATTTAGGACCTTCTCCCTAGAAAACTTTCTAAATTCAGAGGGCTAACTAGTTTAGAGCCAAGTTATCTCAGAGTCTTATTTTGACTCTCAGAGGCTAAGCATATTTATATTGTTGTTTTATTCTGGATAAAGTTCCATTTTTAAATTTTTTAGAATAAAAAAAAATCTATCTTCAACAAGGTTTTTTTTAAGATATCAACCCATTGATGGTCTCTATCTATTAATTTTAAATTAATAATACCCTTCTGAACATAATCTCTTCTAAAATGGTGTTTAATTTCAGTATGTTTCGCTATGGAGTACAAAATAGGATTCTTAGATAAACAAATTTTAGTAGTATTATCACAAAGGATATAAATGTTATTCTCAAGAATATGATAGTCTTCTAGCTTATTTTTCATCCAGAGGATCTGTGTGTTACAACCTGGTACTGCAATATATTCTACTTCAGTTGTTGACAATGATATTGTTGATATTGTTGATTGTTGACCTCTGTATACCTTTTGTTCTACCTATTTTCTTTCATCCTTCTCCATAATGCATGTTGGATGCATTGAAGTCTTCTGCACCCCCGAAGCCTCAGGCTGTTGCTGACTCTGTTGAGCGTCCGGTTGGGAATGCTGTGAATTCTCCAAACCTGACACTTGTTGTTAAACCCTCCTCTGTCCAAAAGACTCCTGCTTCTGTTGGCCCTAGTGGTAAGTCGAAAGAAGACTGTGATGAGATGCTGAGGCTCATCAAGAAGAGTGAGTACAGTGTTGTAGATCAACTTCTACAAACACCATCCAAGATCTCTGTGCTGTCATTGCTTCTGAATTCTGAACCGCATAGAGAGGCTCTGCAGAAGGTCTTGGATGTGGCTTATGTTGATCACGACGTCACAATAGAACAGTTTGACAGCATTGTTGCAAACATTACTGCTTGTAACACTTTGAGTTTCTGTGACTCTGATCTCCTTGAGGAGGGAAGAGACCATAACTTGGCATTACATATTTCTATGAATTGCAAAGACGACGCCATGTCCAACGTGCTGGTGGACACTGGGTCATCCTTGAACGTATTGCCAAAATCCACTCTCTCGAGATTGTCATTTCAAGGGCCTCCCATGAGGCAGAGTGGAGTTGTTGTGAAAGCTTTTGATGGGTCGCGTAAGATTGTGATTGGGGAAGTTGATCTCCCAATCAAGATTGGACCAAGCGATTTCCAGATCACCTTTCAGGTTATGGATATCCACCCATCTTATAGTTGTCTCCTTGGCAGACCATGGATTCACGAGGCTGGCACCGTGACATCCACCCTACACCAGAAGCTGAAATTCGTGAAGAACAAGAAACTGGTTGTGGTAGGGGGAGAAAAGGCTCTCCTGGTTAGCCACTTGTCTTCCTTCTCATACATAGATGTTGAGGATGAAGTTGGAACGCCTTTCCAAGCTTTATCTATAGCCGAGCCTATTGAGAAGAGAACTCCTTCATTTGCTTCCTATCGAGATGCGGAACTGGCCATTGAATGTGGTGCAGTTGCTGGTCTAGGAAAAATGATCGAGCTTGAAGATAACAAGTCCCGGGCTGACATTGGCTTTTCTTCTGGGGTCTTCAACGAGAGAGGGTTGTTCAAGAGTGGAGGTTTCATCCACGTCGCTCAGAGCGAAGAAACTGCTGCTGTTCTGGAAGAGGATGCCGAGGATTCTGACAACTTTGTCATCCCTGGCGGGATCTGCAACAATTGGGTCGCTGTGGACGTTCCTACAGTTATCCATAAATCGAAGTAATGATTCACTTTGTTTAACAACCCTTCTCCCATGGCAAAAGGAGAAGTGATGACATTGTTAGCAACATTTATACAATGATATTTTTCACTCAATAAATTCATGTTAAATGTTTGTTTTTCCAATTATTTTCACTTTTTTCTTTTTGCATGAAATTGGTGATCACAAAAAACCCTAAAAACAAGAATAAAAGCAATCTTTTCATCTGCATAATGATTGTCTTGTTTGTTTTCTAAAAAGCTTTTCATATCCAAAATCATTATGCAGGTTGATTCTTAAACCCATTGAACATAATGATCCAACGCCATCTCCCAATTTTGAATTCCCTGTATTCGAGGCAGAGGAAGAAGATGTTGAAGGGATTCCTGATGAGATTACCCGTCTTCTTGAGCATGAAGAGAAGATCATTCAGCTGCATCTTGAGAACCCGTAAACAGTCAAATTGGGGTTTTACAAATGTAAAAATAAAAGGGGGTGAAAAATCAAAAACAAAATAAAAAAATTAAAATCAAAATCAAAAATCAAAAATAAAAAAAAAAGAAAAATAAAAAAAGAAAGAAAAAATGGCACCCTCAAACCCCAAGTTGACTGATGCCAAATGGATTCAGAGTCGTTACGACCAACTGAATTTGATCGAAGAGAAGAGATTGACTGCCATGTGCCATGGTCAGTTATATCAGCAGAGAATGAAGAAAGCATTCGATAAGAAGGTCAAGCCTCGTGTGTTCCGAGAAGGTGACCTTGTGCTCAAGAAAGTCTTGTCTTTCGCGCCCGATTCCAGGGGCAAGTGGACTCCAAACTACGACGGTCCATACGTTGTCAAGCGAGCCTTTTCAGGCGGTGCTTTGATGCTTACAACTATGGATGGGGAGGATTTCACTCGTCCTGTGAATTCAGATGCAGTCAAGAAATACTTTGCCTAAAAAGAAAAACAGAATAGCTCGCTAAGTTGAAAACCCGAAAGGGCGGCTTAGGCAAAAATGAGCGTCTCGGTGGATTGAAAACCCGAAAGAGCGATCCAGGAAAAAGTTAGAGACATAAAAAAAAAACAAATATTTGCATCCCGCTAGATTGAGTACCTCATCCTGGGGCAATCTAGGCAAAAATTAGGGATTTGGCAAGTAACTGCATCCTGACAAGTCTGTGTTCTACATCTGTCATCCGTCAAAGATTCTTGTTCATTTGTCGTCAACCGAAGCTTCGAATACATCGAATCCGGAATTGGTGGAGAAATGGTCATTATGTTCAATGTAGCCCTTTCCAATATATATCACCAATTCCAAACTTGTAAAAATCTATGGAGTCTTGCCATTTGCAGGCTACCATTCCATCAAATAAATTCGAGCCTTTATCCAATTATTTGCACTCTTATTTGTTTCAATTCAACAAATGTTTTGCATGTTTTAATTGATAAAATATCATTGTTTTCAAAATTAACAAAATTTTCACAAACAGTTTTTAAACAAAGTGATACATTCACAATGATCGAAAGATACTTAGGAGATCCTCAGTGCTCTCCCAAGGGTGGTATGATTACCAACAGGGTAAGACATTTGTTCATATCCATGGCATTTGACTGTATCATGTTTCTCTGGAACCTTCTATGGTTTTTTCCCTCGAGCAGGTGCCTTTTTTGGCTTCGTTCCCTTAACAGAGTATTGGGACGATTTATTCACGCTCCAGATTCCTAGCAGAGCAGTAATTTTCTCCCCTCGGGTGTGTTCTCTCTGGAAGTTTGGATTTGGTGATCTCTTCCTCAGCGAAGTCGTTGAAGCAGTAGTCTTCCCTTCATTCATCAGATAGGCTCCCCAGTAGAGCTTCTCTTGTGGTAGATTCCCTACCAAGATATTGCTGTTTCCTGGCGTATCTAGATCCCAGCTAGAATGGTTGGTCTGTTGGATCTCATCTACGATGATGTTCTCCCCTTTCAAAGATGTTGCTGTTTCTCCGATCCGCAGCAGATTTTTGGTGATGGATTTTATCTGTGATAATTCCCTCCAAGCAGAGTTGTTGGTATGGTGGATCTTACCTGTGTCAACAGTTTCCCCAACCAGAGTGGCTTTTGTGGCAGATTCTACTTGCACAATCAAGCACTTCTCCCAGCTGAGAATGTTGATTCATCCCTGCGATGATTTTGTGTTTTCATTGCTTCTCAACAAGTTACGGCTGTAGCAGATTTCGGCCTGTGCAACGAATCTTTTCTTTCCAGCTGATATTTTTGGGTTTATCCCTATGCAGAGTGTTTGCTGAGATGTTCACCACTCTCCCCCTCAACGGAAGAACGATTTTCTCTCCTCAGCAGAGCGGGATCTCTCAGTAGATTCCTCAGTGGAGTTGCTAATTGATCCCTCAATGGATGTGCTCTCAATGGTTTTCCCCAGTAGAGTTGTCAGTAGACGTCCCCAGGGGAGTTGCTGACAGTATCTCCAGCAGGGTTGCCTGTGTGACAGGTTCTACTCGTGCATTCTGTCCTCCTCAGTAGTGTCTGCCTGTGTAGTGGACTCTTTTCCTTAGCGGAGTTGTTGGTGATAAGCTTTATCTATGTTGATCTATCCCCAACAGAGATACTATTGTTGTTTGGTATCTGGATCTCCCCAGCTTGAGTTGCTGTTGTGGCTATCTGCCTATGCACAGATTCCTTTCCTTAACCGGATTGCTTGATGATCCATCACTCAGAGATTTTGTGATTTATGTGATATCTCTGATTCTCCTGCAGAGTCTTTGCTTCCTAGCATCTCAGATCTCCAGCAGATCGGATACGCTCCATCAGGATTTTCTAGCTTTCTCTCTCGAGCTGTAGTACCGGACGTTTGATTCCTGGTCCTGTTTGTGTTAGATATGTCTGTTTGTCAGCATTCATCATACATAAACCACGCATATACATGCATAATCATTAACATTCAAATATTCATGTTGCATTCTTTGCCTTATATCTATTGTTTGTTGTCTCCTGCTAGTTGGTGATATACATCTCCCCAAGCAGATGTGGGTGTGTCTGATCCTTCAAAATAGAGTCAGCCCCTTAAGCAGAAAGTGTCTATCTTTCCTGCCATTTCCTCACTGAGTTCTATCCTCGTGGATGACGGTTGCTTCCGTTTCCTCCCAACACACATATTGGGATGGATTTCCCTATTGAGTTATATCCTCATTAGGATGAGTCTTGATTTAATTTTCCTTTTTGGTTTGATCCTAAATTGGCTTTCATAACTGTTTTGGTGTTCCTCAACAAGGTCACCAATGGTTTTTTTCACCTTATCTTCATTGTATTTCTGTGGCTTCTACCTACAACCCGGTAGTTGTAAGTCCTATTTCTTCGGTCTTCTACCTACTAACCGGTAGTTGTAAATCCGATTTTCATCCCCTAGCAGAGGTAACCTTTGTGGTTCATTCTGGTTGATGGTGGATTTTGTGGTCGTCTACCCAGCACTCGGTAGTCGTAAATCCTATTGTTCCCTCCCCATCAGAGTTTGTGCTTCCCTGCAGTATAAATGAATATTTGCTCACTAACCGACAATCATTCATCTTATCCCCAGTGGAGTTTGCGGTTTTCTACCCAGTATTCGGTGTAGCACCTCAAATTTGAACCTCCCATTTGTATATCCATTTCACTTTTAAGTCATTAACATTGCATTCATATTGCATAGTCCATTGTATCTCATCAATCAAGACTGGTCAGGAGATTCAACTGTGCAAGGCAACAAGAGCATTTTCCATGAGATCAAAGCCCTAGGGTGGTTTCAATGAGCTCACAAGAATCAAAGATCATTTTGAAGTGATTTGGCCAAGTGTTGAAGGCTCAGAACTCATCAGTGCATGTGCAAGTCATCTGAGGCCCATAGAAGTCAACAGAAGTCAGCTGCAAAGTCAACTGTGGATTTGGAGGTGGGAAGTGGTTAGAGATGCTTCATTCATGTTCAAACAAGTCTCATTTGACATTTCAAACACTCACATTGAAGAATTTGAAGTCAGGTCAAGACTTTCCAAAAATAGCAGGTGACCTATAACTTTGAACTTTCCAAAAATGGAAAGGTTTTGGACCAACTTCAACTCAAGATTACATCATCAAGAAAGCTTCAAATGAAATTTTGTCCAACATGAAAGTTGAAGATCTTTATCTCCCATTTCCAAAAAGTCCAAGATCATGAATTTCTAATGTGTGGTTGAGGAGATATGATCCAATCATGGCAAAGTGTGCTTGAAAATTCAAATGGGCATAACTTTTGAACCAAAGCACCAAAGTGAGTGGTTCTTTTTGCATTTTGTTCATCATGGCTTGCACTTTCCAAAACATCCATTACATGGCATAAATTCCTTTTGCATGACCATGTGCTCACTCATGAAGTTTTTGGAAGGAAATTTCATAAAATCATTTTGTTTGATCATGAGCATACAAAACCAATTCAAAAGTGTGCATGGGCCTTGTTTAAGAGGATTTGGATCAGATTTGTGTACTGTTCACGCATGCATTCCATGCATGGGGGTGAAATACTATTTTGCACATACACCTCATAAGTTGCTAATCTCAATTGCGTTAGGCTTAAACAGGTTTTAAACATGATTAGCATGGCATATATAAGGTTAAACATAACTGTTTTCATCATTAACCACACTTTTCAGATCTAGATTCAAGAATCACCAAATTTTTCTCTCAAAAATATTTTGCAAATTCTTCACACAAAAGTCATTCCTATTGATTGATTCATGATCATGAAGCATTTTTGAGTGGAACTGGACGTGGAATTGGAGCAATTGGTGCCATATTGAACCATACTCGAAGCTTGAAGAATCTGTGGAGTTTGTAAATTGAGCTGGAACCACACGTGCTGGAGCTCCAATCTTTTCATTAATCATCTCACCAAGCATTATAGAGGATTTCTGGACCATCACAAGCCTTGAAACAAGCCAAACTCGAATCTGCTCTTCAAGAGGTAGGATTTTTGATTCTCATAATTCTCAAATCCATGTGTATGTTTGTGTAGATCTCATGTTGTTGAGAATTCTGGTGAAAAAATTGAGTGAAATGGAGTATTGTACATGAAGTTATGCATGATTGAAGTTTTGATGTTAATTTTGATTTTCTTCGATTTGATCTTGTTATGGTGAATTATGTGTAAATGATTATTGATCTTGCATGAGCATGGAATAAGGAATCGATTGGTATAGGTTTTGTTGATTTCTGGACACTTTTTGAATTTTCTAGAAATTCACATGAAGATCATCATGATCTTCATCTTCAACCTATGAAGTTCGTAGCATTTCTAGAATTGCTATGAGTTTGTTGCAAATTTGCTACGAAACATTCATGCATTTGCTACGATTCTGGAAAATGCGCTATGCTTAGGGTTAATTCAAAACGTCACCGTTTTGGTGAGGCGCGCTCCAATTTCAAATGTGTGCCAGGTTCGATCCTGGCCGAGTGAACTTTTTCAAATGCCATGCTATTTTTCACTTTCCCTCCCATTTTGCAAGGCTATGTCCATTTTGACTTCAATTATTTTCATGAACTTAGAAAAATCATATAAAATTGAAAACTCATCCAATTTGATCCCAATTTTTTGCAAAATGCTCCTTATTCTGTCTAGTTTTTTATGAGCATAAAATTGCAAGTTGTGCCTGGCTGGAAAAATATTTTGTTCTAGGTTGATTGATCATATGTCTAATTGTGACCTTGCCTTGCTTATCTCATTGTGAAATGCCTGTTTCTTATCCAATAAATGTGAAATTTTGCATGCTAATTCTAGACACATTGCTGGACATGTTGGCTTTGGTTTGATATTTTTCCCATGACCCATTTCTATTTTATGCTTGAGTTAACTTGGTGTGACAATTTGTGTCACACATTTGGTTGTCTGTTTTGTACAATGTGATTGCCATGCCTAATGATGTCCAATGCTTCTGATTTTTTGTGTGATGAATGTTATAGATGTCTTGATTGCTCATGATTTTTTCCAGAATTTTTTGAATCATTTCTATTTTGATTTGAATTTTTCATTCATCATGATCACACATGAACTTTGAAATTGCCTTTGACTTCACTTGATCATGAAATGCATTTGGTTAATGATTTTGATGTGAGCCTTTTTAGGATATACCAATATGTGTTTGAAGTTGCTTCATGTCAAGTTTGAGCTTCTGTTTTGGATTTTTGATCCTCTTTTGACCCTAGGCATTGACCTAGTGGTTTGGACTTACCATTTGGATTGTGAGTTTCAGGTTCAAGTATGCATTTCCATGATTGGAGTGGCTCCTTCATTTGAGCTTGATTATTGGTTGTGTTGGCTAACCTTTGTGTGTTTTGTAGGCTTTGAGAACCAATTCATTTGTGCTTGTGGCTTGCTCATTGTTGTCTGATGATGCTTGTCTGTCTGTGTGATATTAACTGTTGATTGTTTGTCTGTACAGTTGAACTGATTGGTTTAGTGTTTTCACAGGTACCTAAGTTGCTTTAAGTTCATTTGAACTTTGCTTTGCTAGCTTGTGGTTTGCTTACCACTGAGGTATAATTCTTATGACTTCATGTAGTCTGGAAGACCTGTCTTGTTATGTGGGCAGGCACCTGTCTGAAGCCCTCCTTAAGAGGCAATGCTTGTGTTTGTTTAATTTTGTGCCAAGCAGGAAAAGACCTCTTAGGAGGCAATTGGCAGATAAAAGGGATGTGTAATCCATCCCCTGCCATTCAGTTGTGTCATTCACTTTGCTCACACACCATTGTGTTGATGCATTGTGAATAAGAACCCAAGATCATGTTGTGTCAGTCATCTGTGGAGAAGAGTTCCTACATTCTGAACTCCCACACTTTCTATTTTGAGTCAAGCTCTCCCAGGCCAGGGATAAGAGTTGTGAGGTCTTACCCTCACTTCCCATTTCATCTGCTTCACCCTAACTCTCAATATTAGGGTTAAGAGCTAAAAACACCCCATTCTAGTTGGCTTGTTTTTATAGCCTAGCCTTGTATGAGCCCAAATTGTTTGCATATAGTGTGTGTGCTTGCTTTATTGTGCTTGTATGTGTTTGACTGTGCTGTTTAGGATAGCTTGCTTCCTGTGCAAGTTAAGATAGAAACCTCAACATAGGGATCGTATGCATGACAACTTCTAGGCTCGAGTCGTAGTCTCCCTAGTAGATTGTTATCCTCCCTTTGTCTCTGGTTAGAATAGAAGTTCTTTCCCTGCGTAGGGGAACTACGTCGCCCTGATCCTCATACCAGATGAGGTACGTAGGCAAGAGATGAGCTGATCTCTCCGGGCACCCTTTTTCTTTTTCAACCCCTTGCGTGTGTTCGGAGTCTGACGTAAGTCCAGCGATTGGCAGTCGGTTTCCTGTGTGGGTTTGTTTGTTGGAGTCTGACGTAAGTCCAGCGATTGGCAGTTGGTTTCCTGTGTCTTGTTTGCTTGTTGGAGTCTGACATAAGTCCAGCGATTGGCAGTCGGTTTCCTGTGTGTGTGTTTGTTGGTTCGGAGTCTGATGTAAGTCCAGCGATTGGCATTCAGTTTCCATGTTTGCTTGTTTGTATGGAGTCTGACATAAGTCCAGCGATTGGCAGTCGGTTTCCTGTGTGGTTTTGTTTGGCGTGCGTTAGCCGAGCTACGAGTGCTCTGATGCTTTCTCTGGTTAGAGAAGATATGTATGCATAGGATGCGACATCCTAGCGAGCATGTTTCCCCTGTCCCCGAACTACGTTAACTCTAATGTCTGTGTCTGACAGACTACGTAGGCCCAGGATGCGATATCCTGCCGAGTCTCGTTTCTTCCGTTTCTTTTGTCTTCCTGTGTTTCCTTCCAGCCTTGTGCAGTGTTTGAGCAGTCTTTAGCAACCTTTCTTCTATTCTTTTTGAGCGTGGATCCCGTCGAGTACGACGGATGCGTAGGGATGCTAATACCTTCCCTTCGCATAACCGACTCCCGATCCTATCAATCTCTGGTCGTGAGACCATTTCCTTTCCAGGTTTACTTCGAGCGTTTCCTTTCCCTCTTTTGGGATAAATAACGCACGGTGGCGGCTCTGTTGTTTTCTTTTCCCGCCGGTTTTTCGCGTAATGCGACATTCGGTAGTTGTAAACCCTACCCTTATCCTCAGCGGAATCTTTGGTCTTCTACCCAACATCCAGTAGTTGTAAACCCTATTTTCTCCCCTTGCAGAGTTAACCCTTGTTGTTCATCCCAACCAATGACAATTACTCTTCCGTGGTTTTCTACCCAGTCTTCGGTAGATGTAATCCCCTCCTTGTTGGTTATCATTATCCAGTATTCGATTTTGATATTCCTTTCGTTCTTGCGGATAATTGCTCAGAGTAAGCAAATTTATCTCCGGCGGGTCCTCTTTCATTCACCGTTTGCCGGTAATGTCTGTTGCTTCCCTTTGATTGGTCATTATTACATACCTAGTTTGGTATCTCGATGTCTTTCGTTTCGGTTGATTTATCCTTTTCTAACCTACAACCCGGTTACGGATAATCTTCCATGCGAGTATATTATTTACGTTTTGATGGCAATAGATAATATATCTCATGCGCTCTTCGGTTGAAGCTTTCGTCTTTCTCGAGTCGAGTAAGATTCGTATTCTTTGCAGAATCTAATATCCATCCTATAAATAAGTCTGCTTTTCTAGCTTTCTTCAGGATGATGAGTGTGTTGGAACACAAACCAATTCACGTTTCGGATGATTTATCCTTTTCTAACCTACAACCCGGTTACGGATAATCTTCCATTGCGAGTATATTATCTACGTTTTGACGGCAATAGATAATACATCTCATGCACTCTTCAGTCGAAGCCTTTCGTGTTTCCCTAGTTGAGTAAGATTCGTTGTCCCTTTGCGGAATCGAATATTCTACCCCTTTTGTTTGGATAATTGCCGTATGCTTGCAATTTATCCCCAGTGAGTCATCTCTCATCTACCCTTTTGTTGCTGGTAACGATTATTTCTCCTCTTCGGTCGACTAATCCTTTTCTAACCTACAACCCGATTATGGATAATCTTCCATGCGAGTATATTATCTACGTTTTGACGGCAATAGATAATATATATCATGCACTCTTTGGTTGAAGCTTTCGTCTTTCTCCAGTTGAGTAAGATTCATATTCTTTGCAGAATCGAATGTCCATCCTATAAACAAGTCTGCTTTTCTAGCTTTCTTTAGGATGATGAGTGTCTTGGAACACAAACCAATTCACACCTTGGTCGGTCACCTATTACATACCTACTACCCGGTATCTCTGGTGTTTCTTCTTTTCTGCTCCCTATTACGACCTCGGTCCCCTGTGGAGTCAGATTTTCCTGAGTTGAAACATACCTTTTTCAGGTCTTCCTCAGATGATTTGGTCGATTGATATCTCTCACCCGTAAACCGGTCTTAGATATTCATTCCTCCCGAGCTTGTTACTCACTAACCGGTAACACCTCATCCCTTTGCTTCCCCTGGAAAGTCTTTTCAGATTTCCCCAGCGGAGTTGTTGTTGTGATTCGCTTTTGCTGTGTTGGCATAACTCCCCGATACATGCATTTCCCGGCAGAGTTGTCTTGTCAGCTCTTTCCCAGCCCGAGTCCGGATTTTCATTCGAAGTATCCTTTGCGGATAGTTTTGCTGTGTTGGCGTATCTTCCAGCACACGCATCTTTGAGTCAGCTTGAGTCCTTCCATCGGATTTGTATCCCTTTGGAACTCTTCTCCCCAGTTTTGAGTCGTTACCTGCTCGCTCAGTGTCAGTTCTCTTTCCCCTAATTCTGAGTCGTGTCCTGCTCACGCATTTTTCTTTTTCTTATCTCCATAAGAGTCCCGTCAGAGTCTCTGTTCCATTAGGAAGTGCGTTACTCCTATGTATTTTTTGATTTCTCCTGATTTTATTTTCTTCTTTGTGGACCCATATTCCCACAGAGATATTTTGTTTTGCATACATACATTTACATCATGAGGTCTCTCAGGGACCAAAATTTGTCTCATTGTTGTTATTTAAGCCCATTCTACCTCGTCGAGACGAAGATCTTAACCTTCATTCCTCCGGCTAGAATGATCTTAAATAGGGGCATCTGTAAGACCCCAATTTTGTCCCTGAGATCGACCATGGCATCATATCATAGCATTACATAGCCTCAAGGATCTTTGAGCATCTTGCCTTCCTTTCCTTTGGGTTGGGATCTCCCTGTGAGTGGTTTGAGATCACCAGGCATGTTTTGCATTGTATATCTTTGCTTTTCTTGTCTTAATCACTAACCAAAAGTACCAAAAATATGTCATTTAACATTTGTTTTGCAGTTCAAGCAATCATCAGGTTAAGCAATTCAAGGTATTCCTTTGTGCAAGAGAGGATGGTCTTTTCTTGAGAAGAAGACCACATGACATTTATATTGAGCTTATATAAGCTAGAGGTTCATTTTGGAGCAAATTCCCCAAGTGGTTGAAGCTCAAATTCATCAGTGCCTGTCAAGATCATCTGAGGCCCATATGGTCAACTGTGCAGTCAATTGAAGGCTTTGAGGCGTGGGAAATGATCTGAGACATCCCATTCATGTTCAAACAAGGCCTATTCATCATGTCAAACATCTATCTTGAAGATTTTGAAGCCAAATCAAAAGTTTCCCAAAATGGAAAGTGACCTGTAATTTCAAGTTTCCAAAAATGGCAAGTTTTTGGTCCATATTCAACTTAACTTTCCAACATCAAAGAAGCTTCAAATGGATTTTTTGTGAACATGAAAGTTTAAGATCTTTCTCTCCCCTTTTCAAAAAGTCCTAGATCATGATCATCTGATAAATGGTTGAGGAGTTATGAACAAATGATTGCAAAGTATGCTTGGAACTTCAAAGTGCCATAACTTTTGATCCAAAACTCCAAATTGAGTCACTCTTTTTGCAAAATGCTCCTTGTGACCAAGAGATTCCAAATCCATCATTGCCTTGCATGAAAGAAGCTTACATGACCATATGTTCACACAAGTACATTGTGGAGGGAAAATGCATAATTTGAGTTTGGTGAATCACATGAGCCAAATACCAATCCTATCATGTTCATGAACTGATTTTAAATGATTTTGAACCTTGCATGGGCACTGTTCACATGCACTTTTGCCATGCATAGGTGTATTTACCAATTTTGCCATGCACCTCATATCTTCCTAATTGCAATTAACCAAGGCTTAATCTTAATTTCAGCATCATTAACACACCATATATAAGCCTAATCCTAACTGCATTTTCCATAACAACACATTCTAGATCTAGAATTCAAGATTCCCTCCAAAAATTCTCTCACTTCAAACTTGAAATTTCTTCACATAACTCATCAATTTTCCTACATAATCTGGTTCATTGAGCATTATTGAGTAGGAATCAAGGATTGGATTGAAGAATTTGGTCAAGAATCGTGCATACACAAAGCTTGAACATGAAGATGGATCTTGAAAATTGAGCTTCATTCAGGTGGATTCAAGTGTCAATTCGTGCATCAAACTTCATAACAAGGTTGAGGGAGAAGATCTGGAAGTGGTGAGGCCTTGAATACATGAGATCAACACACTGCTCTTCAAATAGGTTGGAATTCGATTATCTCTTTTCTTTGTTTTCTTGCCATGATTAGGTAGAGCTTGCTTTGCTGGTGATTCTGATATAAATAGTTTTGAATTTGGCTGGATAATGAATGAGATATGTTGATTTGAAGTTTGTATGCTCAAAATGTTTTCGCTTGATCCGGTTAATCCATGCGTTTTTAGGCTTAATGAATAGGATATTTGAATTCCTCGTTGCAAGACCTTTCCAACGATATATAGTTTGTCCATTTCTGGAGATTTTTGTTCATGAGCGCCGCCAGTCTCGTCGGGGAAGACGGTGGAAACCACCGTCCACCGCCGTCTGAACATTGGCTAGGGTTCCATACTTCCAAAACGCAGCGTTTCATGCTAAACGCGCTTGCAACCTTTGAGGACTCGGTTCGATCCTTCGCCTTACTTTTTTAGTTTTAATTCTAATTGAACGCACTTGTAACCTAGCGCACATGTGCTCGATCCCTAGCGCTTGCACTTTTCAATTTCCAGTTTGATTTTTCAATTGAACGCTGCATGGACTTTCCAAACCTGAGTTCGATTCCCTAGCGCATGCATATTTCTATTTATTCCATATGTTTTCACTGTGCGCGCCTGTAACCATGATTACCTTGGTTCGATCCCTTGCCTATTGCATTTTTCTGAATTACATTCACATTTCATTTTTTCCATGACTTTCATTTTATTTCCATTTTATTTCATCAAATTCCAAAAATCCTAAAAAATAGAATACATGTCCAATTTAATCCGAATTTTTTTCCACATGTTCATTTTAATGTCTAGTTTTTTTTAGCATTTATTTCCTGATTTTTGCATTGCTGGATTTTTAAATGTGCTTGCTTATTTGAACATGAGGCCAAAATGACATGTTATGCTAATTGATTTGTGAAATGATCATGGTTTATCCAATTGCCTTGAAATTTGACATGCTTATTCATAACATGTGACATGATTTTTTGGCTTTTGTTTGGCATTTTTATCATTTGATATCACTGTTTTGGACACATGAGCATATGGTGTGACAATTTGTGTCACATATTTGATGTTGCATTTGTGCATTTTCATTCACCTATCATTTGAACTCTTATGGACCTAGTTTTTTGCATGATGCTTGTCCATAACATGTTGTGTTCACATAAATAAAATCATGATCATTGGATACATTTCTGTTTTAATGTGGATTTTCTATTCTTGATGTCCAATTTTGATCACATTGCTTGCCTTTGCTTTATCTTGATTGTTTGATGGCTTTGCCTTATGATTTGGTTTTGATTCTTTTGAGGACTCTTTCTTGTTTGATTGAATGTGCTTCATGTGAAATGTTGACTTCTGTTTTGGTCATTTGACTTGCCTTTGACCATAGTCTTTGTACTAGTGGTTTGTACTCACCAATTGTGTTTGTGTTTCAGGTATTTAACACTAATGGTTGGTGTGGCCTCATCATTTGAGATGTCATTTGCTTTGATCACTAACTCTTGTTGTGTTGTAGGTTCACTGGTTTGATGAACTCACTTGAGTGCTTGCATTTGAGACTTGCATTGTGTATAATTGTTGGATAATTCCACTGTTGTCTGTTTGGTTCTCTGAATACAATATTAACTGTTTAAGCTTTTGTACAGGTACCTTAGTCGCTAGCTAGATCTTTCTTAGCCTTTGCTTTGGAGTGTGGTTGATACACCACTGAGGTAGCTTAGCCCTCTTACTCCATGTAGTCTGGAAGTCATGTCGCCTTTTTGGTAGGCATTTGGCTGAAGTCCTCCTTATGAGGCAATGTTTGTGATTGTTTACATTTGTGCTAAAGACCTCTAAATGAGGCATTTTACTTGTTAAGTCCTCCTAAGTGAAGAGGCAATTGACAGATAGAAGGGATTAGCAATCAATCCTCTGTTATTCAGTGAGTCGTTCATTATGCTCGCACTACGTGCTGATGCTCTTGAACAAACACCCAAGATCTTGTATAGAGTCAGTCAAGTGGAATAGGATCCCTCATTCTGGATCCCTACACTTTCTTTGATTTGAGCTCACCCAAGCCAGGGTTAAGAGCATGAGGTCGCATCCTCATTTCCTTTCATCAGCTTCACCCTAACTCTCAATGTTAGTGGTTAAGAGCTCACAGATTACCTGATACATTTGGCTTGTTTGTCGAGGTTGATATGACCCCTTTGGACTAAAGCCCACCTTTGATTGAGCCACCTTGTCTGTATATAGTGTGTGCTTGTTTGCTTATTTGTGAACCCTTCATGTGTTTGTTTATCATGCATTATATTTGCTTACTTGTTTGAGGAGTTAGATGTAAGTCCAGCTGTTGGCATTCTGTTTCCTGTCTTGTTTTGTGGAGTTAGATGTAAGACCATCTATTGGCATTCTGTTTCCTATTTTGTTTTGTGGAGTTGGATGTAAGACCATCTATTGGAATTCTGTTTCCGGTTTTGTTAGGAGTTGGATGTAAGTCCATTGATTGGCATTCTGTTTCCTCTTTCTGTGGTTCTCTCTTGAGCCTTGCTTATTGCTTTTATCCTTGTGTTGCCTGATTCTAAAGGAACTTACTTGGATCATCTCTATGATCTTGAGAAAGGAACTCCTATTTGTGGCCTTATCCCTTAACCCACCTCTTGCATGCTTAGCCTTGATCCATATTTTCGCCTTAACCCAAACCAGAAAACTTTTGTGCAAACATCTGACTTGTTTTCAACATTAGAAACCTAGGCCTTATGCCTCTGATTTTCAAACTTTATTTTCATAACACTCATTTTGAATTGAACTTTAAGTCAACTTTGACCATTTTGTACATACTTCTAATTGGTTAATTCAACCCACTCAATTGTCTTTTGTGGCCCTCGTCCACTTCTTAATCAAATTTTCATGCATTAGCCATAGATCTGAATTATCTTAGTGGTTGATGTGAATCTCACTTTTGTCCTTAGTGATTGAATTGTAAGACTTCCATGCTTATTATAGGGCATAATCCCTCACTAGCATGTCGAAGCTGTTCTCACATGGTGGACTTGTGGTTGTTCAGGTCGAGTTTTCTCCCTTTGATAATGAAAGACCTTAAGGCTTTTGTTTAAAATCAATCCACTCACTGTTTTGAAATTTGTTACCCGAACTATGGGGTTTTGATCCTTATCTTTCATGAAAAGGTACGTAGGCCATGGGTTCATCCATCCAAACACAAAATGTAAATAAACTTGTACATTCTTCTCTCATCTCTTCAATCATGTTTGCACAAAATAATTTCATAAACAATAACAATACAACAAGTTGTGAAAAGGGCTCCCTAGGAGTACCTAGGATGCATTGGGTGCCTAACACCTTCCCTTTGCATAACCAACCCCCTTACCCAGATCTCTGACCCCCTTTTACTAGTTTTGTTTGTAAAACTTTATAGGTTTTTGTTCGCTTTCTAACCATTCCTTTGGATAAATAGAAGTGCGGTGGCGACTCGACTTTGTATGATTTACCTTGGATCTAGTTGATATTTCCAATGGTGAAGAATACACCGCTACAGTTGTTGACGTTGTTACTGTTATTGCTGTCGCATTGAATCACCACTCTCTCGGGATTCTTGAAAACGGGCACTATGACATTCACATTGTCATCTACATGACGGGATTGAAAAATTTGAATCATGCCTTCATCCATCAATCGCTGGATGTCCCTTTTCATAGCCACACAACCTCTCGGGTTGACACTGCAGATAGCACAACCATCATGGTCGTGCTCACAATCACTCACCACACAAATGTCCTTATGCATTTCCACTAAGGACCTCCGAATAAAATGAACATCAAACACTTTAAACTCCACAGGACAACCGTCCACCATATTATCAGAAGAATTCCCATGAGTGGGAATGGATTTGCTTTCACGTTGGATGCACGGTCCTCGAAGGACATCATTCCACTCTTTATCAGCTTCTGAACCTCATACTTGAGCGGATAGAAATTCTCAATGTCATGTGTGGGTGCTCTTTGGTGAAAAGCACTGTGGAGGGTTTCTCGATTGGAGTAGGTTCTTGAGAACCAAAGATGGGTATAGTTCAGCGTACATCATAGGAATCGGGTCAAAAGAGACCTTCTTTCTCTCAAAGTTTTGTTGGTATTGTTGTTGTTGTAGGTATTTGTTCGTTTCTGTGGTTGTTGCTGTTGACGTTGTTGTTGTTGAATTGGTACTGACTGATTATTCAAAAATACTGGAGTTATTGAAGATACTTGATGATGGTATTGACGGGATGGTTGATTCTGTATGATCTGAGGCCTTCTCTGCCTCCCATTAGAAATTGCATTAGCTTCGCTATCTTTCTTCTTCTCAAAATTGCTTCCATATCTCTTACTTGATGATGCTTCCTCCTTTGACAAACGTCCTTCTCGGACACCTTCCTCAAGCCTCATCCCCATATTTACCATTTCGGTAAAGTCACTGGGGGAACTGGCAATCATACGTTCATAATAAAATGAACTCAGGGTCTTCAAAAAGATTTTTGTCATTTCCTTCTCCGCTAAAGGAGGAGTGATCTGAGCAGCCAATTCTCTCCACCTCTGCACATACTCTTTGAATGTCTCTTTATCCTTCTGAGACATAGATCTCAGCTGGTCTCTATCAGGCGCCATATCCATGTTGTACTTATATTGTTTGACAAAATCTTCTCCCAAGTCGTTGAAAGTGCAAATGCTTGCACTGTCCAACCGCGTATACCAACGAAGCGCAACATCGGTCAAACTGTCTTGGAAGTAGTGTATCAACAATTGATCGTTGTCAGTTTGGGTAGACATCTTGCGGGAATACATCACTAGATGGCTGTGCGGACATGTGTTCCTTTTGTATTTTTCAAAATCAGGCACTTTGAATTTCACTGGAATCTTCACATTCAGCACCAGACATAACTCGACAACACTCTTCCCAAACAAATCCTTACCTCTCAACGTCTTCAATTCCTTGCGCAGCTCAAGAAACTGATCCTTCATTTCGTCCATTTTCTCATAAACATTCGGACCCTCAGATGGCTCAGAATGATAAATAGTATCTTCCACACGAGGTAAGGTGTGCACAACGGGAGGTGGCACAAACATGACCAGGCTAGATGCCGACATAGAAGCAAAGGTAGGCGCAAAGCCCTCATGCATGAAGTTCGGAGGCATTGCCCACGGGAATCCGGCAGGCATAACAGGTGCAAAGTGGGCAGTAGCAGCAGGCATAGTAGAGGTAGCCACCTATAAAATAACAGTCCTCTGAGAAGGAGGAGTTGCGGGTGTTGGAGAAGATTGACTCTAAGCAGCCAACACTGACTCCATCATGGCAGTCAGTCAAGCGATCTTGTCCTTCAACTCTCTGTTCTCTTGCTCAAGATGTTCCATGATTCTCATATGATTGGCACGAGTGTTGTACCGATGAGTCAGCTTGGCTGAAGCACAGAAGAAACACCAATGAGACATCTGGCGAAAGAGAAACCTACTTATGCAAATGATGCATGAAATGCAATGCTTGTTTTTTTCAAGGAACTTACTATATCATTTACAAATATATATATATATATATATATATATATATATATATATATATATATATATATATATATATATATATATATATATATATATATATATATATATATATATATATATATATATATATATATATATATATATATATATATATATATATATATATATATATATATATATATATATATATATATATATATATATATATATATATATATATATATATATATAACAACAATTGCAACAATTTGATATGACCATAAAAATCTCTTTTCATTTATATAATTGGAAGTACTACACTGAGTACAACTTCAAAAACCAAAAAAAAAAAAAAATACAAGAGAAAAGGAGACTAGTCATCCTAAGGATCCCTAATAACAATGTCAGAAGATCTAGATGAAGGCGCGTACTTCCTTCGAATGCGTCGAATCTTGGTCTCAAAAGAAGCCTTCATCTGAGTCTTCTCGAGGACAAGCCGATCAACAATCTTCTTCCAAGCGACAGAAGGCTGAGGCATGCTAGAAGATGAAACCTCTAGTCTCTTTGTCTCTTCGTTACTCGGTCTTCAAGTAGCTCAATAAGTGCATCTTTGTCCTTAGACTCCAACTGCAACTCTTCATGCTTCTGGATCAAAGCATGGAAACGCTCTTCCCACATGTCCTTCTCTTGCTTCATCTTGGTGAGTGTGTCTTCCAACTCCTCTACATCTTGGTTAAGGAGAGTTAATGGATCAACCACAACCATAGATACAGGTCTCTCACAAGGATAAGGCATCTTCAACTCCAAAGCTATCTTCTTCACCCAAAGAGTGTAAGCTTCCAAAGCTACACAATTGCACGGACCAAGCTCGGATCTTCCATTCCTATGCACACTATTCCAAGCATGCACAACCTTCTGCTTCAAATGTTGGGGATATTTACCCTCTTGATAGAAAAGACCTTCTAACAAAGTGCTATTAGGTTTTCCTCTCAAGGGGAACCTAAGTTGTCGACGAGCCAAAGCAGAGTTGTTGTTAATTCATCCTTGTGTACCAATGAGAGGCACATTAGAGAATTCACCACAATAATCAATAATCTCCAAACTGCTCAAAGACGGATCATACCAAACTATATCATCATTAGTGAGAGACATAAGTCTCTGAGACCACCACATACATTGTTTGTTCTCCACAAAAGAAGGTGTCTGAGGCAAGTGCGAAATAAACCACTTGCACAAAAGAGGAATGCAACAGACAATAGTTCCAACACCCTTAGAATTCTTTAAATGCAAAGACAAATACATAACACCCAACAAAGTGGGCACAAGATTCCCAATCAATAAAAGTCTAATGGCTTTAACATTTCAAAACCGTCAATTTTAGGGAACAAAGCTAATCCATAGATGAGCAACACAAAGATAGCTTCAAAAGCGTCCATACTACCGACTTGAGCAAAGGAAGTAGCTTCCTTGATGAGGAAATCAAATGGCAACCCAAATAAACCTTCTTTCTTCACCCAATGAGCCTCTATCTCAGATTTATTCAAGTGAAGAGCTTCATCAATAAGATTAAATCGGGGAATGTCCTCTAATCCACTAAAAGGCACCTTACTAGAAACAGGTATCCCCAAGAGATGGGCATACTGCTCCAATGTAGGCACAAGCTGATAATCTGGGAAAGTGAAGCAATGATAGAGAGGATCATAGAACTGCACCAATACACGCAAAAGTTCTTCAACCAAATCAGCAGACACGATAGACAAAAGCTTCCCATGACGTTGTTTGAAGTCCAAGGGATCTAATACAAAAGATGCTAGCTTCCTTAACTCTTTCAAGTCGGGACATCTGAAACTATACTTCTTAGTGTTCCTTCGTCCACAATCCATGGTCTGAAAATATTTGCAAATAATACCTCAGTTCCTTGAAATTTTTGTGTGATGAATGTTATGATGCGCATGAATGCAAGGATGCAACAATCACAAATAAGGGATCACACACAAGGCAAACAAACAAAGGTCAAAGGATGAATCAAGTCATTGTCAAGATCAATCATCCATTTTGGTGGATTATGGTTTTCACCTTATCAACACCCAAGTTCCATTGATATTGACAAGACTTGATTGGATCAACCAAGAATCAAGGGTTTGTTGTGAGTCATGAGCATGGAGTCTGGGTAAGAACCATCCCAAAGGAGTGAACTAAGGATAAAAACCTGTAAATCATGTTCTAAAAAGTTCCTAGAGTCTTAATTCCATCTATCGGATATTACAGGTTAAGATGAGTGACTCATCGACCCATAATATTCTCAAGAGAAACTCGTCTGTGTGTAGTATGACGTAACAACTGTTATCATGTGTACACTAGAACAGTCTCCGCACTATGTCCTAAATAAGCCAAGAGGGGTAAATGTTCTACAGTCCTTAGCTTCTCGGACCCAAATTAGAGATAGCAATGCCTAACCACAAATACTTGTGTGACATTTCCAAATCCAAAAGGGTCTCCACTTAGCAGATGGATCTCAAGCCAAATTGTTAAGGACTACTCCACACAAGTCGAACATGAATATACCATCCTGCTATCTTAATTGCACTCAAGTTCGAGTTAGAACTTATCTCACCACTCAGAGATCACCAAGCACAACAAGCAGATTATATCATACAAACAAACATACATCACATATATACAAATATATACACACAAAAAGTAGGCTAAACCCACTGGAGACTACTCCCCAACAGAGTCGCCACTTAATTTCTATAGCGGTAAATTCATGATCATCAAGCTATGGATAAGCAAGACATCAAATAACAAGAGTCGCCACCGCGCTTTTATTGTTTCCAAGGGAAAAGGGAAAAGTATGAACAAAACCCAAAAGTAAGAAGTCTTCAAATCAAAACTAATAAAATGTCAGAGATTATAGGTAAGGGGGTTGGTTACACAGAGGGAAGTTGTTAGCACCCAAAGTGTCATAGGTACTCCTAGGGAGCCCTTTCTTGTGTGCATATGTATTTTGGACAAAAGTGATATTTACAAACAAATAGAATGGGGGGATGGGAAAAGAATTCATTAATTATATTTTTGTATTTGACAAGACCTTTGAACTTGTGCCTACGCACCAACATAAAAATGAGGGATCAAAACGTCATAGTTCGTGGTATAAATTTCAAAGTGGATGCATTGTTTCTTACAAAAATTAAGTTTGAAAGGCACTGAGGCCTAAAAATGGTTTGAATGAGTTAGTTCATTTTGGATTTTTGAAAGTTTAGGTCAAGTATAATTAAGTCTATTTACAAGTTTGATTAAGAAAAGAAGTTTGAAAATGCAATGGCATAATGTAAGACCCTAGTTTTGACCCTAAGATCCCTCATGCAATTCCATCATAAGCATTAGCATTGGGATCACACCTTGACACCCTCCTTACCCCTCTTTCATTGGGTTTGTTTTGGGAGAGATCACCAAGCACTTTGTGATTATATCATACTGTTATTTTATCATTTCACTAACCAAAATACCAAAAATATGTCTTTGCATTTGCCTAACTCTTTTGTAGGAAGGGCATGATCCCATTGATTCATCAAGTTCCCATCTAGGGTTTGAGACCCTCATGAACAAAGAGCACAACCAAGAATTGATCCAATAATGGTTATAAGCATCATATATGAGTCCCAATGTTCTCTACATGTTATATTGATCAAGTTTTCTTCAAGAGTTTGAGGGTGATTTGCCTTGGAAACCCTAGTTTGACTGGGTATCTTGAGTAACTTCTCCAACAAGCTATCTCACTAATTGATCAAATTTCTCAAGAGACACTTCAAAATTCATTATCTCATTCATATATGATCTACCATGAGCCTAAAAAGTCAAGATAATTGGAAGTTATCAAGTTGGTTGTTGGTGGTTGGCTAGATGAATTCATCTGATCAAAACTAGGTCTCCCTAGACCCTATCTCCTAAAATTTTCACTATATGAAAATCATTCCAAGAGAAAACTTACTCTAAATGACATTTCAAACAACTTTCATGTTCAGACCTAGAGCTAGTTTTTCTTGGAAATCATTTTCTATGTTGAAACACTATAAGTCATTTTGTCTAAACCCTAATTTGAAAGTCAACTTCCCAAGGCCATAACTTACTCAATTTTTATGAGATGAAAGATTTCCAAGTTTCAAAATTAAAGTCAATGTGTCTAATTCAACATTTATGTTTGGAGTGGGAGATAATTCAACTTTTTTGAGCATGTGATATGAGGTTACATTATAGGTCACTTTTGACCTATACCATTGATCAAGTGATTTTTCCAAACTTCAAAAATGCATAACTCTATCATTTCAAATACAAATGACATGAAATTGGTGACCATTTTTAAGGTATTTGAGAGAGATACAACTTTGGTGAAGATGCTTTTCTCATTTGAAGCTCATATAAAACGTTAAGCAAGGTGGAATATTGAGACATATGGCTTAAAACTTAGAAAAATTTTGATATGTCAAAAATTTCCAAACTTCCACCTCAGATTTCTTAAAGTTACAAACTCCAAATGGAAAAGTCTGGAACATGAAAGTTATTCCTCTTGATCTCACCTATCCAAAGAGCTCAAATTCATTCATTTTGGACAAGGAATGCATAGGCTGCGCATGGGAAGAACATGGTGTGATCACTTTGCAAGGATCAAACTTCAAATCAAAATGTACACTTGCCTTGCAATCCAAGTCGAATTTAGACTATCTCACACTCATTTGTGGACTTATGGAAATGATTTTATGGGCCTATGCGCGCCCATGCACCCATGCATCATCAATGACCAAATTTGGAAAGTGAATTCAAGTGTGCAAAAAGTAATGGATTCAGCTATAAATAGAGCCTCATATGCTCATCAATTCACACGTATTCGCGCCAACTTTGATCCCCTAACTCTAACCCTCACATTGCAAAGGATAAACCTGAGAAATTCACTTGAATTTGAGTTTGAATTTCCACTGTTTTGAAATTCAAATCTCCAGGAATCCACAGCCTTTTGAGTATCCAAACCTTCTTCTGCAAGAATTTGGAGTGACATCAAGCATGAGCAAGAGCAAGATCAGTTGAATCTAGACCTCCATTGAAGGTATTTTCCAGAAATTTTGATCTCTTCGATTCTCTCTAATTCTTGCTCAATTCTATTGATTCTTTGGTTGTTTAAAGTCCTACCAATGTAGGCAAGAAGATTGAGTTGCTTAGAAGCCAAATCGAAGAAACTCAATTCATGTACCTCAAATTTCAACTCCATGTATCTCTCAATATACTTGGAGTTAGAGTGAATTGAGGCCAGATTCGAACTCAGTGCCATTTTTACTTTGAAATCATGTCCTTATTTTTAATTTTGGTGATGGTTGAAGGTGGACCAGTCCAGTGAGGTCCATCAGAGAAGAAGACCGAAGCTACAGCTCCGGCCATGCGCTGGCATGTCTCACAGGCACATGATCTTGTTATTTTGTTCTAATCTCACGCGTCCATTGTGATTACCAACTTTGTAGTGTGCTGACTTGAGTCTATCGTGGACAGCGCGTTTCTGGCCACTTGATCTGCCACCTCAATTAATGAGGGAGATCAAGTGGTCCACGTTTTTTTTGATATTTTAATTTTCATTTTAATTGCATTATTTTCAATAATTCATATTAAATTCAATATTGATCCAAAAAATATGGGACTTTCACCAAAAAAATTCAAATATTTATCTCTTTCATATTCTTAATTAAAATTATTTTTTGGATCATTATCAATATTTTTCATGAATTAATTGATTTTGCATTTGTTTTTAATTGTTTAAAAATATTTTTAAATGTCCAAAAATTATGAATTTTTTTCTCCAAGGTCCTTTGACCTTGTCTGACCTATGATAAATCTCATGGCCATTTCTTTGGTGTTTTGATGAGATTTTAGGAATTGGACAAACCATATTTAATTTAAATGCACTATTTTAGTATTTTAATTTGAATAAATGCCAAATAAATTTGTTGACCAATTGTGATGACTTGTTTATGTTTGACTCTTGTTGTTGGGCCTTGGTCAAGATTGATTTGACTTTGTCAAATTAATATCATTGGATTTAGGGGATTGATGGAATGTGCGTTCCATCTCCCAAAATGAATGAATGATATTGATTTGGTAAAAGTCCTCCTTTGACCAATTTGTGTTTTGATACATTCCCCTCCCACTTCATTTTATTCCCTTTCTTCATTCATTCATTCCATTTGGCCTATGACATCTCATAATCCTAAGGCTAGTTGATTGAAAATTGACATGAGTATGGATGAAATTAGGCCACAACTTTTGCATATTGTTTTTGTGTGTGGTATGTTTCATGAGCATAATCCATTATACTATGTCTCTAACATGCATTAACACTAAAAATTTATTGCCCGACCTTAAATAGTTGTGACTTCTACATAAGTCCAATTACGATTGGTTAACAACGCTAAATTTGTGACATAAAAGGCATAAGCATTCTAGTTAGTGAGATTGTAAGTCTCCCCTCTTTCATGGTATTGTTTGGAAACTTGGCCTTCTTTCCTTCCTTTGGAAGATGTTTTGGCTCAAGGATTCTTGCTTGTGATAAGTGGGTTGAGTGTTCTCCAAAGAATGTCTTAAAATGAAAAGCAAAAGCAAAAAATACTAACTTCTAACCTATTAATTACTAACTTTTAATTTCAAGCCCTTTACTTTAATGCCATTTAATTTTTGTTTCTATTCACTTGCCATTGTTCATATCATTCTAATTGTTTATGTTAATGCAATTTTCACTTTGTCCATTTGGACCATATTGTGTGATATATTTTGTTTGTGTATACTTTGCTTGTTTGTATGGTCTTTGACCATTAACGTACATAATAACAACAAAAACAATAAAAGACTTTTATGTGGATTGTTGGCTTGATCCTGGACAAATGGACTTCGAATCTAGGCAACCTTCCTATGCTAAAGGACTTGGCCAATGCCAACTTTATGAAGAACCAAGTGCTTGCAATTTGAAACTACATCTGATACATCATTCAAGATCCTTTTGAGTTCATATGCAACATGATCATTGTGAAACTGTTATTTTGAACCTGTGACTTGTGGAATTCATCTGTTGCATGGGCCATTTTGGAGAAGATCATACTATGGATAAGCTTGGATGTGGCCATCTTTATTTGATGCATTGCTCTTCAAGATAATATAATTGTTCATTTGTGTGTTGTTTGATTCTAAAAGTCCAAGGGAACTCGAGGTTTCTATTGACATTCTTGTCTATTGGATTGCTACCTGTTTGGTCAGATCTTTTCAACTCTAAACTTTTAATTTTATACATAGGATAGTCTCTTCATCTTCTCCTCATTTCTTTAATTTCAAAATCTCTCCTTCCGTTTTTCAAAATCCTCTTTGTGTGAACTACTTTTGTTCTAAACATAGACTACTTTTGCAAAAAGATAGAAACTTTAGCCTTATGCCATTGCATTTTCAAACTTCATTTCTTAAATCAAACTTGTAAATAGACTTAACTATACTCGACTTAAACTTTCAAAAAGCCAAAAAGAACTAACTCATTCAAAATATTTTTAGGCCTTTGTGCCTTTCAAACTTAATTTTTGTTAAAAACAATGCATCCATTGGAAATTTGTATCACGAACTACGAGGTTTTGATCCCTCATTTTTATGTTGGTATGTAGGCACAAGACTGAAGGTCTTGTCAAACACAAAAATATAATTAATGAATTCTTTTCTCATCCTCCCATTATACTTGTTTGTAAACATCACTTTATACCAAATACATATGCACACAAAAAGGGCTCCCTAGGAGTACCTAAGACACTTTGGGTGTTAACACCTTCCCTCTATGTAACCAAGCCCCTTACTGGTAATATCTGACATTTTATTAGTTTTGATTTGAAAACTTCTTAATTTTTGGGTTTTGTTCGTACTTTTTCCCTTTTTCCTTTGGAAACAATAAAAGCGCGGTGGTGACTCTTGTTATTTGATCTCTAGCTTATCCATAGCTTGATGATCATGAATTTCCCGCTACAGAAATTAAGTGGCGACTCTGCTGGGGAGTAGTCTCTAGTGGGTTTAGCCTTATTTTTATGTGTATATGTATGTGTGATATAATCTGTTTGTTGTGCTTGGTAATCTCTGAGTGGTGAGATAAGTTCTAACCCGAACTTGAGTGCAATTAACATAGGAGGATGGTATAGTCATGTTCGACTTGTGTGGAGTAGTCCTTAACAAGTTTACTTGAGATCCATCCGCTAAGTGGAGACTCCTTTGGATTTGGAAATGTCACACAAGTATTTATGGTTAGGCATTACTATTTCTAATTGGGTCCGAGAAGCTGAAGACCTTAGAAAATTTAACCCATCTTGGCCTATTTAGGACATAATGTGGAAACTGTTCATGTGTAGACTTGATAACAGTTGTTACGCGATACTACACTTAGACGAGTTTCTCTTGAGAATATTATGGGTCGATGAGTCAGTCATCTTAACCTGTAATATCTGATAGATGGAATTAAAACTCTGGGAACTTTTTAGAACGTGATCTACAGGTTTTTATCCTTAGTTCACTCCTTTGGGATGGTTCTTACCTAGACTCCATGCTCATGACTTACAACAAACCCTTGATTCTTGGTTGATCCAATCAAGTCTTGTCAATATCAATGGAACTTGGGCGTTGATAAGGTGAAAACCATAATCCACCAAAATGGATGATTGATCTTGACAAAGACTTGATTCATCCCTTGACCTTTGCTTGATTGCCTTGTGTGTGATCCCTTATTTGTGATTGTTGCGTTCATGCATTCATGCGCATCATAACATTCATCACACGAAAATTTCAAGGTACTAAGGTATCATTTGCAAATATTTTCAGACCATGCATTATGTACGAAGGAACACTAAGAAGTACAGTTTCAGATGTCCCGACTTAAAAGAGTTAAGGAAGCTAGCATCTTTTGTATTAGATCTCATGGACTTCAAACAACGTCATGGGAAGCTTTTATCCATCTTATCTGCTGATCTGGTTGAAGGACTCTTGAGTGTGCTAGTGCAGTTCTATGATCCTCTCTACCATTGTTTCACTTTTCCAGATTTTCACCTTGTGCCTACCTTGGAGGAGTATTCTCATCTTTTTGGGATACCTATTTCTAGTAGAGTGCCTTTTAGTGGATTGGAGGAGATTCCCCGATCTAGTATTATTACTGAAGCTCTTCACTTGAAGAAGTATGATATAGAGGCTCATTGGGTGAAGAAAGGAGGGTTATTCGGGTTTCCATCTGTTTACCTCATCAAGGAAGCTACTACCTTTGCTCAAGCTGGTAGTGTGGATGCTTTTGAAGCTATCTTTGTGTTGCTCATCTATGGATTAGCTTTGTTCCCTAACATTGACGGTTTTGTTGATGCTAACGCCATTAGACTTTTCTTGATTGGGAATCCTGTGCCTACTTTATTGGGTGATATGTATTTCTCTTTGCATCTAAGGAATTCTAAAGGTGGTGGAACGATTGTCTATTGTATTCCTCTTCTATACAAGTGGTTTATTTCGCACTTGCCTCAGACACCTGCTTTTGTGGAGAACAAACAATGTCTGTGGTGGTCTCAGAGACTTATGTCTCTCACTAATGATGATATAGTTTGGTATGATCCGTCTTTAAGAAGTTTGGAGATTATTGATAGGTCTGGTGAATTCACTAATATGCCTCTCATTGGTACACAAGGAGGAATTAACTACAACCCCACTTTGGCTCGTCGTCAACTTGGGTTCCCCTTGAGAGACAAACCTAATAACATGATGTTAGAAGGTCTTTTCTATCAAGAGGGTAAAGATCCCCAACATTTAAAGCAGAATATTGTGCATGCTTGGCATAATGTGCATAGGAAAGGAAAATCTAAGCTTGGTCCGCGCAATTGTGTAGCTTTGGAAGCTTACACTCTTTGGGTGAAGAAGACAACTATGGAGTTGAAGATGCCTTATCCTTATGAAAGACCTATGTCTATGGTTGTGGTTGAGCCATTAACTCTCCCTAACCAATATCTAGAGGAGTTGGAAGACGCGCTCGCCAAGATGAAGCAAGAGAAGGATATGTGGGAAGAGCGTTTCCGTGCTTTGAGCAAGAAGCATGAAGAGTTGCAGTTGGAGTCTAAGGAAAAAGATGCACTTATTGAGCTACTTGAAGACCGAGTGATGAAGAGACAAAGAGAGCCAGAGGTTTCATCTTCTAGCATGCCTCAGCCTTCTATTGCTTGGAAGAAGATTGTTAATCAGCTTGTCCTCGAGAAGACTCAGATGAAGGCTTCTTTTGAGACCGAGATCTGTCGCATTCGAAGGAAGTGCGCCCCTTCAGCCAGGTCTTCTGACATTTTTGTTAGGGATCCTTAGGATGACTAGTCTCCTTTTTTCTTGTATTTTTTTAGTTTGGTTTCTGAAATTGTACTCAGTGTAATACTTCCAATTTATATAAATAAAAAGAGATTTTTGGTCATATTAAATTGTTGCAATTACCATTTAAATATTATATATTTGCAAATGATATAGTAAGTTCCTTGAAAAATAAAAATAATGAAGCATTGCATTTCATGCATCATTTGCATAAGTAGGTTTTCGCCAGATGTCTGATTGGTGTTTCTTCTGTGCTTTAGCCAAGCTGACTCACCGGTACAATACCCGAGCCAATCATCTGAAAATCATGGAACATTTGGAGCAAGAGAGCAGAGAGCTGAAGGACGAGATCGCCCGCCTGACTGCCATGATGGAGTCAGTTCTTGCTACTCAGAATCAAGCTTCTCCAACACCTGCAACTCCTCCCGCGAGGAATGTTACTTCAGAGGTGACTACCTCTACCATTCCTGCTGCTACCGCCCATTTCGCTCTAAATATGCCTGCCGGATTCCTATGGGGAATACCGTCCAGCTTTGTGCCCGAAGGCTTTGCGCCTACATTTGCTTCCATGCCGACATCTAGCCCGGTCATGTCCGTGCCACCTCCCGTTGTGCACACTTTGCCTCGCGTAGAGGATACCATCTATCATTCCGAGCCGTCTAAGGGGACAAATGTGTTTGAGAAGATGGACGAGATGAAAGATCAGTTTCTTGAGCTGCGTAAGGAATTGAAGACGCTGAGAGGTAAAGATTTGTTTGGAAAGAGTGCTGCTGAATTGTGCTTAGTGCCCAGCGTCAAGATCCCAATGAAGTTCAAAGTGCCTGACTTTGAAAAGTATAAGGGGAACTCTTGTCCGCTCAGTCATCTTGTGATGTATGCCCGCAAGATGTCTACTCAGACCGACAATAATCAATTGCTTATTCACTACTTCCAAGATAGTGTGACTAGTATTGCACTCCGTTGGTACATGGGGTTGGATAGTGCAAGCATTCACACTTTCAACGACTTAGGAGAGGCTTTTGTGAAGCAATACAAGTATAATATTGACATGGCGCCGGATAGAGACCAATTGAGGTCTATGTCTCAGAAGGACAAAGAGACATTTAAAGAATACGTGCAAAGATGGAGGGAGTTGGCCGCCCAGATCACTCCTCCTTTGGAGGAGAAAGAAATGACAAAGATCTTCTTGAAAACTCTGAGTTCATTTTATTATGAACGCATGATCACTAGTGCCCCCAGTGATTTTACCGAAATGGTAAACATGGGGAGTAGACTTGAGGAAGGAGTCCGTGAGGGACGATTGTCAAGATATGAGGCATCAACAAGCAAGAGATGCGGTAGCAAATTTGGTAAGAAGAAGGACAGTGAGACGAAAACAATAATCAGTGGGAGGCAGAGGAGGCCTCAGATCCAAAGGAATCCACCACCTGTCGCATCGCGCGAAAAACCGGCGGGAAAAGAAGAACAACAGAGCCGCCACCGTGCGTTATTTATCCCAAAAGAGGGAAAGGAAACGCTCAGAGTAAACCTAGGAAAGAACATGGTCTCGCGACCAAAGAGAATGGGTTCGGGAGTCGGTTATGCGAAGGGAAGGTATTAGCACCCCTACGCATCCGTAGTACTCTACGGGATCCACGCACAAAAGGAAGGAATATTGGTTGCTAAGAATACTGCTCAAACACACACACACACTGGCTGAAGGAGACAAAAGAAACTGACTGAAACTGACTCGGCAGGATGTCGCATCCTGGGCCTACTTAGTCTATCAGGCATAGACATCAGAGTCGAAGTAGTTTGGACTGGGGAAACGACACATGCTCGCTAGGATATCGCATCCTATGCATACGTATCTTCTCGGACGAGAGAAGAATCAGAGCATTCGTAGCTCGGCTGACACGCACACAAACAAACACAGGCAAAGGCAAACGTGGAGCCCGACTGCCAATCACTGGACTTATGTCAGCATCCGAACCTAAACTCACACAAAGAGGCAAACGTGGAGCCTGAATGCCAATCACTGGACTTACATCAGCATCCGAACCAAACGCACGCACACTGGAACCCAAATGCCACTCGATGGACTTACATCAGCTTCCAAGCACACAACAACACAACAGGTTAATAGGGAGTCGGGGACTCGAGCCTATAACTGTCAAACACACACAAACAGACAGACAGCAAATGCTAAGGAGTCACAGACTCGAGCCTAGCAAAGGTCAGACAACACACACAAAAGAAAGAAAAAGGGCGAAGACACAAAGGTGGAAAAAGAAAAAGGGCGAAAAAGGAAAAGGGCGAAAAAGGAAAAGGGCGCCCGGAGAGATCAGCTCATCTCCTGCCTACGTACCTCATCTGGTATGAGGATCAGGGCGACGTAGTTCCCCTACGCAGGGATAAAGGACTAGCCTAACCAGATAACAGAGGGAGACACAACTCTAGGGAGACTACGACTCGAGCCTAGATGTTGTCATGCAAAATCGTCCCTAAGTCAAGGTTTCTAGCTAACTTGCACAGGAAGCAAGCCTATCCTAAACATGACTTGCACAGGAAGCAAGCCACACCTAACCTAACTTGCACAGGAAGCAAGCTAAGGCAAACCTATCTTGCACAGGAAGCAAGTCAAACTATCCTAACTTGCACAGGAAGCAAGTCAAACTATCCTGACTTGCACAGGAAGCAAGTCAAACAATCCTACAAGCACAGATAGCACACGCTATACACAAACAAGTGGCTTAAACAAGGGTTAGGTTTTAGTCAAGGGGTCATATCAACCTCGACAAACAAACCTCTGGAACTGGGTGAATGTTGCTCTTAACCTTGCCATTGAGGGGCTAAGGTGAAGCAGATGAAAGGTGAGTGAAGATAAGACTTCACAGCTCTTATCCCTGGCCTGGGAGAGCTCAAGACAAGAATGTGTGGGTTCAGAAAGTGGGAACCCTTCTACACATTTGGAACTGACTCAACTGTGCAATTGCACAAGATCTTGGGTTTGTATCTGCAATGCATCAACACAGTGGTGTGAGCAAAGCAGATGACACACTGAATAGTGGGGGATAGATTGCATATCCCTACCTTCCACCAACTGCCTCTTCACTTAGGAGGACTTTGACTCTACGCAAGGACAAAGTTAAACATCCACAAACATTGCCTCTTAAGGAGGACTTCAGACAGTTGCCTGGCCAAGTAACAGGCCAGGTCTTCCAGACTACATGAAGACTAGAAGCATACCTCAATGCAAATTGCTTATACAAGCAAAGCAAAGCAAAAAAGTTCACAAGGAACTAAGCAACTAAAGCACCTGAAACAGTCAAGCAGATGTTAGCATGCAACTTCAAACAAAACAAACAGAAACAGACAACAGCAGTCCATTAGAGGCACATGGATGTGCAAGGCACAAGGCTTAGGGCATGTGAGCCAAGCCACCTACAAAACAAGGAGGTTAGACAATGATATTTAATCAAGCTCAGTCAAAAAGAATTGGTCTCAATGGCCATTTGATGGTCAACCTGAAAACACTAACTCAAAGGTGAGTAGCAGGACCACTAGGGCAAGCCTAGGGTCAAAAGTGAATGAGAAAGTCAAAACAGCAAGGGGTAAGTATCCAAAATCATGTTCAAACAATTAGGAAACAAAGCCAATTGGGTTCACATTCATATCAATCACTATCATCATTTCATGAACCATTTAGGTCAAAACATGGCAAACAGGAGCTCATAGAAGTCAACAGCAAGACTTGCATCAAAAGCAAACTTAGACATTTTCAAAAATCACCAAATAAATCATGATCAAACCTAACACAAAGAATGGTAAGCATGTCAAATTTCATCCCATTTGGACAAGTGGAAGGCAGTCAATGAAAATCAGAAAGTCAAAGAAATTTTGAACATGCTCAATGAAGTCAACCAAACATGCATCAACTTAGAAAAATCATAAGTCAAGAATGGTGTGTGATAAATGAATGGGACTAAAGCCAAGGCAAAGATGAGGATGCCTAGTTATCTCATGTAAAATTTCAGGTCCATCTAATAAAGTATGAGAATTTCACAAATGAAATGGGAACATGTGTCACACAAAGTCAACATTTGACTAGGCAGGGAAGGAAAATCTCAAACAAATGGAAAAATAGTTCAATTAAATCCAAGAAAATTCACAAGTCAACTAGTCATACAAGAGTAAGTTCATGCAAAATTTGGGGTCATTTGGATGTAAGGAAGCATGGTAATGAAAATCATGAAGTTGGACATCAATGGTGTGACACAAGTTGTCACACCCTAATTCAAAAAATCATATCTCACAAACCACAAATGATAAATCCACAAACTTTATACCAAAATCACCATGAATGTGTCTAGTTTAAGCACAAAAAATTTGGGAGCCATTGGATAAAGTATCATCATTTCACAAATGTTTTGGCAAGATGTACAAAAATTGGTCACATGTCACAAACCCTAGCACCATTTAAAAAACCACTCACCCAAAAATTCTGGAAAAATAATGATAAAAAAGTAGAGATCATGATGAACACAACACAAAAAATCCCATTGAATTTGGATCAAAAATGAGCAAGTTATGAATTTTGGAAGGTTGGTTATAAAAATGTGAAATAAATGAAGCAAGAATGGCATTTTTGTAATATTTGAATCCACTTAACAAAACACAGTCGTTTTGGGCAGTAAATGGAATGTTTTGATTGGCTGGAGGGGAATGGCACAGTACACGTGAGGAAAGAAGAAAAACTGGAAAATGGCTTTGGGGTTTACTGTAGCAGCATCATCTCCAAATTCGAATTTCTTAATTTCTCCCCAAAAATGTCAATTGAGCATACCATTGTAATCATCAAACATCATACAACAACAATCCAAACCCTATTTTCATTAATTTGAACTACACAACAAGAAATCACAGGAAACATTTTCAAACATCAAACTTTATCTCATCATATCTTCATGGACAAGCAATCATTTTCAAAAAGGAAAGCATCATGGTACTCAGCATTGAAAGACCTATTCAAAACATGTAATAATTTGAAGAATAATGGAGCTCGAAAATTTACCAAACTGAACAGGGCAATGTTGAATGTGATGCTGGAGATGCTTTCAATGCTTGACAGGTATCCAAATAGTTTCAAAGGGTCCAAGGCAAGCTGTTTGACACTTTACTTGAACTTGAATCGAGCTGGAAATGAAGATGGCCACTGAACTGGTTTTTGTTTGATTTTGAGAAAGGTGATGTTTTTGATTTTCAAACAGTGAGCAATGGAGGTTTGAGACAGCTTCAATATACCCTATGGATCATGACAAACTAATTTGCTAAGCTTGGAATGGCCTGAGAGTGAAAGTGGCTTTGAAAATGCTAATTTGATACAATGTGACAAGTTGAAAAGTGATTTTGAGTTCTTGATGTTTTCTGCAGGTTTTGAGGCTTTGGACACTTGCTATATGATATTTGAGATGTGTTTGCAATGCTCTTTTGATCAACAAGTGCTTAGAACAAGAGCTGTCATGTTTTGGCTATTTGGTGGTTTTTTGGATGAAATGTGAAAATGAGATTGGGAACACCCTGGTTTATGCTGGCTTGCGGCTGCCCCTAGTGGTTCAAAAGGCTGCTTGGATGGTGGAGAGGCAATGCAAGGTTTGGTCTTCTTTTGAAGTTTGGACAATTTTTTTAGAAAATGCACAAAGGAGAAGTTTGAGGGAATGAGTGAAGAATGGTTTTCCACTGTGTGTTTTGGCTGTGGCTATTAGCTTCATGACAGATAGTGAGGCCTTTTCATTTTTTGTTTTTGTACTGTTGGTGGCATGGCAGGGTTTTGGTTATTTTGAAGCTATGTGTTTGGACAGCAAAATGGCCTTGGCCAACAAGTGAAGTGTGTGTAAAGAGATTGTATGAAGTTGGTTAGGTTTCAAAGTGGCAAATGGAGGGTGGAAATGGTGAACAAGGCTGCTGTTTGCAGTTGCTTTTTTGTTTTTGTAGTGTTTGGTTCTATTGTGTTTTTGTGACAGGAAAACCAGAAGTGCAAAGCCAGGATCAGGTTTTGGAGGGTGTGACCAATGGCCTTTGGCTGCTGTTTGGCAATGATGAGAAATTAGGATGAACAAAATGCTATGGTTGGCAAGGCAGGATGGATGGTATTAGAAATCCTTTGACAGCCTCTTTAGCAAAATGCAACAGCAGAGTCATCTTTAGAATGTGAGCAGGAATTCATTTTCTGTTGGTTTCCATGGCTTGGCTTGTATGACTGCTTCATGTGACAGTACAAGGTATGGTCTTTAGGGTGTTTTTGTTGGTTTTGTGATGACAGGGAAATGATGGAAGATCTGGTGTCAAGCAGGGCCAGGCTAGGTTTTGTGGTATTTTGGACAGGGTTTTGAAAAAATGCCAAAAGGTGAGTGAGGCTTTTTGTTGGTTTTAGAAAAATAGCCAAAGTGAGGCTTGAGAGAAAATGAGAGGACCAAGGGTTTTTTTTGCTGGTTTTGCTGCTGTTGGCTGTTGTTGCTGTCCTTTAATGACAGCAAATTCATCCTCCAAAACTGCTGTTCTATGGCAAGGCAATCCCTTTTTTACTGTGGTATTGTGCAGGTTTCTTGGTGTTGCTTTGTGGTGGGAGAGCAAGGGTTTTCTTGCTGCAGGATGTTGTGAGGAATGCAGGTTCCAAAGGGTGAAATGGTGAACAAGGCTGCTGCAGCAGTTGCTTTTAGTTTTTGCAATGTTTTGGTTCTATTGTGTTTTTGACAGCCAAAGCCAAATGCCAATAGCAGTGTCCTCTTTTGCAGGATGTGGTGACAGGATTTTTCAAATGCAAAACAAAATGGCCAAGTCAGAGAGTGCCCTTGTGCAGTTGCAATTGGTTATGTTGCTATGTTATGTTTGATGGCTGCAAGTTAGTTCAGAATGAGGAAAGGATAGTGAAAAACAAAGGCCAGGGTTTTTGTTCTTTGAAGTTTGGACTGGTTTGGTAATTGCATCAAAAGTGAAGCTGGAGAAATGTGAAGTTGATTAGAGGCTGCTGCTACTGGCTTATTTTGATGGCAGGAAATGCATTTTGGATGGTATCAAAGCCAGGCTTAACTCATTTTGTGAGTTTTGGAATGATTTGGTAAAAAATGCAAAGAGAGGGGCTTTTTGGTTCTTTTGACAGAAAAAATTCAATGCAAATAACAAGGTGAGTTTTTTGAGAATGCAGTATGCAATCTGTTATGTTTTTTTAGAAGCCGCCTCTGCTGTGTTGTGGCTGCAATCTATTTCAACATGACAGCCCAAATGATGCACACTGTCTGCTGGACAGTACAAGGTAAGATGTGGAAGCATGGAGGATATGGGGTTTTGTCCTTTCATTCCAAAATTCAAGCATATGAGGCATGGCTTCTTTTCTGAAGTTTTAGGCTGCAAGATGTGTTCAAAATGACAGCCAATAGCCTCTAAAAACTCTGTTTGAAAGTACCAAGGCATGGTTCAAATGCAAGCATGGAATGGTATAGTGAAACTTGTACTTTTCTTACAATTCAAGCAACCAAGCAATGGCTTCATGTACTGCATATTTTGACTTTGCAAACACACTCTAAATGACATTTATGAGCTGTCCCAATTGGCCAAATGCTGAAAAAATGTTTAAATCAAAAAGTCAACTCTTGGTCAAACTTACATTTAAATGAAAAAGGTCAAAATATGCCATTTTGATTGGTGAAGTTTTGGCTCATGAAATTTATATTTTTGGAAAGAGGGGATCAAATGTGACTTGTAGAAAAAAACCCCACCAAAATTGGCCAAACGGTTTGAGAGATATGGCCCTTTGAAGTTCAAGATTTTCTGAAATCGATTCGATCATAACTTGCCAACCACACATGGGAATTGAGAGTTCTTGCACTTTTTGGAAATGGGAGAACAAGATCTTCAACTTTCATGTTGGGAAAAAATTCATTTGAGGCTTGTATCAAAATGTAAGTTTGAGGATCAAAACTTTCCATTTTTAGCAGGTTTCAGTTACAGGCCCAGTTTCTTCTTTTGGAAATTTTTGATCTGGCTTCAAATTCTTCCATGATGGTGTTTGGCATGATATATGATGACTATTTGGACATGAATGAACTCTCACAAACCAATTCCAATCATCCAATCACTGATTAAATGGACAGTTGACCAACAGTTGACTTTTAGGGTTTCTGACTGATCATGCATTGACTGATGACTTCCAAACCCTAATTCCTTGAGAATTTGACTTCAAATGATGTCCCAAGTTGTATGAACTCTTGATTATTGATCATGGTGCCCAAATTCCACAAGAATGGCCACCATCCACTGCTTTGACTGACAGTTGACCTTTTTTAGGGTTTTTGACTGTCTGTGTATAAACTGATGACCTCTGAGCCTTCAACCCTTGACATGAACACTTCAAATAGACCTCCAAACCATGTGAACTTGTTGGACAAACCCCAAGGCCTTGGTTCAATGAGAAATTCCTTTGCTTGCTTGGTTGACTGATCAGGAGATTGGTTTGACCTAATTCCTTGACTGTCTTGCACTTGAGGCAACTGAGGGACAATGCAAATGCTATGCAATGGATCATGATATGCCATGACCTAATATAAAAATGTATGTATAATGATAGGTGCAAATTTGAGGTGCTACACCACCCCGTCAACATCATCATCATCAAGTGTCATCACTAGGTCGACACAGGGTCGTCGCTGAATGTGCTTCTGAAGTAAACTTTGTCAAAGCTATCTTACCAAGGAGCGCCTATGAGGTATAGCGGTGTAATCGTCAAAGCCTTTGATGGTTCGCGCAAGACAGTAATTGGTGAAGTGGACCTTCCAGTCAAGATAGGTCTGAGTGATTTTCAGATTACTTTTCAAGTAATGGATATCCACCCGGCCTACAACTGTTTATTGGGAAGGCCATAGATTCATGAGGCAGGGGCTGTTACCCCCACTCTGCATCAGAAATTGAAATTTGTCAAGAATGGCAAGCTTGTGATTGTTGGAGGAGAGAAGGCGTTGTTGGTTAGCCACTTGTCATCTTTCTCTTACGTTGAAGCTGAGGATGAGGTTGGAACTTTGTTCCAAGCCTTATCTATTGCTGCTGAAAAGAGAGTTGGGGCACCTATGTCCTCGTTGAAATATGCTCAGAAGATTGTTGAAGAAGGTACTGTTGATAAGTGGGGGCACATGGTAGAGGTCTCCGACAACAGGGCAGAACCGGTTTGGGGTTCCAGAAAGGCTTATCAATTGCAAGATCTGAAGATATGCAACTCAGCTTCCGTAGTGGAGGGTTCATTCATGGCAATGAACAACACTTAGCTGCTGTGCTAGAGGATAGCGAAGAGGAAGACTGCACCAACTTTGTTACGCATGGAAAGATGTGTAACAATTGGATTGCTGTTGATATTCCTGTTATTTTGCATCGATCTAAGTAATTGCTTTTATATTTTAAAATCCTTCTCCTATTCCTAAGGGAGAAGTGAACATTGTTTGGGCATTTTAAATTGATCATTAATAAAATTAATTCTATTCATCCACATCTTTGATGTTTGTTTTACTTTTTGCTTTATTCTGAAAATGGTAATCACAAAAAAATATAAATAAACAATATAATTGTCCATATGCATAATATTTGATCACAAATTCACTTCTCTAAAATCAAAATATCAAATCATTATGCAGGTTGGTTTCTAACCCCATTGAATACAATGATCCTTCTCCTTCTCCAAATTTTGAATTCCCTGTGTTTGAGGCCAAAGAGGAAAGTGATGTAGAAGTGAGTGATGGATTGACTCATCTTCTTGAGCAAGATGAGAAGATTATTCGGCCGTTTGAAGAGCAGATTGAGCTAGTCAATTTGGGTTCCGAATATGATGTGAAGGAAGTCAAGATTGGGTCTCGACTATGTCCAGATGCTAAGAAGGGGTTGATTGATCTTCTTCGAGAGTATTCAGATGTGTTTGCTTGGTCTTATCAAGACATGCCTGGTTTGGATTCTGAGATTGTAGAGCATAGATTTCCATTGAAGCCAGAATGCCCGCCAGTCAAGCAGAAGTTGAGAAGAACGCATCATGATATGGCTGTGAAGATCAAAGAGGAAGTGCAGAAGCAGATTGATGTCGATTTCCTTGTGACCGCTGAGTATCCGTAATGGGTGGCCAATATTGTGCATGTGCCGAAGAAAGACAAAAAAGTCCGCATGTGTGTCGATTATAGAGATTTGAATAAAGCCAGTCCGAAAGATGATTTCCCTCTGCCACACATTGATATGTTGGTAGACAATACTGCTAAATTCAAAGTCTTTTCGTTTATGGATGGATTTTCCGAATATAATTAGATCAAGATGGCACCTGAAGATATGGAGAAGACCACATTCATTACACCCTGGGGAACATTCTGTTACAGAGTGATGCCTTTGGGTCTAAAGAATGCTGGTGCGACTTTCCAGAGAGCAATGACTACTCTTTTTCATGATATGATGCATAAAGAGATTGAAGTTTATGTCGATGACATGATTGCTAAATCAATTGATGAAGAGGAACATGTTGAGCATTTGTTAAAGATATTCCAGCATTTGAGGAAGTATAAACTCCACTTGAATCCCATCAAACGTACTTTTGGTGTTTGTTCTGGTAAGTTGTTGGGCTTTATTGTCACCGAGAAGGGTATTGAAGTTGATCCTACCAAGGTCAAAGCAATACAGGAGATGCATGCGCCCAAAACTGAGAAGCAAGTCAGAGGCTTTCTCGACCGCTTGAATTATATTTCCATATTCATTTTCCACATGACGTCCACATGTGCACCTATACTCAAGCTTCTTCGGAAAAATCAGTTTTGTGATTGGACCGAAGATTTCCAGAAAGCTTTTGACAGTATTAAAGGATATTTTCTTGAACCTCCGATTTTGTCTCCCCCTGTTGAAGGAAGACCATTGATCATGTATTTGACTGTGTTCGAGGATAGTATGGGTTGTGTCCTTGGTCAACAAGACGAGACTGGAAAGAAATAATTTGCAATTTACTACCTCTGTAAGAAGTTCACCGACTGTGAGACTCGGTATTCAATGCTTGAGAAGACTTATTGTGCATTGGCTTGGGCTGCTAAGCGTCTGCATCAGTATATGTTGAATCATACCACTTGGTTGATATCCAAAATGGATCCAATCAAGTATATATTTGAGAAGCCTGCTTTAAATGGGAGAATTGCCAGTTGGCAGATGTTGTTGGCAGATGTTGGAGCATGGTATTTGATGGAGCTATTAATCAATATGGAAATGGCATTGGGGAAGTGATTATTACTCCTCAAGGCACACATCTACCATTTCCAGCTAGATTGACTTTCAAGTGTACAAACAACATGGCAGAATATGAAGCTTGCATTATGGGGCTTGAAGAGGCCATGAATCTCAGAATCAAGTATTTGGATGTCTTCGGTGATTCGACTTTGGTTGTGAATCAGATCAAAGGAGAATGGGAGACAAATCAACCCAGTTTAGTACCATATAGAGATTATGCGAGAAGGATTTCAAATTTCTTTACAAAGGTTGAATTTCATCATATCCCTCGAGACGAGAATCGGATGGCAGATGCTCTTGCAATGTTGGCGTCAATGATTGTAGTAAAATATTGGAATGAAGTTCCCAATTTATCTGTGATGCGTCTTGATAGGCCAACTCATGTGTTTGCCGTTGAAGAGATTAAAGACGAGAAGTTGTGGTATTACGACATCAAATGTTTCCTCCAAAGTCAGATTTACCCTCCCGGGGCATCTTTGAAAGATAAGAAGACTTTGAGAAGATTAGCCGGCAATTTCTACTCAAATGGTGATATACTATACAAGAGAAACTTAGACATGGTTTTGCTCAGATGCGTGGATAGACACGAAGCAGACTTGTTGATGACTGAAGTGCATGAAGGTTCCTTTGGTACTCATTCCAATGGACATGCAATGGCGAATTGCAAGCAGGTTACTATTGGCTGACAATGGAATCTGACTGTTGCAAATTTGTGAAGAAGTGCCACAAGTGTCAAATTTATGCTGATAAAATTCATGTTCCTCCAACACTATTGAATGTTATCTCTTCCTCATGGCCCTTCTCCATGTGGGGAATTGTTATGATTAGGATGATTGAGCTCAAAGCTTCGAATGGACATCGTTTCATTTTAGTGGCAATTGACTACTTCACGAAATGGGTTGAAGTGACATCGTATGCAAATGTGACCAAGCAAGTTGTTGTAAGGTTTATCAAGAATCAGATCATATGCCGTTATGGTGTGCCAAGTAAGATAATGACTGATAATGGATTGAACTTGAATAACAATATGGTGGAAGCTCTTTGCAAAGACTTCAATATTGCACATCATAATTCTTCTTCCTACAGAGCCAAGATGAATGAGGCTATTGAAGCTGCGAATAAGAACATCAAGAAGATTATCCAGAAGATGGTTGTGACATATAAGGATTAGCATGAGATGCTCCCTTTTGCTTTGCATGGGTATCGTACAATCATCCACACTTCAATAGGGGCAACCCCCTTCTCTCTTGTTTATGGTATGGAAGCAGTACTCCCCGTAGAGGTTGAGATTCCTTCATTGCGTGTGCTCATGGAAGCCAAGTTGACTAAAGCTGAATGGTGTCAGACCAGGTTTGATCAGCTGAATTTGATTGAAGTGAAGAGGTTAACTACCATGTGTCATGGTTAGTTATATCAGCCGAGAATGAAGAAAGCTTTCGATAAGAAGGTCAAACCTCGAGTGTTCAGAGAAGGCGACCTTGTGCTCAAGAAGATTTTGACGTTCAAGCCAGATTCCAGAGGAAAATGGACTCCTAATTATGAAGGCCCATATGTTGTTAAGAGAGCCTTTTCAGGCGGCGCATTGATTCTTACAACTATGGATGGTGAAAAGTTCACTCGTCCTGTGAACGCATATGCAGTCAAGAAATAGTTCGCCTAAAAAAGAAAAGAACAACTCACTAAGTTGAAAACCCGAAAGGGAGGCTTAGGCAAAAATGAGCGTCTCGGTGGATTGAAAACTCGAAAGGGCGATCCAAGAAAAAATTAGAGACATAAAACAGAAAGAATTTCCCGATAAGTTGAGTACCCCACCTTGGGGAAAATTATGCAAAAATTAGGGATTATGGCAAGTAACTGCATTCTGCTGATCTTGAGTGAATTTGAAGACTTGTTTGAGCACAAGGGTTGACATCAGTTCGTCCCCAGCAGCGGTCAAGAGCATAGTGGATATCGAGAGTTGGTAGAAGGATTAAGGATCATTTGTATTCAATTTAACCCTTTTCCATTGTAAATTACCATTTTCAAATTTATAAAATCCATGGAGTCTTGTCATTTAAAGACTACCATTCCATTAAATAAAGTTGAGCTTTTATCCAAATCATTTCTACTCTTATTTACTTCAGCCAATTGTTTTAAATTTTATTATGATCATTTTGAAATTAAATTTTTGAAGTCAAAATCAAGTTTTTTTAAATATATAAAAGCAACAATTTTTCCAAAGCAAGTAAAAGGAATATCAACAACATTTCAACGAATAGCAAGTCCTTAAGTGCGAGACATTAGAGGTTCCCCAAGCAGTTAATCCTTCGGGTATCCCTAGACATTTGTGTTGATTCAGTTCCTCAATGGAGTGTTTGATCCTCAGTTGAATTCCTTTCCGATTTGGTTGATTCAGATACCCTGCGATGTGTTGTTTTCCCTGACAGAGTTTCTGCCTTTCCCAACGAAGTTCGTATTCCCACAACAGGGTTGATCTTCAGAGATGGTTGATCTTCCCCCAGTGGATCGCTTTGGTTTCCCCAAAAATCGCCATTCAACTTGCTCCTAGTCAGAGTTTCCTCCTGGTTTCTGAGTAGCTTTTTGTGATTTTTTCTCTGTAGGGTTGTCTCCCATTTTTATGGTGTTGACCTAAAATTCCCCACAGATTGGATGTTCTGTCCTCAGAAGATCTCCTCCTTCCCCAGCTAGGGTTGTGCCTTTGGGATGTCGATCTCTTTGTTCTCCAGCAATTGTCTCCATATTTTATGGATTGACCGAGGATTGTAGCGGTGGTTCAAATTCTTTGAGACACCTTTGTATCCTTTGTGATCATTTTGTCAGCATCATATATACATATACATATACATTCTTATAATTTCATAATTTGCATATCCTACATCCTCATATTTAATTGGTTTGAGATTCTTATTCTCTGTTATGGTCGTATTTTATCGCCATACCAAATTTGGTGTTTGTCCTCCTTCAATTGTAGAGTGTGTCATACCCCAAAATTTGCCCATTAATATTTCAAGACATTTCAGGGCACTCCGACTCATTTTATGACACTTAAAGGAACAAAGGCCCAGCTCGCGTATGACCCAAACTGGCCTACACGCTCACCCAGTGATAATATGAAAGTGGTTTATTTGGAAGCGGAGGAAAAGGGGTGCAAAAAGAAAATAAAACGAACCAAACAGCAAAGCCCAGCCCAAAGCGCAAGACACAAATGTTGTGCCTGTGACGGACGTCACAGAGGGCGTGACGAGCGTCACGCAACACAGCCTTGTGACGGGCGTCACAAAAGGCGTGACGAGCGTCACGCAACACACCCCTGTGACGGGCGTCACACATGGTGTGATGAACGTCACACCATTCCCCTACTTTGTAGGCGCAGGTAACGCTTCGGAGACTTGAAGATCCGTTGAGGAATGTTGGGCCCTGCATCCACTATATCCATGCGCACGTTGAAGACTTTTTTTGGGCAGCATGCATGACCTAATGACACTAATATAAATAGCCACCTTGAAAACCTAAAAAGGGGACTTTTTCACATTCCTTTTTCCGTGGCCGTTTTCGCTTTTGCGCATTTACTTTTCCAACAGCTTAGGCATTGTGTTTTACAAGACTACTGTTTAACTTACCCCGGGTAACCCTAAAGGAAACCCTGAAGGAAAAGCCGGCGGCCGCAAAGCTACCACCGTCCAATTCAATCCGGCTCGCCAACTCAAGGGTGCAATTCGATTGCAAACAGGTTTGCATTATTATTACAGCTTCATTTTCTCAATTTGCATGCGATATCACTTTATGTTCTTAACTCGCGTGTGATATCATAATTTAACTCATAAATATATTTGAGGTTTGCATGTGGACTTAAGTATGCCTGGATACTTTGAATTGTTATAATGGATGCCGCTATTTCTTCGCTCTGTTTTGATCCTTGCCCACCTGACCTGTTTTACTATAACTATGCTTTGCTTACCTGATACTATTACTGTTTTGGTGTAATCTTCGATTACACCCCGATTTGGTATTCTAACCCGTTTGCTGAATTTTGCAAAGGTTCATATGTCCCAGGAAAAGATTGCTGTTTAGGTCTTCCACTTTATTTGTGGGATACCCTTGTGGAGACTCACCCTAAGTGGCCTAATTAATTTTAATGTGTTAATTTTAATGTCTTAATTTCAATGTATTAATTTTAATGTATTGATTTTAGTATGGACTTAATTACTTAATTGACTTTAAAATATGACCTTTAAATAAGTGATCTTGGACCTCTTTTTGCGGCCTTACGGTACGACGGTATAAAACGGTCATGTCCCGCGAATATGGGGATACCCTTAGCAAAGACCCTTCGGTTAAATCATCATAAAATAAATCATGGTCCCTCGGATGTTGCCTTCGAAAATACGATTTTGTCCCTCGATGTCCCTTCGGCGTAGCCTACGGTTAAATGATGATAGTCCCTTCGAATGCTAAGGTATCCTCACAACTGTTGCCTTCAATGACCGATCGATGACCCTACGATGACCCTTCAACATCCCAAGGATAAAATTACTTACTTCTCAATAGTAAGGACAGTTTTACCCTCATAAGGATGGGAAATGCCCGGAAAGACCTCGGATAGGTGCAACCTTAATTGCTCATTCATAATAAAAAATACTTTTCCCACCTTACACCTTTCAAACATTCCTTTTTTTAGAAAATCACCACTTAGCATACATCCGTACTAGGATCATTGCCAAGTTATATTTTTCTAAACCATTTTCAAAATTAAGAGGGATAACCACTTTGTATACATTCATGCAAGAATCATTACAAAGTTAAATTCTCATTTTCAAAACATTTTTCACACATTTCTCAACCACTTTTTCAAACCTAGAAAACATAAATGATTGAGCAATTAAGAGCCCATGGATAACCATGGATACGAAGGGTGCCTAACACCTTCCCTTCGTATAAAGTACCTCCCGAACCTAAGAATCTAAAATTAAGGTCTTTCCTGTTCTTTTCCACCTTTCCTTATGGGGATAAAAGAAAAGTCGGTGGCGACTCTTGCTAACCGCGACATTGCGATTACAAATCCGATAAAGTCCAGTTCACCGTATGACAGAACTGGCGACTCTGCTGGGGATTAAAAAGAGAGGTCCATCTTAAAAAAAAAATATCATTTATGTTTTCCTTCTTTTAAGGGGGGCTTTGAGTGAAAGATCCTACACCCGGATCTAGTGTACCTTAGGTAAGTAGCAATAGATCATCGCGACTATCCGGCGTATACTGGAATGGTTAAAATGATAGCTACGGTTAATGCGACACTTTGGTTGTCCTGATGTTCCTCATGTTACTTGAGGAAAAATTTGGCTTCCGCGTGGTGTCATCAAAGCATTAACCAGACCTTTAGAACCCTAATTGACTCATCCTAGCCATTAGAAAGTAGTGAGATAACTGACTTCGGTTCCGACTGAGGTTGGTTGATACTCGATACTACACTCTTTGAGATTGGACTTTAGGAAAGCTTCGGTCAACCACTTGGTGTTGCACTGAAGTGGACCTAAAGAAAGGTCGATGATCTGAGATCCTTCTAGAACCCGGTTACTATTCTAGGACAGGTTGAACCAACCAAACTTCAGTGGGGAGGGTACTTACCTATGGAACTCATGCAAGCCTTAAAATCTAGGAATAATTGTTGGGTGACATGCTTGTGCTTACATAACATCATAACATCATAACATCATAACATCATCATACTAACCATTTTAAGGACTTAGGAATTTAGCTTTGCTCTGTTAAACAGGTTATGGCTTCCAGGAAGACTATCCGGATCAATCTTGTAGCAATCTCTCCTCAACTCAAGGATTTGGTGTCAGAACTCCCTGATCATGCTCAGTTCAGCAAGAAACATGGTCATCTCCTCAATTTGGTTACCACTGGTTTCAAAGAAGATATGATGAGAGTCCTATTCCAGTTCTTCGATCCTAAGCATCATTGCTTCACTTTCCCAGATTATCAGTTGGTACCCACATTGGAAGAGTTTTCCAAGCTGCTTGGGATACCTATCCTGGATCAAATACCTTTCAGTGGTTTAGAAAAGATGCCAAAGGCCGAAGAAGTTGCTGCAGTTTTACACATGACAAAGTCCGACATTGAAACTAATTGGGTAACAAGAAGTGGAATTAAAGGTTTACTTGCCAAATTTCTGATAAGTAAGGCCCGAGAATTCCTAAAAGTTATGAATGTCCATGCTTTTGAAGATGTTTTAGCATTGCTAATCTATGGTTTGGTGCTATTCCCTAATCCGGACCAATTCATAGACGTGAATGCTATTAAGATATTCCTCACTCATAACCCTGTGCCTACCTTGCTTGGAGACATCTTGCATTCCCTTCACACCCGTACTACGAAAAGGCAAGGGACTCTCATGTGCTGCATACCTTTATTGTCTAGGTGGTTTATTTCGCACCTTCCTCAATCAGTCTTGAAGAGTAATCAAAATCTGAAGTGGTCTCAAAGGATAATGGCACTCTCCCATTCAGACATCCGGTGGTGTTCTAGCCTCAGAGAAAATGTTATCATCATCGACCGTTGTGGGGAATTCCCTAATGTACCACTCATGGGGATAAGGGGAGGTATTACTTATAATCCTGCCTTAGCCCTACGTCAGTTTGGGCATGCTCGAAGAGATGGTCCACATGAAATGATTATTCAAGGTATAGTGTTTGACTATGACAATGACTCTCAAGGTCTCCGCCAAAGGTTTGTACGAGCTTGGGGCATGGTGAAAAGAAGCAATTTAGGAAAGAAGAATTCTATTCCTATGGAGCCTTATCTCAGATGGGTACGCGCCAGAGCTCGCGAACTTGTCATGCCATATCTTGCAGTCGGACCATTGATTGTTGAATCCGAGGTCGAAGGAGGTACTTCCCAGATCATTCCTTATCCAGATATGCCTACTGATGATGAAGAATTGAAAAGATCCTGGACCCAGTTGAGGGAGGAGAGAGATACTTTCGAAGCTCAGTTCAATGCAGAAAGGAAGAAAGTACTAGAGCTCACCGGTCAGCTTAACGAGGAACGAAGGCTCAATGCATATCTTCGCCCAAAAAGAAGTCGCCCCTGGGAGATTTGAGCTTTCATTATATTTTATTATTGTTCCTTTTGTAATGAAAAAAGTTAGCAATAAACATTTCTCTCTTATTAGATGATTTACGCAAAGTTAAATTCCCAAAAGTCCTTGAAAACATTTCATGCATTGCATCGCATAACATAACATTGCATAACAGGTGTTCTAAAGGACCATATTCTCACGGTCTGCCTCTTAAACAGAAAAATGGATCTCGAACAAACTGTCAAAGATCTCCAGACTCAGAATGCTCAGTTCAAGGAGATGATGCTAAGCTTATCCAAGGGGCAGGAGGAACTGAAAGCTCTTTTGGCCGAAAAGAAGAAGGACAAGAAAGCTGTGAGCTTCATTAACCCGGGCAGAAGGCGTAAAGGACAGGCTACGGGAATCAAATTTGGAATCCCGAATGGTCCAGAAGAGGGGGCGGAAATTGATTCAGAGGAGGAGAATCCTGATTTCTCTAACCCTGAGGATGAAGATGAAGAGTATGAAGATGAACAGTACTCTCCGAGAGATGATAAGTACAAACTGCTGGAAGAACGCATGCTAGCCATGGAGGGTCAGAAGACACCTGGTCTGGATTTCGAAAGTTTGGGTCTGGTCTCCGATGTGACCATTCCCCGCAAATTCAAAATCCCCACTTTCACTAAGTATGATGGTGCGTCTTGTCCTCAGATGCATTTAAGGGCTTATGTGAGAAAGATTCAGCCGCATACCACTGATAAGAAACTGTGGATCCACTTCTTCCAAGAAAGTCTGTCTGGCACTCAGTTGGAATGGTATTATCAGCTCGAGAGCTCTGACATCCGCACCTGGACTGATTTAGCAACGACTTTCTATAAGCAGTACCAGTACAATTCTGAATTAGCACCTACTCGGCTACAGTTGCAAAACATGGCCATGGGATCTAAAGAAAGCTTCAAAGAGTATGCTCAGAAATGGAGAGATTTGGCTGGCAGAGTCAAACCCCCTATGACTGACCGAGAATTAGTAGACCTGTTCATGGGTACCCTGACTGGCCCATTCTACAGCCACCTACTGGGGAGTTCTTCATCAGGCTTCACTGAACTTATACTGACAGGTGAACGGGTAGAGAGCGACATTCGAAGTGGAAAGTTACAGGCAGCTACTTCTACAAGCAGTAAGAAGTCCTATCATGGGAAGAATGAATCGAATGCTGTGTATGGTCAGAAGAATCATAATAAGAAAAATGGTGACCACGCCGTTGGAGCAGTGACAATCGCAGCCCCGCCAGCTCAAAACTTCCAGCAAAGACAAGACAGACCAAGAAGGCAGTTTACCAAACTCAATATGACCTTAGCACAAGCACTGCAAAGTATGCTAAAGGTAAACTTAATCACTCTCAGAGGTCCTCCAGCAAATATCAACACTGCTTCGCCTCGGTATAATCCCAATGCCAGGTGTGCATATCACTCTGATAGCCCCGGACATGATACAAACGATTGTTGGCTGTTAAAAAATAAAATTCAGGATATGATCGACGCGGGGGAAATTGAGTTCGAGCCTCCGGAGACTCCTAATGTCATCACTGCTCCTATGCCTAATCATGACAAGGTTGTTAATGCTCTCGATGACAATCCTCTCATCACTACTGTAGCAGATTTAACATCTCCTCTCCCGATTATAAAGAGGAATTTATTGCAAGCTGGTTTATTTCCAGGTTGTACTGAAGATTGCAATCTCTGCATGCTCCGGCCCGAAGACTGTTTGGAATTGAAGAATGGTATCCAACGACTGATGGACGATCGTACAATCCTCTTTGAAAGGGTTTCTAAGGCAGAAAACCCTATTGAAGAAGTATCTGTGATTGCGAGGTCCAAGATTCCAGTGAAGATAACTGCTCCCAGAATACCTGTGAAGATTATTGCTGAGCCCAGAGTAGCTCCCCTGATCATTACTACACCTGGCCCAGTACCATATTCCTCGAGCAAAGCCATTCCGTGGAATTATGGAGGTGATGTTTACATCCATGGTGTAAAGCAAGTTGGCAATTCTGCTAATCCTAATGATATTGTTGGGACTAGTAAAGTTACTCGAAGCGGAAGGATCTTCTCTCCAGAAATCTCACCTCCGGTTCCCGAAAACCGAGGAAAAGAACCAGTCAACCCTTCTCAGTCAGAGACACCGATCAAAGCTACTACTGGAGATGTTGCCAAACGAGAAATGGAAGAAATGCTGAAAATCATCCGCAAGAGTGATTTCGATGTGGTAGAACAGTTGGGGCATACTCCTTCCAAAATCTCGATGTTGTCCTTGTTGTTATCCTCTGAATCTCATGCCCATGCTTTGATGAAATTCCTGAAGGCTGCCCATGTACCTCAGGAGACCTCCGTCGATCAGTTCGAAAACTATGTTGCTAACCTGACTGTTGACGACGGCCTAGGTTTTTCCAATGCTGACCTGACACCAGCAGGAAAAGACCACAATAAAGCTCTGCATATCTCCATTGAGTGTAAAGGGATCACCCTGTCTCATGTGCTGATCGATAATGGCTCTTCTTTGAATGTGTTACCAAAAACCGTGCTCGAGAAACTTGACTGCAAGAGCGTTGAACTGAAGCCTAGTGACATTGTGGTGCGGGCTTACGATGGTGCAAAGAGTGTTGTCCACGGTGAAGTTGTTCTCCCTATCAAGATAGGACCTCAAGTCTTCAACACTACCTTTCATGTAATGAACATTCGCCCCGCCTATTCCTGCTTGCTGGGACGCCCCTGGATTCATGGGGCAGGTGCTGTAGCTTCGTCTCTCCATCAAAAGCTGAGATATCCAATAGAGGGAAAGATTGTCACTGTGTGTGGGGAAGAAGAATACATTGTCAGTAGTGTGCATACCTTCAGATACGTTGAGATGGATGGTGAATTCTTCGAGACTCCAACTCAGTCATTTGAAGTGGTTTCTCCGCCCGATCCTGTCCTTAAGCCAACTCCCTGTGTGCCCAAGGTTATTCGTGCTCCTCCTGCTATGATTTCTCTGAAAGATGCTCAAGCTGTGGTCGAAGATGGTGGCTGTACTGGCTGGGGTCAACTGATCAACGTACCGTACAAGTCTGACAAAGCTGGTCTGGGATTTAGCTCTGAAAGGATGGTCAAAGATCAAATCAATGCTGTAGAAGATGCTGACGATGATTGCGACCTGGATAGCTGGATCTACCCAACAATTGGCGACGGACTCAATAATTGGAAGGCTGAAGACACTATCCCGATTTCCTTTAGTCAGGAGTAATTGTTATTGTCCATTTAGTATTGCAAATCTTTATTTTTTCAATTGAACCTCTTAAAGCATTGTGTCTACGCCCGGGGCACAATAGCTAATTTGTTAAGGGTTTTGTCATTTCATAAGCATATTCATATTCAATAAATCAATGGACTTTTCCGCATTCAAATATTGCGCTCTTTATTTTTCCTGTCGTCTTTCAAACAAGCTATGCATTCTTACACACACTCACGTCATAAATCGCAGATCCGTATCCACTCTGGATCCTATTGACAATAATTCCGCTACTGTTCATTATGACTTTGAAAATCCGATCTACCAAGCCGAAGATGGAAGTGAGGAAGATTGTGAAGTCCCTGGAGAGCTTTCCAGACTGTTACTGCAAGAGGAAAGGACTATACGGCCGCATGAAGAGTTACTCGAAGTCGTAAATCTAGGGACTGAAGTGGAAAGAAAAGAAGTCAGAATAGGAGCAGGATTGGAAAACAGTGTCAAAGAAAGATTGATTCGGATGTTACATGACTATGTAGAGGTTTTTGCCTGGTCTTACGAAGACATGCCCGGGTTGGATACTGATATAGTGGTGCATCGGCTGCCCATGAAGGAAGACTGTCGTCCCGTTAAGCAAAAGGTTCGCCGCATGCGTCCTGAAATGTCCGAGAAAATCAAAGCCGAGGTTATGAAACAATTCAATGCCGGTTTCTTAGCTGTTACTTCTTATCCGCAATGGGTTGCTAATGTGGTGCCAGTGCCAAAGAAAGATGGTAAGGTGCGAATGTGCGTAGATTACAGAGATTTGAATAAAGCGAGTCCCAAAGATGACTTTCCACTCCCGCACATTGATGTTCTGGTAGATAACACCGCTCAACACAAAGTATTCTCCTTCATGGATGGTTTCTCAGGTTACAATCAAATTAAGATGGCACCTGAGGACATGGAGAAAACTACGTTTGTGACGCAATGGGGCACTTTCTGTTACAGAGTAATGCCATTCGGTCTAAAGAACGCCGGGGCAACGTACCAGCGTGCTATGGTGGTTTTGTTCCATGATATGATTCATCATGAGATAGAAGTATATGTGGATGACATGATAGCTAGATCTCATACTGAAGAAGAACATCTCGATCACTTATACAAACTGTTCGAGAGGTTGAAGAAGTACAAGTTGAGATTGAATCCGAATAAATGCACTTTTGGAGTAAGATCCGGTAAACTCTTGGGCTTTATTGTCAGTGGTAAAGGAATTGAGGTTGACCCGGCTAAAGTGAGAGCTATTCAGGAAATGCCAGTTCCCCGTACGGAGAAAGAGGTCAGAGGTTTCTTGGGACGCTTGAACTACATTGCTCGATTTATCTCCCACTTGACCGCTACCTGCAAACCCATCTTCAAATTACTGAGGAAAAATCAAGAGATGATGTGGAATGACGAATGCCAAGAAGCTTTTGACAAAATCAAGAACTACCTCCAGGAACCTCCGATTCTGATACCCCCAGTGGAAGGAAGACCTCTAATCATGTATTTGACTGTGTTAGAAAATTCAATGGGGTGCGTATTGGGGCAACATGACGAGTCTGGTCGAAAAGAGCATGCCATATACTACCTGAGCAAAAAGTTTACCGACTGTGAAACAAGATACTCACTGCTCGAGAGAACTTGCTGTGCTTTGGCCTGGGCTGCTCGCCGACTAAGACAGTATATGTTGAACCATACCACTTTGTTGATTTCTAGGATGGATCCCATCAAATACATGTTCGAAAAGCCTGCCCTCTCCGGAAGAATAGCAAGGTGGCAGATGATCTTGACAGAGTACGATATCCAGTATACTACCCAGAAAGCAATCAAAGGAAGCGTGTTGGCTGATCATTTGGCTCATCAAGCGGTGGATGATTACCAATCCATGAATTTTGAGTTCCCAGATGAGGATGTCATGTTTGTTACTGATAATGAAAAACCTAAACCAGATGAAGGACCCGAATGGGGATCCCGATGGACTATGGTCTTTGATGGATCTTCTAATGCATTGGGCCGTGGTGTTGGGGTCGTACTCATTTCTCCTGGAGGTTACCATACGCCTCTCACTGCTAGACTATGTTTTCATTGTACCAATAATATGGCTGAGTATGAAGCATGTATCTTTGGACTCAAAGCTGCTATAGATTGGCGAATCAAGTTTTTTAGTGTGTACGGGGATTCGGCCTTGGTAATCAGTCAGATCAACGGAGATTGGGAGACTAAACATCCAAATCTCATCCCTTATCGAGAGCGGGTGATGACATTGATCCCATACTTTGAGAAGATTACATTTGAACATATTCCACGAGAGGAGAATCAGTTGGCAGACGCATTAGCTACCATGTCATCTATGTTCAGAGTCAGATGGGGTAGCGAAGCTCCCATGATTACCATTGGACGATTAGATGAACCAGCACACTGCTATGAACTTGACACTGAGGAGGTACAGGAGAAACCTTGGTTCCACGACGTAAGAAGATATTTAGAAACTCAGGAATACCCTGAAGGGGCATCCATCAAGGACAGAAAATTCCTGAGGAAGTTCTCCGCTAAATTCTTTCTGAGTAATGGAGTGTTATACAAACGCAATCATGATTCGACTCTGCTTCGCTGCGTGGATAGAAAGGAAGCAGAAAGAATTATGGGAGACATGCATGACGGCATTTTTGGGACTCATTCTAATGGACATACAATGGCCAAGAAGATTCTGAGATCAGGGTATTATTGGTCTACCATGGAAGCTGATTGCCACCATCACTCCAGAACCTGCCACAAGTGTCAGATTTACGCGGATAAAGTACATGTACCTCCTGCTCCATTGAACGTGCTAACAGCGCCTTGGCCCTTTGCAATGTGGGGCATCGATATGATTGGAGAGATTAAACCTACGGCTTCTAATGGACATCGCTTCATTCTCGTCGCTATTGATTACTTCACGAAGTGGGTGGAGGCAGCCTCCTTCGCTTCTGTTACTAAGAATGTGGTGGCACGGTTCATCAAGAATGGTCTTATTTGTCGGTATGGCATCCCCGAAAGAATTATCACTGACAATGGTACTAATTTGAACAACAAGATGATTACTGAACTCTGCACGCAGTTCAAAATAAAGCATCATAATTCTTCTCCGTACCGGCCAAAGATGAATGGCGCCGTGGAGGCTGCCAATAAGAACATCAAGAAGATCATACAAAAGATGACAGTAACATACAAAGACTGGCATGAGATGTTACCATTTGCTCTCCATGGTTATCGCACCTCAGTACGCACTTCGATAGGGGCAACTCCTTTCTCTTTAGTCTACGGAGCAGAAGCTGTTTTACCAGTAGAAGTCCAGATTCCCTCTCTAAGAATCATGAAAGAGGCGGGCTTAGACGAGGACGAATGGATTCAGACTCGACTCGATCAGATAAATTTGATGGATGAGAAGAGACTTGCGGCTGTATGTCACGGGCAGATATATCAGAAGCGCATGACCAGGGCATTCAACAAAAAGGTCAAAAGACAAGTGTATCAAATTGGCGACTTGGTAATCAAACGCATCATCCTACCACAAACTGACCCCAGAGGCAAATGGACCCCCACATACGAAGGGCCATTTGTGGTTAAGAAGGTATTTTCTGGTGGAGCCATGATACTTGCTACAATGGATGGCGAAGACTTCCCGCATCCTGTGAACGCGGACATAGTTAAAAAATACTACGCATAAAAGAGACCCGCTAGGTCGACGTACCTGGGCAAAAGTAAGGGCATCCCGGCGAGCCAAAAGGGTTCGGGCAAAAGTTAGGGATAAATATATAAAGACGTATACCCGGCAAGTCGAAAACCTGAAAAGGCGGCTTGGGCAAAAAGGGGTATCCCGGTGGACTGAAAACCTGAAAAGGCGGTCCAGGTAAAAATTAGGGATTAAAGCGTATGACTATGTCTCGTTCTCTGCCCCTTCAACCCGGTTCCAGGGACTGAACAAGCCAATCACTTCTATCCGATAGCAGGGGATGAGATGCTTGAAGACATAATGGCAGTAGTAGACTTAAAATCAATAGGACTTTTTCTGCATAGCTTTCTCTTTGTTTTTGACAATTTCCTCTTACTAGGATTTCTGTCTCCTTGTACACAATTTGCCTGTTTATAGGCCTTCTTTCAAAAATCAATACAACCCTCTTTCAAAAAAAGATGCTTTTGTTTTTTACTTTTCTGTTTTGGTTGCGTAAATGTCCATTGATTTAATTTGAATTAATATGTGCATTTGAATATGACCAATGTTTACCAAAATACATGCATAGAATAGCAATAGCAATTACTACCCTACTTCAGGATCAAGGAAAAGGTCTAATCATGCTTCCAATGAATCCACTACCAATTCTCTTCCCCCAGCAAGCCTGTTTTTCCCCAGAAGAAGTTGGCAGTATTCCCCAACAGAGGTCGGCATCATCAGACAGATTGATCATCTCATCCACCCCCAGCCAGGCTCTGTTGAATATCTCTACCATCAATCAGAACCCCCAGCCGAGAGAGGGTCCTCAACACGAATATCTCCAATCAGTAGATGGGGATTTATTTTCCCCAGTAGAGTCCCCAAGCAGAACTTCTCATACGCATAACTCATTCATTACATCGTTTCACAACATACGCATGCATACAACATTCGCATTTATTTTCGAAAGCATAAAACATCTCACGCATCATGACATAGCATAGCGCTAACCTTTCTTTGCAGATTAATTATCCTCCTGATATAGTCAAAGTAAAAGGCTCATTCAGGCAGACGCCTTTATCAATCACAGACAAAATTCAGATACATATTCCAGATGCAATTCATGGGAACATTCATTCTGACAACACTTCGATATCCTCCTAGCGATGGCATCTTTAAGCCCATCCCAGACATTTATTGCAAGTACAACGTATACAGATACAGCCTAACATACGGTTCATTCTGATTCAGCTCAACATATGACTCTTTCAACTCAGATACGATCTAACGTACGATCCAGTCTGACCTTCAATAACTCAAAGACAGTCTAATGCACGACCAAGTTAAACCTTCATCTTCTCAGGTGCTACCTTCGGACAGGTACATTCCTGAATGGTAGTCTGGTATACGGCTACTCCCCTTGCTCAGGTGCTACCTTCGGACAGGTACATTCCTGAATGGTAGTCTGGTATACGGCTACTCCCTTACTCAGGTGCTACCTTCGGACAGGTACATTCCTGAATGGTAGTCTGGTATACGGCTACTCCCTTTCTCAGGTGCTACCTTCGGACAGGTACATTCCTGAATGGTAGTCGAGTATACGACTACTCCCTTTCTCAGGTGCTACCTTCGGACAGGCACATTCCTGAATGGTAGTCTAGTATACGACTACTCCCTCTTCAAGCAGATTCAGCCTAACGGACGGCTCATTCTGCAACTCAGAACCGATCTGGCGTACGATCCGTTCTGATCTTTCATCCCCATCAAAGTCACCTGCCTAACGAACAGCTCACTCTGGTATTCAGATACGGTCCAGTGTATGACCCATTCTGATCCTTTATCCCCAACAGCATATGACACACTCCGACTCCCCAGCGAAGTCGGCAGCCTAATGGATGACTCATTATTCGGTCTAATGTACGACCCAGTGTGGCATCCATGTCTTCAAATTGGCCTAACGTACGACACAGTCTGAAGCTCCCCTCATCAAATTTCCTGGATGGCATCTTTAAGCCCATCTCCACCAAGACCAATTGGCAAGCGCAAATTTTCGGGGCATTCTAGTGTTCAATAATCTTTCACCTCCAGACCACGAACGGCACATACCATTCTACTCTCTCGGTTCAAGAATATTGAACAGGGGCAGCTGTCATACCCCAAAATTTGCCCATTAATATTTCAAGACATTTCAGGGCACTCCGACTCATTTTATGACACTTAAAGGAACAAAGGCCCAGCTCGCGTATGACCCAAACTGGCCTACACGCTCACCCAGTGATAATATGAAAGTGGTTTATTTGGAAGCGGAGGAAAAGGGGTGCAAAAAGAAAATAAAACGAACCAAACAGCAAAGCCCAGCCCAAAGCGCAAGACACAAATGTTGTGCCTGTGACGGACGTCACAGAGGGCGTGACGAGCGTCACGCAACACAGCCTTGTGACGGGCGTCACAAAAGGCGTGACGAGCGTCACGCAACACACCCCTGTGACGGGCGTCACACATGGTGTGATGAACGTCACACCATTCCCCTACTTTGTAGGCGCAGGTAACGCTTCGGAGACTTGAAGATCCGTTGAGGAATGTTGGGCCCTGCATCCACTATATCCATGCGCACGTTGAAGACTTTTTTTGGGCAGCATGCATGACCTAATGACACTAATATAAATAGCCACCTTGAAAACCTAAAAAGGGGACTTTTTCACATTCCTTTTTCCGTGGCCGTTTTCGCTTTTGCGCATTTACTTTTCCAACAGCTTAGGCATTGTGTTTTACAAGACTACTGTTTAACTTACCCCGGGTAACCCTAAAGGAAACCCTGAAGGAAAAGCCGGCGGCCGCAAAGCTACCACCGTCCAATTCAATCCGGCTCGCCAACTCAAGGGTGCAATTCGATTGCAAACAGGTTTGCATTATTATTACAGCTTCATTTTCTCAATTTGCATGCGATATCACTTTATGTTCTTAACTCGCGTGTGATATCATAATTTAACTCATAAATATATTTGAGGTTTGCATGTGGACTTAAGTATGCCTGGATACTTTGAATTGTTATAATGGATGCCGCTATTTCTTCGCTCTGTTTTGATCCTTGCCCACCTGACCTGTTTTACTATAACTATGCTTTGCTTACCTGATACTATTACTGTTTTGGTGTAATCTTCGATTACACCCCGATTTGGTATTCTAACCCGTTTGCTGAATTTTGCAAAGGTTCATATGTCCCAGGAAAAGATTGCTGTTTAGGTCTTCCACTTTATTTGTGGGATACCCTTGTGGAGACTCACCCTAAGTGGCCTAATTAATTTTAATGTGTTAATTTTAATGTCTTAATTTCAATGTATTAATTTTAATGTATTGATTTTAGTATGGACTTAATTACTTAATTGACTTTAAAATATGACCTTTAAATAAGTGATCTTGGACCTCTTTTTGCGGCCTTACGGTACGACGGTATAAAACGGTCATGTCCCGCGAATATGGGGATACCCTTAGCAAAGACCCTTCGGTTAAATCATCATAAAATAAATCATGGTCCCTCGGATGTTGCCTTCGAAAATACGATTTTGTCCCTCGATGTCCCTTCGGCGTAGCCTACGGTTAAATGATTATAGTCCCTTCGAATGCTAAGGTATCCTCACAACTGTTGCCTTCAATGACCGATCGATGACCCTACGATGACCCTTCAACATCCCAAGGATAAAATTACTTACTTCTCAATAGTAAGGACAGTTTTACCCTCATAAGGATGGGAAATGCCCGGAAAGACCTCGGATAGGTGCAACCTTAATTGCTCATTCATAATAAAAAATACTTTTCCCACCTTACACCTTTCAAACATTCCTTTTTTTAGAAAATCACCACTTAGCATACATCCGTACTAGGATCATTGCCAAGTTATATTTTTCTAAACCATTTTCAAAATTAAGAGGGATAACCACTTTGTATACATTCATGCAAGAATCATTACAAAGTTAAATTCTCATTTTCAAAACATTTTTCACACATTTCTCAACCACTTTTTCAAACCTAGAAAACATAAATGATTGAGCAATTAAGAGCCCATGGATAACCATGGATACGAAGGGTGCCTAACACCTTCCCTTCGTATAAAGTACCTCCCGAACCTAAGAATCTAAAATTAAGGTCTTTCCTGTTCTTTTCCACCTTTCCTTATGGGGATAAAAGAAAAGTCGGTGGCGACTCTTGCTAACCGCGACATTGCGATTACAAATCCGATAAAGTCCAGTTCACCGTATGACAGAGTGTCAGCCCTTTAAGCAGAAAGACTTTAACCTTTCTATGTTTCCCAACTGAGTTTGTTTCCTCGTGGATGATTGTTATTTCAGTTTCCTCTCTAGTGGATTTTCTGGATGCAATTACTCCCTTGAGTTATGTCCTCATTGGGTTGAGTCTTGATTGACCGTTTTCTTTCTAGCTCTTACCTAGATAGATACTTTGGTCCCCTAAGAGCCTATTACCCAGTAACTGGTAATATTCTTCTTAGTTTGCAGTTTGTTACTTCTTGCCCAATACCTGACAAAAGTACCTTTTTTTCTCCTCAGTAGAGTCCCTAGTGGATCTATTCCCCAGGAAGTATATCCTTGATATGTCCATCCTAACCGGTGACATATATATTTCTTTCCCCTGCCTGAGTCTATCCTTGATATGTTCACTTTAACTAGTGTCGGATATTCTCATTCTTTTGGTATTCTACCCAGTAAAAAGGTAGTTGTAATCCCTATTTTGTTCCTCAGAGAGTTAATCCTTGATATGTTCATCTTAACCGATGAGGGGTTTTATTCTCCTTGTGGTTTTCTACCCAGTAACCGGTAGTTGTAAATCCTACTTTGTCCCCTCGCAGAGTCTATCCTTGATATGTTCATCCTAACCAATGACGAATTTTCTCTCCGACGATTTTCTATCCAGCTTTCGATAGATGTAATTCCTACCCTTTTTGTTCAATTGGTATATCCTTGATATGTTCATCCTAACCGATGACGGGTATCCTCCTTGGCATTTCCAGGCAAGTCTATCCTTGATATGTTCATCTTAACCGGTGATGGATTTTCTTCCCTGTTGAGTTTATCCTTGATATGTTCATCATAACCGATGACGGATACTCTCGCCCTTGGTCTTCTGCCCAATAACTGGTAGTTGCAAATCGTATCTTTTCTACATTTTTCCCAACAAGGTTATTCTTACCCAGTAAGCGGTAATGAATTTCCTCTCCTGGAATCCTCAACGAGTCATCCTGTATATGTTCATCCTAACCGATGACGGATGTTCTCTCTGTCAGATCTTTATTATCTCCTTACCCATTATTAGGTAGTAGATAAGAGATTTCTGCTCCTCTTGTGTTGAAGTTTATTGCTTCCCCAGTTGAGTTGAGTGTGTGTTTTTCCTTAGTGAAATTGCTTTTCCCTGCATGATTCAAGTATTTCAGTTTCATCCTGACTTACTCGTATCCCATGTAGATGTTGTTGTTTCCCCAGCTAAGTCCTTTCAATGTTTGAATGGAATTCCTCGAGTCCCCCAGTAGTTTTAATTCGTAGCTTTGCCTACGCATAACTCCTTTATCCCCCAGAGTCTTTGTCTCCCCAGTGAGTTTTCCTTATGGAATGCATTATACTCCCGCGGATTTTCGGTCTCTCTGATTTCTTTTCCTTTGTGGAAATATTTCCCCACAGAACATTGACTTTTGCATTCATATCATTTGCATCATAAGGTTTCTTAGGGACCAAAATTTGTTTCTGTGTTGTTATTTAAGCCCATTCTAGTGAGTCGACATGAAGATTTTAACCTTCGCCTCCTCAGTTAGAATGTCCTTAAATGTGGCAGCTGTAAGACACCAATTTTGACCCTAAGATCCCTCATGCAATTCCATCATAAGCATTACCATTGGGATCATACCTTGGCACCTTCCTTACCCCTCTTTCATTGGGTTTGTTTTGGGATAGGTCACCAAGCACTTTGTGATTATATCATACTTGTATTTTATCATTTCACTAACTAAAATACCAAAAATATGTCTTTGCATTTGCCTAACTCTTTTGTAGGAAGGGTGTAACACCCTTCTAAAATACCCCAAATATTTAATTAAAACAACATATATAAATCAGAGTAATCATGCCATTTAAGGGTGTCACACAATATTCCACAATATTCAACAATATAACGGTCATGCTCTTTTATTAATTCAAAACATAAACGTTTGCATAGAACGCAGCGGATATAAATCTTATCAATCATGTAAAACATTACATGTAAAATGGTTCACAACCAACAATAAAACATTTAAAACAAGTTAAAACATCCCATCCCGATGTTACATCTATCAGAGCACGACCCACTAAGGAGACTACACTAGACTCCAAGCATTAACTTCTACTCAACTCATTGCTCGTTACCTGAAAAATAGTTGTAAGGGTGAGTTCCTCAATCGATATAACAAGCATTATAAAATATCATGTAATGCTAAGTAATTAACACATTTCATCACCCAATTCAGATTACACATTCAGTAACAGCAATATCAACTCAATCATACTCAACATCAACACAACACACAACACACGTATAATACTGGAATACATCCATTCATATTATACGCCATACATCAATTATGCAATGAGACTCCATGCATGCGGTACCGACTATTTGTGAACATATAGTTCACCTCACCGTCCAAATCCAGGCACGGCTACCAAGCCCACTAGTCCCACTCATTTGAGACCTAGTGACTCACTCACTAATTCCTCACCATGGGAATTAGCTACCACCCCAAATGGGCCATGCTATGCACGCTAATCACCTAGCATGCAAACATCAACAACAGTCCAAAATGACTAACTCACTAATTCCTCACCATGGGAATTAGCTACCACCCTAAAGGCCACAATATGCATGCTAATCATCTAGCAATGCAACATCAACAACAAAATCCACAATGGACATATGCTCACACTCTAAGCCATACAACAGTCCATTCACAATTGCATACATAACATGTACATTCACAACATTATGCATACCATCAAACATCATCAACACATGTATCAAAACATCATATCATGTCAAATAATGAACCACAACATTAGCACACTCTACTAATACCTATACTGCTCAAAATAGCGGGAAATAATCCCTACCATATCACACACTGATATAGGCAACCACCAATTAGGCACACAACATTTAAATTAACAATTTTTCCATACTGCAACAGTGTTAACCGGTTAACGCCCTGGGTTAACCGGTTAACGCAGGCAAAACACGCTTACTGCCCAAAACTCATCAGTGTTAACCGGTTAACGCCCTGGGTTAACCGGTTAACGCAGGCAAAACAACACTAATTCTCAATTCGTAACAGTGTTAACCGGTTAACACCTTGGGTTAACCGGTTAACGCAGACAAAACAACAGTTCCTGCGCTAACCCAAAGCAGAATGCAGAATTTTCCGCATTTTCCGCCGTTAGAGGACTTCCGGACCTCCGATTCCAATTCCGTAAAAAGCTATACGTCCAGTAAATTACGACACACACCATTATCGATTCAATTACAGTTTTTAACACAGTTTATCCAACATCATTTTCAGCATTCACAATCCCAATTAGGGTCAATTCAACGGTTTATCACTACCCATTACATGCTAACCCATAATACCCATTAAACGACGATAAACCCCCCTTACCTGAGTTAATCCGGCAAATCTTTGAGCTTCAAGCTTTTCCGTTCTTCAACCTTTGCTCTTGCTCTTCCCCTTTGCCCTTTTCCACTTTTCTATCGCTTCTCTGTTTTTTCACGTAAAACTCTTTACCAACAATGAAAACCCTTTTTCTTATTCCGACTTATATATTTTCCAAAATAATAATAATAATCCAATAATATTTCCAATTAATTAATTAAATTAATAAATATTATATTAATTCAAATTAAATAATTAGCCTTATTTTATCGGGGTGTTACAACTCTCCCCCACTAAAAGAGTTTTCGTCCTCGAAAACATACCTCAAGCGAACAACTCTGGGTAAGACTCCTTCATCTTACTCTCCAGTTCCCAAGTCACATTGCCACCTGCTGGTCCTCCCCAAGCTACCTTCACCAAGGCAATCTCTTTACCCCGCAACTGCTTTAACTCTCGATCCTCAATCCTCATAGGTGATGTTGCAACAGTCAGGTTATCTCTCACCTGTACATCATCTACTTGGACTACATGCGACGGATCATAAATGTACCTCCTCAACTGAGACACATGAAAAACCTCATGCAAATTCGCAAGCGACGACGGTAAAGCGACACGATAGGCTACCTCCCCTATCCTCTCCAAAATCTGATAAGGACCAATAAATCGAGGTGTCAACTTCTTCGACTTCAAAGCTCGACCAACCCCAGTTATCGGAGTAACACGAAGAAACACATGATCTCCCTCTTGAAACTCAAGTGACTTCCTCCTTTTATCGTGATAACTCTTCTGACGACTCTGAGCAATTCTCATCTTCTCCTGAATCATCTTAATCTTTTCTGTAGTCTGTTGAACAATCTCCGGTCCAACCACAGCACTCTCACCGGACTCATACCAACATAACGGTGTCCGACATCTCCTACCATACAAAGCTTCAAACGGTGCCATACCAATGCTCGAATGAAAACTATTGTTGTAGGTAAACTCAATCAAAGGTAAATAACAATCCCAAGCACCTCTCTTTTCCAAAACACAAGCTCTCAAAAGATCCTCCAGTGACTGAATCGTCCTCTCAGTCTGACCATCAGTCTGCGGATGATATGCAGAACTCAATCTCAGCTTAGTTCCCAAAGCCCTCTGCAAACCTTCCCAGAACTTCGATGTAAATCTAGGATCTCTGTCCGAAACAATACTAGACGGAATACCATGCAAACTTACAATCTTCTCAATATACAACTCAGCCAATCTCTCTAACGGATAATCCATTCTGATCGGAATGAAATGAGCCGACTTTGTCAATCTGTCAACAATCACCCAAATAGCTTCACAATTCTTACTTGTCCTCGGTAAACCAGAAACAAAATCCATACTGATACTATCCCACTTCCACTCTGGAATAGCCAACGGTTGCATTAGCCCAGACGGCTTCTGATGCTCAATCTTTGACTTCTGACAAGTCAAACAGGAATAAACAAAACTCGCAATTTCTCTTTTCATTCCCGGCCACCAAAATAACTTTTTCAAATCATGATACATCTTCGTAGCTCCAGGATGAATACTCAGGCCACTACGATGTCCTTCCTCCAGAATACTCTTCTTAAGTTCGATAACATCCGGAATACACACCCGATTACCAAATTTCAAAACACCATTCTCATCAACTCTGAATTCACCACCTTGACCTTGATTCACTAAAGTCAACTTATCAACCAAAAGCATATCGGATTTCTGACCCTCTCTAATCTCATCCAAAATATTACTCGTTAACTTCAACATTCCCAATTTAACACTATTGTGAGTACTCTCACACACCAAACTCAAATCTCTAAACTGCTCAATTAAATCCAATTCTTTAACCATTAACATAGACATATGCAATGATTTCCGACTCAATGCATCATCCACTACATTTGCCTTACCCGAATGGTAATTCAAACCAAAGTCATAATCCTTCAGAAATTCTAACCATCTCCTCTGTCTCATATTCAGCTCTTTCTGATCAAACAAATACTTTAAACTTTTATGGTCACTGAAAACCTCAAATCTTGATCCATACAAGTAATGCCTCCATAACTTCAGAACGAATACCACAGCTGCCAACTGTAAATCGTGTGTCGGATAGTTCCTCTCATGAATCCTCAGTTGTCTCGAAGCATAAGCTATAACCTGCTTATTCTGCATCAACACACCACCCAAACCCAACAATGAAGCATCACAGTAAACTTCAAATGGTTCCGACGGACTCGGTAATATCAGAATAGGAGCAGTAGTTAACCTTCTCTTTAACTCTTGGAAACCTTCTTCACATTTTGAATCCCAAACAAACGCTTGCCCCTTTCTAGTCAACATCGTCAACGGTAACGCCAACTTAGAAAATCCCTCAATGAACTTCCTATAATAACCAGCCAAACCAAGAAAACTTCGAATCTCAGCAACAGACTTCGGAGCTTCCCACTTAGACACCGCTTCTATCTTAGAAGGATCAACAGCAACACCACCTCTTGAAATCACATGACCAAGAAAACTAACCTCCTCTAACCAAAATTCACACTTAGACAGTTTAGCAAATAACTTCTTTTCTCGGAGAACTTCTAAAACCACTCTCAAATGCTCAACATGCTCTTCTTCAGATTTCGAATACACCAAAATGTCATCAATAAACACCACAACAAACTTGTCTAGATACGGATGGAAAATCCTATTCATATACCCCATAAATACTCCAGGCGCATTAGTCACACCAAAAGGCATTACAGAATACTCATAATGTCCATACCTTGTTCTGAAAGCAGTCTTCTGAATATCCTCAGTTTTCACACGTATCTGATGATACCCAGATCTCAAATCTATTTTGCTGAACACACTCGCACCAACCAACTGATCCATCAAATCGTCAATCCTCGGTAACGGATACCGATTCTTGATCGTCACTTTATTCAGTTGCCTGTAGTCCACACACAACCTCATAGTACCTTCTTTCTTCTTAACCAATAACACTGGTGCACCCCACGGTGACACACTCGGACGAATAAATTTCTTATCCAACAGATCTTCCAACTGACTCTTCAATTCAGTTAACTCAACAGCAGACATACGGTACGGAGCCATCGATATCGGCCTAGTACCAGGTACCAAATCAATCGAGAACTCAACTTCACGCTCTGGCGGCAATTCATTCACTTCTTCCGGAAACACATCAGGAAAATCACACACCACAGCCAGATCACAAATCACCAGTTTATCTTTAGCCTCCAAAGTCGCTAACAGCATAAACAACTCTGCCCCATCTGCCACTGCCTCATTCACCTGCCTGGCTGATAGAAACAAACTCTTTCCTTCCTCATTCTCAGGAAAAATCACAGTCTTATCAAAACAGTTGATATAAACTCGGTTAAACACCAACCAGTTCATACCCAAAATAACATCAATCTGCACTAGTGGAAGACACACAAGGTCTGTCCCAAAGTCTCTACCAAAAATACTCAAAGGACAATTCAAACAAACTGAAGTAGTAGTAACTGAACCCTTTGCAGGAGTATCAATCACCATACTACCATGCATCTCAGATATCTCTAACTTAAGTTTAACAGCACAATCCAAAGATATAAAGGAATGAGTAGCACCGGTGTCAATAATAGCTACAAGAGGAAAGCCATTAATATAACACGTACCTCGGATCAAACGATCATCTGCAAAAGTCTCAGAACCCGATAAAGCAAAGACCTTGCCTCCCGACTGATTCTCTCTCTTTGGCTTAGGACACTGTGGACTAATATGACCCACCTCTCCACAGTTGAAGTAAGTCACAGTCTTCGACCGACACTCTGCAGCCAAATGACCACCTTTGCCACACTTGAAACATTTCTTCTCAGCACTGGTACACTCATGGACACGATGTCCAGCCTGACCACATCTGTAACACTTAGCAGGAGCACTAGAGTCTCCCCCACTGGGCCTTTTCATCCCACTCTGACTCTGGAAACCTCTGCCAGCTGCATACGGTTTCCCACGATCATTCTGATTCTTGCCTCTTCTATCAACCCTCTGCTGATAGCTCTCCGCTCTAGCTTTGGAATCCTGTTCAAAAATCCTGCAACAGTCAACCAAGTCAGAAAACACTCTGATCCGCTGATATCCAATAGCCTGTTTGATCTCGGGACGCAACCCGTTCTCAAACTTCACACATTTCGAAAATTCTCCAGCAGCCTCATTATAAGGAGTATAATACTTTGACAGCTCTGTGAACTTAGCAGCATACTCAGTAACAGACCGATTGCCCTGCTTCAATTCCAAGAACTCTATCTCTTTCTTTCCTCTAACATCCTCTGGAAAATACTTTCTTAGGAATCTCTCTCTGAACACATCCCAAGTGATCTCAGCATTTCCAGCAGATTCCAACTCAGTGCGGGTAGCAACCCACCAATCATCAGCTTCCTCTGACAGCATATGCGTACCGAACCTGACCTTCTGGTTATCGGCACACTCAGTCACTCGGAAGATCCTCTCGATCTCCTTCAACCACTTCTGAGCACCATCTGGATCGTATGCTCCCTTGAACATTGGAGGATTGTTCTTCTGGAACTCACTCAGTTGACGAGCAGCTCCCATTCCCACAACATTCGGATTTCCCCCAAGTACTCCAGCTAGCATACCCAGAGCCTCAGCAATCGCAGCATCGTCTCTACCTCTTCCAGCCATCTCTATTCTGAAAACCCAACAAGCTAAAACAATAAGTACTGATAGGGTTACACAACACCTATCCCGTACAGGGGAAACAGAATAATTACGACTCGACTCGACCGACTATGCTCTGATACCAATAATGTAACACCCTTCTAAAATACCCCAAATATTTAATTAAAACAACATATATAAATCAGAGTAATCATGCCATTTAAGGGTGTCACACAATATTCCACAATATTCAACAATATAACGGTCATGCTCTTTTATTAATTCAAAACATAAACGTTTGCATAGAACGCAGCGGATATAAATCTTATCAATCATGTAAAACATTACATGTAAAATGGTTCACAACCAACAATAAAACATTTAAAACAAGTTAAAACATCCCATCCCGATGTTACATCTATCAGAGCACGACCCACTAAGGAGACTACACTAGACTCCAAGCATTAACTTCTACTCAACTCATTGCTCGTTACCTGAAAAATAGTTGTAAGGGTGAGTTCCTCAATCGATATAACAAGCATTATAAAATATCATGTAATGCTAAGTAATTAACACATTTCATCACCCAATTCAGATTACACATTCAGTAACAGCAATATCAACTCAATCATACTCAACATCAACACAACACACAACACACGTATAATACTGGAATACATCCATTCATATTATACGCCATACATCAATTATGCAATGAGACTCCATGCATGCGGTACCGACTATTTGTGAACATATAGTTCACCTCACCGTCCAAATCCAGGCACGGCTACCAAGCCCACTAGTCCCACTCATTTGAGACCTAGTGACTCACTCACTAATTCCTCACCATGGGAATTAGCTACCACCCCAAATGGGCCATGCTATGCACGCTAATCACCTAGCATGCAAACATCAACAACAGTCCAAAATGACTAACTCACTAATTCCTCACCATGGGAATTAGCTACCACCCTAAAGGCCACAATATGCATGCTAATCATCTAGCAATGCAACATCAACAACAAAATCCACAATGGACATATGCTCACACTCTAAGCCATACAACAGTCCATTCACAATTGCATACATAACATGTACATTCACAACATTATGCATACCATCAAACATCATCAACACATGTATCAAAACATCATATCATGTCAAATAATGAACCACAACATTAGCACACTCTACTAATACCTATACTGCTCAAAATAGCGGGAAATAATCCCTACCATATCACACACTGATATAGGCAACCACCAATTAGGCACACAACATTTAAATTAACAATTTTTCCATACTGCAACAGTGTTAACCGGTTAATGCCCTGGGTTAACCGGTTAACGCAGGCAAAACACGCTTACTGCCCAAAACTCATCAGTGTTAACCGGTTAACGCCCTGGGTTAACCGGTTAACGCAGGCAAAACAGCACTAATTCTCAATTCGTAACAGTGTTAACCGGTTAACACCCTGGGTTAACCGGTTAACGCAGACAAAACAACAGTTCCTGCGCTAACCCAAAGCAGAATGCAGAATTTTCCGCATTTTCCGCCGTTAGAGGACTTCCGGACCTCCGATTCCAATTCCGTAAAAAGCTATACGTCCAGTAAATTACGACACACACCATTATCGATTCAATTACAGTTTTTAACACAGTTTATCCAACATCATTTTCAGCATTCACAATCCCAATTAGGGTCAATTCAACGGTTTATCACTACCCATTACATGCTAACCCATAATACCCATTAAACGACGATAAACCCCCCTTACCTGAGTTAATCCGGCAAATCTTTGAGCTTCAAGCTTTTCCGTTCTTCAACCTTTGCTCTTGCTCTTCCCCTTTTCCCTTTTCCACTTTTCTATCGCTTCTCTGCTTTTTCACGTAAAACTCTTTACCAACAATGAAAACCCTTTTTCTTATTCCGACTTATATATTTTCCAAAATAATAATAATAATCCAATAATATTTCCAATTAATTAATTAAATTAATAAATATTATATTAATTCAAATTAAATAATTAGCCTTATTTTATCGGGGTGTTACAAAGGGCATGATCCCATTGATTCATCAAGTTCACATCTAGGGTTTGAGACCCTCATGAACAAAGAGCGCAACCAAGAATTGATACAAGAATGGTTATGAGCATCATATATGAGTCCCAATGTTCTCTACATGTTATATTGATCAAGCTTTCTTCAAGAGTTTGAGGGTGATTTGCCTTGGAAACCCTAGTTTGACTGGGTATCTTAAGTAACTTCTCCAACAAGCTATCTCACCAATTGATCAAATTTCTCAAGGGACACTTCAAAATTCATCATCTTATGCATATATGATCTACCATGAGCCTAAAAAGTCAAGATAATTGGAAGTTAGCAAGTTGGTTGATGGTGGTTGGCCAGATGAATTCATCTGATCTAAACTGGGTCTCCCTAGACCCTATCTCCTACAATTTTCACTATATGAAAATGATTCCAAGATACAAATTACTCTAAATGACATTCCAAACAACTTTCATGTTGAGACCTAGAGCTAGTTTTTCTTGGAAAATCATTTTCTATGTTGAAACATTATAGGTCATTTTGTATAAACCCTAATTTGAAAATCAACTTCCCAATACCATAACTTACTCAATTTTTATGAAATGAAAGATTTCCAAGTTGCACAATGAAATTCAATGTGTTTAATTCAACTTTTATGTTTGGAGTGTGAGCTAATTCAACTTTTTTGAGCATGTGATATGAGGTTACATTATAGGTCACTTTTGACATATACCATTGATCAAATGATTTTTTCAAACTTCAAAAATGCATAACTCTATCATTTCAAATCCAAATGACATAAAATTGGTGACCATTTTGAAGGTATTTTAGAGAGCTACAACTTTGGATATAAACACTTTTCTCATTTGAAGCTCATATAAAACGTTATGCAAGGTGGAATATTGAGACATATGGCTTGACACTTAGAAAAAATTTGATATGTCAAAAATTTCCAAACTTCCACCTCAAATTTCTTCAAGTTACAAACTCCAAATGTAAAAGTGTTGAACATGAAATTTTTTCCTCTTGATCTCACCTTTCCAAAGAGCTCAAATTCAGTTATTTTGGACAAGGAATGCACAGGTTGTGCATGGCATGAACATAGTGTCAGCACTTGGCAAGGATCAAACTTCAAATCAAAATGTACACTTGCCTTGCAATCCAAGTTGAATTCAGACTATCTCACACTCATTTGTGGACTTATGGCAATGATTTTATGGGCATATGCGTGCCCATGCACCCATGCATCATCAATGACCAAATTTGGAAAGTAATTCAAGTGTGCAAAAAGCAATGGATTCAGCTATAAATAGAGCCTCATATGCTCATCAATTCACACACATTCGCGCCAACTTTGATCCCCTAACTCTAACCCTCACATTGCAAATGATAAACTTGAGAAATTCACTTGAGTTTAAGTTTGAATTTCCACTGATTTGAAATTCAAATCTCCAGGAATCCACAGCCTTTAGAGTATCCAATCCTTCTTCTGCAAGCATTTGGAGTGAGATCAAGCACGAGCAAGAGCAAGATCAGTTGAACCAAGACCTCCATTGAAGGTATTTTCAAGAAATTTTGATCTCTTTGATTCTCTCTAAATCTTGCTCAATTCTATTGATTCTTTGGTTGTCTGAAGTCCTACCGACGTAGGCAAGAAGATTGAGTTGCTTAGAGGCCAAATCGAAGCAACTCAGTTCAATTACCTCAAATTTCAACTCCATGTATCTCTCAATATACTTGGAGATAGAGTGAATTGAGGCCAGATTCGAACTCTTTGCCATTTTTACTTTGAAATCATGTCCTTGTTTTTAATTTTGGTGATGGTTGAAGGTGGACCAGTCCGGTGAGGTCCACCGGAGAAGAAGACCGGAGCTACAGCTCCGGCCATGCGCTGGCATGTCTCACAACCACATGATCTTGTTATTTTTTTCTAATATCACGCGTCCATTGTGATTACCAACTGTGTGGCGCACTGACTTGAGTCCGTCGTGGATAGCGTGTTTTTGGCCACTTGATCTGCCACCTCAATTAATGAGGGAGATCAAGTGGTCCACGTTTTTTCTGATATTTTAATTTTCATTTTAATTGCATTATTTTCAATAATTCATATTAAATTCAATATTGATCCAAAAAATATGGGATTTTCACCAAAAAATTTCAAATATTTTTCTCTTTCATATTCTGAATTAAAATTATTTTTTGGATCATTATTAATATTTTTCATGAATTAATTGATTTTGCATTTGTTTTTAATTGTTTAAAAATATTTTTAAATCTCCAAAAATTATGAAATTATTTCTCCAAGGACCTTTGACCTTGTTTGACCTATGATAAATTTTATGGTCATTTCTTTGGATAAACCATATTTAATTTAAATGCACTATTTTAGTATTTTAATTTGAATAAATGCCAAATAAATTTGTTGACCAATTGTGATGACTTGTTTATGTTAGACTCTTGTTGTTGGGCCTTGGTCAAGGTTGATTTGACTTTGTCAAATTAATATCATTGGATTTAGGGGATGGATAGAATGTACATTCCATCTCCCAAAATGAATGGATGATATTAATTTGGTAAAAGTCCTCCTTTGACTAATTTGTGTTTTGATCCATTACCCTCCCACTTCATCTTATTCCCTTTATTCATTCATTCATTCCATTTGGCCTATGATATCTCATAATCCTAAGGCTAGTTGATTGAAAAATTGACATGAGTATGGATGAGATTAGGCCACACCTTTTGCATATTCTTTTTGTGTGTGGTATGTTTCATGAGCATAATCCATTATACTATGTCTCTAACATGTATTAACACCAAAGTTTTATTGCCCGGCCTCAAATAGTTGTGACTTCTACATAAGTCCAATTATGATTGCTTAACATAGCGCTAAATTTGTGACATAAAAGGCATAAGCATTCTAGTTAGTGAGATTGTAAGTATCCCCTCTTTCATGGTATTGTGTGGAAACTTGGCCTTATTTCCTTCCTTTGGAAGATGTTTTGGCTCAAGGATTCATGCTTGTGATAAGTGGGTTGAGTGTTCTCCAAAGAATATCTTAAAATAAAAAGCAAAAGCAAAACAATACTAACTTCTAACCTATTAACTACTAACTTTTAATTTCAAGCCCTTTACTTTAATGCCATTTAATTTTTGTTTCTATTCACTTGCCATTGTTCATATCATTCTAATTATTTATGTTAATGCAATTTTCACTTTGTCCATTTGGACCATATTGTGTGATATATTTTGTTTATGTATACTTTGCTTGTTTGTGTGGTCTTTGACCATTAATGTACATAATAACAACAAAAACCCTAAAAGACTTTTGTGTGGATTGTGGGCTTGATCTTGGACAAATGGACTTAAAATCTAGGCAACCTTCCTATGCTAAAGGACTTGGCCAATGCCAACTTGTTGAAGAACCAAGTTCTTGCAATTTAAAACTTCATCTGATACATCATTCAAGATCCTTTTGAGTTCATTTGCAACATGATCATTGTGAAGCTATTATTTTGAACCTGTGACTTGTGGAATTCATCTGTTGCATGGGCCATTTTGGAGAAGATCATGGAATGGATAAGCTTGGATGTGTCCATATTTATTTGATGCCTTTCTCTTCAAGGTAATATAATTGTGCATTTGTGTGTTGTTTGATTCTAAAAGTCCAAGGGAATTATGGGTTTCTATTGACATTATTGTCTATTGGATTGTTACCTGTTTGGTCAGATCTTTTCAACTCTAAACTTTTAATTTTGTACATAGGATAGTCTCTTCATCTTCTCCCCATTTCTTTAATTTCAAAATCTCTCCCTCCGTTTTTCAAAATCTTCTTTGTGTGAACTACTTTTCTTCTAAACTTAGACTACTTTTGCAAAAAGATAGAAACTTTGTCCTTATGCCATTGCATTTTCAAACTTCTTTTCTTAAATCAAACTTGTAAATAGAATTAACTATACTTGACTTAAACTTTCAAAAAGCCAAAAAGAACTAACTCATTCAAACTATTTTTAGGCCTTTGTGCCTTTGAAACTTAATTTTTGTTAAAAACAATGCATCCACTTTGAAATTTGTATCACGAACTACGAGGTTTTGATCCCTCATTTTTATGTTGGTACGTAGGCACAAGACTATAAGACCCTAATTTTGACCCTAAGATCCCTCATGGCATCATTTCATTGCACATTGCATTTGCCTCAAGGATCATAGCATTTTGGCTCCTTAACCCTTGGGTTGGAACTTGTGTGAGTTGGTTTGAGACCACCAAGCATGCTTGAATTGTATATTATTGCTTTTCATATTTTTTTTACTAACCAGAAGCACAAAAATATGTCACTAACCTTGTTTGTTTTGTAGCTTGGGCAATCATGTGATCCAAGGCTCCTGGAGGCCCCTATGCTCATTGAAATGGCCAGATGAAGGTGAAAGCAAGCATGAAAATGATTCACAAAGCTCCAAATCATCATATATGCCTCCCAAGTATCTCAATTTGTAAATTTGATCAAGATAAACCAAAGGGCTTGAGGATTGTTTCCCAAGGAAACCCTAATTCATCTATACATTGACTGTGCCTTGCTCTTGAAGCAACCTCAACCCATGATCAAATACAATCAAGTGAAGTTATTTCATTCATAATTTCATGCATATTTGAGCTTATTTGAGTGTCCTTAATCATAAATTCATCAAGATTTGAAGTTTGGACTTAAGAAGTTGATCAGTCAATTCATCTGACTATTTCGGAATCCACTAAGACCTAACTTTAAATGTGTTTGTCAAATGAAGATTACCCCAAGAGAAAAAATGTTCTTAAGAACCATATGAACAACTTTCATGTTCATAAAAAATTTATTTGAAGCTTGGAAGGTCATCATACATTTCAAAACATTATAGGTCACTTTGACTGAAAGCCTAATTTTGGGTCAACTTCCCAAGGACATAACTCACTCATTTTTCATGATTTTGAGATGGGATCAAATGAATTGGAAAGTTTAAGATGTCTAATTAATTTCTTATGTTGAAATAAATTTCATAATCCTAAAAGGAGTACATGTGATAATACAAAACATTATAGGTCACTTTGGACCAAAGTCATTGAAATGTGAAAAAGTCCAACTTCAAGTACCCATAACTTTCTCATCAAAAATCCAAATGATGAAAAAGTTAAATCCAAATTGATTGTCTTGAAACGATATATAACTTTGATGTTGAAGGTATTGTCATTTGAGGCTTGCATCACTGAAATAGATGGGCTTGAAGTTGGTCCATCTTGGCAAAATTCACATACACATGTTTTGCACCTTGAACTTCATGATCATTTTTCAATAACTTCCCAACTCCAAATGAATTTTTGTTCAACATAACAATTGCTCCTCATGTCAAGACCTTTCCAACCATTACCCATATGACCATGTTTCATTTTTGCAAAGTGCATTTTCGAAGAGTGGAAAGTTTGTATGCATGAAACATTGTTGAAACTTCATACACAAGCCAATTCATTCCAATCTGCATGTCCAAATTCATTTTGCTAATGATTAGCTTGCATTTGCAATTGAGTTTGGGCCTCACATGCGCCTGTACAGGCCCATGCATGGAGGATCCAAACTCATGCACACATGAATTTTGCCTTGCATGCATCATGCTTCACTATAAATACAAGTGCTCAGCTTCATCCATGACCAATCTTAAGGCGCCTAAATTGCTGCAGAACTGAATCCTCACCCTTCACCTAAAGGAATTTTGCAGTTTCTCTTCAATTTTTCAGTTTCAATTTTCAACTTCCTTGGTTGATTATTGAACTCCAATTCCTTAGCCTAACTTCATTTTCATCTCAAGATCAAGTTGCAACAGAGAATTGGAGGAGATCGTGCCTTGTAGAGCTACACTTCAAAGGTTGGTGTTCAAACTTTTTCCATTCCAATCTCCTTGGATCTTGCTTATTTCTTGTGTTTGTTGGTTCCTCTAAAGTCCTCTCATAAGAGGCAATTGATTGGTGTATTTAATTTCATGAATTGAGCATACTCAGATTGAACTCCATAATTTTCTAGCTCAGATTTCTCCTTCTATGAGAGTCTAAAGGAGAAACCAATGGCACAGGGGTGATGTACATCACCCCAGCTTTCCAATGATACGAGGATCGTGATTTGCAGATTGATTCTATGCCTTCCAATGTTATGACCATTTTTAATGCTTTATGTTTCTCGTTTGACTCTAGATCACCGTGAGCGCGCGCATGAGGGCCTTAGGATGTGCCACCTCATTTATTGAAATTGATCCAACGCACCAGGATTTTTGCAATTTCTGATTTATTTCATTTTATTTTCTTTATTTCATTTTATTTCAAAAATTCAAATCTCTTTCATTTTAAATCCAAAAAATATGGGACCAATTGCATTATTTCCCTTTTTAATTCTAGTTTCTGAAAATGATTCTTAATATTTCCCTTCTACCCAGTAACCGGTAGTTATAAGTCCTTTTTCAGTGGTTTTCTACCCAATAACCGGTAGTTGTAAACCCCACTTTATTTCCTTGCAGAGTTAACCTTGTTTTTTGTTCATCCTAACCGATGACGGTTACTCTCTTCTGTGGCCTTCTACCTAGTAACCGGTAGTTATAAGTCCTTTTTCAGTGGTTTTCTACCCAATAACCGGTAGTTGTAAACCCCACTTTATCCCCTTGCAGAGTTAACCTTGTTTTTTGTTCATCCTAACCGATGACGGTTACTCTCTTCTGTGGCCTTCTACCCAGTAACCGGTAGTTATAAGTCCTACTTCTGTGGTTTTCTACCTAGTAACCGGTAGTTGTAAACCCCATTTTATCCCCTTGCAGAGTTAACCTTATTTTTGTTCATCCTAACCGACGACGGTTGCTCTCTTCTGTGGTTTTCTACTCAGTAACTGGTAGATGTAATTCCCCCCATTGTTGGTTATCTTTATCCAATATTCGTTATTGATACTCATTCATTTTGAGTATATATCCCAGTAACCGGTGATATATCTCTTGGATAAATGCTCTGATCAAGCAATTTATCCCCAGCGAGTCATCTTTCATTTACCTTTGTTTGGTAATGATTGTTTCTCCCCTTTTGATTGGTCATCATTTTATACCCAATAGCCGGTATCCCGATGTCCTTTCTTTTCGGTCGATTTATCCTTTATTAACCCAATAACCCGTTGTGGATAATCTTCCATGCGAGTATGTTATCTATGTTCTGACGGTAATAGATAATATATTTCATGCGCTCTTTTGTCAAAGTCTTTTTCTTCCCCAGTCGAGTAAGATTCGTATTTCCTTATGGAATCGAATGCCCATCCTGTGATCGAGTTTGCTTTTTCAGCCCTCCTTTCAGATGATGAGTGTCTTGGAAATATTCCCCAATTCGTGCCTGGTTGGTCACCTATTATATGCCCAGTAACCGGTAACCCTGGTGTTCCTTCCCTCTGCTCCCTATTATGACTTTCGTCCTCTATGGAGTCAGATTTTCTTGAGATGAAATATACCTTTTTAGGTCTTCCTCAAATGTTTGGATGATTGATATCTCTCACCCTTATACCGGTCTTAGATATTCATTCTCCCCGAGCGTGTTGTTCTCTCACCCTTATACCGGTGTCTTGATCACATGTCTCTTTGAGCTTATTACCTAGTAGCCGGTAATACCTCATTTGTTTCTTCCTCAGCTGAGTCCTTTGTGGACTTTCCCAGCCTGAGTTCCCTTTGGTGGGTTTTCCCCATCCGTGTCCGGATTTTTATCCGAAGTATCCTTTGTGGATAGTTTTGCTGTATTGGCATATTCCCCAATACATGTATTTTTGCGTCAACTCGAGTCTTTCCATTGATTTCTTTTCATGGAATCCCTTCGTGTCTCTCAGCAAATTTCAAGTCGTGACCTGCTCACGCATTTTATTCCCCTTTATTCCCTAGTAAAATCCCAGAGTCTCTGTCCCATTTATGAGTGTATTACTCGTATGGATTTTCAGTTTCTCCTGATTTCGTTTTTCCTTTATGGACACATATCCCCCACAGAGTATTAACTTTTGCATACATAGATTTGCATCATGAGGTCTCTTAGGGACCAAAATTCGTCTCTTTGTTATTGTTTAAGCCCATTATACCTCGTTGAGACGAAGATTTTAACCTTCATATCTCCTGCTAGAATGACTTTAAATAGGGGCATCTGTAAGACCCTAATTTTGACCCTAAGATCCCTCATGGCATCATTTCATTGCACATTGCATTTGCCTCAAGGATAATAGCATCTTAGCTCCTTAACCCTTGGGTTGGGACTTATGTGAGTTAGTTTGAGACCATCAAGGATGATTGAATTGTATATTATTGCTTTTCTTATTTTGTTTACTAACCAAAAGCACAAAAATACGTCACTAACCTTGTTTGTTTTGTAGCTTAGACAATCATGTGATCCAAGGCTCCTAGGAGGCCCCTATGCTCATTGAAATGGCCAGATGAAGGTGAAAGCAAGCATGAAAATGATTCACAAAGATCCGAATCATCATATATGCCTCCCAAGTATCTCAATTTGTCAATTCGATCAAGATAAACCAAAGGGCTTGAGGATTGTTTCCCAAGGAAACCCTAATTCATCTGTGCATTGACTGTGCCTTGCTCTTGAAGCAACCTCAACCCATGATCAAATACAATCAAGGGAAGTTCTTTCATTCATCATTTAATTCATATTTGAGATTATTTGAGTGTCCTTAATCATCAATTCATCAAGATTTGAAGTTTGGACTTAGAAGTTGATCAGTCAATTCATATGACTATTTTGGAATCCACTGAGACCTAACTTTTAATGTGTTTGTCAAATGAAGATGACCCCAAGAGAAAATATGTTATTAAAAACCATATGAACAACTGTCATGTTCATCAAAAAATTGTTTGAAGCTTGGAAGGTCATCATCCATTTCAAAACATTATAGGTCATTTTAACTGAAACCCTAATTTTGGGTCAACTTCCCAAGGACATAACTCACTCATTTTTCATGAGTTTGAGGTGGGATCAAATGCATTAGAAAGTTTAAGATGTATAATTCAATTGTTATGTTGAAAAATTTTTCATAATCCTAAAAGGAGTACATGTGATAATACAAAACATTATAGGTCACTTTGGACCAAAGTCATTGAAATGTGAAAAAGTCCAACTTCAAGTGCCCATAACTTTCTCATTGAAAATCCAAATGATGCAACATTTAAGTCCAAATTTATTTCCTTGAAAATATCTACAACTTTATTGTTGAAGGTTTTGTCATTTGAGGCATGCATCATTGAAACAGAAGGGCTTGAATTTGGTCCATTTTGCCAAAATTCACCTACACATGTTTTGCACCTTGAACTTCATGACCATTTTTCAATAATTTCCCAATTCCAAATGAATTTTTGTTCAACATAACAATTTTTCCTCATGTCAATACCTTTCCAACCACTACCCACATGGCCTTGTTTAATTTTTGCAAAGTGCATTTTCAAAGAGGTGAAAGTTTGTATGCATTTATGGAAACAATGTTGAAACTTCATACACAAGCCAATTCATTCCAATCTGCACGTCCAAATTCATTTTGCTGATGATTAGCTTGCATTTGTAATTGAGTTTGTGCCTCACATGCGCCTGTACAAGCCCATGCATGGAGGATCCAAACTCATGCACATATGAATTTTTCCTTGCTTGCATCATGCTTCACTATAAATACAAGTGCTCAGCTTCATCCATGACCAACCTTAAGGCGCCTAAATTGCTGCAGAACTGAATTCTCAACCTTCACGTAAAGGAATTTTGCATTTTATCTTTAATTTTTCAGTTTCAATTTTCAACTTCCTGGGTTGATTATTGAACTCCAATTCCTTAGCCTAACTTCATTTCCATCTCAAGATCAAGCCGCAACAGAGAATTGGAAGAGATCGTGCCTCGTAGAGATGCACTTCAAAGGTTGTTGTTCAAACGTTTTCCATTCGAATCTCCTTGGATCTTGCTTATTTCTTGTGTTTGTTGGTTCCTCTGAAGTCCTCTCATAAGAGGCAATTGATTGGTGTATTTAATTTCATGAATTGAGCTTACTCAGATTGAACTCCATAATTTTCTAGCTCGGATTTTTCCTTCTATGAGAGTCTAGAGGAGAAACCAATGGCACAAGGGTGATGCACATCACCCCAACATTCCAGTGATATGAGGATCATGCGTTTAGGTGAGGTTTTCATAACCTGCAACTCTGGCCGGAGCTGGCTTGCTCGCCGAAGAAGACGGTGTCCACCATGCCAGATTGCATCTGGACCGTTGGTTGTGATTTCCAGATTGAATATATGCCTTCCAATGTTATGACCATTTTTAATGCTTTGTGTTTCTCTTTTGACTCTGGATCACCGTGAGCGCGCGCATGAGGGCCTTAGGATGTGCCACCTCATTTAATGAAATTGATCCAACGCGCCAGGATTTTTGCAAATTCTGATTTATTTCATTTCATTTTCTTTATTTCATTTTATTTCTAAAATTCATAACTCTTTCATTTTAAATCCAAAAAATATGGGACCAATTGCGTTATTTCCCTTTTTAATTATAGTTTCTGAAAATGATTTTTAATATTTTTTACGAGTTCATTTAATATTTTTTGTGAATTTTCTCTTTTATGGTTGTTTTTAATTCATTTTAAATAGTTTCTAATATTCAAAAATGCCAAAAATATTTTCTTAACATCTTTGAATGATGATGAATCAATGAAAAATATTCTCATCAATTTCTTAATTGATTTGAGATTTATTTGAGATTTTAGTTCAATTATGTTATTTTTTATTCATTTTTAATTGTTTAAAAATAGTTTATGGTTTCCAAAAATGCTGAAATTTTTTGTCAAACCTTGTTTGACCTTGTTGAACTTAGGATGATCCATTTGGACTTTTTCAAAGTTGATTTGAAATGGATTTGAAGTTTGACCTTTATTTGTTTATTTTAATTCAAGTATTATTTTAATTCTCAAAAATACCAAAAATATTTTATTTGTTTCTTGGCTTCTAAGCTTCACCTTGCTTCTGTTTGCCATTGATTGACTTTGATTCTATTCATTTATGATCAATGTGTGTTGGTTGTCTCATTTGAATTTCAATTTATGTACATTCCATCTTCATCTTCTTCTTTTTCTTTTTCTTTTTGATCAATTAGTTAATGATTGATGGTTAGCCTTGACATATGAGGGGCTTAACCTTATTTGATTAAAATATAATTCATCTTGATCAAAGATCAAGTGAATGGCTTTGCATTAGATATAGGTTGCTTCTTGGTCAAGCAAAAAACCTAAATCCATACAAGATCATTCTCCTTTTCTTTTGGCGTGGCAAGTTGAAGGAGCTTGGCTTACTATTCATGGTCTCTAACTTGTGTTTGTTGTATATAGTTTTATTGACCGGCCTCAGATAGGTGTGAGTACTACATTAGTCCACTTACGATTGCTTAACATAGCACTAAATTGCCTTATGGCACACTAACACTAACTAATAACCACTAACTTTTAATTAAAGCATTTAATTCTTGAAATTTACTTTTATGCAATTTAATATCTTGTTCATTAATTCATTTGCTTTTGCCCTTTGCTCACTTGAGCTCATGTTTATGTTAATGCAATTTGCGTTTTGCTCACTTGAGCAGATTATTGTGTATATACTATTGTGGTTGTTTTGTTTGTGTGAACCCAATGCAAATGGATAAAGGACTTAGATTTTAGGAACTTACCTATGCTAAATGGAGTCAAAGAGCAACTAGGCCTCATGCCTTTAGAATTCTATAAAAGAAGAAAAATGTCAAAGAGCAACTAGGCCTAATGCCTTTAGAATGCTTAATCTTGAAGAAGACTTGGAAAGGATCCTAATTCTAAACTCACTCTTTTCCATTCTTTTATTTTCATTGTGGAACTTTTTGATTTGTGTGTTCTTATGTGTTAGGGATCTCCTAACTTGAGCCAAGTAGAAGAACCATTGTCATGAGCATCCAAAGTGAGAGATACAAAAGCCATTGAAAGATTCCTAGGAGCTTGCGTGTTTGCTTGATTGCTTGAGTTATTTGCTTATTGCTTGCTAATCCAAAGGAAAGGGAACAACTTGGATCATCACTATGATCTCAAGAAGGGAACTCCATTGTGGTTTCATTTCTCCTCCTTCATCTTTGTATGTCTAGGATCTAGCCATTCTTCTTGTTCCCTCCACTCTGACCCAAGCCAAACTTTTGTGCAAACATTAACATTGTTTCCAAAATTAGAAAGCTAAGCATTATGCTTTTGATTTTTCAAACTTCTTTTCAATAACACATATTTTAAATTGAATCCTAAGTCAACTTTGACCTTACTTTGTAAATACTTTTCATTGGTAAATACAACTCACTCAATTGTTTTTGTGGTTTCAATGGCCACTTCTTGCCAAAGCTTTTCATAAACATTAGCTATTAGGTTTGAGTTATCCTTGAGGTTGATATAATACTCACCTATATCCTTAGTGATGGACAATAAGTCTTCCATGCTTATTATAGGGTTAACCCCTCACTAGCATGTTGAAGCTCTCCTCACATGGTGGATTTGTGGTTTTAGGTTGAGTTTTCTCCCTTTGATAACAAAAGACCTTAAGGCTTTTTGACCAATCAATTCACCAATTTGTTTTGAGATTTCTACCCCGAACTACGAGGTTTTGATCCTACCTTTTTAAAATGGTACGTAGGCAATGGTTTATCCATTCAAACACAAAATTGTATATAACTTGTATATTCTTCTCTCATCCCCCCAATCATGTTTGCACAATTTTTTTCACAAATACCAACCTACCTTACAACATTTGTAAAAAGGGCTCCCTTAGAGTACTAAGGATGTTTTGGGTGCTTAAAACCTTCCCATTGCATGCCCAACCCTCTTACCCAGATCTCTGACTTTTTTATTATTTTTTGACTTGATAAAACTTCTCGATTTTTGTTCGCTTTCTAACCTTTCCTTTGGATAAATAGAAGTGCGGTGGCGACTCGAATTGTATGATTTACTTTTGATTTAGTCAATAAATCTAAACGTAACGAATACCCCGCTATAGAAAAGTGGAGACTCTGCTGGGGAAAGACACTTGCCTAATGGGTTTTGCCTACTTTTTACCGTTGATTGTATTGGTTTGTTTATATTATTTGTGACATATTTTTTGTACAAATTTGGGATGACTGTATTGTTTGTAATGTATGAATTGCTTGATACATCTATTGCTTGTGTGCTTGGTGGTTTTGTGAGATGAGTTCTATACCCGAACTCGAGTGCACTTATGATAGGAGAATGGCATAATCTTGTTGACTTGTGTGGAGTTATTCCTTAGCAAGTTGACTTGCAAGCCCATTCACTTGGTGGAGGTTATGTTGGGATCAATAATATCACACGAGTAGTCGTGGTTAGGCATTACTCTTTCCAATATATGCCTTAGAAGCCAATGACCTTAGTTTACCAAGTCAATCTTGGCCTATTTTTAGGACGTAGTGCGAAGGTCGTTCAAGTGTAAGATTTGATACGATTGTTACGCGATACAACACTCATAAGAGTCTCTCTTGAGAATATTTTTGGAATACGAGTAGTCGTTTATCCGATAATATCCGAAAGATGGGATGATGACTATGGGAACCTCTTGTAGAACATGATTGTCAGGTTTAACCCTAGTACACTCCCTTTGGGTGGTTCTTAACCGAGACTCCATGCTCGTGATTTGCATCAAACCCTTGATTCATGGTTGATCCGTTCTTGTATATCCTTAATATCAATGGAACTTGGGTGTTGATAAGGTGTAAACCATAATCCACCAAAATGGATGATTGATATTAAGGATGACTTGATCCATCCCATGACCTTCGTGTGGTGTGATTTGCTCGATCCTTGAGTGTGATTGTTGCATCCATGCATCCATGCATTCATGCATTCATGCATTCATACACATCCATATCATCAACAATGAGAAAATTTTCAAGGAACTTAAGAGGTCTATTTGCAAATTTTCAGACATGGATAAGCAAAGAAGGAATACAAAGAAGTACAGTTTCAGACAACCCGACTTGAAAGAGTTAAGGAGTTTGACATCCTATGTATTAGATCCTTTGGAGTTCAAGACTAGCCATGGGAAGCTTTTGTCTATTCTTGCTACTCAAGTGGATGAAGGTCTGATGAGTGTATTGGTGCAGTTCTATGATCCCTTGTACCGTTGCTTCACTTTTCCGGATTTCCAGCTTTTACATACGCTTGAGGAGTATGCTTATCCTGCGGGCATACCTATTTTAGATCAGTTGTGATTCAGTGGCTTAGACAGAGTTCCTACTTCTCAAGAGATTGTTGATCTGTTGCATATAGATGAATATATTATTGGTGCTCATATGACTACCAAAGGTGGAATTCAAGGTCTCCCATCTGATTTCCTCATTGCTCAAGATACTATGTATGGGAAGGCCATGAGTAAGGACGCCTTTGAGGCCATATTTGTACTTCTCATCTATGGGCAGATGTTATTCCCCAACATCGACAAGTTTGTGGACGTGAACGCCATTAGGATTTTCTCTATCCTTAATCCCGTTCCGACTTGTTGGGTGACACTTATTTCTCTTTGCATATGAGGAATGCAAAGGGTGGTGGTACCATTTTGTGCTCTTTGCCTCTGTTATACAAGTGGTTTATTTCACACTTGCCACAGACGGTCGCTTTCAAGGAGAACAAAGGATGTCTACGGTGGTCCACGAGACTTATGTCTCTCACTAATGATGATATCTTTTGGTACAACCGTGTGTATGATGGTGTACAGATTATTGACTCTTGTGGTGAATTCTCCAATGTGCCTCTTCTTGGTACATGTGGTGGGATTAACTACAACCCTATTTTAGCACGTCGCCAGCTTGGGTTCCCCTTAAAGGATAAACCTAATAACATTCTGTTAGAAGGTGTATTCTTTCAAGAGGGTAAAGATCCCCAAAACATGAAGAGCAGGATGGTCTGCGCTTGGCGCAAGGTCCATAGGAAGGGAAGGAAAGAGCTTGGTCCGAAGAATTGTATTGCTTTGGAACCCTATACCTCATGGGTGAGGAGGAGAGCTTCTGAGTATCTTATGCCTTATGACTACCCGAGACCTACACCTATGGTTGTGGATGGGCCTTCAACCCTCCCTGACCAAGGAGTAGAGGAGTTGAGAGACGAAGATTGTTCGCGTGCTTGGGTCCGTGAGCGAGAGGAGCTACTTCAGTAGCTTAGAGATAAGGATGCTTTGATAGAGTTTCTTGAGCATCAGGTTATCGACGAGCCTGATGATGTGGTGACTTCTCTTCTTCCTCAGTCTTCTAGGTTTTGGAAGAGGAAGTACGATCGACTCGCCAAGGAGAAGGCGGATATGGAGGCAGCCTATGAGAGAGAGGTGAAGAGGCTTTGTGTGGCTTATCTTCCGGTCTCGAGAGCTTTGGATGATTGTTTTTAGGGTTCCATAGGATGTTATTTTCCTTATCTCTTGTATTGTATTTGGTTACCAAGACTGTACTTCTTTGGTGTAAAATTTTTCCAAATATTATTGATATGAGTATTCCATATATGTTAAATGATTAATATTTTCAAATATTTGCAAATAGATCTCTAAAATTCCTCGGATTAAAAAATAATTGATATGCACAAGCATTGCATGCATCATGTGCATAAGCATATTTTGCTCCAGGGCTTCTTGTTCAGTGGTCTAACTCTGTGTTCTTCATTTATTTTGAAGACAAGCTGACACACTGGTACTACACCAGAGCCAACTCATCAAAACTAATGGATCACCTAGAGCAAGAGAACAGAGAATTGAAGGAGGAAGTGGCAAGATTGACTTCCCTGATGGAGTCTTTCTTAGCCGCCAAAAGCCAGTCGTCTCAAACACCTTCAACTCTTCCCCAGAGGACGGTCATCTCAGAGATTGCTTCCTCTACCGTGCCTGCTGCCAGTGCCCACTTTACACCTACTGCTATGCCATCCGGGTTTCCCTGGGGGATGCCCTCGAACTTTGTTCCAGAGGGTCTTGCCCCTACTCTTGCTTCTTTTCCGGCATCTAGCCCGGTCCTTGTCGTGCCACCTCCAGTCGTGCATACTTTGCCGAGAGTAGATGACACCATTTATCACTCTGAGCCATCTGAGGGCCCAGATGTGTATGAGAAAATGGACGCCATGAATGATCAATTCCTTGAGCTGCGCAAGGAACTGAAAACTCTCAGAGGGAAGGACTTCTTTGGCAAATCTGCTGCTGAGCTATGTCTCGTGCCCAATGTCAAGATTCCTGTCAAATTCAAAGTGCCTGACTTTGAAAAGTACAAAGGAAACACTTGCCCGCTCAACCATCTTGTGATGTATGCATGCAAGATGTCGACTCAGACCGACAACGATCAACTCTTGATCCACTACTTCCAGGATAGCTTGTCCGGTGCCGCATTGAGATGGTACATGGGTTTAGACAGCGCGAACATCCGCTCCTTCAACGACCTTGGAAAAGCCTTCATCAAGCAATACAAATATAATGTTGATATGGCTCCCGATAGGGACCAACTGAGGGCCATGTCCCAGAAGGATAAGGAAACATTTAAGGAGTACGCCCAGAGGTGGCGAGAATTAGCTGCACAGATTATGCCTCCGCTAGAAGAGAAGGAAATGACCAAGATCTTTCTGAAGACCTTGAGTTCATTCTATTATAAGCGGATGATTGTTAGCGCTCCTTCTGACTTCACCGAGATGGTGAGCATGGGGATGCGTTTAGAAGAAGGAGTCAGGGAAGGGCGCCTGACTAGAGAAGAAGGCTCTTCTGCCAAATGTTATGGGGAGTTTGCGAAGAAGAAAGATGGCGAGGCACATGTTGTGACCTCCCATATTAAATCTAGAAGACTCTCTGTGAAGAGGAAGACTGTGCGTCCAACCAGTAACCAGCACCAGGTGGCTCATATAGAACCTGTTTTCAGAGAGAATCAACAATATCAGCATCATAATCAGAACCAACAACAGCAACATCAATAGTATCAGCAACAACAACACCGTCCTCAACAGCAGGCCTAGCAGCCTCGAAACAACAATCAAACCAGCACGAGCTATGATAGGAAGAGGGTCAGTTTTGATCCTATTCCAATGACCTACGCTGAATTATATCCTTCATTAATTGAAAGGAATCTGATCACTCCACATGACCCACCTGCTATACCTACCAACCCTCAGTGGTGGTATAAGCCTGAGCTTCACTGTGTTTATCATTCCGGTGCTCCCGGACATGATGTGGAGAATTTCTACCCGTAGAAGACCAAGGTTCAAGACCTTATTAGAAGCGGTATATTGTTTTTCGAGGACGTAGGTCCTAATGTCAAGAAGAACCCATTGCCCGAGCATGGGAAGTCTGTTATCAACATGGTTCAGGGTTGCCCTGGAAAATATAAGGTCCGATATGTCAGCCATATCCGACAATCTTTGGTCGAGATGCATAGACTGTTGTGTGGATACAATCACTATGAGCATGACCACGACAGTTGCCGTGTTTGCACTGTCAATGAGAGGGGATGTTGTCAAGTCAGAAAAAACATCCAAGAAATGCTAGATCAGGGTGTAATAGAGATACTTCAGAATTGTGATGATGATGAAGTTAATGTGATATCACATGTATTCAGGATACCTGAGCCTGTTGTCGTCCGATACGATGGCAACAAGCAGAAGGCCTCTCCTACTCTCATAATTAAGCCAGCTGGCCCTGTACCACACTCTTCCGACAAAGTTGTTCCCTATCTTTATAATGTGGTTGCATTGGAAGATGGGAAAGAGGTGCCCCTACCCTCCACTTCTATTGTAAATATTGCTGATGTCAGTGGTTTGACCCGTAGTGGTCGTGTTTTCTCGGCGCCGCCGAAACCCCAGGCTGACACCAGTAGAGCTGATGCTGCTGAGAGTGCCACCCGTCCTGTTGGGAATTCTTCTTCTTGTTCGAATTCGGCACTTGCTGTTGATAGACCTGCCGCCGCTGTTAGAACTCCTGTCCCTGCTGGCCAGAATGACATGATTAGAGAGGATTGTGATGAGATGCTAAGGCTCATCAAGAGGAGTGAATACAATGTTGTAGATCAACTTCTACAAACGCCTTCAAAGATATATGTGTTGTCTTTGTTGATGAACTATGAGCCACACCATGAAGCTTTGCAGAAAGAGTTGGACGTGGCGTATGTAGATCATGACTTCACAATAGAGCAATTTGCTAGCATTGTTGCAAACATTACTGCTTGTAACAACCCAAGCTTTTGTAATGTTAATCTTCCCGAGGAGGGAAGAGATCACAATTTGGCACTTCACATCTCGATGAATTGCAAGGATGATGCCTTGTCTAACGTGCTGGTTGTAGCGGGGTACTCGTTACCTTTAGATTTATTGACTAAATCAAAAGTAAACCATACAAGTCGAGTCGCCACCTCACTTCTATTTATCCAAAGGAAAGGTTAGAAAGCGAACAAAAATCGAGAAGTTTTATCGAATCAAAAACTAATAAAATGCCAGAGATCGGGGTAAGGGGGTTCGTTATGCAATGGAAAGGTTTTAAGCACCCAAAACATCCTAGGTACTCCTAGGGAACCCATTTCACAATTGTTGTAAGGTAGGTTGGTATTTGTGAAAATTATTTGTGCAAACATGATTGGGGAGATGGGAGAAGAATGTACAAATTATTTACAATTTTTGTGTTTGAATGGATAAACCCACTCCCTACGTACCATCTTAAAAAATATTAGGATCAAAATCTCGTAGTTCGGGGTAAAAAACTCAAAACGAGTTGGTGAATTGATTGGTCCAAAAGCCTTAAGGTCTTTTTTTATCCAAGGGAGAAAACTCAACCTAAAACCACAAATCCACCATGTGAGGATAGCTTCAACATGCTAGTGAGGGGTTAACCCTATAATAAGCATGGAAGACTCATTGTCCATCACTAAGGATATAGGTGAGTATTATGTCAAACTCAAGGATAACTCAAACCTAATAGCTAAAGGTTATGAAAAGTCTTGATAAGAAAATGGTCATTAAAACCACAAAAACATTTGAGTGAGTTATATTTACCAATGAAGAGTATTTACAAAATATGGTCAAAGTTGACTTAAGGATTCAATTCAAAATAAGTGTTATGAAAAGAAGGTTTGAAAATCAAAAGCATAATGCTTAGGTTTCTAATGTTTGAAAACAAGTGTTAATGTTTGCACAAAAGTTTTAGCTTGGGTTAGAGTGGAGGGAAGAAGAAGAATGGATAAGTCCTAAACATACAAGAGATGAAGGAGAAGAAATAAGACCACAAATGGAGTTCCCTTCTTGAGATCATATTGATGATCCAAGTAGCTCCCATCCTTTGGAATAAGAAAGCAAATAAGTGTATACTCAAGCAATCAATCAATCAAGCAAAGCTCTTAGGAATCTTCCAATGGCTCTTGTATCTCTCACTTTGGATGCACATGACAATGGTTCTTCAATTTGGCTCACCTAGCAATCCCTAGCACAAAAGCACACACATCAAAAAGTTCTATAATGTCAAACAAGGAATGGGCAAGAATGAGTTTAGAGATTTGGTCCTTCTAATCCATCTTCAACATCAAGGCCTTTTTACTCCATTTTTGCATAGGGAATGTCCTAAAATCTAAGTCCTTTTGTCCATTTTTGCATTTTGTTCACAACAATCAAAACAAAACACAAGCACAATAATATATACACAATTATGTGCTCAAGTGAGCAAAAGGAAAATTGCATTAACATAAACATGTGCTCAAATGAGCAAAGGGCAAAAGCAAATGAATAATATGTACAAGAATAGTAAATTGCATAAATGTAAAGTGCAAAAGTTAAATGTTAATGGTTAATAGTTAGTATTAGTATTAGTGTGCCATAAGGCAATTTAGCGCTATGTTAAGCAATCGTAAGTGGACTAATGTAGTAGTCACACCTATTTGAGGCCGGTCAATAAAATATAGGCAACAACACAAGTTAGAGATCTTGATTAGTAAATCAAGCTCCTACAACTTGCCATGCCAAAAGAAGATGAGAAATGATCTTGTATTGATTTAGGTTCTTTGCTTGATTAGGAAGCAACCTATCCTTAATGCAAAGCCATTCACTTGATCTATGATCAAGATGAATTAGATTTGAATCAAGGAAGGTTAAACCTCCCATACATCAAGGCTAACCACCAATCCTTAACTCATTGATCAAAAAAGAAAAAGAAGAAGAAGAAGAAGATGAATAAGAAAGTGCATTAATGGAAATCAAATGAGGTAATTAACATACATTGACCAAAGATAGATGAAATCAAGGTCAAACATCAGTAAATGGAAGCAAAATGAAGCTTAAATGTCAAGAAACAAATAAAATATTTTTGGTATTTTTTTAAAATTAAAATAATACTTGAATTAAAATAAACAATTAAAGGTCGAACTTCAAATTCACTTCAAATCAACTTTGAAAAGTCCAAGTGAATCATCCTAAGTTCAACAATGTCAAACAAAGTTTGACAAAAAATTTCAGCATTTTTAGAAACAAGAAACTATTTTTAATCAATTAAAAATGCATAAAAATAACCTAATTGAATTAAAATCTCAAATAAATCTCAAATCAGTTAATAAATTGATGAGAATATTTTTCATAGATCCATCATCATTTAAAGGGGTTGGGAAAATATTTTTGTATTTTTTGGGTATCAAAAACTATTTAAAATGAATTAAAAATAGCCAGAAAAGAGAAAATTCATAAAAAATATCAACTGATAAAATAAAAAATATTAAAAATCATTTTTAGAAACTAGAAATTAAAAGAGAAATAATGCAATTGGTCTCACATTTTTTGGACCAATAATGAGTGAGATATGATTTTTTGAAATGAAATGGAATAAAAGAAATAAAATGAAAATTGAAATCAGAAATTAAAAAATGTGAAAGAGCGTGAGGCGTTGGATTGAGCTCATTAATTGAGCTGGCACATCACACGGATCACATGTGCGCATCCACCATACTCTCAAGTCAAAGCGACACATGCGGCCATTAATTAAGTCATAACATGTAAAGGTCCAGATTGGATCTGGAAACAAGATCGTGTGGCCATGATTTAATCTAGCAACCAGACGGTGGTGTACACCACCGTCTTCTCCAGCAAGACCTCCGGCGTCGATGAGAGTTGCAGAGATCAAAGCTTCACCATATGAGGCGATCTATATAGCAATGGAAAGCTGGGGTGATGTACATCACCCCTGTGCCAACTAATTCCACTCTAGACTTCTATGGAGAGAGAAATCAGAGGTTAAAATTCATGGTGTTCAACTGAAACTTAGTGTATTTGCAAAATTCAAAGCACAATTATGTTGCCTATGATGAGAGGACTTCAGACAACCCAGTAAATGCAAGAAACAAGCTATGAATAAATAGTTTCGAAGAAAATAAGTTCTGATGCCCACCTTTGAAATGTGGATCTTGAGAGCACGATTTTCCTTTGCTTATGCTTGCAGTATGATCTTAGGATGAAGGTGAGGCTAGGCTAAGGAACTATAAGTCTGAAAATCAATCAATGAAATTGAAATTCAGACCTGAAAAATTTGAAAGAAAGAGAGAGTTCCTTTAAGTGAGGCTATGGAGGGATTCTTGCAGCATAACAGGTGCCTTCAGGTTGCGAAAATGTGAAGCTATGCACTCCTACATATAGCAATTGGCAAGGTAGAAGCATGAACAAAACATGTGCATGAATGAAGAGGGCCTCCATGCATGGGCCTCTACAGGCGCATGGAGGGCCCAATTCTGATTGGAAATGAATGCTGGCATCATATGGAATTAAAATGGACGTGCAGAAGTAATGTAATGAGCTCATGCAATGTGTTTTCAATAAGTTTCTAAAAATGCACTAAAACTTTCTCCTCTTCGAAAATGACATTTCCAAAAATAAAACATAGCCTTATGGGTAATGGTTGGAAAGCTCTTGGCATGAGGATCAACTGTTATGTTGGGCAAAACTTCATTTTGAATTGGGAAATTGGTGAAAATTGATCATAAAGTGCAAGGTGCAAAACATGTACATGTGAAAATTTCCAAAATGGCCAAACTTCAAACCTTTATGTTTCAATGATGCAAGCTCCAAATGACAACACCTTCAACATCCAAGTTGTATATCTTTTCAAGACAATCAATTTGGACTTAAATTTTGCATCATTTGGATTTTTTATGAGGAAGTTATGGGCACTTGAAGTTGGACTTTTTCACATTTCAATGCCTTTGGTCCAAAGTAACCTATAATGTTTTGCATTATCACATGTATTTCTTTTAGGATTATGAAATTTTGTCCAACATAAAAAAATGAATTATACATCTCAAAATTTACAATGCATTTGATCCCACCTCAAAATCATGAAAAATGAATGAGTTGTGTTCTTGGTAAGTTGACCCAAAATTAGGGTTTAAGTCAAAATGACCTATAATGTTTTGAAATGGATGATGACCTTACAAGCTTCAAATAAATTTTTGATGAACATGAAAGTTGTTCATATGGTCCTGAAGAACAGTTTTGCTCTTGGGTTCATCTTCATTTGACAAACGCATCAAAAGTTAGGTCTCAGTGTACTTCAAAATAGTCAGATGAATTGACTGATTAACTTCTCAAGTCCATGTCTCAAATCTTGATGAATGGATGATTGAGGACACTCAAATAAGCTCAGATATGCATGAAACAATGAGTGGAAGAACTTCCCTTGATTGTATTTGATCATAGGTTGAGGTTGCTTCATGAGCAAGGCACAGTTGATGAACAAATGAATTAGGGTTTCCTTGGGAAACAAGCCTCAAGCCCTTTGGTTTGCTTTGATCAAAATGATGATTTGAGATACTTGGAAGGCATATATGATGAATGAGATCTCTGTGAACCATTGTCATGCTTGCTTTCATCTTCACCTGGCCATATCAATGAGCATAGGGGCCTCTAGGAGCCTTGGATCTTGTGATTGCTCAAGCTACAAAACAAAAGATGTTAGTGACATATTTTTGTGCTTTTGGTTAGTAAGAAAAGCAATAATATACAATTTAAGCATGCTTGGTGATCTCCAACCAACTCACAAAAGTTCCCACCCAAAGGTTAAGGAGCCAAGATGCTATGATCCTTGAGACAAATGCAAATGCAATGTTATGATGCCATGAGGGATCTTAGGGTCAAAATTAGGGTCCTACACTGGTAGACACTGGATCATCACTGAATGTGCTGCCAAAATCCACTCTAGCTAAACTTTCATACCAGGGGCCTCCGATGAGGCAGAGTGGAGTGGTCGTCAAAGCTTTTGATGGATCGCGTAAGATAGTGATTGGCGAGGTTGAGCTCCCAGTCAAGATAGGACCTAGTGATTTCCAGATCACTTTTCAGGTCATGGATATCCACCCATCATATAGCTGTTTGTTGGGCAGGCCATGGATTCACGAGGCAAGCGCCGTGACATCCACCCTACACCAAAAGTTGAAGTTCGTCAAGAACAAAAAATTGGTGGTGGTAGGGGGAGAGAAGGCTCTCTTGGTTAGCCATTTCTCTTCCTTTTCTTATATTGATGCTGAGGATGAGGTTGGGACGCCGTTCCAAGCCTTGTCTATTGCTAAGCTTTCTAAGAAAGGAACTTCTTCATTTGCGTCCTACAACGATGCGAAGTTAGCCATTTAGCATGGCGCAACTACTGGTTTAGGACAAATGATCAAGCTGGAAGACAATAAATCCCGGGCTGGCATAGGGTATTCTTCAGGCACTTTCAACAAGCACGGTCTGTTTCAGAGTGGTGGTTTCATCCACACCGTCGAAGACCGGGAAGCTGTTGTTGTTGTGGAAGATGATGTAGAGGAAGATTCTGGAAACTTTGTCATCCCTAGAGGGGTCTGCAATAATTGGGTCGTTGTTGATGTTCCAACAGTTATCCATAAGTCAACGTAATGTTCATTTTTGTTTAAAAACTCTTCTCGCATGCCAAAAGGAGGAGTGATGACATTGTTGGCACATAAATACAATGATATTCATTCAATAAATCCATGTTAAATGTTTGTTTTTCCAAATTATTTTCACTTTTTGCTTTTTGCATGAAATTGGTGATCACAAAAAACCCTAAAAAATAAAATCAATCTTTTCATCTGCATAATGATTTGCTTTGTTTGAATTCTAAAATCTCTTTTATATCCAAAATCATTATGCAGGTTGATCAAACCCATTGAACATAATTATCCAACACCATCTCCCAACTTTGAGTTCCCTGTATTTGAAGCCGAAGAAGATGATGTTGAAGAGATTCCTGATGAGATTATCCGTCTACTTAAGCACGAAGAGAAGATCATTCTGCCACATCTTGAGAATTTGGAAACAATCAACTTGGGGTCTGAGGATTGTGTTCGAGAGGTGAAGATTGGGGCACTCCTTGAAGAGTCTGTGAAGAAGGGGTTGATTGAGTTGCTACGAGAATACGTTGATGTCTTTGCCTGGTTATATGAAGACGTGCCTGGTCTGGATACTGATATCGTGCAACATTTCCTGCCTTTGAAGCCTGAGTGTGTGCCTGCGAAGTAGAAGCTCAGAAGAACTCATCCTGATATGGAAGTGAAGATTAAAGAAGAAGTTCAGAAGCAAATTGATGCGGGGTTTCTGGTGACTTCTACATATCCTCAATGGGTGGCTAATATTGTGCTCGTGCCTAAGAAAGATGGAAAAGTCTGAATGTGTGTTGACTATAGAGACTTGAATAAAGCTAGTCCGAAAGATGATTTTCCTCTACCACGTATTGATATGTTGGTAGATAATACAACTAAATTCAATGTCTTCCCATTTATGGACGGATTTTCCGGATATAATCAGATCAAAATGGCACCCGAGGATATGGAGAAGACAATATTAATCACACATTGGGGAACATTATGTTATCGAGTGATGCCCTTCGGTTTGAAGAACGTCGGAGCCACGTATCAACGAGCTATGACTACCTTGTTTCATGATATGATGCACAAGGAGATCGAGGTATATGTTGATGATATGATTGCAAAGTCGAGAATGGAAGTTGAACATGTAGAGCACTTGTTGAAGCTTTTTCAGCGTTTGAGGAAGTATAAGCTTCGTCTGAATCCTAACAAGTGTACATTTGGAGTCCGTTCTGGCAAGTTATTAGGCTTTATTGTCTGTGAAAGAGGTATTGAAGTTGATCCTGCCAAGGTCAAAGCAATACAAGAGATGCCTGCGCCCAAAACTGAGAAGTAAGTCCGAGGTTTTCTTGGCCGCTTGAACTATATCTCCAGATTTATATCTCACATGACTACCACATATGCGCCAATATTCAAGCTCCTCCGGAAAGATCAGCGTCATGATTGGACCGAGGATTGCCAGAAGGCCTTTGACAGTAATACAAAGTATCTGTCCGAGCCTCCGATTCTGTCTCCGCCTATGGAAGGGAGACCATTGATTATGTATTTGACTGTTCTTGAAGACTCTATGGGTTGTGTCCTAGGTCAGCAAGATGAATCAGGGAAAAAAGAATACGCCATCTACTATCTGAGCAAGAAGTTCTCTGATTGTGAGTCTCGATACTCAATGCTTGAGAAAACATGTTGTGCTTTGTCTTGGGCTGCTAAGCGCTTACGCCAATATATGTTAAATCATACGACTTGGTTGATATCTAAAATGGATCCAATCAAGTATATCTTTGAGAAGCGTGCTTTAACTGGGAGGATTGCCCATTGGTAGATGTTGTTGTCTGAGTATGATATTGAGTATCGAGCTCAGAAAGCTATTAAAGGTAGTATCTTGCCTGACCACCTGGCACATCAACCAATTGAGGATTATCAGTCTGTTCAGTACGACTTCCCAGATGAGGAGATTCTGTATTTGAAGATGAAAGATTGCGATGAACCTACGCTCGATGAAGGGCCAGAGCCTAGTTCCCGATGGAGCATGGTGCTTGATGGCGTTGTAAATCAATATGGGAATGGTATTGGGGCAATGATTATTACTCCTCAGGGGACACATTTCCCTTTTACAACAAGGCTAACTTTCAAATGCACGAATCATATGGCGGAGTATGAAGCCTGTATTATGGGATTGGAAGAGTGTATTGATCTTAGGATGAAGCATCTTGATGTTTATGGTGATTCGGCCCTTGTTGTCAATCAAATTAAGGGTGAATAGGAGACGAATCATCCTGGCCTCATCCCATATAGAGATTATACGAGGAGGATTTTAACTTTCTTTACTGAGGTTGACTTCCATCATATTCCTCGAGATGAGAATCAGATGGCAGATGCTCTTGCTATGCTTGCTTCGATGATTGTGGTGAAATTCTGGAATGAAGTCCCCAATATCACTGTGATGCGATTGGATAGACCAGCTCACATATTTGCAGTAGAAGAAGTGAAAGATGATAATCCATGGTATTATAACATCAAATGTTTTCTTCAGAGTCAAATTTACCCGCCTGGGGCATCTATTAAAGACAAGAAGACTTTGAGGAGATTATCAGGCAGTTTTTACCTCAATGGTGATGTGCTTTATAAGAGGAATTTTGACATGGTTTTTCTCAGATGTGTGGATAGACACGAAGCAGACCTGTTAATGACTGAAGTCCATGAGGGTTCATTTGGTACTCATTCCAATGGACATGCCATGGCAAAGAAGATGTTGAGAGCAGGCTACTATTGGCTGACAATGGAGTCTGACTGCTGCAAGTATGTGAAGAAATGCCATAAGTGTCAGATATATGCGGATAAGATTTATATTCCCCCGACACTTCTGAATGTGATTTCATCACCATGGCCTTTCTCTATGTGGGGAATTGACAAGATTGACATGATAGAGCCGAAAGCGTCAAACGATCACAGGTTTATTCTCGTAGCAATTGATCACTTCACCAAGTGGGTTGAAGCAGCGCCATATGCAAACGTGACCAGGAAGGTGGTTGTGAAGTTCATCGAGAATCAACTCATATGTCGTTATGGTGTTCCAGATAAGATCATTACTGACAATAGATCTAATTTGAACAACAAAATGATGAAAGAGCTTTGTACCGAGTTCAAGATTGCACATCATAATTCTTCTCCTTATAGACCCAAGATGAATGGGGCTGTTGAAGCTGCTAATAAGAACATCAAGAAGATTATCCAGAAGATGGTTGTTACGTATAAAGATTGGCATGAGATGCTGTCATTTGCTTTGCATGGTTATCATACATCTGTCCGCACTTCAACAGGGGAAACCCCTTTCTCTCTTGTTTATGGCATGGAGGTTATGTTCCCCGCGAAGGTTGAGATCCCATCAATGAGAGTCTTAATGGAAGCCAAGTTGACTAAGGTTGAATGGGTTCAGAGTCATTATGACCAGTTGAACTTAATTGAAGAGAAGAGATTAACTGCCATGTGCCATGGTCAGTTGTATCAGCAGAGGATGAAGAAAGCCTTTGATAAGAAGTTCAAACCTCGTGTGTTCAGAGAAGGTGACCTCGTGCTCAAGAAAGTCTTGTCTTTCGCGCCCGATTCCAGGGGCAAGTGGACTCCAAACTATGAAGGTCCATATGTTGTTAAGAGAGCCTTTTCAGGCGGTGCTTTGATACTTACAACTATGGATGGGGAGGATTTCACTCGTCCTATGAATTCAGATGCAGTCAAGAAATACTTCGCCTAAAAATAAAAACAAAATAGCTCGCTAAGTTGAAAACCCGAAAGGGCAGCTTAGGCAAAAATGAGCGTCTCGATGGATTGATAACCCGAAAGGGCGATCCAGGAAAAAGTTAGAGAAAAAAAATGATGAATATATCCCGCTAGATTGAGTATCTCACCCTGGGGAAATCTAGGCAAAAATTAGGGATTTGGCAAGTAACTGCATCCTGACAAGACTTTGTTTTTCAACTATCTTCTGTCAAAGAATTTTGCTCAGTCATCGTCAACTGAAGCTTCAAACACATTGGATTTGGAGTTGGTGGAGAAATGGTCATTATGTTCAATGTAGCCTTTTCCAATATATATCACCAATTTCAAATTTGTAAAGATCCACGGCGTCTTGCCATTTGTAGATTACCATTCCATCAAATAAATTTGAGCCTTTATCCAATTCTTTGCACTCTTATTTGTTTCTGTACGACAAATGTTTGCATGTTCTAATTAATAAATATCATTGTTTTAAATAAATAAATTTTCATAATTTTTTTTAAACAAAGTGAACATTCACAAAGACTGAAAAGGATGATTGGGACGTCTTCGGTGCTCTCCCAAGGATAGTATGATCTCCGAAAGGGTAAGACATTTGTTCATATTCCTAGCATATCTATGTTTCTCTTGATCATCTCTCAGGTTGTCTCCTCCGCAAGCGCAGAAGAATATTACGCATCACCAAATTCCCCAAAGAGTCTAGAGCTTTAGTCCTGATTTGTTTAGAGAAGTATATCTATAACACCACTCAGATCCCCTGAGAATCTGGAGTCTGGTCTTAATCTTCTGGCTCCCCAGTGAGGCTAGATCTAGCATCTGTGTTATCCATTATATGGTTGTCATCCCTTGTGTGGATTGACCTAAAATCCCTTATAGATTGATAAATTGGTATGATATCTTTTCGAGGAAGTTGGTTTTCCCTCATTCAGATTGGAAATCCTCCACAGAGTGAGCAGAAATTCTCCTCATGAGCAGTTGGTTTGTAGCTTATCCCCTGTGGATTCGCCTACACTGATCTCCAGTAGGCTTGCCTCTTGTTCATCCTCAGCAGGGTTGTTCATCTTAGACTTCCCCAATCTGGTCACCAGCAGGTTATTTCCAGCTGAGCGCCTACAGTTTCCCCTTAGCAGAGCGGGTGATGGAAATGTTTATTTTCATGTCCCTAGCGGAGCAATGTTTCCCTTTTCCTCGGTAGAGACTTGTTTCTCCGACAGTCGATGAAATGTGATGGTTCTTGGAACTTTTGTTTGGTGGTTATTCCCCACAGAGTTTAATTTCTCTCCTTGATAATTTCCCTAGTATAGTTGCTTCTACGACGGATCTTATCCGTGCTTAGCTTCCCTAGCCAAGACTTTTCCTGATTTTCAGTTTGGCGTTGGAACTTCGAGGAAGATGTGTTGATTCCTTCCCCAGCAGAGTGACTGGTTCTCCTTTCTCCATAGTAGAGATATTTCCTTCCGTGTTTAGAATTGAATGTTTGTTTGATGTGCTTCGATTTGGTGGTTGTTCCCCACAGAGGTCCACATTATCCCTTGATAAGATCCCCAGTAGATTTATTCTCTGACTAATCTTATCCTTGTCTCTGCATACTATTGGAAGATCCCCAACTTTGGTGATTGTAATCCCTTTCTTATTCCCGACAGCAGTCTCTGATCCCCGGTGATCCTGGTTGTTTTCCTAGCAATAGCTTTTGTTCCCGGCAACAACTCTGTTTGATCCTCAGCATTGGCCTTCATCCCCTGCAGAGATCAGTATTTCCTGGTATCTGTTGCCCCCACCAGATTGGATGTTCTCTAGTGGGTCTGGCTTTCTCTTTTGAGATGTGGTACCGGATGTCTGTCCATTGATCCATGGACTTGTTTGTGTTAGATATGTTTGGTTGTCAGCATTAATCATACATAAACCACGCATATACATGCATAATTTTAAACATTCATATATTCATGTCGCATTCTTTTCCATATATCTTTGTTTGTTGTCTCCTGCTATTGGTGATATACATTTCCCCAAGCAGATGTTGGTGTATGATCTCTCGACATAGAGTCAACCCCATAGGCAGAAGGTGTTTATCCTTTCTTCCATATTCCCCACTGAGTTATGTCCTCATGGATGATTGTTATTTTAGTTTCCTCCCAAAATATGTATTGGGATGGAATTTCTCCCCTGAGTTATATCCTCATAGGGTTGAGTCTTGTTTTATTGTGTCTCTCTAGTTTGTTCCTAGATTGATTGCTCTTGTTATTTCGCTTGCACTTCCCCATAGTTTAGATGAATGATTTCTCAGTAACCAGTAATTGTCCATCTTTTCCCCGACGGAGTTTCTATGGCCTTCTACCCAGTAACCGGTAGTTATAAGTCCTTTTTCAGTGGTTTTCTATCCAATAACCGGTAGTTGTAAACCCCACTTTATCCCCTTGCAGAGTTAACCTTGTTTTTTGTTCATCCTAACCGATGACGGTTACTCTCTTCTGTGGCCTTCTACCCAGTAACCGGTAGTTATAAGTCCTTTTTGAGTGGTTTTCTACCCAATAACCGGTAGTTGTAAACCCCACTTTATCCCCTTGCAGAGTTAACCTTGTTTTTTGTTCATCCTAGTCGATGACGGTTACTCTCTTCTGTGGCCTTCTACCCAGTAACCGGTAGTTATAAGTCCTACTTCTGTGGTTTTCTACCCAGTAACCGGTAGTTGTAAACCCCATTTTATCCCCTTGCAGAGTTAACCTTGTTTTTGTTCATCCTAACCGACGAAGGTTGCTCTCTTCTGTGGTTTTCTACTCAGTAACTGATAGATGTAATTCCCCCCATTGTTGGTTATCTTTATCCAATATTCGGTATTGATACTCCTTCATTTTGAGTATATCTCCCAGTAACCGGTGATATATCTCTTAGATAAATGCTCTGATCAAGCAATTTATCCCCAGCGAGTCATCTTTCATTTACCTTTGTTTGGTAATGATTGTTTCTCCCCTTTTGATTGGTCGTCATTTTATACCCAGTAGTCGGTATCCCGATGTCCTTTCTTTTCGGTCGATTTATCCTTTATTAACCTAATAACCCGTTGTGGATAATCTTCCATGCGAGTATGTTATCTATGTTCTTACGGTAATAGATAATATATCTCATGCGCTCTTTTGTCAAAGTCTTTTTCTTCCCCAGTCGAGTAAGATTCGTATTTCCTTATGGAATCGAATGCCCATCCTGTGATCGAGTTTGCTTTTTCAGCCCTCCTTTCAGATGATGAGTGTCTTGGAAATATTCCCTAATTCGCGCCTGGTTGGTCACCTATTATATGCCCAGTAATCGGTATCCCTGGTGTTCCTTCCCTCTGCTCCCTATTATGACTTTCGTCCTCTATGGAGTCAGATTTTCCTGAGATGAAATATACCTTTTTAGGTCTTCCTCAAATGTTTGGATGATTGATATCTCTCACCCTTATACCGCTCTTAGATATTCATTCTCCCCGAGCGTGTTGTTCTCTCACCCTTATACTGGTGTCTTGATCACATGTCTCTTTGAGCTTATTACCCAGTAGCCGGTAATACCTTATTTGTTTCTTCCTCAGCTGAGTCCTTTGTGGACATTCCTAGCTTGAGTTCCCTTTGGTGGGTTTTCCCCATCCGTATCCGGATTTTTATCCGAAGTATCCTTTGTGGATAGTTTTGTTGTATTGGCATATTCCCCAATACATGCATTTTTGCGTCAACTCGAGTCTTTCCATTGATTTATTTTCATGGAATCCCTTCGTGTCTCTCAGCAAATTTCAAGTCGTGACCTGCTCACGCATTTTATTCCCCTTTATTCCCCAGTAAAATCCCAGAGTCTCTGTCCCATTTATGAGTGTATTACTCGTATGGATTTTCAGTTTCTCCTGATTTCGTTTTTCCTTTGTGGACACATATCCCCCACAGAGTATTAACTTTTGCATACATACATTTGCATCATGGGGTCTCTTAGGGACCAAAATTCGTCTCTTTGTTATTATTTAAGCCCATTATTCCTCGTCAAGACGAAGATTTTAACCTTCATATCTCTGGCTAGAATGACCTTAAATAGGGGCATCTGTAAGACCCTAATTTTGACCCTAAGATCCCTCATGGCATCATTTCATTGCACATTGCATTTGCCTCAAGGATCATAGCATTTTGGCTCCTTAACCCTTGGGTTGGGACTTGTGTGAGTTTATTTTAGACCATAAAGGATGATTGAATTGTATATTATTGCTTTTCTTATTTTGTTTACTAACCAAAAGCACAAAAATACGTCACTAACCTTGTTTGTTTTGTAGCTTAGACAATCATGTGATCCAAGGCTCCTAGGAGGCCCCTATGCTCATTGAAATGGCCAGATGAAGGTGAAAGCAAGCATGAAAATGGTTCACAAAGATCCCAATCATCATATATGCCTCCCAAGTATCTCAATTTGTCAATTCGATCAAGATAAACCAAAGGGCTTGAGGATTGTTTCCCAAGGAAACCCTAATTCATCTGTGCATTGACTGTGCCTTGCTCTTGAAGCAACCTCAACCCATGATCAAATACAATCAAGGGAAGTTCTTTCATTCATCATTTAATTCATATTTGAGATTATTTGAGTGTCCTTAATCATCAATTCATCAAGATTTGAAGTTTGGACTTAGAAGTTGATCAGTCAATTCATCTGACTATTTTGGAATCCACTGAGACCTAAGTTTTAATGTGTTTGTCAAATGAAGATGACCACAAGAGAAAATATGTTATTAAAGACAATATGAACAACTTTCATGTTCATCAAAAATTTGTTTGAAGCTTGGAAGGTCATCATCCATTTCAAAACATTATAGGTCATTTTAACTGAAACCCTAATTTTGGGTCAACTTCCCAAGGACATAACTCACTCATTTTTCATGAGTTTGAGGTGCGATCAAATGAATTAGAAAGTTTAAGATGTATAATTCAATTGTTATGTTGAAAAAAATTTCATAATCCTAAAAGGAGTACATGTGATAATACAAAACATTATAGGTCACTTTGGACCAAAGTCATTGAAATGTGAAAAAGTCCAACTTCAAGTGCCCATAACTTTCTCATTGAAAATCCAAATGATGCAACATTTAAGTCCAAATTTATTTTCTTGAAAATATATACAACTTTATTGTTGAAGGTTTTGTCATTTGAGGCATGCATCATTGAAACAGAAGGGCTTGAAGTTCGTCCATTTTGGCAAAATTCACATACACATGTTTTGCACCTTGAACTTCATGACCATTTTTCAATAATTTCCCAATTCCAAATGAATTTTTGTTCAACATAACAATTTTTCCTCATGTCAATACCTTTCCAACCATTACCCACATGACCATGTTTCATTTATGAAAAGTGCATTTTCAAAGAGGTGAAAGTTTGTATGCATTTATGGAAACAATGTTGAAACTTCATACACAAGCCAATTCATTCCAATTTGGACGTCCAAATTCAATTTGCTGATGATTAGCTTGCATTTGCAATTGAGTTTGTGCCTCACATGCGCCTGTACAGGCCCATGCATGGAGGATCCAAACTCATGCACACATGAGTTTTGCCTTGCTTGCAGCATGCTTCACTATAAATACAAGTGCTCAGCTTCATCCATGACCAACCTTAAGGCGCCTGAATTGCTGTAGAACTGAATTCTCACCCTTCACCTAAAGGAATTTTGCATTTTATCTTCAATTTTTCAGTTTCAATTTTCAACTTCTTGGGTTGATTATTAAACTCCAATTCCTTAGCCTAACTTCATTTCCATCTCAAGATCAAGCCGCAACAAAGAATTGGAAGAGATCGTGCCTTGTAGAGCTGCACTTCAAAGGTTATTGTTCAAACTTTTTCCATTCGAATCTCCTTGGATCTTGCTTATTTCTTGTGTTTGTTGGTTCCTCTGAAGTCCTCTCATAAGAGGCAATTGATTGGTGTATTTAATTTCATGAACTGAGCTTACTCAGATTGAACTCCATAATTTTCTAGCTCAGATTTTTCCTTCTATGAGAGTCTAGAGGAGAAACTAATGGCACAGGGGTGATGCATATCACCCTAACTTTCCAGTGATATGAGGATCGTGCGTTTTGGTGAGGTTTTCATAACCTGCAACTCTGGCCGGAGCTGGCTTGCTCGCCGAAGAAAACGGTGGTGTACACCACCGTCCACCATGTCAGATTGCATCTGGACCGTTGGTTGTGATTTCCAGATTGAATATATGCCTTCCAATGTTATGACCATTTTTAATGCTTTGTGTTTCTCGTTTGACTCTGGATCACCGTGAGCGCGCGCATGATGGCCTTAGGATGTGCCACCTCATTTATGAAATTGATCCAACGCGCCAGGATTTTTGCAAATTCTGATTTATTTCATTTTATTTTCTTTATTTCATTTTAATTCAAAATTTCATAACTCTTTCATTTTAAATCCAAAAAATATGGGACCAATTGCATTATTTCCCTTTTTAATTCTGATTTCTGAAAATGATTTTTTATATTTTTTATGAGTTCATTTAATATTTTTTGTGAATTTTCTCTTTTCTGGTTATTTTTAATTCATTTTAAATAGTTTCTAATATTCAAAAATGCCAAAAATATTTTCTTAACATCTTTGAATGATGATGAATCTATGAAAAATATTCTCATCAATTGATTTGAGATTTATTTGAGATTTTAGTTCAATTATGTTATTTTTTATTCATTTTTAATTGTTTAAAAATAGTTTCTGGTTTCCAAAAATGCTGAATTTTTTTGTCAAACCTTGTTTGACCTTGTTGAACTTAGGATGATCCATTTGGACTTTTCAAAGTTGATTTGAAATGGATTTGAAGTTTGACCTTTATTTGTTTATTTTAATTCAAGTATTATTTTATTTCTCAAAAATACCAAAAATATTTTATTTGTTTCTTGGCTTCTAAGCTTCATCTTGCTTCTGTTTGCCATTGATTGAATTTGATTCTATTCATGTTTGATCAATGTGTGTTGGTTGTTTCATTTGAATTTCAATTTATGTACATTCCATCTTCATCTTCTTCTTTTTCTTTTTCTTTTTGATCAATGAGTTAATGATTGATGGTTAGCCTTGTCATATGAGGGGCTTAACCTTCTTTGATTCAAATCTAATTCATCTTGATCAAAGATCAAGTGAATGGCTTTGCATTAGAGATAGGTTGCTTCTTGGTCAAGAAAAAAAAACCTAAATCCATACAAGATCATTCTTCTTTTCTTTTGGCATGGCAAGTTTAAGGAGCTTGGCTTACTAGTCATGGTCTCTAACTTGTGTTTGTTGCCTATAGTTTTATTGACCGACCTCAGATAGGTGTGACTACTACATTAGTCCACTTACGATTGCTTAACATAGCGCTAAATTGCCTTATGGCACACTAACACTAACTAATAACCACTAACTTTTAATTAAAGCATTTAATTCTTGCAATTTACTTTTATGCAATTTAATATCTTGTTCATTAATTCATTTGCTTTTGCCCTTTGCTCACTTGAGCTCATGTTTATGTTAATGCAATTTTCCTTTTTCTCACTTGAGCATGTTATTGTGTATATACTATTGTGCTTGTTTTGTTTGTGTGAACCTAATGCAAATGGACAAAGGACTTAGATTTTAGGACCTTACCTATGATAAATGGAGTCAAAGAGCAACTAGGCCTCATTGAAATTCTGGTGTAGTTAGAATTCAGATGTTCTACTCCAAGTCATGACATCTGATCCAACATTGTAACTAATACAGCAAGACAGTTAACACATTAAAAACCCTGTACTGACGCACTCTTTCACAGATGTCACGACATCTCCTTCTATGTCACCCTAGAGGGAAGGAACCTCTAGTCCTGTGCATCTGGTATTCAAACTCAGCACAGATCCCTCATAGCACTCACTTCTGTTGTTTTCCTACACAGTTATCAGCACGATGTCTTAATCTGGGTTTGGACATCATCCGTTACATTTTTCCAGTTTGTTGGCCAAGTACTTGTATTTCCTAAATTAAAGGCTGAAACAAGTTAAACTAATCTCCACTTATTAAGGAGCTTGAGCTTAGTTGTTAGTTTCCTGGATTTTAGATCAGCTGTTGGATTCCTAAGGAATAGCCTGAGAAAAATCCTGAAACAGAAAAGCTAACCATCCAACAATTTAGCATATGCTGTCAGGAATGAATGTCACAACATTCAGTTTGACAACCAAGTCCAGGACCATATGTTAAGTCTGTTAAGTTCCTGAAAACAGACTTTGCTAAATTTGTTGTACTGTTAAAGACCAACCAGTCTCTACTTCAGTATCAGCTTACTGGAAGAACTGTCAAGACATCCATTGTGACAGTTTATCAATGATCCTTTGGCCAGGTCTGTTATACTCTTGGAGACCAGACCTAAATACTGAATTGATATCAACCTGCCAATCATTCAGTACATGCTGTTAATGATGGATGTCAAAACATCCTGATTAATATTCAAACAGAAGGCTATGTACCAGATCTGTTATCATCTTGACAAGCAGACTAGAATACCAGCTGTGTTAAGGCAGAAGGATTATAACATACAGAAGGAAAACAAACACAGGAAATTGTTAACCCAGTTCAGTCCAACATGACCTACATCTGGGGGCATACCAAGCCAGGAAGAAGATCCACTATCAGCAGTATTAATTCAGAGTTAAACTCCCCCGTTTACAACTCTTCACTTAATCCCTACCCAATGCAATCTATACCTAGGAACTCCTAGATAGAAACCTCCAGTTTCCATTCCTATCACTACAAATACAATGTAATGTTAACACACCTTGAACTTGCTTCACAACTTCATTCAAGAACAAAATCACTCTTGCCTACAGGCTTTGAGTTACAAATACTCTCAGCTTTTACCACTGAGAAACACATGGTAACCTTCCCATAGATTGGGAGGTTTACCTCACACACACCCCTAAATTTTCATTCTAAGAGGCTTACAAAGACTAGATTACAATCAGCTATTTATAACCTAATCACCCAACTGGATTTGGGCCTTCAGAAGTCGCAGCAGACTTGTTCTTTGCTGTTACAACTTCAGCAGAAAAATTCTGCTACAAACAAGGTCTTCAAGTTCCCAAACTCTCTCCATATATATCTCCATATTTAGAGCCTATATATATTCTGATTGAGTCTTCAAGACCTCCACATGGGAGTTAGGATATTCACCAGATATCCTTGCTGATCCCAGAATATATACTGAATTAATTCATTCAGTTTTCTACACAAGTGCGATGTCACAGACCTGATGTCGTGACATCGTACATGACATGTTGGTCCAGATGTTGAATTTTTTCAACCCAACATATTAAAACAACAGAGGTGATTACATTATTTGTTTTACTAAAATTAATGCCAATCCTAAGGTATTAACAATCTCCCCCTTTGGCAAATTTTAGCTAAAACAAATAAGCCTCTGTCATTCTCTCCACCACCACAAACACCTATGTTGGTGTACATGAGGAAGTAGAGGAGCAAGACTCAGTTGTACCAGAACCCTTCCCCTCAACAGGAGAGCTTCCTGAAGAGTATGTAATGCTGAGTACATAGACAATGTAACTCAGATCACAGGGCACAACTGTCTTCTTAACTCAGATCACAAGACACAAGTGGTAAACCAAGTTGGTGGATTTTGTGCCTGACACCAACTTCTGTTTGCTACCACACCCACAGTTGGCTTGCTTCTGGTACATTCTCAACCTCAGGACTATATTTCTCTCCCCCTTTTTAGCTAAACATTTGTAAAGGGACCCCTCACAAAACCAGATCCAGGCGCAGCTTGCCCAAACCTTAACATACCCCATGATTCTGAGGGAATGGAGTGTTTCTCTTGTGATAAGAAGAGGGCTATTACATCCTTTAAATAGTCCAGCCCGTGCTTAGGAATTAATGGTAGGAATTAATGCATGGTCAAGATTCATTAATTTTTTGCTGAGAAACAGTCAGAGAATCACCAAGAAAATCTCAGACTATCTTTGAATACCTTTTATAGCTCTTGACTGTTTCTTTTCCAAAGCAGTAGTTCCAGTGCATGGAGACTATTCCATATATGCAGTCAGACACGTTGCACGCGATGTCTTAACATTCCACGCGGCTTTTTCTTGCATTCTGCCAGTATTCAACATTTCCCAAGGTTCCTGTCATACCTCTAGTAGAGACTTGACATCTGGCACTGCTACAGTCAAATTCCCACACTTCAGCAGATGGTTACTCCCCCTGTACCACACAGCTGTATCCATCAGGCTTATTCTGATTTATCAGAATTTGACACAACACCCTTATAATTCCTAATGACTTTAAGACTCAGAAGGAAGTTATAGCATTGTCCAGGGCAATGTCATGACATCCGGTCAGACATTCTTCTAATCACTCAGCCTTGACATACATCACAACATCCTGATAACTGACAAGGTGCCATACCTAGTTATCTGAGTACAGATAGACCACAAGCTTGATGATTACTTGCAGCTTCTAGGACAAAACTCCCCCTGTCATGGACACCCTACTCTCCTCTTGAAACTTGGAGGTCACACATGAGCATATCCAACACCCCAAAGTTGGACCTTCACATACTTCCTGATTCAAAGAGAATCCAGACCACTTGATGAATGGAAAACATAAGACGCATCTTCATGTCTTCAAGAGTACCCCCTCTGTTCAACCCTCTTGGCTGACCACATCCACACTCTGTGTCAATCTCTCTTCGAACCAGAACAGAAGACCACTTCACAAGGAACACCATCTGATAGTCTTCAGATATCACTGAGTCACCAGCTTGATCAAGAAGAGCCCAAACATACATTGGGACATATACATTTTCATCCCATTACAAGAGATAATCTTCCATAGATGGCTCAGAACTCCTACCACAAGCTCCAAGGGATGAATAGAAAACACCTCCTTTTGTCTTCAACTTAATACTTTTCTGCTCAAAAGTAATTTGTCTCAGACTTTCCTCAAGAATAATCAGCTGACATATGTTGATTATCTTGATTTTTCGAACTCACTTCTGAGGTAGACCAACTGCCACTGGTTAATTACCTCCTTCATGAATCCTCATATGAAAAGGTCAAATGCTGCTTTTTGACCTCCCCAAGTTTATCAGACTTCTCCCAAAGATATTCTGACCTTCCAAGTGAGACTTGAACTTCAAGCTACATGTTGAACAAAACTTAGATTTTCTAAGACATGAACATGTACCATCCTTTCTATCCAGCAACTCCAAGGAACTGCAACGAGGACGACCTTTTTGAAGTATCCAATCTACAACCCTGTAGACCCTTCTATCTAAGGTTAATGTGCCACTTCACCAACTGAGAATCTGATGTTGAACCAAATGTCACAACATTGTGTTTTGACATCTAGCTGTTGAATTCAGCTCCTTCTTCTGCCACTTGAAAGAACTTCCTCCCTTCACAGAACAAGAGTTCAATGTTCTCATAGACTTGATTGTGGAACCAAGTTTGAGTAAACAACCTCCATCCTGCAGGTTTGCAGTTAAGTCATCCGAGCTCACACCTTGATGAATTTCTGCTTCTTCTCCAAAGACATCAGACACTCTGATGCATGAGTCTTCAGAAGGATCAGTTAGAAACTAACCCTTCGGCTATACCAAGGATTCCACTTCCTAAGGCAAGGCTGTTTCCATGATGTCAAGACTGCTGCCACTTGTTCTTGACTCCACAGTGTGCATAAGCTAATGCACTTCCTTACCTAGATCAGAAATAAACTGATCCAAGTAACCACCATCAAGACTCTGATGTCTTCTTCTTGTACATACCAAGGTTGAATCATGTTTCTTGCCAGGAAACCTTTTCAGAGATCATATGCTTTTGCTGCCACCAAAGATATAGATCATAACCCCATGTACTACCCTTCCTGTGATTCTGCACAGGGTCTTGAAGGAGAGATGTTCCAACATCTTTAAGAGCATCAGTTATCTTGAGCTCCAAGGATAATCACTTACATACTTGTACTTGGCACAAGTTGGCATTGATCTTAAATCCTTTCCTAATATTCCTTTCAGATACTTCCACCACAAGACTATTTTGAAAATATTCTTCTAGTGTCAATATCTTCTGTTTGCAAGCACCTTGACAGTCTTGAAAGTCTTCCCAGATTAAATTCACCCTTAGGAATGAGAGAGATGAATTCTTCCTTGCAAATGTGTCACACAGCCACCAGAACCCATGTGACACAGGTCAATAGCCAACCAGACCCTAGGCTTACCAAATGTGAGGAGGTTAACCAAAACTCCCCCTGAAATTAACAATCATGGAAACTTCACACCAATATCCATGCATTGTACAGATATGTCTCAACATGACATACACCATCCCTACCAGTGGCACCTAACTCTATGAGTTATACCTAGACTTACTCCAATCACGCCAATCAGACTTCAGCTGACCATGAGTACTAGTGAAAGACAACAACACTAGTTCATAGTAGATATGCATTGCCAGAGCATACTACCTCAACCAACCTCTGAATCTTCATATTCTCACTCCTTGAAAGAACTGTCACTTCTGATCGTGGTGTTTGAATAACAAGATTCATGGTCCCAATCCTCTTGAATGGAATAGCAGTCAGGTTGCCCTATTATTGACTTCTATCATCCAGGGGACTTGTCTTCTGGTACACTATAGTACTTCAGAAACCAACAGCCCAACCCTGATCAATCTACAGGGATAAGGCACACAACGGGGATTGCACAGTGTCACTTTTCAACCATCTCCACTTCTAGAGATCCAACTTCTAAAAGTGACCTTCTTGAGCATACACACAGTTGACCCTATCCTAGTCAACTTAGCTCACACAGATGTCTCCTCTTCCAGGTCAGGAGTAGGTTCCAAACAAGAGTATCCCTTTGTTTGACACCTAGACACATCTGCTCTTCAACCAGTAGCTGCATACTTGTTGAACAACATGCTCTAACATCACATAGAACATTAGTTCCATCTCCTTGGAACACACCTTCCTTGAAGGACTTCAAGGTCTTCACATACACTACTCAAGAGAGTAAAGGAATAAGTGATTAAGTGATTCTTACCATCCTGAATTGAGGACGTCATTATGAGTGGACTTGAGGGGACTCAAGTATCTTTGACATCTTCAGTAGATTATGCTGGGATCTTGAATACGGCAGCCATTCATCCACATGCGGGGAAACTACATCAGGGTTTGAGTTTTCCCAGGTATTATGCAGCGGAAATCATAATACAACTCACCCAATGAGCACACACTTCATCAGATCACCCTCCAAGAACATACCAAGTTTGAATATGATTCAATACTTGCACAGCTGTCCCACACAAAGGCCAATTGCCAATCTCCAGAGGAAGGTGCACACAGTTCCTGTCATGAATACTCCATCCACCTACTTCAAGGGACCATTCAGGGAAACCGCAGAACCATCTTCAAGTTCCAACATAACTTCTTGCCAGACACCAGAAAGTATCAGCCATGGATCTCATCCAGAAACAGAACAGGATGCCTGCTCTGATACCATTTGAAATTCTGGCTTAGTCAGAATTCAGATGTTCTACTCCAAGTCATGACATCTGATCCAACATTATAACTAATACAGCAAGACAGTTAACACATTAAAAACCCTGTACTGACGCACTCTTTCACAGATGTCACGACATCTCCTTCTATGTCACCCTAGAGGGAAGGAACCTCTAGTCCTGTGCATCTGGTATTCAAACTCAGCACAGATCCCTCATAGCACTCACTTCTACTGTTTTCCTACACAGTTATCAGCACGATGTCTTAATCTGGGTTTGGACATCATCCGTTAAATTTTTCCAGTTTGTTGGCCAAGTACTTGTATTTCCTAAATTAAAGGCTGAAACAAGTTAAACTAATCTCCACTTATTAAGGAGCTTAAGCTTAGTTGTTAGTTTCCTGGATTTTAGATCAACTGTTGGATTCCTAAGGAATAGCCTGAGAAAAATCCTGAAACAGAAAAGCTAACCATCCAACAATTTAGCATATGCTGTCAGGAATGAATGTCACAACATTCAGTTTGACAACCAAGTCCAAGACCATATGTTAAGTCTGTTAAGTTCCTAAAAACAGACTTTGCTAAATTTGTTGTACTGTTAAAGACCAACCAGTCTCTACTTCAGTATCAGCTTACTGGAAGAACTGTCAAGACATCCATTGTGACAGTTTATCAATGATCCTTTGGCCAGGTCTGTTATACTCTTGGAGACCAGACCTAAATACTGAATTGATATCAACCTGCCAATCATTCAGTACATGCTGTTAATGATGGATGTCAAAACATCCTGATTAATATTCAAACAGAAGGCTATGTACCAGATCTGTTATCATCTTGACAAGCAGACTAGAATACCAGCTGTGTTAAGGCAGAAGGATTATAACATACAGAAGGAAAACAAACACAGGAAATTGTTAACCCAGTTCAGTCCAACATGACCTACATCTGGGGGCATACCAAGCCAGGAAGAAGATCCACTATCAGCAGTATTAATTCAGAGTTAAACTCCCCCGTTTACAACTCTTCACTTAATCCCTACCCAATGCAATCTATACCTAGGAACTCCTAGATAGAAACCTCCAGTTTCCATTCCTATCACTACAAATACAATGTAATGTTAACACACCTTGAACTTGCTTCACAACTTCATTCAAGAACAAAATCACTCTTGCCTACAGGCTTTGAGTTACAAATACTCTCAGCTTTTACCACTGAGAAACACATGGTAACCTTCCCATAGATTGGGAGGTTTACCTCACACACACCCCTAAATTTTCATTCTAAGAGGCTTACAAAGACTAGATTACAATCAGCTATTTATAACCTAATCACCCAACTGGATTTGGGCCTTCAGAAGTCGCAGCAGACTTGTTCTTTGCTGTTACAACTTCAGCAGAAAAATTCTGCTACAAACAAGGTCTTCAAGTTCCCAAACTCTCTCCATATATATCTCCATATTTAGAGCCTATATATATTCTGATTGAGTCTTCAAGACCTCCACATGGGAGTTAGGATATTCACCAGATATCCTTGCTGATCCCAGAATATATACTGAATTAATTAATTCAGTTTTCTACACAAGTGCGATGTCACAGACCTGATGTCGTGACATCGTACATGACATGTTGGTCCAGATGTTGAATTTTTTCAACCCAACATATTAAAACAACAGAGGTGATTACATTATTTGTTTTACTAAAATTAATGCCAATCCTAAGGTATTAACAATCTCCCCCTTTGGCAAATTTTAGCTAAAACAAATAAGCCTCTGTCATTCTCTCCACCACCACAAACACCTATGTTGGTGTACATGAGGAAGTAGAGGAGCAAGACTCAGTTGTACCAGAACCCTTCCCCTCAACAGGAGAGCTTCCTGAAGAGTATGTAATGCTGAGTACATAGACAATGTAACTCAGATCACAGGGCACAACTGTCTTCTTAACTCAGATCACAAGACACAAGTGGTAAACCCAGTTGGTGGATTTTGTGCCTGACACCAACTTCTGTTTGCTACCACACCCACAGTTGGCTTGCTTCTGGTACATTCTCAACCTCAGGACTATATTTCTCTCCCCCTTTTTAGCTAAACATTTGTAAAGGGACCCCTCACAAAACCAGATCCAGGCGCAGCTTGCCCAAACCTTAACATACCCCATGATTCTGAGGGAATGGAGTGTTTCTCTTGTGATAAGAAGAGGGCTATTACATCCTTTAAATAGTCCAGCCCGTGCTTAGGAATTAATGGTAGGAATTAATGCTTGGTCAAGATTCATTAATTTTTTGCTGAGAAACAGTCAGAGAATCACCAAGAAAATCTCAGACTATCTTTGAATACCTTTTATAGCTCTTGACTGTTTCTTTTCCAAAGCAGCAGTTCCAGTGCATGGAGACTATTCCATATATGCAGTCAGACACGTTGCACGCGATGTCTTAACATTCCACACGGCTTTTTCTTGCATTCTGCCAGTATTCAACATTTCCCAAGGTTCCTGTCATACCTCTAGTAGAGACTTGACATCTGGCACTGCTACAGTCAAATTCCCACACTTCAGCAGATGGTTACTCCCTCTGTACCACACAGCTGTAGCCATCAGGCTTATTCTGATTTATCAGAATTTGACACAACACCCTTATAATTCCTAATGACTTTAAGACTCAGAAGGAAGTTATAGCATTGTCCAGGGCAATGTCATGACATCCGGTCAGACATTCTTCTGATCACTCAGCCTTGACATACATCACAGCATCCTGATAACTGACAAGGTGCCATACCTAGTTATCTGAGTACAGATAGACCACAAGGTTGATGATTACTTGCAGCTTCTAGGACAAAACTCCCCCTGTCATGGACACCCTACTCTCCTCTTGAAACTTGGAGGTCACACATGAGCATATCCAACACCCCAAAGTTGGACCTTCACATACTTCCTGATTCAAAGAGAATCCAGACCACTTGATGAATGGAAAACATAAGACGCATCTTCATGTCTTCAAGAGTACCCCCTCTATTCAACCCTCTTGGCTGACCACATCCACACTCTGTGTCAATCTCTCTTCGAACCAGAACAGAAGACCACTTCACAAGGAACACCATCTGATAGTCTTCAGATATCACTGAGTCACCAGCTTGATCAAGAAGAGCCCAAACATACATTGGGACATATACATTTTCATCCCATTACAAGAGATAATCTTCCATAGATGGCTCAGAACTCCTACCACAAGCTCCAAGGGATGAATAGAAAACACCTCCTTTTGTCTTCAACTTAATACTTTTCTGCTCAAAAGTAATTTGTCTCAGACTTTCCTCAAGAATAATCAGCTGCCATATGTTGATTATCTTGATTCTTCGAACTCACTTCTGAGGTAGACCAACTGCCACTGGTTAATTACCTCCTTCATGAATCCTCATATGAAAAGGTCAAATGCTGCTTTTTGACCTCCCCAAGTTTATCAGACTTCTCCCAAAGATATTCTGACCTTCCAAGTGAGACTTGAACTTCAAGCTACATGTTGAACAAAACTTAGATTTTCTAAGACATGAACATGTACCATCCTTTCTATCCAGCAACTCCAAGGAACTGCAACGAGGACGACCTTTTTGAAGTATCCAATCTACAACCCTGTAGACCCTTCTATCTAAGGTTAATGTGCCACTTCACCAACTGAGAATCTGATGTTGAACCAAATGTCACAACATTGTGTTTTGACATCTAGCTGTTGAATTCAACTCCTTCTTCTGCCACTTGAAAGAACTTCCTCCCTTCACAGAACAAGAGTTCAATGTTCTCATAGACTTGATTGTGGAACCAAGTTTGAGTAAACAACCTCCATCCTGCAGGTTTGCAGTTAAGTCATCCGAGCTCACACCTTGATGAATTTCTGCTTCTTCTCCAAAGACATCAGACACTCTGATGCATGAGTCTTCAGAAGGATCAGTTAGAAGCTAACCCTTCAGCTATACCAAGGATTCCACTTCCTAAGGCAAGGCTGTTTCCATGATGTCAAGACTGCTGCCACTTGTTCTTGACTCCACAGTGTGCATAAGCTAATGCACTTCCTTACCTAGATCAGAAATAAACTGATCCAAGTAACCACCATCAAGACTGTGATGTCTTCTTCTTGTACATACCAAGGTTGAATCATGTTTCTTGCCAGGAAACCTTTTCAGAGATCATATGCTTTTGCTGCCACCAAAGATATAGATCATAACCCCATGTACTACCCTTCCTGTGATTCTGCACAGGGTCTTGAAGGAGAGATGTTCCAACATCTTTAAGAGCATCAGTTATCTTGAGCTCCAAGGATAATCACTTGCATACTTGTACTTGGCACAAGTTGGCATTGATCTTAAATCCTTTCCTAATATTCCTTTCAGATACTTCCACCACAAGACTATTTTGAAAATATTCTTCTAGTGTCAATATCTTCTGTTTGCAAGCACCTTGACAGTCTTGAAAGTCTTCCCAGATTAAATTCACCCTTAGGAATGAGAGAGATGAATTCTTCCTTGCAAATGTGTCACACAGCCACCAGAACCCATGTGACACAGGTCAATAGCCAACCAGACCCTAGGCTGACCAAATGTGAGGAGGTTAACCAAAACTCCCCCTGAAATTAACAATCATGGAAACTTCACACCAATATCCATGCATTGTACAGATATGTCTCAACATGACATACACCATCCCTACCAGTGGCACCTAACTCTATGAGTTATACCTAGACTTACTCCAATCACGCCAATCAGACTTCAGCTGACCATGAGTACTAGTGAAAGACAACAACACTAGTTCATAGTAGATATGCATTGCCAGAGCATACTACCTCAACCAACCTCTGAATCTTCATATTCTCACTCCTTGAAAGAACTGTCACTTCTGATCGTGGTGTTTGAATAACAAGATTCATGGTCCCAATCCTCTTGAATGGAATAGCAGTCAGGTTGCCCTATTATTGACTTCTATCATCCAGGGGACTTGTCTTCTGGTACACTATAGTACTTCAGAAACCAACAGCCCAACCCTGATCAATCTACAGGGATAAGGCACACAACGGGGATTGCACAGTGTCACTTTTCAACCATCTCCACTTCTAGAGATCCAACTTCTAAAAGTGACCTTCTTGAGCATACACACAGTTGACCCTATCCTAGTCAACTTAGCTCACACAGATGTCTCCTCTTCCAGGTCAGGAGTAGGTTCCAAACAAGAGTATCCCTTTGTTTGACACCTAGACACATCTGCTCTTCAACCAGTAGCTGCATACTTGTTGAACAACATGCTCTAACATCACATAGAACATTAGTTCCATCTCCTTGGAACACACCTTCCTTGAAGGACTTCAAGGTCTTCACATACACTACTCAAGAGAGTAAAGGAATCAGTGATTAAGTGATTCTTACCATCCTGAATTGAGGACGTCATTATGAGTGGACTTGAGGGGACTCAAGTATCTTTGACATCTTCAGTAGTTTATGCTGGGATCTTGAATACGGCAGCCATTCATCCACATGCGGGGAAACTACATCAGGGTTTGAGTTTTCCCAGGTATTATGCAGCGGAAATCATAATACAACTCACCCAATGAGCACACACTTCATCAGATCACCCTCCAAGAACATACCAAGTTTGAATATGATTCAATACTTGCACAGCTGTCCCACACAAAGGCCAATTGCCAATCTCCAGAGGAAGGTGCACACAGTTCCTGTCATGAATACTCCATCCACCTACTTCAACGGACCATTCAGGGAAACCGCAGAACCATCTTCAAGTTCCAACATAACTTCTTGCCAGACACCAGAAAGTATCAGCCATGGATCTCATCCAGAAACAGAACAGGATGCCTGCTCTGATACCATTTGAAATTCTGGCTTAGTCAGAATTCAGATGTTCTACTCCAAGTCATGACATCTGATCCAACATTATAACTAATACAGCAAGACAGTTAACACATTAAAAACCCTGTACTGACGCACTCTTTCACAGATGTCACGACATCTCCTTCTATGTCACCCTAGAGGGAAGGAACCTCTAGTCCTGTGCATCTGGTATTCAAACTCAGCACAGATCCCTCATAGCACTCACTTCTACTGTTTTCCTACACAGTTATCAGCACGATGTCTTAATCTGGGTTTGGACATCATCCGTTAAATTTTTCCAGTTTGTTGGCCAAGTACTTGTATTTCCTAAATTAAAGGCTGAAACAAGTTAAACTAATCTCCACTTATTAAGGAGCTTAAGCTTAGTTGTTAGTTTCCTGGATTTTAGATCAACTGTTGGATTCCTAAGGAATAGCCTGAGAAAAATCCTGAAACAGAAAAGCTAACCATCCAACAATTTAGCATATGCTGTCAGGAATGAATGTCACAACATTCAGTTTGACAACCAAGTCCAGGACCATATGTTAAGTCTGTTAAGTTCCTGAAAACAGACTTTGCTAAATTTGTTGTACTGTTAAAGACCAACCAGTCTCTACTTCAGTATCAGCTTACTGGAAGAACTGTCAAGACATCCATTGTGACAGTTTATCAATGATCCTTTGGCCAAGTCTGTTATACTCTTGGAGACCAGACCTAAATACTGAATTGATATCAACCTGCCAATCATTCAGTACATGCTGTTAATGATGGATGTCAAAACATCCTGATTAATATTCAAACAGAAGGCTATGTACCAGATCTGTTATCATCTTGACAAGCAGTGTGTTAAGGCAGAAGGATTATAACATACAAAAGGAAAACAAACACAGGAAATTGTTAACCCAGTTCAGTCCAACATGACCTACATCTGGGGGCATACCAAGCCAGGAAGAAGATCCACTATCAGCAGTATTAATTCAGAGTTAAACTCCCCCGTTTACAACTCTTCACTTAATCCCTACCCAATGCAATCTATACCTAGGAACTCCTAGATAGAAACCTCCAGTTTCCATTCCTATCACTACAAATACAATGTAATGTTAATGTAAGACCCCAATTTTGGGCCCTAAGATCCCTCATGGCCCATATCATATCATATCATGGCCTCAAGGATCACTGCATGCCCTAGCTTCCCTCCTAGTGGGTAGGTTGCCTTGTGAGTGTGGTTCTTGATCACCAAGCATACCTTGCATTTGTATATCTTTGCTTTTCATATGTTTATCATTCAAAAAGTACAAAAATATTGTCAGTTTAACCTTGTTGCTTGCAGTTGAAGCAATCATTAGCAATTAGGTCAAAGTCAGTCATTGGTCAGTCAAAGTAGTGGATGGTGGCCATTCTTGCAGAATTTGGGCACCATGATCAATAATCAAGAGTTCATATGACCTGGGACATCATTTGGAATCAAGTCCTCAAGAAATTAGGGTTTGGAATTCATCAGAAGTGGTTCAATCATGCAAAACCCTAGAAAAGTCAACAGAAAGTCAAACTTGGTCAACTGTGGATTTAATCAATGATTTGATGGATGGAATTGATTTGAAGGAGTTCATTCATGTCCATATAAGCCTCATGTATCATGCCAAACCTCATCATGGAAAAATTTGAAGCAAAATCAGAAATTTCCCAAAATAGAAAGTGGACCTGTAATTTTAACTGCCAAAAATGGAAACTTCTTGATCTTAAAGTTACATCATGATACAAGCTTCAAATGAATTTTTGCCCAACATGAAAGTTGAAGATCTTGTTCTCCCATTTTCAAAAAGTCCAAGAAGACCCAAATCCCATGTATGGTTGGCAAGATATGATCAATTCATTTTCACAAAATCTTGAACTTCAAAGGGCCATATCTCATGAACCATTTGGCCAATTTTAGTGGGGTTTTTTCCTACAAGTCCTATTTAATCCCCTCTTTCCAAAAATGCATTCCTCATGTACCAAAACCTCACCATGCAAAATGGCATTTTTGGACTTGTTTCATTTAAATTCAAGTGTGGACCAAAAGTTGACTTTTGGAATTAAACATTTTCACTCACTTTGGCCATTTGGGATTTGTTTTAATTGATATTTGAAACTTGTTTGAGGCCCAATTCGTGCAGGACCTTACACCCTCCATGTGCTTATGTTGAAAATTAGCAAAATGCAATTTGGCTTCATTTAAGTTAAGCATGCCTAGCACTTTCATTAGCAATGTTAAACAGAAGTATAAAGAGTTATTTTCTGGCCATTCAACCCTAGCTAGCAGCCACAATCAAACAGAATTCTCTCTTCTCTCAAAAACTGGCATTTTCACATATTGCATTTTCTGGCCAAAAACTCCCAAACCACTCGAGCTAGCTTTCATTGCTTCATCACCTAACCATCTTTGTGAGCCCTTTGCAAGCATATAACACCAACTGCACAGCCATTTTCGTGTTCTGTTTCTTCAAGCTACCAACAATGGCAGGTTCTGGTTCGAGCTACCTCATGCATTCTTGAGTTGAAATAACTTCAGCATCCATCATTTCCAACCCTAATCTTCATCTGTTTCAAGCTAAGGCACTCAAAACAACACTGTTTCACAAGTTTCTTCATAACCAAGTACCATTTAGTTGCTTAAGTTCTTTGAACTTGCTTTGCTTTGCTATTTAGCAATTTGCTTTGAGGTAATCCCTCTTTCTTCATGTAGTCTGGAGACCCGGCCTGTTATTTGGCCGGGCAAACTGTCTGAAGTCCTCCTTAAGAGGCAATGCTTGTGTGTGTTTATATTTGTCCCAAGCAGGAAAAGTCCTTCAAGTAAGGCAATTGGTAGATCAAAGGGATAAGTAGCCTATCCCCTACTATTCAGTGAGTCTTCTCCTTGCTCCCATTACATGGTTGTAGCATTGAGATCAAAACCCAAGATCAATCGAGTCAATAATGTGGAGAGAGTTCCTACCTTCTGAACTCCCACACTTTCTGATATTCAATGCTCTCCCTGATCAGGGATAAGAGCAATGAGGCACACCCCTCATCTCCTTTCATCTGCTTCACCTTAGCCTCTCAATGGCAAGGTTAAGAGCAAATCTTTGACCCTATTCCAGTTGGCCTCAGTGCCTAACCCTCTTGTGTGAGCCTCCTTGTGTGGTTATAGTGTGTGCTGATTGACTTCATTGATTGCTTGATTGTTTCATATGCACATGCTTGCTTGTATGCTTTATGCATTTATCATCATTAATTGCTCATCAATGCATAATCATCTCATTTGTCTTTGTGACATTATCATTGTTGTTTACCCATTGAGGACAATTGTAAGACCATCCATTGGCCATTGCTCCTATGATATGGAAGTGAGTATAAGACCATCACCTTGGCCACTCATCTTATCTTTGCTTGTTGCATTGTTTGTTTGTATGTGAGGATACACTTGTAAGTCCCTGCAAGTTGGCATTTGTTTTCCTAGGATCATACTGTGTATGTTAGAGTAAGCCCAGACAGATTGGCATCTGACATCCATGTTTTGCTTCTGATTGTATGTGAGGTTGCAATTATAAGTCCCTGTGAGTTGGCATTTGCTTTCCTATGATCATGTGTTGCTTTTGTTCTTGTATGTGAGGATCCATTGTAAGTCCCTGTAATGTGGCATTGGTTTTCCTATGAGCATATGTGGAGTTAACCTAAGTCCAGATAGATTGGCAGTTGACTTCCATATTTCATCTTTGTTTTCTTTCGAGGAGATTAGTATAAGTCCATTGAGTGGCTTCTGATATCCTGTTCTGTTTTAGGAGACTGGTGTAAATCCATCTATTGGTATCCGGCATCCACCTTTTATTTCTTTGTTGGAGGAGATTAGTGTAAGACCATTGAGTGGCATCTGATATCTAGTTTTATTTTAGGAGATTGGTATAAGCCCAGTGATTGGCATCCGATATCCGCTTTTCTTGTTTGTTTGTTATTATCCATTGTCCATTCCAAAGGACACACTTGAATCATCTTTTATATGACTTCAAGAAGTGAACCTTCTAAGAAGTTTTACAATCCATCCTCATCCATTCATCCCTCTTTGTCCTAAACCTTTTCACACATTACTTTCAAAACTTGATATAGATATTGTGCAAACATCTTCATGCTTTTAAGTTAAAAACCTGGACCCCAAGTCCTTGACTTTTTTTCAAACTCCATTTCATAATACTTCTTTTGAATCAATCTTAATCATACTTTGACTTCACTTTCATAATCACAATCAATTAACTTCACTCATTCACTTGTTTTGGCTTTGTCCATTGTTAATCTTTTCATGCATTAGCCATAGGTTTCAATTATCTTTGTGGTTGATGTAAATCTTGCCTATCCTTAGTGAGTCGACAGTAAGACTTCCGTACTGAAAACAGGGCTAACCCCTCTAGTACGTCGAAGCTATCCTCGCATGGTGGATGTTGGTTTTGGTCGAGTGTTCTCCCATTGATAATGAAAAGCCTCAGTGCTATTGTTTAAAATTGAATCCACCAATTTTTGGAAATCTTTTAGCCGAACTACGGCGTTTTGATCCTTACCTTTGATGGAAGGTACGTAGGCAGCGGGTTCATCCGTTCAAACCCAATAACCCAATAAAAATTGTATATTCTTTTCTCATCATCCCAATCATGTTTGCACAATGCTTATGTCATAACAAATAACAATATTTTACAACAAGTGTGAAAAGGGCTCCCTAGGAGTACCTAGGACGTAGTGGGTGCCTAACACCTTCCCATTGCGTAATTTACCCCTTACCCAGACTCTCTGATCTTTTTATTAGTTTTCTACGTGTAAAACTTCTTAGGCTTTTGTTCGCTTTTTAGCCAATCCTTTGGATAAATAAAAGTGCGGTGGCGACTCGAAAATTCATTGTATCTCTTGCTTATGGTTTAATCGATAAATCATATAGCGACGAATACACCGCTACAGAAAAGTGGCGACTCTGCTGGGGAGAACACTGCACATGAATCCTTGGTGGTATTGCCTACTTTTCACCCTTGTTGTGCTATATTATTATTTGTTATTTGACATATTTTTGTACGATTTGGGATCACTGTATTGATTGTAATGTGTGAATTGCTTGATATACAATTGCTGTTTGCTTTGGTGATCTGTGAGATGAGTTCTATACCCGAACTCGAGTGCACTCTAGGATAGGAGAATGGCATAGTCTTGTTGACTGGTGTGGAGTATTCCTTAGCCAGTTGACTTGCGAGTCCATTCACTTGGTGGAGGTCATGTTGGACTAATAATGTCACACAAGTTATTTGTGGTTAGGCATTATTCTTTCAATCATGTTCCGCAGAAGCCAAGGACCTTAGTTTACCAAACCCATCTTGGCCTATTTTTTAGGACCGTAGTGCGGAGGTCGTTCAGATGTCAGTTCTGATACGATTGTTACGCGATACTACACTCGTAAGAGTTTCTCTTGAGAATATTCTTGGAATACGAGTATTCGTTCCTCCGATAATATTCGAAAGATGGAACGATGATTATGGGAACCTCTGATAGAACATGTCTGGCAGGTTTAAACCCTAGTACACTCCCTTTGGGTGGTTCTTAACCGAGACTCCATGCTCGTGACTCTCAACAAACCCATGATTCGTGGTTGAGTCGTTCAAACATTGTTAATATCAATGGATCCCGGATCAGGTGTAAAACCTAAATCCACCAAAGCGGCTGGTTGACATTAAGGATGTTTGAACCGGTTCATGTACCGTTAATATCAATGGAACTTGGGTGTCGATAAGGTGAAAACCTAAATCCACCAAAATGGATGATTGATATTAGGGATACAATGAGCTTTCCCACGACCTTTGTTTGGTGTGCTTTGCTTGATCCTTGAGTGTGTTTGTTGCATTCATACATTCACGCATTCATCCGCATTCATGTCATCAAAAGAGAAAATTTTCAAGGAACTTAAAGGGTTTATTTGCAAAATTTTCAGACATGGAAAGACCAAAAAGGCATACAAAGAAATACAGCTTCAAGCAGCCTGATGTAAAAGAGTTAAGGAATCTGACATCATATGTATTAGATCCCTTGGGTTTCAAAGCTCGCTATGGGAAGCTTCTGCCTCTGCTCACCACTCAGGTTGACGAAGGATTGATGAGTACCTTGGCTCAGTTCTATGATCCGTTGCATCATTGCTTCTTATTTCCGGACTTCCAGCTATTGCCGACTTTGGAAGAATACTCTCATCTCATTGGGATTCCGATTCTGGATCAAGTGCCGTTCAGTGGCCTAGAGAGTATTCCATCTGCTCGAGAGATTGCTAGTCTGTTGCACATAGATGAAGATCTGATTAGAGCTAATCTGACTACCAAAGGCGGAATTCAGGGTTTTCCTTCCGAGTTCCTCATTGCCCAAGCTACCTTCTATGGGAAGGCCATGAGTGAGGATGCCTTTGAGGCTCTATTTGTGTTACTCATCTATGGATTGGTGCTGTTTCCCAACTTCGACAAGTTCGTGGACATGAACGCCATTAGGATCTTTTCAGTTCTTAATCCAGTTCCGACTTTGTTGGGCGATGCATATATCTCCTTGCACCTGAGGAATATGAAGAATGGAGGAGTTATTGTCTGCTGTTTACCCCTGCTGTACAAGTGGTTTATTTCGCACTTGCCGCAGACAGTTGCTTTCAAGGAGAACAAGGGATGTCTACGGTGGTCTCAGAGACTCATGTCTCTCACCAATGATGATATCACCTGGTATGATCGCGTGTATGATACCGTCCAGATCATCGACTATTGTGGTGAATTCCCTAATGTGCCTCTTCTTGGTACATGTGGTGGGATTACCTACAATCCTATTCTTGCACGTCGTCAGCTTGGGTTCCCCCTGAAGGATAAACCTAATAACATTCTGTTAGAAGGTGTGTTCTTCCAGGAGGGTAAAGATCCCCAAGACCTGAAAGCCAGATTTGTCCGTGCTTGGCGCAGTATTCACAAGAAGAGTAGGAATGAATTGGGTCCGAAGAACTGCATTGCTTTGGAGCCATACACCTCTTGGGTCAGACAGAGGGCTGCTACCTACCTGATGCCGTACGATCATCCAAGACCTACACCGTTGGATGTGGCTGGGCCTTCAACCCTCCCTACCCAACGTGTAGAGGAGTTGAGAGAAGAAGACCTTTCACGTGCTTGGATCCGTGAAAGGGAGGAATTGCTGTAGCAGCTCAAGGAGAAGGATGCTATGATTGAATTTCTCGAGCACCGAGTGATCGACGATCCGAACGACACTTGGACTTCTCTGCTTCCTCAGTCATCCAAATTCTGGAAGAGGAGGTATGATCGACTTGCTAAAGAGAAAGCTGATATGGAGGCTGCCTATGAGAGAGAGATCAAGAAGTTGTGCACTTCTCGTTTTCCAGCATCCCGAGCTGTTAGGGATCCATAGGATGTCATTTACCTTTTCTCTTTGTAATGAATCAAAAATGCTGTATTTCTTTGTCTCAATATATTGAATGAAATATTTTCCATGAGCAATTAAAATGTTTAAATATTCAAATTATTGCAAATAAAAAACCTAAGAGTTCCTTGAAAACAAAGCATCTGCACAAGCATTTCATGCATCATTCTTGCATAAACAGGTACCCTTTGTTTCTGGTCTTCTGGTTCTAACCTCTGTTCTTCATTTATTTTGAAGACAAGCTGACTCACCGGTATTATACGCGGGTAAATTCAGCAAGGGTCATGGAGCAACTTGAACAAGAGAACAGAGAACTAAAGGAAGAGGTCGCCAGACTTGGCGCCTTGATGGAGCAACTCCTTGCTGCTCAGAACCAGCCTGCTCAACAGCCAACAACTCCTGTTCAGAGGACGGTTATTTCCAAAGTGGCTACTTCAACGGTGCCAGTCAGCGCCCATCAACCCAATGCCATGCCTCCCGGTTTTCCTTGGGGGATGCCTCCAGGCTTCATGCCTGATCTGCCAGCTCCAACATTTGTTCAAATGCCGGCATCTAGCCCGGTCCCTGTTCCCGCTCCTCCTGTCGTGCATACCATGCCTAGGGTAGACGACACCATCTATCACTCTGAGGCTTCTGAGGGCTCAGATGTTCATGAGAAGATGGATGCTATGAACGATCAATTCCTCGAGCTGAGAAAGGAATTGAGGACTCTTCGAGGCAAAGATCTCTTCGGCAAGTCTGCAGCCGAACTCTGCCTAGTTCCCGGTGTCAAGATACCGATCAAATTCAAGGTCCCAGACTTTGAAAAATACAAGGGGAACACCTGTCCACTCGCTCACCTGGTCATGTACGCCAGGAAGATGTCAACACAGACTGATAATGATCAACTCTTGATCCATTATTTTCAAGACAGTCTGTCTGGTGCCGCGCTCAGATGGTACATGAGCCTGGACAGTGCCAACATCCGATCTTTCAATGACCTTGGCGAAGCTTTCGTCAAGCAGTACAAGTACAACGTTGATATGGCGCCTGACCGAGATCAACTCAGGTCCATGTCTCAGAAAGATAAGGAATCGTTCAAGGAGTACGCCCAGAGATGGCGAGAGCTGGCAGCTCAAATCACTCCACTGCTGGAAGAGAAGGAAATGACCAAGATCTTTCTAAAGACTCTTGACTCATTTTATTATGAGCGGATGGTAGCAAGCGCTCCCTCTGATTTCACTGAGATGGTGAATATGGGGATGCGTCTTGAAGAAGGTGTCCGTGAAGGACGGTTGGCCAAAGATGATGGTTCTTCCTCTAAACGATATGGAGCGTTTAAGAGGAAAGAAGGCGAGGCACATGCCGTGCAGTCTCAGCCCAAACATAGAAAACCCTCTGTTCAGAGGAAGCCTACACGACATACCAGTCATCAGCACCAGGTGGCTCACGTAGCGCCTGTTTTCAAGGACAACGCTCCTCAACATCAACAATATCAGCATCAGCAGCAATATCAGCAACCACAGTATCAGCAACAGCAACGCCCACAGCAACAGGCTTACCAGCCTCGTGGAAGTACAACCAATCAAGCTAACATGAATTATGATAGGAAGAGGGTCAGCTTCGATCCAATTCCTATGACATATGCAGAGCTTTATCCTTCCCTGTTGGAAAGGAAATTGGTTTCTCCCAAGGATCCTCCTGCCATTCCTGCAAATCCACAATGGTGGTACAGACCAGACCAGCATTGTGTCTACCATTCCGGTGCTCCGGGCCACAATGTAGAGAATTGTTTCCCACTGAAGAATAAGGTGCAAGACCTTATGAGAAGTGGAATTCTGAGTTTTGAAGACTCAAACCCGAATGTCACCAGGAACCCATTGCCTTCGCATGGGAAATCTGTCAACATGATTCAGGAATGCCTTGGGAAGTACAAGGTTAGATATGTGAGCCATATCAGGCAGTCGTTGGTTGATTTACATAAGATGCTGTGTCAGCACAGTCATTTGGAGCATAACCACGACAAGTGCCGCGTCTGCTCGGTTAATCGCTTGGGTTGCGATCAAGTACGCCGTGAACTTCAGAAGATGTTGAATGAAGGTACCATTGAGATTCTCCAGAATCGCAATGTTGATGAAGTCGAACCTGAAGTGAATGTCATCTCACCAGTGTTCAAGTTGCCCGAGCCAGTTGTTATTCGCTACAATAGCAACAAGTCGAAGGCTCCACCTTCTTTGATCATTAAACCTGCTGGCCCTGTGCCTTATTCATCTGACAAAGCTGTACCATTCCGGTATAATCCTGTTGCTGTCCAGGATGGGGTCGAAGTGCCTTTGCCTTCAACTTCTGTGACCACTATTGCTGATGTTAGTGGGTTGACCCGAAGTGGTCGTGTGTTTTCTGCACCCACCAAAGCTCCTGCTGTTTCTTCTGAATCTGTTGAGCGCCCTGTAGGAACCGCTGTGAATGTTCAGAATCCGGCACTTGATGTTGCCAAACCCTTCTCATCCGTGCAAAAGACTCCCGTTTCTTCAGTTGGCCCAAGTGGCATTGTTGATGAAGAATCTGATGAGATGCTGAGGCTTATCAGAAAGAGTGAGTACAATATTGTAGACCAGCTTCTACACACGCCCTCCAAGATTTCCATTCTTTCTCTACTGCTGAATTCAGAACCTCATAGGGAGTCTCTGCAGAAAGTCTTGGACCTGGCGTATGTTGATCACGACGTCACCCTTGAGCAGTTTGATAGCATTGTTGCAAACATTACCGCTTGCAACACCTTGAGCTTTTGTGACGCTGATCTCCCTGAGGAGGGAAGAGACCACAACATGGCCTTACATATCTCAATGAATTGCAAATCTGATGCAATGTCCAATGTGTTGGTGGACACTGGATCGTCCCTTAATGTATTGCCAAAATCCACACTCTCCAGATTGTCATATCAAGGTCCTCCTATGAGGCAGAGTGGGGTTGTTGTAAAAGCTTTTGATGGGTCGCGCAAGACCGTGATTGGGGAAGTTGATCTCCCAATCAAGATAGGACCAAGTGATTTCCAGGTTACTTTTCAAGTAATGGATATCCACCCATCTTACAGCTGTCTCTTAGGCAGACCATGGATTCACGAGGCTGGCGCCGTGACATCCACCCTACACCAGAAGCTGAAGTTTATCAAGAACAAGAAATTGGTTGTAGTAGGGGGAGAAAAGGCTCTCCTGGTTAGCCATCTGTCTTCTTTCTCGTACATTGACGCAGAGGATGAAGTTGGAACTCAGTTCCAAGCTTTATCTATTGATGAACCAATCGAGAAGAAGTCTCCTTCATTCACTTCCTACCGTGATGCTAAGCTGGCCATGGAATGTGGTGCAGTTGCTGGATTAGGGAAAGTGCTTGAACTTGAAGACAACAGATCCCGGGCTGGCATTGGCTATGGTTCTGGGGCATGCAATGAGCAAGGTTTGTTCAAGAGTGGAGGATTTATCCACGCCGATCAACCTGAAGAAGAGGAAGCTGCTGCTATCATTGAAGAAGATGCAGAAGACTTGAACAATTTTGTTATTCCTGGTGGTGTCTGCCATAATTGGGTCACTGTAGATGTTCCTACAGTCATCCATAGATCAGAGTAATTGTTCATTTTGTTTAAAACCCTTCTCCCATGCCAAAAGGAGAAGTGATGACATTGTTGGCAAAGCATATATACAATGATATTTTCATTCAATTTTTGCATTGTTAAACATTTGTTTTTCCTTTGTTTTCACTTTTTGCTTTTCTTTATGAAATCAGTGATCACAAAAAACCATAAAAACAAAAATAAAAGCAAACATTTTTCATCTGCATAATGATTTGCTTGTCTAAATTCTGAAGTTTTTCCTTAACCAAAATCATTATGCAGGTTGATCCTAAAACCCATTGAACATGATGATCCAACGCCATCTCCCAATTTTGAATTCCCTGTATTTGAGGCAGAGGAAGATGACGTTGAAGAGATTCCTGATGAGATCACCCGTCTCCTTGAGCACGAAGAGAAGATCATTCAGCCACATCTCGAAGACTTGGAAACAGTCAACTTGGGGTCTGAGGATTGTGTTCGCCTGGTGAAGATTGGGGCACTTCTTGAAGGGTCTGTCAAGGAAGATTTGATCAGCTTGCTACGAGAATATTCAGATATCTTTGCTTGGTCCTATGAAGACATGCCGGGTTTAGATACAGATATTGTGCAACATTTCCTGCCTTTGAAGCCTGAGTGCGTGCCTGTGAAGCAGAAGCTCAGAAGAACTCATCCAGATATGGCAGTGAAGATCAAAGAGGAAGTTCAGAAGCAAATTGATGCGGGGTTTCTGGTGAATTCTACATATCCTCAATGGGTGGCCAACATTGTGCCTGTTCCTAAGAAGGATGGAAAAGTCCGTATGTGCGTTGATTACAGAGATCTGAATAAGGCTAGCCCGAAAGACGATTTTCCTCTACCACACATTGACATGTTGGTAGACAATACAGCCAAATTCAAAGTCTTTTCCTTTATGGACGGATTTTCCGGATATAATCAAATCAAGATGGCACCAGAGGATATGGAGAAGACAACATTCATCACACCTTGGGGAACATTCTGTTATCGAGTGATGCCCTTCGGTTTGAAGAACGCCGGAGCCACGTATCAACGAGCTATGACTACCTTGTTTCATGATATGATGCACAAGGAGATAGAAGTCTATGTTGATGATATGATTGCTAAGTCCCGAACGGAAGTTGAGCATATTGAGCATTTGTTGAAGCTTTTTCAGCGTTTGAGGAAGTTCAAACTTCGCCTGAATCCGAACAAATGTACTTTTGGAGTCCGTTCCGGCAAGTTGTTGGGTTTTGTGGTAAGTGAAAGAGGTATTGAGGTTGATCCTGCAAAGGTCAAAGCAATACAAGAGATGCCCGCACCCAAAACTGAGAAGCAAGTCCGAGGTTTTCTTGGCCGCTTGAACTACATTTCCAGATTTATATCCCACATGACTGCCACATGTGCGTCGATATTCAAGCTCCTCCGGAAGGATCAGTCTCATGATTGGACCGAGGATTGCCAAAAAGCTTTCGACAATATCAAGGAGTATCTGTCTGAACCTCCGATTTTGTCTCCGCCTGTGGAAGGAAGACCTCTAATTATGTATTTGACAGTTCTTGAAGATTCGATGGGTTGTGTACTCGGTCAACAAGATGAATCAGGGAAGAAGGAGTTTGCTATATACTACCTCAGTAAGAAGTTTACTGATTGTGAGTCTCGGTACTCTATGCTTGAGAAGACGTGCTGTGCTTTGGCTTGGGCAGCTAAGCGTTTGCGCCAGTACATGATAAATCATACGACTTGGTTAATATCCAGAATGGATCCAATTAAGTATATCTTCGAGAAGCCTGCTTTAACTGGGAGGATTGCCCGTTGGCAGATGTTGTTGTCTGAGTATGATATCGAGTATCGAGCTCAGAAAGCTATCAAAGGTAGTATCTTGGCTGACCATCTAGCGCACCAGCCGATTGAAGATCATCAGTCTGTTCAGTATGACTTCCCGGACGAGGAGATTCTGTATTTGAAAATGAAAGATTGCGATGAGCCTACACTTGATGAAGGTCCAGAACCTGGTTCCAGATGGACAATGGTGTTTGATGGCGCTGTTAATCAATATGGAAATGGAATTGGGGCAGTGATTATTACTCCCCAAGGTCCACACATTCCGTTTACAACAAGGCTAACTTTCAAATGCACGAACAACATGGCGGAGTATGAGGCCTGTATAATGGGACTTGAAGAATGCATTGACTTGAGAATCAAGTATCTTGATGTCTATGGTGATTCAGCTTTGGTTGTCAATCAGATCAAAGGTGAATGGGAGACGAATCAGCCAGGTCTCATCCCATACAGAGATTATGCAAGAAGAATTTCAACTTTCTTTACAGAAGTTGAATTTTATCATATTCCTCGAGAGGATAATCGGATGGCAGACGCCCTTGCAACGCTTGCTTCCATGATAGTGGTCAGATGGTGGAATGATGTTCCCAACATTACTGTGATGCGCTTGGACAGACCAGCTCACATATTTGCAATCGAAGAAGTGAAAGATGACAAGCCTTGGTATTTTGATATCAAGAATTTCCTCCAGAACCAGGTCTACCCGCCTGGGGCATCTATGAAAGATAGGAAAACTCTGAGAAGGTTGTCAGGCAGTTTCTACCTCAGTGGAGAAGTGTTGTACAAGAGAAATTTTGATATGGTTTTGCTCAGATGCGTGGATAGACACGAAGCAAACCTGTTAATGACTGAGGTCCATGAGGGTTCATTTGGTACTCATTCCAATGGACATGCCATGGCTAAGAAAATGTTGAGAGCAGGCTACTATTGGCTGACAATGGAGTCTGACTGTTGCAAGTATGTGAAGAAATGTCACAAGTGTCAAATTTATGCGGATAAGATTCATATTCCTCCGACACTTCTGAATGTGATTTCATCACCGTGGCCTTTCTCTATGTGGGGAATCGACATGATCGGCATGATTGAGCCGAAAGCATCCAACGGACATCGATTTATTCTCGTAGCAATTGATTACTTCACCAAATGGGTTGAAGCCGCGTCATACGCGAATGTAACCAGACAGGTGGTTGTGAAGTTTATCAAGAACCAGCTGATTTGCCGTTATGGTGTGCCAGAGAGGATCATTACGGATAATGGATCCAATCTGAACAACAAGATGATGGATGAGTTGTGCGCTGAATTCAAGATTGCACACCATAATTCCTCTCCCTACAGACCTAAGATGAATGGGGCTGTTGAGGCTGCTAACAAGAATATCAAGAGAATTATCCAGAAGATGACTGTCACGTACAAGGATTGGCATGAGATGTTGCCATTTGCTTTGCATGGATATCGTACGTCTGCACGCACTTCAACAGGGGCAACCCCTTTCTCTCTTGTTTATGGCATGGAAGCCGTTCTCCCAGTAGAGGTGGAGATCCCATCAATGCGAGTCTTGATGGAAGCCAAGTTGACTGATGCTGAATGGATTCAGAGTCGGTATGACCAGTTGAATTTGATTGAAGAAAAGCGGTTAACTGCCATGTGTCATGGTCAGTTATATCAGCAGAGAATGAAGAAAGCATTCGACAAGAAGGTCAAGCCTCGTGTGTTCCGAGAAGGTGACCTCGTGCTCAAGAAAGTCTTGTCTTTCGCGCCCGATTCCAGGGGCAAGTGGACTCCAAACTACGAGGGTCCATATGTTGTTAAGAGAGCCTTTTCAGGCGGTGCTTTGATGCTTACAACAATGGATGGGGAGGATTTCACTCGTCCTGTGAATTCAGATGCAGCTAAGAGATACTTTGCCTAAAAAAAAAAAAAAGTATATGCAAATGAAAAAAACAAATGAAAAAACAGAATAGCTCGCTAAGTTGAAAACCCGAAAGGGCGGCTTAGGCAAAAATGAGCGTCTCGGTGGAGAACCCGCAAGGGTAATCCAGGCAAAAATTAGAGACTTGAAAAAAAAAAGAGAATATTTGCATCCCGCTAGATTGAGTACCTCACTCTGGGGCAATCTAGGCAAAAATTAGGGATTTGGCAAGTAACTGCATCCTGACAAGACTTTCTGGTTTATCAGTCGTCATTTCGTCAGAAGATTCTCGATTCGTCGTCAACTGAAGCTTCGGATACATCGAGATTCAAATTGGTAGAGAAAGGATCATTATGTTCAATGTAGCCCTCTTCCAATATATATCACTGATTTCGAATTTGTACAGATCTATGGAGTCTTGCCATTTGCAAGCTACCATTCTATCAAATCAATTTGAGCTTTTTATCCAATTATTTGCACTCTTATTTGTTTCAATTCAACAAATGTTTTGCATGTTTTAAATTGATAAAATGTCATTGTTTTAAACAAATCAAATTTTTCAAAATTGTTGTTTTAAACAAAGTGAACATTCACAAGATTGAAAGGATACTCAAGAATATCTCAGTGCTCTCCCGAGGGTGGCATGATTTCCAACAGGTGAGACATTTGTCCATTTTCCTGGTTTGGTGGTATCTTCTTTCTTCAGATCTTTGTTGAGGCTGTTCCTCAAACAGAGTTGTTATTGGGGTTGTTCCCCAGTATAGTCGCAAGCAGAGTGTTGTTGAAGACTTCGTTTTCTCCAGCAGCAGTTTTCCCTAGCATGGGTGTTTCTTGTAGAAGTTTCGGCGGTTGATGGTTTATCACCCTGGTGCCCCGTCACTTTCTCCAGTGGGTTGACATCCCCAGACTTTATTTGTCTCCTCAGCGCAGTCATGAGTATAACTGTTGATTGATATTCCCCTCGGAGTCGCGAGTAGAGCTGTTTGTTGATATCCCCATCGGATTCGCGAGCAGAGTTGTTATCACTCTTCCCAATGCAGTTGCCAGCGGAATTGTCTGTTTCCTCAGCATGATCGCTTTCTTTTTTTGAAGATTTGGTAAGTCAGTGGTTTGATACCCGGTACTTTACCTTTTCCCCGGCGAGGTCGTCTGCGGAATTGTTGCTATCTCTCCATCAGAGTTTTTCTCGTCAGCAGAGCAGGATTTATTTTCCTATTCAGTGATTGATTGGGTTAACATCCCGGTATATTGCATCCATCTTTTCCTCAGCATAGTCTGCAGAGCGTTTGTTATGGTAATTTCGCCCGTTGGATACTCCTTCAATCCCCAGTATGGTCGGATATTGGCTCTAGCATCCCGAGAATGGATCGACTTCCTGAATATTTGTGATCCCCAGTAGAGTGGCTTATATGGCAGAATCTACTTGTTGTGATCAGTTTGCTATGTATGTTCTCCCCAAGTGGAGTGGTTCGTTGCAGAATCTATTTGTTTGATCTGTCCTCCCTCAGTGGGTTGTTCCCCAAGAGAGTAGCCGACAGTTTTCCCCAATAGAGTTGCTTATGCAGTTAGATTCTATTTGGATGATATCATTCTCCCTCAGTGGGTTGTCCCCCAGTGGAGTTATGTGGATTTGCTTCTACAGCAGTTCGTGCTATGCACCTTTTTGTTTCTCAGTTGACACTGGGATCCCCTGCAGATACTTTGGGACATCTCTTGTTCCCCTACAGATTCGTCTTGGTGGCTGTTTTGCCCGTTGTGACTTTCTGTCCCTGGATTGGTTTGTCTCCTGATATCTCTGATCCTCTGCTTCTTCAGCAGTACCCGTAGATCTTTGCTTTACAGCATGTAGATCTCCGCAGATTGGCTCTCCAGCTGGTTTTTCCCCTGGAAGTATAATACCGGATGTTTGTTCCTGAACCTGTTGTGTTAGAATTGTCTGTTTTGTCAGCATTCATCAAACATAAATCACGCATATTCATGCATATTCATAAACATTCAGATATTCATGTTGCATTTCTTGCCATATATCTTTTTGTTTGTCGTGTCTCCTGCTATGGTGATATAGATCTCTTTACAGATCTCCCCAAGCAGATGTCGGGTGTTATAAATCTATCCATATAGAGTCAGCCCATAAGCAGAAAATGTTGTCTTTCCTTCTGCAGTTCCCCACTGAGATATGTCCTCGTGGATGACGGTTTCTTCCGTTTCCTCCCAACACATATATTGGGATGGATTTTCCTATTTGAGTTACATCCTCATTAGGACGTGTCTTGATTCAGTCCGTCTTTTCGGATTATTCCCGAATTGGCTATTTGTCATGTCTTGTGCTTCCCAGTGGGTTGTTCCCCAGCGGAATGTTTTGGGCCTCTACCCTCATACCGGTAGTTATAAGTCCTATTCTTCCTGGCTTTCTTAACAGAATTTGTGGTTATACACCTTTTATTCTCCAGCCAGAGTTTTTGGTCTTCTACCCCGTATTCGGTAGATGTAAACCCTAATTTTGTGGTTATCTCCATCTAGTCCTTGATGTTGATTTTCCTTTGCTTGGATAAGTTGCTCAGATCAGCACTTATATCCCCAGCAAATTTTTTGTGGATAATTGCCGTATGCTAGCAATTTTATCCCCAGCGGGTCCTTTCACCTTTTGTCAGTGATTGTGTTCCCCGGATCTTTGATTTTCACCAGTGAATCCTCAGCAGATTGCCTTTCATTTACCCTTTTGTTGGTAATGTCTGTTGCTCCCTTTTGATTGGTCATCATTATATACCTAGTTTGGTATCCCGATGCCTCTCTTTTCGGTTGATTTATCCTTTATTAACCCAGTAACCGGTTGTGGATAATCTTCCATGCGAGTATATTATTCACGGTCTGCCGGTAATGAATAATATGTCTCATGCGCTCTTTAGTTGGAATCCTTTCTTGATTTTTCCCAGCTGAGCAAGATTCGTATTCTTTGTAGAATCGAATATCCATCCTTTAGCCAGTTTGTGTTTTGGATGATGAGTGTTTTGGAAGTGAAATCCAATTCACGTTTTCGGTAGATCACCTATTATATACCCAGTAACCGGTATCTCTGGTGTTTCTTACCATGCGAGTTTATTATCTACGTTCTGACGGTAATAGATAATATATCTCACGCGAGTATCTTATCCACGGTCTGCCGGTAATGGATATTATATCTCATGCACTCTTTGGGTTTGTGTCCCCAGTTGAGTAAGATTCGTTTTCCCGTTGTGGATTCGAATGTCCATCCTATAAACAAGTCTGCTGTTCTAGCTTTCTTCAGGGTGATGAGTGTCTTGGAACACAAACCAATTCACGATTTCGGATCTTATCCTATAAACAACCCAGTAACCGGTTCAGGATAATTTTCCTTTCGAGTATATTATTCACGGTCTGCCGGTAATGAATAATATGTCTCATGCGCTCTTTGGTTGGAGTCCTTTGTTGATCTTCCCCAGTCGAGTAAGATTCATATTCCTTGTAGAATCGAATGTCCATCCTATAAACAAGTTTGCTGTTCTAGCTTTCTTCAGGGTGATGAGTGTCTTGGAAGTGAAAACCAATTCACGTTTTCGGATTTTATCCTATAAACAACCTACAACCCGGTTCAGGATAATTTTCCTTTTGAGTATTCTATCCACGTTTTGACGGCTATGGATATTATATCTCGTTCACTCTTGGGTCAATCTTTTGATTGTTTTCTCCGCAGAGTAAGATTCGTATTCCTTGCGGAATCGAATGTCCATCCTATAAACAAGTCTGCTGTTCTAGCTTTCTTCAGGGTGATGAGTGTTTTGGAACACAAACCAATGCACGTCTTCGGATTTTTATCCTATAAATAACCTACAACCCGGTTCAGGATAATTTTCCATGCGAGTACATTATCTACGTTTTGACGGCTATAGATAATATATCTCATGCACTCTTTTGTCGAACACTTTGTTTGTTTCCCCAACTGAGTAAGATTTGCATTCTTTACAGAATCAAATATCCATCCTATAAACAAGTTTGCTTTCGCTCTCTTCAGGATGATGAGTGTTTTGGAAGTGAAATCCAATTCACGCTTTGGTCGGTCACCTATTATATACCCAGTAACCGGTATCCTTGGTGTTCCCTCCTTTCTGCTCCCTATTATGACCTTGGTCCCTTGTGGAGTCAGATTTTCCTGAGTTTGTTACCCTTATACCGGTAACATCTCATTTCTTTGTTGCTTCCTCAGTGAAGTTTTCTTGTTGTTTCTCCCCAGGAGTCAGCTTGTGTCTTTCCAATGGATTTGTTTTCCTTTGGAATTCTTTTCCCAGTGTGAGTCCTTCACTCCCCAGTGAGGCCTCCAGTCTGTTTTCCTTTTCCTAATCAGAGTCGTGTTTTGTTCACGCTGTGTCAGCTTTTGTTTATCCCCAACTAGAGTCTTGTCAGAGTCTCTGTTCCTGGTGAGTGTACTACTCCGATGGATCGTCTTTTCTTCTGTGTGAATCATATTCCCCACAGAGTTTGTGTCTTTTGCATGCATACATTTGCATCATGAGGTCTCTTAGGGACCAAAATTTGTCTCATTACTGTTATTTAAGCCCATTCTACCGTGTCAAGTTGAAGATTTCTAAACTTCACTTCTCCGGCTAGAATGACCTTAAATAGGGGCATCTGTAAGACCCCAATTTTGGGCCCTAAGATCCCTCATGGCCCATATCATATCATATCATGGCCTCAAGGATCACTGCATGCCCTAGCTTCCCTCCTAGTGGGTAGGTTGCCTTGTGAGTGTGGTTCTTGATCACCAAGCATACCTTGCATTTGTATATCTTTGCTTTTCATATGTTTATCATTCAAAAAGTACAAAAATATTGTCAGTTTAACCTTGTTGCTTGCAGTTGAAGCAATCATCAGCAATTAGGTCAAAGTCAGTCATTGGTCAGTCAAAGCAGTGGATGGTGGCCATTCTTGCAGAATTTGGGCACCATGATCAATAATCAAGAGTTCATATGACCTGGGACATCATTTGGAATCAAGTCCTCAAGAAATTAGGGTTTGGAATTCATCAGAAGTGGTTCAATCATGCAAAACCCTAGAAAAGTCAACAGAAAGTCAAACTTGGTCAACTGTGGATTTAATCAATGATTTGATGGATGGAATTGATTTGAAGGAGTTCATTCATGTCCATATAAGCCTCATGTATCATGCCAAACCTCATCATGGAAAAATTTGAAGCAAAATCAGAAATTTCCCAAAATAGAAAGTGGACCTGTAATTTTAACTGCCAAAAATGGAAACTTCTTGATCTTAAACTTACATCATGATACAAGCTTCAAATGAATTTTTGCCCAACATAAAAGTTGAAGATCTTGTTCTCCCATTTTCAAAAAGTCCAAGAACACCCAAATCCCATGTATGGTTGGCAAGATATGATCAATTCATTTTCACAAAATCTTGAACTTCAAAGGGCCATATCTCATGAACCATTTGGCCAATTTTAGTGGGGTTTTTTCCTACAAGTCCTATTTAATCCCCTCTTTCCAAAAATGCATTCCTCATGTACCAAAACCTCACCATGCAAAATGGCATTTTTGGACTTGTTTCATTTAAATTCAAGTGTGGACCAAAAGTTGACTTTTGGAATTAAACATTTTCACTCACTTTGGCCATTTGGGATTTGTTTTAATTGATATTTGAAACTTGTTTGAGGCCCAATTCGTGCAGGACCTTACACCCTCCATGTGCTTATGTTGAAAATTAGCAAAATGCAATTTGGCTTCATTTAAGTTAAGCATGCTTAGCACTTTCATTAGCAATGTTAAACAGAAGTATAAAGAGTTATTTTCTGGCCATTCAACCCTAGCTAGCAGCCACAATCAAACAGAATTCTCTCTTCTCTCAAAAACTGGCATTTTCACATATTGCATTTTCTGGCCAAAAACTCCCAAACCACTCGAGCTAGCTTTCATTGCTTCATCACCTAACCATCTTTGTGAGCCCTTTGCAAGCATATAACACCAACTGCACAGCCATTTTCGTGTTCTGTTTCTTCAAGCTACCAACAATGGCAGGTTCTGGTTCGAGCTACCTCATGCATTCTTGAGTTGAAATAACTTCAGCATCCATCATTTCCAACCCTAATCTTCATCTGTTTCAAGCTAAGGCACTCAAAACAACACTGTTTCACAAGTTTCTTCATAACCAAGTACCATTTAGTTGCTTAAGTTCTTTGAACTTGCTTTGCTTTGCTATTTAGCAATTTGCTTTGAGGTAATCCCTCTTTCTTCATGTAGTCTGGAGACCCGGCCTGTTATTTGGCCGGGCAAACTGTCTGAAGTCCTCCTTAAGAGGCAATGCTTGTGTGTGTTTATATTTGTCCCAAGCAGGAAAAGTCCTTCAAGTAAGGCAATTGGTAGATCAAAGGGATAAGTAGCCTATCCCCTACTATTCAGTGAGTCTTCTCCTTGCTCCCATTACATGGTTGTAGCATTGAGATCAAAACCCAAGATCAATCGAGTCAATAATGTGGAGAGAGTTCCTACCTTCTGAACTCCCACACTTTCTGATATTCAATGCTCTCCCTGATCAGGGATAAGAGCAATGAGGCACACCCCTCATCTCCTTTCATCTGCTTCACCTTAGCCTCTCAATGGCAAGGTTAAGAGCAAATCTTTGACCCTATTCCAGTTGGCCTCAGTGCCTAACCCTCTTGTGTGAGCCTCCTTGTGTGGTTATAGTGTGTGCTGATTGACTTCATTGATTGCTTGATTGTTTCATATGCACATGCTTGCTTGTATGCTTTATGCATTTATCATCATTAATTGCTCATCAATGCATAATCATCTCATTTGTCTTTGTGACATTATCATTGTTGTTTACCCATTGAGGACAATTGTAAGACCATCCATTGGCCATTGCTCCTATGATATGGAAGTGAGTATAAGACCATCACCTTGGCCACTCATCTTATCTTTGCTTGTTGCATTGTTTGTTTGTATGTGAGGATACAATTGTAAGTCCCTGCAAGTTGGCATTTGTTTTCCTAGGATCATACTGTGTATGTTAGAGTAAGCCCAGACAGATTGGCATCTGACATCCATGTTTTGCTTCTGATTGTATGTGAGGTTGCAATTATAAGTCCCTGTGAGTTGGCATTTGCTTTCCTATGATCATGTGTTGCTTTTGTTCTTGTATGTGAGGATCCATTGTAAGTCCCTGTAATGTGGCATTGGTTTTCCTATGAGCATATGTGGAGTTAACCTAAGTCCAGATAGATTGGCAGTTGACTTCCATATTTCATCTTTGTTTTCTTTCGAGGAGATTAGTATAAGTCCATTGAGTGGCTTCTGATATCCTGTTCTGTTTTAGGAGACTGGTGTAAATCCATCTATTGGTATCCGGCATCCACCTTTTATTTCTTTGTTGGAGGAGATTAGTGTAAGACCATTGAGTGGCATCTGATATCTAGTTTTATTTTAGGAGATTGGTATAAGCCCAGTGATTGGCATCCGATATCCGCTTTTCTTGTTTGTTTGTTATTATCCATTGTCCATTCCAAAGGACACACTTGAATCATCTTTTATATGACTTCAAGAAGTGAACCTTCTAAGAAGTTTTACAATCCATCCTCATCCATTCATCCCTCTTTGTCCTAAACCTTTTCACACATTACTTTCAAAACTTGATATAGATATTGTGCAAACATCTTCATGCTTTTAAGTTAAAAACCTGGACCCCAAGTCCTTGACTTTTTTTCAAACTCCATTTCATAATACTTCTTTTGAATCAATCTTAATCATACTTTGACTTCACTTTCATAATCACAATCAATTAACTTCACTCATTCACTTGTTTTGGCTTTGTCCATTGTTAATCTTTTCATGCATTAGCCATAGGTTTCAATTATCTTTGTGGTTGATGTAAATCTTGCCTATCCTTAGTGAGTCGACAGTAAGACTTCCGTACTGAAAACAGGGCTAACCCCTCTAGTACGTCGAAGCTATCCTCGCATGGTGGATGTTGGTTTTGGTCAAGTGTTCTCCCATTGATAATGAAAAGCCTCAGTGCTATTGTTTAAAATTGAATCCACCAATTTTTGGAAATCTTTTAGCCGAACTACGGCGTTTTGATCCTTACCTTTGATGGAAGGTACGTAGGCAGCGGGTTCATCCGTTCAAACCCAATAACCCAATAAAAATTGTATATTCTTTTCTCATCATCCCAATCATGTTTGCACAATGCTTATGTCATAACAAATAACAATATTTTACAACAAGTGTGAAAAGGGCTCCCTAGGAGTACCTAGGACGTAGTGGGTGCCTAACACCTTCCCATTGCGTAATTTACCCCTTACCCAGACTCTCTGATCTTTTTATTAGTTTTCTACGTGTAAAACTTCTTAGGCTTTTGTTCGCTTTTTAGCCAATCCTTTGGATAAATAAAAGTGCGGTGGCGACTCGAAAATTCATTGTATCTCTTGCTTATGGTTTAATCGATAAATCATATAGCGACGAATACACCGCTACAGTTAACACACCTTGAACTTGCTTCACAGCTTCATTCAAGAACAAAATCACTCTTGCCTACAGGCTTTGAGTTACAAATACTCTCAGCTTTTACCACTGAGAAACACATGGTAACCTTCCCACAGATTGGGAGGTTTACCTCACACACACCCCTAAATTTTCATTCTAAGAGGCTTACAAAGACTAGATTACAATCAGCTATTTATAACCTAATCACCCAACTGGATTTGGGCCTTCAGAAGTCACAGCAGACTTGTTCTTTGCTATTACAACTTCAGCAGAAAAATTCCGCTACAAACAAGGTCTTCAAGTTTCCAAACTCTCTCCATATATATCTCCATATTTAGAGCCTATATATATTCTGATTGAGTCTTCAAGACCTCCACATGGGAGTTAGGATATTCACCAGATATCCTTGCTGATCCCAGAATATATACTGAATTAATTAATTCAGTTTTCTACACAAGTGCGATGTCACAGACCTGATGTCGTGACATCGTACATGACATGTTGGTCCAGATGTTGAATTTTTTCAACCCAACATATTAAAACAACAAAGGTGATTACATTATTTGTTTTACTAAAATTAATGCCAATCCTAAGGTATTAACACTCATGCCTTTAGAATGCTATAAAAGAAGAAAAATGTCAAAGAGCAACTAGGCCTCATGCCTTTAGAATGCTTAATCTTGAAGAAGACTTGGAAAGGATCCTAATTCTAAACTCACTCTTGTCTATTCTTTTATTTGCATTGTGGAACTTTTTGATTTGTGTGTTCTTATGTGCTAGGGATCTCCTTACTTGAATCAAGTAGAAGAACCATTGTCATGAGCATCCAAAGTGAGAGATACAAAATCCATTGGAAGATTCCTAGGAGCTTGCTTGTTTGCTTGATTTCTTGAGTTATTTGCTTATTGCTTGCTAATCCAAAGGAAAGGGAACAACTTGGATCATCACTATGATATCAATAATGGAACTCCATTGTGGTTTCATTTCTCCTCCTTTATCTTTGTATGTCTAGGATCTAGCCATTCTTCTTCTTCCCTCCACTCTAACCCAAGCCAAACTTTAGTGCAAACATTAACATTGTTTCCAAAATTAGAAACCTAAGCACTATGCTTTTGATTTTTCAAACTTCTTTTCAATAACACTTATTTTAAATTTATTCCTAAGTCAACTTTGACCTTACTTTGTAAATACTTTTCATTGGTATATACAACTCACTCAATTGTTTTTGTGGTTTCAATGGCCACTTCTTGCCAAAGCTTTTCATAAACATTAGCTATTAGGTTTGATTTATCCTTGAGGTTTATATAATACTCACCTATATCCTTAGTGATGGACAATAAGTCTTCCATGCTTATTATAGGGTTAACCCCTCACTAGCATGTTGAAGCTCTCCTCACATGGTGGATTTGTGGTTTTAGGTTGAGTTTTCTCCCTTTGATAACAAAAGACCTTAAGGCTTTTTGACCAATCAATTCACCAATTTGTTTTGAGATATTTACCCCGAACTACGAGGTTTTGATCCTACCTTTTTAAGATGGTACGTAGGTGTCATACCCCAAAATTTGCCCGTTAATTTTGGGCTTCATTCTGATCCCATTAGGTCACAAAAAAAACTATTATAAATACCAAGACCTCATTCAGAAAAATGGACAGAGAGGAGACGAACATCAACCCTAGCAAGGAAACCCTAACAGAAGCAACCGAGCAAACCCTGGAGGCTAACCAAGAGAATTCAGAGCAACCCTAAAGGAAACCCTGAGGGCAACTCATCTGCACAAAGGTTACCTCCGCCCAACTCAATCCGAGACCAACTCTAAGAGTGATATGCCAATTCAACGTTGCAATTCAATTGCAAACAGGTTTGCATTACCACCACCGTTTTATGTTCCCAATTTACATGTGACATGATTTCTAAACGTATCTTAGGCTTTGCATGTGGGTTTAAGTATATCTGAATGTGCAAAAATAATATCTTGAATGTTTAACCATGTAATTGCCGTAAGGGATGCCATAGGGTTTGGGCTTTGCTCCTCTAGCATGTTTTATTATAACCATGCATTGTTTACCTGACACTATTACTGTTGTGATTCCTTTGTTTGGTGCAACTCTTGATTGCACACCGTTTGGTATTCTGACCTATTTGCTGAATTTTGAAAGGACTCATATACTCCCGGAAAAGGTAGCTTGCTAGGTATTCCCCTTTATTTGTGGGATACCCTTGTGGAGATTCATCCTAATTACCTAACTGATTACAAATGTTTTTGGAGATTCATCCTAATTACCTAATTGATAATAATATGGAGATTCATCCTAATTGCCTAATTGATTATAAAATATTGTCTTTGAATATGTGATCTTGGCCCTCTCTTTGTTGCCTTACGGTATTACGGTATTACGGTCATGTCCCGCGAATGTGGGGATACACTTAGCAAAGACCCTTCGATTAAATCATCATGTCCCTATAAGATAAATCATAGTCCCTCGGATGTTGCCTGCGAATATATGATTTTGTCCCTCGATGACCCTTCGTGGTAGCCTACGGTTAAAATGATGATCGTCCCTTCGAATGCTAAGGTATCCTTACAAATGTTGCCTTCAATGACCAATCGATGACCCTACGATGTCCCTTTACATCCAAAGGATAAGACTACTTACTCCTCAATAGTAAGGACAGTTTTACCCTCCTAAGGAAAGGAAATGCCCATAAAGACCTTGGGTAGGTATAACTCTTAAATGCTGACTCACAACTTAAAATACTTTTCACACCTCACACTTTGCAAAACATCTATTAGAAAATCACCACTTGGTATACATTCGTATAGAATCATTGCCAAGTTATATTTTTCTAAACAGCTTTCAAAATTAAACGAGATAAATACTTTGTATACATTCGTACAAGAATCATTACAAAGTTAAACTCTCTTTTCAAAACATTTCCTAAGCAGTTCACAAACACTTTTTTCAGACAAGAAAAACATAAGTGATCAAGCAATTAAGAGCCCATGGATAACCATGGATACAAAGGGTGCTAACACCTTCCCTTTGTATAATGTACCTCCCGAACCCAAAATCTAATTAAGGTCTTTCCTGTTCTTTTCCTCCTTTCCTTATTGGATAAAAGAAAAGTCGGTGGCGACTCTTGCTAACCGCGACATTTTCTTTCCAAAGCAAAAACACACAAAGTCAGTTCACCGTATGACAGTAGGCAATGGGTTTATCCATTCAAACACAAAATTGTATATAACTTGTATATTCTTCTTTCATCCCCCCAATCATGTTTGCACAAATAATTTTCACAAATACCAACCTACCTTACAACATTTGTAAAAAAGGCCCCCTTAGAGTACTAAGGATGTTTTGGGTGCTTAAAACCTTCCCATTGCATAACCAACCCCCTTACCCAAATCTCTGACTTTTTTATTAGTTTTTGACTTGATAAAACTTCTCGGTTTTTGTTCGTTTCTAACCTTTCCTTTGGATAAATAGAAGTGCGGTGGCGACTCGAATTGTATGATTTACTTTTGATATAGTCAATAAATCTAAAGGTAACGAATACCCCTCTACAAAGACCGAAGGTCTTGTCCAACACAAAAATATAATTAATGAATTCTTTTCTCATCCTCCCATTCTATTTGTTTGTAAACATCAATTTATACCAAATACATATGCACACAAAAAGGGCTACCTATGAGTACCTAAGACACTTTGGGTGCTAACACCTTCCCTCTGTGTAACCAACCCCCTTACCGGTAATCTCTGACATTTTATTAGTTTTGATTTGAAAACTTCTTACTTTTTGGGTTTTGTTCATACTTTTTCCCTTTTTCCTTTGGAAACAATAAAAGCGTGGTGGAGACTCTTGTTATTTGATCTCTAGCTTATCCATAGCTTGATGATCATGAATTTCCCGCTACACATAAGGCCAAAGTTTCTAGTTTGTAAAGTGTTCAAAGTTTAGAATAAAACTAGTTCAAGCAAAGAAGAATTTTTAAAAGACGGGAGATATTTTGAAATTAAAGAAGTGGGGAGGAGATGAAGAGACTAATCCTATGCACAAAATTAAAAGTTAAGAGTTGAAAAGATCTGACCAATGGGTAGCAATCCAATAGACAAGAATGTCATATAGAAACCCAAATTCCCTTGGGCATTTAGAATCAAGCAACACACAATGCATATTATATCAATCTTGAAGAGCAAGGCATCAAATAAAGATAGCCACATCCAAGCTTAACCACTCCATGATCTTCTTCAAATTAGCCCATGTAGCAGATGAATTCCATAAAATAACAGCTTCATAATGATCATGTTGCAGATGAACTCAAAGGGATCTTCAAAGATGTATCAAATGAAGTTTCAAATTGCAAGCACTTGGTTTACAAAAGTTGGCATTGGCCAAGTCCTTTAGCATAGGAATGTTGCCTAAATTCTAAGTCCAATTGTCCAAGACCAAATCAACAGTCCACAAAAAAGTTTTTTAGGGTTTTTTTGTTGTTATTATGTACATCAATGGTCAAGGACCACACAAACAAACAAAATATACACAAGCAAGATATATCACACCATATGGTCCAAATGGACAAAGTGAAAATGGCATTAACATAAACAATTAGAATGGTATGAATAATGAAATTAAATGGCATTAAAGTAAATGACTTGAAATTAAATGTTAGTTGTTAATGAGTTAGAAGTTAGTATTGTTTTGCTTTTGCTTTTTTTTGTTTTAAGTCATTCTTTGGAGAACACTCAACCCACTTATCACAAGCATGAATCCTTGAGCCAAGACATCTTCCAAAGGAAGGAAAAAAGATGAAGTTTCAACACAATACCATGAAATAGGGGAGACTTACAATCTCACTAACTAGAATGCTATGCCTTTTGTGTAAAAAATTTAGCGCTATGTTAAGCAATCGTAATTGGACTTATGTTGAAGTCACAACTATTTGAGGCCGGGCAATAGAATTTTGGTGTTAATGCATGTTAGAGACATAGTATAATGGGATATGCTCATGAAACATACCACACACAAAGAATATGCAAAAGAGGTGGTCTAATCTCATCCATACTTATGTTGATTTTGCAATTAACTAGCCTTAGGATTTTGAGATGTCATAGGCGAATTAGATGAAGAGGGAGGGGAATGGATCATACTTCAAATTGGTCAAGGGAGGACTTTTACCAAGTTAATATCATTCATTCATTTTGGGAGATGGAATGTACATTCTGTCAATCCCCTAAATCCAATGATATTAACCTAGCAAAGTCAAATCAACCTTGACCAAGGCCCAACAACACAAGTCAAACTTACACAAACCAATCGCAAGAGGTCAACATAATTATTTGGCATTTATTCAATTTAAAAATACTAAAATAATGCATTTAAATTAAATACGGTTTGTCAAATTCCTAAAACTTCATCAAAAAACCAAAGAAATGGCCATGAGATTTATCATAGGTCAAACAAGATCAAAGGACTTTGGAGAAAAAAATTCAGAATTTTTAAAGACTTAAAAGTATTTTTAAATAATTAAAAATAATCACAAAATCAATTAAATCATGAAAAATATTAATAATGATCCAAAAAAATAATTTTAATTTAGAATATGGAAGAGGAATTTATTTAAATTTTTTTGGTGAAACTCTCATATTTTTTGGATTAATATTAAATATAATATGAATTAATGAAATAAAATGAATTAAAACAAAAATCCAAAAATCAAAACGTGAGCCACTTGATCTCCCTCATTAAGTGGCTGGAAACGCGCGTTCCATGGTGGAACTTAGTCAGCGCGCCACACGCATGGTAATCAAAACCAACGCCTAAGATTTAAACATTTCAAATGGATCCTGTGGTCTAGAGACGTGCCAACACACTGCCGGAGCCAGAGCTCCAGTCTTCTCTTCTGGTGGACCTCACCGGACTGGTCCACCGTCAACCATCACCAAAATAAAAAAGGAGGATATGATTTGAAAGAAAAAATGGCGTAGAACACGAATCTGACCTCAATTTCAACTAACTCCAAATATATAAAAAGATATGAGGAGTTGAATTTTGAGGTGTGACAACTGAGTTGCTTCGATTTGACCTCAAAGCAACTCAATCTTCTTGCCCACATTGGTAGGACTTCAGACAACCAAAGATTCAAGAGAATTAATGAGAACAGAGTGAGAATCGGAGAGATGAAGTTTTCTAAAATTTACCTTCAATGTTGTGCAGAAATGGATCTTGCTTGCTTCAACCTTGATCTGATCACACTTGAGAAGCTTGCAGGAGAGGTTTGACAATGGTACAAAGCTTTGGATCCTGGAGTTTCTGAATCTCCAAACAGTGAGATTCAAACTCAATTTTCAAGTTGAAAATTCTCAGGTTTTCCTTTGAATGGTGAGGGTTTCAATTGGGGGGAAAAGCTGGCGCGCAAGGGGTCTTTGAATTGAGCTCCAAGGGCCTGTATTTATAGCAATTGGGACTGATATTTGCACACTTGAAAAATTGCTAAATTTGGATATTTCATGCACAAGCTTGCATGGGCGTGTACAAGACCATGAAGTAATCCAATTTGATCCACTTGCAACTGTTTTGAAGTTCAAATGAGGCTTGGGTGTCAAGGCAATGTGAAATGGGATTTTCGGCATTTGATTTCTTCCAATCATGCAAACCTGTTAAAGCCATGTGCATCCCTATCAAACTTTATCCAAAATACATGAACTTGGGTTCTTTGGAAAGCTTAGATCAAGGGGAACAACTTTTATATTTGACACTTTTTAATTTGGAACTTGGATCATGGCGAATTTTAAGGTGGAAGTTTGGAAATTTCAACATGTTGAAAATGTTTCTAAGTGTCAAGCCATATATCTCAATATTCCACCTTGCTTAACTTTTTATGTGAGCTTCAAATGAGAAAAGTGTATTCATAAAAGTTATATATATTTCAAATACCTTCAAAATGGTCACCAATTTCATGTAATTTGGATTTAGAATGATAGAGTTATGCATTTTTGAAGTTGAGGAAAATCACTTGTTCAATGGTATAGGTCAAAAATGACCTATAATGTATCCTCATATCACATGCTCATAAAAGTTGAATTAGCTCTTACTCCAAACATCAGAGTTGAAGTAGACATCTTGAATTTGATTGTGAAACTTGTAAATCTTTCATATAATAAAAATTGAGAAAGTTATGGCCTTGGGAGGTTGACTTTCAAATTAGGGTTTAGACAAAATGACCTATAATGTTTCAACATAGAAAATGATTTCCAAGAAAAACTAGCTCTAGGTCTCAACATGAAAGTTGTTTGGAATGTTATTTAGAGTAACTTGAATATTGGAATCATTTTCATATGGTGAAAATTGTAGGAGATAGGGTCTAGGGAGACCCAGTTTGGATAAGATGATTCATCTGGCCAACCACCACCAACCAACTTGCTAACCTTCAATTCTCTTGGCTTTCTAGGATCATGGTAGATCGTATATGCATAAGATGATGAATTTTGAAGTATCCCTTGAGAAATTTGATCAATTGGTGAGATACCTTGTTGGAGGATTTACTCAAGATACCCAGTCTAACTAGGGTTTCTAAGGCAAATCACCTCCATACTCTTGAAGAAAACTTGATCAATATAACATGTAGAGATCATCGGGACTCATATATGATGCTTTGAAACATTTGTGGGTCAATCCATGGTTGTGCTTTTAGTCATGAGGGTCTCAAACCCCTTAAATGGACTTGATAGATCAATGAGGATTATGCCCTACCTACAAAAAGTTAGACAAATGAAAATACTCTTTGTTTTTGGTATTTTGGTCAGTAAAATGATAATATACAAGTATGATATAATCTCATGGTGCTTGGTGATCTCTCCCAAAACAAACCCAATGAGAGAGGGGTAAGGAGGATGCCAAGGTATGATCCCAATGCTAATGCATATGATGAAATTGCATGAGGGATCTTAGGGTCAAAATTGGGGTCTTACACCATCCTTCGACCTGAAACCACTACGGACCCTAGATGTAGAGTCCAGTGCTTTATTGTTTATCAAACATTGCCCGTAACTGGATGACCATAAATACAGTTAATGGGTACTCCATGAAGCATGCTGAGGGACATGAGTTACCTATATGGAATTTGCCCATCCCGCGTAACATGATAAATGTCTAAGGGCCCAATATTGAACTGGACAAGGATGACATGATCCATGCCTTGTGTTCAATATAGACATAAGGGAAAAAGGGTAATTGTACACACAGGTATTATCATAATTTTTTTTTTCAGATCACATGACATTTTCGTGTCTTGGGTAGCAGTGATGTGTTGCTAGATACCGCTTATTGTTTATTATGTTAAATATGTGATTTAATGTAATTGCCAATGCCGCGGAAACCTACAGAATCACACACAAAAGAATGGATTGATGAGAGATAGAGTAAATAAGGAACACCGTAAGGTACGATGCACTTAAGTGTATTGTAGAACATCGTAAGTTACAATTCACATAAGTAGAATACGAAATATGGTAAGGTACCACGCGCTTAAGTGATTTTGGTATATCATAAGATATGGGCTACATACACTTAAGTGGGCTTTTTAGCTTTCAACCCACACAAGTGGTTCTATAAATAGAACCCTTGTGCAGAAGCATATGTTCAGATGAAATTTCGTTTCTCTCTCTCTCTCTCTCTCTCTCTCTCTCTCTCTCTCTCTCAAAGCCTTCATTTGTAGTAGCTAGCACTGAGACTGAAGGAATCCGTTCGAGTGGACTGAGTAGAGGTGTTGTCACCATTCAATATTCGTGATCACTCATTAGATCTGCATCAAAGGTTTCAATTTCCACAAGAGGTAATGATTCTATCACTGATCATGCCCATTCGTAAGGATCACTAAAGGAGGAAATTTTTTAATTTCCGTTGCATTTTGGATTGCTATTCTCCTTCAAAATGAATTCTAACCTGGCCACTGGTGAAAAGGTTTTAGTATAGTCAATTCCTCCTTGTTGACTATAGCCTTGTCCAACCAGACTAGCTTTATTCCTTACCAATTCTCCCTACTCATTTAGCTTATTTTTGAAAACCCATTTAGTTCCAATAACACGAGTTTCTTTGGGTCGTAGCACAAGATCCGATATGTCATTTCTGGAGAATTGATTCAATTTATCTTGCCTCTGCCATAATCCAGTTTATGTCCATAAGTGGTTCATCAATGGAAATAGGTTATGTAATGGAAACCAAACCTATAAGCATTTCTTCAGAAGATTTGAATAAGGATCTGGTTCTTATGGGTTCTATCTTATCTCCGATAATCAATCCCTTAAGACGTGAATATCTTTTCCTATGTTTCCTCAGATGCGCTGGTGTGTCAGCAACTTCTGATTCTGATTAAGCAGTTTTGCGTTAAGCACTTACAAAGTCTTTCACTTCAGATTCCTTGCCTTTAGAGTCTAAGTAGCTAATCTCCAAATATGAAAACTTGTCAAATAGCTTTGAATTTTGAAGCTCAAGTTTATCATCAAACTTAACATGAAGTGATTCCTCAATAGTTCGTGTTTCAGTGTTGTACACTTTGTAGCCTTTTAAGTGTTCAGAGTATCCTAACATGATATATTTTTTTGCTTTGGAATAAAACTTTTTCATGTTCTCTTTAGTATTTAAAATAAAACATGAACATCCAAATAGATGAAAATATGATATGTTGGGCTTTCGTTCTTCCAAAATTCATATGGAGTCGTACCCATAATAGGTCTTATTGAGATCATGTTCTGAATGTAACATATTATCTTAACTGTTCCTTTCTAGAAGTGCTTTGCAATATTAGTTTCATTGATCGTGGTTCTGGCCATTTCTTATAACGTACGGTTTTTTCTCCCTACAACTCCATTTTGTTGAGAGGTACTAGGGCGGGAAAAAAACATGGAAAATTCAATTTTCATAAAAAATGAGTTCAATTTTTTTGTTTTCAAATTCCCACCATGATCACTTTCGACTGTAATAATTTTAAAATATTTTTTATTTTGTAGTTGGGAGCAAAATGTAGCAAACAAAAAATGTGACTCATCCTTGTGTTTTAGGAACTTTACCCTGGCCCATCTGTTGTAGTTATCTACTATAATTAATCCATAATTTTTGCCATTGACAGAGGTTGTTTTCACAAGCTCAAATAAATCAATGTACAAAAGCTCTAATTGCTTAGAGGTTGAAACAATATTTTTAGCTCTGAAAGAATTTTCTGAAAACTTACCTTTCTGGCATGCCTCACAAAGAGCATCTGAAGCAAACTTCAAATTTGGAAAGCCTCTGACTATTTTCAGCTTGTTTAGATTTGACATTCTTCTCATGCTAATGTGGCCTAACCTTTTATGCCAAGTGGTGGTGTAAGCCCTAGAGGCCAATGCTTTTGGTACTTGTATTGAATTATTTATTAATAATCAAAGGCTTTTTCTTTATTATGTTTGTTTAATAAAGTTCATAGAATAGCTAGTCCGTTTAATGTATCAAGTGTGACTTAATCATGAGATCCCATTAAACATAAGGACATTATTCTTAAAGTATCCATAGTCGAGCTTTGTTGTGAAGTGGGATAACATTAAAGCATTAAGACTATTATGTATATTGATTGATGATCACATCTCATGGATCATGGACAAGGAGTTATCAAAGCTTAAACATAGGTATCAATATTAGGAGTAATATTTATACTGGATTGACCCGCTATGAGAATACTAAATAGAATGTTATGCAAAGTGTCATAAGTTATTCTCATGGTGATAGTGGTGTATACCACCCTTCGACCTGAAACCACTATGGATCCTAGATGTAAAGTCAAGTGTTTTATTGCTGATCAAACATTATCCGTAACTGGATGACGATAAAGACATTTGATGGGTACTGCACGAAGCATGTTGAGGGACATGAGTGACCTAGATGGAATTTGCTTATCCTACGTAACATGATAAATGTCTAGGGGCTCAATATTGAACTGGACTAGGATGACACGGTCTATGCCTTGTGTTCAATATAGACATAAGGGCAAAAAGGGTAATTATATACACAAGTATTATCACAAAAAGGGATTTGTCAGATCACATGACATTTTCGTGTCTTGGGTAGTAGTGATGTGTTGCTAGATACCGCTCACTGTTTATTATGTTAAATACATGATCTAATATAATTCCCAATGTCGCGAAAACCTACAGGGTCACATACAAAAGGATGGATTGATGAGAGATAGAGTAAATAAGGAACACTTTAAGGTACGGTGCACTTAAATTAATTGTAGAACATCGTAAGGTACAATGCACTTACGTAGAATACAAAATATGGTAAGGTACCATGCACTTAAGTGATTTTCGGTATATCATAAGATATGGACCACATACACTTAAGTGGTCTTTTTAGCTTGCATCTAACACAAGTGGTTCTATAAATAAAACCCTTGTGCAGAAGCATTTCAGTTGATGAAATTTTGTTTTTCTCTCTTTCTCACTCAAAGCCTTCACTCATAGCAGCTAGCACTGATACTGGAGGAATCCGTTCGTGTGGACTGAGTAGAGGTGTTGCCACCATTCAACACTTGTGATCACTTCTTAAATATGCATCGAAGGTTTCAATCACCAAAAGAGGTAACGGTTTCTATCACTGATCATGCCCATTCGTAAAGATCACTAAAGGAATATTTTTAATTTCCGCTGCGTCTTGGATCTCAATTTTTCTTTAGTGGTATCAGAGCCACTTACAAAACCATGCACCTGATAGTTGGATATTTTATGTATTTTCTGTATTAATACGATTAAAAGATATAATTAATTAAATTATAAATGAGTAATTAAATTTGGCATCATGTGTGTATGATTTGGATGATTGGTGTTGACTATGCTTCAGAATCCGATGTTAGTATGGTGAAGCAGCGATACATCGATCGTCCATAGGTTACACAAATGAGATCGATCAATTTATATACATGATATAAGTAATTCTGATACATCGATCTTCTGTATGATATAAGCAATTTATATAAATGAGATCGATCAATTTATGAAAAATATGGTATATATGATATATTGTTTCTATTTCGTTCATTCAAACACTGAATAATTGTTATTCCTTTGAGCGGTCAATGGTCATTTGCTTCAGAATGAGACATGAGCAATGACGTGTTGATCAATCATACTGAATTATCAATCGAGGTGTATTTAATGGTATGAAATTTTTGCATTATGGTTTATGACGGTACAAGGGTTGTGCTGTCAAAGAGTTATGCGATTAGGGTTGTGACTGCACAAGTGTTGTGCTTTAAAGTATTAAGTGTTGATGCGAAAAACGACGTCGATTTCAAATGAATTGTTCATTAAATAATCATCATGTGTCTGTCCATATGTAAAATTGGAGTATATATCTTTTTGTTTAATTTCATTTTTTAATTAGGTTTGCCCTTAGAATTCTTAGTTGGCACATAATGAATACATCTCCTTCCATTTTTGCTTACTCCATAGATCATAGAAGCCATTCTGTTTCGGTCTATGTTCCATGCAAGAATTTTGTTTCGGAACCACCGCGTAGTGTGATCAATCGCCAAAATTTAATTTGGTTTATTTAATTAACAAAATTTAAATAAATAATAATAATGTGTTTATTATTATTGTCTTGTGGTGATCAGGTATGGCCTTAGTTTCCCTTTATTTTGTTTTAGGGATTTTAAAATACAGCTTTCGTGTCGTGCCTCTCTTTTAATCTCTTAATGTAACTTCTTTTCTCATCTCACTCCCTCTTATGTAAAACGAGTTTCTTTTATGTATTGTAATTTTATGAAGAAAGAGAAGAATAAAATATCAAAGGAGGAAAACCTTGAAGATCTTGCATTGAGAAGCTTAGATCGTTATTAGGTTAGCTTAGATTCTCTCATTGGCTTGGGAGAACAATTGCGCTAGGGGACATAACTGTTTCGTTTTTGTATGTATGTTGATGCATGTGAATGTATATTGATGCATGTGAATGTATATTGATGCATGTGAGTGACGATTTATATGATAAATAAGTCGGTGAGATTAAAATAATTTCAAATTCCCTCAAATTAAATATAAAGTTCATGCTTTCCAAGTTTTAGCACTCATCAAGACTAGTATCGAATAATGTAGGTTTCGCCTACGCGAGGTGCATGTTCTATATTAGTAAGGTGCAATGGGATAATTGTAATATCAAATTTCTAAAATAATGGGTCAAACTTAACTAAACAAATTATAATAAGATTATATATGTTTAGAAGAAAGAGTTGGAAATGATCCATATTATGGATTAGAATAAGGAGTTATTCACCCAACTAAAATATTCGAGAGTTGTATTAGATACAATTGGAAGGAGTTCCTACCTAAATAACCTAGTTTTGTGTAATCCGCCTACGCGGACTTAAAACAAAGTGAAATGTGGATTTCGACCCTCTAGAAAATCTTCCAACAGAATTTTCTGAATCAAATGGTGAGTGTCATTTGTTTTGAGTAAAATAGTGGGAGCATATTTAATTAAATGTCTAATTAAATATGTTATTTTAATGATACTTATATTTTCATATTTTTCATGTAGATTACCATGACAACAAACACCTCTAACAACATTTTGCGATCAATCCTTGATAAGGAAAAATTGTCTGGGACAAATTTTCTGGATTGACACCAAAATCTGAGGATTGTCCTCAAGCATGATAAAAAACTGTATGTCTTGGACAAACCTGTTCCTGAAGAGGAACCTCCTAGTGTCGTACCTTGAAAAAAATGAGAGAACGACCTAGCGAAGCATAATCGCACGCTCACAATGATGGACAGAACAGAGTCGCCGTCGAAATTTATATATTCCTAAAAGGAAAGGGGAAATATCGATAAAACCCAAGAAAAAACGACAATGATTATGGTCGTCACAACCGAATTAGGGTTCGAGAGTCGATTACGCAAGGGGAAGGTATTAGGACCCCTCACGTCTGTTGTACTCAACGCGAACCGTTAGGTTAGTTGTTCGCATTAGTGTTAGTTTGAAATGTTAGGCTTTCTCAAGTTATTAGGTGGGAAAGAAAGAGTAGAAGAGAGAAGAAATGTTTTTGGATTTTCAACGAAGGGGACTAAACCTAAGTTTTTTATTAATGGGCCTGACAAGATTTATGAATCCTGCTCCTACGTATCTCAATAGAGAACTCAAGGCTCATGTAGTTCTAGGTAGAAAAATATTTGTTTGTTGGTCAATTTTAGCGAAAGCTACTTTGTGTTAATCGACGAAAACATTGTTGGACTACCCAAAACAAGTGGAGAAACATTGCCTTGCATTATTTTGAAACAAAGTACCTATCGTTTAAGAAAGGGTTTAAGGATCGATCGCACGATGGCGAGAAAAAGGATTTGATTGGTTTGAGTGTGTTTTGAGTAATGGCGAGGAATACGTGGTATCCACCACGATCCATTTCCATCTTATTTGCAAAAGTATTTAATGAGAATTAAGTGTTTTTTTAATTTGATTGAGAAAGGGTTTGACGAAACCGTGTTGACAATTTTAAATGTTGGCTAGATCTAAGATAGGCGAGACATCCATCTCGGATCATAGTCTCAAGAGTGCATGATATCCACCACGTTCCGTTTCCATCTTTATTGAGAAGTGTTTAAACAGGGATTAGGTATTTTGATTTTTATTAAGAAAATAACTTGACGTTGGATCAAGTATTTGATGGACGTTATGAAAAATTTGAATGAAGGTTTGAACAAAATGGAATAGATAGATTTGGGTGATGACGGGAGCTAAGATAGGCGAGACATCCGTCTCGAATCCTGGTCTCAGGAGTGCGTGGTATCCACCAGGTTCCGTTTCCATTTTATTGAAAAAAAAGTCTTAAGTAGAAGTTCAGTATATTTTGAGTTTTTGTTGTGAAAATGGCTTGACGTTGGATCAAGTATTTGGTGGGCGATTGAGAGAGGTTTGAATGAAGGTTAGAAAGAAATGGAATGGGTAGAAATGGATAGATTTGTTTATTGAGAAAAATACTCGACGTTGGATCGAGTCATTATTTTGATGTTTTGAAATGGTTGATTTTACTCTTGTGTTAGTGGCTAGCTAAACAGTCAAGCAAATAAAGAAATAAAATGGTAAAATTATTACATATCATGGGAGTGGGGTACATTTTATCAAATGGGGATTCAAAATAAATGAAATAATTAAAATGGAACAAAACAATCAATGGGCAATGCATGAGTGTAAGTGTAAGAGAACTGTCTCATTGTAAGAAAGCCCAAGAGTAAGCTATGTGAGGTTGGTGGCGATGCTTAAAAGCAATCCAGTTACAAGGTTGTGGAGATGGGGGGTGACAAAAAAGTAATGTGCTCAAAGCCGGTTTACACATCATGACAAACATTGGAGGATCATGTGCGACAAATCGAAACGCGGCGAAATTCTATCGCTATATCGATAAAATAATCATGGATAAACAACATGAGAGTGATTGAATCCATAAATTAAAATCGATGTTTTAGCAATTAAAATAAAATCGAGGACAAGCGGCAAGATCAACGAGCGTTGGATAAATGCAAACAATATGAAAGGAAATCAAAGGAAATAAATGGGAAAATTAGTGTATATCAAAATCCACATGCCATACATGGGTATCAAACCCACCACATAAAGGGAGATGAGACAACTCTCCCTCCACTCAGCCATGGACAACCAGCTGTTAGACTAGCAGCGGCCCATACATATAAGCAAGAAACAAAATAGAGTGAAAAGGAAAATAAAAAAAACTAAATGAAATTAAAACAATGGGTCGTACAAGTTTAAGCCTGAAGAATACCCAACATCCTCTTGGACTGTTTGGGTTCGAGTCATATGAGACCCGCTCCAGTCTGGCCCATGATGAGGTGGCAACCGGAAAATGAAACAACACGCTAGCCGTGTGGCTGTTGGGTGACGAACAGAGGAGAATAATCTCCTTCATTAATGGCTAGTTGTCTGCCATTTATGGGAACACGGCCAAATGGGAAAACCAAAAGGCCATAGGGAAAATGCAAAGCAGCACAAGTGTCAATTCCAGACTTTAAAAGTCAAATCACAACAAAACTTGGAAAAATCAAAGCATAGAAAAACCGATAACTCGTCTTCCTCCCTCCACGAAAACAAATCAGCTCTTCACAAAATGCAAAAAACTTTCCACCTCCTTCAAAAAGGAAATGTATATTTTGGAACAGTAACGAAAAGAAGGATGATTCAGCAATAGCTGAAGGAGAACAACAGCGCCACGACTCAAACCAAAAAAAAAAAAAGAAACTCAAAGTGGAATCAGAGTTGGACTCGGAAAGCCACCATATTAAAATTCTATGGCTTCGAACGGATGCACCACAAAGTTGAAACGCAACGGAGATCGAAGGCAAAACTAATCGATTGTAATGGGGTCAACGGCGGTTGGACGACCAGGTAAACGCCTTGCTTGAAACTTTCTTTCCTTGCTCGCATGCTACATTTGGTAGAGGACTCGTTCAGAAATCAGGTATTTTCCATAAATCTCTATTACCGTCTGTTTTTCAAAAGGAAGTTGGGGACTCTAGGGTTTTCTAGAATTTTTGATTTCTGCCGAATTTCTTCTCCGCCCCCTCTCTTTTCTTTTTCGATATGTGAATGCCCCCTTTCATTTCGTGAGAGACAAGGTTTTATCATCTCCCTGTGGTCCCCTCCACTCTCCCTCTTACCGTTAGTGATGGTATCAAACATTGGGTAGTGGTGAGCATCGGTATGGACGCTTTGGGACCTTTTTTGTCCGCGTCTGTCTTAGTGGTCCCTTTTTCCTTTCCTCAATCTTTTACAGTCGGTAACAAGCTTATTTACCGCGGTGTATTTTGGTTTATGTCCTATGGAAATATACTGATTTGGTGTGTTCTGTTGTAGCAGTTTCGACGTGATTTTGGTTGGTCTCGACAGGGCTTTGGTCGTGTTTAGTTGCAAGGCTACGACAGTCACAGGTTGTTTCTAAATGGTAGATTTTGGGGGCATATCAATTAAAGCAGATACAAGAAGCCCTTTGTGTTGATCTACTGCTTTCCAATTGGAAATTGGACGTTCAACATTTCAACTCTGCTCAATTATGGAAAAACTCTTGGGGTATTGATGAAGGACAATACTTCTTGGCCATATACTTGTACTTGTGCTGATTGTATTTCTCCTTAATTGTAGGCAAATTAGAATTAGGGCTGTTACAACAAAGATGATGGAGATCTTTTTCACAAGCACACAAATCAGATGTTTGGTATTGAGTGTAATGCTGCAATGTTGAATTCCATGGTTTCGTAGAAGGGAATAGCATAAATTTTGCCAGGAAAATTGAAGAAGTTGTTATAAGTGATGGAGTGTAAGAAAGCATACTATACTCCAAAAGGGATAATTCGGCAGTGTAGTTTGTCAAACACTCTAGTTGTAGTGAAGGGACCTCATCAATTCCCTGAGCTGCACGTACAAATCTTCTTAGGAAGCATTTAATTGTTGGGGTAGTCATTTCGAATTTCAAAAAATTCAAGACAGTAGATTCCATCTGCAAAACCTCTTCCTTGAAGTATGTGTTATCCGTTATATAACAAAACTCCTCCACCTGAGGTGCACAAATCTCCTCATATTTAGAGGCAATCATTATAGAAGCAACTCCAAGTAATTGTAATTGTTTCCTATTCATCGCATTCCTAGAGAGATACCGATCTATGTAGTTTACTGTCAAATACAATGTATCTGGTACAAGTCTATATTCTTCAGCCACCTCCACTAGCCAATCAATCAATATAGCACGCATGCTGGGATTTATATCCTTCTGAATTTTCTCCATGAAGTTTGTGGATGGTCTTTTCTTTGCCTCAGAAGCACACAAATGCTTGTAGATATCACAAGCAAACGATGCACAAAGCTGAGGATCCACATGATCATCATCAATATTAACAATTTTCTCCCCCTCTACCAAATCTTTTAGCTCATGTGTCAAGGATCCTGAACCAGTATGTGCATTAATTTTCTCAACACAAAGTTCATTTTGTAAACAGCTTGGAAAATCTTTCTCATGCTTTTGCGGTTCATTGTAAACAAAGGTGGCATCTTCCTCCTTGTAATTGAAATTCAAGTGCCATTTTGCAATATTAGGTGATTGTTTCTTATTAGTATCATGTTTGGTCCTCTTGGGGAAAAACAAAGTTATTTCCTTGTACCTTAGAACTTTCATTTATTTATGTGAGGTACTTTTAAAATTATGAACTAATCACAGGCCGTGTAAATGGATTACTATGATTGAATGAATGTGAGAAATTCTTGGACATGAATGAAATAATATGGAATATGAATGAATATGTGTAAGTTTTTAAATATGAATGAATGGAAAATTTCCCAATATAGAGTGAAAAATATGAATATGAAATAGAGAATATGAATGTGTATAGAGGAACATTTGGAATTTATTTTAATCATGAATGAATGGATAATGAATATGAATGATTGAATGAATCTAATGTTTGTATTTGGCATAGAAATTCATTAGAAATGAGTGAGGATTAGGAACAAGACAACAGAATGTGAATGATAACATACGTGACACACTTGAACGAGGGGTGAATGGTACTTTACGAGGGAGACAAAACATGGATTGAATTTAGTCATGAGAATAAAATTTGTGAGATTCCACCTGATTCTTATAAAATGATAATGGGCTCCATGTCCTACTTGACCAAGGGAAATTAATACCCCCTACCAAGACAAATGGCAAGGCCCAAAGGTTTATGGATTAGCAGGTGGTGATAGGTCTAAACAAAACAAAACGGTGGATAGATTCATGACCAGATGAAATGGTCACGAGGAGAAATGTAAATGAATGATTGATTGGAAAAAATTTCAGGACAAAAATCAGGGTATGACACCTAGTTCTGCACCTAAAGTAGAAAGAGATGCTTATAAGAAGCATGTTGATGATGCCAATGAAGCTTCTTACCTCATGTTAGCTACCATGAACTCGAAGTTGCAAAAGCAACATGAGAACATAACAGAGTTCAATATGATCAGACACTTGAAGATGCTATATCAAGAGAAAGCAAGGCATGAAAGGTTTAAAGTTTCAAAATTACTTTTTCAAGGAAAGTTAGATGAGGGATCCCCTTTAGGTCCCTATTTGCTCAAGATGATTGGGTATGTGGAGAACCTTGAGTGGTTGGGTTTTCCCCTTGTAAAGGAACTTGCGACTGATTTGATCTTACAATTGTTGCCAGAGAGCTTCAGTCAATTTGTCCTTAATTTCAACATGACTGATATGGACAAAACACTTCCTGAACTGCTAGGCATGTTAAGAACTGCTGAGCAGAATCTGAAGTCAAAATGTAAGTCCAATTTGATGATCGGAAATGGAAAGAAACAGAACAAAAGGCCCACCAAGCAGGGTGGTAAAGGGAAAGGCAAGGAAGTTTTTAAACCCAAACCCATTGCTCCTGCTTTGAATCCTATTGGAGGCATAGCAAAGGATGCCACTTGATTCCATTGCGGTAAGACCAAAGATTGGAAGAGAAATTGCCCAAAGTACCTGGAAGATAATAAGAATGGAGTAGAGACTTAAACTTCAGGTATTTTTGTTATTGAAATTAATCTATCTACTTCTGCATCATGGGTATTAAATACTTGATGCGGTTCTCACATTTGTACAAATGTGCAGGGACTAAAAAGGAGTAGAGATTTGCAAAAAGGTGAAGTTGACCTACGAATTGGCAATGGAGCAAAGGTTGTTGCTTTAGCCATAAGAACTTATGTATTGACTTTACCTAGTGGTTTAATAACTCAGTTAGAGAACTGTTATTATGTACCTGCAATTAATAAGAATATTATTTCTGTTTCTTGTTTGGACAAGTTTGATTTTCATTCATAATCAAGAACAATTGTTGCTCCATTTATTTGAATGATATATTTTATGCTACTTCACAAATGAATAATGTACTATATGTCCTTGATCTTGAAATGCCTATTTATAACATTAATACTAAAAAGATGAAACCTAATGAGTTAAATCCAACTTACCTTTAGAATTATTGATTAGGCCACATAAATGAGAAACACATTTTCAAACTCCATAAAGATGGACTATTGGACTCTTTTGATTATGAATCATATGAGACATGCAAATCTTGTTTAATTGGAAAGATGACAAAGTCTCTATTCACAGGAAAAGGTGACAGAGCTAATGATATTTTGGCCCTCATACATACAGATGTATGTGGACCACTGAACATACCAACCATAGGAGGTTTTCAGTACTCATCACATTTACTGATGATTTCAGTAGATATGGTTATGTGTATTTAATGAAACACAAATCAGAGTCCTTTGAAAAGTTCAAGGAATTAAAGAATGAAGTACAAAACCAACTAGGTAAGAATATTAAAACTCTTAGATTAGATCAAGGTTGTGAATATTTAAGCCTAGAGTTTGATGACCATCTGAAAGAGTGTGGGACTCTATCCCAACTTACTCCTCCTAGAACACCCCAATGGAATGGTGTATCTGAGAGAAGAAATCGGACCTTGTTAGACATGGTCCGATCTATGATGAGTCACGTCGATCTTCCAAACTCCTTTTGGGGACATGTACTATTGACAACAGCTTACACACTTAATTGTGTTCCATCCAAAAAGGTTGAGAAGACACCATATGAGATATGGAGTGGTAAGAAACCACATATGTCTTACATTAAGATTTTGGGTTGCGAAGTTTATGTAAAATTACAAATTTCAACTAAGCTTGAGCCCAAATCTGAAAAATACTTATTTGTGGGGTATACTAAAGAAACAAGAGGGTATTACTTTTACAATCCTTCCGAGGGCAAAGTGTTTGTCGCTCGAACTGGAGTTTTCCTAGGAACGGATTTTATTTCCAAAGGAATCAGTGGGAGGAAAGTAGAGCTTGAAGAAATTCAAGAATCACAAAGCATTGATACACCTATGGAGGAATTAGAGTAGGAAACATAAGTAGTTATAGAAGAGAAACCTGCTCAAGTAGAATAAGACCAACATAGGTCAAGCAGGATACATCATCTATCTGAGAGATATGGATATCTCATAACTAATCAAGATGATGTAGTACTCATGGATCAAGATGAGCCTGTGACCTACCAAGAGGCCATAACTGGTCCTGAGTTTGAGAAGTGGCTAGAAGCCATGAAATCTGAAATGGATTCCATGTACACAAACCAGGTTTGGACCTAGGTAGAGCCTCATGTAGGAGTTAACCCTATAGGATGAAAGTGGGTCTTCAAAAAGAAGACTGACATGGATGGTAAGGTACATACCTATAAGGCAAGACAGGTTGCAAAAGAATATAAACAAATCCATGGGGTTGACTGTGATGAAACCTTTTCACCAATTGCAATACTTAAATCTATTCGGATTTTACTTGCTATCGCTGCATATCATGATTATGAAATATGGTAGATGGATGTCAAAAATGCTTTCCTTAATGGTAATCTTCTTAAGGATGTGTACATGACACAACCTGAAGGATTTGACATACCAGAAGAAGCCCAAAAGATATGCAAGTTACAAACATGAATCTATGGATTAAAGCAAGCGTCTAGAAGGTGGAATCTCCGTTTTGATGAAACAGTAAAACAATATGGATTCATCAAGAATGAAGATGAGCCTTGTGTCTACAAGAAGGTTAGTGGGAGCATGATCACCTTCCTGGTATTATATGTAGTTGTCATATTACTCATTGGAAATGATGTCCCTACCCTGCAACAAGTAAAGACTTGGTCGGGGAAATGCTTTTCTATGAAGGACCTAGGTGAAGCAGCCTGTATATTAGGAATTAGGATCTATAAAGATAGATCACAAAAACTGCTTGGCCTAAGTCAGAGTACCTATATAGATAAAGTGTTGAGACGCTTTGATATGCATGATTCCAAGAAAGGATTCATACCTATGCAACATGGCATGTGTCTATCAAAAACACAATCCCCTCCAACTAAGGAAGAAAGGGATCGTGTGAATAAGATTCCATATGCATCTGCAATAGGATATATAATGTATGCCATGTTATGTACTCGACCAGAAGTCTCGTATGCTTTAAGTGCAACGAGTAGGTACAAATCTGATCCTGGTGATGCTCATTGGGTAGCTATCGAGAATATCCTTAAGTATTTTAGAAGGACTAAGGACTCATTCTTGATATATGAAGGTCAGGAAATGCTGGATGTAATTGGATACAACGATGATAACTTCCAGACAGATAAGGATGACTTTAGATCACAATTTGGTTATGTGTTCTGCTTAAACGGTGGCCCTGTGAGCTAGAAAAGTTCAAAGTAAGATACAATTGTTGATTCTTCAATCAAGGCCGATTATATTGTTGCCTTAAGTGCAACAAAGGAAGCCGTTTGGATCAAAAAGTTCATTACTGAACTTAGCATAGTTCCTAGCATTATGGATCCCATTGATATCTATTGTGATGACAATGATGCTATCGCACAAGCTAAGGAGCCCAGATCTCACCAATGATCCAAACACATACTTATGCGTTATCACCTCATTCGAGAGATAATAGATAGAGGAGATGTGAAAATATGCAGAGTACCTACACTTGACAATATTGCAACCCACTGGCAAAGCCTCTTGTGCAGCAGAAGCATGATGGCGATACTAGATCTATGGGTATTAGGGGTATGTATGATTGGCTCTAGTGCTAGTGGGATATTGTTGGTGTAAGCTCTAGAGGCTAATACTTTTGGTACTTGTATCAAATTATTTATTAATAATAAAAGGCTTTTTCTTTATTATGTTTGTTTAATAAATTCCCTAGAATAGCTAGTCCGTTTAATGTATCAAGTGTGACTTAATCATGAGATCCCATTAAACATAAGGACAATATTCTTAAAGTATCTGTAGTCGAGATTTGTTGTGAAGTGGGATAATATTAAATCATTAATACTATTATGTATATAGACTGATGATCACATCTCATGGATCATGGATAAGGAGTTATCAAGTATTAAACATGGGTATGAATATTAGGAGTAATATTTATATTGGATTGACCCTCTATGAGAATACTACATAGAATGTTATGCAAAGTGTCATAAATTATTCTCATTGTGATAGTGGTGTATATCACCCTTCGACCTAAAACCGCTATGGACCCTAAATGTAGAGTCGAGTGCTTTATTGTTGATCAAACATTTTCCGTAATTGGATGGCCATACAGACAGTTGATGGGTACTCCACGAAGCATGCCGAGGGACATGAGTGACCTAGATGGAATTTTCCCATCTTGTGTAATAGAATAAATGTCTAAGTGTCCAATATTTAATTGGACAAGGATGACACGGTATATGCCTTGTGTTCAATACAGACATAAGGGAGAAAAGGGTAATTGTACACACAAGTATTATCCCAAAAAGGGATTTGTCAGATCACATGACATTTTCGTGTCTTGGGTAGCAGTGATGTGTTTCTAGATACCGCTCACTGTTTATTATGTTAAATATGTGATTTAATATAATTGTCAATGTCACGAAAACCTATAGGATCACACACCAAAGGACAGATTGATGAGGGATAAAGTTAATAAGGAACACCGTAAGGTACAGTGCACTTAAATGAAATATAGAACATCATAAGGTATGGTGCACTTAAGTATAATACAAAATATGGTAAGGTACCATACACTTAAGTGATTTTCGGTATAGCATAAGATGTGGGCCACATACACTTACGTCGGCTTTTTAGCTTGCAGCCCACATAAGAGGTTCTATAAATAGAACCCTTGTGTATAAGCATTTCACTTGATGAAATTTAGTTTTTCTCTCTTTCTCACTCAAAGCCTTCATTTGTAGCAGCTAACACTAAGATTGAAGGAATCCGTTCGTGTGGACTGAGTAGAAACGTTGTCACCATTCAACTCTTATGATCACTCATTAGATTTGCATCAAAGGTTTCAATCGCCATAAGAGGTAACGGTTTCTATAATTGATCATGCCCATTCGTAAGAATCACTAAAGGAATTTTTTTAATTTGTGTTGCGTCTTGGATCTCAATTTTCCTTCAATGGTATCAGAGACACTTACGAACCCATGCATCTGATAGTTGTTTATTTTCTATATTTTCTGTATTAATATGGTTAAAATACAAAATGAATTAAATAATAAACGAGTAACTAAATTTGGCAACATGTGTGTATGATTTGGATGATTGATGTTGACTATGCTTCGGAATCCGATGTTAAAATGGTGAAGCAACGATGCATCGATCGTCCATAGGTTACACAAATGAGATCGATCAATTTATATATATGATATAAGTAATATTGATGCAAAATGTGGTATATATGATATACTGTTTCTATTTCGCTCATTCAAACACTTAATGATTGTTATCCCTTTGAGCAATCAATCGTCATTTGCTTCGGAATCCGACATTAGTATGGTGAAGCAATGACGTGTTAATAAGTCATACTGAATTATCAATCGAGGTGTGTTTAATGGTATGAAATTGTTGCATTAGGGTTCATGGCGGTATAAGGGTTGTGCTTTAAAGTATAAAATGTTAATGCAAAAAATGACGTTGGTTTCAAATGAATTGTTCATTAAATAATCATGATGTGTATGTCCATATGTGAAATTGGAGTATATATCTTTTAGTTTAATTTCATTTTATTTTGAATTAGGTTTAACCCTAGAATTCTTAGTTGGCACATAACAATTACATCTCCTTCCATTTCTGCTTACTCCATAGATCATAGAAGCCATTTTGTTTTGATCTATGTTTCATGCAAGATTTTTTTAGAAGACATGTCATATTTATTAATGACGGATTCAAAGTCCATAAGAGATTATGAAAGAATCTCCTTCTCAAGTTCTTTAATTTTGTTTTTGAGGGCAGAGTTATCTTTTTCAAGATTGCATATCTTTTCTTCTAGAGTGGAGTTTTCTTTCTTTAGCTCACTATGGGCTTCAGAGTCAGCTACATGAATTTGCTTCAAATCCTTGTACCTTTTCTAAAACCTCTAATACTTTTCAAGAATTTTAGTGAGACATAACTCTACTTCAGAATGATTTAACTTAGAGAATACCTCATCAAAGTTTGATTCAGATTGTGATACAGATTCTAATCCTGGTCCATAGTCAGATGCTTATGTGCTTTCCATCAGCTCTACATTGGCTTGATCTTCTTCATAATCATATTATGAATTCTCAAAGTCGTCTCATGTATCCATCAAAACCTTTTTCTTATCTTTGAAGAACTGTTTCTTAGGCTTTTCTTTCTTTAGCTTGGGACATTCATTTATGTAATGGTCTGGCTCCTTACCCTCAAAAAAGATGACAAATTTGTCAGCACCAGACTTCTTTTATCCAGATGTTGACTCAAAGCATCCACTTTTTATTTTGTTTCCTTTGGGCTTCTTTTGACTTTTCCTTCAAAGTTGATTGAATCTTCTATAAAGAAGAGAAAGCTCGTCTTCTTTGTCAGAATCTTCTTCTGATTCTTCTTCTTCTTCAGCTTAATATTCCTTCGCCTTTTTTGTCCTTCCTTTGGATTTAAGAGCCACATATTTTACTTTTCTTTGAGGCCCATCCTCTTCCAACTTTTTCACATGACTTCTTAAAGAACTTACAAGTTCTTCCAAAGTCGTATTGTTCATATTTTTGGACACCTTAAGACCAGTCACCATAAGCATCCACTTCTTTGGTAAGCTTCTGATAATATTATTCACATTATATGCAGTAGTGTAGCCTTTGTTTTGAACCTTTAAGCCATCTACAAGTGTTTGAAACTTTGAGAGCATGCCCTTGGCAGTTTTATCATTCTCCATTTTGAAGGCTTCATAGTTTTGAATTAAGGCAAGAGCGTTGGTTTCATTTACTTGTTTGTTTCCTTCACGAGTCATTCTAGGATAGTCAAATATGGACTTTGCCGAGTCTCTATTTTTTTCTTTTTATACTCAATGTATGAGATAGCATTCAGTAGGATGGTTCTTGACCTGTGATGATTTATGTTGTCTTTCTTTTGTTGGTCACCCATCTTACTTATTTCCAACTTAGTACCATTTGTATCCAGGGGATGTGTATAGACATCTATGACCATATCACCAAGTCTGCATCATAACCAATGAATAAGCTTTTGATTCTATCCTTCTAATAATCAAACTTGTCTCCAATGAATAAGCTTTTGATTCTATCCTTCTAGTAGAGTAAGGATCTTTTTCACTGTTGATAGTAGTCATATTGTGTTTCAAGAATTCGATCTTTTACTAACACAATTAAGTGTTTGATATAAAATAATCAATACCAAAACCGGAGCTCTGATGCCAATTGTAATTTCAAGAAACACAAGAAGGGGGAGGGGGGGGGGGTTGAATTACGTTTCTAGATTAAAATTTTTTCGCTAACCAAGAACACAAACATCAAAGATTCAACAAATATAAAATACACATTTTTTTTTATCACGATTCGCTGTTAAGTAAGCTACCTCCAGTCCACCCTTCAAAGGTTGGAGCTTAATATCAACATTTGGGATCATATGTCAGTGATTTGCAGTTCATCCTACAGTAGGAATTTTCTTCTCCTTCATTGGTACCATTGGCACCAAGGCGGATATTAAAGGGGTTGGGTGACCCTAGGTACCTTATATTGGATAACTTTATTCAGACCATACTCCAATCCCTACAAGAATTAGAACGATAAGTTTGCGAAGGTGATAGGGTGAGATGGCTCCTCCACAGTTACTATTGAGTGGATGATACCCCTCCCTCCCCTCCCCCCCACACACACACACTTTTTCCTATAGCCTGGACACAAAATCTAGAGGAAATCACTAGGTGCAGATTTGGGCACCTTACACCCAATGAGATAAAGGTGGTTCATATTTTGGATGAGTTTGAGGTTATGAATTCTCATATCGTGATCGCTTAAAACAAATGAGAGGATAAAAACTTGAATATAAATATAAGTAAATTCAATATAGTAACAAACTTATTTAGGACTTTTTTGGGTCATATTATTCATAAATTGTAGTATTATTTTTTACATATAAGATGTCAAAAGTCTCCCTAGAATAGAGGAAGGAAAGTCGGGAAAAGAAAAATTTCAAGCCCTTAGCGATAAGTAACCTCTAGAGTCACCTAGACAGATTGAACACTAAGGGCGATGTACCTCCGACATACCATACCCCTAAAAGTCAAAAATAGGAAGTGGGATTATCCCCTTCTCTAAAGGGAAAGGAAATACAAACCTCTAAAGTTGAGGGGCCCAGTGAACATCTGTCACTCACAAGTGTCATACCCCGATTTTGGTCCTGGATTTTTTTCCTTTTTTTCATTTTTTGGCACTTGGCCTAAAGTTCATTTGCATACCATCCATTCCCAAATCCATATTTTTTTTATATACATTGGTCATTATTTAGTTTTTCTTTGTCATGGTGTTTTGATTATGAAATGGATTCTAAATATTTGACTCTTTTTTATTTTTTTCTATTTTAATTCCAAATTAAGTCTAATTCCAAATTTCAATTTAATCTTAATTGTATTTTTACTAATGATTCAAATTCTAATTGATTTTTAATATCCAAATAAATGTTAGAATTTGACATCAAAGTAATTTTAACAAATTATAGATTAGTTTGATTTTAATTTGGTTTTTACTGATTTTTTATTATTATTTAAATTGATATTTAAATTAGTCTTGGATTATTCCTAAAAATCCATATCCATTTTATAACCAAACATGATCCATTTTCCATCTATAGTTCAAATCAAAATAGTGCATACACTCATTTCATAACATTCAATAATATTTAACTATCAAACATTTCCAAACTCATTTTCATTCATACATTTTCATGTCCATTTAACATTCAAGCATAACAATGCATCACATCCTGTCATAAACACTAGCAAAAAGGCAAAGCCATAAGTAGATGCCGTGAACTTTCCATAATAAAGTTGGAGCTACAATCAATTCTTGTTACAAACTATCCATGGACACATTAGAATCATAAAGCACAAATGTCTAATGGAGTCCTACTGTTACTTGAAAAAAAAAACTCAAAACTACCAAAGCCTCAGAACACATAAAACTCATAGATCTCAATGTTGAATACAACCCAGCTCTCCACTTTCAGCCATGTCAACCGTCGCTCAAACCAAGCCTAAAAAAAAAACCGCTGCAGCAAATAAGCCGCTTTCTCATCCCACTTTCGCTGAGATGATAACTGAAGCAATCGCAAACCTGAAAGAAAGAACCGGTTCAAGCCAATATGCTGTAACAAAATTCATCGAAGAGAAACACGAGGACTCACCTCCAACTTTCCGTAAGCTTGTCAAGTTTACCTATCACAGAGTCACAGAAGAAAAATCGAGGTGTTCCAATAGGACGAAGTGGATATCAAATTTTCCTTAACCAGGAATGTGCCCGATTAAAAGCTTCTCATCCTTCAGATTCAATTATGGTCGTAGAAGAGCAAAATTCCCATTCGGAAGATGGAGTGAATTTTTGTCATGTAGATCACCAGTTCACAATTAATCTATTTATTGCTTGTTGTCAACTATTGTGCACCATTATAAGGCACTGCCCAAGTGAGTGCAAACAACGGTTGCCCATCTTGAAGCTTCTGCCACTGTTCTTCTTAATTGCTTGGAAACAGTTTTAGAAAACAACAAATCAACGGTGCATGAAGGTTAGTTTTATTGGGAAGTAGAAGAGGAAGTAGAAATTAACACTGTTGCTATAATTCCCGGCTCTATGCAGAATTTACCTCACAACAGTAGTGGTGGCTTCTCAAATCAACATATATCCACATCACAGAAATTCACACAGCGCTCATATTGTGCATCAAATGGCTAAGGATATGGGACTTACCTGCCAGAGGAGAAGGCTGTGGTCTGAGTAAAACCGGCGTCTGAACAAATTCAGGATGGTTGTTACTTGTGAGAAATGGTCGTTAGGTTGGTGACTCGTTTCATGGTGGATTCGAACTTCGGCCTATTGTGAAAGCTTGAACCTTCAACAGTGAATTGACTGCTATGTCCTTTGCCCCCAAGGATGGTCACGAAAATCAGATTCATATTGCATTTGAGCGAGGAATGGGTGCAATGATTTCCGCCATGTCCACAAAACAACTACCATTTCCTACAGGGTCATTTGAATTGATTCACGGTTCAAGATGCCAGATGTTGCCATGACACTTGCTGTTGTTGCTCTATCACCAAGCCTCGTTTGAGCCAAAACTTGCAGTGGAAACGTGTTACAAAAGTATAACCAACCATACAACCAGTTTCACAGAAGAGCATAAAAAAAATTCAAAACAGTTACCCCTTAAATCTTCTCCATGGACTGGTCATGCAAGCGATGATAAAAATCTTGTGATAAGCTTTTCTGATGATGACAATGGTAGTAGTGACTTTGAAAAAGGTACTGCTTTCAATTCGGCAAGTGTTATCATGCGACCGTCAGCAAAACAATCGCAGCCCTGCAAGAATCAAAACCCTAAAACAACAAAAACTCAGCAGCTACATCGAATCAAACTAACATTTTCCATTCAATTTCATCGCATCACTGAGCTATTCTTCTTCCCAGAAATCTCAGCCGGAATCTCTCGCCGGTTGCCAGAAACGAAGTTCTTGCTGTAATGGAGGATACCGAGAATGCCTTACAGTCATCAAAGAAAAGGGCTGCTGGACGGGAGCTCACACGAGACACTCCTCTTGACGACGATGAAGATGACGCTGATCTTTATACTGGAACTTTCAAGAAAGCCAGTGACGAGGTTCTAGCATCCCAGAGAATTATCAAAGTAGGACGTCGCCAACAAACTAATTCTACTCTTTCTTCAAACCCTTTTGCTGGAATACGCTTGTCTGCTCCTACTGAATCCAGTGCCAAGCCTGTTGAAGCTACTGCTGAAACACTACCGGAGAAAGCTAAGGATGAAGAAACTAAGCAGCAGCTAGAGAGCAAAGCTCTTGAGGTACAGGACAAATCTACTTCAAATAACGATGCTGCAAAAAAAAAAAAAACAATGTAAGTAAGGAGCTTGCGGAGAAGGAGAGTATCGGCGAGAACTCTAAAGTAGATCATGAACAAAGTAAGGATGGAAGTAAGATTGAAAATGAGGGAAATAAGGAAGCTGCTGATAAAGAAAGTGCAGATGAGATTGACGAGATTGAAAAAGAACCATCTACAGAAGAAAAAAATACTGAGAACAATGATAAGAGCGAAAATAGCGTAAACAAGGAACAAAAGATTACCATTTGTTGTCGTGAGATTCCCCAAACCATAGCAATCCAAAGCTGTGATCAAAACCGAAACCGTCTTTGAATCTTCCAGAAAATTGGGTGGAAGCATTGGGCGAAACATCAGAATCACCAACCATAACCTGCTACAATAAGGCTGCAATCATCATGCACATTCAACAAGTCAGAGTTCAAACACATCAAATCCATGTTCATAAACCTGTAACATCAAACACAACGAGTTTCTACCGATGATGATGAAATCGTTTTCTTATGTGTATCGTTCTTCATGAATGACAATTACTAGCTGACGGAATTCACATTTGGCTCTCAACATATTCGACTCTTCTGTCTGCATTCTGCCTCCACTGTCATTGAATTAGGTTCTGGCGTTGGTATTACTGGAATACTTTACCGCAAATTCTGCAATAAAGTTGTGTCAACAGACTATAATGAAGAGGTGCTTAAGATCATAAATAAAAATATAGAGCTGCATTTATGTCCTGAAGATGTTAGTCCTACTTCTCATGGATTGGTAGCAGAGAAACTAAAATGGGGGAACACTGATCAGGTCCATGAAATTCTACAAAAGCATCCCGGAGGTTTCGACTTCGTTCTTGGGGCGGATATCTGCTTTCAGCAGTCAAGCATCCCTTTGCTGTTTTATAGTGTTAGACAGCTCCTGCAAGTTAAAGAAGGCGGAAAATGCAAGTTCATACTAGCCTATGTGTCACGAGCAAAGGTGATGGATTCAATGATTATTTCTGAAACTTCTAAGTTTCGGATGCAAATGAAGAGAGATTGGAAGATTACGCTGCATGTATCAACAGAATCTGCAGCAAAGAATCATCCATCAATGTTTCACGCTCAAACTTGTACCCGTCTTGTTTCAATTGTGCCCCTGGTCCGCAACCTCATCCACTACCCCAAAGTTTCACTGCAGTAAGAAATTTGAATTACTCAAAGCTGTAAAAATCCAGAAAATTCCCAAATTGGAATTAAGACAAAAATGAAGAAGAAAGTTTGAGCTCAGATTACCTGTTCCAAATCTAGCATCAAGTAGGGCGATCCAGTTCTGAGCACCAAAAAAGCACTTCCAGGAAATTCCTCTTTTGAACCTTTGGATACCAAACTGAAAACCCTAATCTGCAAATATAAAAAGAGAGGCGAATCAGTGAGAAAGGGGATTGGAGAAAAAAAGGAGGCGGACCAAATTCGACCAAGAACCCTAACTCCAAAATCGAACATACCTGGATTAGAGAAGAAAGAGTGAAGTTTAGGCTTCATCGTCATCGTCACTACCAAATCACCACCGGAGGTAAACTTCAGATTTTCTTTAAAACTGTGAGTTTTGCTGAGAGAGAGTGAGAGGTGATGGGCGGTTTTGAGAGCAGAGAGAGATTTCGATTGAGAGATGCTGAGGTGTGAGCGAATCGTGAGACTGAGAGAAATGAGCGATGGGTAAGCGATGATGGGCGATTTTGAGAGAGATTGTGAGAAAGACGCAATTTGGAGAGAGCGATTGGGGACGGAGTAATGAGGAAGGAGATCTCATTGAGGGCGTTTTTTTTGTGAAGCAGATGGGGAGAACGAGGGCGATGAAACTGCTACTCTGTTTCCTTTTCCTTTTTTCAATTTATTTTTAAACGAGGATAAACAGGAAAACCATTAAGTTTTTTTTATGATTAAACTTTCTAGATTTTCATTTATTAATGTTTTCATTTAATACACTACATTAACTTATGTTTTTGATTCCCAATCTCACTAGCCTCTAGAACCCAACAGCCAAGCGGCTGGGTTTAATTAGGTTAGTCCAACAGTTTTCTTTTTTATTAGTTTTTTATTTTAATTCTAATTTTTAATCCATTTTAGTTTATTTATCCAATCTAGCATCAAAATGACAACTAATGATAAATGGTCTGGTGGAGAGGGGTGATTTTTATGGTCTTTAGTGTAGTGGGTTCGATACCCGTATTGAGCATTTTATTTCTTTTAGCCTTTTTTCTTTTAGCATTTTATTTTCTTTTAGCATTTTATTTTTATGTTTATGTAGCATTTTATTATATGTTTGTTGTTTTTATTATACTCATGGTTGATCTGCTTTCTTTTAATTTCATCATTCATTCAAAACCATTTTAAAACTATAAAAATCATATTTTTCTCGATTCAATGTCGAGCCCATTTTCATACCCTTGTAAGTCGATTGCTTTTAAGCATCGCCATCAACCTCACATAGCTTACTCTTGGGCTTTCTTACAATGAGCCGGTTCTCTTGCACTTACACTCATGCATTGCATTATTTGTTGTTTGGGTCCGATTTAATTATTTCATGATTTTGAATCCCCATTTAACAAGATGTACCCCACTCCCCCGATGTGTAATAATTTGGTATTGTTTTATTTCTTTATTACTTGACTGTTTAGTTAGATACTAACACAAGAATAAAATCAACCATTTCCAAAAAATACAAAAATATGACTCGATCCAACGTCGAGTATTTTCTCGATAAACAAACCAATTCATTTCTCCCTCCATTCTATTCCATTTCTTTCAAACTTTCACCAAACGCTTGATTCAATGTCAAGCCACTTTTTCTTAATAAAAACTCAAAAAATATTAATTTATAGTTAAGACCTTTTCAATAAGATGGAAATGGAACGTGGTGTATACCACGCACTCCTGAGACTAGGATTCGAGATGTATATCTCGCCAATCCTAGCTCTCGCCATCATCCAAGTTTATCCACTTTGTTTTCTCTCAAACACTCATTCAAATTTCTCTTGAACGTCCATCAATACTTGATCTAGGGTCAAGTCATTTTCACAATCAAACTCAAGATACCTAATTCTTATTTAACACTTTTTCAATAAAGGTGGAAATGGAACATGGTGTATACCATGCACTCCTGAGGCTAGGATTCGAGATGTATATCTCGCTCATCCAAGTTCTCGCCATCGTCAAAATTGTCAATGCGGTTTCTTCAAACCCCTTTCTCAATCAAATTCCAAAATACTTAATTCCTATCTTAAACTCTTTCAATAAGGATGGAACTGGAACATGGTGTATACCGTGCACTCCTGAGGCTAGGATTCGAGATGTATATCTCGCTCATCCAAGTTCTCGCCATCGTCTAAAATTGTCAATGCGGTTTCTTCAAACCCTTTCCCAGTCAAATTCCAAAAATACTTAATTCCTATCTTAACTTTTTTTCAATAAAGATGGAAATGGAACATGGTGTATATCATGCACTCCTGAGGCTAGGATTCGAGATGTATATCTCGCTCATCCAAGTTCTCGCCATCACTCAAAACACATCCAACCGATCAAACTCTTTTCTCGCCGCCATGCGATTAATCAAAAACCTTTTCATAAATGGAAGATATATTGTCTTAAGTGATACAAAACAATGTTTCGGCCACGATTGTTGAGTAGAGATAAATGACGCTTTTCCGAATGTAGATTTATAAATCCGTTCGATGTGTGGTACGCGTCCACTCCTCATCTATTTTGGGTAAAACGATGTTTTTATCGATTAATACAATATAGCTTTCGCTAAAATCGACCAACAAACAAACATTTTTCTACCCAGAACTACGTAAGCCTTGATTTCTCTTTTCAGATACGTAGGAGCAGGATTCGTAAATCTTGTCAGGCCCACTAATAAAAAAACTTAGGATTAGTCCTTCGTTAAAAAAATCCAAAAACATTTATTCCCTCTTATATTCTTTCTTTCCCACCTAATAAATTAAAAAGCCTAACATTTTAACTAACACTAACGCACACAATTGACCTAATGGTTCCCGTTGAGTACAACGGACGTGAGGGGTGCTAAGCGAGTCAAGCCTAGTTAGGACATTTGTGTGCCTTTGTTTGTTTAATTGTGTAGCTTTTCTTTATTGTTTTATCATCTTTATTGTTATATCTGTTGGATATTGGTTCTATTGTGATTGTTGGTACTTGGGTATTTGATTGCAAACCATGTGGGAAAGACTCTACGCCCGAGTCTAGAGTGAAAAAGAATAAATGTAAGATAGGACGATGGTTGAGTAGTACAGACTCCCGAGGTGTATACTTCGTAAGAGTCGGTACGAGAACCTCACTTAGAGTAGATTCTTTTGCAAATATTGTCGCCCGAGGTGTATACCTCATAAGCTTTGATGTTTCAAAGGGGTCCATGACTCTAAGGACCTTTTAGAACATTGAACCTTTGGCCAACTAGAAATGATGGTTGCGTAGTATGGATTCCCGAGGTGGATACTTCGTAAGGATCGATACGAGAACCTCACTCAGAATAGATTCTCTAGATGGAGTTGATGACCGGAAAGTATTTTCCGTAAGCGTCAAACAGTCTTTTGAATCCATGACTCTGAGTACCCTGTCTAAAACCCAGTCGATGGTTGCGTAGTACGGACTCCCGAGGTGAATACTTCGTAAGGGTCGGTACGAGAACCTCACCCAGAATAGATTCCCTTGATGGAGTTGACGACCGCAAAGTATTTCCCGTAAGCGTCAAACATTCTTGTGAATCAATGACTCTGGGAATCCTTTATAACAAAACCTTAGATCTTACCCGGTGAGAACCTATTCTTGGAAAACAATCAGATTCATCAATACCTCAGACTTTTGAACCCGTGTATGAAAAAAACAAATGTGCATGGCTTGCATTGCATTCATTCGCATTCCATTGCATTTGCATCGCATCATAATGCATGTCATTCTCCAGACAAAATACCAAAAAAACTCATCCATCTTTTGTCCGTGAAGCAAAGTGATTCTCAACACGCGAAGAGCAAAGAACCATGTCTCAGGGGATGATGGACGAGCTAAGGAAAAGCCAAGAAGCGCTGAAGGAGGAACTTAATCTTTTGAAGAGCCAAATGAGATGGGTCTTGGAAACCCTGCAAGTCTTGTTGAGAAAAGAGGGTCACCCAATATACGCTGCTGCAACAAAGAGAGCTACTACGCCACATCCATCTGGTGTTACCCCAAGTCAAGGGAAGTTCTATGTGGAAAATCCTCATTTACCAGTATATGGACCTCCCTCAAGACGTCATCATCAACATCCTCTGGCTATTGCTCCTCAAAGTCACCAAAGCCAGGTTCAGAACAAAAATCAGAATCAGAACAAGAGGAACAAGGATCATAATGACTCGATTCCGGTGCCATATAATAAGCTCTACCCGCAACTGATCCAAAATGCTTTGGTGACCCCTCGAGCTCTCACACCTGTGTCACCATACCTGCCATGGTACAATCCAAATGCAACATGTGAATTCCATAAAGGAGCATTGGTACATGACCTGGATTCTTGCTTAGCGTTGAAAGCCTTGGTGCGAGGGTTGATTAACAAAAAGAGCTTAATCTTTGAAGAAGATCATCCGAAGGTCAAGTGCGAATACCATACTGGGACAATGGGGCAGTCCATCGAGGAATGCAAGAGTTTTAAGCTCAAGCTGCAAGGATTGATTGACATAAGGTCACCAACACTCAAGGAAGAAGGCTCAGGTACATATACCTTGATTTCTGGGCCAGGTAATGAGAAAGGGAAAGGACCCTTGAGACCCCTCAAGGTTTTGTACCACAAGGAAGATGTCAGGGATGTGGCTAGTGAGCTATCATTGTTTCCTGGTAAGAGCATTGAGATACCGCCTTGGATTTCCAATATCACGACCCATACCAATGAAAGAAAAGGAGAAGTGAGTAGTGGATCCAAGAGGGTTGCGTTCAACGATGAGACTGAAGGAAAAGAATTTGAAGATCATCCTGCCAATGTCAAAAGGCTTGTTGATCCCAACCTTCAAGTGGCTGAAAATGAGCAGTTAGTAATGCCCAAAGTGTTGTACCAGCAACCACCACCTTCAGGTCTTCATTGCCAACAATCCTGGTTTGCTCCCCATCCAAATCAACAAGCCCAAGGCCCGAGATATCAAAATCAACATAGGTTTCAAAATGGCTTGGAAAGAAGAAATGATCCTCGACATCCAGTCTTCATGACATATAGCCAACTCCTACAACCTCTAATTCAAAACTCGTTGGTGGTTCCCAAGTCTCTTAAGCTGGTTCCACAACCTTACCCACCCGGGTATAACCCAAATGAGAAATGTGGATATCATGCTGGATCAGAAGGGCACTCAACTGAAGACTGTGACGCTTTCAAAGCCAAAGTACAGCAGCTGATTGACAACAGGTACATAGCCTTTCAAGAAGGAAGCTTGGTGGTAAATGTTAACCCATTGACCGGATAAGTGCGAAGATCTCAAGGGGTGTCCACCTAAGTTAATGGATCAAGATTGAAGAAGTCATTCCCTAAAGCTGGCAATCATTTGGCTGTTTCAGCATTTCTTTTGTAGTTTCCTTGCATGTTGACTGATATTTGCTTTTAAGCATTGTTGTTTTCTTTGAATTGGTAAGATTAATGAAATGTTTATGCATCTTTTGAATTGATCCATTCGTATTCACTCGTTTCTCATTTATGTTAAAAACAAAAATACTCCTCTCATTCACTTTGGTTTATCAAACCGTTGTGCTAACAAAGATTGGAGGGAGGATGATGAAAACGAAACACCTGAAATTGTTGAGGTATGCTTTTGAGTGAAACCTTGTCGATGATGTAAGGCATTGTTTCAAATCCCCAAACACTGGAGTGATAAGGAGTTAATCCCTAGACAACCACTTTGAGCCTAGAAGTTGGTGTTTATTTCGGATCTAAAACCCTTAATCTTAACCTGGGGCAGGGTAGTTGTGTTCAGATAGTTTGATCATGCATCCGATCTTTCAAAAAAAAACCGTCCATATGAACACCCTCCAATTAGGTTCAACCACATGTTATCCTTCGCGCACATGTTGAGATGTCGAAGAAGCTAAGAAAAGCTAAAATTAGTGTTGGTTGATCCTTATCCACCAATAATGTGGCAGTCAATACCTTTAAAAAATAAAAAAGCCCGCTAAATCAAATACCACAAAATGACTTAGGCAAAAGTCAGGGCATCCCGATGGACCAAAAGCTTCAGAGAAGCGGTCCAGGCAAAATTAGGGATAAAGAAGATCAATCAAAAGAGGTCACCAAAATCCTCAACAAAAAAAAAGGGGTGACTGCCATTTCAAGAAAATTCGTCTTGAATCCTCATCACACCTTCGAACCCTCTTGGAAGTCGAATGCGTGTATCGAATTAACTGAACGTAGGAACTGGAGATCATCAAGAAGAAGGGGTGGGTAAAAACAATTTTTGAGCCTTATATCCTTTTGTTTTAAAAAAAACCGTGAACCAGACCACGTTACAACCCTTAAAAGACCTAATTGAGGCAGGGTTTATTTTGAAAGCATACTATAACAAGTTTGTGTTAACTTGACTCCAAGCGATTTTTGTAAATCATTTAATGGCACCAACTTGCACACTGTGAATGACTTGATCAACGACTCGTTCACTGTATTTCACCCGTTCATATCAATAAATTTTGATTTCAAATTTTTGCATAAACACTGCATTAAAATTACCATTTTTGAATGAACAATCTTATTTGCAAGTCAACACTTAGCATCAAGAAATTCCAAATACAGTTGAGGAACTTGATAAAGTGAAAGAAGTCTAGTCAGGGGCAAGCCACCTCAGAGCTCAGTAAGTCCAATCACTCCAAGGTTCAGTTAACCAAGAGTAATTTGCTTCAAGATTTAGACCGGGGCAAGCCACCTCAGAGCTCAATGAGTCCAACTATCCAAGGAATGTCAGTCAAGAGTCTACCGTTCCAACATTTGGATTAGTCAAGTTCAGACCATTGCAAGTTTCAAACACTTGGGGCAAGCCATCTCGAGGTAGTCTCATGGCAAGCTGTTTCCAAACTCACTTTCAAGGTGAACATTTCCAAGGACCCAACAAACTGGGGCAAGATGAGCCACAGAGGGGCAGAACCTCTTTCTTCGTGCTTTCAAACTACTCAAACAAATTCTGCCATACGTCAACAACTATTTAGTTTAAGACGAGTGCCCGAAAATTATGCTAGCACGATTCATTAATCCTCCAAAAGGATCCCATTGGCAAAGTTGTAGTTATCAAGCTGGATAGAATCCTCCTTTGGCAACATCTATCATAAAATATTTGGTTGAGTTCTCGGTGTTGAGGAATCATGAGCCTCCATAAAAAGCCTTTATGAACTCCCAGTCTGCCCAGTGTCTACATTCTCATAATCATGATCATTCATATATCATGCATAAAAGTAAATTCAAATCATGCATAGCCGAAATGCACTTCGTGCTCATTTTGCATTGACCCAGGTCTCATTGTCGATCCTAGATCCTTTGACCTTTGATTCCAGTTTGTATTTGGTGTCCTTAAACCCACATCCGGTTTTCGCAGTCATTTTCAAATCCAATTTTTGTTCAATACCATTCAGGTCATGTATGAACCTGTTGTTGAGCTTTTATTCCGGGGTCAGGTCATACTTGAACCTGCTCTGAAGAGTTTTTCCAATTTTTGTTCAATACCATTCAGGTCATATATGAACCTGTTGTTGAGCTTTTATTCCGGGGTCAGGTCATACTTGAACTTGCTCTGAAGAGTTTTTCCAATTTTTGTTCAATACCATTCAGGTCATATATGAACCTGTTGTTGAGCTTTTATTCCGGGGTCAGGTCATACATGAACTTGCTCTGAAGAGTTTTTCCAATTTTTGTTCAATACCATTCAGGTCATGTATGAACCTATTGTTGAGCTTTTATTCCGGGGTCAGGTCATACTTGAACTTGCTCTGAAGAGTTTTTCCAATTTTTGTTCAATACCATTCAGGTCATGTATGAACCTGTTGTTGAGCTTTAATTCCGGGGTCAGGTCATACTTGAACCTGCTCTGAAGAGTTTTTCCAATTTTTGTTCAATACCATTCAGGTCATATATGAACCTGTTGTTGAGCTTTTATTCCGGGGTTAGGTCATACTTGAACCTGCTCTGAAGAGTTTTTCCAATTTTTGTTCAATACCATTCAGGTCATGTATGAACCTGTTGTTGAGCTTTATTCCGGTGTCAGGTCATACTTGAACCTGTTCTAAAGATTTTTTCCCTATGTTTGTTCAATACTATTCAGGTCATGTATGAACCTGTTGTTGAGCTTTATTCCGGTGTCAGGTCATACTTGAACCTGCTCTGAAGATTCTTTCCTTTTGTTCAATACTATTCAGGTCATATATGAACCTGTTGTTGAACTTTTATTCAGGTGTCAGTTCATATATGAACCTGTTCTGAAGAGTCTTTCTCTATGATTGTTCCAGTATTATCAGATCATATATAAACATGTTAATACACTCTTCTTGAATTTTTCTGAGTTTGTTAGGTCATACCTGAACCTGCTGTCAGAACTTCTTGATATTCCCCAGCGTTGTCAGGTCATATATGAACCTGTTGTAGCATCTTTTCCTTTATTCGGGTTTGGTAAATCATATGTGAACTTACTACCGAAATCCCTTGTATTCTAAGTGTCGTTTATCAAATCTCACTTTGAATACTCCCCAGTGTGTGTCTGTCTCTCCGGCAGGATTTTGTCTTCCCCAATAAGTTTGTTTTTTACCATTTGTCTGTCTCCCTGTGGGTCACCAGCATTCCCCACAGATTGGTCTGTCTAGTAGCATCTCCTGTCAATGGTCCATCATATTCCTAGCAGATAAAAATTACAAAAAAGGAATCATGCATCCATGCCTATCATATCATATCATATCATATCATATCACATCATGTCATAGGGATTCAGGATCATAATCCGGGTCTTCTTAGTATTTAACCATCTCCCACTATGATCATATGAAGAGTGTCCTGCTTCATATTCTCTAGTTGAAGATGCTTAAATAGGGGCAACTGTCATACCCCGATTTTGGTTTTGGATTTTTTTCCTTTTTTTCATTTTTTGGCACTTGGCCTAAAGATCATGATTTTGAATCCCCATTTAACAAGATGTACCCCACTCCCCCGATGTGTAATAATTTGGTACTGTTTTATTTCTTTATTGCTTGACTGTTTAGTTAGATACTAACACAAGAATAAAATCAACCATTTCCAAAAAATACAAAAATATGACTCGATCCAACGTCGAGTATTTTCTCGATAAACAAACCAATTCATTTCTCCCTCCATTCTATTCCATTTCTTTCAAACTTTCACCAAACGCTTGATTCAATGTCAAGCCACTTTTTCTTAATAAAAACTCAAAAAATATTAATTTATAGTTAAGACCTTTTCAATAAGATGGAAATGGAACGTGGTGTATACCACGCACTCCTGAGACTAGGATTCGAGATGTATATCTCGCCAATCCTAGCTCTCGCCATCATCCAAGTTTATCCACTTTGTTTTCTCTCAAACACTCATTCAAATTTCTCTTGAACGTCCATCAATACTTGATCTAGGGTCAAGTCATTTTCACAATCAAACTCAAGATACCTAATTCTTATTTAACACTTTTTCAATAAAGGTGGAAATGGAACATGGTGTATACCATGCACTCCTGAGGCTAGGATTCGAGATGTATATCTCGCTCATCCAAGTTCTCGCCATCGTCAAAATTGTTAATGCGGTTTCTTCAAACCCCTTTCTCAATCAAATTCCAAAATACTTAATTCCTATCTTAAACTCTTTCAATAAGGATGGAACTGGAACATGGTGTATACCGTGCACTCCTGAGGCTAGGATTCGAGATGTATATCTCGCTCATCCAAGTTCTCGCCATCGTCTAAAATTGTCAATGCGGTTTCTTCAAACCCTTTCCCAGTCAAATTCCAAAAATACTTAATTCCTATCTTAACTTTTTTTCAATAAAGATGGAAATGGAACATGGTGTATACCATGCACTCCTGAGGCTAGGATTCGAGATGTATATCTCGCTCATCCAAGTTCTCGCCATCACTCAAAACACATCCAACCGATCAAACTCTTTTCTCGCCGCCGTGGGATTAATCAAAAACCTTTTCATAAATGGAAGATATACTGTCTTAAGTGATACAAAACAATGTTTCGGCCACGATTGTTGAGTAGAGATAAATGACGCTTTTCCAAATGTAGATTTATAAATCCGTTCGATGTGTGGTACGCGTCCACTCCTCATCTGTTTTGGGTAAAACGATGTTTTTATCGATTAATACAATATAGCTTTCGCTATAATCGACCAACAAACAAACATTTTTCTACCCAGAACTACGTAAGCCTTGATTTCTCTTTTGAGATACGTAGGAGCAGGATTCGTAAATCTTGTCAGGCCCACTAATAAAAAAACTTAGGATTAGTCCTTCGTTAAAAAAATCCAAAAACATTTATTCCCTCTTATATTCTTTCTTTCCCACCTAATAAATTAAAAAGCCTAACATTTTAACTAACACTAACGCACACAATTGACCTAATGGTTCCCGTTGAGTACAACGGACGTGAGGGGTGCTAATACCTTCCCCTTGCGTAATCGACTCCCGAACCCTGATATTGGTTGCGATGACCATATCTTATCCTTTCATTTGTCTTGGGTTTTATCGATATTTCCCCTTTCCTTTTTAGGAATAAATAAAGTTCGGTGGCGACTCTGTTCAGTCCATCATTGCGAGCGTGCGATCGCGCTTCGCTTTGAAGTCGTATCCCCATTTTTTCGAGGTGCGACAACAAGGAACTTCCTTGCTCGTCCTCTATATGGAATTATCCAAACATTGACACAATCAAGTACATTAGCGCTCACCTTCCTTTCCCTAAGGACTTCCCAGATGACTACAAGGTTATTTATAATAAGGAGCTCCTCAAGTTGTATGGCCTTAAGAAGAATCTATTTCTAAGGGTTTTATTGATGGCGCATGTTGATAGAGAGAAGAACATTTAAACTCAGAGTGAGCTAAAATCATAGTGTAAGCTACCAAGAGGATCATACCAAAGGTCAAACAAAAATTGAGGTCTTAGACGAAGAGAAGAAGACGTTAGTGACCAATCTTAAGGAAGAATACACCAAGGCTCAGGATTTCGCTGTCTTTGAGCAAATATTGCAGGCATCCCTTGATGGTGCCCTCTATTCCAAGAATAAGCTAGAAGATTAGGTGTTTATGCTCATGGATAAGCTCGTAGACACCTCTAGTATTTAGATTAAGTGAGCAAAAGAGAAGGTGTACTTCCTTCATCATAAGCTGGACTAGATCCTTGTGGACATATTCAAAGTTGTAAGTGATGGTCAACTGGTGGATGAAGAGGAGGGTCATTGCTCTGATACGTCGGTCACTTCCCCTGTTAAGGATATCCAAGTTGAGCCTGAGGGCAACAAGGCGGTGGAGGAAGTTAATACAAAGGCGACTCGTATAGAGTATGCTTCTAAGAAAGAAGGGGTACCCAAAGAGGGTCATCCAGTTGGAGATTTTTCCTATTTCATTTTTCCCCTTTGCTGCTTAATCATGTAATCATGTCCATGGTGGCTTATTCAGTTATTCACTAGGGGATTTTTTATGTAATGATGAATATTGTCATCGATGGCTTTGATGCTATTTAATTACATGCTTCATTATTATCACCTTTGTGTGAGTTATCTTAGAATGTCCTTTGAACCGGTTTCATCCTCGTTATTATCTTAGAAAATAAGGATTCATGCATTGAGGGTGACGATGAAGCCTCGAGGGTGATAAGGATTCTTGAATAAGGATCCATCACATGTGATCTCCTCGTAGGGCAACAAGGATTCCTTCCTTAGGATCCAACATATGTAATCTCCTCAAAGAGCTGAAAGATTTCCTTCTTGAGGATGTGACATATGTAATTGCCTCAAAGGGCGACAAGGATTTCTGCATTTGGATTAAGCATGTGTGATCGCCTATAAAGGCAATTTCTATGGGTTTTCTTTCCAAAACAAAGTAATAATATTCCAAATTTATATAATAATTGTGATGGCCCTCATTAAAAAACCTTGTGCCTCATTAATATTACATGTGAAAAGAGTGCTCCCCATCAAACAAAGAATGTCATGAATTTAACCGTACAAGCGACAAAGATTGAAAATATCATAAATAAACCAAAAGTACATGAAACTAAGATAAACATGGCTTAACACCTAAAAAATTAAAATATTTCAACAAAATATCTTCTCTTGTTACCTTTGTACTTTCCTAGAGTGGAACGGTCAGGACCTCATACTCTGGATTTACTTATCGTGACTTGCAACCCAACTTTATGCCTATAATGGTCACTCTTATGCTCCTAGTCTTATTCAGCTTAGGCTCTCCACATAACACTTATAGGTGATCGCTTAATCTCTCTAGATAACCCATACTAGCTCATCCATTAATGTGTATTTCATGCTGATGTACAATGAAGATAAGGCTGCTCCAAGTTGATATAAATAAGGATGCCCTATAATCATGTTATACGAGAAAGGTGCATCTATAACTAAGTATCTTACCTTTATCGTCCTGGCGATCTCCTCTGGTCCAAATGTGATCTTCAGGGTGATATAACTGTTCACCTACAATTGCTTTCCTTAGAATCCTACCAATGATCCTTGGAAAGCTTTAAGGTTGTCCGGGTCCAAGTGAAGCCTTTCGAACAAGTGCAGGTAGAGGATATCTGTAGAGCTTCCTTGATCAATCAGTGCCCCCTTAATCTCCCAATTTTCACACCTTACAGTTTTGACCATGCGGCCATCATCATGTAAGTGAATGTCTGCTACATCCTTCTCAAAAAATGAGATCTCAAAATTGGGGTGTTTCTGATGACACTCTGGCATTACATGTTTTTCACAAGTATTTGGAGTGATTTCGATGAAATATCAAGTAAAAGTGAAGCAAATGTGCAAAGGAATAGGAAAGATTGACTAAGTAAAGATACTAGGATAAAATAGCAAAAATTAGGGGGGGGGGGATGGTACAAAAAGACGAATGCTAGTGAGTTTCTCCCACGCCGTCTCACGCTATTTTATGCATAATGGATTTGCATCACGCGTGCGATTCTAAGCATCGCAGGCGTTATGGGATAAAGAGATAAAAAAATTCAATGTGTTTTGACGCATTGTTTGGCTATTAAAAGCATTTTCTAGTCAGGAATTAGCATTTGACCTTGGTCACAACATTGTCTTAGAGTCATTAAGCTTTCAACACTCATGAAAGTCTATCAACCCCTCTTTATCCTGGGGGTACACCGTCTGCATGTCAGAGTCAACAATAAAAGAGATTTTCTCACCCTTGTCAACTTCCATGTTGAAGCCCTCAGTGACTATCCTCGGTCTGCATTGGGTCAGACTCCACCTTCATCACTGTCTTTGACTTCTCGCCAAATTGGAGTCTTCCCTCTTTCAAATCTTTCTGGACCAAATCCCTGAAAATAACACATTGAGAAGTCTTATGACCTAAGAAGTTACGGTACTTACAAAAGCCTCTATTTTTTCTTTTTTCTAATGGGGGGAGTTTTTAAGCCTTGAGGCACTATGATTTGTCCATCTCTAAATATCAAATCAAATATTTCTTCGCATTTTGTTATTTCAAAAGTGTAAGTTTTGGTGACAAATTTTTCGTTCTTGTTGAGATCGACAAGACTTTTCCGTCTGAAGGCTTCGGCAATTTGCATAAATCGGGGGGTCCTGGCTTAAGTTTAGCCACATTTACCTCGCTTTCTTTGAGACACTTGTCAGCTATGTCTGAAAAATAACTTTCTTCCTCTACATAAGCGACTAACTCTTTCTTATGAAACTTATTTGTCATGTCCTTCTCAGCCTTTAGGCGTTCTACCTAGCAAACCCTATCTGCCAATTGCGTCATGTCCCTATGGTAACGAGTGTCTAGCTTCTTCCTAATCGAATAGTATAGGCTTCCCACAACCATTTCAACCAGCTCTTGCTCAGGGACTTATGTAAAACACCTTGCTTTAAGAAGTCTAAACCTGTATAGATAGTGATAAATGGATTTAGGAACCTTTTGGCTAACACTATCCAATTTTTTTAGACGTATTTTCGACTGACCCATGTAAAATTGTTCTTGGAACAACCTCTCCAACTGACTCCATGTTTGGACAGAGTGTGGAGGAAGTGTTGTGAACTAGGTGAAGGTGTTCTTTGTAAGAGAATTTAGAAAATACTTCATTTTCAAATTCTCATTGTTTGAAATGTCACCAACTTCAATCTGAATCTTGGCGACATGTTTGACCATCGACTCACTCATGTCGCCAGTGAACTTTGTGAATTTGGGTACTTTCCAACCCTTGGGTAACTCCATTTCTTGAACATATCCATACAAAAGGGATATGAAGTTAGGTTTTTGGAGTCCCACATTGAGGCCATTCTGAGCCAAGATCTGTTCGACCATGTTGGCTATGTTATAATGCCCACAAAATTGTTTTGCTTAAAATTTCAAAGGACCTGATCCGCATCTTGGTTCCTTTGAACCATCAGGGGTCTGGAATTGGCTTGACCCATGTATTCCCTTTCTTCCATATTTGGGTTTGGTTCAGGTTGAAACCCTTGATCTTGGCCTACATTTTCTTGGACCATTCCATTCTCAGGCATTTCTACCTATCTCACATTTGATATTTGTGGAGTTGGTCGAGGCGTGATCTGGGGTGTGCCAAAGAAATCAGCTATCTGCCCTATTTGGTTTGCCAATAGTTTGTAGATTTGGTTTGTGTTTGTAATCAACGGGATGAAAATAATCCCCGTTTTTTTGGGTAAGAGTGTTTACTAATTCCAGGTTACTCACGTCCATTTGTTTCCTTATAGCCATCATGTAAGTGGTATTCAACGACGGTGTTGTTTGGGGGATATAGCTTATCCCTTCTAGTCGACACATATTATTGATGGTCGACGTCGAGGCGTTTTGTGGGTTATACAATGGCGCAGTGGCCATTGCGTTATCACTAAAAGTATACATGTTATAATGTAGGCCAAACTGTTGGTGTAAGCCCTAGAGGCCAATACATTTTGGTACTTGTATCGAATAATAAAAGGCATTCTCTTTATTATGGTTGATTAATAAAGTCCCTGGAATAGATAGTCCGTTTAATGTATTAAGTGTGACTTAATCATGAGAACACATTAAACATAAGGACATTATTCCTAAAGTATCCGTAGTCGAGCTTTAGTGTGAAGTGGGATAACATTAAAGCATTAAGACTATTATGGTTGTAGACTGATGATCACATCTCATGGATCATGGATAAAGAGTTATCAAGTCTTAAACATAGGTATGAATATTAGGAGTAATATTTATACCGGATTGACCCGCTATGAGAATACTATATAGAAAGTTATGCAAGGTGTCATAAGTTATTCTCATGGTGATAATAGTGTATTCCACTCTTCGACCTGAAACCACTATGGATCCTAGATGTAGAGTCGAGTGCTTTATTGCTGATCCAACGTTGTCCGTAACTGGATAACCATAAAGACAGTTGATGGGTACTCCACAAAGCATGCTGAGGGACATGAGTGACCTAGATGGAATTTGCCCATCCTGCATAACAGGATAAATGTCTATGGGCCCAATATTGAACTGGACAAGGATGACACGGTCTATGCCTTGTGTTCAATATAGACATAAGGGCAAAAGGGTAATTATACACATAAGTATTATCACAGAAGGAATTGTCAGATCACTTGACATTTTCGTGTCTTGGGTAGCAGTGATGTGTTGCTAGATACCGCTCACTGTTTATTATATTAAATGCGTGATTTAATATAATTGCCAACGTCACGAAAACCTACAGGGTCACACACAAAGGACGGATTGATGAGAGATAGAGTAACTAAGGAATACCGTAAGGTACGGTGCCCTTAAGTGGATTATAGAACATCGTAAGGTACGATGTACTTGAGTAGAATACGAAATATGGTAAGGTACCATGGGCTTAAGTGATTTTGGGCATATTATAAGATATGGGCCAAAATACACTTAAGTGGGCTTTTGGCTTGAAGCCCACACAAGTGGTTCTATAAATAGAACCCTTGTGCAGAAGCACAAAGGGCGGTTGCATTATTTTCGTTTTCTCTCTCTCTCTCTCTCTCTCTCTCTCACTCAAAGCCTTCATTTGTACCAGCTAGCACTGAGATTGAAGGAACCCGTTCGTGTGGACTGAGTAGAGACGTTGTCATCGTTCAACGTTCGTGATCGTTTAGTGGATCTGCATCAAAGGGTTTGATCGTCACAAGAGATCTGCATCAAAGGGTTTGATCGTCACAAGAGATCTGCACCAAAGGTTTCAACCGTCACAAGAGGTAAATATTCTATCACTGATCATGACCATTCGTAAGGATCTCTAAAGGAGAAAATTTTTATTTCCGCTGCGCTTTGGGTCGCAATTCTCATTCACAAACATCATCGACGTTGGCATGCCATAAGGTTAATCCCTATTGTTCATTGGCATAAAGAAACTGAACAAAGGCCTTGCGGCCGTAGGGTAAAATAAAGAATTTCCTGACTATGGTGGGGTAGTTACCCTTTGTAATGGTACCGGTGTAACTAGTGTCGATGACACCATTGGAGCAGTTGTCCTAACAGAATCTTGGTCTTTGATGAGTATTCAATGTCATTACTTCTGTGTTTCTTGCTATAACCATTTTGTCTCCCTAATTAACTTCTTTCTTAAAATACTTCCTTTCCATAGTGAGAATTATTTCTGTTACTCTTACTGGACTTGGTGAATCTTCATCAGAGTCTTGTTGTATCGAAGTCATTCTTTAGAGGGTGATCACGTCTGAATTCTTCAGAGCTTCTCAGAGTACTAGTCTTCTTGATCATCAGATTCTAAGACCAGTATTTGTTGGAGCTTCTAGTTCTTTTTACAGTCTTTCTTTGATCAAAATCAGAACTTCTTGGACGTACTTCTTCCTTAGCAGTGTCTGATCTTCTAGCACTTTGTATCTGACAAGTGTTTGTATCTGATAAGAGATCAGAGTCCTTCATTGCTGTTTAGAGTCCTGCATACTTAGAAAAAATCTCGTTAGAGTGCCATTTTTGGTTTCATCCTTTGTTATCATCAAAATCTTAGAATTCTATTGTAGAACCAATATTGTTCTTACAATCTCCCCCTTTTTGATGATGACAAAACAATTTAATTTAGAGATGAAACATTTTTAGAAAAGAGTCTTAGATTAGATTGTAGTGAGCTCCCCCTGAGTTAGATCTGGAAGTTGAGAAGTTCTTACCGGACCTTCCATGATTTGGTGTTTCTAGCTACTTTCCTGCAAATCTTTAAGTCAGTATTTAGAAACAATGTTTGCAGAGTTTGAAAGGAATTAGATATGTTTTCATCAGAGTTGTTTTTAGTTCCTCCCCTTTTTGTTAGAATAAAAAAGACTTAGCAAAAAAAACATATGAGTAAATGATTGATATTAACAGATAGCAATTACAGATGCCAGAAACGCATAGAACATAGAAGCAGAAAACAACAAGCAAAATAGATGAAAGCAACAAGCAAATCAGATAAGAACACAGAAAATCCTAGGTGCCTAAGGGTTTGGAGGTGGAGGCATCCTCTGGAGCAGCTGGGTCAGCATGTTCTAAATGTTGACATTGACGGAATCCTGTTGGTCCAGTCTGGCTCGAACTACCTGTTGTTCTTTCTGCAGCTCTTCAAGTGTCTTTAGTACCAGAGGGACGAAGGTGGAGGACTCCCCCTGAGTTAATGCATCATTTCTGACTTTGGAAGCAGACTCTTCATCCAGACGAGCTGCTTCTTCAGCGGCATCTTTGGCTTTTTCCTCAGCTTCAGCAGCAGCAGCAGCAGCATCAGCTAGAGCTTTGGCCTCAACTTCCTTGATCCTTTGAAGTTCTTCTTGCCTTGCTTTCTCTTCAGCTTCTTTTTGTGCCCTCTCCTCAACTTCTGTGGCTAGAGGCTCCTGGAGTCTGAGCTCAACATCTCTGATGAAGTCGTTGTGGACTTGTTCAGCGAGGCCTTTCAGCTTGAAGGCTTCAAAGGTCATCCAAGTTATCACTCTATTCATGTGAGTCCTTACAACGGAGGGATCACCACTGATGCCAGAGTTGATGGTCAGAGACTTGACCTTGTCAACTCAAGCTTCTACAAACACCTTTATTACTTCCTCAAGGGTTAGAAGGGTGTTTTCTGGTTCAAAGGCTTGGGGTGGAGAAGTGAGGGGCTTAAGTTAAGTGTGGGAGTTTGTGGTTCAGCGGATGTAGTTGGTTGGGGTATTTCAAAGTTTTGAGGTTGGAATGGATGTGATTCAGAGTGGATTGGTTCGGATGGTGGAGGGTCATAGGTGGTTGTTCTCATGGTGATAATAGTGTATTCCACTCTTCGACCTGAAACCACTATGGATCCTAGATGTAGAGTCGAGTGCTTTATTGCTGATCCAACGTTGTCCGTAACTGGATAACCATAAAGACAGTTGATGGGTACTCCACAAAGCATGCTGAGGGACATGAGTGACCTAGATGGAATTTGCCCATCCTGCATAACAGGATAAATGTCTATGGGCCCAATATTGAACTGGACAAGGATGACACGGTCTATGCCTTGTGTTCAATATAGACATAAGGGCAAAAGGGTAATTATACACATAAGTATTATCACAGAAGGAATTGTCAGATCACTTGACATTTTCGTGTCTTGGGTAGCAGTGATGTGTTGCTAGATACCGCTCACTGTTTATTATATTAAATGCGTGATTTAATATAATTGCCAACGCCACGAAAACCTACAGGGTCACACACAAAGGACGGATTGATGAGAGATAGAGTAACTAAGGAATACCGTAAGGTACGGTGCCCTTAAGTGGATTATAGAACATCGTAAGGTACGGTGTACTTGAGTAGAATACGAAATATGGTAAGGTACCATGGGCTTAAGTGATTTTGGGCATATTATAAGATATGGGCCAAAATACACTTAAGTGGGCTTTTGGCTTGAAGCCCACACAAGTGGTTCTATAAATAGAACCCTTGTGCAGAAGCACAAAGGGCGGTTGCATTATTTTCGTTTTCTCTCTCTCTCTCTCTCTCACTCAAAGCCTTCATTCGTACCAGCTAGCACTGAGATTGAAGGAACCCGTTCGTGTGGACTGAGTAGAGACGTTGTCATCGTTCAACGTTCGTGATCGTTTAGTGGATCTGCATCAAAGGGTTTGATCGTCACAAGAGATCTGCATCAAAGGGTTTGATCGTCACAAGAGATCTGCACCAAAGGTTTCAACCGTCACAAGAGGTAAATATTCTATCACTGATCATGACCATTCGTAAGGATCTCTAAAGGAGAAAATTTTTATTTCCGCTGCGCTTTGGGTCGCAATTCTCCTTCAGTGGTATTAGAGCCACTTACGAAACCATGAATCGGATAGCTGTTTAATTTCTGTATTAATATGATTAAAAGACAGAATGAATCAATTAATTAAACGGGTAATTAAATTTGGCATCATGAGTGTACGAGTTGGATGATTGATGTTGACTATGCTTCGGAATCCGACATTAGTATGGTGAAGCAGCGATACATCGATCATCCATAGGTTACGCAATTGAGACCGATCAACTTATATATGATATAAGTAATCCTAATGCAAAATACGGTATATGTGATATACTGTTTCTGTTTCGTTCATTCGAACACCAAATGATTGTTTTCCTTTGAGCGATCAATGGTCATTTGCTTCGGAATCCGACATTAGTATGGTGAAGCAATGACCTGTTGATCAATCATACTGAATCAACAATCGAGGTGTGTTTGACGGTCTGAAATTGGCGCATTAGGGTTGGTGACGGCGCAAGGGTTGTGCCGTCAAGGAGTTGTCAATTTAGGGCTTTTGGAACACGTCTGTTGACTGTTTCAAAGTTTGTTATTTTGGCTGCGTGAAGCTCGTGTGACGAGCGTGTTGACTGTTTCAAAGTCTGTTATTTTGGCCGCGTGAAGCTCGTGTGACGAGCGTAACAAGCGTAACAAACTGGATGTGTGACGGTCGTAACACGCCCATGACGGTCGTAACAAGGACGCGTTTTTTGTTTTTGACCTGTGACGGTCGTAACGTGTCCTGTGACGCTCGTCACACTCACATTGCCTGTGACGGTCGTCACACGCCTGTGACGGTCGTCACACTCACAGAATCAAAAATTTTGGGGTCTCTGTTTTGTGCCTGCGCAAGAGTTGTGTGGATGCAAAAACAATGTCCATTTCAAATGAATAATAGTAATGTGACCGGGCAGCGGAACCCCCGGCTAACTCTGCGTAGTGTGATCGGTCGCTGAAATTTAATTTGGTTTTAATTAATTAAAGGAATTAAAATTAATAATAATAATGTGTTTGTTATTATTGTCTTGTGGTGATCAGTTATGGCCTTAGTCTTTCTTTATTTTATTTTGGGTTTTTTAAATACGACCTGCGTGTCGTGCCTCTCCTTTTGATCTCTTAATGTAACTTCTTTTCTCATCTCAAACCCTCGTATGTAAAACGAGTTTCTTCTGTAATGTAATGATATGAAGAAAGAGAAGAATTCAATATCAAAGGAGAATAATGATATGAAGAAAGAGAAGAATTCAATATCAAAGGAGAATAATGATATGAAGAAAGAGAAGAATTCAAGATCAAAGGAGGACAACCTTGAAGGTCTTGCTTGGAGAAGCTTAGAGAAGAATTCAATACTAAAGGAGGACAACCTTGAAGATCTTGCTTGGAGAAGCTTAGATCGTTGTAGGTTAGCTTAGGTTCTCTCATTGGCTTGGGAGAACAATTGCGCTAGGGGCCATAACTGTTTCATTGTGTATGTATGTTGATGCATGTGAATGTATGTTGATGCATGTGAGAGACGATTTATATGATAAACAAGCCGGTGAGATCATAACAATTGCAATTCCCTCAAACTAAAATATTAAGTTTATGCTTTCCAAGTTTTAACACTCATCAAGACTAGTAATGGATAATGTAGGTTTCGCCTACGCGAGGTGCATGATCTATATATTAGTAAGGTGCGATGGCATAATTGTAATATCCAACTGTTAAAACAATGGGTCAAACTTAACTAAACAAATTATAATAATATTATATGTGTTTGCTTTCCAAGTTTTAGCACTCATCAAGACTGGTATCGGATATGTAGGTTTCGCCTACGCGAGGTGCATGTCTTGTATTAGCTAAGGTGCGATGGGATAATTGTAATATCCAACTGCTAAAACGATGAGTCAAACTTGATTATAATTTTCTTATATATGTTTAGAAGCAAGAGTTGGGAATAATCCATATGATGGATTGGAATAAGGAGTTATTCACCCAATTGAAATTTTCGAGAGTTGTATGAGATACAATTGGAAGGAGTTCCTACCTAAATAACCTAGTTTTGTGTAATCCGCCTACGCGGACTTAGAACAAAGTGAAATATGGATCTCGACCCACTAGAAAATCTTCCAACGGGATTTTCCGAATCAAATGATGAGGGTCATTTGTTTTGAGTAAAATAGTGGGAGCATATTTAATTAAAGGCCTAATTAAATATGTCAATGATACTTATATTTTCATTAATCCTTATGTAGATCACCATGACTGCAAACACCTCTAACAACATCTTGAGATCAATCCTTGATAAGAAAAAATTGTCTGGGACAAATTTTCTGGATTGACACCGAAACCTGAGGATTGTCCTCAAACATAATAGAAAGCTGTATGTCTTGGAGACACCTGTTCCTGAAGAGGAACCTCCTAGTTCTGCACCTAAGGCAGAAAGAGATGCTTATAAGAAGCATGTCGATGATGCCAATGAAACTGCTTGTCTCATGCTGGATGTCATGAACTCAGAGTTGCAAAAGCAACATGAGAACATGACAGCGTTCGATATGATCGAACACATGAAGATGCTCTATCAAGAGCAAGCAAGGCATGAGAGGTTTGAAGTTTCAAAAACCCTTTTTCAAGGCAAGTTAGCTGAGGGAGCCCCTATAAGTCCCCATGTGCTCAAGATGATTGGGTATATGGAAAAGCTTGAAAGGTTGGGTTTTCCCCTCGGAAAGGAACTTGCGACTGATTTGGTCTTGCAATCGTTGCCAGATAGTTTCAGTCAATTTGTCCTAAATTTCAATATGATTGATATGGACAAATCTCTTTCTGAACTGCTCGCCATGTTAAGAACTGCCGAGCAGAATCTGAAGACAAAAGGGAAGTCCATTCTGATGATCGGAAATGGAAAGAGACAGAACAAAAGGCCCACCAGGCAGGGTGATAAAGGGAAGGGCAAGGAAGTTGCCAAACCCAGACCCACTGTTACTGTATTGAGGCCTAGTGGAGGCATAACAAAGGCAGGCACCTGCTTCCATTGCGGTAAGACCGGACACTGGAAGAGAAACTGCCCAAAGTACTTGGAAGATGACAAAATCTCCATTCACAGGAAAAGGTGAAAGAGCTAATGATCTTTTGGCCCTCATACATACTGATGTATGTGGACCACTGAACATTCCAGCCAGAGGAGGTTTTCAGTACTTCATTTATCGATGATTTCAATAGATATGGTTGTGTGTATTTAATGAAACACAAATCAATGTCCTTTGAAAAGTTCAAGGAATTCAAGAATGAAGTACAAAACCAACTAGGTAAGAATATTAAAACTCTTCGATCAGATCGAGGCGGTGAGTATTTAAGCCTAAAGTTTGATGACCATCTGAAAGAGTGTGGGATCCTATCCCAACTTACTCCTCCTGGAACACCACAATGGAATGGTGTATCTGAGAGAAGAAATCGAACCCTGTTAGACATGGTCCGATCCATGATGAGTCATGCCGATCTTCCAAACTCCTTTTAGGGACATGCACTATTGACAGCAGCTTACACACTTAACCGTGTTCCATCCAAAAGGTTGATAAGACACCATATGAGATATGGAGTGGTAAGAGACCACATATGTCTTACATGAAGATTTGGGGTGGCGAAGTTTATGTGAAACAACAAGTTTCAACTAAGCTTGAGCCCAAATCTGACAAATGCTTATTTGTGGGGTATCCTAAAGAAACAAGAGGATATTATTTCTACAATCCTTCTGAGGGCAAAATGTTTGTCGCTCGAACCTGAGTTTTCCTAGAGAGGGATTTTATTTCCAAAGGAATCAGTGGGAGGAAAGTAGAACTTGAAGAAATTCAAGAATCACAAATTATCGATACACCTATGGAGGAATTAGAGCAGGAAACACAAGTGGTTGTGTAAGAGCAACCTGCTCAAGTAGAACAAGACCAGCGTAGGTCAGGCAGGATACGTCACCTACCTGAGATATATGGATATCTGATCAAGGTGATGTATTCCTCATGGATCAAGATGAGCCTGTGACCTACTCATGGAATCTTCGTTTTGATGAAACAGTGAAACTGTATGGATTTGTGAAGAACGAAGATGAGCCTTGTGTCTATAAGAAGGTTATTGGGAGCATGATCGTATTCCTGGTATTATATGTAGATGACATATTACTTATTGGAAACGATATCCCTACCCTGCAACAAGCAAAGTCTTGGGTGGGGAAATGCCTATCTATGAAGGACCTAGGTAAAGCAGCCTATATATTAGGAATCAAAATCTATAGAGATAGATCATAAAATGCTTGGCCTAAGTCAGAGTACATAGACAAGGTGTTGAGACGCTTTAATATGAATGATTCCAATGGTTATGTGTTTTGCTGAAATGGTGGCGCTGTGAGCTTGAAAAGTTCAAAGCAAGATACAGTTGCTGAATCTACAACCGAGGCCGAGTATATTGCTGCCTCAAGTGCAGCAAAGGAAGCTGTTTGGATCAAAAAGTTCATTAGTGAACTTGGCATAGTCCCTAGCATTGTGGATCCCATTGGTCTCTATTATGATAACAATGGTGCTATCGCATAAGCTAAGGAGCCTAGATCTCACCGACGATCCAAACACATACTTATACGTTGTGTGAGAATATGTAGAGTACCTACACTTGACAATATAGCTGACCCACTGACAAAGCCTCTTGCGCAGCAGAAGCATGATGGCCATACTAGATCAATGGGCATAAGGGGTATACCTGATTGGCTCTAGTGCTAGTGGGAGATTGTTGGTGTAAGCCCTAGAGGCCAATACATTTTGGTACTTGTATCGAATAATAAAAGGCATTCTCTTTATTATGGTTGATTAATAAAGTCCCTGGAATAGATAGTCCGTTTAACGTATTAAGTGTGACTTAATCATGAGAACACATTAAACATAAGGACATTATTCCTAAAGTATCCGTAGTCGAGCTTTAGTGTGAAGTGGGATAACATTAAAGCATTAAGACTATTATGGTTGTAGACTGATGATCACATCTCATGGATCATGGATAAAGAGTTATCAAGTCTTAAACATAGGTATGAATATTAGGAGTAATATTTATACCGGATTGACCCGCTATGAGAATACTATATAGAAAGTTATGCAAGGTGTCATAAGTTATTCTCATGGTGATAATAGTGTATTCCACTCTTCGACCTGAAACCACTATGGATCCTAGATGTAGAGTCGAGTGCTTTATTGCTGATCCAACGTTGTCCGTAACTGGATAACCATAAAGACAGTTGATGGGTACTCCACAAAGCATGCTGAGGGACATGAGTGACCTAGATGGAATTTGCCCATCCTGCATAACAGGATAAATGTCTATGGGCCCAATATTGAACTGGACAAGGATGACACGGTCTATGCCTTGTGTTCAATATAGACATAAGGGCAAAAGGGTAATTATACACATAAGTATTATCACAGAAGGAATTGTCAGATCACTTGACATTTTCGTGTCTTGGGTAGCAGTGATGTGTTGCTAGATACCGCTCACTGTTTATTATATTAAATGCGTGATTTAATATAATTGCCAACGTCACGAAAACCTACAGGGTCACACACAAAGGACGGATTGATGAGAGATAGAGTAACTAAGGAATACCGTAAGGTACGGTGCCCTTAAGTGGATTATAGAACATCGTAAGGTACGGTGTACTTGAGTAGAATACGAAATATGGTAAGGTACCATGGGCTTAAGTGATTTTGGGCATATTATAAGATATGGGCCAAAATACACTTAAGTGGGCTTTTGGCTTGAAGCCCACACAAGTGGTTCTATAAATAGAACCCTTGTGCAGAAGCACAAAGGGCGGTTGCATTATTTTCGTTTTCTCTCTCTCTCTCTCTCTCTCTCAAAGCCTTCATTCGTACCAGCTAGCACTGAGATTGAAGGAACCCGTTCGTGTGGACTGAGTAGAGACGTTGTCATCGTTCAACGTTCGTGATCGTTTAGTGGATCTGCATCAAAGGGTTTGATCGTCACAAGAGATCTGCATCAAAGGGTTTGATCGTCACAAGAGATCTGCACCAAAGGTTTCAACCGTCACAAGAGGTAAATATTCTATCACTGATCATGACCATTCGTAAGGATCTCTAAAGGAGAAATTTTTTATTTCCGCTGCGCTTTGGGTCGCAATTCTCATTCACAAACATCATCGACGTTGGCATGCCATAAGGTTAATCCCTATTGTTCATTGGCATAAAGAAACTGAACAAAGGCCTTGCGGCCGTAGGGTAAAATAAAGAATTTCCTGACTATGGTGGGGTAGTTACCCTTTGTAATGGTACCGGTGTAACTAGTGTCGATGACACCATTGGAGCAGTTGTCCTAACAGAATCTTGGTCTTTGATGAGTATTCAATGTCATTACTTCTGTGTTTCTTGCTATAACCATTTTGTCTCCCTAATTAACTTCTTTCTTAAAATACTTCCTTTCCATAGTGAGAATTATTTCTGTTACTCTTACTGGACTTGGTGAATCTTCATCAGAGTCTTGTTGTATCGAAGTCATTCTTTAGAGGGTGATCACGTCTGAATTCTTCAGAGCTTCTCAGAGTACTAGTCTTCTTGATCATCAGATTCTAAGACCAGTATTTGTTGGAGCTTCTAGTTCTTTTTACAGTCTTTCTTTGATCAAAATCAGAACTTCTTGGACGTACTTCTTCCTTAGCAGTGTCTGATCTTCTAGCACTTTGTATCTGACAAGTGTTTGTATCTGATAAGAGATCAGAGTCCTTCATTGCTGTTTAGAGTCCTGCATACTTAGAAAAAATCTCGTTAGAGTGCCATTTTTGGTTTCATCCTTTGTTATCATCAAAATCTTAGAATTCTATTGTAGAACCAATATTGTTCTTACAATCTCCCCCTTTTTGATGATGACAAAACAATTTAATTTAGAGATGAAACATTTTTAGAAAAGAGTCTTAGATTAGATTGTAGTGAGCTCCCCCTGAGTTAGATCTGGAAGTTGAGAAGTTCTTACCGGACCTTCCATGATTTGGTGTTTCTAGCTACTTTCTTGCAAATCTTTAAGTCAGTATTTAGAAACAATGTTTGCAGAGTTTGAAAGGAATTAGATATGTTTTCATCAGAGTTGTTTTTAGTTCCTCCCCTTTTTGTTAGAATAAAAAAGACTTAGCAAAAAAAACATATGAGTAAATGATTGATATTAACAGATAGCAATTACAGATGCCAGAAACGCATAGAACATAGAAGCAGAAAACAACAAGCAAAATAGATGAAAGCAACAAGCAAATCAGATAAGAACACAGAAAATCCTAGGTGCCTAAGGGTTTGGAGGTGGAGGCATCCTCTGGAGCAGCTGGGTCAGCATGTTCTAAATGTTGACATTGACGGAATCCTGTTGGTCCAGTCTGGCTCGAACTACCTGTTGTTCTTTCTGCAGCTCTTCAAGTGTCTTTAGTACCAGAGGGACGAAGGTGGAGGACTCCCCCTGAGTTAATGCATCATTTCTGACTTTGGAAGCAGACTCTTCATCCAGACGAGCTGCTTCTTCAGCGGCATCTTTGGCTTTTTCCTCAGCTTCAGCAGCAGCAGCAGCAGCATCAGCTAGAGCTTTGGCCTCAACTTCCTTGATCCTTTGAAGTTCTTCTTGCCTTGCTTTCTCTTCAGCTTCTTTTTGTGCCCTCTCCTCAACTTCTGTGGCTAGAGGCTCCTGGAGTCTGAGCTCAACATCTCTGATGAAGTCGTTGTGGACTTGTTCAGCGAGGCCTTTCAGCTTGAAGGCTTCAAAGGTCATCCAAGTTATCACTCTATTCATGTGAGTCCTTACAACGGAGGGATCACCACTGATGCCAGAGTTGATGGTCAGAGACTTGACCTTGTCAACTCAAGCTTCTACAAACACCTTTATTACTTCCTCAAGGGTTAGAAGGGTGTTTTCTGGTTCAAAGGCTTGGGGTGGAGAAGTGAGGGGCTTAAGTTAAGTGTGGGAGTTTGTGGTTCAGCGGATGTAGTTGGTTGGGGTATTTCAAAGTTTTGAGGTTGGAATGGATGTGATTCAGAGTGGATTGGTTCGGATGGTGGAGGGTCATAGGTGGTTGTTCTCATGGTGATAATAGTGTATTCCACTCTTCGACCTGAAACCACTATGGATCCTAGATGTAGAGTCGAGTGCTTTATTGCTGATCCAACGTTGTCCGTAACTGGATAACCATAAAGACAGTTGATGGGTACTCCACAAAGCATGCTGAGGGACATGAGTGACCTAGATGGAATTTGCCCATCCTGCATAACAGGATAAATGTCTATGGGCCCAATATTGAACTGGACAAGGATGACACGGTCTATGCCTTGTGTTCAATATAGACATAAGGGCAAAAGGGTAATTATACACATAAGTATTATCACAGAAGGAATTGTCAGATCACTTGACATTTTCGTGTCTTGGGTAGCAGTGATGTGTTGCTAGATACCGCTCACTGTTTATTATATTAAATGCGTGATTTAATATAATTGCCAACGCCACGAAAACCTACAGGGTCACACACAAAGGACGGATTGATGAGAGATAGAGTAACTAAGGAATACCGTAAGGTACGGTGCCCTTAAGTGGATTATAGAACATCGTAAGGTACGGTGTACTTGAGTAGAATACGAAATATGGTAAGGTACCATGGGCTTAAGTGATTTTGGGCATATTATAAGATATGGGCCAAAATACACTTAAGTGGGCTTTTGGCTTGAAGCCCACACAAGTGGTTCTATAAATAGAACCCTTGTGCAGAAGCACAAAGGGCGGTTGCATTATTTTCGTTTTCTCTCTCTCTCTCTCTCTCTCTCTCAAAGCCTTCATTCGTACCAGCTAGCACTGAGATTGAAGGAACCCGTTCGTGTGGACTGAGTAGAGACGTTGTCATCGTTCAACGTTCGTGATCGTTTAGTGGATCTGCATCAAAGGGTTTGATCGTCACAAGAGATCTGCATCAAAGGGTTTGATCGTCACAAGAGATCTGCACCAAAGGTTTCAACCGTCACAAGAGGTAAATATTCTATCACTGATCATGACCATTCGTAAGGATCTCTAAAGGAGAAATTTTTTATTTCCGCTGCGCTTTGGGTCGCAATTCTCATTCACAAACATCATCGACGTTGGCATGCCATAAGGTTAATCCCTATTGTTCATTGGCATAAAGAAACTGAACAAAGGCCTTGCGGCCGTAGGGTAAAATAAAGAATTTCCTGACTATGGTGGGGTAGTTACCCTTTGTAATGGTACCGGTGTAACTAGTGTCGATGACACCATTGGAGCAGTTGTCCTAACAGAATCTTGGTCTTTGATGAGTATTCAATGTCATTACTTCTGTGTTTCTTGCTATAACCATTTTGTCTCCCTAATTAACTTCTTTCTTAAAATACTTCCTTTCCATAGTGAGAATTATTTCTGTTACTCTTACTGGACTTGGTGAATCTTCATCAGAGTCTTGTTGTATCGAAGTCATTCTTTAGAGGGTGATCACGTCTGAATTCTTCAGAGCTTCTCAGAGTACTAGTCTTCTTGATCATCAGATTCTAAGACCAGTATTTGTTGGAGCTTCTAGTTCTTTTTACAGTCTTTCTTTGATCAAAATCAGAACTTCTTGGACGTACTTCTTCCTTAGCAGTGTCTGATCTTCTAGCACTTTGTATCTGACAAGTGTTTGTATCTGATAAGAGATCAGAGTCCTTCATTGCTGTTTAGAGTCCTGCATACTTAGAAAAAATCTCGTTAGAGTGCCATTTTTGGTTTCATCCTTTGTTATCATCAAAATCTTAGAATTCTATTGTAGAACCAATATTGTTCTTACAATCTCCCCCTTTTTGATGATGACAAAACAATTTAATTTAGAGATGAAACATTTTTAGAAAAGAGTCTTAGATTAGATTGTAGTGAGCTCCCCCTGAGTTAGATCTGGAAGTTGAGAAGTTCTTACCGGACCTTCCATGATTTGGTGTTTCTAGCTACTTTCTTGTAAATCTTTAAGTCAGTATTTAGAAACAATGTTTGCAGAGTTTGAAAGGAATTAGATATGTTTTCATCAGAGTTGTTTTTAGTTCCTCCCCTTTTTGTTAGAATAAAAAAGACTTAGCAAAAAAAACATATGAGTAAATGATTGATATTAACAGATAGCAATTACAGATGCCAGAAACGCATAGAACATAGAAGCAGAAAACAACAAGCAAAATAGATGAAAGCAACAAGCAAATCAGATAAGAACACAGAAAATCCTAGGTGCCTAAGGGTTTGGAGGTGGAGGCATCCTCTGGAGCAGCTGGGTCAGCATGTTCTAAATGTTGACATTGACGGAATCCTGTTGGTCCAGTCTGGCTCGAACTACCTGTTGTTCTTTCTGCAGCTCTTCAAGTGTCTTTAGTACCAGAGGGACGAAGGTGGAGGACTCCCCCTGAGTTAATGCATCATTTCTGACTTTGGAAGCAGACTCTTCATCCAGACGAGCTGCTTCTTCAGCGGCATCTTTGGCTTTTTCCTCAGCTTCAGCAGCAGCAGCAGCAGCATCAGCTAGAGCTTTGGCCTCAACTTCCTTGATCCTTTGAAGTTCTTCTTGCCTTGCTTTCTCTTCAGCTTCTTTTTGTGCCCTCTCCTCAACTTCTGTGGCTAGAGGCTCCTGGAGTCTGAGCTCAACATCTCTGATGAAGTCGTTGTGGACTTGTTCAGCGAGGCCTTTCAGCTTGAAGGCTTCAAAGGTCATCCAAGTTATCACTCTATTCATGTGAGTCCTTACAACGGAGGGATCACCACTGATGCCAGAGTTGATGGTCAGAGACTTGACCTTGTCAACTCAAGCTTCTACAAACACCTTTATTACTTCCTCAAGGGTTAGAAGGGTGTTTTCTGGTTCAAAGGCTTGGGGTGGAGAAGTGAGGGGCTTAAGTTAAGTGTGGGAGTTTGTGGTTCAGCGGATGTAGTTGGTTGGGGTATTTCAAAGTTTTGAGGTTGGAATGAATGTGATTCAGAGTGGATTGGTTCGGATGGTGGAGGGTAATAGGTGGTTGTGTTTGGGTTTTCTGTGGGTGGAGAGGTAACTTTTGGTTCAGGGATAAATTGTGTTGGCTGTTGAGAGGCCAAAGCACGGTTTTGGAGCTGAGCCAGAGTTGGGGAGCGAGGGTCAGAGGGTTCAGTGTCAGATGAAAGGGTGTAGTAAGGTGGGAATTCTGGAGATGATGATGAGGAGGGTGAAGTGGTTTCGTTCAGAATTTCTGCTTCTGAAATGGGTAGAGATATGGTGGCAAGGTTGAATTTTTGAGAAGGTTGGTTAGATGGTCTGGAGGTTGAGGGAGGAGTTTCAGAGTTTGTGTATATGGGCGAAGGTTGAGGGATTGAGGAAGAAATTGGTTTAATTATTACAGAAGGAGGGAGAGGTACAGACTTACCAGGGGATCCAACCAGAGGTACTGGAGGTCTTGATCCAGAAGATTCTCCCAGCTTTGCTCTCTTAGCCTGCTTTGTCTTCTCATATGGTTCTCGTGTCCTATTCATGAAATCTGGGGGAAATTCTGGCAACCAGTCTAAGGTGAAGTCTAAGATGTCTACTCCTTGTTTGCGCAGATCATCTAAGTAGTACATGACTACCTCTGGAGGGTCGATCTTTGAGAACAGATAGAGTCCATTTGGGATCTTCCTCTGATCTTTAAGAGCTTCCCAGGAGGTGTCCAGAGTTGGTTTGACCCTTACTTGATTGATAATTCCCATGCTCTTCAGATTGTGAGCGTTTAGAGGTCTTCCAGTATCTATCATCACGTCTTCCATGAGTCTAAACTGTATCATATGGTCCACGAGACCGCTTTCAATCAGTACATCAGAAATAAGCCTCCCCAGAGGAATGTAATTTCTAGTCTTCATGTTGTTTCTGGTATCTCTCACGGAGTCTCTGAGATATTTAAAGAGGAGTGCGGGAAGGCATAGCTTTAGACCCTTGTGAATGCAGTACAAAATGCACTTCTGGTCTGTGTTGATGTAATCTGAGGAGTTGGAGGCTGGGCGATGATGGATGGTGCCTAAGATGATCTTCAGCCATACCCGGAGGTTCTGATGTAGTTCCTTGTTCTTGGAATGCTTGCCTTCAACGCTCTGTTGAAAGATTGTAGGGTTTATTTCATGGGAAAAATACTTTGCCCTAGGATTGATGTTGTAAATACGTCTTCCTCCAGCCTTCTCCATGCCCAGAAGAGCGGCAATAGATTTTTCTGTGATCACCATCTTGACTCCCAGAACGTAGGAGACGATGTAGTGGTCGTCAGCATCAGCGAATCTCCAGAATTGTTTTACCATATTTGTATAGACTGGGCCATAGAGACGTTAGAAGTAGTTTTCCCACCCTTGCTTCTTCAATTCATTAGTGAGGTCGACACCATTTCTTCTCATGTTGTCAAAATCTACCAATGTTTCACATAACACTTCTAGCTTTTCAAAGGGTGTTTCAATATGGATATGAGACTCACCATCAAGAATGTGAGTTTATTTGTAAATGGGAGTGGAGACGACGCCTATGACTGCTGGGTTTGGATGGCTTGAACTAGGAGCTTGCTCATTCGAGTGCATTTCTTGAGATAAGTTATACACAGACTGTTGTTGAGAATCCATGAAGATATTGATAAGCTTTTGATAAACGTTAAAGAACTTGAGTTATCACTGCAGAAATGCCTTGAGAGAGAGGAAAACTAAAGGAGATGGTTAGGAGTGTTTGTGAGTGAAAAGTGTGCATTTGTGAAAAACAGCGTCTAAATACCCAAATTAGGGCGCATGCAAAACAACACACATAAATGAGTTTAGCACAAAAACCAAGTACGCACGTTAGAGGGAAAATGATTACAGCTCATAAATGATGTCCAATCCTAAAATCAGCACACTGCTCGAGGAGATCTCAAGAGACTGTTTCTTGATTACTGCTAGATAGCTGTCTAGAAGTTCCAAGGTCAGACGCATGATGCTCCACGTGTTACTTTATCTGATCTTTAGGAATACCAAAGGGTTGGTTCCTAGAGATTTCTAACTCAAATGACTTATAATTGGTAGTAGCATCAGATTCAGATACAGAATCCAACTGTTTACATCAGAGTCTTATTTTGCTATCTCAGAGGCACATTTTACTCAGGACAATTTTGAATGTTAAGATTCTTTAAGATAAAGGAGAATCTATCTTCAGCAAGGGGATTGGTAAATATGTCAGCCCATTGATGGTCTGTATCAATAAATTTTAACATTACTACCCCTTTCTAAACATAGTCTCTTAAAAAATTATATTTTATTTCTATGTGCTTAGCTCTGGAGTGCAAAATAGGATTCTTACTTAAACAAATGGCAACAGTATTGTCACAAAAGATAGGAATGTTACTCTCAAAGATTTGAAGATCCTCTAATTGATTCTTCATCCATAGCATCTGAGTAATGCATAATGATGTTGTAATATATTTTGCTTTTGCAATGGACAAGGCTATGGTTGATTGTCTTTTGCTGGCCCAGGATATCACATTCTTTCCCAAGAGCTGACAGTTTCCAGATGTACTTTTTCGTTCCATTCTGTCCCCTCCGTAATCTGCATCAGAAAAACCAAATAGTCTATACTCTGATGTTTTCTCATACATCAGGCCCAAGTTAGGAGTTCCTTTCAGATATCTGAGTATTCTCTTAACAACTGTTAAATGAGATTCTCTAGGATCTGATTGGAATCTGACACAGAGACAAACACTAAACAAAATATAAGGACGTGTAGCAGTCAGATAAAGAAGAGAGCCTATCATACCATGATAGAGCTTCTGACAAACCTTCTGACTAACTTCTTCTTTTTCCAGAATGCAAGTTGGATGCATGGGTGTCTTAGCAGGTTTGCATTCCGCCATTTCGAATTTCTTCAGAATGTCTTTTATGTATTTACTTTGATGCACGTAAGTGACTTCTGAAGCTTGGTTGATTTGAATTCCTAGAAAGAACTTTAGTTCTTGCATCAAGCTCATTTCAAATTCTTCCTGCATTAGCTTAGAGAATTCTTGACATACAGAGGAGTTAGTTGAACCAAAAATGATGTCATCAACATATATCTGGCATATCATGAGGTCATTATTAATGTTTTTACAGTAGAGTGTAGAGTCAACTTTCCCTCTGATAAAATCATGTTCCAGAAGAAAATTAATTAGTCTTTCATACCAAGCTCTAGGAGCTTGTTTTAGTCTGTATAAAGATTTCTTAAGTTTAAAAACATGTACTGGACAAATTGAATTTTCAAAACCTGGAGGTTGATTGACATACACTTCTTTTGATATATAGCCATTAAGAAATGCGCTCTTGACATCCATTTGATACAGTTTGATAGAATGATTTACAGCAAATGAAACAAGTAAGCGAATAAATTATAACCTGGTGATTGGGGAAAGGTTTCATTGTAGTCAATGCCTTCTTGTTGACTGTACCCTTGAGCCACCAGTCGAGCTTTGTTTCTGACGACTTTGCCTTTCTCATTTAGCTTGTTTCTGAACACCCATCTGGTTCCGATAATGTGAGTGCCTTTAGGTTTAGGAACAAGATCCCAGACGTCATTATTTGAGAATTGATCTAGCTCTTCTTGCATGGCTAGAACCCAGTCGTCATCTTGAAGTGCCTCATAACAGGAAATAGGCTCGATCAGAGATACTAGTCTCAAAGGAGTTTCTTCAGGTACCTTGAAGGTTGACCTAGTTCAGATAGGTTCATCTTTGTTTCCCAGAATCAACACTTCAGATATGTTGAGGCGACTTTTTGATTTCTTTGGGATCACTGGGGCTTTAGTTCCTTCTGAACTTTGTATATCAGATGCTTTTGGTGCTTTGATCTTCTCGTCAGAACCTGCAAGAGTAATCTCCAGATCTGCAATTTTCTCAATTAGCTTTGACTTTTCAGGGTCAAGCTTATCATCAAATCGGACGTGAATTGATTCTTCCATAATTTTGGTTTCTGTGTTGTATACTCTGTAGCCTTTAGAGCGTTCTGAGTATCCTAACATAATACCTTTTTGTGTTTTTAATCAAACTTGTTCAGATGTTCTTTAGTATTCAGAATAAAGCAACAACATCCAAAAGGATGAAAATAAGAAATGTTGGGTTTTCTTCCTTTACACAGTTCATAGGGAGTCTTCTCCAAAATAGGTCTTATGGAGATTCTATTCTGAATATAACACGTTGTATTTACTGCTTCAGCCCAAAAGTGCTTAGCCACATTTGTTTCATTGATCATGGTTCTGGACATCTCATGGAGTGTCCTATTCTTCCTTTCTACAACTCCATTTTGTTGTGGAGTTCTAGGGCAGGAGAAATCATGGTATATTCCATTAGAGTCTAATAAATCTTCAAAAAATTTATTTTCAAACTCTCCACCATGATCACTTCCGACTCTGATGATTTTAGAGTCAAATTCGTTTTGCACTTTGGAACAGAAGCTAGTGAATACAGAGTGAGACTCACTCTTGTGCTTTAAGAATTTTACCCATGTCCAGCGACTAAAATCATCAACAATAACTATCTTATCCTTTGGTACCCAGAATCTTTTGGGTCCTTTGTGATTAGTTTTCCTATAGTTTCTTAACACTTTGGGTTTTCTAGCATTATCAAAGTGTTGTGCTTGTGTATGTGTATAGTGATAGGAAAATGGAGATTTAGGTTGGTCATTAGTAGAAGTTTTATCTTCACTAGGATCATACCCAATTCCTCTTCTATTGTTCTGACTAACCCCATAAATCATGGATGCCATTCTGCTTCTCTCTATCCCATTCTTCAGAAACTTTTGAAAAGATTTTTCATATTTATAAATTGTTGTGTTTGAAGTTTGTGGAGCTTGAGATAACGCTTCTTCAAGTTTTAAACATTGTTTATTTGTGGAATCACTTTCTAGTGTCAAAATTCGGTTTTCATCTTTTAGGTTTGAAACTGTTATCTCAAGTTTACCACACTCTTCGAGAGTTTCTTCAAGCACCTCTTTAACTGCTTTAAATTTTTGTTTAAGTTTCTGATATGAGTTTAGAGTTTCAGATAGGCATGATTCAAGGTCAGATCGAGAAAGATCAGAAAATACCTCTTCGGATTCAGATTCTCCATCTGAAGTATTCTTGGATGTGGTAGCCATGAGTGCCACATTTGCCTGTTCATCAGAGTCTGATCCTGATGAGTCAGATCCACTGTCGTCCGAGGTAACCATCAGTCCCTTTTTGGTTCTAAAGGAATTTTTCTCGAAGTTCTCTTTTCTGGAGCTTTATTTCTTCAACTTGGGACATTCGTTTCTGTAATTACATGTTTCTTTACATTCATAACAAGTTACATCTTTGTTAGATTTACCTTTTGAATATGGTTCTGATCGATCTCCTTTGGATCTTGGTTTTCTGAAGTTATTATTTCTTTTTCTCCAGAGTTGTTTTACTCTTCTGGTTAGAAGGGATAATTCTTCCTCATCATCAGAATCTTCCTTTTCAGAGTCATCAATGTCTTCTTCTTCTTCAGCCTGGAAGGCTTTGTTTCTATCAGACTTGCGCCTTTCTGATCTGGACTTTAGTGCTACAAACTTGATCTTCTTCTGAGGCTCATCTTCCTCCAGTTCTATCTCGTGACTTCTGAGTGAACTGACGAGTTCTTCAAGGTTGATGTTGTTCAGATCCTTTGATAGTTTTAAGGTTGTGACCATGGGTCTCCATTTCTTTGGCAAGCTTCTGACGATCTTCTTGACATGGTCCGCAGTTGTATATCCTTTATCTAGAACTTTGAGTCCTGCAATTAAAGTTTGGAATCTAGAAAACATTACCTCTACAGCTTCATCGTCCTCCATTTTGAAGGCTTCATATTTCTGGATTAGAGCCAGAGCCTTTGTTTCTTTGACTTTAGAGTTTCCTTCGTGAGTCATCCTAAGGGAGTCAAGTATTTCTTTGGATGTTTCCCTGTTGGTGATTTTTTCATACTCATTGTAGGAGATAGCATTGAGAAGTATCGTTCTAGCTTTGTGACGATTCTTGAATTCACGCTTCTGATCATCTGACATTTTGCTTTTGGGAATGGCAACTCCAACATCTGTTACAGGTGGTATGTAACCAATTATGACAATGTCCCAGAGATCAGCGTCGTAGCCCAGAAAGAAACTTTCAATTCTGTCTTTCCAATAATCGAATTTCTCTCCATCAAAGACTGGAGGTTTAGCGTTGTAACTATCTCTTTCATTGGTGTTGGCCATAGTTTTCTCGTTTTGGATCTCTCTACACTGTTAAGTGTTTGATTAGAAAATCAATAACAGAGCCGAGGCTCTGATACCAACTAAAGGTGAGAAAAACAAGAAAGGGGGGTTTGAATTGTTTTGAAAAATAAAAGCTTTTTAAAGAAATAAGAACACACAGAAATTTATACTGGTTCGCTTAGAAAACAAAGCTACTCCAGTCCACCCGGCTAAGGTGATTTCGCCTTCAAAAAGGACTTAATCCACTAATCTTGAAAGATTACACAACCAATCGTCTAAGAGAATAATCTCTCAGCCCTCTCAAGTATACAGATTGCGCAGAGTCACTTGAGGAACAAAAACAATTTAATCAAAATAGATTTGTAATGTAAGGTGCTTCTAAGAGTAAGCAAGTCTTACAGCAAAGTATTAGAATAAGAGGTTTTTCACGTAAGAGTAGCAGCTCATGAAAAAATGAGAGAGAATATGAATGACTTTTCTGGGCATTGTTGTTGTGTCTCTCAGTGAGGTAGACTGTCCTTTATATAGTAGTGAGAAGGACGTTGGAGTGATGACAAAATCTTGGTCTTTGATGAGTATTCAATGTCATTACTTCTGTGTTTCTTGCTATAACCATTTTTTCTCCCTGATTAACTTCTTTCTTAAATTACTTCCTTTCATTTTGAGAATTATTTCCGTTACTCTTTCTAGACTTGGTGAATCTTCATTAGAGTCTTGTTGTATTGAAGTCATTCTTCAAAGGGTGATCACGTCTAAATTCATCAGAGCTTCTCAGAGTACTAGTCTTCTTGATCATCAGATTCTAAGACCAGTAGTTGTTGGAGCTTCTGGTTCTTTTTCCAGTCTTTCTTTGATCAGAATCAAAACTTCTTGGACGTACTTCTTCCTTAGCGGTGTCTGATCTTCTAGCACTTTGTATCTGACAAGTGTTTGTATCTAATAAGAGATCAGAGTCCTTCATTGCTGTTCAGAGTCCTGCATACTTAGAAAAAATCCCGTTAGAGTTCCATTTTTGGTTTCATCCTTTGTTATCATCAAAATCTTAGAATTCTATTGTAGAACCAATATTGTTCTTACAACCATATCTTCACTTCTTCCTCTTTGGCCAAAGTACCCATTGAAGAGTAACCAGTTTCTTGGGAACTCCACATGTAGTAGTTGTCTTTAGACCTGACTCCTTTCATGATCACTTCATTTTCATTGTTAGTAATCCGACATTCAGTTCTAGTGAAGTTTAAATTTAGACCTTGGTCACACAGTTGACTGATGCTTATTAGATTAACAGTTAATCCCTTAACAAGTAGGACATTGTCAAGGTCAGGAACTCTAGGGAAATCAAGCTTACCAATCCCCTTGATTTCACCCTTTGCTCCATCACCAAAGGTTACATAACTTGTGGCATGAGGATGAAGGCTAGTTAGCAGGTTTTTGTTTCCAGTCATGTGTCTGGAGCAACCACTGTCAAAATACCAATCTTCTTTGGCTGAAACTCTGAAGGAAGTGTGAGTTATCAAACTTGTAACATTAGTCCTAGGAACCCATTTCTTTTTATTGACAGGTCTGTGATGTTTGGGTTTAGGTTGATAATGAGCAGGCTGAGGGTAACCATACAACTTATAGCAAAAGGGTTTTATGTGGCCAAACTTCCCACAGTAATGGCATCTCCATTTTCAGTGTTTCCCTTTTTGCTGTCTTCCTTTATGATGTTGTGACATGTGATGTTACATCACAGGTTTTCTATCAATATGGCTGCACTTAGGTTTGGATTTAGGTTTGCCACCAGTGTAACTGCGCTCATGCCAGATTTGTCTCCTGTTGTTTGACCAGTCTGGAGAATCTTGTCTAAGGTGTCAGATCCATTGTTAAGCATTCTTACATACTTGGTCATCTTATCCAGTTTAAAATGTAAGAGTATAGCTTCAGTCTTCAACTTGGAGATGGTTTCCACATGTTCTCCTTTCTCATTCTCCAGCTGAGCTATCACTTTCTTCTGACTTTCAACTTGTCTACACACTTCTGCACTTTTGAGACATAACTCTCTATAGGTAGTGGCCAGCTCTTCAAAGGTCACTTCATCATCACTTGAATATTCATCAGAACCCCATCTTCTAGTCAATGCAGTCATAAGATTTGCAGCTTCTTCTGTTTCACTTTCATCAGACCAAATGGCAGCGAGACTTCTCTTCTGTTTCTTGAGGTAGGTCCCACATTCAGTTCTAATATGACCATACCCATCACATTCATAACACTGAACTCCTTTTCCTTCTTTGGTATTTTCATCTGACCTTGTCCTTCTTCCAATATTGTTGGATTTACTGATGTCGGATGTGATGTTCTTGAAATTGGCCTTAGATCTTCCATCCATCTTTTTCATAACTGTTGAACTGTCTTCCCAGCATTGCTACATCATTTGCCAGATCTTCATCAATATCTTGACCACCTTCCTCATCTTCCCCTTTAGTGTTTGACATGAAGGCTATGCTCTTGGCTTTCTTTTCAGATTCATCACACATTCCCATCTCAAATGTTTGGAGGGATCCAATTAGCTCATCAACTCTCATATTTGAGATGTCTTGAGATTCTTCTATGGCTGTCACCTTCAGAGCAAATCTCTTAGGGAGTGACCTGAGTATTTTCCTTACTAACTTTTCATCTGGAGCATTTCATCCCAATTTTGGTCATTCATTCTTAAAATAGTATAAACATGTCCATTACAAAATACAAATATAAAAAAAATTTAAAAAATTACATCTTTACAAAAGTTGACTTTTGGTTAACTATTGACTTTTTGGCCAACCAGTTGACCAAAGTCAACCATTACATTCTTCTTCCTAAACCTAATGATAATTACATTTTGTCCATGCATGATTCCATGAGCCTCCATTGTTGCTTCATAATCAATAAATACCCTTGTTACAAAATGACCACACCTAGCCTTTGATTTGATCATTTATCTTGCAACTTTGCCACAAACCAACCATGACAAATCAGTCTAAAAACAAACCAAAGCCTAAACTCATAATAATTAAAAAGATTAACATATACACATCCATATCCAAAATAAATAATGCACATGATACATCAACAATCCATTTACAACTCACCATGACATCAATAGATTCAACATCATCTCATAAACTTTGCCCTTCCATGAGTCCTCCTACTGCAACCTAACATTACTTTTCCCCCCAGCTAAGGGAACTTGCAACCTTGTTTGTTCATCATCAGCAACAACCCATACTTGCATCACCTTATGACCCTGCATCAGCCTGCACATACAAACCTTGGCCCTGCAACATGTTACATCCCTTACATCCTGCACAAACCAGACCTGGAATTTCTTGGCTTGAATTGTATCAAGGTCATGGAAATATCATTCTACACAATACCCAAGAACCTGTATCATATCTGTTAGGTTTGTCATATTGTGATTGGCTTCATTTTGGAAAAACAAGTATATTTTACAAATGTTAAACAAGATGTCCTGACATGTTGTTTCAACATTCAGCGTAACTGAGCTTAAGTTATTTGTGAGATTTAGTCTCTTTAATGATTTATCTAAATATTCTCATAAGATTTAGGTCTAGTATATTATTGTGTGTTTTCCTTGTACCTGAAGAATATTGTATCTTAACTTGTTTAACGAAGTAACAATGTCTAGACATTTTAGGAAACATTTGATTTGATTAAAATCATATCTTCAGAAGATTGAGTAGAGATCTTGGATCTGTTGCAAATTAAAGACCGAAGCCCATGCCTCTCACTGCTATTTATAGAGGAGTTCTAAACCTAAGAAGGTATCGAAGCATTGTAGTATTTTGTTAGCATTAGGGTTTCGTGTGTGTTCTTTGTGTGAGCCATTTGAGTATCACATTGATACTTGAATTGGACCCGGTGTATTGAGTTGTAACTAACAATCCCTCAAAAGCTTTTAAGAAAGAATGGAATGTGTTCTTCAGTTGTTAGTTATCTTGTGGTTGAGGGAAGTGAGGGGGGATCATATCTAGGTATGTCCTAGATAGAAATGTCTACAAGTAGAGATTAGGTGAGAAGTCTGTAAAACCTGAGGTTGTTTAGGATTTCAAACTAATTATGTGATAGTGGATTTTCTTCCTAGCTTGGTAGCCCCCGGATGTAGGTGTCGTTGCACTGAACTCGGTTAACAACTGATTGTGTTATATACTGTTATATCTATCATGTTATTGTTTTTGGTGTGATAATGTGCAGACCCTGAGGTTGTGATATCGTGTACGACATCAGGGATATGCTTGCCAAAATTTCAATTGGTATCATAGCAGGCATCCTGCTCTAATTCTGGGTGAGATTCAGGGAAGATACTTTCTGTCTCCATGGACAAGGAAGGAGGATTTATCAACAAACCCACCATCTTAGATGGATCTAACTATGACTACTGGAAGGCAATGATAGTGGCTTTCTTAAAATCCATGAATAACAATACATGGAAAAATATCATTATAGGATGGGAACATCCTATTGTGAATGACAAGGATGGCAAGGCTACTATTGAACGAAAACCTGAAGAGGACTGGTCCAAGGAAGAAGATGAATTGGTTTTTGGAAACTCCAAAGCCTTGAATTCCCTATTAAATGGGGTGGACAAAAAATATATTTAGGTTGATTAATATATTTATTGTAGCTAAAGAAGCTTCAGAAATCCCCAGAATTACTTATGAAGGCACATCTAAAGTAAAGATGTCTAGACTTCAGCTTGTCACTACCAGATTTTTAGAATCTACAGATGAAAGATGATGAGAATATTCATGATTTTCACATGAGTATTCTTGAAATAATGTCAGAAGAAAAATTGATGAGAAAAATTGTAAGGTATCTACCTAAATTTTTTGACATGAAGGTCACAACTATTGAGGAAGCTCAACACATCAGCTCCATGAGAATAGATGAACTTATTGGGTCTCTCTAAACCTTTGAATTTGGTATTAGTGATAGAATTGGAAATAAAACCAGGAGAATAGCATTTGTATCCAACACTGAAGATGAACAAAACCAATGTGACTTGGATATTGATGAAGGAATGACCAATGCTATAGTTCTTCTATGTAGAAAATTCAACAAGGCCCTTAAGAGAATTGACAGGAAGTCAAGACCAAATGTCGAGAACATCCCTTTTGACATCAAGAATACTAATGACTTCCAGAAAAGAACAAGAATTGAAGATAGATCCAATCAAGGTAAAAGAAACTAGTGGCATGGGTGTGAAGGTTTTGGACACATTAGAGCTTAATGTCCTACCAATCTCAAGAAACAAAAAAAGGTATTGCCTGTCTCTTGCTCTGATTAACATGTTACTGCTCTAACTGGGAGATATGAATCTAAAGAAGATTCATGCAATGAAGAACTATCTTATGAGGAACTGGTTGCTTCCTACAGAGAGCTATGCATCAGAAGTGAAGAAGTATCCCAATTGGGAGAAAAAAAAAAGAAAATTATATCTTAACTGCAGGTTGAAAAAGAATGATTTCAACGCACCATCTCGGATCTCCAAAATGAGGTGATACTGTTGACTTCCAAACTTAACAACATGACAAAAACTGTAAGAATGCTAAACAAGGGATCTAACATGTTAGATGAAGTTTTGCAAATTGGAAAAGTAATTGGAGATCTGAGAGGGTTGGCATTAAAAATTAATCACTGCATAGCCAAAGAGAATCATGCCAGTCATCAGAACTCTCAAACTAAAGGAAGATCATCATGCCAGTCATGTCTGAATCCGTAATGTCTAAATCTATGGCTCAAGATAATGCAAGAGGTTGATTCTAGGGAGGGAGTCTAAACCTGTAATGTCTAAATCTCTGGCTCAACATCATGCCAGTCATCAGAACTCTCAAACTAAAGGAAGATCATCTTGTTAGAGATGTCATTACTATGGAAAATATGGTCATATAAAGCCCTTCTGTTTCAAATTGTATGGTTATCCAAGGTACCCAACATAACCTAGGGTTAATCAAAATAAAGAGTGGATACCTAAGCCTTCCAACACCAGCTTTATAGCTCACACCTCTCTTAGAGCTTTAGGTAGAGAAGACTTGTATTTTGACAATGGATGTTCTAGATAAATGACATGTGTCAAGAAGTTCCTTGAAAGCATCAAGCCATGCTTAACTAGCTATGTCACGTTTGGAGATGGGGATAAAGGATAAATTAAAGGGGTTGGAAGACTAGCATGCACTGGACTCCCAAGTCTCAATAATGTCATGTTACTAAAAGGTTTGACTGCTAACTTGATTAGTATTAGTCAACTGTGTGATGAGGGTCTTAAAGTTAACTTCACAAAATCAGAGTGTCTTGTCACTAGTCTAAGGACAACTGTTACTTATGGTCCTATAAAGAAACAAACCACACTTCCACATGCCTGATATCCAAAAAAGACGAAGTTAAACTATGGCACCAAAAAACTGGACATCTACATTTGAAGGGAATGAAAAAGATTTTTTAAAAAGAAGCCATCAGAGGTATTCCAAGACTCAAGATCGAAGAAGGTAAAATATGTGGTGAGTGTCAAATTAGGAAGCAAACCAAGATGTCACATCCAAAGTTACAACATCAGACGACTTAAAAAGTTTTGGAACTTCTTCATATGGACCTAATAGGGCCTATGTAGGTTGAGAGCCTTGGAGGGAAAAGGTACGCTTATGTAGTTGTTGATAATTTTTCAAGATTCACTTGGGTGAACTTCATCAAAGAAAAAATAGATGTCTTTGAGGTGTTCAAAAATATACGTCAAAGGATTCAAAGAGAAAAGGAAAGTGAAATCATCAGGATTCGAAGTGACCATGGGAAGGAATTTGAAAATAGCATATTTGCTAATTTTGATCCTCTGAAGGTATTGGTCATGAGTTCTCCTCTGCTATCACCGCACAACAAAGAGGGGTGTTTGAACGCAAGAACAAAACTCTCTAAGAGTCAGCTAGAGTCATGCTTCATGCCAAGCATTTACCCTATCATTTCAGGGCTAAAAAAATGAATACTGCATGCTATATTCATAATAGAGTCACTCTAAGAACAAGTACCTTAACTACTCTCTATGAACTATGGAAAGGAAGGAAGCCCACAATCAAATATTTTCACGTTTTTGGAAGAAAATGCTACATCCTAGTTGACCGTGAACAAAGAAGAAAGATGGATCCCAAAAGTCATGAAGGTATATTTCTGGGGTATTCTGCAAACAACAGAGCCTATAGAGTCTTTAATTCCAGAACCAGAGTTATGATGGAATCCATCAATGTGGTAGTGGATGACAATACCTCAAAAAAAGGGACGAATGTTGAAGCAGATGTCGAGACATCATCTCAATAGATTAACTCAACTGAAAATGAGGAAGGTATTAAATAAGACAACAAATCAGGAGGTGTTGAACCTGATAACCCCCATGTCAACAAAGGTTCCCCCATCAAAATATAGAAAGAACATCCAACAGATCTCATAATTGGAAACCTTAATGAATGGGTCACCACTAGATCTAGAGATGTGATCTCAAATGCTTGCTTTGTTTCTAAGTTTGAACCCAAAAAATGTGAAGCTTTGAGTGACGAATTTTGGATCAATATAATGCAAGAGGAATTAGGTCAATTTATAAGAAATGAAGTATGAGACTTAGTTCCTAGACCTAAAGGAATGAATGTTATTGGCACAAAGTGGATCTACAAGAATAAATCGGATGAAAAAGAGAATGTGACCAGAAACAAAGCCAGACTTGTTGCTCAAGGATACATTCAAATTGGAAGGGTCGATTATGATGATACTTTTGCCCATGTTGCCCTCCTTGAGTCAATAAGACTATTGTTAGGAGTGGCTTATTTACTTAAATTCAAACTATTTCAAATGGGTGTGAAAAGTTCCTTTTTAAATGGGTACTTGAATGAAGAATTCTATGTTGAACAACCTAAGGGGTTCATAGATCCAAACTTTCCAGATCATGTTTATAAATTAAGGAAAGCTATTTATGGATTAAAGCAATCGCCGAGGGATTGGTATGAGAAGCTCACTGAGTACCTTGTTAACAATGGAAACAAGAAAGGAGGAACAGACAAAACTCGATTTGTTAAAGAAGAACATGGTAAACTCATGATAGCTCAAATATATGTTGATGACATTGTGTTTGGAGGGATGTCGAACCAGATGGTACAATATTTTGTCAAGCAGATGCAATCTAAGTTTGAAATGAATCTTGTTGGTGAATTGACATACTTCCTTGGACTCCAAGTCAGAGAAATGGATGAGACTATATTCATCTCCCAAAGCAAGTATGCCAAGAATATAGTGAAGAAGTTTGGCATGAAAAATGTTAGCCATAAAAGGACACCTGCACCAACTCATTTGAAAATAACCAAAAGATGAAAAAAGTTAAAATATGGATAAAAGTATGTACACGAGTATGATTGGTAGTCTGCTTTATCTTATAACTAGCAGATCTGACATTAGATTTACTATAGGAGTCTATGCTAGATATCAATCTTAACCCAAAATGAGTCACATTACTCAAGTGAAAAGGATTCTGAAGTATATCAATGGAAACAGTGAATATGGAATGTTGTATTCTCACAATGCAAACTCCTTACTAATAGGATATTGTGATGTAGATTGGGCATGCAGTGCTGATGATAGAAAAATCACTTCTAGAGGATGTGTATTTTTGGGAAATAATCTCATATCTTCGTTCAATAAGAAGAAAAATAGTGTATCCTTATCTACAATTAAGGATGAATATATTGTTGTAGGAAATAGTTGTTGTTGTACCCAAAAATTTACCCTCTTCTTTTTTACCTTATTGGATTATGTTTCATAATCATATACATTCATGCATATCAACAAGTCAATACCAAAAGCGCAACACAATTTATTTTTGCAATTAAACAATTAAAATCAATTAAAAAATGCATTAAATTAAATTATGGTTGGTTAAAATCCTAAAACCTCATCAAAACACCAAATAAATGGCCATGAGATTTATCATAGGTCAAACAAGGTCAAAGGACCTTGGAGAAAAAATTTCATTATTTTTTGGAAGCTTAAAAGTATTTTTAAACAGTTAAAAATATGCACAAAAACAATTAAATCATGAAAAATATTAATAATGATCCAAAAAATAATTTTAATTCAGAAAATGAAAGAGAAATTTATTTAATTTTTTTTGGTGAAAGTCTCATATTTTTTGGATCAATATTAAAATTAATATGAATTAATGAAAATAAGTCAAATAAAATGAAAATCGGAAAATTCTAAAAAACTTAGACCACTTGATCTCCCTCATTAATTGAGGTGGCAGATCAAGTGGATCTCAACGCGCGTTCCACAATGGACTCAAGTCAATGCGCTGCAGGGATGGTAATCAAAACCAACGCGTGAGATTAAAACAAAATGAGATGATCCTATGGTCCGAGACATGCCAACACATCGCCGGAGCTACAACTCTGGTCTTCTTCTCCAATGGACCTCACCGGACTGGTCCACCTTCAACCATCACCAAAATAAAAAAGGAGGACATGAATTTAAAGTAAAAATGCTCAGGAGCTCGAATCTGGCCTCAATTTCATCTAACTCCAAGTATATTGAAAGATACAGGGAGTTGAAATTTGAGGATCATGATCTGAGTTGCTTCGATTTGACCTTAAAGCAACTCAATCTTCTTTCCTACATTGGTAGGACTTCAAACAACCAAAAATTAAGAAGAAATATGGAGAATTTAGTGAGAATCAAAGAAATGAAAAAAAAATGAGAAATCACCTCCACTGCAGGTTTAGATGGCCATGATCTTGCTTCCAACTTCACTTAGCCTTGCTCTGGATGCTTGATAAAGTAGAATTGAATCAAAAAGGAAGTAGGACTCTTGGAGATTTAAATCTCAAAATAGTGGAGATTCAAACTCGATTTCCAATGGAAATCCTCAAGGTTATCCTTTGAATGAGAGGGTTTAGGGTTGGGGATTCAAAGCTGGCGCGCAAGTCTCCTCAATTCTGAGTGGAAGGGTATCTATTTATAGCCAAGGCATTGTTATTTGCACACTTGTTTCAAAATTTCAAAAATAGCAACTTCACTTTGCATGGATGCATGTGCGTGTGATATCTCCATGTAATCATTCAATCAGGTCCAAAACCATGTACAAACATTGTGTAGCACCTCAAATTTGCACCTCCCATTTGTATATGCATTTCATGTTTAGGTCATTAACATTGCATTATCATTTGCATAGTCCATCATGTCATCAGGCAAGACTGGTCAGGAGATTCAATTGTGCAAGGCAACAAGTGCATTTTTCCATGAGATCAAAGCCTTAGGGTGGTTCCCATGAGTTCATATGGTTCAAGGATCATTTTGAAGTGGTTTGGCCAAGTATTGGAGGCTCAAAGATCATCAGTCCATGTGCAATTGATCTGAGACCTTGAAAAGTCAACAAAAGTCAACTGTCAATTCAACTATGGATTTAGAGATGGGAAATGGTTAGAGATGCCTCATTCATGTGTAAACAAGTCTCATTTGACATCTCAAACATCAACATTGAAGAATTTGAAGTCAGATCAAGACTTTCCAAAAATAGCAATTGACCTGTAATTTGAACTTTCCAAAAATGGAAAGGTTTTTGACCAACTTTAACTCAAGATTACATCATCAATAAAGCTTCAAATGAAATTTTGTCCAACATGGAAGTTGAAGATATTTCTCTCCCATTTCCAAAAAGTCCAAGATCATGAATTTCTCATGTGTGGTTGATGATATATGGTTCAAACATGGCAAAGTGTGGTTTAGACTTCAAATGAGCATAAATTTCAAATCAAAACTCCAATTTGAGTGGTTCTTTTTGCACATTGATCCTTGTAACATGTATTTTCCAAGCATACAATCATTTGGCATGAAATCTCATTGGCATGGCATTGGCTCATTCATGAAGATTTTGGGAAGAAATTTCATAAACTCATTTTGGTTGAATATATGCATACAATATCACTTCCAAAGCTTGCATGAACACATTTTAAGTGGATTTTGGCCTTGCACATGCACTGTTCACGTGCATGAGGGTGCATGGAGCATGAAATTGATTTTTTGCATTCACACCACAAAGTCCCTAATCTCATTTGCATTTGCTTAAACCATTGCCTAAACATGATTAACATGGACTATATAGCCTTAATCATAACTGATTGCATCACAATTACCAATTCTAGATCTAGATTTCACAAATTCTCAAAAAATTTCTCTCACTTTTTTCTCTAAAATTCTTCAAACCTTAGCATCCTCCAGTGATCAATTCATCATCATGAAGCATATTTGAGCATTTTTGGACGTGGAAACAGAGGAAATCATTGCATTCGAGTTCATGTTCAAGAGGTGAAACATCCATGGAAGTTGAAGCTTGAGTTGGTTTTGTGTATTCTTGAACCTTGCATTCATCATCATTCATCTCAAGAAGCTTATAGGAAGAGATTTGAGGCGTGGCAAAGCTTGGAAGCAAGGGATTTCAAATCTGCTCATCAAGAGGTTACATTTTTGACCTCTTTAATTTTGTAAATCCTTATGTTAAACGTGTAGATCTTTTATTGGTGGTAATTCTGGAACAAAAATGGAGTGATTTGGTGTTGAATTGAGTTAGATCCATGTGATTAAAGTTTTGGTGATGATTTTTATTTCCTTCGATTTGTGCATGTTTGTTTGTTTCTTGTTGAATTGTTTGTGGATTTGTGATGTATGAAGCAAGACCTACACGATGCTATGATCATTTTGGATTTCTGGACGATTTGATTTTTTCTGGAAAATTTGGATGAAGATCTTCATGATCTTCATCATGTTCATGCGTTTTCCAGTTTTGCTGGGGAATTTCCTGCGAAACTTGTTGCCAAATGCATACGATTACCTGCGGAACGCATAGGCGTTACCTGCGGATTTTTTAAAACCTGCATGCGCGCGCTTAGGGTTTGTGTGTTGATATGACGCCGTTTTGATTTGGCGCGCTGGTGAATTCAAATATGGCCTTGGTTCGATACCGGTTGAGCGCATTTCTCACATTGCCTTGTGTTTTCATCATTTTCTTCATCATTTCATGCCTTGGCTTTACATTTCCATTTCAATTTTTCATGAACTTCATAAAATCATATCAATTTGAAAATCAATCCAAATTCATTCCAATTTTTTGCATTGTGTTCCTCATTCTATCTAGTCTTTTATGATCATTAATTTCAAAGTTGTGCCTGGCATGGAAATTATTTTGTCTAAGGAGTTTGAAAATGTATGCTTGCTTGACCTTGCCATGCTATATCCTTTGTGAAATGCTTGATTCTTGTCCAATGAGTTTGAAATTTTGCATGCTTAAACTAGACACATTGCTTGACATTTTGGTGTTGATTTGGTATTTTTATCAATTACCATGATTGTTTTATGATTATGCTAAGTTAGGTGTGACAATTTGTGTTACACCTTGTGATGTTCAACTTGAATGATGTGTTTGCCATGTCAAATGAGCTCCAATTCTCCTGATTTTTTGTATGATGCATGTTATGGATGCTGTGATTGCTCATGATTATTATTGGAATTTTTGGAATCATTTCTGATTTAATTGAGATTTTTCATTCTGCATGGTCACATTTGAGCTTTTAAATTGCCTTGAACTTCATTTGATCATGATATGCTTGTTCCTTATCCAATGCTTCTGAATTTTTGCACACTATTTCTAGACATGTTGAGTGTTGTTTTGGCTTTGGTTTGAGGTTTTTACCATAATCCATCCCTATTTTATTCCCATGCTAACCTGGTGTGACAATTTGTGTCACACATGGGCTTGTTGTGCTTGTCTTGACTTATGCTATGTGATTTCCATGCCTAATGATGTCCAATGCCTCTAATTTTTTGTGTGACGATCATGTTGTATGTCCTGTTTACTCATGAATTTTTCCTAGATTATTTGAATCATTTTTTATTTAATGTGCATTTATTTCTTCTGATATCACAATGTGGACACAATTTGCATACCTTTCCATGTTTGATTCATGAAATGCTTTTGGGTAATGATATTGATATGGGACCTTTTGGAATGTGTTCTTGATTGATTGAAGTTGATTCACGTTAAATTTCATGTTTTGTTTTGAATGTTTGACCCTCTTTTGACCCTAGGCTTTGACCTAGTGGTTTGGACTCACTGTTTGGATTGTGGATTTCAGGTTAAGAAGCACATTACCATGGTTGAAGTGGTTCACTCATTTGGATTGATTAAGTTGATTGATGTTGGCTAACCTTGTGTTGTTTTGTAGGTTTATGCCAAGTTATTTGTGTTGTGCCCATTGGCTTGTGGCTTGCACATTGTTGCCTAATGCCTTATCTGTCTGATTGTGTGATTGACTGTTGTCTGTCTGTTTGTTTGACTTGTAAACTGATTGGTTTAGATTTTTTCAGGTACCTAAGTTGCTTTGAGTTCTTTTGAACTTGCTTTTGCTTTGCTTGGTTGCTTAACCACTGAGGTATAACTCTCTGACTTCATGTAGTCTGGAAGACCTGTCCTGTTATGTGGGCATGCACCTGTCTGAAGCCCTCCTTAAGAGGCAATGCTTGTGAATGTTTACTTTTGTGCCAAGCAGGTAAAGACCTCTTAAGAGGAAATTGGCAGATAAAAGAGATGTGTAATCCATCTCCTACTATTCAGTTGTGTCATTCACCTTGCTCACACACCTTATGTTGATGCATTGTGAATAATAGCCCAAGATCTTTGTTGTGTCAGTCATATGTGGAGAAGAGTTCCTACTTCCTGAACTCCCACACTTTCATTTGTCTGAAGCTCTCCTAGGCCAGGGATAAGAGCTGTGAGGTCTTACCCTCACTTCCCATTTCATCCGCTTCACCCTAACTCTCAATGTCTGGGTTAAGAGCTAACCACACCCGATTCCAGTTGGCTTGTGTTTCACATCCTAACCTTGTATGAGCCCAATTGTTTGCATATAGTGTGTGTGCTTACTTTGTACGCTTGTATGTATTTGCCTGTGTTGTTTAGGATACCTTGCTCCCTGTGCAAGTTAGATAGAAACCTTAACATAGGGATGGTATGCATGATAACTTCTAGGCTCGAGTCGTAGTCTCCCTAGTAGTTTGTGTCTCCCTTTGTATCTGGTTAGGCTAGTCCTTTTTCCCTGCGTAGGGGAACTACGTCGCCCTGATCCTCATACCAGATGAGGTACGTAGGCAGGAGATGAGCAGATCTCTCCGGGCGCCCTTTTTTCTTTTTCAACCCCTTTTGTGTGAGTAGGAGTCTGACATAAGTCCAGCGATTGGCAGTTGGTTTCCTGTGCCTTGTTTGCTTGTTGGAGTCTGACGTAAGTCCAGCGATTGACAGTCGGTTTCCTGTGTTGTTTTGTTTGGCGTGCGTTAGCCGAGCTACGAGTGCTCTGATTCTTCTCCGGTCAGAGAAGATACGTATGCATAGGATGCGACATCCTAGCGAGCACGTTTCCCCCTGTCCCGAACTACGTCGACTCTGATGTCTGTTGTAACACCCTTCTTAAATGCCCCAATAATCAATTAGAACAACAAAATATGAATCAAAGTAGATATGCAATTCCAGGGTGTCACACTTGACACTTCACACCATTCACCAAAATAACTTGTCATGCTCATTTATTAATCAAAATAAACCATTGCACAATTCGCAGCGGATAGAAATCTAACAACATGCAAACCATGTAACACATTACATGTAAAATTGTTCAACAACCAAAAATGAAAACAAAGTAAAACATCCCGTCCCGATGTTACATATACCAGAGCATGACCCACTAAGGAACTACACTAGACTCCAAGCACTAGCGTCTACTCAATCACTGCTCGTTACCTGAAACATAGTTGTAAGGGTGAGTTCCTCAATCGATATAATAAGCATTATAAAATATCATGTAATGCTGAGTAAATTAACACATTCATCACCCTAATCATATCACACATTCAGCAATGGCAACATCAACTCATAATCATACTCAACACAGACACAAAACACACGTATAATATTGGAACACATCCATTCATATTATACGCCATACACACATTATGAAATGAGACTCCATGCATGCGGTACCGACTATTCGTGAACACATAGTTCAACCTCACCGATCTAACCCAGATACGGCTACCAAGCTCACTAGTCCCACTCATTTGAGACCTAGTGACTCACTCACTAATTCCTCACCATGGGAATTAGCTACCACCATAAAGGCTATGCTATGCACGCTAAATCACCTAGCATGCAAACATCAACGACAATCCACAATGGACATATGCTCACACTCTAAGCCATAAACAGTCCATCCACAATTGCATACATAATAGATATATTCACAGCATTATGCATACCATCATACATCATCAGCATATTTATCACAGAATCATATCATGTCATGCCAAATAATAAATCACAGTATTAGCACACTCTACTAATACCTATACTGCTCAAAACAACGGGAAATGATCCCTACTATATCATACATGCAATATATCATTCACCAATATAGGCCAATCATCAAATATGTACACATAATTCCATTCCAAAACGTACACAATATTTAAATATCAATTTTTCACTTTTCAAACAGTGTTAACCTGTTAACGCATTTGGTTAACCTGTTAACGCAAGACAGAATACAATTTTTACAGTATTTCAACAGTGTTAACCGGTTAACGCCCTGGGTTAACCTGTTAACGCAAGACAAAATGCAATTCTAACAGTATTTCAACAGTGTTAACCTGTTAACGCCCTGGGTTAACCTGTTAACGCAAGACAAAATACGCTTTTTGGCAAATTATAATAGTGTTAACCGGTTAACGCCCTGGGTTAACCGGTTAACGCAAAACAGAAAGCTGTTTCTGCCCTAACAACGAACAGAATGCAGAATTACCCGGATTTTTCGCCGTTGGAGGACTTTCGGACCTCCGATTTCGATTCCGTAAAAAGCTACACGTCCAGAAAATTACGACTCACCCAAATAGAGATTCATTCACCGTTTTAACATAATTTATTCATCACAATTTCTAACCTTATCTAATTCCTACGAATTTTCTTCAATTATAAACCCATATCTCATTCATCCATAAGTTCATAATTTGCAGCATTCATCATCCTAATTAGAGTCAATTCAATGGCTTATTACTACCCATTACATGTTAACCCATAATGCCCATTAAACGACGATAAACCCCCCTTACCTGAGTTAATCCGGCAAAATCCTTTAACTTCAAGCTTTTCCCTTCTTCAACCCTTTTTCTCTTGCTCTTCCTTTTTGCCCTTTTTCCACTTTTTAGTCGCTTCTCTGTTTTCACGTGTAAAAACCTTTTTACTAAATGGGACTCTTTACTGATTCCAAAAATCGTTCCAATTCCAACTTTATTATTCCAATAATAATAATCCAATAATATTCCAATTATTTACTTAAATTAATAAATATACTAATAATAATATATATGAATGGTTTATCTTTTATTTTGAAAAATAATACCCTCTCATTCATATTATCATCATAATATACTATTAAACTTAAATTAAATAATTATCATATTTTATCGGGGTGTTTCAACTCTCCCCCACTAAAAGAGTTTTCGTCCTCGAAAACATACCTCAAGCGAATAACTCTGGATAAGACTCCTTCATGTGACTCTCAAGTTCCCAAGTCACATTGCCACCTGCTGGTCCTCCCCGAGCTACCTTTACCAAAGCAATCTCTTTACCCCGCAACTGCTTCAACTCTCGATCCTCGATCCTCATAGGTGATGTTTCAACAGTCAGGTTATCTCTCACCTGGACATCATCTACTTGGACCACATGCGACGGATCAGGAATGTACCTCCTCAACTGAGACACATGAAAACCTCATGCAATTTCGCAAGTGACGGCGGTAAAGCGACACGATAGGCTACCTCCCCTATCCTCTCCAAATCTGATAAGGACCAATAAATCGAGGTGTCAACTTCTTCGGCTTCAAAGCTCGACCAACCCCAGTTATCGGAGTAACACGAAGAAACACATGATCTCTCTCTTGAAACTCAAGTGACTTCCTCCTCTTGTCGTGATAACTCTTCTGACGACTCTGAGCAATCCTCATCTTCTCCTGAATCATCTTAATCTTTTCCGTAGTTTGTTGAACAATCTCCGGTCCAACCACAACACTCTCACCGGACTCATACCAACATAAAGGTGTCCGACATCTCCTACCATACAAAGCTTCAAACGGTGCCATACCAATGATCGAATGAAAACTATTATTGTAGGTAAACTCAATCAAAGGTAAATAACAATCCCAAGCACCTCCCTTTTCCAAAACACAAGCCCTCAAAAGATCCTCTAGTGACTGAATCGTCCTCTCAGTCTGACCATCAGTCTGCGGATGATATGCAAAACTCAATCTCAGCTTAGTTCCCAAAGCCCTCTGCAAACCTTCCCAGAACTTCGATGTAAATCTAGGATCTCTGTCCGAAACAATACTCGACGGAATACCATGCAAACTTACAATTTTCTCAATATACAACTCAGCTAATCTCTCTAACGGATAATCCATTCTGATCGGAATGAAATGAGCCGATTTTGTTAATCTGTCAACAATCGCCCAAATAGCTTCAAAATTCTTAATTGTCCTCGGTAAACCAGAAAAAAAATCCATACTGATACTATCCCACTTCCACTCTGGAATAGCCAACGGTTGCATTAGCCCAGACGGCTTCTGATGCTCAATCTTTGACTTCTGACAAGTCAAACAAGAATAAACAAAACTCGCAATTTCTCTTTTCATTCCCGGCCACCAAAATAACTTTTTCAAATCATGATACATCTTCGTAGCCCCAGGATGAATACCCAGGCCACTACGATGTCCTTCCTCAAGAATACTCTTCTTAAGTTCGGTAACATCCGGAATACACACCCGATTACCAAATTTCAAAACACCATTCTCATCAACTCTGAATTCACCACCTTGACCTTGATTCACTAGAGTCAACTTATCAACCAAAAGCACATCGGATTTCTGACCCTCTCTAATCTCATCCAGAATACCACTCGTTAACTTCAACATTCCCAATTTAACACTATTGTGAGTACTCTCACACACCAAACTCAAGTCTCTAAACTGCTCAATTAAATCCAATTCCTTAACCATTAACATAGACATATGCAATGATTCCCGACTCAATGCATCAGCCACTACGTTTGCTTTACCCGGATGGTAATTCAAACCAAAGTCATAATCCTTCAGAAACTCTAACCATCTCCTCTGTCTCATATTCAGCTCTTTCTAATCAAACAAATACTTTAAACTTTTATGGTCACTGAAAATCTCAAATCTTGACCCGTACAAGTAATGCCTCCATAACTTCAGAACAAATACCACAGCTGCCAACTCTAAATCGTGTGTCGGATAGTTCCTCTCATGAACCTTCAGTTGTCTCGAAGCATAAGCTACAACCTGCTTATTCTGCATCAAAACACCACCCAAACCCAACAATGAAGCATCACAGTAGACCTCAAATGGTTCCGACGGACTTGGTAATATCAGAATAGGAGCAGTAGTTAACCTTCTCTTTAACTCTTGGAAACCTTCTTCACATTTTGAGTCCCAAACAAACGCTTGCCCCTTTCTTGTCAACATCGTCAACGGTAACGCCAACTTAGAAAATCCCTCAATGAATTTCCTATAATAACCTGCAAGTCCAAGAAAACTCCTTATCTCAGAAACTGACTTCGGAGCTTCCCACTTAGATACCGCTTCTATCTTAGAAGGATCAACAGCAACACCACCTCTTGAAACCACATGACCAAGAAAACTAACCTCTTCTAACCAAAATTCACACTTGGACAGTTTAGCAAATAACTTCTTTTCTCGTAGAACTCCTAAAACCACTCTCAAATGTTCAGCATGCTCTTCTTCAGATTTCGAATACACCAAAATATCGTCAACAAACACCACAACAAACTTGTCTAGGCACGAAGGGAAAATCCTATTCATATACTCCATAAATACCCCAGGCGCATTAGTCACACCAAAAGGCATTACAGAATACTCATAATGTCCATACCTTGTTCTGAAAGCAGTCTTCTGAATATCCTCAGTTTTCACACGTATCTGATGATACCCCGATCTCAAATCTATTTTGCTGAACACACTCGCACCAACCAACTGATCCATCAAATCATCAATCCTCGGCAAAGGATACCGATTCTTGATCGTCACTTTATTCAGTTGCCTGTAGTCCACACACAACCTCATAGTACCTTCTTTCTTCTTAACCAATAACACTGGTGCGCCCCACGGTGACACACTCGGACGAATAAATTTCTTACCCAACAGATCTTCCAACTGACTCTTCAATTCAGTTAACTCAACAGCAGACATACGGTACGGAGCCATCGATATCGGCCTAGTACCAGGTACCAAATCAATCGAGAACTCAACTTCACGCTCTGGCGATAATTCATTCACTTCTTCAGGAAACACATCAGGAAAATCACACACCACGGCTAGATCGCAAATCACCAGTTTATCTTTAGCCTCCAAAGTCGCTAACAGCATAAACAACTCTGCCCCATCTGCTACTGCCTCATCATAGGGAGTGTAATACTTCGACAGCTCTGTGAACTTAGCAGCATACTCAGTAACAGACCGGTTGCCCTGCTTCAATTCTAAGAACTCTATCTCTTTCTTTCCTCTGACATCCTCTGGAAAGTACTTCCTCAGGAATCTCTCTCTGAACACCGCCCAAGTGATCTCAGCACTCCCAGCAGCTTCCAACTCAGTGCGGGCAGCAACCCACCAATCATCTGCTTCCTCTGACAACATATGCGTACCGAACCTGACCTTCTGGTTATCGGCACACTCAGTCACTCGGAAGATCCTCTGAATCTCCTTCAACCACTTCTGAGCACCATCTGGATCGTATGCTCCCTTGAACATTGGAGGATTGTTCTTCTGGAACTCACTCAGTTGACGAGCAGCTCCCAATCCCACAACATTCGGATTCCCTCCAAGTACTCCAGCTAGCATACCCAGAGCCTCAGCAGTCGCAGCATCGTCTCTACCTCTTCCAGCCATCTCTATTCTGAGTTAATCCAACAAGCTAAAACAATAAGTACTGATAGGGTTACACAACACCTATACATACAGGGAAACAGAATAATTACGACTCGACTAGACCGACTATGCTCTGATACCACTAATGTAACACCCTTCTTAAATGCCCCAATAATCAATTAAAACAACAAAATATGAATCAGAGTAGATATGCAATTTCAGGGTGTCACACTTGACACTTCACACCATTCACCAAAATAACTTGTCATGCTCATTTATTAATCAAAATAAACCATTGCACAATTCACAGCGGATAGAAATCTAACAACATGCAAACCATGTAACACATTACATGTAAAATTGTTCAACAACCAAAAATGAAAACAAAGTAAAACATCCCGTCCCTATGTTACATATACCAGAGCATGACCCACTAAGGAACTACACTAGACTCCAAGCACTAGCGTCTACTCAATCACTGCTCGTTACCTGAAACATAGTTGTAAGGGTGAGTTCCTCAATCGATATAATAAGCATTATAAAATATCATGTAATGCTAAGTAAATTAACACATTCATCACCCTAATCATATCACACATTCAGCAACGGCAACATCAACTCATAATCATACTCAACACAAACACAAAACACACGTATAATATTGGAACACATCCATTCATATTATACGCCATACACACATTATGAAATGAGACTCCATGCATGCGGTACCGACTATTCGTGAACACATAGTTCAACCTCACCGATCAAACCCAGATACGGCTACCAAGCTCACTAGTCCCACTCATTTGAGACCTAGTGACTCACTCACTAATTCCTCACCATGGGAATTAGCTACCACCATAAAGGCTATGCTATGCACGCTAAATCACCTAGCATGCAAACATCAACGACAATCCACAATGGACATATGCTCACACTCTAAGCCATAAACAGTCCATCCACAATTGCATACATAATAGATATATTCACAGCATTATGCATACCATCATACATCATCAGCATATTTATCACAGAATCATATCATGTCATGCCAAATAATAAATCACAGTATTAACACACTCTACTAATACCTATACTGCTCAAAACAACGGGAAATGATCCCTACTATATCATACATGCAATATATCATTCACCAATATAGGCCAATCATCAAATATGTACACATAATTCCATTCCAAAACATACACAATATTTAAATATCAATTTTTCACTTTTCAAACAGTGTTAACCTGTTAACGCATTTGGTTAACCTGTTAACGCAAGACAGAATACAATTTTTACAGTATTTCAACAGTGTTAACCGGTTAACGCCCTGGGTTAACCTGTTAACGCAAGACAGAATGCAATTCTAACAGTATTTCAACAGTGTTAACCGGTTAACGCCCTGGGTTAACCTGTTAACGCAAGACAGAATGCAATTCTAACAGTATTTCAACAGTGTTAACCTGTTAACGCCCTGGGTTAACCTGTTAACGCAAGACAGAATACGCTTTTTGGCAAATTATAACAGTGTTAACCGGTTAACGCCCTGGGTTAACCGGTTAACGCAAAACAGAAAGCTGTTTCTGCGCTAACAACGAACAGAATGCAGAATTACCCGCATTTTTCGCCGTTGGAGGACTTTCGGACCTCCGATTTCGATTCCGTAAAAAGCTACACGTCCAGAAAATTACGACTCACCCAAATATAGATTCATTCACCGTTTTAACATATTTTATTCATCACAATTTCTAACCTTATCTAATTCCTACGAATTTTCTTCAATTATAAACCCATATCTCATTCATCCATAAGTTCATAATTTGCAGCATTCATCATCCTAATTAGAGTCAATTCAATGGCTTATTACTATCCATTACATGTTAACCCATAATGCCCATTAAACGACGATAAACCCCCCTTACCTGAGTTAATCCGGCAAAATCCTTTAACTTCAAGCTTTTCCCTTCTTCAACCCTTTTTCTCTTGCTCTTCCTTTTTGCCCTTTTTCCACTTTTTAGTCGCTTCTCTGTTTTCACGTGTAAAAACCTTTTTACTAAATGGGACTCTTTACTGATTCCAAAAATCGTTCCAATTCCAACTTTATTATTCCAATAATAATAATCCAATAATATTCCAATTATTTACTTAAATTAATAAATATACTAATAATAATATATATGAATGGTTTATCTTTTATTTTGAAAAATAATACCCTCTCATTCATATTATCATCATAATATACTATTAAACTTAAATTAAATAATTATCATATTTTATCGGGGTGTTACATCTGTGTCTGACAGACTACGTAGGCCCAGGATGCGATATCCTGCCGAGTTAGTTTCTCTTGTCTTTCTGTGTTTCCTTCCAGCCTCGTGTGATGTCTGAGCAGTTTAGCAACCTTTATCCTTTCTTTTGAGCGTGGATCCCGTCGAGTACGACGGATGCGTAGGGGTTCTAGTACCTTCCCTTTGCATAACCGACTCCCGATCCCATCTTTCTCTGGTCCCGAGACCATGTCTTTTCCAGGTTTACTTCGAGCGTTTCCTTTCCCTCTTTTGGGATAAATAACGCACGGTGGCGGCTCTGTTGTTTCGTTTTCCCGCCGGTTTTTTCGCGTAATGCGACACATTGCTGAAGTCATGTTAGCAAGCCATGCATTTGTGTATGGAAGATGTAAGTTCAATTATGCCAAATGGTAATCCAACTCTAAGCCATGCATATGTCACTCATACTTTGTCAAAATGGGATGAAAATGGACTTTTTGGAAAGGATAGATCAAGAAGAACAAGTTTCATGTTGAACACTTTTTTATTTGAAGCTTGGATCATGATGAATATTGAGGTGGAAGTTTGGAAAATCAAACCTATCAAAAAATATTCTAAGTGTCAAGCCATATGTTCACTTCTTCCATCTTGGCTAACTTTTTATATGAGCTTAAAATGAGAAAAGTTCCTTCATCAAAGTTGTATCTATATCAAAGTCCTTCAAAATGGTCACAAATTTGACCTCATTTGGATTTAGTATGAAGTAGTTATGCATTTTAGAAGTTGAGGAAAATCACTTGTTCAATGGCATTGGTCCAAAATGACCTATAATGTCTCCTCTTATCACATGCATTTAAAAGTTGAATTTGCTCTTCCTAAAAACATCAAAGTTGAACTAGACATCTTTAATTTGATCATGCAACTTGAATGGATTTCATCTCATAAAAATTGAGCAAGTTATGGGCTTGGGAAGTTGACTTTCAAATTAGGGTTTAGACAAAATGACCTATAATCTTTCACCATAAAAAATGACTTTACAAGAAAAAATAGTTCTATACATCAACATGAAAGTTGTTTGGAATGTCACTTAGAGTAACGTTTCTCTTGGAATCATTTTCATATGATAAAAATTGTAGGAGATAGGGTATAGGGAACCTCAGTTTTGATTAGTTGACTTCCTATGGTCAACCAACATGAACCAACTTGCTAGCTTGCTATTATATTGATTTTTGGGACTCATGGAGGATCATATATGCATAAGATTATGAAATGTGAAGTATCCCTTGAAATATTTGATCAATTGTTGAAGAAGCTTGTTGAATAAGTCACATAAGATACCCAAATGAATTAGGGTTTCCAAGGCAAACCAACTCCAAACTCTTGATGATTTCTTGATCAAAACAACATGTGAAGAACATGGGGATTCATATATGATGCTTAGAGCCATAGTAAACCAATTCTTGATTGAACTCCTTGCATTTAGGGTCTTAAACCCTAGATATGAGCTTGATAGATCAAAGGTGAGCATGTGCACTACCTACAAAAGAGTTAAGCTAGACAATGACATATTTTTGGTATTTTGATTAGTAAATAAAGGAAAAACAAAGTATGATACAATCAAATGTGCTTGTTGATCTCTCCCAATGCAAACCCAATGAATGAAGGGTGTGGAGAATGTCAAGATGTGATCCTAATGCAAATGCATATGATGATAATAGCATGAGGGATCTTATGGTCAAAATTGGGGTCTTACAGTTATGGTCGTTGAAAGTGGAGTGTCTCAAATTCACTCATTTGTCCTAACACTTATAAAAAATTTAAAGTGTCCCAAGTCAGGATTCCCAAGCATGTTCATAGAAGTTTTAAGGGACATTAGGGACTCCATCTAAATTTGCTTCCAACATGAAAATTATAGTGATATGTCTCCTCTTTCCTTTGGTTCCAATAACACTTCATTTGGATAACCACAACCCGAGATATCACCCTCAAAAGTTATGACCTTGGATTGATTGATTTGGTTCTGTACTTAGTGAAAATTTTCTAAATATTTTATCATTTTAAACAACCTACTTTTTGTCCATTTTTCACAAGGTTACAAGTTTCATTTGGATTCGACCTCAACATGAGAGTTATAGAACATCAACTCCTCTCCACTTTTGCTTCAAACATTTTCCCATTTGGTAGCTTAAGGAGCATGTTAAGGGTATGGTAAGTTAGGTCCTCAGAATGACCTATATGGGACATTTTGACATGAAGTTCCAAGCAACTTTCTTCATGCATATTTTTTAAGGAGCTCTAGGTTTTGTTTCAATTTTTGTCCAACATCAAACGTGTTCCCCTCATTCCCCTCTTTCCAAAATGCCCTACCTCTCTCCATTTGGCCAAGAGGCCATGGAGTTATTTTGTTTTAAAGATGACATGTTTCAATCTCCGTTACCACACTTATTGGTTGGGATTGTGCATGGTGTTGCGTTTCCTTGTAGAAGGATATGTTCCACACGACCAACACACATTCCCTTTGCCTTGAATAGACCAACAACACATTAATTGTGTGCTTGCATATCATGTCCAAACTTGGCCAAAATGGGAAATGTTTTTGATTGTATCTTTTTCTCTCTCCACTGAGTCACACAATCCTAAGCTCTCTCACTCCACCTTATGCTGGTTGTGCTGTGTTGTCTCTTTGTTGGGGTGGGAGTTACATGAGGTAAAAGGCCCAATACCCAGGCTATGAGTGAAATCTAGGACACTTAGGAATAGAGTGATTCATGGGAAGCGGGTGGTATTGCGCCACTTAGCGGAACTTGATATCACGAGCAGTTCAGACTCTGATGGGGTATTATCGTTACATACTTTGGGTGTGTATATGATGATATTCTATGAAAGGGTTATTTATGCTGCGTTTCTCTCAACCTTACCCTGGCCTAGATGACACCCGTGAGTGGGGAGGGAATGATCATTATTACAGGTACAGTTGGTGACTTGTTGGTGACTTGTCGGTGACTTGTGCTCCTGTTGGTGACTTGGTTCCGTAGATTGGGTCTCAGATGACTTTTGGGTCTCAGATGATTCTGTGGTTCCGAGTTCAAGCCGAAGCTTTGATCCTGTGCTCCGAGATACACAGCCAGCCAGTCTTGTCTGCATCATTTGCATCATAGCATGTTTATTTTCAAAGAAAAAATAATGCAATAAAAAAATGAAAAAAGAAAAAGAAAAGAAAAAAACTAATATTCTCTGCATACATATCATTTCTCAGGTTCATTCAGGAGTCTATTCATTGTGAGAGATGGCAACTGTTCCAGAGTTGAAGCGGAAGACTTGTTCTTATGGTTTTCACCATGAGTCTTTGACATCTTTGATAGAGTTGAGCAACCTTGTGACCGGCGGTAATCAGAAGGTGTTTGCTGATCAGTATGGGGATTTGTTGACACTGTTGAAGATGGTGGTAGATCCAGTGCCGTTGCAGACTTTTCTCCAGTTCTACGATCCAGAGCTTCGTTGCTTCACTTTCCAGGACTATCAGCTAGCTCCTACTCTTGAAGAGTACTCCATTCTGCTGAACGTCCCGATCCGGTATCAGGTTCCTTTCTTGGATGTGCCTAAGGAGGTTGATTTCAGAGTTGTCTCCAGAGCTCTCCATCTGAGTATCAAAGAGGTGAGTGATAATTGGAAGTCCAGTGGGGATGTTGTAGGGTTGCCTTTGAAGTTCTTGTTGTGGATGGCTAGAGAAGAAGAAAAGAAGGGAAATTGGGAAGCTTTTCATGTTCAGTTGGCCATCATGATTTATGGGATTGTCTTGTTCCCGAGTATGCCCAACTTTGTGGACTATGCTGCAGTCATTATCTTTCTTGGAGGAAACCCGGTTCCTACTTTGTTAGCTGACACTTACTATGCTATCCACAGTAGGCATGGTAAGGGTGGAGCTATCAGATGTTGTCTCCCATTGTTGCTCAGATGGTTCTTGTCTCTCTTGCCAGTCAGTGGACCCTTTGTGGATGCTCAGGGCACTCATAAGTGGACTCAGAGGATTATGTCTCTTACCTCTTATGATATTAGGTGGCAATCTTACCGGATGGATGTGCGTGATGTCATCATGAGTTGTGGAGAGTTTCGTAATGTGCCACTTGTAGGGACTAAGGGTTGCATCAGTTACAATCCGGTTCTGTCTCTTTGCCAGTTGGGGTTTGTGATGAATGGAAGACCACTTGATGCTGAAATAGCTGAGAGTGTGTATTTTGAGAAGCAGAGTGACCCTACTAGATTGGAGCAGATAGGAAGAGCTTGGAAGACCATTGGTGTCAAGGATGGAGCTGTCCTGGGGAAAAAGTTTGCCATTGCTATGCCTGATTACACTGATTGGGTCAAGAAGAGAGTTGAGACTTTGTTGTTGCCCTATGATAGGATGGAGTCTTTGCAAAAACAACCACCTTTGATCCTTGCTGAGAGTGTACCTGCTGAGCAGTACAAGCAAGCCTTGATGGAGAATCGTCGGTTGAAGGAGAAGGAACAAGATACCCAGATGGAGCTTTACAAAGCCAAAGATGATAAGTTGAACTTGGCTCATCAACTCAAGGACATGCAGGGTGAAGATGTTGCTAGATTGAAGGGTAAGAAGAGATCCTATGAGGAGATGGAGAACTTGTTGAATGCAGAACATCGGGAGTGTTTGAGGTTGCAGAGAGTTGAAGCCAGTTATCAGAAGAAGATAAGAGACCTGGAGAAGCAACTCAGAGACAAAGATATCCAACTGAAGAAAGAGATTGATTTTAGACACGCATCAGAGAGCCAGCTTGGAGGAGAGGTTGTGGAGCTCAGAAGACAATTGAAGGAGAAGCTCACTCCCTTGCCAGAATGTTCAGAATGTGACCTGTTGATAGACCAGTGCCACTACCTGAAGACGCTCATTCCTGGAAGTCATTTGTCTTAGCTTGTATCTCTGTTGTTTATGTTGAGAATCACCTCCAGGCTTGTTGGATGGGATTCATTGTTGCACTCCGATTATTTGGATCCTTGTTGACGTTGTTGTATGATCCTTGTTGCTCATATCTATAAATGAGATTGTTGATGTTTCACCCTGTGCTCACTATCTGGTGTATGTTGCCTCTTTGTTTGTGCTGCAGGTTGCCATTTCTTGAAAGACGAATGGGCTCTTGAATGCTTGACAAATGAACATATCATGTGCATCATACGCATCATTAGCATCATACACATATCATTTTGCATTACACGTGTTCTAGATCGAGACTTCTCACTCTAGTTCCTGTGTCAGGCAGGATAACTAATCAACATCCGCACCGCTATGCAACCAGACTAAATCAATAGAGGAACATGGACCAGGTTCAAGTAGAATTGGCTGACATGAGGGCTAACATGGCCCAATTCATGACCATGATGCAAGGGGTCGTTCAAGGGCAAGAGGAGCTGCGTGCCTTAGCCCAGAGATAGGAGGTCGTGATTTCGCCGTCCAACCGTGCTTCACCAGTGGGTGTCCCCGTTCATGATAATGTTGCTGCTACTATTCCCGCCAATGACTATGCTGTAGGGGATGAATTGAGGGGTATCAGAATCAACGGACATCCTCTTGCTGCAGAGACTGTTAATGCCAGAGCTACCCGGGCTCCAGTTCGCCATCCTGCTCCACTAGTTGACAGGCAGGAGGACATGTTCACACTCCTCAGTGAAGACGATGATGTTGGGAGAGTCGAAGAGAGGGATCGGAAGGTGGATGCCCTTACTGAAAAAATAGAGCTATGGAATGTCAGAACTCCCTGGGTTTTGATGTTACAAATATAGGGTTGGTAGAAGGTTTGAGGATTCCATACAAATTCAAAGCACCGTCATTTGATAAATACAACGGCACCTCTTGTCCTCGCACCCATGTGCAGGCATACTACAGGAAAATCTCTACCTACACGGATGATGAGAAAATGTGGATGTATTTCTTCCAGGATAGCTTGTCTGGGGCTTCCTTGGATTGGTACATGGAGCATAAGAGAGATTCTATCCGTAATTGGAGAGATCTGGGTGAGGCCTTCTTGAGGCAGTACAAACATAATATGGACATGGCGCTGAGTCGGACTCAGTTGCAGAGTCTATGTCAAAAATCTGGTGAAAGCTTCAAGGAGTACGCCCAGAGGTGGTGTGAGTTGGCCGCAAGAGTACAACCCCCTATGCTGGAGAGGGAATTGACTGATATGTTTATCGGTACACTACAAGGAGTATTCATGGACCAGATGGGAAGTTGCCCATTCGGTAGTTTCTCAGATGTTGTGATTTGTGGGGAGAGGACTGAGAGTCTGATCAAAGCTGGAAAGATTCAGGATGTGGGTTCCTCATCTTCCAAGAAACCGTTTGCTGGGGCACCTCGCAGGAGAGAGGGTGAAACCAATGCGGTGCAACACCGAAGAAATACAAACAGAGGGCAATATCGCCAGGTTGCTGCTGTAACCATCCCAGCACCTCAGCCACGTCAACAACAGCAACAACAGAGAGTTCAACAACCACAACCACAACAACAACAACAACAGCAACGTCCGTATCAGCCTAGACAGAGGATGCCTGATCGTCGTTTCGACCCGTTACCGATGACCTATGCTGAGTTGTTGCCTGAACTACTCAGATTGGGGTTCGTGGAGTTGCGCACAATGGCACCGTTGACAAAAATACCACCTGGGTATGATGCCAATGTACGTTGTGATTTCCATTCTGGTGCTCCAGGGCATCATATTGAGAATTGTAGGGCTTTTCATCATAAGGTCCAGGACTTAATTGACGCCAAAACAATCAATTTTGCTCCTGTACCGAATGTTGTGAATAACCCTATGCCTCAGCATGGTGCGCACAGAGTTAACAGTATTGAAGGTGGAGAAGCTGAAGACTTGGTGGTCAGTGTGGATGAGATTCAGACTCCGTTGGTGGTCGTGAAGGATCGTTTGTTGAATGGGGGAGTATACCCGGGTTATGATCAGGATTGTTCAGGTTGTGCTGGGTCAGAGAATGGTTGTGATCAGTTGAGGGCTGGTATCCAGAGTCTGATCGATGAGGGTTGTTTGTAGTTTAGTCGGGCCGTTAAAGATCGCAGAGTGGTGTCAACCGCCACCATTTATTTCAAACCGTCTGAGGGACGTGGCCAGAGGACTGTCAGTGCGCCTACAACTAGTTGTACTCCTGTTACCATTTCTGCTCCTGTAACCGTCAGTGCTCCAACTACCATTGCCGTGTCGGTTAGAAGACCTGTTGAGAATAGTAGGGTTGTGCCGTGGAAATACGATAATGCATATCGCAGCAACAGAAGGGCTGAGAGTCAGGTTAGGCCAGTAAATCAGTCTCCTGTGACTATTGGGTTGCCTAGTAGAACTCCTGTGGTTGCAAGTCTAGTTGTGGACAATGTGGGAGGACCTGGAGGTTTCACAAGAAGCGGTCGTTTGTTTGCTCCGCAACCGTTAAGAGATAACAATGTTGAGGCTCTCGCCAAAGCTAAAGGTAAACAGGTTGTGGTTGATGAAGAACCTGCTCAGAAGGAAGCGCCCGAGGGGTCGTTTGAGAAAGATGTGGAGGAGTTCTCGAAAATAATTAAGAAGAGTGACTACAAGATTGTAGATCAGCTGAATCAGACTCCGTCCAAGATTTCTATTCTCATTGCTTCTGTGCTCTGAGGCGCACCGTAATGCCTTGTTGAAGATGCTGAATCTGGCTTACGTGCCTCAAGAGATCTCTGTCAACCAGTTGGAGGGTGTGATTGCTAATGTGAGCACCAGGCATGGTGTGGGGTTCACAGATCTGGACTTGACGCCTGAAAGACGTAACCATAACAAGGCCCTGCATATCACCATGGAGTGTAAGGGTGCAGTGTTGTCTCATGTGTTGGTAGACACTGGCTCTTCGTTGAATGTGCTGCCTAAGAAGATTCTGGGTAAGATTGATGTTGAAGGGGTTGTGCTCATTCCGAGTGATCTAATTGTGCGTGCATTTGACGGATCCAAACGATCTGTTTTTGGTGAAGTCACGTTGCCGGTAAAGATTGGTCCAAAGGTGTTCGATATTATCTTCTATGTGATGGACATCCAGCCAGCATATAGTTGTTTATTAGGGCGCCCGTGGATTCACGCAGCTGGGGCAGTTTCGTCAACTCTCCATCAGAAGTTGAAGTATGTCTGGAACGGTCAGATTGTGACTGTGTGCGGGGAAGAAGACATTCTGATGAGTCACCTATCCTCTTTCAAGTATGTAGAGGTGGATGGCGAGATCCATGAAACTTTGTGCCAGACATTTGAGACTGTTGCTCTTGAGAGGGTGGCTTTTGCTGAGCAGAAGAAGCCAAGTGCCTCAATTGCGTCGTATAAACAGGCAGTGGAAGTTGTCAACTTTGGTAAGTCAGAAGGCTGGGGCAAGATGGTGGATTTGCCCGTCAAAGAAGACAAGTTCGGCATTGGCTACCAACCTCTGCAGGCTGAGCAGATTGATCAGAACGGTCCGAGTACCTTTACCAGCGCTGGGCTGATGAATCACGGTGATGTCTTTGCAACCAGTAGTGAAGACAGGGACAATGATTGTGATTTAGACAACTGGGTTCGCCCGTGTGCACCAGGGGAGTCGATCAATAACTGGGCAGCAAAAGATGTGGTCCAAGTTACTCTTCAAACAAAGTAATTTTCTTTTGTTTTTCATTTTGCACAAAACCCTACGTTCTGCCCAAGGCGTAGTGGTTCATTGTAGGGCCTCATCATGTTTTTTCAATGATATCATTAATAAAGGACGTTTTGCAAACAATTTTGTGATCCCTGTCTTTCTGTTTTTGTTTTTCATTTTTTTCAAAAAAAATAAAAATGACAATGTTTTTGTTTTTTGTGACTTTCTTGAACTCTTTTTTCTAAAATAAAGCATTAAACATGCAGAATCGATCTTACGGATCCCACTATGAACAGTTCTGTTATGGCTCAGTATGATTTCAATAATCCCATCTACCAAGCTGAAGAGGAGAGTGAGGAAGACTGTGAACTCCCCAAAGAATTGGTCAGATTATTGAAGCAAGAGGAGAGGGTCATCCAACCTCACCAGGAAGAGTTGGAGATTGTCAACCTTGGTACTGAGGACGCCAGAAGAGACATTAAGATCGGGGCTGCTTTGAAAGAAGATGTCAAGAGAAGGTTGATTGAGATGCTGAGAGAGTATGTGGAGATATTCGCCTAGTCGTATTAAGATATGCCTGGTGTTGGATACTGATATTGTGGTGCATAGACTACCTCTCAGAGAAGATTGTCCTTCAGTCAAGCAGAAGCTTCGGAGAACTAGTCCTGACATGGCAGTTAAGATCAAGGAAGAGGTTCAGAAGCAGTTGGACGCGGGTTTTCTGTCAGTGACAACCTATCCCCCGTGGGTGGCCAACATCGTTCCCGTGCCGAAGAAGGATGGCAAAGTCAGAATGTGTGTCGATTACCGGGATTTGAACAGAGCGAGTCCGAAAGATGATTTCCTATTACCTCACATTGACGTATTGGTTGATAATACTGCTCAATCCTCGGTTTTCTCTTTCATGGACGGTTTTTCTGGGTATAATCAGTTTAAGATGGCGCCAGAAGACATGGAAAAGACGACATTCATTACACCTTGGGGCACGTTCTGCTATAAGGTGATGCCATTTGGGCTGAAGAATGCCGATGCTACCTATCAGAGGGCTATGACGACTCTCTTTCATGACATGATGCACAAAGAGATTGAAGTTTACGTGGATGATATGATTGCGAAGTCGCAGACAGAAGAGGAGCACCTGGTGAATTTGCAAAAGCTGTTTGACAGACTGAGAAAATTCAAACTGAGGCTGAACCCAAACAAGTGTACGTTTGGGGTGAGATCCGGGAAGCTGTTAGGCTTCATTGTCAGTGAGAAAGGGATTGAGGTTGATCCAGCAAAAGTCAAAGCTATTCAAGAGATGCCTGAACCGAAAACAGAAAAGCAGGTTCGTGGGTTTTTAGGGAGATTGAATTACATTGCAAGGTTTGTATCTCACCTAACTGCCACGTGTGAACCGATATTCAAATTGCTAAGAAAGAATCAAGCATTCAGGTGGAATGATGACTGTCAAAAAGCTTTTGACAAGATAAAAGAGTATTTACAGAAACCTCCAATCCTCATACCTCCAGTTCCTGGGAGACCTCTGATAATGTACCTGTCAGTGACCGAGAACTCGATGGGGTGTGTATTGGGACAGCATGACGAGTCTGGTCGAAAAGAGCATGCCATATACTACGTTAGCAAAAAGTTTACCGACGGTGAAATGAAATATTCACAGCTTGAGAAAACTTGCTGTGCTTTGGCCTGGGCTGCTCGCCGACTGAGATAGTATATGTTGAACCATACTACCTTGTTGATTTCTAAGATGGATCCAGTGAAGTACATCTTTGAGAAGCCGGCTCTCACTGGACGTGTTGCCCGTTGGCAGATGATTTTAACAGAATATGATATTCAGTACATGTCGCAAAAGGCCATCAAAGGTAGTATTCTGTCAGACTACCTTGCCGAGCAACTGATTGATGATTATCAGCCGATGATGTTTGAATTCCCTGATGAAGACATCATGTATCTGAAGATGAAAGATTGTGAAGAGCCTCTTGTCGAGGAAGGACCGGATCCTGATGACAAGTGGACACTGATGTTTGATGGGGCTGTGAATGTGAATGGCAACGGTGTTGGGGCAGTGCTCATCAATCCTAAAGGTGCTCATATACCTTTTTTTACCAGACTGACTTTTGATGTAACCAACAACGAGGCTGAGTATGAGGCTTGTATCATGGGGATAGAAGAAGCCATCGATCTAAGGATCAAAACTCTGTATGTCTATGGAGATTCCGCTCTAGTGATCAATCAAGTCAATGGAGATTGGAATACCAATCAGCTGCATTTGATTCCTTATAGAGATTACACCAAAAGAATACTGACGTTCTTCAAGAAGGTGAGGTTGTATCATGTCCCCCGGGATGAGAATCAGATGGCTGATGCCTTGGCTACTTTGTCTTCTATGATTAAAGTTCATTGGTGGATCATGTGCCACATGTTGCAGTGGATCGACTCGAGAGGCCTGCGTATGTGTTTGCAGCCGAGTCTGTTGTGGATGAGAAACCATGGTATTTTGACATCAAGAACTTCCTCAAGAGTCAGGAGTATCCTGAAGGAGCGTCGAAGAATGATAAGAAAACCCTGAGAAGGCTAGCTGGAAGCTTTTATTTGAATCAGGATGACGTGTTGTACAAGAGGAACTTCAACATGGTTCTGCTCAGATGCGTGGATAGACACGAAGCAGACATGTTGATGCAGGAAGTGCATGAAGGATCTTTTGGTACCCATGATGGTGGTCATGCAATGTCCAAGAAATTATTGAGAGCCGGTTATTATTGGATGACTATGGAATCCGATTGTTTCAAATATGCTCGAAAATGCCATAAGTGCCAGATCTATGCTGATAAGGTGCATGTACCACCAAGCCCTCTGAATGTCATGAATTCACCTTGGCCGTTTGCATTGTGGGGGATTGATATGATTGGGAAGATTGAGCCTACTGCTTCTAATGGACATCGCTTCATCCTGGTTGCGATTGATTATTTCACCAAGTGGGTGGAAGCAGCTTCCTATGCTAATGTTACCAAACAAGTGGTTGCCCGGTTCATCAAGAAGGAAATCATCTGTCGTTATGGGGTTCCTGAGAGAATCATCACTGATAATGGTTCGAATCTCAATAACAAGATGATGAAAGAGCTTTGTAAAGATTTTAAGATTGAACATCACAATTCTTCTCCTTACAGACCGAAGATGAATGGTGCTGTAGAGGCGGCAAACAAGAATATCAAGAAGATTGTGCAGAAGATGGTCGTGACGTACAAGGATTGGCATGAGATGCTGCCTTTCGCTTTGCATGGGTACCGTACCTCAGTGCGTACGTCGACCGGGGCAACCCCTTACTCCCTTGTGTATGGTATGGAAGCTGTCCTACAAGTTGAAGTGGAGATTCCTTCTCTAAGAGTCTTGCTTGATGTCAAGCTTGACGAAGTTGAGTGGATTCGAACAAGGTTTAACGAGTTGAGCCTTATTGAGGAAAGACGGTTAGCAGCTGTGTGCCATGGGCAGTTGTATCAGAGAAGGATGAAGAGAGACTTTGATCAGAAAGTGCGTCCTCAAAGCTATCAAACTGGTGATCTAGTTTTGAAGAGGATCCTTCCTCCCGGTACAGATAACAGGGGCAAATGGACTCCTAATTACGAAGGTCCATATGTTGTTAAAAAGGTTTTCTCCGGGGGAGCCTTGATGCTTACAACTATGGATGGTGAAGATTTTCCGTCCCTTGTTAACTCAGATGTAGTCAAAAAATACTTCGCATAAATTGACCCGCTGGACAAAAAGAATAAAAGAGTCCAGGCAAAAAAGGGCATGGCGAACCAAAAAAAAAAGAGAGAAAAGGTTCGGGCAAAAGTTAGGGATAAAAATGAAAGGAATTGGTACACCCGGTAAGTCGAAAACCCGCAAGGGCGGCTTAGGCAAAAACGGGTATCCCGGTGGATTGAAAACCCGAAAGGGCGATCCAGGCAAAAGAGGGATTAAAGCGAAGGCTACCGTCTGAGTTATCTGTACTTTATCGCGCTTCATGGTCTACCATCTCGCAGGGTATGATCGGTCCAGTCATTCTTCTCAGAAAGCAAGGAATTGGGAGAAAATTGAGGATCTGTGAGTCATAACAGAATTGGGAAATAGTGGATGCCGTGTTCACATTGCCATTAGGATAGATTTTTCCTTTTGTGCGCAATTACCTCTTTCTAGGAATTGCTTCCCGATGTATTCGCCTTTTCGGGCCCATTTTCGATCAATAAAAAGTCGTTATTCAGATAAATTGCTCTCTTGTTTTTATTTTTGTTGTTTTGTTTGCAAAAACGTCTGAATTTTTGATAAACATTGCATATAAAAACGTGAAGGCTAGACAATAACGTGCAGAAAGATAAAACATTTGAAAATCATTTTGAATGTTGAGGACACTTGAGCGTATCTTGTCTATGCAGTCCCCTGAGGCATGTTTGTGCTGTTTTGCAGGTTGTTACCTTTTGATTCCTGGCTGAAGCAGATAAGCCACGGTTGTTCAGGGATGTTGTCAGCACTGTCCAGTGGTGTGGGATGGGGACTTTCCTCAGCAGTTGAAGCAAGTTTGAGACTTGTCTTCCCAGCGTAGTCAAGATCAGGAATTCCTCAGCCGGATTGAGGATGATTCCCCAGTAGGCTTGGAAGTGACTGTTTCCCCAAGCAATTGGAAGGCTATCAGAACTATTCTTATCCCCTGCAGAGACGTCTGTGGAGTTTATTCCCCGGCAGGTCTAAGGTTAGTTTTGACTCCCCAGCAGGCCCGGAAGTGGGTTTATTCCTAGTTAGTCTGAAAGCTGACGAGTTCCCCACTGAGTCTGAAGTTTATCCCCAACGAGTCGGAAGGTTGCTGTATCCCCAGCGGAGGTGTCAGTGAAGTACTGTATTCCCCAGCAGTCGGATTTGAAGTACTGTATTCCCTAGCAGTCTGGTTTGAAATACTGCAATCCCCAGCAGTCGGGTTTGAAGTACTGTATTCCCCAGCTGTCTGATTTGAAGTACTGCAATCCCCAGCGTGGTCGTGAATGCTTTTCCCCGGCAGGGTTGTGGATGCCTATTCCCCAGCATGGGTCTGGTCTATTATTTCCCCAACAGAGTTATGCATTTCCCCATCAGGGTTGTGAAGATCTCCCTAGCAGAGGGTTTGTGTTGATGGTTGTGTCCCTAGCGGAGTCCCCGAGTGGATTGGGTCTAGTGAAGGTTGTCCCCGATGGGATCTATTCTTTCTCCAGCAGCAATGCTATTCTCCAGCATGAGTGAGAAGTCGGTGCTACTCCCCGCAGAGTATTCCTCAGACAGAGTCTCCCCACAGAGTTGGAGAATCTATTCAGTTTGTGTGCTCAGCAGAGCATTTCTCTTGCTCTCCAGCAGGAGTTTCTATCATTTGCATTTTGCATGTAGTGATCATTGCATCCTCAAATCGCGTAGCATTTCCATTCAATATGGAGCATTACGCCATCGAAAAATTCAAACATATGCATTCATGTGTTAAGCCTAATCAAAACTATCCCCGGCAGAGGCGGATCATAGTTCAACATCTGTACGGCGCGTTTGCTACAGTTGCTCCTGATAGCATTCAGGATTGATAACTCCCCAGAGAGGTTTATTTCCTCACCCGTCCGTGGAAGGAAAGCTTGATTCTCCCCAGTGAGATCCCTAGCAAGTGTTTAGCCTTGCCTTGACATATTGAAGATACCGTTCCTGTGATACCGGTAAGTGTCATGTTTGCACCCGTGTGTGTCCCTTTTTTGGTGTCGGTAAACATCATTTTTCGATGTCGGTAAACATCGAGTCCCATTCCAGTCATCGGTAAATGTTTGGTCATCCCTTTATTGATGTCGGTAAACATCATCTTTCGATGTGTGTAGCATCTATCTCTTTCCCCAGTTCATCCGTTGATGTTTGGTCACCTCTCCGTTGGTGTCGATAAACGTCGAGTTTTTCCTAGTTGTCCGTTGACATCTGGTTGTATTTCTTCCCCCCAGGTCATCCGTTGATGTCTGGTCACCTCTCCGTTGGTGTCGATAAACGTTGAGTTTCGTCCGTTGACGTATAGTTGTATCCCTTTCCCATGCATCATTGATGTATGTTCACCTCTCCGTTGGTGTCGATAAACGTTGAGTTTTTCCCAATCGTCCATTGATGTTTTGTTGTATTGTATTTCCCCCACAGGTCATCCGTTGATGTAGGTTCACCTCTCCGTTGGTGTCGATAAACGTTGAGTTTTTCCCACTCGTCCGTTGATGTCTGGTTGCATATCTCGGTTTCCCAGTCATTCGTAAATGTCGGGTCACCTTTCTTTGATGTCGGTAAACATCATCTTTCGATGTCGGTAAACGTCGAGTATCTCCCCCAGTCATCGGTAAATGTTTGGTTGTTCCCCAGCCAGAGATCCCCAGTAGAGTCGTCGGTAAACGTCCTATCTGGTTTCCGGTTGCAAATACCTTTTTTCCTTCCCTAGTGAAGTGATTCACCTCTCCGTTGGTGTCGATAAACGTCGAGTTTCTCCCGTTCTTCCGTTGACGTCTGGTCGAGTCTTCCCATTCATCCGTTGATGACTGGTCACCTCTCCGTTGGCGTCGATAAACGTCGAGTTTTTCCTAGTCGTCCGTTGACGTCTGGTTATGATTTCTATTTCCATTCCTCATCTTTCAATGTCTGAATGTGGTTCCTTTTTGCTGAAAAAAATCAAAATCCCCAGTGGAGTCGTTGGTAAACATCTTGACTGACTCGATGACAAATATCAAATCCCAATGGAAGCCGTTGGTGGATTTTCCTTTCTTGGATACCCGCAGAGTGCAAATTTCCACGGTTCTTTGGTATTCAATCCCTGTTTACCCTGAAGGTCTGACAACCGTTGCTCTCATCCGTTCAGGTTCCCAATTGATTGAATAGGGGCAGCTGTAGCACCTCAAATTTGCACCTCCCATTTGTATATGCATTTCATGTTTAGGTCATTAAAATTGCATTATCATTTGCATAGTCCATCATGTCAATAGGCAAGACTGTTCAGGAGATTCAACTGTGCAAGGCAACAAGTGCATTTTTCCATGAGATCAAAGCCTTAGGGTGGTTCCCATGAGTTCATATGGTTCAAGGATCATTTTAAGTGGTTTGGCCAAGTATTGGAGGCTCAGAGATCATCAGTCCATGTGCAATTCATCTGAGACCTTGAAAAGTCAACAAAAGTCAACTGTCAATTCAACTATGGATTTAGAGATGGGAAATGGTTAGAGATGCCTCATTCATGTGTAAACACGTCTCATTTGACATCTCAAACATCAACATTGAAGAATTTGAAGTCAGATCAAGACTTTCCAAAAATAGCAAGTGACCTGTAATTTGAACTTTCCAAAAATGGAAAGGTTTTGGACCAACTTCAACTCAAGATTACATCATAAAGAAAGCTTCAAATGAAATTTTGTCCAACATGGAAGTTGAAGATCTTTCTCTCCGATTTCCAAAAAGTCCAAGATCATGAATTTCTCATGTGTGGTTGATGATATATGGTTCAAACATGGCAAAGTGTGGTTTAGACTTCAAATGAGCATAACTTTCAAACCATAACTCCAATTTGAGTGGTTCTTTTTGCACATTGATCCTTGTAACATGTATTTTCCAAGCATACAATCATTTGGCATGAAATCTCATTGGCATGGCATTGGCTCATTCATGAAGATTTTGGGAAGAAATTTCATAAACTCAATTTGGTTGAATATATGCATACAATATCACTTCCAAAGTTTGCATGAACACATTTTAAGTGGATTTTGGTCTTGCACATGCACTGTTCACGTGCATGAGGGTGCATGGAGCATGAAATTGATTTTTTGCATTCACACCACAAGGTCCCTAATCTCATTTGCATTTGCTTAAACCATTGCCTAAACATGATTAACATGGACTATATAGCCTTAATCATAACTGATTGCATCACAATTACCAATTCTAGATCTAGATTTCACAAATTCTCAAAAAATTTCTCTCACTTTTTTCTCCAAAATTCTTCAAACCTTAGCATCCTCCAGTGATCAATTCATCATCATGAAGCATATTTGAGCATTTTTGGACGTGGATACAGAGGAAATCATTGCATTCGAGTTCATGTTCAAGAGGTGAAACATCCATGGAAGTTGAAGCTTGAGCTGGTTTTGTGTATTCTTGAACCTTGCATTCATCATCATTCATCTCAAGAAGCTTATTCGAAGAGATTTGAGGCGTGGCAAAGCTTGGAAGCAAGGGATTTCAAATCTGCTCATCAAGAGGTTACATTTTTGACCTCTTTAATTTTGTAAATCCTTATGTTAAACGTGTAGATCTTTTATTGGTGGTAATTCTGGAACAAAAATGGAGTGATTTGGTGTTGAATTGAGTTAGATCCATGTGATTAAAGTTTTGGTGATGATTTTTATTTCCTTCGATTTGTGCATGTTTGTTTGTTTCTTGTTCAATTGTTTGTGGATTTGTGATGTATGAAGCAAGACCTACACGATGCTATGATCATTTTGGATTTCTGGACGATTTGATTTTTTCTGGAAAATTTGGATGAAGATCTTCATGATCTTCATCATGTTCATGCGTTTTCCAGTTTTGTTGGGGAATTTCCTACAAAACTTGTTGCCAAATGCATACCATTACCTGCGGAACGCATAGGCGTTACCTGCGGATTTTTTGAAACCTGCATGCGCGCGCTTAGGGTTTGTGTGTTGATACGACGCCGTTTTTATTTGGCGCGCTGGTGAATTCAAATATGGCCTTGGTTCGATTCCAGTTGAGCGCATTTCTCACATTGCCTTGTGTTTTCATCATTTTCTTCATCATTTCATGCCTTGGCTTTACATTTCCATTTCAATTTTTCATGAACTTCATAAAATCATATCAATTTGAAAATCAATCCAAATTCATTCCAATTTTTTGCATTGTGTTCCTCATTCTATCTGGTCTTTTATGATCATTAATTTCAAAGTTGTGCCTGGCCTGGAAATTATTTTCTCTAAGGAGTTTGAACATGTATGCTTGCTTGACCTTGCCATGCTATATCATTTGTGAAATGCTTGATTCTTGTCCAATGAGTTTGAAATTTTGCATGCTATAACTAGACACATTGCTTGACAGTTTGGTGTTGATTTGGTATTTTTATCAATTACCATGACTATTTTATGATTATGCTAAGTTAGGTGTGACAATTTGTGTTACACCTTGTGATGTTCAACTTGAATGATGTGTTTGCCATGTCAAATGAGCTCCAATTGTCCTGATTTTTTGTATGATGCATGTTATGGATGTTGTGATTGCGCATGATTTTTGTTGGAATTTTTGGAATCATTTCTGATTTAATTGAGATTTTTCATTCTGGATGGTCACATTTGAGCTTTTAAATTGCCTTGAACTTCATTTGATCATGACATGCTTGTTCCTTATCCAATGCTTCTGAATTTTTGCACACTATTTCTAGACATGTTGAGTGTTGTTTTGGCTCTGGTTTGAGGTTTTTACCATAATCCATCCCTATTTTATTCCCATGCTAACCTGGTGTGACAATTTGTGTCACACATGGGCTTGTTGTGCTTGTCTTGACTTATGCTATGTGATTGCCAGGCCTAATGATGTCCAATGCCTCAAATTTTTTGTGTGATGATCATGTTGCATGTCCTGTTTACTCATGAGTTTTTCCTAGATTATTTGAATCATTTTTGATTTAATGTGCATTTATTTCTTCTGATGTCACAATGTGGACACAATTTGCATACCTTGCCATGTTTGGTTCATGAAATGCTTTTGGGTAATGATATTGATATGGGACCTTTTGGAATGTGTTCTTGATTGATTGAAGTTGATTCATGTTAAATTTCATGTTCTGTTTTGAATGTTTGACCCTCTTTTGACCCTAGGCTTTGACCTAGTGGTTTGGACTCACTGTTTGGATTGTGGATTTCAGGTTAAGAAGCACATTACCATGGTTGAAGTGGTTCACTCATTTGGATTGATTAAGTTGATTGATGTTGGCTAACCTTGTGTTTTTTTGTAGGTTGATGCCAAGTTATTTGTGTTGTGCCCATTGGCTTGTGGCTTGCACATTGTTGCCTAATGCCTTATCTGTTTGATTGTGTGATTGACTGTTGTCTGTCTGTTTGTTTGACTTGTAAACTGATTGGTTTAGATTTTTTTAGGTACCTAAGTTGCTTTGAGTTCTTTTGAACTTGCTTTTGCTTTGCTTGGTTGCTTAACCACTAAGGTATAACTCTCTGACTTCATGTAGTCTGGAAGACCTGTCCTGTTATGTGGGCAGGCACCTGTCTGAAGCCCTCCTTAAGAGGCAATGCTTGTGAATGTTTACTTTTGTGCCAAGCAGGTAAAGACCTCTTAAGAGGCAATTGGCAGATAAAAGAGATGTGTAATCCATCTCCTGCTATTCAGTTGTGTCATTCACCTTGCTCACACACCTTGTGTTGATGCATTGTGAATAATAGCCCAAGATCTTTGTTGTGTCAGTCATATGTGGAGAAGAGTTCCTACTTTCTGAACTCCCACACTTTCATTTGTCTGAAGCTCTCCTAGGCCAGGGATAAGAGCTGTGAGGTCTTACCCTCACTTCCCATTTCATCTGCTTCACCCTAACTCTCAATGTTAGGGTTAAGAGCTAACCACACCCGATTCCAGTTGGCTTGTGTTTCACAGCCTAACCTTGTATGAGCCCAATTGTTTGCATATAGTGTGTGTGCTTGCTTTGTGTGCTTGTATGTATTTGCCTGTGTTATTTAGGATAGCTTGCTCCCTGTGCAAGTTAGATAGAAACCTTAACATAGGGATGGTATGCATGATAACTTCTAGGCTCGAGTCGTAGTCTCCCTAGTAGTTTGTGTCTCCCTTTGTATCTGGTTAGGCTAGTCCTTTTTCCCGGCGTAGGGGAACTACGTCGCCCTGATCCTCATACCAGATGAGGTACGTAGGCAGGAGATGAGCAAATCTCTCCGGGCGCCCTTTTTTCTTTTTCAACCCCTTTTGTGTGAGTAGGAGTCTGACATAAGTCCAGGAGTCTAACAAAGAAATAAACAATTCTGTACTCTAATAATTTTCTCTAAGCGTGCAGGTGTTTAAGGAAAAATGAATCTGAGGAAAATAATATTTGGCATCTGAAGAAGTCCAAAACAGCTGATCCAACAATGAAGAGATCATATTTGATTCCGAACAAGAACACTTCTGAAAGAATCACATACATAATTTAACATTGAAGTTCATATCTGATATCTGAAGACTCTATAGCTAAAGACTACTCAACAAATATCTATCTGAAGACTATTCAACAAACCACTATCTGAAGACTACTCAACAAATAACTATTTGAAGACTACTTAACAAATATCCATCTAAAGATTATTCAACAAACAATTATATGAAGACTACTCAACAAATATCTATCTGAAGACTATTCAACATACATCTCTCTGAAGACTATTCAATAAACATCTGACTCTATGAAGATTACAAGCCTCTGCTCAACAACTCTGACTCCACTTACTCTGATTCACGCTCAACAAATCATCTGACTCATCAAAATCAAAAACTTAATCAAGAAGTATTCTAAGTACGGGTACAAATCTACATAAGGAAATTATAGATTAAATTACTCCAAGACTGCTATGGAAAGGACAAGAAAATTAATGTTATTAAGTCCCTTAATTGACAACATATCTCCATTAATTTCCCTCCAAAGGTATCATCTCAAAGTTCTATATAAAGGCCTCATCATCATCATGCTAAACAACGAAGAGATTACACAAGAATTCTACATACACTTCGATCTATATACTCAATACTTTTAATTGTAAAATTCAGTAATCACACAAGAGTTGTTGCTCATAGTGTGATCATTATTCTTAATCGTGTTCATACTGCTTACGTAGAAGCAATAAGGCAAATAAATGTAATTCTTTAAAGTTGTTTACTTTCCTCAAGTGACTTGTTGTAGTCAATTGACTTGAGAGGGCTAAGAGATTGCTGAACTCTTAGACGTTTTTGTAATCTATTGAGATTATTGGATTAAGTCCTTATTGAAGGAGAAATCACCTTGGTCGGGTGGACTGGAGTAGCTTTGATTTTCAAGTGAACTAGGATAGATTTCTTGTGTTGTTGGCATTTACTTTCGTGTGTGTAGTGTTGCAAAAGTTTTTAATTATTGTGAAAACAATTCAAACCCCCCTTCTTGTTTTTCTCCACCTTCAATTGGTATCAGAGCTTCGGTTATGTTATTGATTTTCGAATCAAATACTTAATAGTATAGAGGGATCTAGCATGAGAAAAACATCATGGCTAACACAAATGAAAGAGATAGCTATAACGCTAAACCTCTAGGTTTTAATGGAGAAAATTTTGACTACTGATCTATGGGACATTGTCATAAATGTCTATGAACCACCCATCTCTTCTATTGGTATTGCTATTCCAAGAAGCAAAATGAGTGGTGATCAAAAGCGTGATTTCTAGAATCACCATAAAGCTAGAACTATTCTGTTGAATGCAATCTCCTACAATGAGTACGAGAAGATCACTAACAGGGAAACAACTAAATAAATGTTTGATTCCTTAAAGATGACAAACGAAGGCAATAATCAAGTCAAAAAGACTAAGGCTCTGGCCTTAATCCAAAAGTATGAAGCCTTCAAAATGGAAGATGATGAAGTTGTTTAGGTCATGTTCTCAAGGTTCTAAACATTAGTTATAGGACTCGAGGTTCTGGACAAAGGATACACTCCAGCAGGTCATGTCAAGAAGATAATCACAAGTCTTCCAAAGAAGTGGAGACCTATGGTTAATGCTTTGAAGTTATCCAAGGATATGAACAACATAAGCCTTGAAGAACTTATCAACTCCCTCAGGAGTCATGAGATAGAGCTAGAGGAAGATGAATCTCAGAAGAAAAGCAAATCAGTAGCTTTGAAGTCTAGATCAGAAAGAAGAAAGGCAGAAAGGAACAAAGCCTTTCAAGCTGAAGAAGAAGACAACGAGGACTATGAGAATGGAGATTTTGATGATGAAGAGGAGTTATCTCTCCTTTCCAAAAGAGTCAAACAACTCTGGAGAAAAAGAAATAACAAATTCAGAAGACCTAGACAGAAGGGAGATCGTCCATAGTCAACCTCTTGAGGCAGACCCAACAAGGAAGTAACATGCTACGAATGCAAAGAACCTTGACACTACATAAATGAATGTCCAAATCTCATGAAACACATCTCCAAAAATGAAATTTTCAATAAAAACTCCTCTAAAGCAAATAAGAAAGGACTCATGGCAACATGGGATGACTCTGAATATGAGGCTTCAAAATATGATTCCGAAGAAGAGAATGCAAAGTTGCATTCATGGCCACTACCTCTAGAAGTTCACCTAAGAGAGAGACTGACTCTGAGGAGGTATTCTCTGACTTTTATCATTCTGATCTGGAAGCCTGTTTATCAGAATCTCTGAGCTTGTATCAAAAGCTTCAACAATAACTCAAGAACCTGAAAAAGTTTTATGAAGAGACTGTTGAAGAGTGTGATAAGCTTGAGAAAGAAGTTTATGAACTTAAAGAAAATAAATTTATCCTTGAAAAATAAAATTAATTTTCAACCAAAAATGTTCAAAACTTGAAGAAACTCTTTCTAAAGCTCCACCTACTTCTGACACCATCATATACAAACATGAAAATGCTTTTCAGAAATTTCTAAACAACGGACTTGAAAGAATCAAAATAGCCTATATGATATATGGTGTTAGTCACAATAAGAAAATAGGAGTTGTATATGAATATGATGAAGATGATCTAAAACCTTCAGAAAACAAACTTAAATCTCCCTTTTCTTATCATTATACACTTGCACAAATACAGAAATTTAATAATGCTAGAAAACCCAAAATTTTCAAAAACTCTGGGAGAACTAATCCTAAAGGACCTAAAAGATTTTGGGTACTAAAAGATAAAATAGTGTATGTTGCAGATATCCTATGCAGCAGAGTTAAGACACCAATCATGGTACCTAGACTCTAGATGCTCGCGACATATGACGGGAAGAAAATGTTCCAAAACCTGCAACTTAAATATGTTGGCTTCGAAGGCTTTGGAGGAAATCAGAAAGTAAGAATCAGAGGATCTGGTGCAGTTGGTAATGGATCTCTTCCCTCTATTTCTGATGTTATTTATGTTGATGGATTAATGCATAACTTCTGATCCATAATTCAATTAAGTGATAACGATTATGACATAATCTTTAATCAAAAAATGTGCAAAGCTATTAATCAGAAAAATGGCACAATCCTATTCACTAGAAAAAGGAAGAACAACATTTATAAAATTAAGCTTTCATATTTAAAAGATCAAAATGTAAAATGTTTAATGTCTATAAATGAAGAGAAATGGGTGTGGCATAGACACTTGGGTTAGTCAGAGGCCTACCTAAGTTGAAATTTTCTCAGCTAAATAAACTTGAGTTAGTCAGAGGCCTACCTAAGTTGAAATTTTCTTCAGATGCTCTTTATAAAGCATGTTAGAAATGAACATTTTCTAAAACAACTATAAAAAAAATTGATGTTTCTACCTCTAAGCCTTCGAAACTCTTATACATTGACATGTTTGGACCTGTTAAGACAACTCCAGTCAATGGTAAGAAATATGGACTTGTCATTGTTGATGATTATAGTCATTGGACATGGGTAAAATTCTTAAGGCACAAGAATGAGTCACATTTTGTATTCAATAGCTTCTGTTCAAAAGTGCAAAATGAATTTGACTCTAAAATCATTAGAGTCAGAAGTGATCATGGTGGAGAATTTGAAAACAAACTTTTTGAAGAACTTTTTGATTCAAATGGAATATCCCATGATTTCTCCTGTCCTAGAACTTCAAAACATAATGGAGTTGTAGAAAGGAAGAATAGGACTCTCTAAGAAATGTCCAGAACCATGATCAGTGAAACAAATGTGGCTAAACACTTCTGGGTTGGAGCTGTGTATACATCGTGTTACATTCAGAATAAAATCTCTATCGGACCTAATTTGGAAAAGACTCCTTATGAACTGTGCAAGGTATGAAAACCCAACATTTCTTATTTTCATCCCTTTGGATGTTCCTGTTTTATTCTAAATATTAAAGATAATCTGAACAAGTTTGACTCAAAAGCACAAAAGTGTATTATGTTGGGATACTCACAACATTCTAAAGGATACAAAGTATACAATACAAAAACACAAATTGTGGAAGAATAAATACATGTCATATTTGATGATAAGCTTGATTCTAAAAATTCAAAGCTAGTTGAGAATTTTGCAGATTTGGAGATAACACTTGCAGGCTCTGACGAAAAGATCAAAGAATCTGAAGAAGCGGAAAAAGAAATGTCATAAGCACCTGTAGTAACAATCCATAAGAAAAGATCAAGAAATAGACAAAATGTTTCTGAAGAATTGATTATAGGAAACAAAAATGAACTTGTCAGAACAAGATCAACATTCAAAGTTTTTGAAGAAACACTTGTGTGACTAGTATCTCTAGTAAAGCCAACATCCAGTAAAGAAGCTCTTTAAGAAAAAGGATGGATTCTGGAAATGAAAGAAGAACTTGATCAGTTTGCCAAGAATGATGTCTGGGATCTTGTACCCAGACCCAAGGGAACCCATGTGATTGGAACCAAATGGGTTTACATAAACAAGCTAAATGAAAAGGGTGAAGTTATCAGAAACAAAGCACAAGTGGTGGCACAAGGTTATAGTCAACAGGAAGGTATTGACTACAATGAAACCTTTGCTCCAATCGCCAGGTTAGAATCTATTCGTCTTTTGTATCTTTTGTTGTAAATTATTCCATCAAATCATATCAGATGGACGTCAAAAGCGCGTTTTTGAATGAGTATATTATTGAAGAGGTGTATGTCCATCAACCTCCTGGTTTTGAAAACTCAAAATTTCCAGAACATGTTTATAAATTGAAAAAGTCTATTTATGGTCTGAAACAAGCTCCCAGAGCTTGGTATGAAAGATTAGTTCATTTCTTCTAGAAAATGACTTTATTAAAGGAAAAGTGGACTCCACTCTCTTCTGTAAAAACATCAAAAACGATCTTATGATGTGTTAGATATACGTTGATGACATGATATTTGGTTATGCTAAACCCTCTGTTTGTCATGAATTTTCTGAGCTAATGCAGGAAGAATTTGAAATGAGTCTGATGCAAGAACTAAAGTTCTTTCTAGGGATTCAAATCAACCAAACATCAGAAGCCACATATGTATATCAAAGTAAATACATAAAAGACATTCTGAAGAAATTTGACATGTCAGAAAGCAAACTGGAAAAGACTCTTATGCATCCTACTTGCATTCTGGAGAAAGAAGAGGTGAGTCAAAAGGTCTGTCAGAAACTCTATTATCGTATGATAAATTCACTTCTCTATCTGACTTCTACGTGTCCATATATATTATTCAGCGTATGTCTCTGTGCTAGATTTTAGTCAGATCCAAGGGAATCTCATTTAACTATTGTTAAGATAATCCTGAGGTATTTGAAAGGAACATCTAACCTTGGCATGAAGTATAAGAAAACATTAGAGTATATGCTTTCTGGGTACTGTGATGCAGATTACATTGGAGACAGATTGGAACATAAAAGCACATATGGGAATTGTCAGTTTCTGGGAGGAAACCTCATCTCATGGGCTAGCAAAAAACAATTAACCATTGCACTGTCAACTACCAAAGCAGAATACATTTCAACTTCACTATGTAACACTCAGATGCTCTGGATGAAGAATCAGCTTGAGGACTTTCAGATCTATGAGAGTAACATCCCTATCTTTTGTGATAACACTGCTGCTATATGTTTAAGTAAGAATCCAATTTTACATTCCAGAGAGAAGCACATAGAAATTAAACATCACTTTATCAGAGACTATGTTCAGAAAGGGATTATAATTTTAAAATTCATAGATACGAACCATCAATGGGCTGACATCTTCACAAAACCCTTAGTTGAAGATATATTTCTTTTCATTCTGTAACATTTGAGTATGGCAAATTATCCAGAATGAATCTGAACTTGTTCTTCTCCCCTCTAATGTTAAAATAGACTTTGAATTAAATATATGTTGTTTATCTGGTTCTGGTTCTGATACTTCTACAAGTTAGATGATATCTAGATTAGGATCCTTCTGAGTCATAAACATTTGGTATTCTTGACTCTAGAAACATCAACACATGGTCTCTCAAACGCGTGGCTTTGGACTTCTAGACAACTGTCCAACTCAGAACTCAAGAGCCAAACTGTTGAGATCTCTTGGAGCGGTGTGCATATTTTTGAGATTAAACAACCATCATTAGCTGCAATAAATTCTCCATACGCTTGTCAACTCATATTTTAGAAATCATAATTACTTTTATCCCCTAACACTGTTGTTTTGCATGTGTATTGAATATGTATATATTTTACTATAATTCCCACTTTCACACTTTTCACTCCCACACCGTACACAAACCGTTAGCTCTCATTCTCTCTGCAACCTCATATTTCTTGCATCTTCATAGCAACTTCATCTCCTTCATCAACTAAAACATGAATCCTCAACAACAATAGTTTTTTGAGTATTCTCAACAAATGAATTTTGCTGAGGAAATAGTCGAAGCTCCACAATAGGTTACAACCCTTACTGCTATGCCGTAAACAACTTCATATCAAGAACCTCATGTTCTTTATCGCCCCCCTCACATCAATCTTGTCATTCCTTTTGAGAAACTGGAAGTGTTGTATGAACTCTTGGTTGATTTTAACAACCTCAAAATAAATGGAATAGACCTAACTGAAGAATTGGAGAACCAAGGGCGGGGAAACTACTTCAAAAGGATTTATGGTCCTGTTTACACATTCCTAGTGAAGGAACTCTGGAGGTTCGCTGACTGTGATGACCATTGCGTTGTATCCTACGTTTTGGGGGCCAAGACTATGATCACATAGAAGTCTATTGCCAACTTGCTGAACATGGAAATAGTAGGGGAAAAAGAATATACAATATCAATCCTAGAGAAAAGTATATATCCCAGGAAATCATCCCATCTATTTTGTCTCAGAATCCAGAAGGGAAAACTTCAAAGAACAACGAACTTCACCAACATCTAAGAGTTTGGTTGAAGTTTATTTTGAGAAGTATCCACCACCGTCCAGCGTCCAGCTCCTCTGACTACATTAATACATATCAAAAGTGCGTTATGTATTGTCTACACAAAGGGTTGAAGATGAATCTTCCCTCCCTCCTCTTCAAATATCTGTGGGATTCAGTCAGAGACACCGGGAACAATATGAAGCCCAAAAATTACATCTCTCTGGGGAGACTAATTTCTGATGTTCTCATTGAGAGCGGGCTAGTGGACCATCTCATCTCTCTCAACATGATGGAAGATGTCACGGTGGACATAGGGAAGCCTCTAAGTGTCAAGAATCTGAAGAGCATGGGGCTTATTGACAAGGTCAGAGTCAAACCTACCTTCGACACCTCCTGGGAAGCTCTGAAAGATCATAGGGATATACTCGATGGGTTATATCTCTTCTGTAAGATTGATCCCCGAGAGGTAATCACTCACTATCTTCAAGATCTGGAATCCCAGTGAATTGATATCTTTGGATTCACCTTGGACTGGCTACCAGAACAAGCACCAAACTTTATGAAGAGGAAGAGAAAGCACTATGAAGATAACAAGAAGAAGAAGAAGAAGATGAAGACTCATAAGCTGGGAGAATCTTCAGCATCTCAGAAGCAACCTGTGCCTCTGAGCTCCTCCGCTCAATGTAAGTCTCCTATTTATGAAGCTCCCATAAGCTTTGGTTCTAGGAAATTTTTATCATCCTTACCTCAACCACCTACAATCATCTCTACTTATGAACCAACTATCTCCATCCCCATTCTTTCAAAACCCCAGACTTCTGAACCCCACATTTCTAAACCAAACACATCCTCACCCCCACTACCAAAATTTAACCTAATAACCACCTCAATCTATGTATCTGAAGCAAGGTTTCTAAACGAAACCATATCACCTACACCATTTACTCCCAGTTCTCCTTCATACTATGACCTCACATCAAACTCTTAACATTCAGACGTCCCTGACCCAACGTCCCCCACTTTTGCGCAACTACAAGCCACAGCGGAATCTGAATAGACTAAGTCTGTACAAGAAACCTCTGAATTCATACCACTCCTTTTGCACCCACTTCAGAACCCTCTGAAACCCTTCCACCTCCTTCTGAACCCATCTCTGAACCCTCTGGACCCATCCACAACCCCTCTGAACCTATCCATCAAACCTCTGAACCTGACCTAACCTTTCCAACCCTAGATGAGGTTTTTGCCAAGTTCTCAGAGAACACTATTGCGAGGCTCACGCAGCTTGTAGCGGTAAATTCATGACCAATCAAGCTATGGATAAGCTTAACGTCAATACAACTAGAGTCGCCACCGCGCTTTTATTTTTTCTAAAGGAAATGGGAAAAGTAGGAATAAAACCCAAAGATAAGAAGTTTTCTAATCAAAACTAATAAAATTCCAGAGATTACAAGTAAGGGGGTTGGTTACAGTAAGGGAAGGTGTTAGCACCTAAGGTGTCCTAGGTACTCCTAGGGAGCCCTTTATTATGTGTGCATATGTTTTTTGTATAAATGATGATTGATAAAATAAAGAGTGTGGGGATGAGAAAAGAATTCATTGATTATATTTTTGTGTTTGACAAGACCTTCTGTCTTATGCCTACGTACCAACATAAAAATGGGGGATCAAAACCCTATAGTTCGTGGTAAAAATTTCAAAGAAGTTAGTGAATTGATTTTAACAAAGGTTTAAATGAAAAGGCACAAAAGGCCAAAGGTTTGAATGGGGTTGTTAGTTCATTTTGTGTTTTGAAATTTAAGTCAATATGGTTAAGTTTATTTACAAGTTTGATTTAAGAAAAGAAGTTTAAATAATCAATGGCATAAGGAGACAATTTCTAATCATTAAAATATGCCTAAATTTTAAATCACAAGCAAATAAAGTTTTTGAAAAGAGGGAGAGATTTTGAAATTAAAGAAGTGGGAGGAGATGAAGAGACTACCCTAAGCAAAAAATTAAAAGTTAAGTGTTGAAAAGTTCTAACCAATGAGATGCAATCCAACAGACAAGAATGTCATATAGAAACCCATTTTCCTTTGGACTTTAATCAAGCAATGAACAATATCCAGACATCATGAAGGTCAAGGCATCAAATAAAGATATCCATATCCAAGCAAGCACTCGAAATTGCAAGTAGTCTTCAAATGTATTCAAATGTAGCAGATGAAATATTCCTTGATCAACTTAAAACAAAATATCAAACATAGACAATAATAACAAAATAACAATTAGGCACAGAGATAGAGTAGCAGATGAATCAAGGGAACTTAGGGAATGTTGCCTAATCCTAAGTCCAAAAGTTCTGATCAAGTCCCAACAGTCCACCAAATGTTTTTGGTTTTTTTTGTTGTTATTTAAATGTTTTAAGGTCCTAAGTCCACAAACAAAAAAAAGCAAGCAAACAAAATATACAATCACAAGATATGGCTCAAATGAGAAAAGTGAAAATGACTTGAAACATAAACAAGTTGCATGAAATGTAAATGGCAATGAATGATAAAGGTACTGAAATTTAAATTGCATAAGGTAAATGAATTGAAAGTAAATAAATATTAATAAGAGTTAGTCAAAGGTTAATGTTGAGTTTTAATTGATTAAGTCATTCTTAGGAGAATACTCAACCATTCATTCACAAGTATGAATCCTTAAACCAAAACATCTTCCATGAGAAGGAATCCAACTTGGATAATTCAACAAGTATGCCACTAGCTCTCTTGAAAGGAAAAAAGTTCAAGTTTTCACATAATTCCATGAATAATGGGAGACTTATAATTTCACTTACTCGAATGCTATGCCTTCTTGATCTAATTTAGCTCTATGTTAAGAATTCGTAATTGGACTTATGTAGAAGTCACAACTATCTGAGGTCGGGCAATAAAAATATAGGTGTTAATGCATGTAGAGATTTGGTACAAAGAACCAAACTCCTAAAACATACCACACACTAAAAGAAAATGGGAAGGACCTATCTCAGTAAGACTTGTATTGACTCATATGACACAAGGTCATTGATGAATCAATTAACATTTATACATAAAGAGATTTCATTGGTCAATGAGGAAATGGGGAAGAATAGAGATGAAGATGAAGAGGGAAGGGGAGATAGAAACACAAATTGATCATGATAGGAATTTCATCTGATCAATACCATTCATTCATTTTGGGAGATGAAATGTACATTTCATCAATCCCCTAAATCCAATGGTTTTGATAAAAAAGTCAAATCAACCATGACCAATGCCCAAGCAGAAAGTCAAACATCACAAGACCATAAAAATGGCTCAACGTAATTTTTAAACATTTAACCAATTAAAAATCAATTTAAAAATGAATTAAAATGCATTTTAATTTGGACAAAAACCTCATATCCCATCAAAACACCAAATAAATTGCCAATGGATTTATCCTAGGTCAAACAAGGTCAAAGGACCTTAGACAAAAAATTTCACAATTTTTCTTAAGTCAAAAGTATTTTGAAACAATTAAAAATATGCATAAAAACATTTAATTCATGAAAAATACCAAAATTAATCCAAAAAATAATTTTAATTCAAAATATGGAAGAGAAAAATATTTAAAGATTTTTGGTGAAAGTCCCATATTTTTTGGATTAAAAATAGATTTATTATGAATTAAACAAAATAAGACTATTAAATGAAAATTCAGAAAATAAAATATAATTTAAAAAAACAAGGGCCATCAGATCTCCCTCATTAATTGAGGTGGCAGATCTGATGGTCAAGCGCGCGCGTTCCACTAAAGGCCTGAGTCAATGCGCCACACCAATGGTAATCAGTACCAAGGGCCAAGATTAAAACAATTTAAAGAGATCAGATGGTTTGGAAGGCGCTAACGCACCACCGGAGCTAGGGCTCAAGTTATCTTCTCTGGTGGACCTCATCGAATTGGTCCACCACAAACGACCATAAAAATGAAATGTAAGGACATGATTTTAAAGGAAAAATTCTCAGGAGCTGGAATTTGACCTCCATTTCTTCCAAATCCAAGTATATTAAAAGATACATGGATTTGAAGTTTGAAGTTCATGATCTGAGTTGCTTTGATTTGACCTCAAAACAACTCAATCTGGTTTCCTAAATTGGTAGGACTTCAGCCAACCAAAAATCAAAGAGAATCGTGAAGAATTGAGAGAGAATCAAAGGCTCAAAGTTTCTAAAAAATCAGCTTGGGGTAACTTAAATATGGCTTGATCTTGCTTCCAATTTGCCTTGGCTCAACTCTAGAAGCTTGCAGGAAGTGAAATGGATCAAAGAAAGGCCTGGATTTTTGGAGTTTCAATCTCAAAACAAAAAGAGAATTGAAACTAAATTTCAAGTCAAGTATTCAAGTTTATCCTTTAATGGAGGCTACGGAGGCAATGGTTCAAAGCTTGGGAAAGCAGGGATCCTTATTCCGATCATAATGGCCATGTATTTATAGGGTAGCAAGTTGCTTATCACCCACTTTGAAATTTTTCCAAATTTAGCAACTTTGGTTCATGGATTCATGAGCATCAATTTAGGTATAATTCATGATGTGGTCTTGCTCCAATTCATCCACAATGAGTACTGAAACATTAACATGTAAGCATGCAATAGGAAATGGTTATTTGAATTCAAATCTTGACAAAACAAAACTATGAAAGGAACCATGCACAAGTCCCTCATTGTTTGTCCAAATAAGGTGATCTTGGACTTTTTGGAAAGATGATATCAAGGGGAACAACTTTGATGTTAAATACTTTTCCATTTGGAGCTTGGATCATGATGAAGTTTGAGGTGGAAGTTTGAGAAATCAAACATAATTGAAAATTTTCTAAGTACAAAGTCAAATGAACACTTCTTCCACCTTGGATTACTTTTGCTATGAGCTCCAAATGAAAATGTTTTCTTCACCAAAGGTGTATCTATTTCATCCCTCTTTAATTTGGTCACAAATTTGACATTATTTGGATTTGGCATGAGGGAGTTATGCATTTTAGTAGTTGAGGAAAATTGCTTGTTCAATGATGATGGCCCAAAATGACCTACAATCTTTCCTATTAGCACATGCCCTTGCAAGTTGAATTTGAAATTTCTCAAAGCATAAAAGTTGGATAAGACATCTTTAATTTGATCATGAAACTTGGATGGCCTTCATCTCATAAAAATTGAGCAAGTTATGGTCCTTGAACGTTGACCTCCTAACTAGGGCACTAACAAAATGACATATAATCTTTCACCATAAAAATGACTTTACAAGAAAAACTAGATATTTATTCAACATTAGAGTTGTTTGGAATATCGCAAAGACTAAGTTTTATCTTAGAATCATTTTCATATGACAAAAATTGTAGGAGATAGGGTCTAGGGAACCCTAGTTTTGACCAATTGACTTTCTTTGTCAACCAACTTGCAAACCTGAAGTTATCTTGATATTTGAGACTCATGAAGGATCATATATGTATACTATGATGTATAATGAATAATCCCTTTATATATTTGATCAATTGTTGAAGAAACTTGTTGAGGAAGTCACACAAGATACCAATATGAATTAGGGTTTCCAAGGCAAACAAGCTTCAAACTCTTGATGAATTCTTGATCAAAATGATAAATGAAGAACAAGGGGATACATATCTGATGTCTAGAACCATTGTGAACCATCTATTGATTGATCTCTTTTCATGAGGGTCTCAAACCCTAATTGTGATCTTGATGAGGCATATGTGGATGCACACACTACCTACAAAAGAAACAAAGTTATACATAGACATATTTTTGGTATTTTTGTTAGTAAACAAAATAAAATAAAGTATGATACAATTAAAATGTGCTTGGTGATCTCTCCCAATGCAATCCCAATGAATAAGGGGTAAGGAGTATGCCAAGGTGTGATCCCAAAGCCAATGCATATGATGAGATAACATGAGGGATCTTAGGGTCAAAATTGGGGTCTTACAGCTGCCCCTATTTAAGGACATTCTAATTAAGGATGTGAAGGTTAAGATCTTCATATCAACTCAGTAGAATGGACTTAAATAACAACATAAAGAAACAAATTTTGGTCCCTAAGAGACCTCATGATGCATATGATATGAGCTTTAAAATAATCTTTGTGGGGAATATTCTGCCATAAAGGAAAAGAATCCGGAGAGACTGAAAGTCCACAGGAGTACAATGCATTCTGTAAGGAAAACTCACTAGGGAGAGATAGACTCTGGGGGATAAAAGTTGTGTGTAGGCCAGGTTGCGACTTAGAAATAGCTAGGAGATGCGAGGGGATTTCCATGAAAATAAATAAATGGAAAGACTCGGTTGGGGAACCAGGAAAATATGCAGGGGGTGAGAATAGATCAGAACAAAGTTGAAATACTCAAACCAAAGGAAATTGGATTCCATAGAGAAATACGAATCCAAACTCAATTGGGGAAGAAAAAACTACAACACAGGATATATTATCTACTACCGGTCACTGGGTAGGAAGATAATACACTCGAACAGAGGGACATTCGTTACCGGTTAAGCTAAACATATCAAGGATGACTCACTGAGGAAAAAGGCGTATTCATTACCGGTTATTGGGTAAGAATGACCTACTGGGAGAAAAGATCAAATAGAATTTACAACTACCTGTTACTGGGCAGAAGACCAAAGAGAGAGTATCTGTCACTGGTTAAAGTGAACATATCAAGGATAAACTCAAAGGAGGAATATCCATCATCGGCTAGGATGAACATATCAAGGATAAACTCAAAGAAGGAATATTCGTCATCGGTTAGGATGAACATATCAAGGATAGACCACGTGTGGAATGAGGAAGAATATCCATTACCGGTTAGGGTAAACATATCAAGGATAAACTGCTGGGGAGAAATAGGAATTACAACTACCGATTACTGGGTAGAATACCACAACTAAGAGAAAATCCGTCACTAGTTAAAGTGAACATATCAAGGATAGACTTAGTAGAGGAAAACTAGGAATTACAACTATCGGTTACTGGGTAGAATACCACAACTAAGAGAAAATCCGTCATTGTTTAAAGTGAACATATTTAGGATAAACTCTGAGGGGAAAAAAATAAGATTTATATCTACCAGTTACTGGGTAGAAGAACGAAGAGAGGAGAAAATCTGTCACCAGTTAAAGTGAACCTATCAAGGATAGACTCTCTGGGGAATAAAATAGGGATTACGACTACCTTTTTACTGGGTAGAAAACACAAAAAGGAAGAATATTCGCCATCGGTTAGGATTAACATATCAAGGATAGACTTACTGGGGAAACGTGAAGACGAATCTGTTGGGGAAACAAAGGAAGTAGATTACTTTTTACCGGGTATTGGGTAAAGGTAACATACTCAACATCAAGAAGAATATTACCAGTTACTAGGTAATAGACTCTTGGAGACCAAAATACCTATCTAGGTAAAAACTAGAAAGAAACGGTCAATCAAAGACTCAACCTAATGACGATATAACTTAAAGGGAGTGGTTCCGTCCAGATAATAAACTAGGGAGGAAACAAAAATAATAATCATCCATGAGGAAATAACTCAGTGGAGAATGAGAAAGGATAAATTCTTTCTGCTTAAGGGGCCGACAATCTACAATTGAAGGAGGACAGACACACCAAATCTGCATGGGGAAATAATATCACCAAAGCAGGGGATTAGAAGAAAAATAAATGCGATAAAATGCATAATGAAATATATGATGTTGTGTTATATGCATGAATATGTATGTTTGTGATTATGATCATGTTGGCCAAACAACACAAAGGATACAAATAATGAAGATTTGAATCATCACTAAAAAATCACTCGGCTAATCTCAACAAGACGGATACACCAACTGGAGAATCTGCTAGGGATGAAAATAAATCATCTAGCTCTGAATAAATCAACTATGGTTGGGGAAAGACATGGAGAACATGATTCCAATTTATCATGGCAAACTCTGTGGGGGAAGAGAGCACTGTTGAAGGTTAAACAACCAAACATACTGAGGATAGAGAAGGATCTGTTGAGGATCCAACCAAGTCAACGCTACGGGGAATTTTAAGTCAACACCATATCAAATGGGATAAAACCTTCCAGGGGACATAAATCAATATTATTCAAAAGCAAACACTACTGAGAAAGAGGGGACTTCCATCAGAAGACGAACTCTGCCAGGGAATACAAGAGATAAAACTATGAGTCGGGAATCGAGCAAAATGTTGTGACTTGTTGGAACGAACCAAAGACCATCACAGTCCTCAATAATCATAAAATTCTTTTTGGATGCTGCGAAATAAGTCAATTCCAAGGCAAAGATAACCAGATCTGACTCACACAAGGGAGGAACTTCTTCGTTTATGCAACACAAACAAATGCAAATGGGGATCTGGAGACCAAATATAGTTTATAAGATATCCAGGGTCCATTCATTAAGTCACAAAATAGGGGATGTAAAACATGAACACCTCAGTGGGATAAGATGAATTTCAAAGGGGACCAATTATCAGCTCCATCGGGGATAATAGGTCGCATGGGGAGAAACTTATTAGCCATGCAAGGAACGAGCGACGAACTGTTGGGGAGGAAAAAGTTACCAGACCAACTGCTTGGGGAAGACAACAATGCTTCACACTTCAAGACTTACCCGTTCTTAGATTGTTGTTGACATTTCTTGCTGAAATCGATTACTCTTAATGTGAATGCTTTTAATATTTTAAGAAAATTAATTATTCATTGAATTTTTTCAAAATTATCATCATAAAATACAATTTTAAAACAGAAACAAATAATAATAGGAATAATTGGATAAAAGCTCAACTTTATTTAATAGAATGTAGTTTGCAAATAGCGAGACTCTATGGATCTTTACAAAGATTGAGAAATGGTAATTTACATGAAAAAGGGATACATTAAACACAATTATCACTATTCTCCCGACCCATCTTGAAAATCCACCGTGCTTGTCTTCGGTTGAGAATGATGAATTAGAACCAAATGATTGTTCAAAACTGCTTCGCAGATTAGGAACAACCGGATGCACTTACTTGTCATAATCCCTAAGTTTTTCCTTTATTTCCCCAAGGTGGGGTACTCAATCTACCAGGATAAATTTTCTGTTTTATGTCTTTAACTTTTGCCTGGATCACCCTTTCGGGTTTTCAATCTACCAAGACGCTCATTTTTGCCTAAGCTGCCCCTTCGGGTTTTCAACTTAGCGAGCTTTTCTTTTTCGTTTTTTAGGCAAAGTATTTCTTGACTCCATCGGCATTCACAGGACGCGTGAACTCTTCATCATCCATAGTTGTAAGAATTAAAGCACCACCAAAAAAGGCTCTCTTAACAACCTATGGACCTACATAATTAGGAGTCCATTTTCCCCTAGCATCAAGTTTGAAAGATAGAATCTTCTTCAGCATGAGGTCACCTTCTCTGAACTTATGAGGATTGACCTTCTTATCAAATTCCTTCTTCATTCTCTGCTGATATAGCTGACCATGACACATGGAAGTCAATCTCTTCTCTTCAATCAAGTTCAACTGATCAAATCTGGTCTGACACCATTCAACTTTAGTAAACTTGACTTCCATCAAGACACGCAATGATGGGATCTCAACCTCCACGAGGAGCACAACTTCCATACCATAAACAAGAGAGAAAGGGGTTGCCCCTATTGAAGTGTGAGTGGATGTACGGTACCCATGCAAAGCAAAAGTGAGCATCTCATGCCAACCTTTGTACGTTACAACTATCTTCTGAATAATCTTCTTAATATTCTCGTTTGCAGCTTCAACAACCCCATTCATCCTAGGTCTGTAGGGAGAAGAATTATGATGTGCAATCTTGAAGTCTTTGCAAAGAGCTTCCACCATGTTATTGTTCAAGTTAGATCCATTATCAGTAATGATCTTACTTGGCACACCATAACGACATATAATCTGATTCTTGACAAACCTTACAAGAACTTGCTTGGTCACATTTGCATATGATGCCGCTTCAACCCACTTTGTGAAGTAGTCAATAGCCACCAGAATGAAACGATGTTCGTTCGAAGCTTTAGGCTCAATCATGCCAATCATATCAATCCCCACATGGAGAAGGACCATGGGGAGGAAATGACATTCAACAGTGTCGAAGGAACATGAATCTTATCTGCATAAATTTGACACTTGTGGCATTTCTTAACAAACTTGCAACAGTCAGATTCAACTGTCAGCCAATAGTAACCTGCTCTCAATATCTTATTTGCCATAGCATTTCAATTGGAATGAGTACCAAAGGAACCTTCATGGACTTCAATCATCAACAAGTCTTCTTCGTGTCTATCCACACATCTGAGCAAAACCATATTGAAGTTTCTCTTAAAAAGCACATCACCATTCAGGTAGAAGTTTCCAGCTAATCTTCTCAAAGTCTTCTTATCTTCCAAAGATGCCCCAGACGGGTAAATATGACTTTGGAGGAAACATTTAATATCAAAATACCAAGGATTTTCATCTTTGACTTCTTCAATAGCAAATGCATGAGCTTCCCTATCAAGATGCACGACAGTCAAATTAGGAACTTCATTCTAAAAATTTACCATAATCATAGAAGCCAACGTTGCAAGAGTGTTTTCCATCCAGTTTTCATCTCGAGGGATATGATGAAACTCAATATTTATAAAGAAAGCTGATATCCTCCTCGCATAATCACTATATGGTATCAAATCGGGTTGATTCGTCTCTCATTCACCTTTGATATGATTCACAACCAAAGTTGAATCTCCATAGACGTCAAGATATTTAATTCTGAGAACAATGGCTTCTTCAAGCCCCATAATGCAAGCTTCATACCCAGTCATATTGTTTGTACACTTGAAGGTCAATCTAGCTGTAAATGGAAAATGAGTGTTGTGAGGAGTTATAATCACTTCCCCCAATGCCATTACCATACGAATTAACAACTCCATCAAATACCGTGCCCCAAAGGGAACCAAGTTTTGGCCCTTCTTCAAGCAATGGTTCAACACAATCTTTCATCTTCAAGTACAAAATTTCTTCGTCAGGAAAATCATACTATACTGACTGATAATCTTCAATAGGTTGGTGAGCCAAATGGTCAGACAAGACATTACCTTTAATATCTTTATGAGATCGGTATTCCATATCATACTCAAATAAAAACATCTGCCAATGGGCAATCCTCCTAGTTAAAGCAGGCTTCTCAAAAATGTACTTGATTGGATCCATTTTGGATATCAACCAAGTAGTATAATTCAACATATACTGGCGCAGACGCTTAGCCTCCCAAGCCAATGCGTAACATATCTTCTTAAGCATAGAATATCGAGTCTCACAGACGGTGAATTTCTTACTGAGGTAGTAAATTGCACATTCTTTCTTCCCAGATTCATTTTACTGACCAAGAACACAACCCATATTCTCATCAAGCACAGTAAAATACATGATTAACGATCTTCCTTCAACGGGCGGAGACAAAATCGGAGGCTCAAGCAGATACTCTTTGATACTATCAAAAGCTTTCTGGAAATCCTTGGTCCAATCACAAGACTGATCTTTCTGAGGGAGATTGAATATAGGTGCACATGTGGCAGTCATATGCAATATAAATCTTGAGATATAGTTCATACGGCCGAGAATACCTATGACTTGATTCTCTGTCTTGGGCGCATGCATCTCTTGTATAGCTTTGACCTTGGCATAATCAACTTCAATACCCTTCTCGCTGACAATGAATCCCAACAACTTACCAGAGCGAACACCAAAAGTGCATTTATTGGGATTCAAGCAGAGTTTATATTTCCTCAAATGTTGGAATAACTTCAATAAATGCTCAACATGCTCTTCTTCATCACTAGATTTAGCAATCATATCATTAACATAGACTTCAATCTCTTTATGCATCATATCATGATAAAGAGTGGTCATAGGTCTCTCGTACGTTGCACCAACATTCTTTAAACCGAAAGGCATCACTCTATAACAGAATGTTCCCCGGGGTGTAATTAATATGGTCTTCTCCATATCTTCAGGTGCCATCTTGATTTGATTATAATTGGAAAATCCATCCATAAATGAAAAGACTTTGAATTTAGTTGTATTGTCTACCAACATATCGATGTGTGGCAGAGGAAATCATCTTTTGGACTGGCTTTATTCAAATCTCTATAATCAATACACATGCGGACTTTTTTATCCTTCTTAGGAAGAGGCATAGTATTGGCTACCCACTGAGGATATTCGGAGGTAACAAGAAATCCAGCATCAATTTGCTTCTGCACTTCCTCCTTAGTTTTCACTGTCGTATCAGGATGAGTCATTCTCAATTTCTGCTTGACCGACAAGCATTCTGGCTTCAAAGGCAATCTATGCTCCACAATCTCAAAATCCAGACCAAGCATGTCTTGATAGGACTAAGAAAACACATCAGAATAAACTCGAAGAAGATCAATCAACCCCTTCTTAGCTTCTGGACACAGTTGAGACCTAATCTTGACTTCCTTAAGATCATCCTCCGAACCCAAGTTGACTAGTTCAATTTGCTCTTCAAATGGCTGAATGGCTTTCTCCTTGTGCTCAAGCAAAGGGGATAACTCATCAAATACTTCTTCATCATCATTCTCTTCCTCACCTTCAAACACAGGGAAATCAATGTTTGAAGAGGGAGTAGGATCATTACATTCAATGAGTTTGAAAACCAACCTGCATAATGATTTGATATTTTTATTTTAGATAAGTGGAGAGCAAACAAATATTATGCAGATGAAAATAATATTATTTATTTATGCTTTTTTGTGATTACCATTTTCAGGAAAAGCAAAAAGTAAAAATAAAACATCATAGATGTGGATGAATAAAATTGTATTTCATTGATGATAATAAGAAAATGCCCAATAATGTTCACTTCTCCCTTAGGCATAGAAGAATGATTTTTCTCGAAAATAATAAAAACAAATTACTTAGAACGGTGAATAACAGTAGGAACATCAAAAGCAACCCAGTTATTGCAAGTCTGGCCATGAGCCACAAAGTTGTTACAAACTTCGTCTTCATCACTTTCTTTAATAATTGCAGCTCAGTGTTGCTCATTCTAATGAATGAACCCTCCATTGCGGAAAATAGGTTGCATAACCTTGACATTGGCGTTGAATGGCCCTGGTTGAAATCCTAGCCTTGCCCTATTCTTGTTCTCGGCGACTTTCACAACACAACCCCAATTATCAATACTACCAACCTGAATAGCCTCTTGGGCATCTTTTAAAGAAGACATGGGTGCCCCAACTTTCTTCAATTCATCAACAATTGACAAAGCTTGGAACGTCATTCCAATTTCCTCCTCAGCATCAACATAGGTGAAAGATGACAAATGGCTCACCAATAATGTCTTATATCCACCAACAACGACAAGCTTTTCGTTCTTCACAAATTTCAGCTTCTAGTGTAGAGTAGACGTCACAACTCCAGCTTCATGAATCCATGGTCTTCCCAATAAGCATCTATAGGTCGGGTGGATATCCATTACCTGGAAATTAATTTGGAAATCACTCGGACCTATCTTCACTGGAAGCTCTGATCGCGACTTTATGAGTCTATTGGGGTATTAACTGCAAGTGCACAGTCTAATCGCGTAGTTTTAAAAGATATCGATCCCACAGGGACTTAATGAATCGATATACCATTTTTCTAAGGTTACTTCGTAAAGCTAAGGCGGATGATACTTTGATGATTAGGGGGAAAAGTAAAACTAAAATCGGATCTAGATTAAATATCAAATAATGCGGATATCGGTATGTAGTTCATCGTAATTAGGGAATCAAGTCTTCGTTGGTTTCTTAGTTTTAAAATAAGTCTTTTTAGTAGACACTATTGATTAAAAGTCTTTTCTCAAACTCTCGCTCTTTTGAATTAGACTATGACTTTATATTAACGTACACTCTCACTATTTAGTTAAATCTAAAATCACTTTTTGAAAACAATAGAATCTATAGAAACTCTTTTTATTAAAATACTAACCGTTTAAACACCCTCTTCTCAAACTCTCGCTCTGTTGACTTAGATTATATGATTAAACTTAAATGCTTAACTCTCGTCCTCACATTTAACCTTTAAAAATACTTTTTGAAAATGATTAGAATTAAATTAACTCTAAAAATTGCTTTCGCCCTGATTTAAAGTTAATGTCCAATTTACACTGTCCAGTTAAAAGCTCAAACCGTCCTTCTATTGATTTTAAGTTCTTTATGTCTTTTACTCTCGTACAAAAACTTTGGTATTAACTCTGTAAATTGAGACCATAAAAAGAGTGACTATATTTTTAAATAAATTTAAACCAACTCAATTTTGATTCCTTTATTCCGCTTACTTTACATATCGATATCTAAATTAATTAGCCGGACATGCTAAACAAGCCTAAACAATTATTATGCCTAAATACAGCCATATCAGACAAACAATATTGATAAACAGCAGTATAGAGCATATATAAATTAAAACAATAAATTAATGAACCTGTAAAATTAATAGAAATCTTGGTTGTTCCCTAACTTCGATGCTTGAACACTCCACCACAAACCAGTTGGATTTGTTCTTCACAATCTTCGATCAGACAGAAAAATAAAAACGAAGGAATAAAATACTATGACCTAACGTAAGGTTAGATCCAGTAAAAACTACACAATAGTTTCCGGTTTAGAAACTAGTGTGAGAGAAAATAAATTCAATATTTTGGAAATTAACTAGAAAAGAAAAGGAAATAAAAAATGCTAGGAAAGTAGAATGCTGGAAAATATGTTGCTGTAAAAGCTTGCACGGCGGAAAAAAAAGAGAGGAACCCCCGAGAGGGCACCACTTAAGGTCTACTTATATTCATCCATTTAGTAACCGTTTCCCAAAAGTTCCTTCAGTAGGTTTTCTAGCATGTCAACGAGTCAGAGGAAGAATAGGAGAGAACGTGCTTCTGTTACGCGTCAAAGCCAAAAAAATAGGAGTGGGGGTGTGACGTCCGTCACACCATGTGTTACGCTCGTAACACTAAGCAGAGGGGCGTGACGCTCGTCACACCATGTGTGGCGGTCGTCACAACGCTTCAGCGCTTCTCCTTGTAGTTGTGGGCTGGGCTTTAGTGGAATGCTTTTCCTAGAGAATCCTCTTTTTGCACCCCCTTTTCTTTCTTTTTCACATATGCTTCAAATAATGTTACCTGAAATAAATAGAAGGAAAATACCAAGTAATATCGAATAATATAAAATAAATCGAATGAAATAATAATATAATTTAATTAAATCGAGTCCAGAAATGTGATATTATTTCATGTTATCAAACTCCCCCATACTTAGACTTTTGCTTGTCCTCAAACAAGATACAATATAGAAGTCGTTTTAAAATATTAGCCAGATGACACATCAATTCGTAATAGGTTGAAAGTAAATCTCGTTTAGAAATAACCTGAGCTTAATCTTAACATCAACAACTACCGTTACAACATCAGATAACCCCACCTTATACAAACCAGTTCGAGTCACGCTATTATAGCTAGCCTAGTTCTTTTACTCTTATTTCACCCGTTTTCATTCTAGCGAAATCACATTAAGCCCTTTATCTTTTCGCGCACATAGTGGAGTAACCGGTTAGCGATTCTGATCCCCTTTTAGCTAGAAGTTCTGGTACATAAGTTGGATAACTTCGTTATTTAGTCCATTGCAAATTGCGGGGGATCGGATCATAGTCCGCCCTACCAAGTTCAGTACAAGAAACCGCTAAACCAACTAACAATGGATCGTTCATACAATGTTTTTGTAGGGTCCGCAACCTTTGGATTAAATGATCGGGTAAGGATCACCTAACTTAATCAGTGCATTTCCTGATTTTTAATATGTTGTTTTGGGAATCATTCACTTATATTCATCGGCTCTCCACGTAGTTTGCTATTAATATGGTGCCGACTTCTCGTATAAACTACTCGGGGTTACTATAAAACTAAAAGTTCAAGGAATTGGTATAATAGGTACTTAGCCTGATCTAACATGTTGAGGTTTTTAGAGTGTTGGGGCGGTAATAATTTTTGTCTTAATTTTACTCAAGTTTGATAAAATAAGCAACCTTTATACTTATCGAGTGTGTTAAATTTTTGTTATGGCTCAAGAAAATTGAGGGGAGTGGATAATAAAAATTTTTCACACTAGGGACTCGACTTAAAATAAATATGTATTTTATATACATATATATATATATATATATATATATATATATATATATATATATATATATATCTCTCTCTCTCTATATATATATATATATATATATATATATATATATATATATATATATATATTTATATATAAGTTAATAAAAGGGAAATAACAATGAAAGGGAAATAACATACTTGAAAGAGGAAAGTTGAAAGAGAAATACTCATAACGGAAACAAAGTTCCCCCCCCCCCCCCCCCCCCCCCACACTTAAATGAAACATTGTCCCCAATGTTTTAGAGAAAAGCGAAATGAAAGAAAGGAAAAAAGAAATAAAATGCTCAAGTATGCCTGCGTCCTCTTGTTCTCGGACCCGGTGAGCATTGACGTACTTCCAAGTCATCAAACCTGTTGAGCAAGTCAGTGAACCGCTGGTCGGTTATTGCATTCCTCGCTTCTTGTTATTGTTGCATATGGCGCATCAGTTGCATCACTTTGTTATTCTGCGCCTGCATGGCATCAATAGCATCCATGATGTCATCGTTTGTTGCGGGCCTTCTTCTTCGACGAAGTCGGGAGGATTGACCAGTTTCATTATCGGAAGGGTTAAGCGGGGCTGACTGTTGTTCAGGACCTTGATCACCTTGCTCCATTTGCACAAACTCGTCCGGGGGAGGGTTTGCTTGTGTAGGCTCGGAAGGTTCGGGAGCATTCAGATCGTAGATGAATCGGTTGGGGTTGGTGACATCTGGTAGATACGACAACTCGTTGTTGGAACCGATCGAACTGCTCCCGTTGATAGTTATCATCTTCAGATCGGAAGATAATATTTCCGAATTGGTTGTTCTCCGCCATATTGGTAGGTAGGTTGAAAGAAGGAAAGGGGATGAAAATGTATTTGTATAGAATGGTTTGTTGGAATGATGTGGTGTAGGAAGAAAGGTATTGTAGGTATTTATAGGAAAAGTTTTTGGAATTGGGCAGAGGAGTGGGTGAGAGAAAAAAAAATATGGATGAATGTGAGTGGGATGGAGCAAAGAGGTGAATGAATGGGAAAATAAAAAGGTGGGGGGGTAACGGTCATGTCCCCAACGGTCACCAATGTTCACCTGTTCTGAAGCTGTCACGCTCGTGACAGAAGGTGTTACGGGCGTCATGTGCACTTGCGTGGCGACCGTGATGGCTTGTGTGACGCTCGTCACACCGGTTAGCTTGCAACGGTCACTGGCGCTCGTGATTTCTTACGTGGGTGCTTCATAAATTGTTTTTATTATTTTATTTTTTGTTTTATTTTGTTTATTATATTTGCTATTGTTGTATTTTTGAATTGCCATGTATGCTATTCTACTACACACCATAGTGTATATATATATTTTTCTCTAATAGGCTATGTAAGTAGTAGCATATAGTGAATATCATTACTGGTAATTGTAGATATTGCATAATAAAATAAACCAATAATGCCAATAGCTTCAATAAAATAAACATAATGTAACATTTGAAGATAAAAGAAAACATGCGAAAAACAAATACTAAGATTAAAAGCAATGTTAAACGAAACTATAAATTGCCTAAAACTAAAACTAATTAACTAAAATTCTTCTAGCCACTTGTAGGATCTTTGGCCGGAGGAGCAAAGGAATTGACACGGTGTAGCAACTCATGAAATTGATTTGTCATTCTACTCATGTATTCCATGAATTCATGTCCCATATTAGTTAACTCTTCTCTAATGGCAACTTGTTCTGACATCAAAGCTTGAATGGCGGTGTTATAATCAGTTTCGGGCATATGATGTCTAAAATCAGGTATTGCCGATTCTGCGGGCGAGATAGGATTAGGTGGAGAGGCAACATCATGGTAACCAGTTGGTGTCTGTGGATCAGATTCAACATAAGGAATCTGTTCGTCACAAATCTCATAATCTTGAATGGATTCAACAGATCTAACAGGAGAAGGTATTCCATTCAGGTTGTAGAGCCAATTATTTCGGTTATGGACACTAGTCATCGGACTAGGCATGGTGAATAGGTAAAAAACTTGGTTGTTAATTATTAGTTCAAACTCTTCAGGTCCAATGTTTCCTATAAACATAGTGTTGAAGAGGAAAGGTATATTCATAGGCTCAATGCCACAAAAAGGGTTCAAATCAAGCATGGGTTGGCGCAATCCAATAGCATTAGCAATCATAGTTATCAATCCTCCTATTATGATCGGTGCACGATCATCTTGAATAAGGCGGTCAAAACTCGCCAACATATAAGTGGCACCATTCACTGGATGGTTCTGGGAAGCACAAAATATTATGAAGATTTCATCACGTGGTACCGTGGTAATGTTGGATCTTTTCCCAAAGAGAGTGTGTGCTAGGATCTTGTGGAAATAAGGAAAGGCCGGGTAATGTATGTTTCCAGAAAGAAACTCATGTTCCTCGGGGTTGTCATTTCCTGTCAAACTTCCCCAAAAATGCTCAAGCTCTCTATATTCAAAAAGGTCTTCTTGGCTCATGGTGAATGTATCAAAAGAAGTAGGGAACCCTAAAAGGTTAGTGAATTCTTGAATGTTAAACTGATATTCCATGTTGAACATCCTGAACTGAATGAAACCTCGGTTTATTCCTTTTCCATGGTTTGGTAAATAGATCAGGGAGCTAAGGAATTCTAGAGTTAGCCTCCGGTAAGTAATAAATTATCTTCAAATAGGAGTGGTTTCCCACCCTATTTGACTCAGCAGATATAGGACACTCTCTCTTAGTCCAAGGGCAGTCATTGCCCAATCATCAGCATAAAAACTTGGGTGCATCTCTCTATCCGCTAGTTCTTCAAATTTTTGTCTCTGAGCTCTCCCTCGGAATTTGATGCCCATACGATCAATATGTCCCATCAGGTTAGTATTAACCAAAGAAAGGAAAACAAGGATTTAGTCAGGATTTGGCCAGATGCCGAAAGGAGAAAAGAAGAAAAGTTTTATAAAATAAAATAAAATAAATGAATACTGAATAAAATCAAAAGAATAATCAATGAAAAAATAGTAAAAATTTGTGGGTTGTCTCCCACGAAGCGCTTTGTTTAATGTCGCAAGCTTGACATAAAACTATTAAATGTTAATCTATAAATTTAGGAGACAATACGTCTAAGTGCAGGACTCGCGAGTCTTCATTGTTTTCATCATAGTGATAATGTTTCAGACGCTGCCCGTTTATGATAAATGCTTCAATAGATTTTCCCATAATTTCCACAGCCCCACTAGGAAAGACATTAGTGACTTGGAAAGGGCCTGACCATCTAGAGCGTAGTTTTCCTGGGAATAACTTAAGTCTAGAGTTAAACAATAGGACTACATCGCCTTGTTTGAAGGTTTTCCTTGATATGCGTTTATCATGCCATTTTTTCGTTCTTTCCTTGTAGATTCTGGCATTTTCGTATGCGTCTTGTCTAAGTTCCTCTAATTCGTTTATATCTAGGATTCGCTTTTCACCGGCGGCCTTATAGTTTAAATTTAAATGTTTAATAGCCCAATAGGCCTTATGTTCTAACTCCACTGGGAGGTGGCAAGATTTACCATAAATAAGCCTAAATGGGGTTGTTCCTATGGAGTTTTGTAAGCGGTTCGATATGCCCATAAAGCTTCGGGTAATTTTGATGACCAGTCTTTCCTCGAGGTGGCGACTGTTTTTTCCAATATCTGTTTAATTTCTCTGTTAGACACTTCCACTTGTCCACCGGTTTGAGGATGGTAAGGTGTCGCTACTCGATGTTTTACACCATACTTAAACAATAATTTTTCGAATATCCTAGATATGAAATGCGATCCACCATCACTGACTACTATTCTTGGGACACCAAATCTTGGAAAGATTATATTATTAAAGAGTTTAATTACTACTCGTGTATCGTTTGTTGGAGAAGCTATAGCTTCAATCCATTTTGATACGTAGTCAACCGCTACGAGTATGTACTTGTTGCCGAAAAAAGGTGGAAAAGGTCCCATGAAATCTATTCCCCACACGTCGAAAATTTCTACTTCCAAAATGCCTTTTGTGGCATCTCGTCACGTCTAGATATGTTTCCTGTGCGTTGACACCTATCACATTTCTTGACAGCAGCATGCACATCCTTCCATATGTTTGGCCAATAAAGCCCGACTTGTAGGATTTTAGAGTAGGTCTTGGATGTACTTGCGTGTCCACCATAAGGAGCGGAATGACAATGTTGGATTATACTTTCTATCTCTTCTTCAGATATACAGCGACGGAAAATACCATCGGGGCCTCTTTTGAAAAGTAAAGGGTCGTCCCAGTAATAATGTTTTATGTCATGGAAGAATCGTTTCTTTTGTTGGTAGGATAAATCAAGTGGAACTACTCCGGCGGCTAAATAATTGACAAAATCAGCGTACCATGGTGTAACGCATATAGCCAAGGTGGTCTCTACCTGTTCATCAGCTCTATTTTCTTCCAAATTAGCTATAAGTTTATCGTACGAGAAATCATCATTGATCGATGTTCTTTCCGGTTCCAGGTTTTCAAGTCTAGAGAGGTGATCTGCTACTACGTTTTCAGTTCCTTTTTTATCTTTGATTTCCAAATCAAATTCTTGTAACAACAAGATCCACCTTAGGAGTCTAGGTTTAGCGTCCTTTTTTGTTAAGAGGTACTTAATGGCAGCGTGGTCAGTGTAAACGATTATTTTAGCTCCGACCAAGTAAGAACGAAATTTATCTAGTGCAAATACTACTGCTAAAAGTTCTTTCTCGGTCGTGGCGTAATTCATTTGCGCTTCATCTAGGGTTCTACTTGCATAATATATGACGTGGAGTTTTTTATCCTTTCGTTGTCCTAAAACAGCGCCTACGGCGTAGTCACTTGGGTCACACATTATTTCGAATGGTTCATTCCAATCCGGAGTCAGCATTATGGGTGCGGAGATCAACGCTTGTTTAAGTGTTTGAAATGCTTCTAAACATTTATTGTCGAAGGTGAATTCAACGTCTTTCATTAATAATCCGGTTAAAGTTTTAGTTATTTTGGAGAAATCTTTAATAAATCGTCGATAAAAACCCGCATGTCCTAAAACAATTCCTTCTTGTACCATAAAGTGACATTTTTCCCAATTAAGTACTAGGTTTACTTTTACACATCGTTCTAGAACTCTTTCTAGGTTTTCAAGACATTCTTCGAAACTTTGCCCTCATACGGAAAAGTCATCCATAAAGACTTCCATGATGTTTTCGAGAAAATCGGTGAATATTGCCATCATGCACCTTTGAAGGTTGCAGGAGCATTGCACAAGCCAAACGACATTCGTCGATAAGCGAAGGTACCAAAAGGACATGTGAACGTTGTCTTTTCTTGGTCATCAGGATGAATTGGTATTTGAAAGAAGCCTGAGTAACCGTCCAGATAGCAGAAATGAGAATGCTTGGCTAATCGTTCTAACATCTGGTCTATGAATGGTAAAGGAAAATGATCTTTTCGGGTTGCTTTGTTTAGCTTCCTATAGTCAATGCACATTCTCCATCCCGATTCGATTCGTTTGGTTATAGTTTCTCCTTTTTCATTTTCGATCACGGTTATACCCCCTTTCTTTGGTACTATGTGTACAACGCTAACCCATTTGCTATCAGATATAGGATATATGATACCTGCCTCTAATAATTTCGTTACTTCCTTCTTTACTAACTCACTCAGGATCGGGTTTAGTCTTCTCTGATGTTCCCTAGAAGTTTTACAGTCTTCTTCTAGCATGATGCGGTGCATTCAAATAGAAGGACTTATCCCTTTAAGATCGGTGATGTTGTATCCTAGTGCGGTTGGATATTTTCTTAATATATGTAGGAGTTTTTCGGTTTGGAGTTTTCTAGGTCTGCATTGACTATCACTGGTCGTTCAAGTTCTAAGTCTAGGAATTCATATCTCAGATTTTTGGGAAGTGTTTTCAGGTCGAGGGTTGGTTTCTTAAGGAATTGCGTAGGATCCGATGTTATTGCTAAACATTGGTTCAGTCTGTCTTCTACACGACAGTCAAACAAATCGTCATTTTCTAATTCTGTTTCTTTTATGCATTCATCGATGATATCCATGAAGTAACATGTGTCTTCTATTGCAGGTGCTTTCAAAAATTTGGAAAGAATGAACTCAATTTTCTCTTCTCCTACTTCGAAAGTGAGTCGTCCTCGTTTTACGTCTATGATAGCACCGGCGGTTGCTAAGAATGGTCTTCCCAATATAATGGGGGTAACTTCATCTTCTCTTATGTCCATAATTATAAAATCGGTTGGGATGTAGAATTGACTTATGCGCACGGGAACGTTTTCAAGAATTCCTACGGGATATCTAACGGAACGATCTGCTAATTGCACAGACATTTTAGTTGGTCTTAATTCTCCCATTTCCAGTCTCTTGCATATGGACAAGGGCATAACACTGATACCGGCTCCTAAATCGCATAGAGCTTTGTCTATGACAAATTTTCCTATGTGACAGGGTATAGAGAAACTACCAGGGTCTTTAAGTTTAGGAGGCATATTTTGGATTATCGCGCTGCACTCAGCAGTGAGTGTAACGGTTTCACTATCTTCAAGTTTCCTTTTATTAGAAAGAATTTCTTTTAAGAACTTAGCATACGAGGGCATCTGTGTAATAGCTTCTGTAAAAGGAATGGTGATGTTTAATTGTTTCAGTAGGTCAACAAATTTTTTAAATTGGCCCGCGTCTTTGGTTTTAATTTGCCTTTGAGGATAAGGGATAGGTGGTTTGTAAGGCGGTGGAGGTACATAAGGTTCTTTCTTTTCTACGGTTTCCTTATTACTCTCTTCCTTTTCCTTAGGTTTACTTTCTTCCTCAGTTGACTTTTTAGAGTTTTGGTTTTCAATCCTTGGGTCAGACGGTCCTTCTACCTCTGTTCCACTTCTTAATATAATTGCATGAGCATGGCTTTTCGGGTTAGGTTGGGGCTGTCAAGGAAATGTACCAGTTGAGGCAGCAGTAGGCGCTTGTTGTTGAGCTACTTGCGAGATTTGTGTTTCCAGCATTTTGTTATGGGTAGCCAGGGCATCTACTTTACTTGCTAGTTGTTTAATCTGTTCGCTAGTGTGTACATCTAGGTTTAAGAACTCTTTATTCGTTTGCTGTTGAGAAGCTATGAAGTTCTCCATCATGATTTCCAAGTTGGATTTCCTAGGAACGTTATTGTTAGGTGTAGATGGGGTCGGCTTTTGATATCCAGGATGTATAGCTGGAGCTTGACCTAGTGCGTATAAAGCATTATTACTCTTATATGAAAAATTAGGATGGTTCTTCCAGTTTGAGTTATAGGTATGCGAGTAGGGATTTCCTTGAGCATGGTTCACTTGCTCTGCTTGGATTCCTGTTAGGAGTTGACAATCTGTAGGAGTGTGACCTTGAATTCCACAGACTTCACAATTTTGAGTTACGGAAACCACGGTGGCTGGAGGTGATACATTTAAATTTCAATTTTCTGGGCAAGAGCATCCACTTTTGCATTAACATGATCAAGGCTACTTATCTCGTACATGCCCCCTTTTGTTTGAGGTTTTTCTACCATTGTTCGGTCGCTTCCCCACTGATAATGGTTTTGGGCCATGCTCTCAATAAGTTGATAAGCATCGGTGTAAGGTTTATCCATAAGCGCACCACCTGCGGCGGCGTCTATTGTTAACCTTGTGTTGTATAAGAGACCATTATAGAAGGTATGAATTACTAACCAGTCCTCTAAACCATGGTGTGGATAAAGTCTCATCATGTCTTTGTATCTTTCCCATGCTTCGAAAAGAGACTCGTTATCTTTCCGTTTAAATCCATTTATCTGGGCTCTCAGCATAGCTGTTTTGCATGGAGGAAAATATCGGGCAAGGAAGACTTTCTTCAACTCATTCCATGTGGTGACTGAGTTGGAAGGAAGAGACTGAAGCCATCTTCTAGCTTTATCCCTTAACGAGAAAGGAAAGAGACGAAGTCGAATTGCCTCTGAAGTGACACCATTAGCTTTAACAGTATCAGCGTATTGGACAAATACGGATAAATGAAGGTTTGGATCCTCGGTAGGATTTCCAGAAAATTGGTTCTGTTGCACTGCCTGCAACAGCGAAGGTTTAAGTTTGAAGTTGTTTGCTTCGATTGCGGGTGGAGCAATACTCGAATGCGGCTCATCTTGTGATGGAGCAGCGTAATCTCGAAGAGCACGAGCTGGTTCTGCCATCTCGGGTATCGGCGAAGGAAGGAGATTTTTGAGATCAGGAATTTCGATTGGAGGAAGATTGTTTGCAGCACGATACTCCCGAATTCGTCGTAAGACTCGGAGATATCGTTCAACGTCGTTGATTCGTAAGTAGTACGGTTCGCCTTGTGAGCGAGTGTGTGGCATACAAATCAACGAAAAAAGAAGGAAAAATAAAAATAAAAATGCCTTAGTCTCTACAGCTTAACAGAAGAGTTACGATATCGACTAAATAAAAGTCCCCGGCAACGGCGCCAAAAACTTGATCGCGACTTTATGAGTCTAGTGGGGTATTAACTGCAAGTGCACAGTCTAATCGCGTAGTTTTAAAAGATATCGATCCCACAGGGACTTAATGAATCGATATACCATTTTTCTAAGGTTACTTCGTAAAGCTAAGGCGGATGATACTTTGATGATTAGGGGGAAAAGTAAAACTAAAATCGGATCTAGATTAAATATCAAATAACGCGGATATCGGTATGTAGTTCGTCGTAATTAGGGAATCAAGTCTTCGTTGGTTTCTTAGTTTTAAAATAAGTGTTTTCAGTAGACACTATTGATTAAAAGTCTTTTCTCAAACTCTCGCTCTGTTGAATCAGACTATGACTATATATTAACGTACGCTCTCACTATTTAGTTAAATCTAAAATCACTTTTTGAAAACAATAGAATCTATAGAAACTCTTTTTATTAAAATACTAACCGTTTAAACACCCTCGTCTCAAACTCTCGCTCTATTGACTTAGATTATATGATTAAACTTAAATGCTTAACTCTCGTTCTCATATTTAACCTTTAAAAATACTTTTTGAAAATGATTATAATTAAATTAACTCTAAAAATTGATTTCGCCCTGATTTAAAGTTAATGTCCAATTTACACTGTCCAGTTAAAAGCTCAAACTGTCGTTCTATTGATTTTAAGTTCTTTATGTCTTTTACTCTCGTACAAAAACTTTGGTATTAACTCTGTAAATTGAGACCATAAAAAGAGTGAATATATTTTTAAATAAATTTAAACCAACTCAGTTTTGATTCCTTTATTCCGCTTACTTTACATACCGATATCTAAATTAATTAGCCGGACATGCTAAACAGGCCTAAACAATTATTATACCTAAATACAGCCATATCAGACAAACAATATTGATAAACAGCAGTACAAAGCATATATAAATTAAAACAATAAATTAATGAACCTGTAAAATTAATAGAAATCTTGGTTGTTCCCTAACTTCGATGCTTGAACACTCCACCACAAACCGGTTGGATTTGTTCTTCACAATCTTCGATCAGACAGAAAAATAAAAACGAAGGAATAAAATACTATGACCTAACGTAAGGTTAGATCTAGTAAAAACTACACAATAGTTTCCGGTGTAGAAACTAGTGTGAAAGAAAATAAATTCAATGCTTAGGAAATTAACTAGAAAAGAAAAGGAAATAAAAAATGCTAGGAAAGTAGAATGCTGGAAAATATGTTGCTGTAAAAGCTTGCACGGCGAAAAAAAAGAGAGGAACCCCCGAGAGGGCACCACTTAAGGTCTATTTATATTCATCCATTTAGTAACCGTTTCCCAAAAGTTCCTTCAGTAGGTTTTCTAGCGTGTCAACGAGTCAGAGGAAGAATAGGAGAGAACGTGCTACTGTTACGCGTCAAAGCCAAAAAAATAGGAGTGGGGGTGTGACGTCCGTCACACCATGTGTTACACTCGTAACACTAAGCAGAGGGGCGTGACGCTCGTCACACCATGTGTGGCGGTCGTCACAGCGCTTCAGCGCTTCTCCTTGTAGTTGTGGGTTGGGCTTTAGTGGAATGCTTTTCCTAGAGAATCCTCTTTTTGCACCCCCTTTTCTTTCTTTTTCACATATACTTCAAATAATGTTACCTGAAATAAATAGAAGGAAAATACCAAGTAATATCGAATAATATAAAATAAATTGAATTAAATAATAATATAATTTAATTAAATCGGGTCCAGAAATGTGATATTATTTCATGTTATCAAGCTCCACTTCTCCAATGACAGTTTTACGAGAACCTTCAAAAGCTTTAACAACTATGTCGCTATACCTCATCGGGGTGTCTTGATAGGAGAGTCTTGACAGAGTTGACTTTGGCAATACATTCAATGATGAACTTGTATCAACTAACACATTGGACAGAGCATCCTCGTTACAATTCATCGAAATGTGCAACACTAAATTATGATTTCTGCCTTTCTCAAGAAGCTCTTCATCACAAAAACTCAATTTTTTACAAGAAGTGATGTTGGCAACAATGTGGTCAAACTGATCCACAGTTACATCATGCTCAACATAAGCCTATTGCAACACCTTCAACAATGCTTCTCTGTGCGCCTCAGAATTCATCAATAATGACAACACAAAGATCTTTGACGGTGTTTGGAGCAGCTGCTCCCCAATGTTAAATTCACTTCTCTTAATCAATCATAAAACTTCATCATCATCAATAGCCTTAAATTAGTTGGATTCACCAGACTGACACTTTGGAGCACTAACCGAATTCACTGTAGGAATCTCTGCGTTCTTACCCACAAAAACGTCTTCCACAACCTTCGGGAATACCAAACTAAACACATGACCATTACGGGTCACCTTTTCAAAATCCGCAATATTTACCACTGCGTCTGCAACTGGAAGAGGAACCTCTTGACCATTTTCAATCATTATGGCATTATACTGGCATGACACAACTTTATCGAATGAGTAGGGGACAGGACCCGCTAACCGTAATACCAACAGCGGTACCGATCTGTTGACATTATTGCTGCTACTGCGATTAAATTTAATAACTACCCGCTCAGGGGTCTTGAACACTGGAACTATTACATTTACGTCATTGCCCCAATGACGGGACTGGAAAGTTTGGATAATACCTTCATCCATCAACCTATGAATATCCCTCTTGACAATAACACATCCCTGAGGGTTCACACTGCAAATCGCACAACCATCATGGTCATGTTCATAATCATTGACCAAGAAAATATCTTTATGACATCATAAATCTTGAATTTACCGATACACCCTTCCACCATGTTTACTGATACGTTACCACGAGGAGGCAATAAATTTTCTTTCACGTTTGGCGCTTTATCCTCAAAGGACACCATACCACTCTTCGTACTTCAGAGGATTGAAATTCTCTATATCATGACCAGGGTCTCCCTGGTGAAAAGCACAATGAAGATCAGGCTTGAACCACCATGGTAGTAGCTCAGGAATTTGCGAAGAGTTTCTTGGCTGAATAAGATACTTGAGTACCAAAGACGGGTACAACTCTGCATACGCCATAGGAATAGGGTCAAAAGATACCTTTTTCCTCTTGATAAAGGCCTTACCTAACTTATTGAAAGTATGAATGTTAGCACTACCTAGGCCCATGTACCACCTCAGGGTGACTCCAGTCAAACTATCCTGGAAGTAGTGAATCAATAGTTGATCATTATCAGTTTGAGTAACCATTTTCCTAGCATACATCACAAGATGGCTTAGCGGACAAGTATTCCCTTTGTATTTTTCAAACTCTGGGACCTTGAATTTTATAGGAATCTTAACATTGGGAACCAAACAGAGTTCAACAACACTCTTGCCAAAAAAATATTTTCCTCTCAGAGTTTTCAATTCCTTGCATAGCTCAAGAAATTGATCCTTCATATCATCCATCTTCTCATATACATCTGGACCTTCAGACGGCTCAGGGTGGTAGATAGTCTCCTCAACACGAGGAAGAGTATGAACGGTAGGAGGAGGCACTGACATGACCGGGCTAGATGCTGACAGAGAAATAAAAGTAGGTGCATACCCTTCAGGCACAAAATTCAGTGGCATTCCCCAAGCGAATCTAGCAGGCATAACGGACTGGCTGGCAGCAGCAGCAAGAACAGTTGATGAAATAAGCTTGGAGATAACAGTCCTCTGAGGAGGAGGAGTTGCAGGAGGCGGAAACTATTGATTCTGAGCAGCAATGGCAGACTCCGTCAACACCATAAGTCTGGCGATCTCATCCTTCAACTCTCTATTCTCTTGCTCTAGATGCTCCATTCTTCGCAATCGATTAGCTCGAGTGTTATAGTGATGAGTCAGCTTGGTTGAGACATAGAAGAATAATTGATAAGACACCTGGCGGAAGAACCCTGTGATGCAAATGATGCATGAAATGCAATGTTTTTTATTTCTTTTTAATTTCAAGGAACATATGGAGTCTTATTCGCAAATATAATAAAAATCAACAATAATAATTCGATTGACCATAAAATATCTTTTCATTTATAAATTTGGAAGGATTGCACTGAGTACAATTTTAGAAACCAAAGTACAAATACAAGAGAAAAGGAAACTATCATCCTAAGGATCCTTAGCAACTACATCAGAAGATCTAGCTAAAGGAGTATATTTCCTCCGGATGCGTCGAATCTCTAACTCAAAGGATGTCTTCATCTGAGCCTTCTCAAGGACAAGTAGGTCAACAATCTTCTTCCAAGCTTTGGAAGGCTGAGCCATACCAGAGGAAACTAAATGCTCTGGTTCTCTCTGTCTCTGCACTACACGCTCTTCCAGAGTTAATGGCTCAACCACAACCAAAGACACAGGTCTATCACAAGTGTACGACATCTTCAGCTCCAAAGCTCCCTTCTTCACCCAGATAGTGTAAGCTTCCAAAGCTACACAATTGCATGGACCAATCTCGGATCTTCCTTTCCTATGCACATTATGTCAAACATGCATCATCCTTTTCTTCAAAAGTTGGGGATCTTTACCCTCTTGATAAAATAGTGCCTCTAACTGAACGCTATTAGGATTATCTCTCAAGGGGAGCCCAAGTTGACGACGAGCCAAAGCAGGGTTATAGTTGATTCCTCCTTCTGTACCAATGAGGGGCACATTAGAGAACTCACCACAACTATCAATAATAGCCAAGCTACCCAATGCAGAATCATACCAAACAATATCATCATTGGTGAGGGACATAAGTCTCTAAGACCACCGTAGACACTGTTTGTTCCATAAGAAAGCAGGTTTCTGAGACAAGTGCGAATTAAACCACTTGTACAAAAGAGGAACACATCATATAGTAGTCCAACAACCTTTCGAATTCCTCAAATGCAAAGAAAAATACATGTTACCCAACAGAGTAAGAACATGATTTTCAATCAAGAAGATTCTAATGGCGTTAACATCAACAAAACCGTCAATGTTAGGGAACAAAGCTAAACCATAGACGAGCATAACAAAAATAGCTTCAAAAGCATCCACGTTGCCGACCTGAGCAAAAACAGTAGATTTACCAATGAGGAACTCATAAGTCAACCCAAGAATACCCCCTTTCTTCACCAAATGAGCCTCAATCTCAGATTTCTTCAGACGAAGAGCTTCAGCTATGACATGAGATATGGGAATCTCCTCCAATCCACTGAAAGGTACTTTGTCAGATACGAGCATACCCAATATATGAGCATACTCTTCTAACATAGGCATAAGATAACAATTAGGAAAAGTGAAGCACTGGTAGAGAGGGTAATAAAACTGCACCAAAACACTCAGAAGTCCTTCAACCATATCGGTAGATAACACAGACAAAAGCTTCCTATGACGTTTCTTGAAATCTAAGGGATATAATACAACGGATGACAATTTACTTAACTCTTTCAAATTGGGACATCTGAAATTGTACTTGTTAGTGTTCCTTCGTCCATAATCGATGGTCTTAAAATATTTGCAAATAAGACCTTAGTTTCCTCAAAATTTATTTTTCTATGATGAATGTTATGATACGCATGTATGCATGAATGCAACAATCACACACAAGGAAAATACAAACAAAGGTCAAGGGATGGATCATGTCATCATCAAGATCAAACATCCATTTTGGTGGATTATGGTTTTCACCTTATCAACACCCAAGTTCCATTGATATTGATGAGACTTGATCAGTTCAACCAAGAATCAAAGGGTTTGTTGCAAGTCACAAGCATGGAGTCAGGTTAAGAACCATCCCAAAGGAGTGTACTAAGGATACAAACCTATAGATCATGTTCTAAAAAAAGTTCCTAGAGTCTTGATTCCATCTATCAGATCTTACAGGTTAGGATGACTGACTCATCAACCCGTAATATTCTCAAGAGAAACTGGTATGAGTGTAGTATCGTGTAACAACTGTTATGAAGTCTACACCTGAACAGTCTCTGCACTACATCTTAAATATGCCAAGTTAGGTTAAATGTTCTATGGTCCTCAGCTTCTCGGACTCCCATATCAGAAAGAATAATGCCTATCCACGATATACTTGTGTGACATTAATAATTCCAAAGGGGTCTCCACTGAGTTGATGGATCTCAATCCAACTTGTTAAGGACTACTCTACACATGTTGAGCATGACTATACCATCCTCCTATCTTAATTGCACTCAAGTTTGGGTTAGAACTTATCTCACCACACAGAGATCACCAAGCACAACAAATAAACTATATTACAAAACAACATATACAAACATCAAATATACAAATATATACACATAAAAAGTAGGCTAAACCCACTGAGGACTACTCCCCAGCAGAGTCGCCACTTAATTTCTATAGCGGTAAATTCATGACCATCAAGCTATGGATAAGTTTAACGTCAATAAAGCTAGAGTCGGCACCACGCTTTTATTGTTTCTAAAGGAAAAGGGAAAAGTACGAACAAAACCCAAAGATAAGAATTTTTCAAATCAAAATTAATAAAATGCCAGAGATTACAGGTAAGGGGGTTGGTTACATAGAGGGAAGGTGTTAGCACCCAAAGTGTCCTACGTACTCTTAGGGAGCCCTTTTTTATGTGTGCATATGTTTTTGGTATAAATGATGTTTGATAAAATAAAGAGCGTGGGGATGAGAAAAGAATTCATTGATTATATTTTTGTGTTTGACAAGACCTTCAGTCTTATGCCTAAGTACCAACATAAAAATGAGGGATCAAAACCCCATAGTTCATGGTAAAAATTTCATAGAAGTTAGTGAATTGATTTTAACAAAGGTTTAAATGAAAAGGCACAGAAGGCTAAAGGTTTGAATGGGGTTGTTAGTTATTTTTGTATTTTGAAATTTAAGTCAATATGGTTAAGTTTATTTACAAGTTTGATTTAAGAAAAGAAGTTTATAAAATCAATGGTATAAGGCCACATTTTCTAATCATTAAAACATGTCTAAGTTTGAAATCACAAGAAAATAATTTTTTTGAAAAGAGGGAGAGACTTTGAAATTAAATAAGTGGGAGGAGATGAAGAGACTATCCTAAGCAAAAAATTTAAAGTTAAGAGTTGAAAAGATCTAACCAATGGGATGCAATCCAACAAACAAGAATGTCATATAGAAACCCATTTTCCTTTGGACTTTAATCAAGCAATAAGCAATAAGCAATGGACAATATCCAAACATCATGAAAGTCAAGGAATCAAATGAAGATAACCATATCCAAGTAAGACCTCCAATAGCTAGCAGTCTTCAAATGTCTTCAAATGTAGTAGATGAAATATTCCTTGATCAACTGAGAACAAAATATCAGACATAGACAATAATAACAAAATAACAATTAAGCAGAGAGACAAAGGAGAAGATGAATCAAGGGAACTCAAGGTCTTGCATCATATGAAGGCATAATCAAAGATAGCTCAGTCTCATATGTTGGCATTGGCCAAGTCCTTTTGCATAGGGAATGTTGCCTAATCCTAAGTCCAAAAGTTCCGATCAAGTCCCAACAGCCCACCAAATATTTTTAAGGGTTTTTTGTTGTTATTGAAATGTTTTAAGGTCCTAAGACCATAAACAAAACAAAAGCAAGTAAACAAAATATATAATCACAAGATATGGCTCAAATGTACAAAGTGAAAATGACTTGAAACATAAACAAGTTGCATGAAATGTAAATGGCAATGAATGCTAAAGTTACTGAAATTTAAATTGCATAAGGTAAATGACTTGAAAGTAAAGCAATATTAATAAGAGTTAGTCACATGTTAGTCAAAGGTTAGTGTTGAATTTTAATTGATTAAGTTATTCTTTGGAGAACACTCAACCATTCATTCACAAGTATGAATCCTTAAACCAAGACATCTTCCATGATAAGGGCTCCAACTTGGATAATTCAACAAGTATGGCCCTAGATCTCATGAAAGGAAAAAAGGTCATGTTTTCACACAATGCCATGAAGAATGGGAGTCTTACAATCTCACTTACTAGAATACTATGCATTCTTGATCAAATTTAGCTCTATGGTAAGCCATTGTAATTGGACTTATGTTGAAGTCACAACTATCTGAGGTTAGGCAATAAAAATATAGGTGTTAATGCATGTTAGAGATTTGGAACAAAGAACCAAACTCCTCAAACATACCACACACTAAAAGAAAAGTCAAACAAGGTCAAAAGACCTTCGACAAACAAGGTCAAAGGACCTTAAACAAAAAATTTCACAACTTTTAGAAAGTTAGAAGTATTTTCAAAGAATTAAAAATATGCACAAAAACATTTAATTCATGAAAAATACCAAAATTAATCCAAAAAATAATTTTAATTCACAATACGGAAGGGAAAAATATTTAAAGATTTTTGGTGAAAGTCCCATATTTTTTGGACTAAAAATGGATTTATTATGAATTAAACAAAATAAGACTATTAAATGAAAATTCAGAAAATAAAATATAATTCAAAAAAACAAGGGCCATCAGATCTCCCTCATTAATTAAGATGGAAGATCTGATGGCCAAGCGCGCGCGTTCCACCAAAGACCTGAGTCAATGCGCCACACTATTGGTAATCAGGACCAAGGGCTAAGATTAAAACAACTTAAAGAGATCAGATGGTTTGAAAGGTGCCAACGCACCACCTGAGCTACGACTCCGGTCATCTTCTCTAGTGAACCCCACTGGACTGGTCCACCATAAACCACCATAAAAATGAAAAGTAAAGACATGGCTTTAAAGGAAAAATGCTCAAGAGCTCGAATCTGACCTCTATTTCTTCCAATTCCAAGTATATTGAAAGATACATGGATTTGAATTTGAGGTTCATGATCTGAGTTGCTTCGATTTGACCTCAAAGAAACTCAATCTTGTTGTCCACATTCAAAGGACTTCAGTCAACTAAAAATCAAATAGAATGGTCAAGAATTGAGAGAGAATCGAAGGCTCAAAGTTTCTGAAAAATCACCTTCGGGTAACTTGGATCTGGATTGGTCTTGCTTCCAATTTGCCTTGGCTCAACTCTAGAAGCTTGCAGGAAGTGAAATCAATCAAACAGAGGCTTGGATTCTTGGAGTTTCACTCTCAAAACAGAATGAGAATTGAAACTCGATTTCAAGTGAAATATTCAAGTTTATCCTTTAATGGAGGCTAGGGAGGCAATGGTTCAAAGCTTGGGAAAGAAGGAATCCCCAGTCTGATCACAATGGCCATGTATTTATAGTGTAGCAAGTTTCTTTTCACACACTTTGAAAATTTGCCAAATTTAGCAACTTTGGTGCATGGATGCATGGGCATTGATTTGGGCCTAATTCATGATGTGATATTGCTCCAATTCGTGCATAATGAGTACTGAAACATTAACATGTAAGCATGCAATAGGAAATGGTTATTTGAATTCAAATCTTTTCAAAACAACCCTATGAAAGGAACCATGTGAAAGTCCCTCAATCTTTGTCCAAATGAGGTGATCTTGGACAATTTGGAAAGGTGACATAAAGGGGAAAAACATTCATGTTGAATAATTTGGATCATGATGAATTTTGAGGTGGAAGTTTGAGAAATCAAATATAATTGAAATTTTTCTAAGTACCAAGTCAAATGACCACTTCTTCCACCTTGAATAACTCTTGCTATGAGGTCCAAATTAAAATTTTGTCTTCACCAACGTTGTATCTCTTTCATCCCTATTAAATTTTGTCACAAATTTGACATCATTTGGATTTGGCATGATGGAGTTATGCATTTTATAAGTTGAGGAAATTGCTTGTTCAATGATGATGGCCAAAAATGACCTATAATCTTTCCTCTTGGCACATGCCCTCAGAAGTTGAATTTTAAATTTCTCAAAGAATAAAAGTTGGAGAAAACGTATTGAATTTTATCATGAAACTTTGATGGACTTCATCTCATAAAACTTGAGAAAGTTATGGTCCTTGGAAGTTGACCTCCTAACTAGGGCACAGACAAAATGACCTATAATATTTAACCATAAAAGATGACTTTCCAAGAAAAAATAGTTATTGATGTCAAAATGAAAGTTTTTTGTAATGTCATAAAGAGTAAAATTTCTCATAGAATCATTTTCATATGACAAAAATTGTAGGAGATAGGGTCTAGGGAACCCTAGTTTTGACCAATTGACTTTCTCTGGTCAACCACCCTGAACCAATTGCAAACTTGAATTTCTCTTGATCTTTGGGACTCATGGAGGATCATATATGTATAATATGATGTATAATTAATCATACCTTTATATATTTGATCAATTGTTGAAGAAACTTGTTGAGGAAGTCACGAAAGATACCTAAATAAATTAGGGTTTCCAAGGCAAACAAGCTTCAAACTCTTGTTGAATTCTTGATCAAAATGATAAATGAATAAAATGGGCATACATATATGAAGTCTAGAACCATTGTGAACCATCTTTTGATTGATCTCTTGTCATGAGGGTCTAAAACCCTAGTTGTGAGCTTGATGAGGCATAGGTGGATGCACACACTACCTACAAAAGAAACAAAGATATACATAAACATATTTTTGGTGTTTTAGTTAGTAAATAAAAGAAAATAAAGTATGATACAATCAAAATGTGCTTGGTGATCTCTCCCAATGCAAACCGAATGAATGAGGGGTAAGGAGAATGCCAAGGTGTGATCCCAAAGCCAATGAAAATGATGAGATAACATGAGGGATCTTAGGGTAAGAATTGGGGTCTTACACAGCTATCTGAAGAATCTAGACTAAGTGACAATCCTTCTGAAGTAAGGACTCACTGTAATGGATTTCTCAGGTGGATGACATCTGAGGTCTTCAAGATCAAGGGACTCTCTGAACAAGTCAGAAACGACTAAATCAGAGGTGCTGAGGAAAGAATGGAGGCGTGTCTGACGCAGGAAGCTGAGGAACGGGAAACGAAGGAAGCTGAAGAAAAGGCCAAAAAAGAAGCTGAGGAAAAATTTGTTGCTAAAGCTGAAGCAAAAGCAAAGCTGACGCTGAAGAAGCTACTCGCATAGCTATAGACGAAGTTGTGAAGACATCTGAAGTTTGTCTGACTCAAGGTGAGTCATCAACATATGATCTAGCTCCTCTAGTTCTCAATACTCTGGAAGAGCTTCAGAAAGAACAACAACTGGTGAGAGCCAGACTCGACCAACAAGATCAAGTCAACTCCATCATCCAGAGCCTACTCGCTTAGCTACTTCAGAGGACGCCTCCTTCTCCAAACCCTTAGGCACTCTAGGATTAATTACTTGTAATTTTATTCTAAGAGTTTTTGCCTCTGAGGCCTTCTTCTTATATGTTTTTCTCCTTGTATCTCCCTAACTTTTCAGTGAATTTTTTGTGTGGTTTACTCTTATTTCTACACTTTTTTGGTTTGTTAACTTTTTTAGTCTGACAAAAAGGGGGAGAAATAAATAATAGCCTTATGATGAAATAATATATCTAACTCTCATAAATTACTGCTCACGTTCTAATATTAACAGTCAAATTACGCAGTCTAAGTGTTTTTACAGGATATATCTGAACAAGGAAAACTAAATAAGTATCTGAAAAAACAAACTAAGACAAGTCAAGCAACCTAACAAGCTCTAGTTAGAAACCTTCTACCCCAGAAACCCTTTTCGGATACAAATAACCCTAAAAATTTTCTAAGTATCAGACTTAGGGGGAGATTGCCAATCTTAGGGGGTCATACTTTATCTGACTGAGTCACTTGTATATTTACCTTTGTGAAGTACCATTGTTTCATAAAAAGTCTAAGTTTTTGTCATCATCAAAAAGGGGGAGATTGTTAGAACAAGAATTTGGTTCTGCAATATATCTCTAAGTTTTGATGATAACAAAGAATGAAACAATTTGGTACCCTAATAGTTTTCTCTAAGTGTGCAGGTTTCTAAGGAAAAATGAATCTGAAGAAAATAATATCTGGCAACTGAAGATGTCCATAACAACTAATCCCACAATGAAGAGATCATATTTGACTCCGAACAAGAACACTTCTAAAAGAATCACATACATAATCTGACATTGAAGTTCATATATGATATCTGAAGAATCTATATCTGAAGACTACTCAACAAATACCTATCTGAAGACTATTCAATAAATAACTATCTGAAGACTACTCAAAAAATAACTATTTGAAAACTACTCAACAAATATCTATCTGAAGACTATTCAAAAAACAACTATCTGAAGACTACTCAATAAATATCTATCTGGAGACTATTCAACAAACATCTATCTGAAGACTATTCAACAAACAACGATCTGAAGATTACAAGAGTCTGCTCAAAGACTCTGACTCCGCTCACTCTGATCCATGCTCAACAAATCATCTGACTCATCAAAATCAGAAACTTAATCAAGAAGTATTCTATGTATGGCACAAATTCCAATGAGGAAATTATGGATTATACTCTAAGACTACTATGGAAAGGACAAGAAAATTAATGTCATTAAGTCCCTTAATTGACAAGATATCTCCATTAATTTTCCTCCAACGGTATCATCTCAAAGTTCTATACAAAGGCATCATCATCACCATGCTAAACAACAAAGCAATTACACAAGAATTCTACATATACTTCGATCTATATACTCAATACTTTTCATTATAAAATTCAGTAATCACACAAGATTTGTTGCTCATAGTGTGATCATTGTTTTTAATCATGCTCATACTGCTTACCTAGAAGCAATAAGGCAAATACTTGTAATTCTTTAAAGATGTTGACTTTCCTCGAGTGACTTGTTGAAGTCAGTTGACTTGAGATGGCTAAGAGATTGCTAAAATCTTAGACGTTTTTGTAATCTATTGAGATTATTGGGTTAAGTCCTTATTGAATGAGAAATCACCTTGGTCAGGTGGACTGGAGTAGCTTTGATTTTCAAGGGAACCAGGATAAATTTCTTGTGTTGTTGGCATTTACTTTCGTGTGTGTAGTGTTGCAAAAGTTTTTAATTATTGATGAACTTTCATCCTTTCAAATCTACCTCATAATTGATCATGGATCATTTAAGGTACTTTGGATTGATGTATAAGTTTGTCCTAAGTGTCATGAAGTATGGATTAAAGTAATGGACCATCCTCCTAGCCTTTGGGCTTGTTCATCCCTTTTTTGTGACATGACTTTAGGAGAATGATTTACATATCATTTCTCTAGCATGTATTAGCATAAACATTATTATTGACGGGCCTCAGATAGTTGTGACTTCTACATAAGTCCAATTAAGATTACTTAAGATAGCATTAAATTTGTACCAAAAGCAAAGGAATTTTCATATGTGAGATTGTAAGTCTCCTATTCCTCATGGTATTGTTTGAAAATGTTTCTCCTTTTCCATTTGTGAGAACTAGTTTCATACTTTTTGATCATTATTCAAGTTGGAGCCCTTCTCATAAATGATGTATAAGTTCATATTTTCTTGCTTGTGAGAGGATAGTTGTGTTCTCTCGAAAAAATGACCAACCCATCATTCATCTTTGATTACTAACATCCTTTACTAACACTTTATTTTATTTTTCCTCAAATGTCATTTACTTTATGCCTTTATTTTATGCCATTTACTTTATACTTTATATTTAGCATCCCATATCACATTATTTGTGATTTCGTCATGTGTTTTTTTGTCCATTTTTTCCTTTATACATATCATTATAAAGAAGACATTAATAAAGGAAAATCCTAAATAGAAACTTGTTTCTCCTAACTCATGGACTTGTGGTCATTATATTTGGCATCATTGTGGAGCTATGTACTTAGAATTAGGATCTTGACCCTTGCTTTGGGACTTATGATTCTGAGACCCTGGAGTTCATCTAGAACCTTTGACTCTGGACTTTCTTTTGGAGACTTGGTTGAGTTACCCTGGTTTCATCTGATACATGGATAATTATTTTCTTATCTTGGCTTGCTTGAGGCTTAATCCAAAGGAGGGAACTCTTGCTTGACTTATGTCATAAAGCTTGCTATCTCTTGGTTAGATCTTTCTTCCCTAGCTTTTACTTTATGCTCTAGGATAGCCTCTTCCTCTCCTCCCCTTCTTTAATTTTCAAAATCTTCTCTCTTTTTCAAATCCTTCTTATTTTTTAAACTTGAACCACTTTCTCAATAAAACCTTGAGTTTTGTCAAGTGATTTTCAAAACCTTTTTCCTAATAAATGCAAATCCATGTTAAGCATATTCATACCAATTTCAAAAAAGACTAAAAATTGCACAACACATTTAAACCATTTTTGTGCACTTTTCCTTTTAAAAATTTTCTCACAATTATTAGACATAAGTCATTTCCATAGTTGAGATATAATTCTCCTATCTCCTTAGTATTAATGATAATTCTTTTCCATCTGTGAGAGTTAGGGGCACACTTGTCAATCCTTATCCAAGTTGGAGCCCTTCTCATGATGATGAAAAGTTCTCATACTTGTGGGTGACTAGTTGAGTATTCTCCTTAAAATCACAAAATGTATTTTCATTTAAAATGAATAAAAAAACATCTTTGTTACTTTTACCATGAACTATGAGGTTTTGAACCTCCATTTCACTTTGTTGGTACGTAGGCATGAGATTCAAAAGGTCTTGGCAAACATAAAAATCATAAAAAATATACTTCTTTTCCCATCTCTCCAATCTTTTACAAATAACACCCTTTTTAAACTAAAATGTACACATTTTTAAAGAGGTTCCCATGGACCCCCAGACCTTTTTTCTCTTTTTATTAGTTTTGTTTTAAAACTTCTTTGGGTTTTCTTCGTACTTTTTCCCTTTTCCTTTGGAAACAATAAAAGTGAGGATGCGACTGTTGCTTTATGAGTGAAGTTAATTGATAGCTTAAATCTCAAAAAAATTATTGCTACAGAAAAGTGGCGACTCTGCTGGGAGTAGTCCCTAGTGGGTTAAGCCTATCTTTGTTTTTGTGTATATATTATATTTGTCGTTGTTTGTTGTTGTTTGCTCTGTAGGATGCTTGGTGATCTATGTGTAGTGAGATAAGTCCTATACCCGGACTTGAGAGCTCTTATGATAGGAGTGTGGTATAGTCATGTTTGGCTTATGTGGAGTTAATCCTTAATAAGATGACTTGAGATCCTCCACTCAGTGGATGCCCCTTTAGGATTACTGATATCACATGAGTAGTCATGATTGGCATTACCTTTTGCGACCTGGGAGCCCGAAGAGTTGAGGAACTTAGAACCCTTAACCTATCTTGGCCTTTTAGGATGTAGTTCGTGTTAGAACAAGATTTTGGGTCTACAATTTATCTCTTAGTTTTGATGATAACAAAGGATGAAACATTTTGGTACCCTAATAAATTTCTCTAAGTGTGCAGGACTCTAACGGGAAATGAATCTGACGAAACAACATCTACCATCACACTAGTCTAGAACAGTTGACTTAGAATCAAAGGCATTCTTTCTGACTCCAAAGACAACGATGTTCACAACATCTGACATCTGAACACTCTGATATTCTGAATCTGAAGGATCCCACATATGATTACTCTGATGATCCTTACATCTGAAGAAGGTTCAACTAAATATCAATCAAGAAATTCTGAAGAAAAACACATCTAGAAACTATCAGAAGAATACAAGATCTAAAAGAAGTATCTGGATTCCGCGCACTCTGATTCACGCCTAATAGATCAACCTCAAGACTTAACAATGAAGTATTCCAAATATGGTTTAAATTTTTAGATGGAGAAGATTGAATACTCTCCTAAACTACTATGGAAAGGACAATAAACTTAATGTCATTTAAGTCCCATCATTGGCAAGATGTAAGCATCAATGCTTCATCCAACAGTATCATCTCCATGCAATATAAAAAGGCCCAACTAACATCATACCAAACTGTTGAAAAGTATATTTTCGGCAAATATTTTAATATCGTATCCACAAAGATTGGTTGTTATTACCGCTGTTCTATAATCCGAATGGTTATAAGTTTAAATTGTAACCAAGTTGTTTTGTTTGAAAAGTTATCTTTTGAGTAAAATGTCATTAAAACAATAAAATAGTTTTAATCAAATGTAAAAGGCTTTGCAAGATTGGAGTTCACTATTCAAATTTCTTATGATTCCTTATGACAACTATATAGGCTTAAAATTATTGATGATATTCAAGTATCCTCTCAATATCATTTATCTCTAAATGATATTGTGATAATCACTATATTAATGGTTAAATGATGTCTCAACCTAACTATCAATATAGCAATCTTTAATGTTTGATATAAAAGAAGAGTAGTGTATAAATCTATTTCTACAACTCATTCACTACTTGAAAGTATATTTTAGATCAAGACTTGAATAATCTTTCTCAACAACTACTCAAATCTAAATATTCAAAATAGGGCAAAAATATCATTCAATACATCAATATCCTTTTGTCATATACAAGAGTCAAATGGAATACATAAAGAAATAGGAATAGCTACTACCTCCAATCTTGACAAAATGGGGTTTAGCTCCTCATCATCATTTTGGACAGCAAAATGCAATAGTAATCTAAACTCTGTTTTTCTTCTACAATGTATGTATCTATCAATGAATGTTTCTCCCTTTTCCATTTTGTATTCTTAAAGAGTTTAACCTTTCCTAAAATGTTCATTTTCATCTAAAACTGAAAAGCACTCTAAAAAGGATCCAAAACGATCACATTATAGTTGGATTGAAAATAGAACACTTGGCCCAAACAAAATGCTTGCTGGTTTCGCAAGGTTCGCGGCGCCATCCCTGGTCGCGGCGTGAACTGAAGCCAATTTAGCTTCCTTGCCTTGCAAGCTTCATGTAATAATTCTCCCAACTGTTATTCTTCAAAATTATGCCTCCAAATTTCCAAAATTATGCCTCAAAATTATGCCTTCAAAATTATGCCTACCAACTTATTCCAAATTATGCTTATGTACTCCGATGCTCTCTTGTCCAAAAACTCTACAAAACAAACAAATACGTGAAATATCTACTCAAAACATAATCACTTAAACTTAATTGCATTTATACAAAATTGTGAGGATAAAAGTGTGTAATCAAATCAAAAAATGGTAAAAGGGACCAATAAAATTATACGGAAAGTAGTAATAATTGGTCCCTAACAACTCTCCCCAACTTATCATTTTGTTTGTCCCTAAACAAAAGTTTTCACCAAAACAACCAAAACAATGAAAAAAAAGATTGAAACAAGGATTAACCAAGGACATTCAAATGGTTCAAAAGTGTATGGCACTTTCTCAATCCACCTATCTCAATGCTAGACAAAACATGAATAAGAGGAATGGTTGGGTGCAAAAATCATACCAAGGAATTCAAAGCAATACATGTCAAAATTGAATCAAACTTACACACACATCATAATAATGATGAATAAACATGAAGGTTTACTTTCACTCATCCAAGCAATTAAATCAACAACAACTCGAATCATGCGGTCATCAAAACAAATACTAAATCATGTGAAAAATGAGAATCAAGAGGTCTTTCAAGGGTTGTAATGTGGCTTGGGTTACAAGAAAGGATATGATTAAGAGAATTCAACAAAAATGCCTATCCTAAGGGAGCATTCCCATACATTCAACTCAACAACAAATTCCGTTTCTTTGATCCCCGTCTTTCTTCTTTTCTTATTTTTCACATCCACACAACCATGAGCTTTTTCTTTGTTTTTTTTTCTTTCTTTTCTTTTTCTTTGCTCTATAGTTTCAAGGGTGATTTCTTTTTCTTGTTTCTTTTCATACTTTCACCCTTTTATAAAACATCACCTTTCCAAATTCTGATCAACTCTTTTAATTTACTCTCCCCAACTTCAGATTTCAAAACCAAATTTATTCAATAATGCTCCCTACTTAGACATAGGCGAAAGGCAAAATTTGGAAACAAACTCGGTTTGAAGGTTCAATTGAAACAAAAGAAATTAGGATTCATTTATTCACAAAATTTTCAATTGACTTTACACTTATCAATCAAATGAATCCTAAAACAAGCTCAAAGGGGGTTAACTAAGGATCACTCCTCACAAGGTTAGTTGATTCAAGGCTTTTTGGCAATGTGGTTTTTCTCATAACAAACAATGCCTCTATCATTTTCACAATTTTCACAAAAATAGATTAGTGCATGATTTAGCATGATAAGAATGAGTTGAAATAATGTTCGGTTTCCCGCATTTAGTGTACAATGGAAAGCTACCTTACAATTGGTTAAGTCCTATTTTGATTCAAAAATGACATGTATCTCAATGAATTTATGATATGGAATTTGCAACACACCATCAAACTACTCATGTTAAGTCTAGAAAGCGATAAAGTGTACCTTGAAATGCTGACACTAATTCTTATCATCACCACTCGAAGTGTCCTACGCTTCCTTCTTTGCAAGCATTTCTTTGTTGCTTTAAGCTTTGTTGAGCAAATTACTCAAGAGCTTTGCTATCTTTTAGAAATCCTTGATGAATCTCCGATAAAATCTGGCATGTCCAAGAAAGCTCCTTATTCCTTTGATATTTGTTGGAGGTGGTAATTTTTCAATGACTTCCACCTTTGCTCTATCAACTTCTAGCCCTTCGGAAGAGATTTTGTGACCGAGAACAACACTTTCGGTGACCATAAAATTGAATTCTCCCAATTGAGCACTAAGTTGGTTTCCACACATCTTCCCAAAACCACATCAAGATTTTTCAAGCACAAATCAAAGGACGACCCATAAACGGAGAAGTCATCCATAAACCCCTCAATGCATTCTTCGATTAAATCCGAGAATATTGCTTGCATACACCATTGGAAAGTTGTCAATGCATTACATAGTCCAAAAGGCATTCTTCGGTAAGCAAAGATGCCGAAGGGACATGTAAAAGCCGTCTTCTCATGATCCGCAGGATTTACCGAAATTTGGTTGTAACCCGAATAACCATCCAAGAAACAATAGAAATTTTTACCGGCCAACCTTTCCAACATTTGGTCCATGAAAGGTAGCGGGAAGTGATCTTTCCTTGTAGCTTGATTTAGCCTCCTATAGTCCATACACATCCTCCATCCGGTTACCGTTCTGGTTGGAATCAACTCATTTTTATCATTTTTGATAACCATCATACCACCCTTCTTTGGAACTACTTGCACCAGACTCACCCATTCACTATCGAAGATAGGATAAATCATTCCGGCTTCTAAGAGTTTGACAATTTCTTTTCTCACCACTTCTTTCATTGATGGATTTAAGCGCCTTTGAGGTTGTGAAACGGGTTTGAAATTTTCTTCCATCATGATCTTGTGCATACAATAGGCCGGACTAATACCCTTCAAGTCGGATAATACCCACCCTATTGCACCTTCATTCTTTTTCAGAACTTGTATCAATTTATGTTCCTCTCTTGTGGACAAAGTATTGCGAATGATCACCGGCTTAGTACAATCATCACCAAGGAACACATACTTCAAGTGTGAAGGTAACATCTTCAACTCTAGTTTTGGCTCTTCCACTTTCTTTTTCACATCCAAGTCTTCATTTACCTCTTCATGATAAGCAATCTCTCCACAGGACTCCAATTCATGCAAAATTGCTTCAATCTCTTTTTCTTCACTTTCGGCCAAAACATTGTAAGCTCCGATAAGAGATCTTTCTAACGGATTAGAAACATGAACTTGGTTTGCAACTTCCACTATTCCTCCTCGGTGGCATCGATTTGGAAAGAATCATGCTTGTCATTAGGATGCTTCATGGCTTCAAAAAGATTGAAAGTTACCTCTTCATCTTGCACTCTTACTTTCATGAGTCCATCATCAATGTCAATCATCATTCGGGCTGTTTTCATGAATGGTCTTCCAAGAATTAGAGGGACATCACGATCCTCATCCATGTCCACTATCACAAAATCTACTGGAAACAAGAATTTGTCCACCTTCACTAGCATATCTTGAGCAACTCCATATGGTGAAGTGGTAGACTTATCGGCTAGTTGTAAAGTCATCCTTGTAGATTTAATCTCAACATTCCCCAATATTTTAACAATGGATAAGGGGATTAAGTTGATGCTAGATCCCAAGTCAATCAAACCATTACCAATGTAAGTGCCTCCAATGGTTACCGGTAAAACAACTCGGCCCTGGTCGGATTCCTTCCTTGGGAGAGTTTTTTGGATTATGGCGCTACAACGTGCATCAAGCAAGATTGTCTCGTCTTCCACATATCTCCTTTTCTTTGTGAGAATATCCTTCATGAACTTTGCATACCGTGGCATTTTCTCTAATGCGTCAGCAAATGGAATATTTATTTGAAGTTGTTTGAATATGTCCATAAATCGTGCATAGTGTCTAGCATTATCCTTCTTTGATGGTGCGTGCGGATAAGGTAAATGTTGAGCTGGGATGGCACTCACTCCTTTGTCTCCTTTCTTATTTCGTGGCTCGACTTCTTTCTTCATTTCCACTTCCCCCTGCTGCTCTGCTAACCCTTGCTGGTTCTGCTCTTTTCGCGGCGCGAAGGGTGATCGCGACGCGAACTTAACAAATTCTGTCTCTTTCTCCTTTTCACACTCCACATCCTCATTTTCATGTACAACATCCATATCATCCTCCATTGTAATCTCCTCACTTTTTCCACTTGTCAACTCTTTACCGCTTCTCGTAACAATTGCTTTATAATGCTCCTTTGGATTGGTTTGAGTGTTAGCGGAGAATGAAGATCCCGCGTTTTGTTCCGAAAATTGCTTCGCAAGTTGGCCTACTTGGTTTTCCAAATTCTTGATTGCTGCCTCGTTGCTCTTCTGATATGCCATGGAGGCTTGCATGAATTGTTGAAGAGTTTCCTCTAGCTTTGAATTTCCTCCTTGCGATTGTTGTCCTTGAGAATTTGGGTGTTGATAAGGACTTTGTTGCTGAAAATTTTGGTTGTTGAACCTTGATGGTTGATAAGCTTGATTGTTCCTTTGATATGTGTTGTTGTGGGGTGGAGGTTGCCTTTGATATCCTTGATTTGGTTGTTCACATAACTCACTTCTTCCAATGGAGGACAAAAACCGGTTGGATGATCTTCTTGACATAATTCATAACATGCTACTTGATGTCTAGCTTGAGATCCTTGAATTTCCTTCATTTGTTGTGGAAGTTTGGACATTTGTTGAGTGAGCAACTCCACTTGTTGAGAAAGTAGCTTGTTTTGAGCAAGAATGGCATCATTGGTATTTAACTCAAGAACTCCCGGTTTCCGTTCTGAAGGACTACGGTCATGTTGAGTTTGACGATATTTGAGTGCCATCCGGTCAATAATGACTTTAGCCTCTTCCGCATTCTTTGACATAAGAGAACCACCCGCGGTAGCATCCAAAAGTGTATTGTGAGTTGATTGGAGCCCATTTATAAAAATATGGATTTGAGTGAGTTCATAAAAACCATGGCCTTTGCATTTCCTCAACATTGACTTGAATCATTCCCAAGCCTCATTTAGAGACTCGTTGCTTCCTTGAGTGAATACCGCAATAGCCGTGTTGGCTTCCATGAATCGAGATTGAGGAAAATATCTTTCTAGAAATTTTCTTCTAACAAATTCCAATCTGTCATCACTCTTGGTGCTTGGTCAAGATACCACTCTTTTGCCTTTCCCACTAAGGAGTGTGGGAACATTCTCTTGAATAATGCTTCTTCACCCGCTTCCATTCCGCAACTCTTAACTTTTAATTTTGTGCTTAGAATAGCCTCTTCATCTCCTCTCACTTCTTAAATTTCAAAATATCTCCCCCTTTTCAAAAACTTTCTTTGCTTATGATTTCAAACTTAGATTTTGTTTTAATAATTAGAAAATTTGGTCTTATGCCATTGAATTTTCAAACTCTTTCTTAAATCAAATTTGTAAATAAACTTATTCATATTGACTTAAATTTCAAAAGATAAAAATAAATAATAACCCCATTCAATTTTTTGGCCCTTTATGCCTTTTCTTATTAAACTCTTATTAAAAGATAATTCACCAACACATTTGAAATTTTTACCACGAACTACGAGGTTTTGATCCCACATTTTTATGTTGGTACGTAGGCACAACACCGAAGATCTCGTCAAACACAAAAATATAATTAATGAATTCTTTTCTCATCCCCACACTCTATTTTATCAAACATATTTTATACCAAAAACACATGCACACATAAAAAAGGGCCCCCTAGGAGTACCTAGGACACTTTGGATGCTAACATCTTCCCTCTCTGTAACCAACCCCCTTACCTGTAATCTCTGGCATTTTATTAGTTTTGATTTGAAAACTTCTTATCTTTGGGTTTTGTTCGTACTTTTCCCTTTTCCTTTGGAAATAATAAAAGCATGGTGGCGACTCTAGTTTTCTTGACGTCAAATTTACCCATAGCTTGATGATCATGAATTTACCGCTACAGAAATTAATTGGAGACTCTGCTGGGGAGTAGTCCTCAATGGGTTTAGCCTACTTTTTTATGTGTATATTTGATGTTTGTATATTATTTGTGTGATATAATATGTCTGTTGTGCTTGGTGATCTCTGAGTGGTGAGATAAGTTCTAACCCGAAATTGAGTGCAATTAAGATAGGAGGATGGTATAGTCATGTTCAACTTGTCTGGAGTAGTCCATAACAAGTTGGCTTGAGACCCATCTTAACAGTGGAGACCCTTTTCGAGTTATTGATGTCACACAAGTTAATTGTGGATAGGCATAACATTCTCTTATTTAGGGTCCGAGAAGCTGAGGACCGTAGAACATTTAACCCAACTTGACCTATTTAGGACGTAGTGCAGAGACTTTTCAGGTGTAGACTTGATCACAGTTGTTACGTTATACTACACTCGAACGAGTTTCTCTTGAGAATATTATGGGTAAATGAGTCAGTCATCCTAACCTATAATATCCGATAGATGGGATTAAGATTATGGGATCTTCTTTGAACATGATATACATGTTTTTATCCTTAGCACACTTCTTTCGGATGGTTCTTAACCTTAATCCATGCTCGTGACTCACAACAAACCCTTTGATTCTCGGTTTATTCGATCCAGTCTCATCAATATCAATGGAACTTGGGTGTTGATAAGGTGAAAACCATAATCCACCAAAATGTATGATTGATCTTGATGATGACTTTATCCATCCCTTGACATTTGTTTGTATTTTCCTTGTGTGTGGTCCTTTGTTTGTGATTGTTGAATTCATGCATACATACACATCATAACATTCATCACAGAAAAATAAATTTAAAGGAAATTGATGTCTTGTTTGCAAATATTTTCAGACCATGAATTATGGACGAAGGAACACTAAGAAGTACAGTTTCAGATGTCCTGATTTGGAAAAGCTAATGAAGTTGTCATCTTTTGTATTAGATCCCTTGTACTTTAAGCAACTTCATGGTAAGCTTTTGTCTATATTATCTGCTAATGTGGTTGAAGGACTTCTGAGTGTTTTAGTTCAGTTCTATGATCCTCTCTATTGGTGCTTCACTTTTCCCGATTATCAGCTTGTACCTACATTAGAGGAGTATGTCCATCTCTTGCGAATACCTATATCAGACAAAGTACCTTTTAGTGGATTGGAGGAGATTCCCAGATCTCATGTTATAGATGAAGCTCTTCATCTGAAGAAATCTGAAGTTGATGCTCATTTGGTGAAGAAAGGAGGTATTCTTGGGATTACTTCTGAGTTCCTCATTGGTAAAGCTACTGTCTTTGCTCAAGCCGGTAGTATGGATGCTTTTTAAGCCATATTTGTATTCCTCATATATGGTCTAGCTTTGTTCCCTAACATTGAAGGTTTTATTGATGTTAACTCCATTAGAATCTTCTTGATTAGGAATCCTGTTCCGACTCTGTTGGGTGACATGTATTTCTCTTTGCATTTGAGGAATTCTAAAGGAGGTTGGACTATTGTGTGTTGTGTTCCTCTTCTATACAAGTGGTTTATTTCACACTTGCCTGAAACGCTTGCTTTTTTGGAGAACAAGCAATGTCTACACTGGTCTCAGAGACTTATGTCTCTCACTAATGATGATATTGTTTGGTATGATTCTGCATTGAGTAGTACGCACATTATTGACAGTTATGGTGAATTCTCTAATGTTCCTCTCATTGGTACACAAGGAGGAATAACCTACAACCCTGCTTTGGCTCGTTGTCAACTTGGGTTCCCCTTGAAAGATAAAACTAATAACACTCAGTTAGAAGGTCTATTCTATCTAGAGGGAAAAGATCCCCAAAATTTGAAGTAGAGGATGATACATGCTTGGCATAATGTGCATAAGAAAGGAAGGTCTGAGCTTGGTCCATGTAACTGTGTAGCTTTGGAGGCTTACACTATTTGGGCGAAGAAGAGAGCTCTGGAGCTAAAGATGTCGTACTCCTGTGAAAGACCTGTATCTTTGGTTATAACTGAGCCATGAACTCTCCCTAACCAAGATGTAGAGGAGTTGGAAGACGCACTCACCAAGATGAAGCAAGAGAAAGATATGTGGGAAGAACGGTTCCATGCTTTGAGCCGGAAGCATGAAAAGTTGCAGCTCGAGTCGAAAAACAAGGATGCGCTTATTGAGATTCTTGAAGACTGAGCAGTAAAGAGATAGAGGGAGCCAGATGGTCTATCTTCCTATAGTATGCCTCAGCCTTCTAGTGCTTGGAAGAAGATTTTTGATCAAATAGTTCTTGAGAAGGCTTAAATGAAGACATCCTTTGAGTCCGAGATTCAACGCATCCGAAGGAAGTATGCACCCATAGCCAGATCATCTGATGCAGTTGCTAGGGATCCTTATGTTGACATTTTCCTTTTCTCTTGTAGTTTTACTTTGGTTTCTAAAATTGTATTCAATGCAATCCTTCCAAATTTTATGAATAAAAAGAAATTTTATGGTCAATCAAATTGTTATCATTATTATTTGTATATATATTTGAAAATAGGACTTCATATGTTCCTTGAAATTAAAAACAATAAAAAACATTGCATTTCATGCATCATTTGCATAACAGGTTTTTGTCGCTAGATGCCTTATTAGGTCTTCTTCTGTGCATCAACCAAGTTGACTCACCATTATAATACTCGCGCTAATAAACCGAAGAGAATGGAGCATCTGGATCAAGAGAACCGAGAGTTGAAGGATGAGATCGCCAGACTTAAGTCGCTAATGGAGTCTATCATTGCTGCCCAGAATCAGTCATCACCGTCTCCTGCAACTCCTCCTTCTCCTCAGAAGACTATTATTTCTAAGGTTGCTACCTCAACTGTTCCTGTTGCTGCTGCTGGTCAATCCATTCCTTCTATGCCTGCTGGGTTCCCTCGGGGAATGCCGTCAAATTTTATGCTAAAAGGGTATGTGCACACATTTGTTTCTGCCGACATCTAGCCCGATCATGTCAGTGCCACCTCCGGTTGTTCACACTCTTCCTCGTGTTGAGGACACTATCTACCACTCTAAGTCGTCTGAGGGTCCATATGTGTTTGAGAAGATTGATGAGATGAAATATCGATTTCTCGAGCTGCACAAAGAGTTGAAGACTCTGAGAGGGAAAGCCTTGTTTGGGAAGAGTGTTGTTGAACTCTGCTTAGTCCTCAATGTTAAGATCCCAGTGAAATTCAAGGTCCCAGACTTTGAAAAGTACAAAGGGAATAGTTGCTCGCTAAGCCATCTTGTTATGTATTCCATAAAAATGTCTACTCAGACTAATAATGCTAATTTGTTGATTCACTACTTTTAATGACTTAGGTAAGGCCTTTATCAAGCAGTATAAGTATAATGTAGATATGGTGCCTAATAGAGTGTGTGAAGGACGTTTGTCTAAAGAAGAGGCATCAACTGCAAGAAGTATGGTGGGAGTTTCTCTAAGAGGAATGAGGGAGAAGCTAATTCAGTATCGATGGGGAGGCAGAGAAGGCCTCATGTCAGAAAGAGTTCTCAACCCCGTCAACATCAGCACCAAGTTGCTTTAGCAATTCCAAATTTTTCCGACAATTCCAACAATCAATCAGTTCCAATTCAACAACAACAACATCAACAACCACAACAAAGAACCAACAACAACAACAACAATCATCACCAACAAAATTTTGAGAGGAAGAAGGTCACTTTTGACCCTATTCCTATGACTTATATAGAACTATACCCGTCATTGATCCTCAAGAATCTAATCCAGCCAAGGAATCCTCCACAAATCCCTGAGCCACTACCATGGTGGTTCAAACTTGACCTTCATTGTGCTTTTCACTAGGGAGCTCCTGGTCATGATATAGAAAACTGTTATCCATTGAAATATGAAGTTCAAAAGTTGGTAAAGAATGGTATGGTGTCCTTTGAGGATAGAGCGACAAATGTGAAAGCCAATTTGTTGCCCGCTCATGGTAACACTTCTATCAACATTGTGGATGATTGTCCAGGGAATTTCTGAGTTTTTGATGTGAGGCGTATCCGAAGATCTCTGGCGGAGATGCATAGAACTCTGTGTTTAATCAGTGATTGTGAACATGACCATGATGGTTGTGTCATTAGCAGTGTGAACCCCCGTGGGTGTATGATTGTCGAGAGAGATATCCAGAAGTTGATGGATGAGAATGTTATCCAGATTCAACTGTCGAGGGATATGGGAGATGATGTAAATGTGATTGTGCTAGTATTCAAGACCCCTAGGCGGGTAGTCATTCAGTTTGATAGTAGCAGCAACAGTAACGTCAATAGACCGATATCGCCATTGGTTATACGGTTGGCGGGCCCTATCCCCTACTCGTCCGATAAAGTTGTGCCATACCAATATAATGTCACCATGATTGAGAATGGTCAAGAGGTTCCTCTACCAGTTGTAGACTCAGTGGTAAATATTGTAGATATAACAAAGGTGACCCGTAGTGGTCGTGTGTCTAGTCTAGTATTTCCGAAGATAGTAAAAGATGTTTCAGTAAGTAAGAAGTCATATATTCCAGTAGTTAATCCGATTAGTGCTCCAACGTGTCAGTATGGTGAGTCCATCAAGTTGAAGACTAACGATGATGATGAGGTGTTAATGTTAATTAAGAGAAGTGAATTCAATGTTGTAGAGCAGCTGCTTCAGATGCCGTCAAAGATCTTTGTGCTATCACTGCTAATGATTTCCGAAGCGCATAGAGAAGCATTGCAGAAAGTGTTGGAACAGGCCTATGTTAAACATGATGTTACTATGGATCAATTTGACCACATAGTTGCCAACATTACTTCTTGTAACAATTTGATTTTTTATGATAAAGAGCTTCTAGAGGAGGGCATGAATCATAATTTGGCACTCCATATTTCCATGAATTGCAAGGAGGATGCTTTGTCCAATGTGTTGGTTGATGCAGGTTCATCATTGAATGTGTTGCTAAAATCAACTTTGTCAAGACTCTCTTATCAAGGTGCCCCAATAAGGTATAGCAGTGTAATTTTCAAAGCGTTTGATGGTTCTCGTAAAACTGTCATTGGAGAAGTGGACCTTCTAGTGAAGATAGGTCCAAGTGATTTCCAAATTACCTTCTAGGTAATGGATATCCACCCAGCCTATAGCTTCTTGTTAGGAAGACCACGGATTCATGAAGCTGGAGTAGTGTCGTCTACTCTTCACCAAAAACTGAAATTTGTGAAGAACGGAAAGCTTGTCGTTGTTGGTGGAGAGAAGGCATTGTTTGTGTGCCATTTGTCATCGTTTACATAAGTTGATGTTGAGAAGGAGGTTGGAACGTTGTTCCAAGCCTTATCTATTGCTAATGAGTTGAAGAGAACTATGACACTCATGTTTTCTTTAAAAGATGCACACGAGGCTATTCAAGCTGGCAGCGTTGACAAACGGGGTCGTGTTGTGGAGGTCGCCGAGAACAAGAACATAGCCGAACTAGGATTTCAACCAGGGTCATTCAACGTCAAAGCCAAAGTTATACAATCAATATTCCGCAGTGGAGGGTTCATTCATGGGAATGATCAACACTCAACTGCCATTATTGAAGACAATGGTGATGAAGACGAAGTTTGCGCCAACTTTGTGGCGCATGGACAAACTTGTAACAATTGGGTTGCTGTTGATGTTCCGGTTGTCATTCACTATTCTAAGCAATTTTTTTTATTGTTTTATGAAAAATGCTTCTCCCATGCCTAAGGGAGTCGTGAACATTGTTGGGCATTTTTATTATTATCATCAATAAAATACAACTATTATTCATCCACATCTATGATGTTTTATTTTTACTTTTTGTTTTTTCTGAAAATGGTGATCACAAAAAACATAAATAAGTAATAATATTCCATCATTATGCAGGTTTGTTCTCAAACCCATTGGATATAATGATCCTACTCCCTCTCCAATCTTTGATTTCCCTATGTTTGAAGTTGAGGAAGAAATTGATGATGAAGAAGTATCTGATGAATTATCTAGTTTTCTTGAGCACTAGGAAAAAGCCATTCAGCCGTTTGAGGAGCTGATTGAATTAGTCAACCTGGATTCCGAGGACGATGTGAAGGAAGTCAGGATTGGGTCTCAACTGTGTCCAAAAGCTAATAAGGGGATGATTGATCTTCTTCGAGATTATTCTGATGTGTTTGCTTGGTCCTATCAAGATATGTCTGGGTTAGATTCTGAGATTGTGGAGTATAGATTGTCGTTAAAGCCAGAATGCCCATCGGTCAAGCAAAACTTGAGAAGAACTCATCCTGATATGGTAGTAAAGATCAAAGAGGAAATGCAGAAGCAAATTGATGTTGGTTTTCTTGTAACCTCCGAGTATCCCCAATGGGTGGCCAATATTATGCATGTTCCTAAGAAGGATGTAAATGTCCGCACGTGTGTTGATTATAGAGATTTGAACAAAGCTAGTCTGAAAGATGATTTTCCTCTGCCACACTTGATATGTTGGTAGACAATACATCTAAATTCAAAGACTTTTCATTTATGGATGGATTTTCTGGTTATAATCAAATCAAAGTGGCACTGGAAGATATGGAGAACACCATATTCATTACACCCTAGGGAACATTATGTTATAGAGTGATGCCTTTCGGTTTAAAGAATGCTGGTGCAACATACTAGAGAGATATGACCATTCTTTTTCATGATATGATGCATAAAGAGATTGAAGTGTACGTTGATGATATGATTTCCAAGTCAAGCGATGAAGAAGAACATATTGAACATTTGATGATGTTATTCTAGCATTTGAGGAAGTATAAACTCCGCTTGAATCCCAATAAGTGTACTTTTAGTGTTCATTCGAGTAAGTTGTTGGGTTTTATTGTCAGTGAGAAGGGTACCGAAGTTGATCCTGCCAAGGTCAAAGCAATTCAAGAAATGCCTGCGCCACAAAATGAGAAGCAAATAAGAGGTTTTCTCGGCCATTTGAACTATATCTCAAGATTTATATCGCATATGACTGCCACATGTGCGCCTATTTTTAAGATTCTTCAGAAAGATCATTCTTGTGATTGGATCGAAGATTGCCAAAAAGCTTTTTATAGTATCAAAGAGTATCTTCTTGAGCCTCTGATTTTGTCTCCGCCTGTTGAAGGAAGACCGTTGATCATGTATTTGAGTGTGCTTGATGAGAGTATGGGTTATGTTCTTGGTCAGCAAGATGAATTTGGAAAGAAAGAATGTGGAATTTACTACCTCAGTAAGAAGTTCACTGACTGTGAGACTCGGTACTCTATGCTTGAGAAGACATGATGCGCATTGGCTTGGGCTGCTAAACATCAGCGCCAGTATATGTTTAATCGTTAAATTGATTTTTAATTGATTAAGTGTATAAAAATATTGTTGAGCCATTTTTAGGGTCTTGTGATGTTTGACTTTCTGTTTGGGCCTTGGTCAAGGTTGATTTGACTTTTGTTAGATAAAAACCATTGGATTTAGGGGATTGATGAAATGTACATTTCATCTCCCAAAATGAATGGATGGTTTTGATTTGATGAAATTCCTCCCATATCTTCCCCTCTTTCTTCATCTTCATCCCTATTCTCCCCCATTTCATAATTAGAGCAATGAAATCTCTAATGTCAAAAGGCTAATTGATTCATCAACAACCTTGTGTCAGATGAATCAATACAAGTATGACTGAGACAGGTCACTCCCTCTTGACATTTCTTTTACTGTGTGGAATGTTTTAGGAGTTTGGTTCTTCATACCAAATCTCTAACATGCATTAACACCTAAATTTTTTTGCCCGACCTCAGATAGTTATGACTTCTACATAAGTCAAATTACGATTGCTTAACATAGAGCTAAATTTGATCCTCAAGGCATAGCATTCTAGTAAATGAGATTGTATGTCTCCCATTCTTCATGGCATTGTGTGGAGACTTGACCTTTTTTCCTTTCATGGGAGCTAGTGACATACTTGTTGAATTATCCAAGTTGGATCCCTTCTCATGGAAGAAGTCTTGGTTTAAGGATTCATACTTGTGAATGAATGGTTGAGTGTTCTTCAAAGAATGACTTAATCAATTAATCACCATTAACACTTGATTGACTTTAGACTAACATTTGACTAACTCTTATTAATGTTGCTTTACTTTCAAGTCATTTACTATTATGCAATTTAAATTTCAGTCATTTATCATTCCTCGCCATTTACATTTCATATAACTTGTTTATGATTATGTCATTTTCCCTTTGCTCATTTGAGCCATATCTTGGGATTGTATATATATTGTTTGTGTGTTTTGGTTTTGTTTATGGTCTTAGGACCCTAAAATACCTAATAACAAGAAAAACTTTAAAAAACATCCAGTGGACTGTTGAACTTGATCTTAACTTTTGGACTTAGGATTAGGCAACATTCCTTGTGCTAAAAGGACTTGGCGAATGCCAACATCTTGAGACTCAGTTATTTTGAATTGTGCCTTCATCTGATACAAGCCTTTGGAATTTCTTGGGTTCATCTGCTACTCTATCTTTATGCTTAATTTTTATTTTGATCTTGTGTCTGATGCTTTGTTCTGAGTTGATCAAGGAATGTTTCATCTGCTACATTGAAAGAGAATGAAGATTGCTAGCTATTGGAGTTGCTTGCTTGGATGTGGATATCTTTATTGATGCCTTGATCTTCATGATTCTCGGATATTACTCACTTCTTATTTATCATTGCTTGATTAAAGTCCAAAGGAAATAGGGTTTCTATATGACACTCTTGTTTGTTGGATTACATCCCATTGGTCAGATCTTTTCAACTCGTAACTTTTAATTTTATGCTTAGGATAGCGTGTTCATCTCCTCTCACTTCATAAATTTCAAAATCTCTCCCCCTTTTCAAAAACTCTCTTTGCTTGTAATTTCAAACTTAGACTTTGTTTTAATAATTAGAAACTTTGGCCTTATGCCATTGAATTTTCAAACTCTTTCTTATATCAAATTTGTAAATAAAATTAACCATATTGACTTAAATTTCAAAAGAAAAAATGAACTAATAACCCCATTGAAATTTTTGGCCCATTGTGACTTTTCTTATTAAACTCTTATTAAAAGAAAATTCACCAACTCATTTGAAATTTTTACCACGAACTACGAAGTTTTGATCCTTCATTTTTATGTTGGTACGTAGGCACAACACCGAAGGTCTCGTTAAACACAAAAATATAATTAATGAATTTTTTACTCATCCCCACACTCTATTTTATCAAACATCTTTTATACCAAAAACACATGCACACATGAAAAAGGGCTTCATAGGATTACCTAGGACACTTTAGGTGCTAACACCTTCCCTCTGTGTAACCAACCCCCTTACTTATAATCTCTGCCATTTTATTAGTTTTGATTTGAAAACTTCTTATCTTTGGGTTTTGTTCGTACTTTTCCCTTTTCCTTTGGAAACAATAAAAGCGCGGTGGCGACTCTGGTTTTATTGATGTCAAGTTTACCCATAGATTGATGATCATGAATTTACCATTACACATAGAAAATATCAAGAAATAGACTAAACGTTTATGAAGAGTTGATTCTGGGAAACCAGGTTGAACCTGTCAGAACAAGATCTACATTCAAGGTCTTTGAGGAAACACCTATGGGATTAGTATCTCTGATAAAACCAACATCCTGTAAAGAATCTCTTCAAGATAAAGAATGTATTCTGGCTATGGAGGATGAACTTGATCAATTTGCAAAGAATGATGTTTGGGATCTAGTACCAAAACCCAAAGGAACTCATGTAATTGGAACCAAATAGGTATACAGAAACATACTCAATGAGAAAGGCGAAGTGGTCAGAAATAAAGCACGACTGGTATCCCAAGGTTACAGTCAACAAGAAGGAATTGACTATAATAAAACCATTGCTCCAGTCGCCATGTTAGAATCTATTCGCTTACATGTATCTTTTGTTATAATTACTCCATCAAACTATATCAGATGGATGTCAAAAGTGTGTTTCTGATGGATACATTTCCGAAGAGGTGTATGTTTATCATCCTCCTGGTTTTGAAAACTTAAAATGTCCAGAATATGTGTTTAAACTGAAAAAATCCCTTTATGGTCTGAAACAAGCTCCTAGAGCTTGGTATGAAAGACTAAGCTCTTCCATCTACAAAACAATTATATCAGAGGCGAAGTTGATTGCACTCTCTTCTGTAAAAACATCATAAACGACCTTATGATCTGTCAAATATACGTTGATGATACAATTTTTGGTTCTGCTAACCCATCTGTTTGTCAAGAATTTTTTGAGTTAATGCAGGCAGAATTTGAAATGAGTCTGATGCAAGAACTAAATTTCTTTTTGGGAATTCAAATCAACCAAGCTTCAAATGCTACATATGTATATCAAAGCAAATACATAAAAAACATTCTGAAGAATCATGAGGTATCTGAGAGGAACACCTAACATATCGTGGTATGATAGGCTCTCTTTTCTATCTGACTGCTACACATCCAGAAATTTTATTCAGCGTGTGTATTTGTGCTTGATTTCAATAAAATCTAAGGGAATATCACTTAACTTCTGTTAAGAGAATCCCGAGGTATCTGAGAGGAACACCTAACCTTGGCCTGATGTATAAGAAAACATCAGAGTATAGGCTTTCTGGTTATTGTGATATAGATTACGCTGGAGATAGACTTGAGCGCAAAAGCACATCTGGAAATTGTCAATTTCGGGGAGAAAACCTTATATCATGGGCTAGCGAAACACAGTCAACTATTGCACTCTCAACTAAAGAAGCATAATACATTTCAACTTCACTATGCAACACTCATAATGTTATGGATCAAGAACCGGCTAGAAGACTTTCAGATACATGAGATTAACATCCTTATCTTTTGTGACAATACTACTGCCATATGTTTAAGTAAGAACCCTATTTTGCATTCCAGAGTGAAGCACATAGAAATTAAACATCATTTTAATAGAGATTGTGCTCTGAAAGGGGTAATAACTTTAAAATTCATAGATAGACCACCAATGGACTGATATCTTTACCAATCCCTTAGTTGAAGATAGATTTCACTTCATTCTGAAACATTTAAACATGGAAGCTTGCCCAGAATGATTATAAACGTGTGCCTCTCATCTAAGTGTTAAAATAGGCTCTAAGTTAAATCTATCTCTAGCATTTGGTTCTGATTCTGATACTTCTACCAATTATATGCAATCTGAATTAGAAACCCCCTGAATCAAAAATCTCTTGGTATTCTTGATGTCAGAAACATCAACATGTGGCCTCTCTAACATCTAACCTTGGATCTTCTAGACAACTGTCTATCACAGAACTCAAGAGCCAGAATGTTGAGATCTCCTCGAGTAGTGTGCATATTTTTGGGATTAAACATCCCTCATTAGCAACAATTAATTCTCTCCCTAGCATGTCAACTCAGATTCTGTGCTAATTAATTTTTTTGTTATTCCCTATTCTCTACTAACACTGTCGTTTTGCATGCCACTTATGTGTATAAATACTTGCCACAACTCACACTTTCCACTCATAAACTCTCTCCAAGTTCTTCAACACATTAAAGTTCATCAACTTTGTCAAGTCTTCATCAACATTCAATAAATTCTTCATCTTCTTCAATGGACTCCCAACAACAACAAGTATACAACTACTCACAACAAATGGAAGCAACTGAATAACTTGCAAATGCTCCCCATCAAACCACTGCTGAAACTGCTACAACATCAACTGATGTCTACAAGGAACCCCACGTTCTTGATCGTCCAACTCATATCAACCTTGTAACACCTTTTGATAAACTGGAAGTTCTTTGTGTGTCTCTCGTGGACTTCGAGAACATGAAACGAAATGGTATTGATCTTACTAAGGAACTCGGGAAACAAGGTTGGGAAAACTACTTTCAGAGACTCCATGGTCCCATCTACACTTTCCTTGTCAAAGAGTTCTGGAGATTCACGGACCACGATCACCACTACATCGTTTCTTTTGTTCTGGGTGTGAAGATGGTCATAACTGAAAAATCTATTGCCAAGCTTCTGAACATGGAGAAAACTGGGGGCAGAAGGATCTGTAGCGATAAATTCATGACCATTAAGCTATGGATAAACTTAACGTCAATAAATCTAGAGTCGCCACCGCGCTTTTATTGTTTCCAAAGGAAAAGGGAAAAGTACGAACAAACCCCAAAGATAAGAAGTTTTCAAATCAAAACTAATAAAATTCCAGAGATTACAGGTAAGGGGGTTGGTTACAGAGAGGGAAGGTGTTAGCACCCAAAGTGTCTTAGGTACTCCTAGGGAGCCCTTTTTTATATGTGTATGTGTTTTGGGTATAAAAGATGTTTGCAATAAATAGAGTGTTGGGATGAGAAAAGAATTCCTTAATTATATTTTTGAGTTTGACAAGACCTTCTGACTTGTGCCTACGTACCAACATAAAAATGAGGGATCAAAACCTTGTAGTTCATGGTATCAATTTTAAAGTGAGTGAATTGCTTTTAATCAAAATTTAAATTTAATAGAGGCACAAAGGCCCAAAAGAGTTTGAATGAGTGTTAGTTCTTTTTGTCTTTTGAAATTTTTAAGTCAATATGATTAGATTTATCTACAAGTTTTATTTAAGAAAAGAGTTTTTAAAAATGCAATGGCATAAGGCCAAAGTTTATAGTTTGCAAAAAATAGTCTAAGTTTAGAAATCACAAGCAAAGAAGTTTTTTGAAAGGGGGGAGAGATTTTAAATTTTAGAATAATAGGAGGAGATGAAGAGACTAATCCTAAGAAAAATTTAAAAGTTAAGATTTGAAAAGATCTGACCAATGAGATGTAATCCAACAGACAAGAATGTCATATAGAAACCCATTCTTCCTTTGGACTTTAAATCAAGCAATATCAATAAGCAAGTAACAGTGTGAAGAGAAAGGCATCAAATAAATATAGCCACATCCAACCAAGCAACTTCCTAGTCTTCTTCTTAATCTTCCAATGTATCAGATGACATACTCCTTGATTGGCTTAGAATAAGGCATTAGAGACAAGTTCAAAGTAACATTTGCATCAAGACCATGTAGTAGAAGAATTCATGTGGATCCCAATACTTGCATCAGATAGAAGCTCAAATCACAATAACTTGGTTTCAGAAATGTTGGCATTGGCCAAGTCCTTTTGCATAGGGAATGTTGCCCAATTCTAAGTCCAAAGATCAGCTGAAATCTGACAGTCCACACAAATATTTTTTATCATTCTTGTTGTTTATTAAGTATTTTAAGGCCCTAAGACCACAAACACAAACAAGATACACAAACAAATATATACAATCACAATATATGGCTCAAGTGAGTAGAGTGAAGATGACATAAACATAAACAAGTTAAATGATATGTAAATGGAAAATGGCTTAAACTTAATGGCATAAAGTAAAGGGCTTGAAATTAAAATCAAGAATAAATAAAGTTAGTTAGATGTTAGTTGATTAGATGTTAGTGAAGTTTTTCTTTTCAATTGATTAAGTCATTGTTTGGAGAACACTCAACCCTCTATTCACAAGCATGGATCCTTGAACCAAGACATCTTCCAAAGGAAAGGAAAAGGCCAAGTTTCCACACAATACCATGAAAGGGGGAGACTTACAATCTCATTTACTAGAATGATATGCCTTTGGGTCAATATTTAGCGCTATGTTAAGCAATCGTAATTCGACTTATGTAAAAGTCAGAACTATTTGAGGTCGGCAATAAATGTTTTGGTGCTAATGCATGTTAGAGACATGGAATAATGAAAAATACTCCTAAAACATACCACACTCAAAAATAAAATGATCAAAGGATGGACCTAATCTCATCCATACTTGTATTGGTTCATCTAACACAAAGTTATCGATGAACCAATGAGCCTTAGGATATTGAGACTTCATTGGTCAATCAAACGGATGGGATAAAATGGGATTGAAGATGAAGAGGAAAGGGAGATGAGACAAACACAAATTGGTCATGGGATGAATTTTATCAAATTAAAGTCATTCATTCATTTTGGGAGATGAAATGTACATCTCATCAATCCCCTAAATCAAATGATTTTAATCCATCAAAAGTCAAATCAACCTTGACCAAGGCCCAAACACATAGTCAAACTTCACAAGTCAATAAAAATAGCTCAACATAGTTTCTACACAATTAATCAATTAAAAATCAAATTAAAATGCATTTAAATTGAATTTTGTTTGAACAAAAACCTAAAACCTCTTCAAAACACCAAATAAATGGCCAAGAGATTTATCCTAGGTCAAACAAGGACAAAGGACCTTAGACAAAAAAATTCATAATTTTTGAAGAGTCATAAGTATTTTTAAACAATTAAAAATATGCACAAAAACAATTAAATCATGAAAAATATCAAAATTAATCCAAAAAATAATTTTAATTCATAAAATGAAAGAGGAAAATATTTGAATTTTTTTGGTGAAAATCCAATATTTTTTGGATTTTAAATGAAATTAATACGAATTAATGAAAATAAAAGGATTAAATGGAAAATCAGAAAAATCAAAAAAACAAGGGCCATATGATCTTCCTCATTAATTGAGGTGGCAGATCAGATGGCCAAGAGCGCGCATTCCACATGGTCACTAGTCAAACGCAATGTAGGTAAGGTAATTAGTTTAGACGCGTGAGATTAAAACATTTCAAATGGATCAGATGGCCTAGATTGATCCAGCGTATTGCCGGAGCCCTAGCTCCAATCATCTTTTCCGGTGAGGACCACCAGACTGGTCCAACCAAAACCTTATGAAAAATGAAAAGTGAATACACTATTTTGAAGTAAAAATGCCCAGGAGCACGAATCTGGCCTCAATTTTCTCCAATTCCAAGTATATAAAAAGATACAGAGATTTGAATTTTGAGGATCATGAACTGAGTTGCTTTGATTTGACCTCAAAGCAACTCAATCTTCTTGCCTACATTGGTAGGACTTCAGACAACCAAAAATCACAAAGAATGATGAAGAAATGAGAGAGAATTGAAGAGATGAAGTTTCTAAAAAACCACCTTCGAGTTGATCCAATTCCACTTGATCTTGATTTGGATTTGATTGCTTTCTCTCCCTCTTTCTTGCAGAAGCCAATTGAGATGAAAAGGGAAGTGAACTTCTGGAGTTAGAAATTCCAAACACAAGATGAAGTTCAAGCTCGATTCCAAGAGAAATATTCAGAAATTCTATAGCAGTGAGGGTTTGAATCAGTCTAGCAAAGCTTGGGCAAGGTGTTAATGTTGATTCTGAAGCCTTGAGCTTGTTTAAATAGGCAATGCATTCCACTTGAATTTTGGCCAAATTTGGAAACCTTCTTGCATGGGTGAATGAGCGATGGTTTTGGCCGAAGGAATGATGTAATCCACTTCCAATTCGTGTGTGAAGTGTATTGAATTCATTATGTGGAAGCATGCAAAGAAGAATGATCATTTGAGTTCAAAACTTGCCAAAACACTTCCCACAATGGAGCCGGGCGTATGTCCCTCAATTTTGATCCAAATGAGATGATCTTGGACTTTTTGGAAAGTTGGGATCAAGGGGAACAACTTTCATGTTGAACACTGTTTCATTTAAAGCATGGATCATGATGAATTTTGAGGTGGAAGTTTGGGAAATCAAACATATTTAAAAAAATTCTAAGTCCCAAGTCAAATGTTCACTTCTTCCACCTTGAATAACTTTTTCTATGAACTTCAAATGAGAAATGTTTCTTCATAAAAATTGTATCTCTTTCAAACCTATTCAATTTGGTAACAAATTTGACCTCATTTGGATTTGTAATGAAGGAGTTATGCATTTTAGAAGTTGCGGAAAATCACTTGTTCAATGGTATTGGCCCAAAATGACCTATAATGTTTCCTCTTGGCACATGTATTTGCAAGTTGAATTTGAACTTCCTCCAAAAATAAAAGTTTAATTATACATATTTAATTTGATCTTTCAATTTGAATGGCTTTCATCTCATAAAAATTGAGCAAGTTATGGACTTGGGAAATTGACATCCAAACTAGGGTTCAAACAAAATAACCTATAATCTTTCAGCATAAAAAATGACTTTCCAAGAAAAACTAGCTCTATACTTCAACATGAAAATTGTTTGGAATGTCAATTTGAGTAACTTTTATTGTTGTAGGAGATAGGGACTAAGGAACCCCAGTTTTGACCAGTTGACTTCCTCTGGTCAACCACCATGAACCATCTTTCTAGCTTGACAATCTATTGACTTTTGGGACTCATGGAGGATCATATATGTGTCATATGATGTAATGTGAAGTATCCCTTGAAATATCTGATCAATTGTTGAAGAAACTTGTTGAAGAAGTCACATAAGATACCTAGATGAATTAAGGTTTCCAAGGCAAACCAACTCCCAAATCTTGATAATTTCTTGATCAAAATGAAATATGAAGATCATGGGGATCGGTATATGATGTTTATATCCAATGTGAACCATTTCTTGATTGTGCTCCTTGCATTGAGGGTCTTAAACCCTATATATGAGCTTGATAGAGCATAGGTAAGCATGCACACTACCTACAAAAGCAACAAACTTGTCATTGACTTACTTTTTGGTATTTTGGTTAGTAAACAAAGAAAAATGAAGTATGATACAATCAAAAGTGCTTGGTGATATCTCCCAATGCAAACCCAATGAATGAGGGGTAAGGAGGATGCTAAGGTGTGATCCTAATGCTAATGCAGATGATGAGATAGCATGAGGGATCTTAGGGTCAAAATTAGGGTCTTACAGTTGCCCCATTTTAAGGACGTTCTAGCTGAGGAGATGATGGTTAAAATCTTCGCATCGACTCAGTAGAATGGACTTAAATAAAAACAATAAAAACAAATTTTGGTCCCTAAGAGACCTCATGATGCATATGATATGAAATGTTAAAGATAATCTCTGTGGGGGGAATGTTGCCACAAAGGAAAAGAATCCGGAGAGACTGAAAGTCCACAGGAGCATAATGCATTCCCTAAGGAAAACTCACTGGGGAGACAAAGTCTCTGGGGGATAAACATTTGTGCGTAGGCTAGGCTACGAGTTAAAACTGTTAGGGGACACGAGGGATTCCATGAAAATAAATCAATGGAAAGACTCAGCCGGGGATAAAGGGGAAAAATATGCAGGGGAAGCGGGGAAAAAATCCCGATCCAAACAGGGAATGGCGATTTCACTGAGGAAAAACGCACTCAAACTCAACTGGGGAAGAATGAACTTTAACACAGGAGTAACAGAAATATATTATCAATTACCGGTTACCGGGTAAGGAGATTACACAATCTGACGGAGAGGACATCTGTTACCGGTTAGAGTAAACATATCAAGGATATCTCGCTGAGAGCAACATGAGGTGTATTCATTATCAGCTACTTGGTAGGGAACAACCTGATGGGGAAAAGCCAAATAGGATTTACAACTATCGGTTACTGGGTAGAAGACCGAAGAGAGAGAATATCCGTCACTGGTTAGAGTAAACATATCAAGGATAAACTCAAAGAGAAGAATATCCTTCATCGGCTAAGATGAACATATCAAGGATAGACTGCCAGAGGAAAGTAGGAATTACATCTATAAGTTACTGGATAGAATACCCGTCAACGAATAGGATGCTCATATCAAGGATAGACTTCGAGGGGAGAAATAAGAATTACGTCTATCAGTTACTGGATAGAATACCAAAAAGAGAATATTCGTCATCGGTCAGGATGAACATATAAAGGATAGACTCCATAAAGGAAAGTAGGATTTACAACTACCGGTTACTGAGCAGAACACCGCAACGAGGAGGAAACCTGATATCGATTAAGATGAACATATCAAGGATTAACCCTCTGAGGAATAAAATAGGGATTACGACTACCTTTTTACTGGGTTGAAAACCGCAAAGAGAATATCTGTCACCGGTTAAGATGAACATATCAAGGATAGACTCGAAAGGAAAACATATCTGTCATCGATTAAGATGAACATATCAAGGATAGACTACCTGGGGAAATGTAAAATGAATCCGCTTAGGAAAAACAAGAGGAAGTATATCACTGTTACCGGGTATTGGGTAATATTAAAGTACTCGCAAATTGAGAAGAATATTAACAGTTACTAGGTAGTAGACTCTCAGGGGGCCAAAAGCTAGAAAGAGCTAGAAAGAGACGGTCAAATAAGGACTCGACCCGGTGAGGATATAACTCAAGGGGAGTGATTCCATCCAGATGATCAACTAAGGAGGAAGCTGAAATAACAATCATCCACGAGGAAATAACTCAGTGGGGAATGAGAAAGGTTAAATTCTTTCTGCTTACGGGATTGGCACTCTACAATTGAGGGAGGACAGACACACCAAATCTACGTGGGGAAATGATATCACCATAGCAGAGGATCAGAAAAATAATGAATCACAAAGTGCAATAATAATGCTATAATGAAATATATGAATGTATATGTATATGTATATGTTTATGTATATATGATGATTATGCCGACAAAATAATTACGAAGGATACAAATGTCAACGATATGAATCATCGATACAACACTCGTCCAATCTCGACAGGATGGAGGCATCAACTGGAGAGAAAGAGTTGGAGATGGGCATAAACCATCCATCTCAAAGGCCTGACCCTGGATGGGGAAAGCAAGAGGATCTGCATCATTAATCCTGCGGGGAATTTTAGGTCAACACCATACCAAATGGGAGACAACCTTGCAGAGGATAACAAATATTGCTTAAGAGTCAGTGCTGACGAGGAAAAGGGATGACTCCGCTGGCGATCTGAGGGGAAACAAAAATCTGTACTGACGCTATGCAAACCGTTGAGAATACGCGCCTATAAATCAGCTAGGGAGGCGATCTCAAAACTCGGTTGGGGAAACTAAATTGTTGAAACCAAATGCTTGGAAAGACCAATAATGTTTTTCACTTCTAAGACTTACCTGTTCTCAGACTGCTGTTGATATTCCTAAATGAAATCGATTGCTCTTTTTTTTTAAAGTAATTGCTTTTATTATTTTAATAAAAATGAATCTGATTTTTAAATTTAATTTCAAAATGATCATCATAAAATTTAATTCTATTTGGATGATAAATAAGAGTAGAAACAATTGGATAAAAAGCTCAACTTTATTTAATAGAATGGTAGTCTGTAAATGACAAGACTCCATAGATCTTTACAAAAGTTTAAAAGTTGTAATTTACATGGAAAAAGGCTATATTAAATACAATGATCACTAATCCTTTCACCGACTTCAATATTCACTATGCTCTTGGCTTCGGTTGAAGATGATGAATCAGAGTTAACTGACTTGCTCAAAAGTGTTCTCAGATTGAAGATCAACCGAATGCAGTTACTTTCCATAATTCCTAATTTTTGCATAAATTTCCTCAAGTTGGGGTACTCAATCTATCAGAATAATTTTCTATTTTATGTCCCTAATTTTTGCATGGATCGCCCTTTTGGGTTTTCAATCCACCGAGACGCTCATTTTTGCCTAAGTCTCCCTTTCGGGTTTTCAACTTAGCGAGTTGTTCTTTTCTTTTTAGGAGAATTATTTCTAGACTGCATCGGCATTCACAGGACGAGTGAACTCTTCACCATCCATAGTTGTAAGAATCAAAGCACCATTTGAAAAGGCTCTCTTAACAACATATGAGCCTTCATAATTAGGGTTCCATTTTCCCATAGCATCTGGTTTAAAAGATAAAATCTTCTTGAGCACAAGGTCACCTTCTCTAAACACACGAGGCATGACCTTCTTATAAAAAGCTTTGTTCATTCTTTAATGATATAACTGACCATGACACATGGCAGTTAATCTCTTCTCTTCAATAAAATTCTGCTGGTCATACCTAGTCAGACACCATTCAACCTCTGTCAACTTGGCTTCCATCAAGACACACAATGATGGGATCTTAACCTCTACTAGGAGCATAACTTCCATGCCATAAACAAGTGAGAAAGGGGTCGCTCCTTTTGAAGTGCGGATGGATGTACGGTAGCCATGCAAAGAAAATGTGAGCATCTCATGTCAATATTTGTATGTCATAACCATTTTCTGAACGATCTTCTTGATGTTCTTATTTGCAGCTTCAACAACCCCATTCATCTTAGGTTTGTAGGGAGAAAAATTATGATGTGTAATCTTCAAGTCTTTACAAAGAGCTTCAACCAAATTATTATTCAAGTTAGATCCATTATCAGTAATGATCTTTTTCGACATACCATACCAGCATATAATCTGATTCTTGATAAAACTTACAACAACTTACATGGTTACATTCGGATATGATGCCACTTCAATCCACTTTGTGAAGTAGTCAATAGCCAACAAAATGAAACGATGTTCGTTTGAGGCTTTGGGCTCAATCGTACCAATCATATCAATTCCCCACATGGAGAAGGTCTATGGAGAGGAAATGATGTTCAATAGTGTCAGAGGAACATGAATCTTATATACATAAATTTGACACTTGTGGCATTTCTTCACAAACTTGCAACAGTCAGATTCCATTGTCAGCCAATAGTAACTTGCTCTTAACATCTTCTTAGTCATAGGATATCCATTGGAATGGGTACCAAAGGAACCTTCATGGACTTCAGTCATTAATAAGTCTGCTTCGTGTCTATCCACACATCTTAGTAGAACCATATCCAAGTTTCTCTTGTAATGCACGTCACCATTCAGGTAGAAATTGCCATTTAATCTTCTCAAAGTCTTCTTATCTTTCAAAGAGGTCCCAGGAAGGTAAACCTGACTTTGGAGGTAACTCTTGATGTCAAAATACCACGGCTTCTTATCTTTCACTTCTTCAACAGCAAACACATGAGCTGGCCTATCAAGACGCATCACAGTCAAATTAGTAACTTCATTCCAAAACTTCACGACAATCATTGAAGCCAACGTTGCAAGAGCATCTGCCATCCAGTTTTCATCTCGAGGGATACGATGAAACTCAACCTTTGTAAAGAGAGTTGAAATCATCCTCGCATAATCTCTATATGGTATCAAACCGGGTTGATTCGTCTCCCATTCGACTTTGATCTGATTCACAACCAAAGATGAATCTCCATAGACGTCAAGATGCTTGATTCTGAGATCAATGGCCTCTTCAATCCCCATAATGCAAGCTTCGTACTCAGCCATATTATTCGTACACTTAAAAGTCCACCTAGATGTAAATGGAAAATGCGTGCCTGGAGGAGTAATAATCATTGCCCCAATGCCATTACCATACTGATTAACAGCTCCATCAAATACCATGGGCCAATGGGAACCAGGTTCTGGCCCTTCTTCAAGCAATGGTTCATCACAATTTTTCATTTTCAAGTACAAGATCTCTTCATCAGAAAAATCATACTGCACTGACTGGTAATCTTCAATCGATTGGTGAGCCAAGTGGTCAGCGAAGACACTGCCTTTAATTGCTTTTTGAGATCGATATTCAATATCATACTCAGATAATAACATTTTCCAATGGGCAATCCTCCCAGTTAAAGCAGGCTTCTCAAAAATGTACCTGATTGGATCCATTTTGGATATCAACCAAGTATTATGATTCCACATATACTGGCGCAGACGCTTAGCAGCCCAAGACAATGTGCAACAAGTCTTTTCAAGCATAGAATACCAAGTCTCACAGTCAGTGCACTTCTTGCTGAGGTAGTAAATTGCATATTCCTTCTTTCCAGTTTCATCTTGCTGACCTAGAACACAACCCATACTATCATCAAGCACAATCAAATACATGATCAAGGGTCTTCCTTCAACAGGCGGAGACAGAACTGGAGGCTCAAGCAAATACTCTTTGATACTATCAAAATCTTTTTGGCAATCTTCGGTCCAATCACAAGACTGATCTTTCTGAAGAAGCTTGAATATAGGCGCACATGTGGCAGTCATATGCGATATGAATCTTGAGATATAATTCAAGTGGTCGAGAAAACCCATGACTTGCTTCTCAGTTTTGGGCGTAGGCATTTCTTGTATTTCTTTGACTTTGGCAGGATCAACTTTAATACCCTTCTCGCTGACAATAAAGCCCAACAACTTACCAGAACGAACACCAAATGTACATTTAATGGGATTCAAGCGGAGTTTGTACTTCCTCAAACGCTGGAATAACTTCAACAAATGTTCAACATACTCTTCTTCATCACTTGATTTAGCAATCATATCATCAACATAGACTTTGATCTCTTTATGCATCATATCATAAAAAAGAGTGGTCATGGCTCTCTGGTATGTTACATCAACAATCTTTAAACCGAAAGGCATCACTCTATAACAGAATGTTCCCCAGGGTGTAATGAATGTGGTCTTCTCCATATCGTCAGGTGACATCTTGATCTGATTATAACCTGAAAATCCGTCCATAAACGAAAAGACTTTGAATTTAGTTGTATTATCTACCGACATGTTAATGTGTGGCAGAGGAAAATCATCTTTCGGACTAGCTTTGTTCAAAACTCTATAATCAACACACATGCAGACTTTTCCATCCTTCTTCGGAACAAGCACAATATTGGCCACCGATTATGGATACTCAACTATGGCAAGGAAATCAACATCAATCTGATTTTGCCATTCCTCTTTGATAGTTACTTCCATATCAGGATGAGTCCTCCTCAACTTCTTCTTGACTGGCAGGCATTCTGATTTCAACGACAATCTATGCTTCACAATCTCAGAATCTAAACCAGACATGTCTTGATAGGACCATGCAAACAAATTTGAATACTCTCGGAGAAGATCAATCAACCCCTTCTTAACTTCTGGATACAGTTGATACCCAATCTTCACTTCCTTCACATCATCTTCGGAACCCAAGTTAACTAACTCAATCTTCTCTTTGAATGGCTGAATGGCTTTTTCCTCGTGCTCAAGTAGGCGAGACAATTCATCAAGCACTTCTTCATCAATCTCTTCCTTGGCCTTAAACACAGGGAAATCAAAGCTTGGAGATGCAGTAGGATAATTGTATTCAATGGGTTTAGGAACCAACCTGCAAAATGATTTGATATTTTGATTTTAGAAAAGTGAATTATGGCAAAATATTATGCAGATGGACAATTATTATTTATTTATTTATGTTCTTTGTGATTACCATTTTCAGAAAAGCAAAAAGTAAAAATAAAACATCATAGATGTGAATGAATAGAATTTCATTTTATTGATGATAATTTGAAAAATGCCCAACAATGTCCACTTCTCCCTTAGGCATAGGAGGAGGATTTAAAATAATGGAAAAAGAAAATTACTTAGAGCGATGGATAATAACAGGAATATCAACAGCAATTCAATTGTTACAAGTCTTGCCATGCGTCACAAAATTGGTGCAATCTTCATCTTCATCGCCTTCGATTAAAGTAGCTGAGTGTTATTCATTACCATGGATGAACCCTCCGCTACGAAAACTCGGTTGCACTTCTTCAACTTTGATGTTAGACGACCCTCGCTGGAATCCCAATCCAGCTCGGTTTCGGTTCTCGGCGACCTCTTCCATACGACCCCATTGATTTGTGTTGCCTTCCTTAATAGCTCTCTAAGCATCCTTGAAAGAATACATGGGTGCCCCAATTTTCTTTACCTCAACAATAGACAAGGCTTGTAACGGAGTTCGAACCTCCTCCTCGGTTTCCACATATGAAAAGGGCGACAGATGGCTCACAAACAACGCTTTCTCTCCACCCATAATGACAAGCTTACAACTCTAGCTTCATGAATCCATGGCCTTCCCAACACGCAGCTATAGGCCGGGTGGATATCCATTACTTGAAAAGTAATTTGAAAATCACTCGGACCTATCTTCACTAGAAGGTCCACTTCTCCTATGACGGTTTTGCGAGAACCATCAAAAGCTTTGACGATCACGCCACTATACCTCATATGGGTGCCTTGATAGGATAACCTTGACATAGTTGATTTGGGGAGTACATTCAGTGAGGAACCGGTATCAACCAACACATTTGACAGTGCATCTTCCTTGCAATTCATCAATATATGCAATTCCAGGTTATGATTCCTGCCTTCCTCGGGAAGTTCTTCATCACAAAAGCTCAAGTTATTACAGGAAGTAATGTTAGCCACAATGTGATCAAATTGATCCACAGTCACGTCGTGCTCGACGTAGGCTTGCTCCAACACTCTTTTCAATGCTTCTTTGTGCGCTTCGGAATTCATTAGCAGAGACAACACTGAAATTTTTGAAGGAGTTTGGAGCAGCTGCTCCACCATATTAAATTCCCTTTTCTAAATTAATCTTAGTACCTCATCATCATCATTAGGCTTTAATTTGCGGGATTCATCAAACTGACACATTGGACCACTAACTGTGTTTACTGTAGGCATATCAACCTTCTTACCAACTGAAACATTTTCTATCACTTCTTTCAGGAAAACGGGGCTGAAAACTTGGCCGCTACGGGTCACCTTCGTAATATATGCAATATTCACAACAAAATTGGTCGTAGGCAACGGAACCTCTTGACCATTCTCCACCATGGCAGCATTATACTGGTATGGGACAGCTCTATCGAATGCATACGGGACAGAGCCCGCTAACCGTACCACTAACGGCGATACCGATTTTTGACGTTGTTATAGCTGCTACTATCAAACTGAATTACTACCCGCTCGGGGTTTTAAACACTGAAACAATCACATTGACATCATCTATATCTCTCGACTGTTGAATCTAGATTACATTCTCATCCATCAATTTCTAGATATCTCTGTTGATGATCAAACACCCACGGGGGTTTATACTACAAATTGCATAACCATCATGATCGTGCTCAAAATCACTAATGGTACACAAGGTCCTATGCATTTCTACCAAGGACCTACGAATATGTTCCACATCGAAGACTCGGAAATTTCCTGGACAAACATCTACCATATTGACAGAGGAATTACCATGAGCGGGCAACGGGTTGGATTTTACATTCAGAGCACGTTCCTCAAAGAACACCATCCCACTTTTTACAAGCTTTTGAACCTCGTACTTCAACGAGTAATAGTTCTCGATATCATGGTCGGGATCTCCTTGATGAAAGGCACAACAGAGTTCAGGCTTATACCACCACAGAAGTGGTTCTGGAATTTGAGGCGGATTTCTTGGCTGGAGTAGGTTCTTGAGAACCAAAGACGGGTAGAGTTCGGCATATGACATAAGAATAGGGTCAAAAGATACCTTCTTCCTCTCGAAGTTTTGTTGTTGTTGTTTATTATTGTTGGTGTTGTTCTAGTTGTTGGTTCTTTGTTGCGGCTGTTGTTGACATTGTTGTTGAACTGGCATTGATTGATTGTTTGAAAATACTGGAATAACTGGTGAAACGTGATGTTGATGTTGACGCGGTTGCAGATTTCTTTTGACATGAGGCCTCCTCTGCCTCCCTACAGATACTGCATTGGTTTCTCCTTCCTTCTATTTAGCAAAACCACTTCCATACTTTCTAGTAGATGATACCTCTTCTGTAGAAAAACGTCCCTCTCGGACTCCTTCCTCTAACCTCATCCCATGTTTACCATTTCGGTAAAGTCACTGGAGGTTCTAGCAATCATTCGTTCATAATAAAACCAACTCAGGATCTTCAGGAAAATATTCGTCATCTCCTTCTTTTCCAACGGAGGATTAATCTGAGCGGCAAGCTCTCTCCACCTTTGGGCGTACTCTTTGAATGTCTCTTTGTCCTTCTGAGACATAAACCTCAACTGGTGTTTATCAGGTACCATGTCCACATTATACTTATACTAATTAAGAAAAGCTTCACCCAAATCATTGAACGTGCGAATACTTGCACTGTCTAACCCCATGTACCATCTCAAAACGACACCAATCAGGTTGTCTTGGAAGTAGTGAATCAATAATTGGTCATTATCCGTTTGAGATGACATTTTCCTGGCATACATGACAAGGTGACTAAGCGGAAAAGTACTTCCCTTATACTTTTCAATGTCAGGGACTTTGAACTTCATCGGGATCTTAACATTTGGTAGCAAGCAGAGTTCAGAAGCATTTTTACTGAACAAATCTTTTCCTCTCAATGTCTTTAATTCCTTTCGCAACTCAAGGAACTAATCCTTCATTTCATCCATCTTCTCATAAACATCAGGGCCCTTAGACGGCTCAGAATGGTAGACGGTGTCCTCAACACGAGGCAAAGTATGAACAACTGGAGGTGGCACAGACATGACCGGGCTAGATGCCGGCATAGAAGTAAATGTGGGTGAAAACCTTCAGGCATAAATTTCGGTGGCATCCCACACGGGAATCCAGCAAGCATAGATGGGTCAAGTTGAGTAGCAGCAACAGGAATACTTGAGGTAGCAACCTCTGAGATGATAGTCCTCTAAGGAGGAAGAGTTGCAGGAGTTAGAGAAGACTGATTCTCAGCAGCTAGAACAGACTCCATCATTGCAGTTAGACAAGCAGTCTCATCCTTCAGTTCTCAGTTTTCTTGCTTCAAATGTTCCATGTTATTGGGTTGATTGGCACGAGTGTTGTATTGGTGATTCAGCTTGGCTGAAGCACAGAAGAATAACTGATAAGACATCTGGCGGAAGAAAACCTGTTTATGCAAATGATGCATGAAATGCAATGTTTTTGTTTGTTTTTATTTTCAACGAACATACTATTTTATTTGCAAATATATAATAATAACAATTTGATTGACCATAAAAATCTCTTTTATTCATATAATTTGGAAGGATTACACTGAGTACAATTTCATAAACCAAAGTAAAAATACAATAGAAAAGGAAAATAATCATCCTAAGGATCCCCTAACAACAGTGTCAGATGATCTGGTCGCTGGCGTGTACTTCCTTCGGATGTGTCAGATCTCGGTCTCAAAAGAGGTCTTCACCTGAGCCTTCTCGAGGACAGGCTGATCAACAATTTTCTTCCAAGCGCCGGAAGGCTGAGGCATATTAGAGGAAGATGGAATCTTTGTCTCTCTTTGTCTCTTCACTACTCGGTCTTCAAGAAGTTCAATAAGTGTGTCTTTGTCTTTCGACTCAAGTTGTAACTCCTCATGCTTTCGGCTCAAGGCATGGAATCACTTTTCCCATATATCCCTTTCTTGCTTCATCTTAGCGAGTGCGTCTTCCAACTCCTCTACATCTTGGTTAGGGAGAGTTAATGGCTCAACCACAACCATGGACATAGGTCTCTCACAAGCATACAACATCTTCAACTCTAAAGCTCTCTTCTTCACCCAAGTAGTGTAAGCTTCCAAAGCTACACAGTTGCATGGATCAAGCTCGGATCTTCCTTTCCTATGCATATTATGCCAAGCATGTATCATCTTCTACTTCAAATGTTGGGGATCTTTACCCTCTTGATAGAAAAGACCTTCTAACCGAGTGTTATTAGGTTTGTCTCTCAAGGGGAACCCAAGTAGACGACGAGCCAAAGAAGGGTTGTGGTTAATTCCTCATGTACCAATGAGAGGCACATTAGAGAATTCACCACATTTGTCAATAATATCTAAGCCACTCAAGGCAGAGTCATACCAATCAATATCATCATTAGTGATAGACATAAGTCCTTGAGACCACCGTAGACATTGTTTGTTCTCCACAAAAGCAGGCGTCTGAGGCAAGTGCGAAATAAACCACTTGTACATAAGAGGAACGCAACACACATTAGTCCCACCACCTTTAGAATTCCTCAAATTCAAAGAGAAGTACATATCACCCAACAGAGTAGGCACAGGATTCCCAATCAAGAAGATTCTAATCGCGTTAACATCAACAAAATCGTCAATGTTAGGGAACAAAGCCAAACAATAGATGAGAAACAAATAGATGGCTTCGAAAGCATCCACACTACCGGCTTGAGAAAAAGAAGTGGCTTTACCAATGAGAAACTCAGAAGTCAACCCAAACATTCCTCCTTTCTTCACCCAATGAGCCTCAATCTCATACTTCTTCAGATGAAGAGCTTTAGCTATAATATGAGATATGGGAATCTTCTCCAATCCAGTAAATGGCACTTTGTCAGAAACATATATTCCTAAGATATGGGCATACTCCACCAAAGTAGGCATAAGCTAATAATCAGGAAAAGTGAAGCAACGATAGAGAGGGTCATAAAACTGAACCAATACACTCAAGAGTCGGTCAACCGCATCAACTGATAATACAGAAAAAAGCTTCCCATGACATTTCTTGAAGTCCAAAGGATCTAATACAAAAGATGATAGATTCCTTATCTCTTTCAAATTAGGACATCTGAAACTGTACTTAGTGTTCCTTCGTCCATAATCCATGGTCTGTGAAATTCTGGTATCAGATATGAGATGTCGAAGGTAATGTCACGACACTAATATCTGAATAATACAAACAGGATAAAGATAAAGAACAACAATGCAAGTGACACAAGCAATTGTTAACCCAGTTCGGTGCAACTCACCTACGTCTGGGGGCTACTAAGTCAGGAAGGAAATCCACTAAAATAGAATCAGTTCAAAGACTCTCAGTAAACAACACAAGTTACAATCTTTTTCACCTAATCTCTACCCGTGTGAATTCTACCTAAGAACTCTTAGATATGAGATCTCACTCACTCCCCCTCAATCACACCAGTGGTATTAAACAAGAATTACAATGAAAAGAAGACACTCTTCAAAGACACACATTTGATCTTACTTAGCAGCTTCAATCAAGTAGACACACACTCATGCTTAAAATCTTAGAGTGACAAATTACAACCCAAAAATCAGACCAATTCAATCATCTATGGATGAATTGAATGGCTTACAAGTTGCACGACCACACAAGACTTAAACCCTTATTCTCTCTGAATATTTCGCTCTGTATTTCTTGTGTATCAAATCAGGTTTTCCATGTCCTTTTTATAGAAGCATTTGGCTGGGCTTGGACATCATAAAACCATAAAACTATTTTCCTTTTAAATCTTCTCATGACAGTTGATTAGATCTCTTTGGAAAATAAGTAAAACTGGTTATAATTAATGATTGAATGCGTTTGTAAATCAGATATTCAATCATACATAGATTTGCATTAAAAAACGCAATCACATAATACATAACATTCAGACTGAATGTTCTGTATACAGATGTCATGACATCGGGTATGACATCCTGGAACAATCCTGCATAATTCTATTTTAAATACCCAGCAGGTACATTATATCAGATGTCATGACATCGGGTATGACATCCTGAAACAATCCTCCATAATTATATTTTCAACATCCAGCAGGTAGAAGATATCTTATGTTAAGACATCACATGTGACTTCTTGTGAACACTCTTGGTTTTACCAAAATTGCTGCCAACACCTAGAACCAACAAACTCCCCCTTTGGCAAATTTTGGCTAAAACATATATCAGTCCATTTTATTCACAAGAAAAAAACACATCAACTGATAAACAGCTTAACAGCAGTTTAACCAGCAGCAAAAGCAAACACAATTACTAGCTATAATAGCAACTAGTAATAAACACATGCACAAGGGTACTTCTTCTCCCCCTAAGTTTTTTCACCTACTGACATCTCCTTCAACATCTGTAATATTCAGAATTCAGAATCACATTCTGACATCTCCTTTAACATCACCTGTACAACACAGAACATGCAGAGAACATCATTATGTTCCACATCAAACATCTCCTTCAACATCAGTTGTCACCTGTTTAGCCTAGCTATAACAACACATAATAACTGCAGATATCCACACCATTGCAGTTCTCCACATAATACCTTCTCCCCCTTTTTAGTCAAAATAGACCAAAGTGACCAATTAGACAAAATAAATGTCAATTAGTCTAGTAGAGAATGTCATAAGAGATGTTATAACATATAAAATGTTAAAACACAATGTCAGGAGATACAAAACCATAATTATACACAACTGCAATAGCTGAGATAATCAGAAATCCAGGGAACTCATAAAGAGCCCAAATATTACATCATGGCATCAGAAAGGACTGCCAAAAATTACAAACATTAAATAGAAAAGCAACAAATCATCCAAACATCCAAAACCTCCAAAACAACATCCAGAACAACATCTAGAACACACATCATTCAAAACAGGGGGACCATCACAACTTAGTTTGAGGAGGTAGCATTTGCTTCACCTTCAGATTCAGAACTGCCACTAAATTGATCTTGAGAATTAGACCTCTCACTTGAGGTATGGGCATCTAACTCCTTGGCTTCACCAACCTTATCCATCTCTTCCTGCTCCAAGCTACTAATGAGAACCTCTAAAGCCTCTTTCCTAGCTTTGGCAACCCTAATCCGAGTTTCCAACTCCTTACAAGTGTCTTTCAATTGAGAAATCAGGCCACCTTGTGAGGCTGGCTCCTTCCTTGCAGATGTCATGACAATGTCATTGACATGACTGCCTTCAAATAACTTGTAGTGAATGGACAATGGAGGCTTCCTTCAACTGGGGATATCACTTGTGTTTAGAATACCAGGTTGCTGGCTTAAAATAATTCCACAAATGATAGAGGGAAAGGCAATTGGCAGCTTTACTGCATTAGTGGAGGCATGTCTAACAATTTGTTCAAACATGAACCTTCCAAAATCAAAGTTGAGCCTGGTTCCAATAGCATAGATTATCCTTCCAACACCATTAGAGATAATTGAGATATGGTTTGTTGGTACCCAGTTGGCTGAACCAATCTTATGAAAGATGGCATATTTAACAGTTAATTTGACAGTTGATAGATGCTTTTTGCTTGGCCATTCCTTGACTTGACCAGCAGTGATTGTCCTACAGATTTCATTATTTGTGGCTTCTAACTCAACACCTCCTTTTGTTCCTCTTCCTAGGAACTTGTTGATAAGAGCAGGGGAGAACCTTACACACCTCCCTCTCACAAAAACCTTGCAAAACTCCTTGCTATTTTTTCCAGAAATATCCTCTGGGATATTAACCACAAACTCCTTCACTAACCCTTCAAAACATTGGGGCAAAGCACTAACTGTTTTGATCAAACTAGCAGACTTGATTAATTCCATAATCTCTTTCACTTCTACAGCCTCCTTCCCTAGCTCCCTTTCCACAGCAACTCTCCTAAGTATAAAAAATTTCCACTTGACAGCACCATCTTCCAGATGGAAGGAAATGTTGTCCAAATGTACAACTACAACCTTAGCTGGAGACTTTTTAACAGTCTGCCTTTTAGCAGGAGAGATGTCTGGGACATCGTCTTTGACATCATCTTCAGAATCAGAGCTTTCTCTGACTTTCCTCTTCTTGACCTCTACCTTACTCCATGATTTAAAGGGTCCTTCAACAGCAGTCTTCTTCCTAGTTCTGGCTATCAACATCTCAGCCACAGTCTTCCCTTTCCTAGTCTTCATTTTCTTTGTAACACTTGGTTTCAAATGATGAACCAAGGTGTCATCTTCCTCTTCTGAACTCTCTTCCTCCAAATCAATAACCTTCTCAGCAGTTTCAGGTGAACCATCTACTGGTTTCGTACTAGGCAAGGTTTTACCTAGAGAGCATAGCCCCTCAGCAGCCATGTCTTTCTCTGATCTAGATGAATCATCATATTTCTCAATTTGGGTTCCACCTCAGGTGAGTGGTCCCTTCTAGACAGAGGGGTCGAAACTCCCTTGACTGCATGTCCTTCGTTTAGAATCCTAGTTACCAGGTTCCTAATGACACGATCTGTATAGTACATATCTGTTGGTGTAAGCCCTAGAGGCCAATACTTTTGGTACTTGTATCGAATTATTTATTAATAATAAAAGGCTTTTTCTTTATTATGTTTGTTTAATAAAGTCCCTAGAATAGCTAGTCCGTTTAATGTATCAAGTATGACTTAATCATGAGATCACATTAAACATAAGGACATTATTCTTAAATTATCCGTAGTCGAGCTTTATTGTGAAGTGGGATAACATTAAAGCATGAAGACCATTATGTTTATAGACTGATGATCACATCTCATGGATCATGGATAAGGAGTTATCAAGTCTTAAACATAGGTATGAATATTAAGAGTAATAATTATACTGGATTGACCCGCTATGAGAATACTATATAGAATGTTATACAAAGTGTCATAAGTTATTCTCATGGTGATAATGGTGTATACCACCCTTCGACCTGAAACCACTATGGACCCTAGACGTAGAGTTGAATGCCTTATTGCTGATCAAACGTTGTCCATAATTGGATGACCATAAAGACAGTTGATGGGTACTCCACGAAGCATGCTAAGGGACATGAGTGACCTAGATGGAATTTGCCCATCCTCTGTAACAGGATAAATGTCTATGGGCCCAATATTGTACTGGACAAGGATGACACGGTATATGCCTTGTGTTCAATATAGACATAAGGGCAAAAGGGTAATTGTGCACATTAGTATTATCACAGAAGGATTTGTCATATCACATGACATTTTCGTGTCTTGGGTAGCAGTGATGTGTTGCTAGATATCGCTCACTGTTTATTATGTTAAATACGTGATTTAATATAATTGGCAATGCCGCGAAAACCTACAGGGTCACAAACAAAGGACGAATTGATGAGAGATAGAGTAACTAAGGAACACCGTAAGGTACGGTGCACTTAAGTGAATTGTAGAACATCGTAAGGTACGATGTACTTAAGTATAATACGAAATATGGTAAGGTATCACGCGCTTAAGTGAATTTGGCATATTATAAGGTATGGGCCACATACATTTAAGTGGGCTTTTTAGCTTGAAGCCCACACAAGTGGTTCTATAAATAGAACCCTTGTGTAGAAGCATTTAGGAGTTGCAATTTCATTTCTCTCTCTCTCTCTCTCACTCAAAGCCTTCATTCGTAGCAGCTAGCAATGAGATTGAAGGAATCCGTTCGTGTGGACTGAGTAGAGGCGTTGTCATCGTTCAACGTTCGTGATCGCTCCGTAGATCTGCATCAAAGGATACAATCGCCACAAGAGGTAACGATTCTATCACTGATCATGCCCATTTGTAAGGATCATTAAAGGAGAAATTTTAAATTCCGCTGCTTTTTGGATCGCCCTTCTCCTTCAGTGGTATCAGAGCCACTTATGAAACCATGCATCTGATAGCTGTTTATTTTCTGTATTTTTTGTATTAATACGATTAAAAGACAGAATGAATCAAAGAATAAACGAGTAATTAAATTGAGATCGATCAAGTTATATATATGAGATAAGTAATCCTGATGCAAAATACGGTATATATGATATATTGTTTCTGTTTCGTTCATTCAAACACTTAATGGTTCTTTTCCTTTGAGCGATCAATGGTCGTTTACCTCTTGATCCGACATTAATATGGTGAAGCAATGACGTATTGATCAATCATACTGAATCAACAATCGAGATATGTTTGACAGTCTGAAATTGGTGCATTAAGGTTAATGACGACACAAGGGTTGTGTTGTCAAAGAGTTATGCATTAGGGTTAATGACGGCTCAAGGGTTGTGTTGTCAAAGAGTTATGCGATTAGGGTTGTGACTGTGCAAGAGTTGTGCTTTAAAGTATCAAGTGTTGATGCAAAAAACGACGTCGATTTCAAATGAATTGTTCATTAAAATTTTCGGGCGCTGCCCCTACAATCCCGCAAGGGGCGCTGCCCCCTTGACCCCTGTCCGCTGAACGGTCAGCGGAACCACCGTCCGCTGACCGGGCAACGGACCCCCAACTAACTCTGCTTAGTGTGATCGGTCGTTGAAATTTAATTTGGTTTTAATTAATTAGAAGAATTAAAATTAATAATAATAATGTGTTTATTATTATTGTCTTGTGGTGATCGGTTATGACCTTAGTTTTCCTTTATTTTGTTTTGGGTTTTAAAATACGACCTGCGTGTCGTGGCTCCCTTTTAATCTCTTAATGTAACTTCTTTTCTCATCTCACTCCCTCGTATGTAAAACGAGTTTCTTTTATGTAATGTAATGTTATGAAGAAAGAGAAGAATTCAATATCAAAGGAGGACAGCCTTGAAGATCTTGCTTGGAGAAGCATAGATCGTTATTAGGTTAGCTTAGGTTCTCTTATTGGCTTGGGAGAACAATTGCGCTAGGGGCCATAACTGTTTCATTATGTATGTATGTTGATGCATGTGAGAGACGATTTATATGATAAATAGGCCGGTGAGATCAGTATAATTGCAAATTCCCTTAAATTAAATATTAAGTTTATGCTTTCCAAGTTCTAACAGTCATCAAGACTAGTATCGGATAATGTAGGTTTCGCCTACGCGAGGTGCATGTTCTATATTAGTAAGGTGCGATGGGATAATTGTAATATCCAATTGTTAAAACAATTGGTCAAACTTAACTAAACAAATTATAATAAGATTATATATGTTTAGAAGCAAGAGTTGGAAATGATCCATGTGATGGATTAGAATAAGGAGTTATTCACCCAACTAAAATATTTGAGAGTTGTATTAGATACAATTGGAAGGAGTTCCTACCTAAATAACCTAGTTTTGTGTAATCCACCTACGCAGACTTAAAACAAAGTGAAATATGGATCTCGACCCACTAGAAAATCATCCAACGGGATTTTCCGAATCAAATGGTGAGGGTCATTTGTTTTGAGTAAAATAGTGGGAGCATATTTAATTAAAGGCCTAATTAAATATGTTATTGATACTTATATTTTCATTATTTTCATGTAGATTACCATGACAACAAACACCTCTAACAACATTTTGCGATCAATCCTTGACAAGGAAAAATTGTCTGGGACAAATTTCCTGGATTGGCACCGAAATCTGAGGATTGTCCTCAAACATGATAGAAAGTTGTATGTCTTGGAGAAACCTGTTCCTGAAGAGGAACCTCCTAGTTCTGCACCTAAGGCAGAAAGAGATGCTTATAAGAAGCATGTCAATGATGCCAATGAAACTGCTTGTCTCATGCTAGCTACCATGAACTCAGAGTTGCAAAAGCAACCTGAGAACATGGCAGCGTTCGATATGATTGAACACCTGAAGATGCTCTATCAAGAGCAAGCAAGGCATGAAAGGTTTGAAGTTTCAAAAGCCCTTTTTCAAGGCAAGTTAGCTGAGGGAGCCCCTGTAGGTCCCCATGTGCTCAAGATGATTGGGTATATGGAAAACCTTGAGAGGCTGGGTTTTCCCCTCGGAAAGGAACTTGCGACTGATTTGATCTTGCAATCGTTGCCAGATAGATTCAGTCAATTTGTCCTAAATTTCAATATGAATGATATGGACAAATCTCTTCCTGAACTGCTAGCCATGTTAAGAACTGCTGAGCAGAATCTGAAGTCAAAAGGGAAGTCCATTATGATGATCAGAAATGGAAAGAGATAGAACAAAAGGCCCACCAAGCTGGGTGATAAAGGGAAAGGCAAGGAAGTTGCCAAACCCAAACCCACTGTTGCTGCTTTGAAGCCTAGTGGAGGCATAGCAAAAGAATGCACCTGCTTCCATTACGGTAAGACCGGACACTGGAAGAGAAATTTCCCAAAGTACCTGGAAGATAAGAAGAATGGAGTAGAGACTTCAACTTCAGGTATTTTTGTTATTGAAATTAATTTATCTACTTCTGCAACATGGGTATTAGATACTGGATGCGGTTCTCACATTTGTACCAATGTGCAGGGACTAAAAAGGAGTAGAGATTTGGCAAAATGTGAAGTTGACCTACGAGTTGGCAATGGAGCAAAGGTTACTGCTTTAGCCGTGGGAACTTATGTATTGACTTTACCTAGTGGTTTAATAATTCAGTTAGAGAACTGTTATTATGTACCTGCAATTAGCAGGAATATTATTTCCGTTTCTTGTTTGGACAAGTTTGGTTTTTCATTTATAATAAAGGACAATTGTTGCTCAATTTATTTGAATGATATATTCTATGCTACTGCACAAATGAACAATGGACTATATGTCCTTGATCTTGAAATGCCTATTTATAACATTAATACTAAAAGGACGAAACCTAATGAGTTAAATCCAACTTACCTTTGGCATTGTCGATTAGGCCACACAAATGAAAAACACATTTCCAAACTCCATAAAGATGGACTCTTGGACTCTTTTGATTATGAATCATATGAGACATGCAGATCTTGTTTAATTGGAAAGATGACAAAGTCTCCATTCATAGGAAAAGGTGAAAGAGCTAATGATCTTTTGGCCCTCATACATACTAATGTATGTGGACCACTGAACATACCTGCCAGAGGAGGTTTTCAGTACTTCATCACATTTACTGATGATTTCAGTAGATATGGTTATGTGTATTTAATGAAACACAAATCAGAGTCCTTTGAAAAGTTCAAGGAATTCAAGAATGAAGTGCAAAACCAACTAGGTAAGAATATTAAAACTCTTCGATCAGATCGAGGTGGTGAGTATTTAAGCCTAAAGTTTGATGACCATCTGAAAAAGTGTGGGATCCTATCCCAACTTACTCCTCCTGGAACACCCCAATGGAATGGTGTATTTGAGAGAAGAAATCGAACCCTGTTAGACATGGTCCGATCCATGATGAGTCACTCCGATCTTCCAAACTCCTTTTGGGGACATGCACTATTGACAGCAGCTTACACACTTAACCGTGTTCCATCCAAAAAGGTTGAGAAGACACCATATGAGATATGGAGTGGTAAGAAACCACATATGTCTTACATGAAGATTTGGGGTTGCGAATTTTATGTGAAACAACAAATTTCAACTAAGCTTGAGCCCAAATCTGACAAATGCTTATTTGTGGGGTATCCTAAAGAAACAAGAGGGTATGACTTCTATAATCCTTCTGAGGGCAAAGTGTTTGTCGCTCGAACTGGAGTTTTCCTAGAAAAGGATTTTATTTCCAAAGGAATCAGTGGGAGGAAAGTAGAGCTTGAAGAAATTCAAGAATCACAAAGCATCAACACACCTATGGAGGAATTAGAGCAGGAAACACAAGTAGTTATGGAAGAGCAAGCTGCTCAAGTAGAACAAGACCAGCGTAGGTCAAGCAGGATACGTCACCAACCTGAGAGATATGGATATCTCATAACTGATCAAGGTGATGTATTACTCATGGATATAGATGAGCCTGTGACCTACCAAGAGGCCATAACTGGTCTCGAGTCTGAGAAATGGCTAGAAGCCATGAAATCTGAAATAGATTCCATGTACACAAACCAAGTTTGGACCTTGATAGAGCCTCCTGTAGGAGTTAACCCTATAGGATGCAAGTGGGTCTTCAAAAAGAAGACTGGCATGGATGGTAAGGTACATACCTATAAGGCAAGACTAGTTGCAAAAGGATCTAAACAAATTCATGGGGTTGACTATGATGAAACCTTTTCACCAGTTGCAATGCTGAAATCTGTTTGGATTTTACATGCTATCGCTGCATATCATGATTATGAAATATGGCAGATGGATGTCAAAACTGCTTTCCTTAATGGGAATCTTCTTGAGGATGTGTACATGACACAACCTGAAGGATTTGACATACCAGAAGAAGCCCAAAAGATATGTAAGTTACAAAGATCAATCTATGGATTGAAGCAAGCTTCCAGAAGCTGGAATCTTCGTTTTGATGAAATGGTAAAACAATATGGATTCATCAAGAACGAAGATGAGCCTTGTGTCTACAAGAAGGTTAGTGGGAGCATGATCGTTTTCCTGGTATTATATATAGATGACATATAGATGACATATTACTCATTGGTTGGGGAAATGCTTTTCTATGAAGGACCTAGGTGAAACAGCCTATATATTAGGAATTAGAATCTATAGAGATAGATCACAAAAACTGCTTGGCCTAAGTCAGAGTACATACATAGACAAAGTGCTGAGACGCTTTAAAATGCATGATTCCAAGAAAGGATTCATACCTATGCAACATGGCCTGTGTCTATCAAAAACACAATCCCCTTCAACTAAGGAAGAAAGGGATCGCATGAATAAGATTCCATATGGATCTGCAATAGGATCTATCATGTATGTCATGTTATGTACTCGACCAGATGTCTCGTATGCTTTAAGTGCAACGAGTAGGTACCAATTTGATCCTGGTGATGCTCATTGGGTAGCTGTCAATAATATCGTTAAGTATTTGAGAAGGACTAAGGACTCATTCTTAATATATGGAGGTCAGGAAGAGTTAGCTGTAATTGGATACACCGATGCTAGCTTCCAAACAGATAAGGATGACTTTAGATCGCAATCTGGTTATGTGTTTTGCTTAAACGGTGGCGCTGTGAGCTGCAAAAGTTTAAAGCAAGATACAGTTGCTGATTCTACAATCGAGGCCGAGTATGTTGCTGCCTCAAGTGCAGCAAAGGAAGTTGTTTGGATCAAAAAGTTCATTAGTGAACTTGGCATAGTTCCTAGAATTGTGGATCCCATTGGTCTCTATTGTGATAACAATGGTGCTATCGCACAAGCAAAGGAGCCTAGATCTCACCAACGATCCAAACACATACTTAGGAGTTATCACCTCATTCGAGAGATAATAGATAGAGGAGATGTGGAAATATGCAGAGTACCTGCACTTGACAATATTGTTGACCCACTGACAAAGCCTCTTGCGCAGCAGAAGCATGATGGCCATACTAGATCTATGGGCATTAGGGGAATGCCTGATTGACTCTAGTGCTAGTGGGAGATTGTTGGTGTAAGCCCTAGAGGCCAATACTTTTGGTACTTGTATCGAATTATTTATTAATAATAAAAGGCTTTTTCTTTATTATGTTTGTTTAATAAAGTCCCTAGAATAGCTAGTCCGTTTAATGTATCAAGTATGACTTAATCATGAGATCACATCAAACATAAGGACACTATTCTTAAAGTATCCATAGTCGAGCTTTATTATGAAGTGGGATAACATTAAAGCATGAAGACTATTATGTTTATAGACTGATGATCACATCTCATGGATCATGGATAAGGAGTTATCAAGTCTTAAACATAGGTATGAATATTAAGAGTAATAATTATACTGGATTGACCCGCTATGAAAATACTATATAGAATGTTATGCAAAGTCTCATAGTTATTCTCATGGTGATAATGGTGTATACCACCCTTCGACCTGAAACCACTATGGACCCTAGATGTAGAGTCGAGTGCCTTATTGCTGATCAAACGTTGTCCATAATTGGATGACCATAAAGACAGATGATGGGGTACTCCACGAAGGATGCTAAGGGACATGAGTGACCTAGATGGAATTTACCCATCCTGCGTAACAGGATAAATGTCTATGGGCCCAATATTGAACTTGACAAGGATGACACGGTTTATGCCTTGTGTTCAATATAGACATAAGGGCAAAAGGGTAATTATGCACATTAGTATTATCACAGAAGGATTTGTCAGATCACGTGACATTTTCGTGTCTTGGGTAGCAATGATGTGTTGCTAGATACCGCTCACTCTTTATTATGTTAAATATATGATTTAATATAATTGCCAATGCCGCGAAAACCTACAGGGTCACACACAAAGGACGGATTGATGAGAGATAAAGTAAATAAGGAACACCGTAAGGTACGGTGCACTTAAGTGAATTGTAGAACAACGTAAGGTACGATGTACTTAAGTAGAATACGAAATATGGTCAGGTACCACGCGCTTAAGTGAATTTGGCATATTATAAGATATGGGCCACGTACACTTAAGTGGGCTTTTTAGCTTGAAGCCCACACAAGTGGTTCTATAAATAGAACCCTTGTGTAGAAGCATTTAGGAGTTGCAATTTCATTTCTCTCTCTCTCTCACTCAAAGCCTTCATTCGTAGCAGCTAGCAATGAGATTGAAGGAATCCGTTCGTGTGGACTGAGTAGAGGCGTTGTCATCGTTCAACGTTCGTGATCGCTCTGTAGATCTGCATCAAAGGTTACAATCGCCACAAGAGGTAAAGATTCTCTCACTGATCATGCCTATCCGTAAGGATCATTAAAGGAGAAATTTTAAATTTCGCTGCGTTTTGGATCGCCCTTCTCCTTCTAGGTAAGAATATTAAAACTAGACAAAGGGGTCCCTTCTAGACAGAGGGGTCGAAACTCCCTTGACTGCATGTCGTTCGTTTAGAATCCTAGTTACCAGGTTCCTAATGGCATGATCTGTATAGTACATGTCATCCTTAGGAGGAGGGTTTTCAGAGTTGTTACCTTGATTGTTTCTAGCCGTGGAAGAAGGGACAGGGGCGTCGCTTGGGATTACAGAAAGAGGAATAACCTCCAAAATGTCTTCATCTAGAAACTCCATGGAGGGAGTCCTAGCCTTGTGAGTGGGTTTTGAACCAGAGGATGAGGGATGTTGTGACATTTTGTTGAACTTTTGTGAGAATTTTTGTTGCCCTAACAGAGATGGTCTGAGCAGTTTAATCAAGATGGAAGTGTTTGTGTTGAGGTAGCGTGTGGAAATGGTGTAGATGCTAGTTCTAATACTAGGTAATGATTTACCATAAATGGGGCACTTTCTTTTAATTGGGAAGACAATATTATCTTTTCCACTCCACTTTAATTGCTATAAATTCTCATAAATACAAATCCCCAATTTCCCTCTTAAAGATTCAAACTGATTAGCATCCAAAGCTTTTGTGAATATGTCAGCTAATTGCATTTCAGTAATAACATGCTCCAGTGCTATGATTTTCTCTTCCATAAGTTCTCTAATGAAGTGAAGACGAATATCAATGTGCTTAGTCATGTTGTGCTGAATAGGATTCTTGGAAATGTTTATTGCACTCAGGTTGTCACAGTACAATGTCATGACATCTTGTGTGACACTGTATTCAGTCAACATTTGTTTCATCCAAACCAGTTGAGTACACCTAGTTCCAGCTGCTATGTATTCAGCTTCATATCTAGCACAAACACCTACATCAAGTGCAATGTCAGGTCTGCTTGTTGTGAGATATAGCATACTTCCTATCATGCTTCTATATAGACTTTGATCTACATTAACTCCATTTTCATCTTTGGAGTCTTTCAAATATGCAGGAGCAGGTGTCCTTTTATGACTTGCATTCTCCATGCCAGACTTCTTAACGATGTTCTTGGCATATTTGCTTTGAGATAGAAAGATAGAATCTTCTATCTGTTTGACTTGTATCCCAGGGAAATAGGTCAGCTCTCCAACAAGGCTCATCTTAACCTTAGACTGCATCTGTCTAACACAATGTTCCACCATCTAATCTGACATCCCACCAAACACAATATCATCCACATATATTTGAGCTACCATGAGTTTTCCTCCTTCATCCTTAACAAATAGGGTTTTGTCAATACCTCCCTTGTTGATTTTGTCATCTTTAGGTTCAGCTTGAGGAGCTTTACTCTCATTATTTTTGTCTGAGAAATCAGTTGGGGGATCATTTGGGAATGTCTCAACATCGTCTGTGACATCAGTCTGTTGATCATCATCCACAGCATTAATAGATTCCCTCATTACTTTTGTTCTGGAATTAAAGACTTTGTGTGCTCTGCTGTTTGTTGAGTAGCCCAGAAAAAATCCTTCATCACTTTTGGGATCCATCTTCCTTCTTTGTTCATGATCAGTCAAGATATAACATTTACTCCCAAACTCATGGAAGTATTTAACTGTAGGTCTTCTCCCTTTCCAGACATCATATAGGGTTGTAGAAGTCCCTTTCAAGGTCACTCTGTTGTAAACATAGCAGGCTGTGTTCAAAGCTTCATCCCAAGAGTGGTAGGGCAATTTCTTATCATGAATCATAGCTTTGGCTGATCCTAGAGGAGTTCTATTTTCCACCACGCCATTTTGCTGAGGAGTAATGGGAGATGAGAACTCCTGATGAATTCCTTCTGAAGAACATAATTCAGCAAACTTGTTGTTCTCAAATTCCTTCCTATGATCACTTCGAATTTTGATGACAGAACTTTCCTTTTGTCTTTGAAGTTTTAGACAAAGCTCTTTGAAGACTTCAGACACATCAGATTTTTCCCTTATAAAATTGATCTAGGTGTATCTGGAGAAGTCATCCACCACTACATAAGCATACTTCTTCCCACCAAGGCTTTCCACCTTGTCGCATTACGCGAAAAACCGGCGGGAAAAAGACTTAGAGCCGCCACCGTGCGTTATTTATCCCAAAGGAGGGAAAGGAAATGCTCGTAGTAAACCTGGAAAGGAAATGGTCTTACGACCAGAGATTGATAGGATCGGGAGTCGGTTATGCGAAGGGAAGGTATTAGCACCCCTACGCATCCGTCGTACTCGACGGGATCCACACTCAGAAAAAATAGAAGAAAGGTTGCTAAATAACTGCTCAAACACTGCACACGCATTGGAAGGAAACACAGATGAAAGACGAAGGAAAGGGACTCGGCAGGATATCACATCCTGGGCCTACGTAGTTTGTCAGACACAAACATCAGAGTCGACGTAGTTTAGGGAAAGGGGAAACGTGCTCACTAGGATGTCGCATCCTATGCATACGTATCTTCTCTAAACAGAGAAAGAATCAAAGCACTCGTAGCTCGGCTAACGCACGCTAAACAAAACACAAACAGGAAACCGACTGCCAATCGCTGGACTTATGTCAGTCTCCAAACAAAGAAACACAGACAGGAAACCAACTGCCAATCGTTGGACTTACATCAGACTCCAAGCACACACACAACACGGGAAACCGACTACCAATCGTTGGACTTATGTCAGACTCCAAGCACACACACAACACGGGAAACCGATTGCCAATCGCTGGACTTATGTCAGACTCCAGACAAACAAACACACAAAACAAAAAGGTTGCCCGGAGAGATCAGCTCAATCTCCTGCCTACGTACCTCATCTGGTATGAGGATCAGGGCGACGTAGTTCCCCTTAACAGGGAAGAAACTTCTATCCTAACCAGAGACTAGGGAGATAACAAGCTACTAGGGAGACTACGACTCGAGCCTAGAAGTTGTCATGCATACGATCCCTATGTTGAGGTTTCTAATCCTAACTCGCATAAGAAGCAAGCTAGCCTAAACATCAATCAAGTAAGCAAACACAAGCACAAGAGACCAAGCACACACACTATGTGCAAACAAGTGGCTCATGCGAGGCTGGGCTTTAGTCAAGGGGTCATGTCAACCTCGACAAACAAGCCGGTTCTATTATGGGTGTTTTGAGCTCTTAACCCTAACATTGAGAGTTAGGGTGAAGCAGATGAAATGGGAAATGAGGGTGAGACCTCATAGCTCTTATCCCTGGCCTGGGAGAACTTCAATCAATGAAAGTGTGGGAGTCCAGAATGTGGGACTCTACTCCACTTTGACTGACTCTATATACAAAGGATCTTGGGTGTTTAGTCAAAATGCATCAGCACGTGGTGCGAGCAAGATGAATGACTCAACTGAATAGCAGGGGATGGATTGCACATCCCTTCTATATGCCAATGCCTTTTCACTTAGGAGGTCTTTACCTGTACAAGGCACAAAGATAAACAACCACAAACATTGCCTCTTAAGGAGGGCTTCAGAAAGGTGCCTGCCAAGATAACATGACAGGTCTTCCAGACTAATGGAGAATAGGAAGGTACCTAGGTGGTATGCCAACCACAAGCAAAGCAACTCAAACAATGAGGAAAAGCGGCTAAAGTACCTCTTGGAGCTTCAACAATGGCAGTGGTAGATTCAAGGCTTGGTAAGCATTCAAATCCACTCCTGTATCACTGTTATGAAGCCTGAAGTTGAAATTGTGGCTTGGCACAACCTAGATCTAGCTCAAATAACCATTTCCATTTTCATGTTCTTCCTTGGATTATGCATGAATTCTGGCCAAAATCAATGATCCAAGGCTTGATCTACACCAAATCAATATCACAGAACAAGAATATGGAAGAAAATCAAAGGCTTATGTGGAAGAAATTTGAATTTGGATTGGGAGAAATTTTGGAGGGAAATTTTCAATCTAGATCTAGAATTGTGAATAATGAGAAATTCTGTTATGATTAGATATTTATATGACATGTTAATCCATTTCCTAATCATGCTTAGGCTTGGCTAATCAAATTTTAATGAGAAAAGAGGTGTTGTGCAAAATTTGGGTTTTTTACCCCATGCATGCAATCCCACGTGAACAATAACAATGGCCATGCAATTTCACTTAAAATCCTCTTATAAACATGTTGGAATGGTTAAAAAGTGCATATGATGCACCAATTTTGAATTCATGATTTTCACTCCAAAAATCACATGAATAAGCAAATGATTATGTGATGAAATTTCATGCAATGCCTTGATGGATTTGGAAAGTTCATGTCATGAGAAGAATTATGCAAAAAGGAGCACTCCATTTGGAATTATGAGTCAAAAGTTATGGCCTTTTGAAGTTCCAAGCACACTTGGCAATGATTTGATCATATCTCCTCAACCATTCATCAGATGCTCACGATCTTCGACTTTTTGGAAATGGGGGAGAAAGATATTCAACTTTCATGTTGGATAAAAATTCATTTGAAGCTTCTTTGATGTTGGAAAGTTGAGTTGAAGTTGGTCCAAAAACTTGCCATTTTTGGAAACTTGAAATTACAGGTCACTTTCCATTTTGGGAAACTTTTGATCTGGCTTCAAAATCTTCAAGGTAGATGTTTGATATGATGAATAAACCTCTGTGGGACATGAATGAAGTGTCTCAAACCCTTTCTCCACCTCCTAGCCCTCAATTGACTTGCAGTTGACTTTTATGGGCCCCAGATGACCTAAAACTGCACTGATGACTTTTGAGTCTCTAGCACTTGGTACAATGGCTTCAAAATGAACCTTGATTCATGTGAGCTCTCTAGAACAACCATAGGGCCTTTATCTCATGGAAATGCCTGGTCTCTTGCGCAGATGAATTCTCCTGATATCAGTTTTGACTGATAAGATGCAATGTACTATGCAGTGTTAATGTAATGTTAATGCAATGTTAATGACCTAAAAAATGAAATGAATGCATGAGTAGGTGGTGAAAATTTGAGGTGCTACACACCTGTATGGGTCCCATCAAATCGATATGGAGGAGTTCCAAAACTTTGGAAGTGGTGTCATGTCTGAGCTTCTGGTGTGACATCCTTGTCTGACATTCCCCACAGACATTTCTTTCATCAATCTTCAAGTTGGGAATTCCTCTAACAGCTTCAACAGATATAATCCTCTTCATACCTCTAAGATGCAGATGGCTCAATCTTTGATGCCATGTCTTCACTTCTTCTTCTTTGGATAAGGTACACATTGAAGAATAACCGGTTTCTTTAGAACCCCACATGTAACAATTGTCTTTGGACCTGACTCCTTTCATGATCACTTCACTTTGTTTGTTAGTAATCAAACATTCAGTTTTAGTGAGGTTAACATTTAGACCTTGGTCACACAGTTGACTGATGCTTATTAGGTTTGCAGTCAAGCCCTTAAAAAGTAGGACATTGTCAAGATCAGGAATTCCAGGGCAATCAAGCTTACCAATCCCCTTGATTTCACCCTTTTCTCCATCACCAAAGGTTACATAGCTTGTGGCATGAGGATGAAGGCCAGTTATCAGGTTTGTGTTTCCAGTCATGTGTCTGGAGAACCCACTGTCAAAATACCAATCTTCTTTGGTTGAAACTCTGAAGGAAGTGTGAGCTATTAGACTTGTAACATTAGTCTTAGGAACCCATTTATTTTTGTTGACAGGCCTGTGATGTTTGGGTCTAGGTTGATGGTGAGTCTGATGTTGAATAGGACTAGGATAACCATACAGCTTATAGCAGAAGGGCTTTATGTGACCAAATTTTCCACAGTAATGACATTTCCATCTTTGGTGTTTCCCTTTCTGCTGTCATCCCTTACGATGTTGTGACATATGATGTGACATCTCAAGTTTGCTTTTAATATGGCTGCACTTAGGTTTGGATTTAAGTTTTCCACCAGTGTAACTGCACTCAGGCTTAGATTCATTGAACCCAATGCCAGATTTGTCTCCTGTTATTTGTCCAGTCTGGAGAATCTTGTCTAAGGAGTCAGATCCATTGTTTAGCATTCTTACATACTTGGTCATCTCATCTAGTTTAGAATTCAAGAAAACAGCTTCAGTCTTTAACTTGGAGATGGTTTCCACATGTTTTGCCTTCTCATTCTCCAGTTGTGCTATCACTTTCTTCTGGTTGTCATCTTGTTGACTCTCATCTAGTTTAGCATTCAATAACACATCTTCAGTTTTTAATTTAGATATGGTTTCCAAGTGTTCTACCTTCTCATTCTCTAGTTGAGTTATCACCTTCTTCTGTCTCTCAACCTGTTTACACACTTCTGCACTTTTGAGACACAACTTTATGTAGGTAGTGGCCAACTCTTCAAACGTTACTTCATCATCACTTGTGTCTTCATCAGAACCCCGTCTTCCAGTCAAGGCAGTCACCAGATTTGCAGACTCTTCTATTTCACTTTCATCAGACCAAGTGGAAGCAAGACTCCTCTTCTGTTTCTTGAGGTAGGTTCCTCATTCAGTACTAATGTGTCCATACCCATCACATTCATGGCACTGAACTCCTTTTCCTTCTTTAGGCTTTTCATCTGACCTTGTTCTTCCTCCAGCATTGTTTGATTTACTGATGTCAGATGTGACGTTCTTGACATTTGCCTTAGATCTTACATCCATCTTTATCAGAAGTCTGTTGAACTGTCTTCCCAGCATTGCTACATCATTTTCCAGATCTTCATCAACATCCTGACCACTTTCCTCCTCTTCCTCCTTAGTGTTTGACATGAAGGCTATGCTTTTGGCTTTCTTTTCTGATCCATCACACATTCCCATCTCAAGTTTTTGGAGGGAACCAATTAGCTCATCAACTCTCATATTGGAGATGTCTTGAGACTCTTCTATGGCTATCACCTTCATAGCAAATATCTTAGGGAGTGACCTGAGTATTTTCCTTACTAATTTTTCATCTGACATCTTCTCTCCCAGGGCTCCTGAGGCATTAGCAATTTCAAGGATACTCATATGAAATTCATGAATATTTTCATTTTTCTTTCATCCTTAAATTTTCAAACTTGGTGGTGAGCAGCTGCAGTCTAGACATCTTTACTCTAGAGGTGCCTTCATGAGTGGTTTTGAGAATGTCCCAAGCATCTTTAGCCACCTCACAGTTGTTTATCAATCTGAAGATATTATTGTCTACTCCATTGAATATAGCATTCAATACCTTAGAATTTCCAAGGGCTAGATCCTCCTCCTCCTTTGTCCATTGTTCTTCAGGATTTTTATCAGTTATAGCTTCTCCTTCCTTAGCAACTACTGGATGTTCCCAGCCTGTTAACACAGCCTTCTAAGCCTTATTATCCAGAGATTTTATGAAGGCTACCATTCTAGGTTTTAAGTAGTCATAGTTGGATCCATCCAAAATAGGTGGCCTGTGAACATATCCTCCATCTCTCTCCATAGTACCAGAAAGTATCGTCCCTAGATCTCACCCAGAACCAGAGCAGGATGCCGGCTCTGATACCAATTGAAATTCTGGTATATGAGATGAGATGTCGAAGGTAATGTCACGACACTAATATCTGAATAATACAAACAGGATAAAGATAAAGAACAGTAATGCAAGAGACACAAGCAATTGTTAACCCAATTCGGTGCAACTCACCTACGTATGGAGGCTACCAAGCCAGGAAGGAAATCCACTAAAATAGAATCAGTTCAAAGACTCTCAGTAAACAACACAAGTTACAGTCTTTTTCACCTAATCTCTACCCGTGTGAATTCTACCTAAGAACTCTTAGATATGAGATCTCACTCACTCCCCCTCAATCACACCAGTGGTATTAAACAAGAATTACAATGAAAAGAAGACACTCTTCAAAGACACACACTTGATCTTACTTAGCAGCTTCAATCAAGTAGACACACACTCATGCTTAAAATCTTAGAGTGACAAATTACAACCTAAAAATCAGACCAATTCAATCATCTATGGATGAATTGAATGGCTTACAAGTCACACGACCACACAAGACTTAAACCCTTATTCTCTCTTAATATTTCGCTCTGTATTTCTTGTGTATCAAATCAGGTTTTCCATGTCCTTTTTATAGAAGCATTTGGCTGGGCTTGGACATCATAAAACCCTAAAACTATTTTCCTTTTAAATCTTCTCATGACAGCTGATTAGATCTCTTTGGAAAATAAGTAAATCTGGTTGTAATTAATGATTAAATGCGTTTATAAATCAGACCTTCAATCATACATAAATTTGCATTAAAAAACGCAATCACATAATACGTAACACTCAGACTGAATGTTCTGTATACAGATGTCATGACATCGGGTATGACATCCTGGAACAATCCTGCATAATTCCATTTTAAATATCCAGCAGGTACATTATATCAAATGTCATGACATCGGATATGACATCCTAAAACAATCCTGCATAATTATATTTTCAACATCCAGCAGGTACAAGATATCTTATGTTAAGACATCACATGTGACTTCTTGCGGACACTCTTGGTTTTACCAAAATTGCTGACAACACCTAGAACCAACAGTCTGAAAAAATATTTGCAAATAAAACCTCAGTTCCTTGAAGTTATTTTTCGTGTGATGAATGCCATGATGCTCATGAATGCCTGAATGCAACAATCACAAATAAGGGACTACAAACAAGGCAAACAATCAAAGGTCAAGGGATGAATCGAGTCATTGTCAAGATCAATCATCCATTTTGGTGGATTATGGTTTTCACCTTCTCAACACCCAAGTTCCATTGATATTTACAAGACTTGATTGGATCAACCAAGAATCAAGGGGTTTGTTGTGAGTCACAAGCATGGAGTCCGGATAAGAACCATCCCAAAGGAGTGTACTAAGGATAAAAACCTGTAGATCATGTTCTAAAAAGTTCCCAGGGTCTTAATTCCATCTATCGGATATTACAGGTTAGGATGACTGACTCGTCAACCCATAATATTCTCAAGAGAATCTTGTCTGAGTGTAGTATCGCGTAACAACTGTTATCAAGTCTACACTTGAACAATCTCCGCACTACGTCTTAAATAGGCCAAGTTGGGTTAAATGTTCTACAGTCCTCAGCTTCTCGGACCCCAAATTAGAGAAAGTAATGCCTAACCACAAATAACTTGTGTGACATTAATAGCTCTAAAAGGGTCTCCACTGAGTAGATGGGTCTCAAGACAACTTGTTAAGGACTACTCCACACAAGTTGAACATGACTATACCATCCTCCTATCTTAATTGCACTCAAGCTCGGGTTAGAACTTATCTCACCACTCAGAGATCACCAAGCACAACAAGCAGATTATATTACACAAAACAAATATACAAACATCAAATATAAAATTATATACACATAAAAAATTAGGCTAAACCCACTAAGGACTACTCACTATAAGAGTCGCCACTTAATTTCTATAGCGGTAAATTCATGACCATTAAGCTATGGATAAACTTAACGTCAATAAAACCAGAGTCGCCACCGCGCTTTTATTGTTTCCAAAGGAAAAGGGAAAAGTACGAAAAAAACCCAAAGATAAGAAATTTTCAAATCAAAACTAATAAAATGCCAGATATTACAGGTAAGGGGGTTGGTTACACAGAGGGAATGTGTTAGCACCCAAAGTGTCCTAGGTACTCCTTGGGAGCCCTTTTTTATGTGTTTATGTGTTTTTGGTATAAAATATGTTTGCAATAAATAGAGTGTGGGGATGAGAAAATAATTCATTAATTAAATTTTTGTGTTTGACAAGACCTTCGGACTTGTGCCTACGTACCAACAAAAAAATGAGGGATCAAAACCTCGTAGTTCGTGGTATCAATTTCAAAGTGAGCGAATTGCTTTTAATCAAAATTTAAATTTAAAAGAGGCACAAAGGCCCAAAAGAGTTTGAATGAGTGTTAGTTCTTTTTGTCTTTTGAAATTTTATAAGTCAGTATGAATAGATTCATTTACATGTTTGATTTAAGGAAAGAGTTTTTAAAAATGAAATGGTATAAGGCCAAAGTTTCTAATTTGCAAAAAAAAAAAAAGTCTAAGTTTAGAAATCACAAGTAAATAAGTTTTTCGAAAGGGGGGAGAGATTTGAAATTTTAGAAGAATAGGAGGAGATGAAGAGACTAATCCTAAGCAAAAATTAAAAGTTAAGAGTTGGAAAGATCTGACCAATGGGATGCAATCCAACAGACAACAATGTCATATAGAAAACCACTATTCCTTTGGACTTTAAATCAAGCAATATCAATAAGCAAGTAACAGTGTGAAGAGTAAGGCATCAAATAAAAATAGCCACATCCAAGCAAGCAACTTCCTAGTCTTCTTCTTAATCTTCCAATGTATCAAATGACGTACTCCTTGATTGGCTCAGAATAAGGCATTAGACAGAGGTTTAAAGTAACATTGGCATAAAGACCATGTAATAGATGAATACATGTGGATACCAATACTTGCATCAGATAGAAGCCCAAATCATAATAACTTGGTTTCAGAAATGTTGGCATTGGCAAAGTCCTTTTCCATAGGGAATGTTGCCTAATTCTAAGTCCAAAGCTCAGATCAAGTCTGACAATCCACACAAATATTTTTTATGATTCTTGTTTTTTATTAAGTATTTTAAGGTCCTAAGACCACAAACACAAACAAGATACACAAACAAATATATACAATCACAATATATGGCTCAAGTGAGAAAATTGAAGATGACATAAACATAAACAAGTTAAATGATATGTAAATGGCAAATGAAATGGTAAATGGCTTGAACTTAAATGGCATAAAGTAAAGGACTTGAAACTAAAAGCAAGAATAATAAAATTTAGTTAAATGTTAGTTGATTAGATGTTAGTGAAGTTTTGCTTTTCAATTGATTAAGTCATTCTTTGGAAAACACTCAACCTTATACTGACAAGCATGGATCCTTGAACCAAGACATCTTCCAAAGGAAGAAAAAAAGGCCAAGTTTCCACACAATACCATGAAAGGGGGGAGACTTACAATCTCACTTACTAGAATGCTATGCCTTTGGGTCAAAATTTAGCGCTATGTTAAGCAATCGTAATTGGACTTATGTAGAAGTAACAACTACTTGTGGTCGGGAAATAAAAATTTTGGTGCTAATGTGATCGCTATATTCGCAAGTGCACGAATCGTGTCAGAGTAATATAAAAGAATATCGATCCCACAGAGACCAAATCGTCAATCTATCGATTAATATCGTTATGATGTTTATCTAAGGCGGTATAAAGGAGATATTGGTGTTGCAAAATAACAGTAAATAAAGAGGATAATAAATGTAGTGCAGATAAAGACAGATTTGAATGTATTTCACGTCAGTTAAACGATATTTCGATTGTCTAAATAGAACTACTTATGGGGCAATATTTTTTACTCTTGAAAAGAATCCATTTAACAGGAACTGTCACTTTCGGGTATTCAGAACCGAGTTTACCCTTAAATTAAGGCCTTTTATTGTCACTTATAAAAAGTGCGCAGAACGCTAAAGTAGTAAACTTATTTATAAGAAATAAAACTTGTAAACTTAGTTGAAAAGTGATTTTGATTTGGAGAGTTTACCCAAGGAGTTTCCTGATTTTAAATCTATCAACGCCTCCGAAAACAGTTTCAAAAATCATTTTTCCTTAAAGTGATAAAAATTCCTAGTTAACTAAGCCAGGGTGCTTTCGCACTCCTTGAATAGTTAAAACTAACCAAGTTTGTTTCAGAAAACTCATGTTAAAAATCAAAACAACCTTTAAAGCATTTCTACAGATTCAATATGTGAAACATCTCTTTAACCGCGGTCCTTACATTCTAACCTTTGAAAGATTTAGCTGGACATGGTAATACAAACAATCACAACGATATTGATCAAAATGAAAAGTTGTTTTAGAATGTAAGGCGTAAAGAACGAGTAAAGCGTGTAAAATAATTAAAACGAGCAATAAAGATAATGGCGAGAAATTTAAATAAAGTAAAGCGTGGACAGAAATTAAATAAAATAAAGCGTGGACGGAAATTAAATAAAGTAAAGCATGGACAGAAATTAAATAAAGTAAAGCGTGGACAGAAATTAAATAAAGTAAAGCGTGGATAGGTAAAATAAATAAAGTAAAGCATGGACATAAATTAAATAAAGTAAAGCATGACAAGTAAAATAAATAAAAGCGATTAAATAAGAACCTGCTCCAAACGGAGGCTTTAAATCTGGTACAAGGAAAATAAACCTTCGACTCTGAAGATAAAGACGACAATAAAATCGAAGTGCTCCAACTTAATCTCACTAAGGTGCGATAACCCCCCGATGTGACGGATTACCGCTTTTACAGATGATAAATATAGTCTTAGTGTTGTAAACTAAGTTGGATAATTTGGAAATGAACTAGAACGACCTATTTATATAGGAGTTCGGCAGTTTGTAAAGACCATGATGCCCTTCAACTTCTCCTTAGTGGGAACGTGGAATACAAAGGTGGCGCCCACCACCCCTTCATGGCGCCCGCCATGTGTGGAAATGGGAAAGTTCATGGGAACATGGCGGTTACCTCCTGGTTGAGGGCTGATGAGTGATGGCTTCTCCTATAGCGGCCGCCATGTGCAACGCCATGTGTACAATATTTGCCGAAAAACTCTAATTTTTGGTCTTTTTGCTTCGTTTCTTCTAAAAGGGTCCCGAAAGAGCTAAATATCTGAAAACAACATAAAAGAGAGCATAAAACAAGCAAAATGATAATAAAGACCTAATAAACATGTGAAATCCGAGTCAAAAACGCGGTGTGATTCAGTGTGATCAAATTCTCCCACATTTAAACCTTTGCTTGTCCTCAAGCAAAAGTCTTTATAGTTTATGCAAGAAAAGCAGTATCAACTATAGTTAAATCAAGGCAAAAAGTCTTATAAGTTCATTCAAGGAATGTATTGATAGGTACTAATGAATCGAACTAAGGATATTGTAGTGGCACTTAACGCAAATGCGGTCATAGGCTTTGTTCCTATACAAATCAATCCACATCACCCCACCATACCTAGGCCTTCTTTTTGTCTTCTTCAAGTCCTTTTCATTCAGGTGCAATCACATTAAGCCCATTATTCATACATACTCATAGTAAGGTGACCGGTTTAGTGATTATGATCTTAAGCATGGGCCTCTGGTACATAAATTGGTGTAACCCATTTATTTAACCCAATTTGTAGTTGTGGGGGATTGGATCGTAATCCACCCTACCAAGTTCAGCACGAGATACCTCTGATCCAACCAACAATAGGCATATTCTTATGGTTACCGGTTAGTGATTATGATCTTAAGCATGGGGCTCTGGTACATAAGTTGGTGTAACCCCTTTATTTAACCCAACTTGTAGTTGTGGGGGATTGGATCATAATCCACCCTACCAAGTTCAGCACCAGATACCTCTGAACCAACCAACAATAGGCATATAATTTATATATATTTTTTATTTTTCTTCCGCATGTTTCGCATATGTCTTTATTTTGCTGGGTTAAATGACCGTGTGAGAGTCACCTAGCCCGAATTTTCATACAACTTGAGAACAAAGCAGAAATTTCTGTGATCATTCACTTATTTTCATCGGTCCCCTACGTAGAGCATGCTTAAGCCGGAGTTGACTGCAAGGATAAACTACTTAAGGGCTTATTTGGAACAAAAATTAGGGCCACAACATATGGGGTGTCAGGATCGACTCTTATAATCATGAAGCGTACGGTGTTAAGACAATATCGATTTTTAGAAAAAGTTTTCCCAAGTCTTTTACATCCCGTCATAAACCTGTCTTATAGCCTGAATATTCAAGATGCATTATTTTCTTTGCTCACAAATTTTTTTTGGTAAGGTAAAAGAAATGGGAGAAATACGGATATACTACACAGATGACTTGTCAAACACATGTTATTTATTGAAAGAAAAAGCAAACAACTAAAACACACAAAACATACTAAAAATAAAGGAAAGCGATAAAAAGCGATAAAAATCTCCTCCCACACTTAAACCGAACATTATCCTCAATGTTTCGATATGAGATAGGGTGGGAGTAACCTGGAAGAGAGAGAGAGAACTATGGGTGATCACCGGTACCGTCACCATCACCGCCCTGGTCAGGATGCATGGGTCGACGACGTTTGTTACGAGTACTAAGTCCTTCCTGCAGCTGCGTAGAGCGACCTAAGAGAGACCCTTGGGTGGCCTCAATAAGTGCGAAGTGACGCTCAGTAGCCTATCGCTGGCGATGCTACTCATTAGTTATTGCAAGTAAGGACTCATTGATAGTCCGATGTGCTTGCTCACTACGCTGCTGGGAAGCTACCATAAAACTCATATTATCTGTCAATTGTTGGTTTATGGTATTCAAAAGGGTGTCACGCCTTTCCTCTCGAGCTAGGTGCTTGCGCCACATATCCTCAGTGATGTAAAAACCGGGAGTGGTACCTACAAAGTGGTCAGAGGAAGAAGGTGCAGTGTGTGCAAGTGATGCAGTAGGAATATCATGAGTAGGTGACTGGTCGCGCCGGTCATACTGATCATTGGTCCCTTGCTCATCGTCCATAGGAACGTTAGGTGGCAAAGGACCGGTAAAAGGTGGAGCATCGAGATCATACGTCTAGTTCCTTACATGTCGCACATCTGCACGCTGAGAGCAAGGTAAAACAACACTGGGTATAGCTACACCATGGATCATGAGGTGAACACCACCTGCTCGCCGCACCTTGCATAATTTCATATCCTTCAAAAAATTTAAGTTAATGGTGCGGTGAGGGAGTGGTTCGAAGGTGGCTAACTCAACGTTAAGATTTAACGCTCTAGCAATAGAAGTAATTAAACCACCAAAAAAGATGGTTCCTCCTTTTTTAAGAATGGCAGACATATGTGCAAGCATAAAAAGAACAAGATTGATCCTCTCAATGAAAGCACCATTGTCCCAAAGTTGTCTCTATTAGGTTTAAGGGGAATGGTATCTAACTTGGCTATCAATCTGTCATAGGTTAAATCATCATTTATAGGTAAATGGTTTGGCTTCAAATGCTCTAGTCTGGAAAGATGGCCAGCAACTACGTTTTCTGTTCCTTTTTTGTCTCGAATATCTAAGGCAAACTCTTGTAGCAAAAGGATCCATCTGAGTAATCTAGGTTTCACATCCTTTTTGCTTAGAAGGTAACGGATAGTTGCATGGTCTGTATAGACTATAATCTTAGATCCTACAAGATAAGACCTAAATTTATCGATTGCGAAAACTACACCTAGGAGTTCCTCCTCTGTTGTTGTATAATTTAGTTGAGCGACATCTAGGGTTCTACTAGCGTAATATATTACATGTAATTTCTTATCTTTTCTTTTCCCTAAAACAGCTCCTATAGCGAAATCGCTAGCATCACACATTATTTCAAAGGGTTTAGTCCAATCCGGAGTTTGTAAAATGGGTGTTGAAATTAGTGATTGTTTTAACTGATTAAAGGCTTTGATACATTTTTCATCGAAAATGAATTCAATGTCTTTCATCAGAAGGCCGGTCATGGGTTTTGTTATCTTAGAGAAATCTTTGATGAAGCGTCGGTAGAAACCGGCGTGTCTAAGAAAACTACGGACTTCTCTGACTGTCTTAAGAGGGTTAAGGTTTTCTATAACTTCTATCTTTGCTTTGTCGACCTCAATGCCTCTTTCAGATATTATATGTCCTAACACTATGCCTTCTTTAACCATAAAGTGGCACTTCTCCCAGTTTAACACAAGGTTAACTTCTACGCATCTCTCTAGGATTTTCTCAAGGTTAATGAGGCAATTCTCAAAGTCGAACCCACACACCGAGAAATCGTCCATAAATACTTCCATAATTCCGTCGATATAATCTGCGAAGATTGACATCATACAACGTTGGAATGTAGTTGGCGCATTACAGAGTCCAAACGACATTCTTCTGTAAGCAAATGTTTCGTAAGGACAGGTAAAGGTTGTTTTCTCTTGATCCTAGGGGTGTATGGGTGTCGCAACCTGAAAAATACAGTGCGCGAAAAAACAACCGGCGAAAGAAAATGACAGAAGAGTCGCCACCGTGCGTTATTCATCCCAAAGGAGGGAAAGGAAACGCTCGAAGTAAACCTGAAAAAGGAAAGGATAAGATGGTGTCTCGCAACCAAATCTTGGGTTCGGGAGTCGGTTATGCGAAGGGAAGGTATTAGCACCCCTACGCATCCGTAGTACTCTACGGGATCCACTTTTGTAGTTCTTGTCTAAAGGGTGTGGGTTTATCTAATGTGTTATTTACTAAAAAAATGGGGTTAAATGAAAATGACTCGCGTGGATGTCGCATCCACTGCATACGTATCTCATCTGAATATGAGAATCAGAGTCTTCGTAGCTCGGCTACCTAGGGGTTAAGGGTAATTGTGCTCGCTAAGACATCGCGTCTTATGCCTACGTATCTCATCTGGCCTGAGAATCAGAGCAAAACGTAGTTCGGCTAACTATGGGGTTATGGATTGGGTTTTGGACGAACGACGTCACTACGCAATCTACCGGATGCTCGACCTTTGGAGACTTACTCGCCTGTAGTAGAAGGAGTTAACGTGTTGCTTTGGGTTTTAGGGTTTGGGATGCTCAAGGGAAAAAAGGCAGTCCTTGACGAAGGAACCGCGCTACCTGCAGGGATACGAACACATACAAAACAAACATGTATAAAGTAAATGTGCCAACAAGGGGCTCAAAAGTAAATAAACAAAAGAAAACAAATGCCTCCTATCGAGGTCTTCCAGCTAAGAAAGCGATAAAATGCGGAAAAGAGGTAAAAGTACCACACGGATAAAGATCCGAAGTAACAGCAATTAAAGGAGTAAGAAACCCAGGGATCTACCAAGCTAATGCCATCAAAGAAAGGTGAGTCAGTATAGGTAATCGGAATGAACCTCCAGGGGGTATCCCCTAAATAAAGTGGGAAAACCACGCAAACCATCTCTTCAAGAGTCTGTGAGCCCTCACAAAAACTCAACAAAAGGGTTAGTGAAACACGATAAGCATTTTTTTCATGGATAACAGTATGGTTTCAGAAACCTCAAACCCTGTGGCATACATTTTAGAAATCATGTGATTAAAGATTCAAGGCATAGGTTTCACCCATGCATGCATAATTAAACTCGTGGGCAAAAACATAATGAAATTCATCCATTATACCTCATACATTCAGATGATCCAAATTAAGAGCATAAAATTATGGGAATGAGGCAAACCTGATGGGAGAGATCGGTTGAAATGTTAGGGTTTGCGTGAGATGGGGGTTGCTCTGAGTTCTCTGTCAGGTTCCTCTTCAGGTTTTGTCCAGGGTTTTGTTTCAAGGAAACCTCAGAGTATTTTGCTTCTCTTCCTTTTTCTGTCTGATCTCCCTCTTTTATAACCTGATTTTCATGGCTTTGTGTGCTCAAATGAGAGAGGTCCAAGTCCATGTTTTTTTCTATTATATTTTATTTATTATTTTTTATTATTATTTTTATTTATTTTTTTATTTATTTATTTATTTTTTTAAAGTTTCTTGGATCTATTTCTGATTGACATGATGAAATGCAATATGAAATGCTAAATGAATGCATGAATGAGGAGGGCAAATTTTGGGGTGTTACAATGGGTATTAGGAAAAATCCAGAATATCCATCCAGATAACAAAAGTAAGAGTGTCTGGCAAGACGCTCAAGCATTTGATCTATGAATGGAAGGGGAAAATGGTCTTTCCTAGTTGCCTTATTGAGCTTCCTATAATCTATGCACATACGCCATCCACCTTCTATACGTTTAGCTACATGCTCGCCCTTTTCGTTTTGCACGACTGTGATGCCTCCTGTAGTGGGGTATTCGTTATTATTAGAGATATTGACTAAATCCAAGGTAAATCATACAAGTCGAGTCGCCACCGCACTTCTATTTATCCAAAGGAATGGTTAGAAAGCGAACAAAAATCTAAGAGTTTTAACAAAAACTAGTAAAAGAGAACAGAGATCTGGGTAAGGGGGTTGGTTATGCAATGGGAAGGTGTTAGGCACCCAAAACATCCTAGGTACTCCTAGGGAGCCCTTTTCACACGTATTGCAAAGGTTGTTGTTTTGTGAAAAAATTTGTTTGTGCAAACATGATTGAAGAGATTAGAAGAGAATATACAAGTTATTTACATTTTGTGTTTGGATGGATAAACCCATTGCCTACGTACCATCTTATAAAAAGATTAGGACCAAAACCTCGTAGTTCGGGGTAAAAATCTCAAAACAAGTTGGTGAATTGATTGGTCCAAAAGCCTTAAGGTCTTTTGTTATCAAAGGGAGAAAACTCAATCAAACCACAAATCCACCATGTGAGGATAGCTTCAACATGGTAGTGAGGGGTTAACCCTATAATAAGCATGGAAGACTTATTGTCCATCACTAAGGATATAGGTGAGTATTACATCTACCACAAGGATAACTCAAACCTAATAGCTAAAGGTTATGAAATATTTTTGATTAAGAAAGTGGTCATTGGAACCACAAAAGGCATTTGAATGGGTTATATTTACCAATTAGGAGTATATACAAAAATGGTCAAAGTTGACTCAAAGGTTCAATTCAAAATAAGTGTTATGAAAAGAAAGTTTGAAAATCAAAAGCATAAGGCTTAGGTTTCTAATGTTTGAAAACAATGGTTAAATGTTTGCACAAAAAGTTTTGGCTTGGGTTAGAGTGGGAGAAGAAGAAGAAGGGCTATGTCCTAAGTAAAACAAAAAGAGAAGGGATGAAGAATCAAAACCACAATGGAGTCCCTCTCTTGAGATCATATTGATGATCCAAGTAGCTCCCATCATTTGGAATAAGCAACCACAAAGCATAAGCAATCAAACAAGTCTCTTAAAAGATCCTCAATGTATCTTGTATCTTCCACTTGGATGAACATGGCAATGGTCCTCCAATTAAGCTCAAATGGAAACTCCTAGCACAAAAGCACACACATTAAAAGTTCCATGAAGTAAAACAAGAATGGACAAGAGTGAGTGTAGCACCTCAAATTTGCACCTATCATTATGCATACATTTTCATATTAGGTCATAGCATATCATGACCCATTGCATAGCATTTGCATTGTCCCTCAGTTGCCTCAAGAGCATTCAAGCAAGAATTAGGTCAAACTAATCTCCTGATCAGTCAACCAAGCAAGCAAAGGAATTTCTCATTGAATCAAGGCCTTGGGGTTTGTCCAACAAGTTCACATGGCTTGGAGGTCTATTTGAAGTATTTTGGTCAAGGGTTAAGGGCTCAGAGGTCAGCAGTTCATGCCCAGACAGTCAAAAACCCTAAAAAAGTCAACTGTCAGTCAAAGCAGTGGATGGTGGTCATTCTTGTGGAATTTGGGCACCATGATCAATAATCAAGAGTTCATGCAACTTGGGACATCATTTGGAGTCAAGTCCTCAAGGAATTAGGGTTTGGAAGTCATCAGTCAATGCATAATCAGTCAGAAACCCTAAAAGTCAACTGATGGTCAACTGTCCATTTAATCAGTGATTGGATGATTGGAATTGGTTTGTGAGAGTTCATTCATGTCCAAATAATCATCATATATAATGCCAAACACCATCATGGAAGAATTTGAAGCCAGATCATGAATTTCCCAAAATGGAAACTGGGCCTGTAACTGAAACTTACCAAAAATGGAAAGTCTTGATCCTCAAACTTACATCTTGATACAAGCCTCAAATGAATTTTTGCCCAACATGAAAGTTGAAGATCTTGTTCTCCCATTTCCAAAAAGTCCTAGAACTCTCAATTCCCATGTGTGGTTGGCAAGTTATGATCGAATCGATTTCAGAAAATCTTGAACTTCAAAGGGCCATATCTCCCAAACCGTTTGGCCAATTTTGGTGGGGTTTTTTCCTACAAGTCACATTTGATCCCCTCTTTCCAAAAATATAAATTTCATGAGCCAAAACTTCACCAATCAAAATGGCATATTTTGACCTTTTTCATTTAAATGTAAGTTTGACCAAGAGTTGACTTTTTGATTTAAACATTTTTTCAACATTTGGCCAATTGGAACAGCTCATAAAAGTCATTTAGAATGTGTTTGCAAAGTCAAAATGTGCAGTACATAAGGCCATTGCTTGGTTGCTTGAATTGTAAGAAAGGTACAATTACACCATGCCATCCATACTTGCCTTTTAGCCATGCCTTGTACCTCATAAGAACAGCAATTATGCAGCATTTTTTCTGTCATTGTGCACACATTTTGCAGCCAAAAAACCAGTAGTACATAGGGCCATTCACTACTTGCTTGAATTTTGGAACAAAAGGACAAATGCAATCCTCCACATTTCCATGGCCATGCCTTGTACTCACAGGTAGCAGTTTTTGTGCACCTTTTCTTCTGTCAATTACAAAACCACTACAGGCAATACAACACAACAGGACTTGACATTCTCAAAAAAAACTGCACTTTGGCCATTTTTAATTTTCTGTCCAAAACACCACAGAACCTAAGCCTTGCATTGATGTTTCACCACACATTTTCATCATTTTGAGAGGGGTTAGCATCCATAAAACACATCATACAGCAGGAGGCATTGGTTCTCTCACTCTCTAAAAATCCCTCTCACTGGCATTTGTTCTAAACAACCCAAACTCACAAAAAGTAACAAACCCTGCCCTGCTTTGATAACAATATTTCTTCATTTTTGTTGTCAAAAACAAAACCTTGCCTTACTACAAAACAACATCCAACAGCATTTCTTTTTTCCTCATTTTGCTGTCAAAATGAAATTCCTACCTAGCAGAAAAAACACACTACACTGCAGAACCAACCTGCTTCAATCATTTTCCAAAAACTCACTCATTGGCATTTTTTCAAACTCAGTCAAGAACTCTCAATGAACAAAACCCTGGCCATTACTTTTCACCATCTTTTCTGCATTTTCTAAACCTAGAGGAGACAGCAGCCACAGACCAAAAACCCTCATACTCTCTCATTCTCCATTTTTGCATTTGGCATCTTTCTGCATAAATCATCAATAAACCTCAAATACCCTTGGTTCCTCCATGATATGACCATCATTTAGGACCTTTTGCAAGCAGTTTTCACCATCATACCTCATCTGCACGGCCAGCTTTTTGTTCTGTTTTTCAAAGCACCTCTCCCATGGCAGCTTGAAGTTAGAGGCAAATCAAGCAAGTTTGAGCTCAATCCCTTCTGGAATACATCATTTGGGACTATCCTCTTCATCTGTTTCAGGCTATATCCTCAAAATAACCACTGCACATCAGTTTTCTTCAAAACCAAGTAAGCAATCAACCTTCTCCTTTTACCATGCTATGCTATGTTTTAGCTAGTTTGTTTTGTGCTGATCTTAATGAACTTTAAATGGTTTGAAATGGTTAAGTATGCTGTACGATATTTGGATTTGAAATATGATGTACAAATGTATTTGCCTTCGATTCATGATGGATAAGGTGTTTTAAGAGAAACCATGCTTTGATTATTGATGTATGTTGAAGGCTGATGAGATTACCATGCTTGATTGTTGTTTTTGGGATTTCTGTTCTTGGTTGGTTTCTGGATTTGAATGATGATGAACATATGCTGTTATGCTTAAACCCTAGAACTATGCCCAGAATTCCTCATGTTGGTTGTTGGTTTGTTGTTTATAATGTGCTTGCATGAAGAACCTTGTTACTACCATGCTGTGTTGATCCATGCCATTCGATTTTGGACTGAATGATGAACATTGATGTTGAACTTATGCTGTTGTGCTTGAACCTACCCTGTCCAGAAATTCACATGAGTTCATGTTTTGCTTGTTTGTGTTGAGGCTGCATAAGTACCATTGCCATATTGTGTTTTTCTTTCTGTTGGAATTTTGCTGTTGGGTGAAGAACATAAGTTTGACCTGCTGCTGCTACAACCAAGCGCATAAACCTCAGCCATTTTCCAGATTCTTGTTGGTTGCTGTTGTTTGTTTTTGATTGCATGAACCATTACCACTTGCTATGCTTTTGTTCATGGTCGAATTTTGCTTGAAGATGATGTTTACCCATGCTGTTTTGCTATCTTAAGCTGTCCAGAAAATCCATATGATTGTGTTGTATGCTGTTGACTGCTTGCTGCAAGAACATTGCCAAATGCTATGCTGTTGTATGCTGGTCGAGTTTTGTGTTGATGTTTGAATGAAAATGCTGAACTTGGCTGTTAAACCCTAGGGTTTTTTTTTTTTAGAAACTCAGAACTTGGATGCTCCTTGGCCATGTTTACTGTTCCATTGGTTGAGAGCCAATAGGAACATTTCCTTTGCCTTGCCCAAAACGCATAGCTTTGATTAGTAAACCCAGAATTACAAGTTTGCCATCGGTTGACCATGTTTGACCCCATCTTGCCATGCTATTTAATCTTGCTTGCTTCAAATTTCATCCAACTTCCACAATTAATTTCTCTTTCACATTTCATCCAAAAATTATGCAATTTTTTCCATCATGTTCATGAATGTGTCCTCTATTTTATTGTGAATTTTAATTAATTTTCCATTGGCTGGATCTTTAATGATAATTGGTTTTCTAACATGTGTGCATAAATGATACCTTGTGCCATTCTCTTTGTGAAATACTCATGTCATATCCTTTGAGCCTGAAATTTTTTGTGGTGAAACTAGACACATTGACCTTTGTTTCCATATAAAGATTGTGCATTTATCATTTATGGTTTGCTAGTTATGATTTTTTGAACTAGGGTGTGACAATTTGTGTCACACCAATGATATGCATTTTCTTGATTTTTGTTCACACACTTCCTTACATCCAAATGCTCCCCAATTTTGCATGAATGATCTCTTACATGTCTAGTTTATGTATGAATTTTCCTGGAATTAATCATGCTGTTTTCCATTTGATTGTGAATTTTCTCCCATGCTTTGTCATTTGTTGACCTTTTGTGCTACATGTTGCCGAATCTTTTGTGAAATTCTCAAATCTTATTGTATGACCATGAAATTTCATATGTGATAACTAGACATCTCAAGCTTTGCATTGGTGTTAATCTCATTCATTTCTCTTCTGTTTTCAAATTGATATGATTTGTTGAAGTTGACCCATGCTTGTTGACTTTCATTGTGCATGCTTGAAATTGTGTTGACTTCATGATTTTAATTGACTGCCTTCCTCTCATCCAAATGCCATGAAATTTGACATGTCTACCATGCTAGATGTTAGGATTGAGTGTGATTTATTTCATAATTTTTGAGAATGTTTAGATTGCTTTTGATGCAAGTCTTGCTGTTGACTTCTATGAGCTTCTGTTTGCCATGTTTTGACCTAAATGGTTCATGAAATGATGACGATGATTGATATGAGTGTGAATCCAATTGTTTGTGTTTCCTAATTGTTTGAACATGATTTGGGATGCTTGCCCCTTGCTGTTTGGACTTTCTTATTCACTTTTGACCCTAAGCTTGCCCTAGTGGTCCTGTTACTCACCTTTGAGTTTGTGTTTTTCAGGTTGACCATCAAATGGCCATTGAAACCAATTCTTTTAACTGAGCTTGCTTGAATATTGTTGTCTAACCTCCTTGTTTTGTAGGTGGCTTGGCTCACATGCCCTAAGCCTTGTGCCTTGCACATCCATGTGCCTCTAATGGACTGTTGTTGTCTGTTTCTGTTTGTTTTGTTTGAAGTTGTATACTAACATCTGCTTGACTGTTTCAGGTGCTTTAGTTGCTTAGTTCCTTGTGAACTTTTTGCTTTGCTTTGCTTGTATAAGCAATTTGCATTGAGGTATGTCTCTTTTACTTCATGTAGTCTGGAAGACCTGGCCTGTTACTTGGCCAGGCAACTGTCTGAAGTCCTCCTTAAGAGGCAATGTTTGTGGATGTTTAACTTTGTCCTTGCATGGAGTCAAAGTCCTCCTAAGTGAAGAGGCAATTGGTGGAAGGTAGGGATATGCAATCTATCCCCCACTATTCAGTGTGTCATTTGCTTTGCTCACACCACTGTGTTGATGCATTGCAGATACAAACCCAAGATCTTGTACAATTGTACAGTTGAGTCAGTCTTAATGTGTAGAAGGGTTCCTACTTTCTGAACCCACACATTCTTGTCTTGAGCTCTCCCAGGCCAGGGATAAGAGCTGTGAGGTCTCATCCTCACTTCATCCTTTCATCTGCTTCACCTTAGCCCCTCGATGGCAAGGTTAAGAGCAACACTCACCCCATTCCAGAGGTTTGTTTGTTGAGGTTGATATGACCCCTTGACTAAAACCTAACCCTTGTTTGAGCCATTTGTTTGTGTATAGCGTGTGCTATCTGTGCAAGATAGGATTGTTTGACTTGCTTCCTGTGCAAGTTATGATTAGTTTAGACTTGCTTCCTGTGCAAGTTAGGTTTTGCTTGGCTTGCTTCCTGTGCAAGTTAAGTGTGTGTGGCTTGCTCCCTGTGTGAGCCATACTTAGGATAGGTTGGCCCTTGTGCCAGTTAGCTAGAAACCTTAACTTAGGGTTGATTTGCATGATAACATCTAGGCTCGAGTCGTAGTCTCCCTAGTTGTGTCTCCCTCTGTTATCTGGTTAGGCTAATCCTTTATCCCTGCGTAGGGGAACTACATCGCCCTGATCTTCATACCAGATGAAGTATGTAGGCAGGAGATTGAGCTGATCTCTCCGGGCGCCCTTTTTTCTTTCTTGTGTGTGTTGTCTGACAGTTGCTAGGCTCGAGTGCCTGACTCCTTAGCAATTCGTTGTCTGTTTGTTTGAGTGTGTGTTTGACAGTTATAGGCTCGAGTCCCCGACTCCCTATTAACTTGTTGTGTTGTTGTGTGCTTGGAAGCTGATGTAAGTCCATCGAGTGGCATTTGGGTTCTAGTGTGTGGGTGTTTTGGTTCGGATGCTGACATAAGTCCAGTGATTGGCAGTCGGGCTCCACGTTTGCCTGTGTGTGTCCTGTTTGTTTGTGTGCGTGTCAGCCGAGCTACGAGTGCTCTGATTCTTCTCCCGTCCGAGAAGATACGTATGCATAGGATGCGATATCCTAGCGAGCATGTGTCGCTTCCCCAGTCCGAACTACTTCGACTCTGATGTCTATGCCTGATAGACTAAGTAGGCCCAGGATACGATATCCTGCCGAGTCAGTTTCAGTCAGTTTCTTGTGTCTCTTTCAGCCAGCGTGTGTGTGAGTGTGAGCAGTGTTTTTTAGCAACCATTTTCCCTTCCTATTGTGCGTGGATCCCGTCGAGTACGACGGATGCGTAGGGGTGCTAATACCTTCCCTTCGCATAACCGACTCCCGAACCCATTCTCTTTGGTCGCGAGACCATGTCTTTTCCAGGTTTACTCTGAGCGTTTCCTTTCCCTCTTTTGGGATAAATAACGCACGGTGGCGGCTCTGTTGTTCTTTCTTTTCCCGCCGGTTTTTCGCGCGATGCGACAGCTGGCGACTCTGCTGGGGACATAGAGAAGTTGACCTGTGCTGGTCCATCTTCCCTAAGCGAGTCTCTCCTAGCGCTCTCTAGGTTAGGGTTTTGGTTGCTTTGTGCTGTGTTTATTTATTGCATTCATTATTTACTGTTTGCATTCATTGTCTATTGTTTGCATTTATGTTTGCATTAATGTTTGCATTTATTCATCTGTTCACCTGGCTGGTTGTTTGTTTCTCTCTGTGTGGGGGGGGAAGAGTCAGTTGAGGTAAAAGGTCCAATACCCAGACCATGAGTGCAATCTAGGATACCTAGGAATAGAGTGATTCATGGGAAGCGGGTGGTATGGCGCCACTTAGCGGAACATTGATATCACGAGCAGTTCAGACCCTGGTGGGATGCTGTCGTTACATACTTCGGGTGTGTATATGACAGTATTCTGCGAAAGGTTATTTATGCTGCGTTTCTCTCAAGCTTTACCCTGGCCTAGACTACACCCGTGAGTGGGGAAGGGTTATTCATTATAGGTACCGTTGGTGACTCGGTTCTGTTGGTGACTTGGTTCTGATGGTGACTTTGTGTTCAGACAGTGTTCAGTTGACCTTAAGTTGGATTTATGTTCTGATTTTGACTGAAGCTTCGACCTAGTGATCAGAGATTGCACAACCAGCCAGCCGTGTCTGCATCATGTGCATCATAGCATATTTATTTTTCAAAAGAAACGCATTGAAAAAAATATATAAAAAAAAATCAATCAAAAAAAAAAGGGAAAAAAAACTAATCTCTGCATGCATATCATTTCTCAGGTACATTCCTGAGCTTGTCTACTGATAGAGATGGCAACAGTCCCAGAGTTGAAGCGGAAGACCTGTTCCTACAGTTTCCACCGTGAGCCGTTGACTCCGCTAGTTGAGTTGGGTAGCCTCGTGACAGACGATCGACTGAAGAGTTTTGTTGGGCGGTATGGAGATATCTTGACAGTATTGAAGACGGTAGTGGATCCAGTGCCTCTGCAGACGCTTCTTCAGTTCTACGATCCAGAGCTCAGATGCTTCACTTTCCAAGATTACCAGTTAGCACCTACTCTCGAGGAGTATTCTATCCTGTTAGGTATCCCTATTCAGCATCAGACTCCCTTCTTGGACGTTCCAAAGGAGGTCGACTTCAGATTGATTGCCAGAGCTCTCCGGTTGAGTGTTGAGGAGGTCGGTAAGAATTGGAAACCATGTGGGGAAGTTGTAGGTCTGCCATTGAAGTTCCTGTTGAGAGTAGCCAGAGTTGAAGCAGAAAAGGGGAATTGGGAAGTTTTTCACGCACAGTTAGCTGCCATGATCTATGGTATCATCCTATTTCCCAGTATGCCAAATTTCATTGACTTCACTGCTATCAGCATTTTCATCAGAGGGAATCCAATCCCTACTCTTCTAGCAGATACTTACTATGCCATTCACAGCAGGCATGGTAAGGGAGGAGCCATCAGGTGTTGCCTACCTCTTCTGTTCAAATGGTTCATGTCTCTTCTGCCAGCCAGTGGACCATTTGTGGATACCCAGAGCACTCTGAAGTGGACTCAGAGGGTCATGTCGCTTACTTCCTACGACATCAGGTGGCAGTCGTACCGGATGGATGTGAAGGATGTCATCATAAGTTGTGGTGAATTCCGGAGCGTGCCACTCATAGGGACCAAAGGTTGCATCAATTACAACCCAGTTCTTTCTCTTCGCCAGCTAGGGTTTGTTATGAGTGAACGACCGCTCGAAGCAGAGATAGCTGAGAGTTTTTGTTTTGAGAAGAAGGATGACCCTGTTAGGTTGGAGCAGATAGGGAGAGCCTGGAGAGATGTGGGAGTGAAGGATGGATCCGTCTTGGGGAAGAAGTTTGCCGTTGCTATGCCCGATTACACTGATTGGGTCAAGAAGAGAGTGGAAACTTTGTTGTTACTCTATGATAGGATGGAGCCGTTGCAGGAGCAACCACCTTTGATCCTTGCTGATAGTGTGTCTGCTGAACACTATAAGCAAGCCCTAATGGAGAACCGCCGTTTGAGAGAGAAGGAGCAAGACGCTCAGATGGAGTTGTACAAAGCCAAAGCTGATAGGTTGAACTTGGCTCATCAACTCAGAGGAGTGCGAGAAGAAGATGCTAGCAGACTGAGAAGCAAGAAGAGATCCTACGAGGAGGTGGAGAGTATGTTAGATGCAGAACACCGGGAGCGCTTGAGGCTGCAGAGAGCAGAAGCCAGTTATCAGAAGAAGATCAGAGACTTGGAGAAGCAACTCAGAGATAAAGACATCCAGTTGAAGAGGAAAGAGATGGAGTTGAGACAGAAGTCAGAGGATTATCTTGAAGGAGAAGTCTTGGAGCTGAGAAGACAGTTGAAAGAGAAGATCACTCCTTTACCAGATTGCTCAGAATGTTCGCTGTTGATAGACCAGTGTCATTACCTGAAGACCCTCATTCCGGAGGACCGTCTGCTATAGACTGTATCCTTGATTGTATTTTGTTGAGAATCACCTCCAGGCTTGTTGGATGGGATTCATTTGCGTGTAAGCCATCTCTTGGATCTTTTTGTTGAGAATCACCTCCAGGCTTGTTGGATGGGATTCTTTTTCTTTGTATGTTGTTTATTCAGATTTTCTGTTGACATTGGTTGTATGCCTTTTATCCTTATGTATATATAAGGATGTCAGCATTTCCTTGTATATGTTTGTTCTCTTGTTGCTGCAGGTTGCCATCTTTTCAGGATGGGTCAGGCTCTTTGAATGCCTGAGAAATGAGCATATCATGTGCATCATACGCATCATTAGCATCATACTCATATCATTTTGCATAACAGGTGTCCTTGATCGTGACTTCTCACTCTTGGTTCCTGTTCAGGCAGGATAGCTGATCAACGTCCGCACCGCTACTCAACAAGACTGAATCAACAGAGAAGTATGGATCAATTTCAAGCTGAGTTGGCTGAGATGAAGGCTAGCTTGGCCCAGTTTATGAATATGATGCAAGGGGTTGCGCAAGGTCAAGAAGAGCTTCGAGCTATGGTTCAGAGACAAGAGGCTGCAAATCCACCGATCAACCATGCTCCGCCAGAGGGAGGCCCGGTCAATGGTAACAATGTTGCTGCTGCTGTACCCGTCAACAACTATGCTGTAGGTGATGAGTTGGGAGGTATTCGGATCAACGGTCAACCTATTGTTCCAGATGCTGCTAATGCCAGAGCAGTCCGTGCTCCGGCCCGTAATCCTGTTCCGATTGTTGACAGACAAGAGGATATGTTCTCTCTGCTCAGCGAAGACGAAGACGTTCTGGGAAGGGTCAATGAGAGAGACCGCAAAGTTGAAGCTCTTGCTGAGAAGATCCGTGCTATGGAAAGTCAGAATTCTCTCGGTTTTGATGTTACTAATATGGGATTGGTTGAAGGTCTGAGAATCCCTCACAAGTTCAAAGCACCGTCCTTCGACAAATACAACGGTACTTCTTGCCCTCGCACCCATGTGCAGGCTTATTATCGGAAAATCTCTGCGTATACCGATGACGAAAAGATGTGGATGTATTTTTTCCAAGATAGTCTATCTGGGGCTTCTTTGGACTGGTACATGGAATTGAAGAGAGATTCTGTCCGCTGTTGGAGGGATCTGGGTGAGGCCTTTTTGAGGCAATACAAACACAATATGGACATGGCACCGAGCCGGACTCAGCTGCAGAGTCTTTGTCAGAAATCCAATGAAAGCTTCAAGGAGTACGCTCAGAGGTGGCGTGAATTGGCTGCTAGAGTTCAACCCCCTATGCTGGAGAGGGAGTTGACAGACATGTTTATTGGTACTCTTCAAGGTGTGTTTATGGAACGGATGGGGAGCTGCCCATTCGGTAGTTTTTCTGATGTCGTCATTTGTGGAGAAAGGACTGAGAGTTTGATTAAAACTGGGAAGATTCAAGATGCTGGTTCCTCTTCTTCTAGGAAGCCGTTTGTTGGGGCACCTCGTCGAAGAGAGGGTGAAACTAATGCTGTTCAACACCGCAGAGATCAGAACAGAATTGAATACCGTCAAGCTGCTGCAGTAACCATTCCGACACCTCAACCTCGTCAACAACAACAAAGAGTTCAACAACCGCAACAACAACAACAACAACAGCAGCGCCCTTTCCAGCCTAGGCAGAAGTTACAGGCTGATAGAAGATTTGATCCTCTGCCTATGTCTTACGCAGAGCTACTACCCGAACTACTCCGGTTGGGGATGATTGAGTTGCGTACAATGGCTCCGCCTACAGTATTGCCTCCTGGATACGACGCCAACGCCCGCTGTGACTTTCACTCTGGGGCACCAGGCCACCATACTGAGAAGTGTCGAGCTCTCCAGCACAAGGTTCAAGATTTGATCGATGCCAAGGCAATCAACTTCGCTCCGGTGCCTAACGTCGTGAACAACCCTATGCCTCAGCATGGCGGGCATAGAGTGAACAATATTGAGGGGAAAGAAGCTGAAGATCTGGTTGTTAACGTTGATGATGTTCAGACTTCTCTGCTAGTTGTGAAGTGCCGTCTGCTGAAAGGGGGTGTCTACCCGGGCTGTGATGAAGATTGTTTGGGCTGTGCAGAATCTGAGAATGGTTGTGACCAGTTAAGGGCCGGTATCCAGGGTATGATGGATGAGGGTTGTTTGCAATTCAGTAGGACTGTAAAAGATCGTGGAACAGCGTCAACTATCACCATTTACTTTAAACCGTCTGAAGAACGTGGACCAAGGGTCGTCAGTGCGCCTGCAACGAATGGTACCCCAGTTACCATTCCCGTGCCTGTAACCATCAGTGTTCCAACTACTATCGTGGCGTCTGAAAGAAGGGCTGTTGAGAACAGTAAGGCCGTGCCGTGGAAGTATGATAATGCTCACCGCAATTACAGAAGGGCTGAAAGTCAGACAAGACCAGTGAATCAAGCTCCAGTGACAATTGGTTTACCGAATAGAGTTCCTGCAACTGTTGGTCCGGCTGTGGATAATGTAGGAGGTCCAGGAGGTTTTACCAGAAGCGGTCGTCTGTTCGCACCGCAGCCTTTGAGGGACAATAATGCTGAAGCTCTCGCCAAAGCAAAGGGTAAGCAAGATGTGGTTGAGGAAGAGCCTGTCCAGAAGGAAGCGCCTGAGGGGTCATTTGAGAAGGACGTGGAGGAGTTTATGAAGATAATCAAGAAGAGTGACTACAAGATTGTGGATCAGTTGAATCAAACTCCGTCCAAGATTTCTATACTTTCACTGTTGATGTGCTCTGAGGCACACCGTAATGCCTTGCTGAAGATGTTGAATCTGGCTTACGTGCCTCAGGAGATTTCTGTCAATCAACTGGAGGGTGTGATGGCCAATGTGAGCACCAGGCATGGTGTGGGTTTCACCAACTTGGACTTACCGCCTGAAGGGCGAAACCATAACAAAGCCTTGCACATCACCATGGAGTGCAAGGGGGCAGTGTTGTCTCACGTATTGGTAGACACCGGGTCGTCGCTGAATGTGTTGCCTAAGCAGATTCTGAGGAAGATTGATGCGGAAGGGTTTGTGCTTAATCCCAGTGACCTGATCGTTCGTGCTTTCGACGGTTCCAAACGTTCTGTGTGTGGGGAAGTTACCTTGCCTGTGAAGATAGGTCCTGAGGTTTTTGATATCATCTTCTATGTTATGGACATCCAGCCTGCCTATAGTTGTTTGTTGGGGCGTCCATGGATTCATGCAGCAGGGGCAGTCTCGTCGACTCTCCATCAAAAGCTCAAGTATGTCTGGAACGGTCAGATTGTGACTGTGTGCGGTGAAGAAGAGATTCTGGTGAGTCATCTATCCTCGTTCAAGTATGTTGAGGTGGATGGCGAGATCCACGAAACCTTATGTCAGGCGTTTGAGACTGTGGCTCTTGAGAAGGTGGCGTACGCTGAGCAGAGGAAGCCAGGTGTTTCAATCACTTCTTACAAGCAGGCTAAGGAGGTTGTTGATTCTGGCAAAACTGAAGGCTGGGGCAAGATGGTGGATTTGCCGGTTAAAGAAGACAAATTTGGTGTTGGTTATGAGCCTCTCCGAGCAGAGCAGAATGGTCAAGCGGGTCCGAGTACCTTCACCAGCGCTGGGCTGATGAATCATGGCGACGTCTCTGCAACCGGTAGTGAAAACTGTGACAGTGATGGTGATTTGGACAACTGGGTTCGCCCGTGTGCACCAGGGGGGTCTATCAACAACTGGACGGCTGAAGAAGTGGTCCAAGTTACTCTTCTGACAGAGTAATTTTCTGTTGTTTTGTCATTTTTGCATGAAAATCCTACGATCTGCCCAAGGCGTAGTGATTCATTGTAGGGCCTCATCATGTTTTAATGATTATCATTAATGAAGGACATTTTTTGAAATCAAACTTTGTGATCCCTGTCTTTCTATTTTTTGTTTTCATTTCCTTTTTTTTAAAAAAAAAAAAACAATAAAATGGCAATGTTTTTTGTTTTTGTGACTTTATTGAACTCTTTTTCTAAAACAAAGCATCAAACATGCAGAAGCGATCTTATGGCATTCACTATGAACAGTTCTGTTATGGCTCAGTATGATTTCGACAATCCCATTTACCAAGCTGAAGAGGAGAGTGAGGAAGACTGTGAGCTCCCTGCAGAATTGGTCAGATTGCTGAAGCAGGAGGAAAGGGTCATCCAACCTCATCAGGAGGAGTTGGAAACTGTTAATCTGGGTACTGAGGACGACAAAAGAGAAATCAAGATTGGGGCTGTTTTAGAGGACTCTGTCAAGAGGAGACTGATTGAGATGCTGAGAGAATATGTGGAGGTGTTCGCCTGGTCATATCAAGATATGCCTGGTTTAGATACAGACATTGTGATGCACCGATTACCTCTTAGAGAAGGATGTCCTTCGGTCAAGCAGAAGCTTCGTAGAACGAGTCCTGACATGGCAACTAAGATCAAGGAAGAGGTTCAGAAGCAGTGGGATGCAGGTTTTCTGGCTGTTACCAGTTACCCGCCGTGGGTCGCCAACATCGTTCCTGTGCCGAAGAAGGATGGTAAAGTCAGAATGTGTGTCGATTACCGGGATTTGAACAGAGCGAGTCCGAAAGATGATTTCCCATTACCTCACATTGATGTATTGGTTGATAATACGGCTCAATCCTCGGTATTCTCTTTCATGGATGGTTTCTCTGGATATAATCAGATCAAGATGGCGCCAGAGGACATGGAAAAGACGACATTCATTACACCTTGGGGCACGTTCTGCTATAAGGTGATGCCATTTGGGTTAAAGAATGCTGGTGCTACCTATCAGAGGGCAATGACGACTCTTTTTCATGACATGATGCACAAAGAAATTGAAGTGTACGTAGATGATATGATTGCGAAGTCGCAGACAGAAGAGGAGCACCTGGTTAACTTGCAGAAGCTGTTTGACCGGTTGAGAAAGTTCAAGCTGAGGTTGAATCCGAACAAGTGTACGTTTGGGGTGAGATCAGGGAAGCTTTTAGGCTTCATTGTCAGTGAGAAAGGGATTGAGGTTGACCCAGCAAAAGTCAAAGCTATTCAAGAGATGCCTGAACCGAAAACGGAGAAGCAAGTCCGTGGGTTTTTAGGGAGGTTGAACTACATTGCAAGGTTCATATCTCATCTAACTGCTACATGTGAACCAATCTTCAAACTGCTTAGAAAGAATCAAGCGATCAAGTGGAATGATGATTGTCAGAAAGCTTTTGATAAGATAAAGGAGTATTTACAGAAACCTCCAATCCTGATACCTCCAGTTCCAGGGAGACCTCTGATAATGTACCTGTCAGTGATTGAGAACTCGATGGGGTGTGTATTGGGACAGCATGACGAGTCTGGTCGAAAAGAGCATGCCATATACTACCTTAGCAAAAAGTTTACCGACTGTGAAACAAGATATTCACTGCTCGAGAAAACTTGCTGTGCTTTGGCCTGGGCTGCTCGCCGACTAAGGCAGTATATGTTGAACCATACTACCTTATTGATTTCTAAGATGGATCCAGTAAAGTACATCTTTGAGAAACCAGCTCTCACCGGACGTGTTGCCCGTTGGCAGATGATCTTAACAGAGTATGACATTCAGTACACGTCACAGAAGGCCATCAAAGGTAGTATTCTGTCAGACTACCTCGCCGAACAACCAATTGACGATTATCAGCCAATGATGTTTGAATTCCCTGATGAAGACATCATGTATCTTAAGATGAAAGATTGCGAAGAGCCTCTTGTCGAGGAAGGACCGGACCCGGATGACAAATGGACACTGATGTTTGATGGGGCTGTGAATATGAATGGCAATGGTGTTGGGGCAGTATTGATCAATCCCAAAGGTGCTCATATACCTTTTTCTGCCAGATTGACGTTTGACGTCACCAACAACGAAGCTGAGTATGAGGCTTGTATCATGGGGATAGAAGAAGCCATTGATCTGAGGATCAAAACCCTTGACATATTTGGAGATTCAGCTCTTGTGATCAATCAAGTCAATGGAGATTGGAATACGAATCAGCCGCATCTGATTCCATATAGAGATTATACCAGAAGGATACTGACGTTCTTCAAGAAGGTGAAGTTGTATCATGTCCCCCGGGATGAGAATCAAATGGCTGATGCCTTGGCTACTTTGTCGTCTATGATCAAAGTTCATTGGTGGAATCATGTGCCACATGTTGCGGTGAATCGACTTGAGAGACCTGCATATGTGTTTGCAGCCGAGTCTGTTGTGATCGATGAGAAGCCATGGTATTACGACATCAAGAATTTCCTCAAGACTCAGGAGTATCCTGAAGGTGCGTCGAAGAATGACAAGAAAACCCTGAGGAGGCTAGCTGGAAGCTTCTATTTGAATCAGGATGATGTGCTGTATAAGAGAAACTTTGACATGGTCTTGCTCAGATGCGTGGACAGACCCGAGGCAGACATGTTAATGCAGGAAGTTCATGAAGGTTCCTTCGGTACTCATGCCGGCGGACATGCAATGGCTAAGAAATTGTTGAGAGCGGGTTATTACTGGATGACTATGGAATCCGATTGTTTCAAGTATGCTCGGAAATGCCATAAGTGTCAAATCTATGCTGATAAGGTACACGTACCACCAAGCCCTCTGAATATCATGAATTCGCCCTGGCCGTTTGCCATGTGGGGCATCGATATGATTGGGAAGATTGAGCCTACTGCTTCTAATGGACATCGCTTCATCTTGGTTGCGATTGACTATTTCACCAAATGGGTGGAAGCAGCTTCCTATGCTAACGTCACCAAACAAGTGGTTACCCGGTTCATCAAGAAAGAAATCATATGTCGTTATGGAGTTCCTGAGAGAATCATCACTGACAATGGTTCGAATCTCAACAACAAGATGATGAAAGAGCTTTGTAAAGATTTCAAGATTGAACATCACAATTCTTCCCCTTACAGACCGAAGATGAATGGTGCTGTAGAAGCGGCAAACAAGAACGTCAAGAAGATTGTGCAGAAGATGGTCGTTACGTACAAGGATTGGCATGAGATGCTGCCTTTCGCTTTGCATGGGTACCGTACCTCAATACGTACGTCGACCGGGGCAACCCCTTACTCCCTTGTGTATGGTATGGAAGCTGTCCTACCTGTTGAAGTGGAAATTCCTTCTCTGAGAGTTTTATTGGATGTCAAGCTAGACGAAGCCGAGTGGATCCAAACAAGGTTTAACGAGTTGAGCCTTATCGAGGAGAGACGACTAGCAGCTGTATGCCATGGACAGTTGTATCAGCGAAGGATGAAGCGAGCCTTTGATCAGAAAGTACGCCCTCAAAGCTATCAGATCGGTGATCTAGTTTTGAAGAGGATCCTCCCTCCCGGTGCAGATAACAGGGGCAAGTGGACTCCTAATTATGAAGGTCCGTATGTTGTGAAGAAAGTCTTCTCCGGTGGAGCCTTGATGCTTACAACTATGGATGGTGAGGATTTTCCGTCTCCTGTCAACTCAGATGTAGTCAAAAAATACTTCGCATAAATTGACCCGCTGGACAAAAAGAAAAAAGAGTCCAGGCAAAAAATGGGCATCCCGGCGAACCAAAAAAAAAACAGAAAGAAAAGGTTCGGGCAAAAGTTAGGGATAAAATGAAAAGAATTTGTACACCCGGTAAGTCGAAAACCCGCAAGGGCGACTTAGGCAAAAATGGGTATCCCGGTGGATTGAAAACCCGAAAGGGCGATCCAGGCAAAAGTTAGGGATTAAAGCGAAGACTACAGTCTGAGTTGTCTGTACTTCATCAAGCTTTGTCGTCTGCCATCTCGAAAGATGTGATCCGTCCATTCATTCTTCTCAGAAAGCAAGGAGTTGGGAGGAAAAATGATGATCTGTGAGTTATAACAGAATTGGGAAATAGTGGATGCCGTGTTCACATTGCCATCAGGATAGATTTTTCCTTTTGTGCGCAATTACCTCTTTCTAGGAATTGCTTCCCAATGTACTCTGCCTCTTCAGGCACATTTTTCAATCAATAAAAGTCGTTATTCAGATAAATAGCTTTTCTGTTTTTATTTTTACTGTTTTGTTTGCAAAAATGTCCGAATTTTTGATAAGCATTGCATATAAGAACATGAAGGCTACACAATAGCTTGCAGAAAGATAAAACATTTGAAAATCATTTTGAATGTTGAGGACACTTGAGCGTATCTTGTCCATGTATCCCTGGGGGCAGTTTGTTGTGCTGTTTTTCAGATTGGCATCTGTGAGGACGTTTCCCCAGCAGATATTTTCCCCAAGCAAGTTTGGAAGCTATCAGAGCTATGTTCCCCCGCGAAGACGTCTGTGGATAGTGCCCTCTATTCCCCAACAGATCTAAGGATTGCCTATCCCCAGTAGGCCTGTATTTGCCGATTTCCTCCCCGAGTGAGGCAGTTCACTGAAATTTATCTCCAGCATTTATCCTACCTGTGGACTGAAGGATATCCCCAGCGGAGTTTATCTTCTCCCAGCAGCAGTACTGTTCTTCAAACATGAGTGTGAAGTCACTTTACCATTCCTCAAGCAGAGTTCCCCGCAGAGTATCTCCCCAAGAGGAGTCTCCCCACAGAGTTGGAGTATTTGATCATTTCTGCTCCCTAGCCAGGGTTCATTTGCATTTCGCATGTAGTAATCATTACATCCTCAAATTGCGTAGCATTTCCATTCATAAATGGAGCATTACGCCATGGAAAAATTCAAACATATGCATTCATTTGTTAACCTCATCAGACTGTATCCCCGACAGAGGCGGATCATTTTTGTTCAACGTCAGCACCAAGTCTGCTACAGTTGCTTCGACAGCATTCAGAATTGATTATCCCCACAGAGGTTTATTTCCTCACCCGATGGTGACAGAGGTTTATTTCCTCACCCGATGGTGACAGAGGTTTATTTCCTCACCCGATGGTGACTGAAAGTTTGTTTCTCCCCAGCGAGATACCCAGCAAGTGATCAACCTTGCCTTGACATATCTAAGATGTCGTCCTGGTGATACCAGTAAGTGTCATGTCAGCACCCACGTGTATTTCTTTTGATGTCAGTAAACATCATCTTTTGGTGTCGGTAAACACCATTGTTTCGGTGTCTGTAAACATCGAGTATTCTCTCCAGTCATCAGTAAATGTCTGGCCATCTTTGTTTGGTGTCGGTAAACACCATTGTTTCGGTGTCTGTAAACATCGAGTATTTTCTCCAGTCATCAGTAAATGTCTGGTCATCATTCTTGGTGTCGGTAAACACCATTGTTTCGGTGTCTGTAAACATCAAGTATTCTCTCCAGTCATCAGTAAATGTCTGGTCATCATTCTTGGTGTCGGTAAACACCATTGTTTCGGTGTCTGTAAACATCGAGTCTCACTCCAGTCATCGGTAAATGTCTGGTCATTTTTGATGTCGGTAAACATCATCTTTCGATGTCGGTAAACATCGAGTCTTTTCCTCAGTCGTCGGTAAATGTCTGATAATTCCCAGCTAGAAATCCCCAGTAGAGTCATCTGTAAATGTCCTATCTGGTTTCCAGTTGCAAATATTTGTTTGTATCTCCCCAATAAATTTCTCAATCCCAGTCATCGGTAAATGTCTTGTCATTTTTTTGATGTCGGTAAACATCATCTTTCGATGTCAGTAAACATCGAGTCTCATCCCAGTCATCGGTAAATGTCTGGTCAATAAAATCCAAATCCCCAGAAGTCGTCGGTAAACGTCTTGTCTGGTATCACCACAAAGATTTTGTTCCTCCCCACGTGGAGACGCCATCGGTAAATGGCCCCGTTTTTCTTCGATATCGGTAAATGTCGAATTCCCAGTTGCAGCAGCCATCGGTAAATGGTCTTGCTAAGTTTGACATCGGTAAATGTCAAATTTCTTTGAAGCCACCATCGGTAAATGGTCTGGCTTCCTTTCAACATCAAATCTGTTTTCCCAGCAGCCATCGGTAAATGGTTGTGCTGAAGTTGATATCGGTAAATATCAAAGTTTCCAATTTTAACCATCGGTAAATGGTTTTGCTTTTCAGAAGTTTGTTTTCCCCAGCCGCCATCGGTAAATGTTCGTGCTGAAGTTGATATCGGTAAATATCAAGTTTCCAGTTCTCCAACCATCGGTAAATGGTTTTAGCTCTTTCTGAAGCTGTCATGCAGTTTGCCATCAGTAAATGACGTGGTTCTTTTGTATCATATCCAGTACTGTGCAAATTCTACGGTTCTTTGGTATTCAATCCCTGTTTACCCTGAAAGTCTGACAGCCGTTGCTATCATCCGTTCGGGTTCCCAGCTGATTGAATAGGGGCAGCTGTAGCACCTCAAATTTGCACCTATCATTATGCATACATTTTCATATTAGGTCATAGCATATCATGACCCATTGCATAGCATTTGCATTGTCCCTCAGTTGCCTCAAGAGCATTCAAGCAAGAATTAGGTCAAACTAATCTCCTGATCAGTCAACCAAGCAAGCAAAGGAATTTCTCATTGAATCAAGGCCTTGGGGTTTGTCCAACAAGTTCACATGGCTTGGAGGTCTATTTGAAGTATTTTGGTCAAGGGTTAAGGGCTCAGAGGTCAGCAGTTCATGCCCAGACAGTCAAAAACCCTAAAAAAGTCAACTGTCAGTCAAAGCAGTGGATGGTGGTCATTCTTGTGGAATTTGGGCACCATGATCAATAATCAAGAGTTCATGCAACTTGGGACATCATTTGGAGTCAAGTCCTCAAGGAATTAGGGTTTGGAAGTCATCAGTCAATGCATAATCAGTCAGAAACCCTAAAAGTCAACTGATGGTCAACTGTCCATTTAATCAGTGATTGGATGATTGGAATTGGTTTGTGAGAGTTCATTCATGTCCAAATAATCATCATATATCATGCCAAACACCATCATGGAAGAATTTGAAGCCAGATCATGAATTTCCCAAAATGGAAACTGGGCCTGTAACTGAAACTTACCAAAAATGGAAAGTCTTGATCCTCAAACTTACATCTTGATACAAGCCTCAAATGAATTTTTGCCCAACATGAAAGTTGAAGATCTTGTTCTCCCATTTCCAAAAAGTCCTAGAACTCTCAATTCCCATGTGTGGTTGGCAAGTTATGATCGAATCGATTTCAGAAAATCTTGAACTTCAAAGGGCCATATCTCCCAAACCGTTTGGCCAATTTTGGTGGGGTTTTTTCCTACAAGTCACATTTGATCCCCTCTTTCCAAAAATATAAATTTCATGAGCCAAAACTTCACCAATCAAAATGGCATATTTTGACCTTTTTCATTTAAATGTAAGTTTGACCAAGAGTTGACTTTTTGATTTAAACATTTTTTCAACATTTGGCCAATTGGAACAGCTCATAAAAGTCATTTAGAATGTGTTTGCAAAGTCAAAATGTGCAGTACATAAGGCCATTGCTTGGTTGCTTGAATTGTAAGAAAGGTACAATTACACCATGCCATCCATACTTGCCTTTTAGCCATGCCTTGTACCTCATAAGAACAGCAATTATGCAGCATTTTTTCTGTCATTGTGCACACATTTTGCAGCCAAAAAACCAGTAGTACATAGGGCCATTCACTACTTGCTTGAATTTTGGAACAAAAGGACAAATGCAATCCTCCACATTTCCATGGCCATGCCTTGTACTCACAGGTAGCAGTTTTTGTGCACCTTTTCTTCTGTCAATTACAAAACCACTACAGGCAATACAACACAACAGGACTTGACATTCTCAAAAAAAACTGCACTTTGGCCATTTTTAATTTTCTGTCCAAAACACCACAGAACCTAAGCCTTGCATTGATGTTTCACCACACATTTTCATCATTTTGAGAGGGGTTAGCATCCATAAAACACATCATACAGCAGGAGGCATTGGTTCTCTCACTCTCTAAAAATCCCTCTCACTGGCATTTGTTCTAAACAACCCAAACTCACAAAAAGTAACAAACCCTGCCCTGCTTTGATAACAATATTTCTTCATTTTTGTTGTCAAAAACAAAACCTTGCCTTACTACAAAACAACATCCAACAGCATTTCTTTTTTCCTCATTTTGCTGTCAAAATGAAATTCCTACCTAGCAGAAAAAACACACTACACTGCAGAACCAGCCTGCTTCAATCATTTTCCAAAAACTCACTCATTGGCATTTTTTCAAACTCAGTCAAGAACTCTCAATGAACAAAACCCTGGCCATTACTTTTCACCATCTTTTCTGCATTTTCTAAACCTAGAGGAGACAGCAGCCACAGACCAAAAACCCTCATACTCTCTCATTCTCCATTTTTGCATTTGGCATCTTTCTGCATAAATCATCAATAAACCTCAAATACCCTTGGTTCCTCCATGATATGACCATCATTTAGGACCTTTTGCAAGCAGTTTTCACCATCATACCTCATCTGCACGGCCAGCTTTTTGTTCTGTTTTTCAAAGCACCTCTCCCATGGCAGCTTGAAGTTAGAGGCAAATCAAGCAAGTTTGAGCTCAATCCCTTCTGGAATACATCATTTGGGACTATCCTCTTCATCTGTTTCAGGCTATATCCTCAAAATAACCACTGCACATCAGTTTTCTTCAAAACCAAGTAAGCAATCAACCTTCTCCTTTTACCATGCTATGTTATGTTTTAGCTAGTTTGTTTTGTGCTGATCTTAATGAACTTTAAATGGTTTGAAATGGTTAAGTATGCTGTACGATATTTGGATTTGAAATATGATGTACAAATGTATTTGCCTTCGATTCATGATGGATAAGGTGTTTTAAGAGAAACCATGCTTTGATTATTGATGTATGTTGAAGGCTGATGAGATTACCATGCTTGATTGTTGTTTTTGGGATTTCTGTTCTTGGTTGGTTTCTGGATTTGAATGATGATGAACATATGCTGTTATGCTTAAACCCTAGAACTATGCCCAGAATTCCTCATGTTGGTTGTTGGTTTGTTGTTTATAATGTGCTTGCATGAAGAACCTTGTTACTACCATGCTGTGTTGATCCATGCCATTCGATTTTGGACTGAATGATGAACATTGATGTTGAACTTATGCTGTTGTGCTTGAACCTACCCTGTCCAGAAATTCACATGAGTTCATGTTTTGCTTGTTTGTGTTGAGGCTGCATAAGTACCATTGCCATATTGTGTTTTTCTTTCTGTTGGAATTTTGCTGTTGGGTGAAGAACATAAGTTTGACCTGCTGCTGCTACAACCAAGCGCATAAACCTCAGCCATTTTCCAGATTCTTGTTGGTTGCTGTTGTTTGTTTTTGATTGCATGAACCATTACCACTTGCTATGCTTTTGTTCATGGTCGAATTTTGCTTGAAGATGATGTTTACCCATGCTGTTTTGCTATCTTAAGCTGCCCAGAAAATCCATATGATTGTGTTGTATGCTGTTGACTGCTTGCTGCAAGAACATTGCCAAATGCTATGCTGTTGTATGCTGGTCGAGTTTTGTGTTGATGTTTGAATGAAAATGCTGAACTTGGCTGTTAAACCCTAGGGTTTTTTTTTTTTAGAAACTCAGAACTTGGATGCTCCTTGGCCATGTTTACTGTTCCATTGGCTGAGAGCCAATAGGAACATTTCCTTTGCCTTGCCCAAAACGCATAACTTTGATTAGTAAACCCAGAATTACAAGTTTGCCATCGGTTGACCATGTTTGACCCCATCTTGCCATGCTATTTAATCTTGCTTGCTTCAAATTTCATCCAACTTCCACAATTAATTTCTCTTTCACATTTCATCCAAAAATTATGCAATTTTTTCCATCATGTTCATGAATGTGTCCTCTATTTTATTGTGAATTTTAATTAATTTTCCATTGGCTGGATCTTTAATGATAATTGGTTTTCTAACATGTGTGCATAAATGATACCTTGTGCCATTCTCTTTGTGAAATACTCATGTCATATCCTTTGAGCCTGAAATTTTTTGTGGTGAAACTAGACACATTGACCTTTGTTTCCATATAAAGATTGTGCATTTATCATTTATGGTTTGCTAGTTATGATTTTCTGAACTAGGGTGTGACAATTTGTGTCACACCAATGATATGCATTTTCTTGATTTTTGTTCACACACTTCCTTACATCCAAATGCTCCCCAATTTTGCATGAATGATCTCTTACATGTCTAGTTTATGTATGAATTTTCCTGGAATTAATCATGCTGTTTTCCATTTGATTGTGAATTTTCTCCCATGCTTTGTCATTTGTTGACCTTTTGTGCTACATGTTGCCGAATCTTTTGTGAAATTCTCAAATCTTATTGTATGACCATGAAATTTCATATGTGATAACTAGACATCTCAAGCTTTGCATTGGTGTTAATCTCATTCATTTCTCTTCTGTTTTCAAATTGATATGATTTGTTGAAGTTGACCCATGCTTGTTGACTTTCATTGTGCATGCTTGAAATTGTGTTGACTTCATGATTTTAATTGACTGCCTTCCTCTCATCCAAATGCCATGAAATTTGACATGTCTACCATGCTAGATGTTAGGATTGAGTGTGATTTATTTCATAATTTTTGAGAATGTTTAGATTGCTTTTGATGCAAGTCTTGCTGTTGACTTCTATGAGCTTCTGTTTGCCTTGTTTTGACCTAAATGGTTCATGAAATGATGATGATGATTGATATGAGTGTGAATCCAATTGTTTGTGTTTCCTAATTGTTTGAACATGATTTGGGATGCTTGCCCCTTGCTGTTTGGACTTTCTTATTCACTTTTGACCCTAAGCTTGCCCTAGTGGTCCTGTTACTCACCTTTGAGTTTGTGTTTTTCAGGTTGACCATCAAATGGCCATTGAAACCAATTCTTTTAACTGAGCTTGCTTGAATATTGTTGTCTAACCTCCTTGTTTTGTAGGTGGCTTGGCTCACATGCCCTAAGCCTTGTGCCTTGCACATCCATGTGCCTCTAATGGACTGTTGTTGTCTGTTTCTGTTTGTTTTGTTTGAAGTTGTATACTAACATCTGCTTGACTGTTTCAGGTGCTTTAGTTGCTTAGTTCCTTGTGAACTTTTTGCTTTGCTTTGCTTGTATAAGCAATTTGCATTGAGGTATGTCTCTTTTACTTCATGTAGTCTGGAAGACCTGGCCTGTTACTTGGCCAGGCAACTGTCTGAAGTCCTCCTTAAGAGGCAATGTTTGTGGATGTTTAACTTTGTCCTTGCATGGAGTCAAAGTCCTCCTAAGTGAAGAGGCAATTGGTGGAAGGTAGGGATATGCAATCTATCCCCCACTATTCAGAGTGTCATTTGCTTTGCTCACACCACTGTGTTGATGCATTGCAGATACAAACCCAAGATCTTGTACAAATGTACAGTTGAGTCAGTCTTAATGTGTAGAAGGGTTCCTACTTTCTGAACCCACACATTCTTGTCTTGAGCTCTCCCAGGCCAGGGATAAGAGCTGTGAGGTCTCATCCTCACTTCATCCTTTCATCTGCTTCACCTTAGCCCCTCGATGGCAAGGTTAAGAGCAACACTCACCCCATTCCAGAGGTTTGTTTGTTGAGGTTGATATGACCCCTTGACTAAAACCTAACCCTTGTTTGAGCCATTTGTTTGTGTATAGCGTGTGCTATCTGTGCAAGATAGGATTGTTTGACTTGCTTCCTGTGCAAGTTAGGATTAGTTTAGACTTGCTTCCTGTGCAAGTTAGGTTTTGCTTGGCTTGCTTCCTGTGCAAGTTAAGTGTGTGTGGCTTGCTCCCTGTGTGAGCCATACTTAGGATAGGTTGGCCTTGTGCCAGTTAGCTAGAAACCTTAACTTAGGGTTGATTTGCATGATAACATCTAGGCTCGAGTCGTAGTCTCCCTAGTTGTGTCTCCCTCTGTTATCTGGTTAGGCTAATCCTTTATCCCTGCGTAGGGGAACTACATCGCCCTGATCTTCATACCAGATGAAGTATGTAGGCAGGAGATTGAGCTGATCTCTCCGGGCGCCCTTTTTTCTTTCTTGTGTGTGTTGTCTGACAGTTGCTAGGCTCGAGTGCCTGACTCCTTAGCAATTCGTTGTCTGTTTGTTTGAGTGTGTGTTTGACAGTTATAGGCTCGAGTCCCCGACTCCCTATTAACTTGTTGTGTTGTTGTGTGCTTGGAAGCTGATGTAAGTCCATCGAGTGGCATTTGGGTTCTAGTGTGTGGGTGTTTTGGTTCGGATGCTGACATAAGTCCAGTGATTGGCAGTCGGGCTCCACGTTTGCCTGTGTGTGTCCTGTTTGTTTGTGTGCGTGTCAGCCGAGCTACGAGTGCTCTGATTCTTCTCCCGTCCGAGAAGATACATATGCATAGGATGCGATATCCTAGCGAGCATGTGTCGCTTCCCCAGTCCGAACTACTTCGACTCTGATGTCTATGCCTGATAGACTAAGTAGGCCCAGGATACGATATCCTGCCGAGTCAGTTTCAGTCAGTTTCTTGTGTCTCTTTCAGCCAGCGTGTGTGTGAGTGTGAGCAGTGTTTTTTAGCAACCATTTTCCCTTCCTATTGTGCGTGGATCCCGTCGAGTACGACAGATGCGTAGGGGTGCTAATACCTTCCCTTCGCATAACCGACTCCCGAACCCATTCTCTTTGGTCGCGAGACCATGTCTTTTCCAGGTTTACTCTGAGCGTTTCCTTTCCCTCTTTTGGGATAAATAACGCACGGTGGCGGCTCTGTTGTTCTTTCTTTTCCCGCCGGTTTTTCGCGCGATGCGACAGTGAGTTTAGAGATTTGGTCCTTCCAATCCGTCTTCATCATTAAGATCCTTTTACTCCAATTTTGTATAAGGAAGGTCCTAGAATCTAAGTCCAATTCTCCATTTCTTTGCATAGGGAAAGTCCTAGAAACTAAGTCCATTTCTTTGCATTTGGTCCACAATAATCAAAACAAAAACACAAGCACAATAATATATACACAATTATGTGCTCAAGTGAGCAAAACGCAAATGGCATTGACATAAACATGTGCTCAAGTGAGCAAAGAGAAAAGCAAATGGATAATATGTTGAAGAATGGTAAATTGCATAAAAGTAAATTGCATAAAGTAAATGTTAATTGTCAATAGTTAGTGTTAGTAGTTAGTGTGCCATAAGGCAAATTTAGCACTATGTTAAGCAATCGTAATTGGACTTATGTAGAAGTCACAACTATCTGAGGCCGGTCAATAATAATGTAGGCAACAACACAAGTTAGAAGTCTTGATTAGAGGACGAAGTTCCAACAACTTGCCATGCCAAAAAGAAAATGAGAATTGATCTTGTATTGGTTTAAGCCTTTTGCATGATTTAAAAGACAACCTATCCTTAATGCAAAGTCATTCACTTGATCAATTGATCAAGATGAAATAGATTTGAATCTAGGAAGATTAAATCTCCCTAACCAATGCTAACTTATCAACCTTCAACTCATTGATCAAGAAGAAAATAAGGAGAAGAAGAAGAAGGAGAAGATGGATAAGAGAAATGGAAATGGCAAAATTAAAGTGCATTAAATGAAATACAATGTACCAATCCTCATATGTTGACCAATAACATTGAAAGTTAAGGTCAAACAATCAAAAACAGAAGTGAGATGAAGATTGGGAGTCAAGAAATGAATAAACTATTTTTGGTATTTTTTAATGTTTAAAATTAAACTTGAATTAAAATAATGGAAAGGTCAAACTTCAAAATTACTTCAAATCAACCTTGAAAGGTCCAAGTAATTTATCCCAAGTTCAACAAGGTCAAATAAAGTTTGACAAAAAACTTCAGCATTTTTAAAAGTCAGAAACTATTTTTAATCAATTAAAAATGAATAAAAATAACCTAATTGAACTAAAATCTCAAATAAATCTCAAATCAATTTGAAAATTGATGAGAATATTTTTCATAGATCCATCATCATTCAAATAGGTTAGGAAAATATTTTTGCATTTTTTGAATATCAAAAACTATTTAAAATGAATTAAAAATAACCAAAAAAGAGAAAATTCATAAAAAATATCAAATGATGAAATAAAAAATATTAAAAATCAGAAATAGAAACTAGAAATTATTTGGGAAATAATGCAATGGTCCCATAATTTTTGGATTAAAAATGAAAGAGATATTGATTTTTGAAATAAAATGAAATTTAAGAAAATAAAAACAGAAATTAGAAATTGGAAAAAACGAGAGCCCTTGGATCTGAGCTCATTAATTGAGCTGGCATATCCAAGGATCCAGAGGCGCGCGCTCATGGTAATCCACGGTCAATGTAATCACATGGAAACCAAAGAAAAGTCATAATAAGCAATGGTCAGGATTCAATCTGGGAAACACATCCAATGGCCAGAATTCAAACTGGCAACAGGCGGCCACCGGAGCCACCTTCTTCTCCGGTGAGCCTCCAGATTCCGGTAAATTTTGCAGGTTTTCAAACCTTAATGAAAATGCACGATCCTTATACCAAAATGAAGCTAGGGTGATGTACATCACCCCTATAACCTTGAATCACACTCAAGAATCCTATAAATGGAGAAATTTGAGGTGGAATATTTAGGTATGCAAAATGCAGATCAAGGAAAAGCAAAATTGAAGCTACCAATAGCTTGCCTCTCAAGTGAGGACTTCATAAAACATTTTGGCCAAGCAAATAGATCACAGAAATGAGTGATTCGAAGAAAATACCAGTTGAAGAGTAAGCTTGATTTCTGGAGAATTGGACTTGATTCTTTGCTTGCTTTGCCAAAACAGAAGATCAGTGAGATGAATGATGAAGGTTTAGAAGCTCTAGATCCAAGGATTCAACCAGATGTAGTTGAATTTTGGATCTCAAAAAATTCGAGAGAAATGAACTAGCTTCTTTAGTGATGGATATGGAGAGAATTCTGCAGCATTTTAGGTTGAATCAGGTGTGTAAAATGAATGGAATGAGGTCTCTATTTATAGAGGAAGTGGCAAGGAGAATGTGATCAATCCGTGTGCATGGCATGTGGAGCTTCATTGCATGGGCTTGCATGATCATGCACAAGGCCCAAAAACAATGCCAAATGAAATTGGACGTGTGACTTGCAAGGCAATTGCTTATGTACCAAGATTTCAAGTGAATTCCTCATTTGTACCTAAACATTCATCTCTTCGAAAGTCCCAATGAAAAAATCCAAACATGACCATGTGAGTAATGGTTGGAAAGGTTTTGATGTAAGGAACAATTTTTATGTTGGGAAAAAATCCATTTGGAGTGTGGAAATTTATGAAATTTGAGTTTAAAGTGTGATGTGCAAAACATGTCAAGGCAAAGTTTCCAAATTTGGCCAATGTTCAATCGCTTCTGTTTTGATGATACAAGCCTCAAATGAAAAAACCTCCAAAATCAAAGTTGTAGATCTTTTCAAGGCAATCAAAATGGACTTCAATTTTGCATCATTTAGAGTTTTTATGAAAGAGTTATTGGCACTTAAATTTGGACTTTTTTGCCTTTTAAAGCATTTGGCCCAAAAAGGACCTATAATGTTTTGCATTATCACATGTATTTACGTTGAGATCTTGAAATTTTTCTCAACACAACATTTGAAGTAGACATCTTACGCTTTCCAATGCATTTGATCCCACCTCAAAATCATAATAAATGAATGAGTTATGTCCTTGGGAAGCTGACCCAAAATTAGGGTTTCAGTCAAAATGATCTATAATGTATTGGAATGACAGAGGGCCTTCCAAGATTCAAATCAATTTTTGATGAACATTAAAGTTGTTCATATTGTTCTTAAGAACACTTTTTACTTTGGAACCATCTCCATTTGACCAACACATAAAAAGTTAGGTCTCAGTGCATTTAAAAATAGTCAGATGAATTGACTGATCAACTTCTCAAGTCCACAACCCATATCTTGATGAATTGATGATTAAGGACAATCAAATAAGTTCAAATATGAATTAAATGATGAATTAAAGAACTTCCCTTGATTGTATTTGATCATGGGCTGAGGTTGCTTCAGGAGCAAGGCATTGTGGTGCACAAATGAATTAGGGTTTCCTTGAAGAACAAAACCTCAAACCCTTTGACTTGCTTTGATCAAAATGATGAATTGAGGTACTAGGGAGGCATATTTGATGGATGAGAGCTTTGGGAACCATTACCATGCTTGTTTTCATCTCCTTTTGATCATGTCTTTGTACCAATGATCTCCTAGAAGCTTTGGACCTTGTGATTGCTCAAGCTACAAACAAAAGATGTTAGTGACATATTTTGGTGCTTTTGGTTAGTAAATTAAATGAGAAAAGCAACGATATACAATTCAAGCATTCTTGGTGATCTCAAACCACTCACAAGGAGTCTCACCCAAATGCAAGGGGAACCAAGATGCTAATGATCATTGAGGCAATGCCAGTGCAATGTTATGATGCCATGAGGGATCTTAGGGACAAAATTGGGGTCTTACACCTCCCTTTTTGGGTACCACATGTACCGGACTTACCCATTTACTATCAGAGATCTGATAGATTATACCAGCTTCTAGCAGTTTAAGGACTTCCTTCTGTACCACCTCGCTCATTACATGGTTGATTCTTCTCTGATGTTCTCTGAAAGGTTTTGAATCTTCCTCTAGCGAGATCCTGTGCATACACACGGATGGGCTTATACCTTTTAAATCAGAGATGTTGTACCCTAAGGCAGAGGGGTATATTCTTAAAACATTCAAGAGTTAGTTTGTCTCGTCTTGGTTTAAGGTGGAACTAACTCTTACTAGGTGGTTCATTTCTTTATCTAAAAACTTGTATCTTAGGTTCTTGGGCAATTCCTTAAGTTATTGAGCTGGTTTTTGAGAATTTGGTGAATGGTCTGGAGTAAGATCCAAGCATTCGTTAGTGTGAGGTTCTGTTTCCTCTAGCTCGTCATCCTTTTCATTCGGGTTTGAAAATGGTTCGATCACAAGTTTGTCTTGATCAAATTCCCTTATGCATTCATCTATGATATCGATCACGTAACATGCGTCTCCTATGATTGGTGCCATTAGGAACTTTGAAAGAATAAACTCTATCTTTTCATCCCCTACTTCGAAAGTTAATTTTCCTCTTTTAACATCTATTATGGCTCTGGCTATTGATAAAAATGGTCTACCTAAAAGGATAGGGATATCGTCGTCTTCCTTGATATCCATGACCATAAAGTCTGTTGGGATATAAAGTTGACCGGTCCTAAATGCGATGTCTTCTAAAATGCCTACAGGGTACTTAACAAACCTATCGACTAATTGGAGGGACATCTTAGTTGGTTGTAATTCTCCTAAGTTTAACCTTTTAGATACAGATAAAGGCATTAAACTCACACTAGCGTCTAAGTCTAGGAAAGCTTGGTCGATCACATGACTCCCTAGAATGCAAGGTATAGAAAAACTACCAGGGTCTTTCTCCTTGTTAGCAAGTTTATTCTCGGAAATAAAGTTGCATTCCAAGGGTTTGGGATCATCAAGCCTACGCTTGTTGGTTAAAATGTCTTTGAGAAATTTGGCGTAAGACGGAATTTGGGTGATGGCTTCGGTGAAAGGAATCCCTACATGAAGCTTCTCTATTAATTTTATAAATTTTTGGTTTTGGTTATTGATTTTGGTTGTTTAAGTCTCTGTGGATATGGGATTGGTGGTTTGTACAGGGGTGGTGGCTTGTATGTTTTATCCTTGGCTTCTCCTTCTTGGTCGATTTGTTTTTCGGGTTCCACCAGTTCTTCTCCCTGTTTTGTAGGTATATCTTCTTTAGAAGCTTTGGACTCGCTCATTGATGGGTTATAAGGCCCTTCGTAAGAGGTCCCACTTCGTAATGAGATAGCATTAGCTTGCCCTCGAGGATTGGGTTGAGGTTGTCCAGGGAATTGTCCTCCAGGTGTAGTTTGTGGGGCTTGGTTTTGTGCTACATGTGAGATCTGGGTTTCAAGCATCTTGTTATGAGTGATTATTGGATCAACCTTAGTCCCTAATTGCGTTATCAGTTCGTTTACGTGAATGTTCTGGTTTCGGAATTCTTTGTTTTGTCGAGTCTTGTCTGATATAAAGTTCTCCGTGATCTTCTCAAGGTTAGACTTGTGAGGCACAACTTGCATAGGTTGATTTGGTTTTTGGGCTTGATAACCTTATGGTCTTTGAGGCGCATAATTTTGGATAGGGTTCTGGTTTTTATAGGAAACGTTTGGGTGATTCTTCCATCCAGGGTTGTAAGTGTTTGAAAATGGGTTACCTTGGGCATAATTCACTTGGTCGGTGTTCAGGTCGTTCAAAAGGTTACACTCCGCCAATTCATGTCCTTTAGATCCACAAAGTTCACACTCTGTGTGGACTACCGCTGCGGTGTTAGTGTTTGTAGAAATATGTTCGATCTTAAGGGCTAAAGCGTCCATTTTCGCCTGCATCATGTCCATAGACCTTATCTCATGTATTCCACCTTGAGTCTCCTTTTTCTCTATTGATGCTCATTCAGTTCCCCATTGGTAATGGTTTTGGGCCATATCCTCAATTAGGTCACAAGCTTCAGGGTAAGGTTTGTTCATTAGCGCGCCACCAGCGGCAATGTCGATGCTCATCTTTGTGTTATAATGGAGTCCATTGTAGAAGGTATAAACGATCAGCCATTGTTCTAGGCCATGGTGTAGACAGACTCTTAACAGCTCTTTATATCTCTCCCACGCTTCAAAAGGTTTCGAAGAACAACAGTCTTACTGGGGGGAAAATATCTAGCAAGGAATACTCTCCTAAGGTCTTCCCAGGTAGTTATTGAATTAGCTGGAAGTGAATCGAACCATGAACGTGCTCTATCCCTAAGGAAGAAAAGAAATAATCTTAAACGGATCGCATCAGGTGAAGCACCGTTGGATTTAAAGGTGTTAGCCAGTTGGATAATGACTTTTAAATGTTGATTTGGGTTCTCAGTAGCGAGACCCGTAAATTGGTTATGTTGCACCAATTGCAGCAAAGATGGTTTTAGTTCGAAATTGTTGGCAGGAATAAGGGGGTTTACTATACTAGAACTAGGTTCCTCGTCAGAGGGTTGGGCAAATTCCTTAAGAGGTCTCCGGTCGCGATTGTCGGCCATAACTTTCTTAATTTAGATGAGTAAGAGGCGTCTATGAGTGTAAAGTTCGGGTTCCGCTAAATGATCTACTAAATTTCCGGTACTATGGGTTCTTCGCATTTACCAGCCAATAAATGCCTTAGTCTATACGGTGTAATAACAGGGTACGAAATTTGACGAAGTTGGTCCCCGACAACGGCGCCAAAAACTTGATCGCTATATTCACAAGTGCACCAATCGCGTCAGAGTAATATAAAAGAATATTGATCCCACAGAGACCAAATCATCAATCTATCGATTACTATCGTCACGATGTTTATCTAAGGCGGTATAAAAGAGATATTGATGCTACAAAATAACAGTAAATAAAGAAAATAATAAATGCAGTGCAAATAAAGACAAATCTAAATGTATTTCGCGTCAGTTAAACGATGTTTCGATTGTCTAAATAGAACTACTTATGCGGCAATATTTTCTACTCTTGAAAAGAATCCATTTAACAGGAACTGTCGCTTTCGCGTACTCAGAACCGAGTTTACCCTTAAATTAAGGCCTTTTATTGTCACTTATAAAAGGGGCGTAGAACGCTAAAGTAGTAAACTTATTTATAAGAAATAAGACTCGTAAACTTAGTTGAAAAGTGATTTTGATTTGGAATGTTTACCAAAGGAGTTTCCTGATTTTAAATCTATCAACGCGTCCAAAAACAATTTCAAAAATCGTTTTTCCTTAAAGTGATAAAAATTCCTAGTTAACTAAGCCAGGGTGCTTTCGCACTCCTTGAATAGTTAAAACGAACCAAGTTTGTTTCAGAAAACTCAAGTTAAAAATTAAAACAACCTTTAAAGCATTTCAACAGATTCAATATGTGAAACATCTCTTTAACTGCGATCCTTACATTCTAACCTTTGAAAGATTTAGCCGGACATGGTAATACAAACAAACACAATGATATTGATCATGATGAAAAGTTGTTTTAGAATGTAAGACGTATAGAACGAGTAAAGCGTGTAAAATAATTAAAACGAGCAATAACAATAATGGCGAGAAATTTAAATAAAGTAAAGCGTGGGCAGAAAATAAATAAAGTAAAATATGGACAAAAATTAAATAAAGTAAAGCGTGGACATAAATTAAATAAAGTAAAGCGTGGACAGGTAAAATAAATAAAGTAAAGCGTGGACAGAAATTAAATAAAGTAAAGCATGACAAGTAAAATAAATAAAAGCGATTAAATAAGAACCTGCTCCAAGCGGAGACTTTAAATTTGGTACAAGGAAAATAAACCTTCGACTCTGAAGATAAACACGACAGCAAAATCGAAGTGCTCAAACTTAATCTCACTAAGGTGCGATAACCCCCCGATGTGACGGATTACCGCTTTTATAGATGATAAATATAGTCTTAGTATTGTAAACTAAGTTGGTTGATTTGGAAATGAACTAGAACGACCTATTTATAGAGGAATTCAGCAGGTTGTAAAAACCATGGTTCCCTTCAACTTCTCCTTAGTGGGAACGTGTTTTGCAAAGGTGGCGCCCGCCACCCCTTCATGGCGCCCGCCATTTGTGGAAATGGGAAAGTTCATGGGAACGTGGTGGTTACCTCCTGGTTGAGGGCTGATGAGTCATGGCTTTTCTTATAGCGGCCGCCATGTGTAATGCCATGTGTACAATATTTGCCGAAAAACCCTAATTTTTGGTCTTTTTGCTTCTAACAGGGTCCCGAAAGAGCTAAATATCTGAAAACAACATAAAAGAGAGCATAACACAAGCAAAAACGCGGTGTGATTCAGTGTGATCATAATGGATGTTAGAGATATGGTATAATGAACCATACTCCTAAAACATACCACACTCAAAAAGAAAATGATCAAAGGACGGACCTAATCTCATCCATACTTGTATTGGTTCATCTAACACAAAGTTATTGATGAACCAATTAGCCTTAGGATGTTGAGATTTGATTGGTCAATGAAAGTGATGGGATAGAATGGGATTGAAGATGACAAGGGAAGGGAGATGACACAAACACAAATTGGTCATGAGAGGAATTTTATAAAATTAAAATCATTCATTCATTTTGGGAGATGAAATGTACATTTCATCAATCCCCTAAGTCCAGTGATTTTAATCCAACAAAAGTCAAATCAACCTTGACCAATGCCCAAACACATTGTCAAACTTCACAAGTCAATAAAAATATATCAACATAGTTTCTACACAATTAATCAAGTAAAAATCAAATTAAAATGCATTTAAATTGAATTTTGTTTGATCAAAAACCTAAAACCTCTTCAAAACACCAAATAAATGGCCAAAAGATTTACCTAGGTCAAACAAGGTCAAAGGACCTTAGACATAAAATTTCATAATTTTTGAAAAGACTGAAGTATTTTTAAACAATTAAAAATATGCACAAAAACAATTAAATCATGAAAAATGTCAAAATTAATCCAAAAAATAATTTTTATTCATAAAATAAAAGAGGAAAATATTTGAATTTTTTTGGTGAAAGTCCCATATTTTTTGGATGAAAAATTAAATTAATATGAATTAATCAAAATAAAAGGATTAAATGGAAAATCAGAAAAATAAAAAACAAGGGCCATCTGATCAACCTCATTAATTGAGGTGGCAGATCAGATAGCCAAGAGCGTGCATTTTACATGGTCACTAGTCAAACGTGATGCAGGCATGGTAATCAGTTTGGACGCATGAGATTAAAACATTTCAAATGGATCAGATGGCCTGAATTGATCCAGCATACCACCGGAGCCCTAGCTCCGGTCATCTTCTTCGGTGAGGACCACCAGACTGTTCCAATCAAAACCTTATGAAAAATGAAAAGTAAATACGCTAATTTGAAGAGAAAATCCTCAGGAGAACGAATCTGGCCTCAATTTTCTCCAATTCCAAGTATATAAAAAGATACAGGGATTTGAATTTTGAGGATCATGAACTGAGTTGCTTCGATTTGACCTCAAAGCAACTCAATCTTCTTGCCTACATTGATAGGACTTCAGACAACCAAAAATCACAAAGAATGGTGAAGAATTGAGAGAGAATCGAAGAGATGAAGTTTCTGAAAAATCACCTTCGAGTTGATCCAATTCCACTTGATCTTGATCTGGATTTGATTGCTTTCTCTCCCTCTTGCTTGCAGAAGCCAATTGAGTTGAAAAGGGAAGTGAATTTCTAGAGTTTGAACTTCCAAACAGAAGATGAAGTTCATGCTAGATTTTAAGAGAAATCTTCAAAAATTATATAGCAGCGAGGGTTTGAATCAATCTAGCAAAGCTTGGGCAAGGTGTTGATGTTGATTCTGAAGCCTTGAGCTTGTTAAAATAGGCAATGCATTTGATTTTTGCACCACTTGAATTTTGGCCAAATTTGGAAACCTTCTTGCATGGGTGCATGGGTAATGGTTTGGGTCTAAGGAATGATGTAATCCATTTCCATTTCGCGTGCAAAGTGTATCGAATTCATCATGTGGAAGCATGCAAAGAAGAATGATCATTTGAGTTCAAAACTTGCCAAAACACTTCCCATAATGGAGCCAAGCACATGTCCCTCAATTTTGATCCAAATGAGATGATCTTGGACTTTTTTGAAAGGTTGGATAAAGGGGAACAACTTTCATGTTGAACACATTTTCATTTGAAGCATGGATCATGATGAATTTTGAGGTGGAAGTTTGGGAAATCAAACAAATTTGAAAATTTTCTAAGTCCCAAGTCAAATGTTCACTTCTTCCACCTTGAATAACTTTTTCTATGGACTTCAAATGAGAAATTTTTCTTCATCAAAGTTATATCTCTTTCAAACCTATTAAATTTGATCACACATTTTACCTCGTTTGGATTTGTAATGAAGGAGTTATGCATTTTAGAAGTTGAGGAAAATCACTTGTTCAATGGTATTGGCCCAAAATGACCTATAATGTTTCCTCTTGGCACATGCATTTGTGAGTTGAATATGAACTTAATCCAAACATAAAAGTTTAAGTAGGCATCTTTAATTGGATCATTAAATTTTAATGGATTTCATATCATAAAAATTGAGCAAGTTATGGTCTTGGGAAGTTAACCTCCAAACTAGGGTTCAAACAAAATGACCTATAATCTTTCACCATACAAAATGACTCTCCAAGAAAAAATAGCTCTAGAATTAAACATGAAAGTTGTTTGGAATTTCATTTTGAGTAACGTTTCTCTTGGAATCATTTTCATATGACAAAAATTGGCTAAGATAGGGTCTAAGGAACCTCAGTTTTGACTAGTTGACTTCCTCTGGTCAACCACCATGAACCATCTTGCTAGCTTGACATTCTCTTGACTTTTGGGACTCATGGCGAATCATATATGTGTGAGATGATGTAATGTGAATTACCCCTTGAAATATCTCATCAATTGTTGAAGAAGTCAAACAAGATACCCAGATGAGTTAGGGTTTCCAAGGAAAACCAACTCCAAACTCTTGATGATTTCTTGATCAAAAAAAAATGTGAAGATCATGGGGATCCATATATGATGATTATATCCAAGGTGAACCATTTCTTGATTGTGCTCCTTGCATTGAGGGTCTTAAACCCTAGATATGAGCCTGATAGAGCATAGGTGAGCATGCACACTAACTAAAAAAGCAACAAACTATACATTGACATACTTTTTTATATTTTGGTTAGTAAACAAAGAAAATTGAAGTATGATACAATCAAAAGTGCTTGGTGATCTCTCCCAATGCAAACCCAATGAATGTGGGGTAAGGAGGATGCCAAGGTGTGATCCCGATGCTAATGCATATGATGAGATAGCATGAGGGATCTTAGGGTCAAAATTGGGGTCTTACAGGATCTACAACATAAACCCTATGGCAAGATACATGTCCTGGGAGATTATTCCCACCACCTTCAAAGAAAGCGCTGAAGGCAGATCCTCTAAGAACAAGGAACTTCACCAGAATCTGAGAGTCTGGCTGAAGATCATTCTAGGTACCATCCACCACCGTCCAACCTCAAACTCTTCTGACTACATTAACACATATCAGATATGTATTATGTACTGCCTCCACAAAGGACTCAACCTGAATATTCCAGCACTTCTGTTCAAGTATCTGAGGGACTCCATCCGGGATACCAAAAATCACATGAAGCCCAAAAACTACATTCCTCTAGGAAGGCTCATCTCCGACGTTCTGATCGAAAGCGGGTTGGTGGATCATCTGATATCTTACAATCTGATGAAAGATGTGACAATAGATATCGGGAAGCCTCTGAACTCCAGAAATCTTAAGAGTATGGGCATCATTGAAAGAGTTCTGGTCAAGCCAACTCTAAACACCTCTTGGGAAGCTCTGAAGGATCAGAGAAAGATACCCAATGGTCTCTATCTATTCTCTAAGATAGATCCTCCAGAGGTCATCGCCCACTATCTTTAGGACCTAGCAACTCAAGGGGTATATATCTCAGATTTCTAAGTGGACTGGCTCCTAGAGCAACCACCAAACTTTACGAAGAGGAAAAGAAATCCCTCTAAGAAACCGAAGAAGTCAAAGACTCTAAAGTTGGGAGAATCATCTACAACTAGATCGCTTGCGCCTCTAGACTCTCTTATCTTAAGTAAGTCTCAACCCTCTGAAACTCTTGTTTCGAATTTATAGAAACTATCTTCCTCCTTGCCTCCACCAACTACCACCTATACCCCCTCTCAACCCACTATACCAAATCCACTAAACTCTAAACATCAAAACGTTAACCCTTCCTCACCCTCTCCACGACAAACAAATCTCACTACCGCAACACTCCCCGTATCTAATCTCTCACTACTAAATGAATCTTTCTCATCCCTCTCCTCCTCAACTCCCTTCTCACCACCTTACTATAACATATCCTCTGGCTCCGAAAACCCTGACCCTTCTCCCCTAACTCTGGCCCAACTTTAATCCACTACACTATCTAAACCACCTCTATCTATCCTAAACACCTTTGTGCCTTCTCTTCCGAACCTCCAACAGAACCATCCTTTAACCCTCAAATAGAACCACCCACTGAACCTGTGTCTGAACCCTCGACTAGACAACCCTCTGAACCTCCCACTGAAACAACCCCCACCTCACCAGAAACCATCAATCTAGCTTCTAACCCTGAAACAATCTTCCCCACCCTGGAATAGTCAGTTACTTTATTTTCTGAGTCTTCAGTTGTGAATCTCATATCACTGTCTGAAAATTACAAACTAAGTGATAATACCTGTGAAGTGAGGAATCACTAGAATGGATTTATCAGAAGGATGACATCTGAGGTATTCAAGCTAAAAGACCTCTTTGAACAAGTCAGAAATGACTACATCAGAGAAGTTGAGGAGAGACTAGAGGCTCGTATGGCCAGAGAGGATGAAGAGAAAGCACGTAGAGAAGCCGAATAAAAGGCAAGATTGGAAGCATAAGAGAAAGCAAGAAGAGAAGCAAAAGAAAAGGTCGTCCCTGAGCCTGGTGCTGCAGTTGAAGTTGAAGCTAAAGCAAATGTTGACGCTGAAGAAGAAGCACGCATTGATGCGGAAGAAGCTTCCAAGGAAAAGGAAGTGGCTCTGACTCAGGGAGATTTATCTAATTCTGACCTTGCTCCACTAGTGCTCAAGACTCTGGAGGAACTCCATAAGGAACAATAGATTGCTAGAGCCAGACTGGATCAACAAGACTCTATCAACTATAGAATTCAAAATCTACTAACTCAGTTGTTGTAGAGGATGTCGCCTCCTCCAAACCCGTAGGCACCCTAGGATTTCTGTTATTTTTCTCTAAGTGTTTTAGCTTCTATGTTTTTCTTCTTTGTATCTGTTTCCCTTATCAATGAAGTTTTGTCTTGCTTTAACTGTTTTGACTACGTCTTTTTGAGTCTGACAAAAAGGGGGACAAATAATTTAACAACCTTCTGATGAAATTAATATCTAAGCCTCATAATGCACTGCTTACATTCTAAAAATTATTAATCAGTCTAAAGTCTTGCATGAAGTATCTGAGTAATACATCTGAGAAGCAAGCTAAGCAACATAAGAAGATCTAGTAAGAACCTCTAAACCTTCTTAAGTATCAGATTTAGGGGGAGATTTCTTATCTTAGGGGTCATAATACATATGACTCTGAAATAACTCTCTCTTAATTATTATGAAGTGTCATTGTTTCATCAACAGTCTGAAGTTTTGTCATGATCAAAAAGGGGGAGATTGTTAGAATAAGATTTTGGGTCTACAATTTATCTCTAAGTTTTGATGATAACAAAGGATGAAACATTTTGGTACCCTTATGAATTTCTCTAAGTTTACAGGACTCTAACGGGAAATGAATCTGACAAAACAACATCTTCCATCACACTAGTCTAGAACAGTTGACTTAGAGTCAAAGGCATTCTTTCTGACTCTGAAGACAATGATGTTCACAGCATCTGACATCTGAAGACTCTGATATTCTGAATCTGAAAGGTCCAACACATGATTACTCTGATGATCCTTACATATGAAGAAGGTCCAACTAATGATCAATCAATAACTGCTGAAGAAAAATACATCTAGCAACTATCTGAAGAATACAAGATCTAAAAGAAGTATATGGATTTCGCGCACTCTGATTCACGTCTAACACATCAACATCAAGACTTAACAATGAAGTATTCCAAATATGGTATGAATCTTTATATGGAGAAGATTGAATACTATTCTAAACTGCCATGGAAAGGACAATAAACTTAATGTCATTTAAGTCCCATCATTGGCAAGATATCAGCATCAATGCTTCATCCAACTGTATCATCTCCAAGCACTATAAAAAGGCCTAACTATTATCATACCAAAGACGAAGCAATTAGACAAGAACACTGCTAATCAAATTCAATCTTTCACTAATTCTTGTTCTATATTTTCAAACGAGTTGTTGCTCTTAGTGTGAATCTTTATTGTTCTTACTGTGTTCAAATTGCTTACTTAGAAGCACTAAACACCTTCTTGTAATTCTAAAATAGTTGTTGAATATTTCCTCAAGTGCCTTGTGAAGTATGTATACTTGAGAGGGCTAAGAGATCATTTCACACTTAGACATTTGTTGTAATCTTTCTAGATTATTGGATTAAGTCCTTATTGAAGGAGAAATCACATTGGTCGGGTGGACTGGAGTAACTTTGAATTTCAAGCGAACTAGGATAAACTTTTGCATTGTTTGCTTTAATTTTTCGTGTGTGTGGTGTTTGCAAAAGTTTTTATTGTTAGTGAAAACAATTTAAACCCCCCCTTTCTTGTTTTCCTCTACCTTCAGTTCGGTAACTATTCAGGTGTAGACTTGCATTAGTTGTTACGCGATACTACACTTAGACAAGTTTCTATAGAGAATATTATTGGTTGACGAGTATTCGGTTAAACCGATAATATCCAAAAGATGGAATTATGACATTGGGAACTTTTTAGAACCTTATTCTACAGGTGATTATACCCTTAGCACATACATTATGTGTTGGTTCTTACCCTCGACTCCATACTCGTGACTCTGAACCTTTGGACCTTGTTTGTGTGCTTTGTGTGATCTTGTTTGTGGTTGTTGCATCATGCACTCATGGATTTCATAATAATTTTTCTCAACTTTCAAGGAACTTAGAGACTCTTGTTGTAAACATCACATATATTTTAATCATGGATATTGGAAACAGAAATACTTGGAAAAACAGTTTCATATGTCCCGATCTCATGTAATTAAGGAAGCTAGCATCTTTCTTGGATGATCCTAAAGGTTTCAGAGACTGTTTTGGAAGACTTTTATCTGTTTTATCTACTGATTCTGAGGATGGTATTATTTGTACTCTAGTTCAGTTCTATGATCCTGTTTACCAGTGTTTCACTTTCCCCGATTATCAGTTGTTACCCACCATGGAGAGGTATGTTTACCTTTTGGGTATACCAGTTTCTGATATAGTTCCTTTTATTAGGGTGGAAGGAATTCTTAAGTCTCGAGTTATTGCCAAAACCATTCATCTAAGGAAGTCTGACATAGATGCCAATCTCACTATCAAAGGAGGTATCAGATGGTTAACTTCGAAGTTCTTGATTGAGAAAGGTTTTTCTTTTGCTAATGTTGGTAGCCGTAGCGGGAAATTCATGATCGTTAAGTTATTGACAAGCTAAAGATCAATTAACAAGAGTCGCCACCGCGATTTTATTATTTCCAAGGGAAAAGGGAAAAAATGCGAACAAAACCCAAATAGTAAGAAGTTTTCAAATAAAAACTAATAAAAGTCAGAGATCACAGGTAAGGGGGTTGGTTACACAGAGGGAAGGTGTTAGCACCCAAAGTGTCCTAGGTATTCTTAGGGAGCCCTTTTTGTGTGCATATGTATTTTGTACAAAGTGATGTTCACAAACAAATAGAATGGGGGGATGAGAAAAAGAATTGATTAATTATATTTTTGTGTTTGACAAGACCTTCGGTCTTGTGCCTACGTACCATCATATAAATGAGGGATCCAAACCTCGTAGTTCGTGCTAGAAATTTCGAAGTGAGTATGTTGGTTTTAACAAAAATTGAGTTTGGAAAGGCATAAAGGCCTAAAAATGGTTTGAATGGGTTAGTTCTTTTTGGCTTTTTGAAAGTTTAAGTCAAGTATAGTTAAGTTCATTTACAAGTTTGATTTAAGAAAATAAGTTTGAAAACGCAATGGCATAAGGGCAAAGTTTCTACCTTTTGTAAAAATGGTCAAAGTTTAGAACAAAAGTAGTTCACACCAAGAAGATTTTGAAAATGGAGGGAGAGATTTCTAAATTAAAGAAATAGGGAGAAGATGAAGAGACTACCCTAGATACAAGAAATTTAAAAGTTTAAAATCGAAAAATTTTGACCAAATGGGAGCAATCCAATAGACAAGTATGTTAATAGAAACCCAGAATTCCCTTGGAATTTTTAGAATTAAGCAACACACAAATGAACAATTATATCAATCTTGAAGAGGAAAGGCATCAAATAAAGATGGCCTCATCCAAGCTTATCCACTTCAATGATCTTCTTCAAAATGGCCTATGTAGCAGATGAAATTCACTAGTCATAGGTTCAACATAACAGCTTCACAATGATCAATACTGCAAAAGAATCTGGAGAGATTTTGAATGATGTATCAGATGAATCCATACTTGAAAATTCTTGGTCTTTCAACAAATTGGCATTGGCCAAGTCCATTAGCAAAGGAATTTTGCCTAAATTCTAAGTCCAATTGGGGAGATCAAAACAACAGTCCACTCAAATTGTCTTTTAGGGTTTTTGTTATTATTATGTGCATTAATGGTCAAGGACCAATCAAACAAACAAGGCAACAAAGTATATCTCACTGTAGCGGTGTATTCGTCACCATTGGAAATATTAACTAGATCCAAGGTAAATCATACAAAGTCGAGTCGCCACCGCACTTCTATTTATCCAAAGGAATGGCTAGAAAGCGAACAAAAGCCTAAAAAGTTTTACAAACAAAACTAGTAAAAGACAGAGATCTGGGTAAGGGGGTTGGTTATGTCATAGGAAGGTGTTAGGCACCCACAACATCCTAGATACTCCTAGGGAGCCCTTTTCAAGATTGTTGTATGTTATTGTTTTTTTATGAAATATTTATTGTGCAAACATGATTGAAGAGATGAGAAAAGAATGTGCAAGTTAGTTATTTTTGTGTTTGGATGGATAAACCCATTGCCTACGTACCCTCTCATGAAAGATAAGGATCAAAACCTCGTAGTTCTGGTAACAAATTTCAAAACAGTGAGTGGATTGATTTTAAACAAAAGCCTTAAGGTCTTTCATTATCAAAGGGAGAAAACTCGACCTGAACAACCACAAGTCCACCATGTGAGAACAGCTTCGACATGCTAGTGAGGGGTTAACCCTATAATAAGCATGGATGTCTTACAATTCAATCACTAAGGACAAAAGGTGAGATTTACATCAACCACTAAGATAATTCAGATCTATGGCTAATGCATGAAAATTTTGATTAAGAAGTGGACAAGGGCCACAAAAGCAATTGAGTGGGTTGAATTAACTAATTAGAAGTATTCACAAAGATGGTCAAAGTTGACTTAAAGTTCAATTCAAAATGAGTATTATGAAAAGAAAGTTTGAAAATCAGAGGCATAAGGCCTAGGTTTCTAATGTTGAAAACAAGTCAACTGTTTGCACAATATTTTTGGGTTTTTGGTTTGGGTTAGCATGAAGTTGGAGGTTTAAAGAAGTAAAATGGTGGGGGTGAGGAACAAAACTACATTAGGAGTTCCTCTCTTGAGATCATATGTAGATGATCCAAGTAAGTACCATCCTTTGGAATAGGCAACAAGCACAAGGCAAACAATCAACAATAAAGAGGAAACGGAATGCCAATCTATGGGCTTACATCCAACTCCTGCACAACAAAATGGAAACAGAATGCCAATAGCTGGACTTATATCTAACTCCTCAAAACAAATAGGAAACAAAATGCCAATAGCTGGACTTATATCTGACTCCTCAAAACAAATAGGCATGAAAACAAACACACATGAGCAAATGCATCAAAAGCAATCACATCAATCAATCATCACACTCTATATACAAACAAGATTCTCAGACAAATGGTTGGGCTCTAGTCAAGAGGGGTCATATCAACCTCGACAAACAAGCCAAAACTGTAGGGGTGTTCTGAAGCTCTTAACCACTAACATTGAGAGTTAGGGTGAAGCTGATGAAATGTGGTAATGAGGATTAGACCTCATGCTCTTAACCCTAGCCTGGGTGAGCTTATGACAAAGAAAGTGTGGGGATCCAGAATGAGGGACCCTATTCCACTTGACTGACTCGATACAAAGATCTTGGGTTATGTTCAAGAGCATCAGCATGTAGTGCGAGCATAATGAACGACTCACTGAATAACAGGGGATTGATTGCTAATCCCTTCTATCTGTCAATTGCCTCTTCACTTAGGAGGACTTATCAAGTAACATGCCTCACTTGGAGGTCTTTAGCACAAATGTAAACAATCACAATCATTGCCTCTTAGGGAGGACTTCATCCAAATGCCTGCCAAAAAGGTGGCAGGACTTCCAGACTACATGGAGAAAAAGAGTGGCTACCTAAGTGGTGTATCAACCACACTCCAAAGCAAAGCTCAAGCAAGAGCTAGCAACTAATGTACCTGTACAAAAGCCAAATAGTTAATATTGCATTCAGAAAACCAAACAGACAACAGTGGAACTTTCCACTATCTACACAATGCAAGTCACAAGTGCAAGCACTCAAATGAGTTCATCACATCAATGGACCTACAACACAACAAGAGTTAGTGATCAAAGCAAATGGCATCTCAAATAATGAGGCCACGCCAACCATTAGTGCTAAATACCTGAAACACAAAACACAATTGGTGAGTACAAACCACTAGTACAAAGACTAGGGTCAAAGGCAAGTCAAATGACCAAAACAGAAGTCAATACTTCACATGAAGCACATTCAATCAAACAAGAAAGAGTCCTCAAAAGGACCAAAACCAATTCATAAGGCAAAGGCATCAAATGATCAATGTAAAGCAAAGGCAAGCAATGTGATCAAAATTGGACATCAAAAATAGAAAATCCAAATCAAAACAGAAAAGCATCCAATGGTTATGAAATTGTTTATGCAAGCTACTCATGTTATGAACAAACATCATGCAAAAAATTAGGTCCAGAAGAGCTCAAATGATATGTAAATGAAAATGCACAAATGCAACATCAAATATGTGACACAAATTGTCACACCATATGTTCATGTGTCCAAAACAGTGATGGCATATGATAAAATACTCAAACGAAAGCCAAAAAATCACATGACATGTTAGGATCAAACATGTCAAATTTAAAATCCATTGGATAAACCATGAGCATTTCACAAAAAAATGAATGCAACATATCAATATGGCGTCATGTTCGATCAAACAATCACAATTTAAAATCCAGCAACAAACAAATCATGAAAATAACATCAAAAAATAATAGACATCAACACAAGTATGTGAAAAAAAATTGGATCAATTTGGACATGTGTTCTTTTTTTATGATTTTTGAAAGTTGAATGAAAATAATATGAGATAAAATGAAATAACATGGAAAACAAAGTTTGAATTAAATTGGAAAGTGCATAAGGCCAGGTTCGAACCCATGCGTGCCTTGTGAATGAGAATATCAGAAATTAATCAGCAAAGTGCACACAAGCAGGTTCGAACCCACGCACGGCAAGTCAAATGAGAAATCAATTGGAATTAAATTCAAAAACGCAATAGCGAGGTCTCGAACACGCGTGCTAAAGGATCCATAAGCGCTCAAAGGAATATCAATTGGAAATCAAAAAAACACATGCGATAGGTTTCGATCATAGGTACGCATGGTCCATGAAGCGCGCAAAACGCAGCGTTTTGCCCTGAAACCCAAGCCTTGAACCAAACGGTGGCGCACGGTGTTACCGTCTTCTCCGATGGTACAGGCGGAGATCCATGAAGAAAAATTCCAGAAATTAACGTATCTTATATCATTGGAAAGGTCTTGCAACGAGGATCAAGAATATCATAATCATTTAGCCTAATACTTCATGAATCAACCGGGTCGAGCGAAAACATTTTGAGCATCAAAACTTAAAGTTCATGTATCTAGCTCATCACTTAACCAAATCGAAATCTAAAGCTATCAGAATCATCAGCATCAAAAGATCTACAGGTTTATGTACAAGAAATAGCAAATAGTGAAGGTCTAATTTCAAGCTTACTTGAGGTGCAGTGTTTAAAACTCGTGTGTTCAAGCTTCCTCCAGCTCCAGATCTTCTTCCTCAATCCTTTAGTGAAGCTTTATGCCAGAATTGACACTTGAATCCACCTGAATGAAGCTCAATTTCAGAAAACCATAACCATGAGTTTGTGCTCGATCTGCTTGATTCTTGATCAAATTCTTCAAACCAGACGTGGATTCCTACTCAATGATGCATGATAAACAAGATTATGCAAGAATTTTGTGGAATTGTATGAAGAAATTTTAAAATTGAAGAGAGAGAAAATTGAGTGGGAAATGAAATTTTGATCCAAATTCTGTTATTCTCCTCCAATTGTGATTAAGATTTGGCTTATATACGGTCCCTTAATCATGCTGAAATTGAAATTAGGCATTGGTTAATTGTGATTAAGGAAAAATGAGGTGTGATGCCAAAAATGCAAATGTGACCATGCATGGCTAATGTGCACGTGAACAGTGCCATGTTATGCCTCAATTCCACTTAAAATCAGTCAATAAACAACATGGAAGTGTTGATTTGCTTATATGATCCACCAATTTCAAATTATCAAATTTCCCTCCAAAATGCACTTGTATGGACACTCGATCATGTGAGCTTTTTTCATGCAAGGCAATGATTTATTTGGAACCTCTTGGTCACAAGGAGCATTTTTCCAAAAGAGTGGACCAAATTGGAGATTTGAATCAAAAGTTATGCCATGTTGAACTTCCATGTATACTTTGTGATCATTTGGCGATAACTTCTCAACTATTCATCAGATGATGATGATATATAAATTTTTGAAAAGAGGAGAGAAAGATCTTCAACTTTCATGTTCACCAAAAATCCATTTGAATCTTCTTTGATGTTGGAAAGTCAAGTTGAATGTGAATCAAAAACTTGCCATTTTTGGAAACTTGAAATTACATGTCACTTTCCATTTTTGGAAACTTTTGCTTTGACTTCAAAATCTTCAAGATAGATGTTTGACATGATGAATAGGCCTTGTATGAACATGATTAGGATGAAAAAATTCCATTCCTCAACTCATAGCCCTCAATTGACTGCACAGTTGACTTGTAGGGTCCTCAGATGACCTGAATATGCCTTGATGAACTTGGGCCTCTACCACCTGGTAAATTTGCTTCAAAATGAAACCTAGCTCATATAAGCTCTTTATAATGATCAAATGGTCCTCATCTCAAGGAAATGCCTCATCTTGTGCACATAGGATCCACTTGATATGCTTGACCTGTTGACTGCTTAAGCTGCAAGTAACACAGGTTAATGACATATTTTTGTGCATTTTAGTTAGAAAACAAATGAGAAAAGCAATGATATACAATGCAAACATGCTTGGTGATCAAGAATCACTCTCAAAGAGATCCCAACCACAGGGGAAAGAAGCCAAAATGCTCAATGATCCTTGAGGCTTATGCAATGCAATGTTATGATGCCATGAGGGATCTTAGGGTCAAAAATTGGGGTCTTACACTCATAAAATGGTCCAGGTGGACAAAGTGAAAATTCCACAAACATAAACAATCAGAATGATATGTACAATGACAAATGATAAAAATAAATTGTATTAAAAGTAACAGCTTGAAAGTAAAGGTTAATGGTTAGTAAGTTAATAGTTAGTTTTGTTTTGCTTTTGATTTCAATACATTCTTTGGAGAACACTCAACCCAATTGCCACAAGCATGGAGCCTTGAACCAAAACATCTTCCAAAGGAAGGAAAGAAGGCCAAATTTCCACACAATACCATGGAAGAGGGGAGACTTACAATCTCACTAACTAGAATGCTTATGCCTTTTGTGTCACAAATTTAGCCCTTTGTTAAGCAATCGTAATTGGACTTTTGTAGAAGTCACAACTATTTGAGGTGGGGAAATAAACTTTTGGTGTTAATGCATGTTGGAGACATGGTATTAAGGACTATGCTCATTAAACATACCACACACAAAAAATATGTAAAGGTGTGGTCTAATCTCATCCATACTCATGTTAATCTTTCAATCAACTAGCATTAGGACTTTGAGATATCATTGGATAATGGAAATGAATGGATGAAGAAGGGGAATTAGATGAAGAGGGAAAGGGATGAATGAGATCACAAATTGGTCAAAGGAGGACTTTTACCAAATTAATATTATTCATTCATTTTGGGAGATGGAATGTACATTCCATCAATCCCCTAAATCCAATAATAATAACTTAACAAAGTCAAATCAACTTTGACCAAGGCCCAACAAAAGATGAGAAACTCAAATAAGTCAATCCAAATGGTCAACACAATTAAAATGGCATTTATTCAATTAAAAATATCAAAATAATACATTAAATTAAAATATGTTTTGTCCAAATCCTAAAATCACATCAAAACACCAAATAAGTGGCCATGTGATTTATCATAGGTCAAACAAGGTCAAATGACCTTGGATAAAAAATTTCATAATTTTTGGACACTTCAAAATATTTTTAAACAATTAAAAATAAGTGAAAAATCAATTAATTCATGAAAAATATTAATAATGATCCAAAAAATAATTTTAATTCAGAATATGAAAGAGAAAAATATTTGAAAGTTTTCAGTGAAAGTCCCATATTTTTTGGGTCAATATTAAATTTATTATGAATTTTTGAAAATAATGGAATTAAATGGAAAATCATAAATTACAAAAAACGTGGACCATCAGATCTCCCTCTTTAATTAAGGTGGCATATTTGATGATCCAAAACACGCGTTCCATGTGTTCCTTTGTCAACAGCGTGGCAAAATGAGTAATCAAATCAAGCGGTCCAGATTATAACGTGGGACTTGGATCAAGTGGTCCAGAGGTGAGACACCTCATCGCCGGAGCCAGAGCTCCGGTCATCTTCCCCGGTGAGCTCCATCGGTCTGGTTAAGATGAACCATCACCAAAATGCAAAACATGGATATGATTTTAAAGAGAAAACATCACTGAGCAAGAATATCACCTCCATTTCTTCCAATTCCAAATATATTGAGAGATATGTGGAATTGAAAAATGAGGTTCGTGATCTGAGTTACTTCGACTCATCATCACAACAACTCAAACACCTTGCCTACATTGGTAGGACTTCAACCAACACAATAATCAAGAGAATTGAGCAAGAAACAAGGAGAATCGAAGAGATCAAATTTTCTGAAATTCACCTTCAATGGAGGTCTAAATATGTTAGATCTTGATCTGAATTACGCTTTGCTTCACTCAAATAACTTGCAGAAGAGGAATGGAATGGCTTAGAATCAATGGACTCTTGGAGAATTGAATTCCAAAATAGTGGAGATTCAAGCTCAAATTTAGTTGAATTTTTCAGGTTTATCCTCTCAATGTGGAGGGTTTTCTGTGGGGATCCAAAGTTGGCGCAGTGTGTGTTGATTGTGAGCAAATGAGCTTCAATTTATAGAGGATTCAAGTGTTAATTGCACACTCCATTGAAGTTTCTAAAATTGGCAAAGTAAGGTCAGTTGATGCATGGGCGTGCATAGGCCCATCAAATGATTGCTAAAATTTCAAATTTGAAGTTCAGATATGTTGAAGCAAGCTTGGAATGCAAGGCAATTGAGAATTTGAATTTGAAGTTTGATCCATGACACATGATACCAGTCTGTTTAAGCCATGTGCAGCCCATGCATTTCTCATCCCAAATGCATGAACTTTAGCTCTTTGGAAAGGTGAGATCAAGAGGAACAAGTTTGATGTTGAGCACTTTTTCATTTGGATCTTGGAACTTGGAGATATTTGAGGTGGAAGTTTGGAAATATTTGACATATTGAAAATTTTCTAAGTGTCAAGCCATATGTCTCAATATTCCATCTTGCTTAACTTTTTATGGGAGCTTCAAAGGAAAAACGTGTCTCCATAAAAGTTGTATCTATCTCAAAGACCTTAAAAATGGTCACCACTTTCATGTCATTTGGATTTAAAATGATAGAGTTATGCATTTTTTGAAGTTTGGCAAAATCACTTGATCTATGGTATAGGTTAAAAGTGACCTATAATGTAGCCTCATATCACATGTGCAAAGAAGATGAGTTAGCTCTCACTCCAAACATCAAAGTTGAAGTAGACACATTGAATTTGATTGTTCAACTTGGAAATATTTCATCTCATAAAAATTGAGCAAGTTATGGCCTTGGGAAGTTGACTTTCAAATTAGGGTTTACACAAAATGACCTATAATGTTTCAACATAGAAAATGATTTTCCAAGCAAACATAGCTCTAGGTTTAAACATGAAAGTTGTTTATAATGTCATTTAGAGTAAGTTTTATCTTGGAATCATTTTCATATGGTGAAAAGGAGATAGGGTCTAGGGAGACCCAGTTTTGATCAGATGAATTCATCTGGCCAACCACCATCAACCAACTTGCTAATCTCCAATTCTCTTGACTTTCTTAGCTCATGATAGATCATATATGCATAACATTATGAATTTTGAAGTGCCCCTTGAGAAATTTGATCAATTGGTGAGATAGCTTGTTGGAGAAGTTACTCAAGATACGCAGTCAAACTTGGGTTTCCAAGGCAAATCACCCTCAAACTCTTGAAGCAAACTTGATCAATATAGCATGTAGAAACAATTGGGACTCATATATGATACTCATAACCATTCTTGAATAAACTCTTGATTGTGCTCTTTGTTTACGAGGGTCTCAAACCCTATATGTGATCAATGAATCAAGGAAATCATGTCCCTACCTACCAAAGAGTTAGATAGATACAAAGACATATTTTTGGTATTTTGGTTAGTGAAATGATAAAATACAAGTATGATATAATCACAAAGTGCTTGGTGATCTCTCTTAAAACAAACCCAATGAAGAAGGGGTAAGGAGGATACCAAGGTATGATCCCAATGCCAATGCTTATGATGAAATGCATGAGGGATCTTAAGGTCAAAATTAGGGTCTAACTGAGGAGGTGAAGGTTAAAATCTTTGGCTCGACTCAGTAGAATGGGCTTAAATAACAACAAATAGAAACAAATTTTGGTCCCTAAGAGACCTCATGATGCATATGATATGAATGTAAAAGTTAATGCTTTGTGAGGAAATGGTACCACAAAGGAAAAGAAATCAAAGAGACCGAAAATCCGCAAGAGTATAATGCATTCCATAAGGAAAACTCACTAGGGAGACAGAGGCTCTGAGGGGGATAAAAGAAGTTATGCGTAGGCCAGGCTACGACTTAAAACTACTGGGGACTTGAGGGGATCCATATAAAATGGAAAGACTCAGCCGGGGAAACAAACATCTACAGGGGATACGAATAAATCAGGATAAAACTGAAGTATTCGACTTGTGCAGGGGAAAGCGACTTCACTAAGGAAATGCGCACTCGACTCGACTGGGGAGAAAATAAAATTTCAACACAGGAGGAGCATATATTTATCATCTACTACCTATTACTGGGTAAGGAGATAATAAAATCGGACAAAGAGGACATCCGTCATTTGTTAAGATGAACATATCAAGGATGACTCGCTGAGGAAAAGTCTAGAGGAAATATTCATTACTGGTTACTAGGTAAGAATAACCTTGCTGGGGAAAACTGCAGGGAAAAGGATTTACAACTACCAGTTACTGGGTAGAACACCGAAGGTGAGAGTATCTATCATCGGTTAAGATGAACATATCAAGGATAAACTCAACAGGGAAGAAAATCTGTCACCAGTTAAGAAGAACATATCAAGGATAAACTTGCCTGGGGATGTCAAGGAGGATACCCGTTATCGGTTAGGATAAACATATCAAGGATATACCAACTGATCAGCAAAAGAGGATTTATATCTATCGAAAACTGGATAGAAAACCATCGGAGAGAGAATCCATCACCGATTAGGATGAACATATCAAGGATTAAGCTCTGTGGCGGACAAAGTAGGATTTACAACTACCGGTTACTGGGTAGAAGACCAATCAAAGAGAAAATTTGTCACCGGTTAAAGTGAACATATCAAGGATAGACTTTGAAAAGGGATCACAAATAGGGATTACATATATCAGTTACTGGATAGAAAACCAAAGAAGAGAAAATTTATCACTGGTTAAAGTGAACACATCAAGGATAGAATCCGCTAAAGGGGAACAATAGGCTTTACAACTACCGGCTACTGGGTATAATACTAAGAAGGAGAAGAAAACCCGTCATCGATTAAGATGAACATATCAAGGATTAACTCTCTGGGGAAACAAAAATAGGAATTACAACTACCTTTTTACTAGGTAGAATACCAAAGATGAGAATATATGTCACTAGTTAAAGTGAACATATCAAGGATAGACTCATGCGGGGGAATGAAAGATATTTGTCACCGGTTATGATGAACATATCAAGGATATACTTCCTAGGACTCCACTGGGAGAAAAGAGGTACTTTTGCTGGGTATTGGGAAAAAAGTAACAAACTGCAAACTAGGAAGAATATCACGAGTTACCGGGTAATAGACTCTTAGAGGACCAAAACATCTATCTAGGTAAGAGCTATAAATACCAATCAATCAAGACTTAACCCAATGAGGACATAGTTCAAGGGGAGTAATTCCATCCAACAATCTTGCCGAAGAGGAAATTGAAAAATAACAATCATCCACGAGGAAACAAACTCAGTGGGGAAACAGAGAAAGTTAAAGTCTTTTCTGCTTAGGGGCTACACTCTACAATTGAACAAGGACAAACTCCAGATTCGGTATGGGGATAAAGTACTTCCATAACATAGAATGAAAATATCAAATTAATGAAGATGCAGGATATGCAAATCATGAAATTATATGAATGTATATCTATATGTATATATGGTGATTATGTTGACAAAACGATCACGAAGGATACAGAGATGTTGCAAAGAATTTGAACCACCGGTACAATGCTCGGTAAATCCACGAAAATCATGGAGGCAAACTGCTGGAGAACAGAGAGATCAACAACGCAAAAACTCAAACCTTGGCTGGGGAAGGAGAAGATCTGCTGAGGAAATACGCATCCAACTGTAGGGAATTTTAGGTCGACACCATAAAAATGGGAGACAACCCTACTGGGGAGAAAAAAAAAAGCCGCTCAGAAACCAGGAGGAAACTCTGACTGGGAGCAAAGGTACAACGATTGGTGGAGATACCAAAGCGATCTACTAGGGAGAGATCACACATCTTCTGGTGGCGATCTACCTGCTGAAGAACTACGAACTCCGCTGGGAAGGCCGAAGCTCTGTTAGGGATAAGGACACACCGCTGGGGATGTACAAGCATCTTAGTGACTTCATTGGGGAAACAATACGCCACAGAGTATATGAATCAACCAACTCAGTTGGGAAAAGAAAGAAACTCGACTATGGAACAAACACTCCACCGGAGAACTAAGTCCACTAGCTGGGAACAACTGCACTCTACGGAGGACATGAATCAACACCGACGCCTAGAGATACCCGAAGAGTTACTGCTTGGGAAACCTCAGATGCTTCACACTTAAGAACTTGCTTCTCACTGAAATGTTGTTGATATTACTGTTACTTGCTTTGGAAAAGTTTTTGCTTTTATATTTTAAAGAAAATTTGATTTTGATTTAAAAATTTAATTTCAAAATGATCATAATAAAATTTAAAACTACTGGCTGAAGTAAGTAAGAGTAGAAACAATTGGATAAAAGCTCAACTTTATTTAATAGGATGGTAGTCTGTAAATGACAAGACTCCACAGATTTTACAAAGTTGGAAATGGTAATATACATGGAAAAGGGTTACATTGAATACAAATGATCCTTAATCCTTCTACCAAATCTTGATATCCACTGTATTTTTGACCGCTGCTGAAGATGAACCAATGTCAACCCTTGTGCTCAAACAAATCTTCAAAAATAACTGAAGATCAGTAGAATGCAGTTACTTGCCATAGTCCCTAATTTTTGCATAAGTTGCCCCAAGCTGGGGTACTCAACTTATCGGGAAATAATTTTCTGTTTTTATGTCTCTAATTTTTGCCTGGATCACCCTTTCGGGTTTTCAATCCACCGAGATGCTCATTTTTGCCTAAGCCGCCCTTTCCGGTTTCCAACTTAGAGAGCTGTTCTTTTATTTTTTTAGGCGAAGTATTTCTTGACTGCATTTGCATTCACAAGACGAGTTAACTCTTCACCATCCATAGTTGTAAGAATCAAAGCACCGCCCGAAAAGACTCTCTTGACAACATACGGGCCTTCATAATTGGTAGTCCATTTTCCTCTAGAATCTGGTTTGAACGACAAAATCTTCTTGAGCACACGGTCACCTTCTCTGAACACACGAGGTTTGACTTTCTTATCAAAAGCTTTCTTCATTCTCTGTTGATATAACTGACCATGGCACATGGCAATCAATCTCTTTTCTTCAATTAAATTCAACTGATCAAACCTGGTTTGACACCATTCAGCTTCAGTCAACTTGGCTTCCATGAGCACACGCAATGAAGGAATCTCAACTTCTAAGGGGAGCACTGCTTCCATACCATAAATAAGAGAGAAAGGGGTTTCCCCTGTTGAAGTGCGGACGGATGTATGATACCCATGAAAAGCAAATGGGAGAATCTCATGCCAATCCTTATATGTGACAACCATCTTCTGGATAATCTTCTCGATGTTCTTGTTCGCAGCTTCAACAACCCCATTCATCTTGGGTCTGTAGGGAGAAGAATTATGGTGTGCAATCTTGAAGTCTTTGCAAAGAGCTTCCACCATATTATTATCAGTAATGATCTTACTTGGCACACCATAACGACATATGATCTGATTCTTGATAAACCTTACAACAACTTGCTTGGTTACATTTACATAAGATGTCGCTTCAACCCATTTTGTGAAGTAGTCAATTGCCACTAAAATGAAACGATGACCATTCGAAGCTTTGGGCTCAATCATCCCAATCATATCAATTCCCCACATGGAGAAAGGCCATGGGGAAGAGATAACATTTAATAGTGTCGGAGGAACATGAACCTTATCAGCATAGATTTGACACTTGTGGCATTTCTTCACAAACTCGCAACAGTTAGATTCCATTGTTAGCCAATAGTAACCTGCTCGCAACATCTTCTTTGCCATCACATGTCCATTGGAATGAGTACCAAAGGAACCTTCATGCACTTCGATCATCAACAAGTCTGCTTCGTGTCTATCAACGCATCTGAGTAGAACCATGTCGAAGTTTCTCTTGTACAGTACATCGCCATTCAAGTAGAAGTTTCCGGCTAATCTTCTCAAAGTCTTCTTATCTTTCAAAGATGCCCCAGGCGGGTAAATCTGACTTTGGAGGAAACACTTAATGTCGTAATACCACGGCTTCTCGTCTTTAATCTCTTCAACAGCAAACACATGAGTTGGCCTATCAAGACGCATCACAGATAAATTGGGAACTTCATTCCAGTACTTCACTACAATCATTGATGCCAACATTGCAAGAGCATCTGCCATCCGGTTCTCATCTTGAGGGTTATGATGAAACTCAACCTTTGTAAAGAATGTTGAAATCCGCCTCGCATAATCTCTATATGGTACTAAACTGGGTTAATTCGTCTCCCATTCTCCTTTGATCTGATTTACTACCAAAGCTGAATCATCAAAGACATCCAAATACTTGATTCTGAGATTCATGGCCTCCTCAAGCCCCATAATGCAAGCTTCATATTCTGCCATGTTGTTTGTACACTTGAAAGTCAATCTAGCTGTAAACGGTAGATGCGTGCCTTGAGGAGTAATAATTACTGCCCCAATGCCATTTCCATATTGATTAACAGCTCCATAAATACCATTCCCCAACGGGAACCAGGTTCTGGCCCTTCTTCAAGCAATGGTTCATCACAATCTTTGATTTTCAAGTTCAAAATCTCTTCACCTGGAAAATCATATTGTACTGACTGATAATCTTCAATTGGTTGGTGAGCCAAATGGTTAGCCAAGATACTACCTTTGATTGCTTTCTGAGATAGGTATTCGATATCATACTCTGATAACAACATCTGTCAACGGGCAATTCTCCCAGTTAAAGCAGGCTTCTCAAATATATACTTGATTGGATCCATTTTGGATATCAACCAAGTGGTGTGATTCAACATATACTGACGCGGACGCTTAGCAGCCCAAGCCAAGGCCCAATAAGTTTTCTCTAGCATAAATACCGAGTCTCATAATCGGTGAATTTCTTACTGAGGTAATAAATTGAAAATTATTTCTTTCCAGTCCCATCTTCCTGACCAAGAACACAACCCATACTATCTTCTAGCACAGTCAAATACATGATCAACGAACTTCCTTCAATAGGCGGAGACAAAATCGGAGGTTCTAGCAAATATTCCTTGATACTATCAAATGCTTTCTGGTAGTCTTCGGTCCAATCACAAGACTGATCTTTCTGAAGAAGCTTGAATATAGGCGCACATGTGGCAGTCATGTGGGAAATGAATCTGGAAATATAATTCAAGAGGCCGAGAAAACCTCTGACTTGCTTCTCAGTTTTGGGCGCAAGCATCTCTTGTATTATTTTGACCTTGGTAGGATCAAATTTAATACCCTTCTCGCTGACAATAAAGCCCAACAACTTACCAGAACGAACACCAAAAGTACACTTATTAGGATACAAGCGGAGTTTATACTTCCTCACACGCTGGAATAGCTTCAACAAATGCTCAACATGTTCCTCTTCATCAATCGATTTAGCAATCATGTCATCGACATAAACTTCAATCTCTTTATGCATCATATCATGAAAAAGAGTAGTCATTGCTCTCTGGTAAGCTTGCACCAACATTCTTTAAACCGAAAGGCATCACTATATAACAGAATGTCCCCCAGGGTGTAACGGATGTGGTCATCTCCATATCCTCGGGTGCCATCTTAATCTGGTTATATCCGGAAAATCCATCCATAAACGAAAAGACTTTGAATTTAGCAGTATTGTCTACTAACATATCAATGTGTGGCAGAGGGAAATCATCTTTCGGACTGGCTTTATTCAAATCTCTATAATCGACACACATGAGGACTTTTCCATCCTTCTTTAGTAGAGGCACAATATTGGCCACCCATTGCGGAAACTCAGCAGTAACAAGGAAACCAGCGATAATTTGCTTCTGAACTTCCTCTTTGATCTTCACAGCCATATCAGGATGTGTTCTTCTCAACTTCTGCTTGACTGGCGGGCATTCTGGCTTCAACGGCAATCTATGCTCCACAATATCAGAATCCAACTCAGGCATGTCTTGATAGGACCAAGCAAACACATCTGAATACTCTCGAAGAAGATCAATCAACCCCTTCTTAGCATTTGGACACAGTCGAGACCCAATCTTGACTTCCTTCACATCATCCTCAGACCCCAAGTTGACTAGCTCAACTTGCTCTTCAAATGACTGAATAATCTTCTCATCTTGCTCAAGAAGACGAGACAATTCATCACTTACTTGTACATCACTTTCCTCCTCGGCTTCAAACACAGGGAATTCAAAATTAGGAGAAGGAGAAGGATCATTGTATTCAATGGGGTTAGGAACCAACCTGCATAATTATTTGATATTTTAACTTTAGAGAAGTGAATTTGTGACCAAATATTATGAAGGTGGACAATTATATTGTTTATTTATGTTTTTTGTGATTACCATTTTCAGAATAAAGCAAAAAGTAAAAATGAACATCAAAGATATGGATGAATATAATTAATTTTATTGATGATCAATTTAAAATGCCCAACAATGTTCACTTCTCCCTTAGGCATAGGAGAAGGATTTTAAAATATAAAAAAGCAAATTACTTATATCGATGCAAAATAACAGGAATATCAACAACAATCCAATTGTTGCATGTCCCTCCATGCGTTACAAAGTTGGTGCAGTCTTCCTCTTCACTATCCTCTAGCAAAGCAGCTAAGTGTTGTTCATTATCATGAATGAACCCTCCGCTACGGAAGCTAAGTTGCATCTCTTCAGATCTAACAGTTGACGAGCCCTTCTGGAACCTCAAAGCTGTTCTTCCTTTGTTGTCGGCGACCTCTACCACACGCCCCCACTGATGAACAGGACCTTCTTCAACAATTCTCTGTGCATCTTTCAGAGAGGTCATAGGTGCCCCAACTCTCTTCTCAGCAGAAATAGACAAAGCTTAGAACAGCGTTCCAATCTCATCCTTAGCTTCCACATATGAAAAAGATGACAGATGGCTGACCAACAACGCTTTGTCACCTCCCACAATCACCAACTTGCCATTCTTGACAAACTTGAGCTTTTGGTGCAGAGTGGAAGTAACAGCTCTTGCTACATGAATGCACGACCTTCCCAACAAACAGCTATAGGCCGGGTGAATATCCATTATCTGGAAAGTAATCTGAAATTACTCGGACCTATCTTCACTAGAAGGTCCACTTCTCCAATGATAGTCTTGCTCGAGCCATCAAAGGCTTTGACAATTACTCCACTGTACCTCATGGGAGCTCCTTGATAAGATAGCTTTGACAATGTTGATTTTGGAAGCACATTGAGTGACGACCCAGTATCAACTAGCACGTTTGACAAAGCATCTTCTTTGCAATTCATCGAGATATGCAAATCCAGATTGTAATTTCTTCCCTCCTCAGAGAGTTCTTCATCATAAAAACTCAAATTGTTGCATGAAGTGATGTTAGCTACAATGTGATCAAATTGAGCCACAGTAACATCTTGCTCCATGTACGCCTGTTCAAGAACTCTCTGGAGTGCTTTTATGTGCGGTTCCGAATTCAAAAGCAGAGACGGCATAGAAGTCTTTGAGGGGGTTTGAAGCAACTGTTCAACCATGTTGAATTCACTCCTTTTGATCAGCCCGGAGTACCTCATCATCATCATCACTATTGGCTTTCAAATTGCTGGATTCACCAGACTTATCTCTTGAACAACCTACAGGATCTACACTAGGAACCTCCGCCTTCTTACCAACAATCAAATCTTCCATACTCTCTGGGACAACTGGCCCAAAAACTCGACCACTGCGGGTCACCTTCGTAACATCTGCAATGCTTACTACTGAACTGGTCATAGGCAACGGGACCTCTTGACCTTTCTCAATCATCGTAGCATTGTATTGATACGGTACAGCTTTATCAGATGCATATGGGACTGGTCCCGCCAACCGTATTACAAACGGCGAAACTGGTCTACTGTTGACGCTCTTGCTGCAATCATACTGCATCACCAACCGCTCTGGTTCCTTAAAAATGGGAACAATAACATTAACATTGTCATCTATATGACGGGATTGAACGATATAGATCATGCCTTCATCCATTAGACGCTGGATGTCCCTTTTCACAACAACGCACCCCCTTGGGTTCACACTACAAATATCACAACCTTCGTGATCATATTCACATTCACTCACCAAACTGATGTCTTTATGCAGTTGTACCATAGATCTTCGGATAAACTGGACATCAAAAACTTTGAATTCACCTGGACAGCCGTCCACCAGGTTCACTGAAGTATTCCCATGAGCGGGCAAGGGATTATCTTTCACATTAGGCATGCGGTCTTTAAAAGACACCATGCCACTCTTCATAAGATTTTTCACCTCATATTTCAGTGGATAACAATTCTCAATATCGTGCCCAGGTGCACCCTGGTGAAAAGCATATTGAAGCTCGGGTTTATACCACCATGGAAGTGGTTCTGGGATCTGCGGTGGATTCCTCGGTTGGATCAGATTCTTGAGGACTAAAGATGGATATAGTTCGGCATATGACATAGGAATTGGGTCGAAAGAGACCTTCTTCCTCTCAAAGTTCTGCTGCTGGTGATGATTGTTGTTGGAATTGTTGTTGTTGTAGGTGTTTGTTGTTTGTTGCGGTTGTTGTTGTTGACGTTGATTTTGATACTGATGTTGTTGTTGTTGTTGTTGAATTTCCTTCCTCTTGCTAAAATTGCTCTCATACTTCTTGCTAGTCGAAGCCTCTTCTTTCGACAATCGTCCTTCACGGACCCCCTCTTCAAGTCTCATCCCCATATTTACCATTTCGGTAAAATCACTGGGGGCACTAGCAATCATACGTTGATAGTAAAATGAACTCAGGGTTTTGAGAAAGATTTTCGTCATCTCATTCTCCTCTAAAGGAGGAGTAATCTGGGCAGCTAACTCCCTCCAACGCTAGGCGTACTCTTTGAATGTCTCCTTGTCTTTCTGAGACATGGACCTCAGTTGGTCCCTATCTGGCGCCATATCCATGTTGTACTTGTACTGTTACATGAAAGTCTCTCCTAGATCATAGAAACTGTGGATGCTTGCACTATCTAGCCCCATATACCAACGGAGCGCAGCACCTGTCAGGCTATCCTAGAAATAGTGAATCAGTAGTTGATCATTATCTGTCTGGGTTGACATCTTACGGGCATACATCACAAGATGACTGAGTGGACATAAGTTTCCCTTATACTTCTCAAAGCCAGGCACTTTGAATTTGACTGGGATTTTCACATTGGGCACTAAGCACAGTTCGGCAACACTCTTCCCAAACAGATCTTTGCCTCTCAGCGTTTTCAGTTCCTTGCGCAACTCAAGGAATTGGTCCTTCATCTCATCCATCTTCTCATAAACATCCGGGCCCTCAGATGGCTCGGAGTGGTAGATGGTGTCTTCTACTCGCGGAAAAGTGTGCACAACGGGAGATGGAATAGACATGACCGGGCTAGATGCCGGCATGGAAGCAAAAGTAAGAGCGAAACCCTCTGGCACAAAATTGGGTGGCATTCCCCAAGGGAATCCAGCAGGCAGATTCAGAGCGAAGTGGGCGGTGGCAGCAGGTACTATAGAGGTAACCACTTCAGAAATGACAGTCCTCGCGGGAGGATGCAGGAGTCGGAGAAGCTTGGCTCTGAGCAGCAAGAACTGACTCCATCATGGAAGTCAGTCGGGCAATCTCCTCTTTCAACTCTCGGTTCTCTTGCTCAAGGTGTTCCATGATCTTTGAATGATTAGCTCGAGTGTTGTATCGGTGAGTCAGCTTGGCTAAAGCACAGAAGAACATTGATCAGACACCTGACAAAAACCTTCTTATGCAAATGATGCATGCAATGAAATGCTTGATTATTTATTTCCAAGGAACTTACTATATCATTTGAAAATATATAAAAATTAAAATGGCAATTGCAATAATTTGATATGACCAAAAATCTCTTTTCATTTATATAAATCGGAAGGATTACACTAAGTACAATTTCATAAACCAAAATAAAAGATACAATAGAAAAGGAGACTAGACATCCTAAGGATCCCTAACAACAGCGTCAGAAGATCTGGCTGAAGGTGCATACTTCCTTCGAATGCGACGAATCTCGATCTCAAAAGAAGATGAAACCTTCCAAGCAACGGAAGGCTGAGGCATTCCAGAAGATGAAACCTCTGGCTCTCTCTGTCTCTTTGACACTCGGTCTTCAAGTAGCTCAATAAGTGCATCTTTGTCCTTAGACTCCAACTACAAATCTTCATGCTTCTTGCTTAAAGCATGGAAACGCTCTTCCCACATATCCTTCTCTTGCTTCATCTTTGTGACCGCGTCTTCCAACTCCTCTACATCTTGGTTAGGGAGAGTTAATTGCTCAACCATAACCATAGACACAGGTCTTTCACAAGGATAAGGTATCTTCAATTCCATAGCTCTCTTTTTCACACAAAGAGTGTAAGCTTCCAAAGCTACACAATTGCACGGACCAATCTCAGATCTTCCTTTCCTATGCACCTTATTCCAAGCATGCACAATCTTCTACCTTAAATGTTGGGGATCTTTACCCTCTTGATAGAAAAGACCTTCTAAAAAAGTGTTATTAGGCTTGTCTCTCAAGGGGAACCCAAGTTGACGACGAGCCAAAGCAGGGTTGTAGTTAATTCCTTCTTGTGTACCAATGAGAGGCACATTAAAGAATTCACCACAACTATCAATAATCTCCAAACTTCTTAAGGACGGATCATACCAAACTATATCATCATTAGTGAGAGACATAAGTCTCTGAGACCACCTTAGACATTGTTTGTTCTCCACAAAAGCAGGCGTCTAAGGCAAGTGCGAAATAAACCACTTGTGCAGAAGAGGAATGCAACAGACAATAGTTCCACCACACTTAGAATTCCTTAGATGCAAAGAGAAATACATATCACCCAACAAAGTAGGCACAGGATTCCCAATCAAGAAAAGTGTAATGGCGTTAACATCAACAAAATTGTCAATGTTAAAGTTAATCCATAGATGAGCAACACAAAGATAGCTTCAAAAGCATCCATACTACCAGCTTGAGCAAAAGAGGTAGCTTCCTTGATGAGGAAAACAGATGGCAATTCAAATAATCTTCCTTTCTTCACCCAATGAGCCTCTATCTCATACTTCTTCAAGTGAAGAGCTTCAATAATAATACTAGACTGGGGAATCTCCTCCAATCCACTAAAAGGTACTCTACTAGAAACAGGTATCCCCAAAAGATTAGAATACTCCTCTAAGGTAGGCACAAGCTGAAAATTCGGGAAAGTGAAACAATGGTAGAGAGGATCATAGAACTGCACCAATACACTCAACAATCCTTCCACTACATCAGCAGACAAAACGGACAGAAGCTTCCCATGACGTTGTTTGAAGTCCAAGAAATCTAATACAAAAGATGCTAGCTTCCTTAACTCTTTCAAATCGGGACATCTGAAACTGTACTTCTTAGTGTTCCTTCGTCCATAATCCATGGTCTGAAAATATTTGCAAATGATACCTTAGTTCCTTGAAATTTTATGTGATGAATGTCATGATGCGGATGAATGCATGAATGCAACAATCACAAATAAGGGATCACACACAAGGCAAACAAAGGTCAAGGGATGAATCAAGTCATTGTCAAGATCAATCATCCATTTTAGTGGATTATGGTTTACACCTTATCAAGGGTTTGTTTACACCTTGTCAAGTTCCATTGATATTGACAAGACTCGATTGGATCAACCAAGAATCAAGGGTTTGTTGCAAGTCACGAGCATGAAGTCTGGGTTAGAACCATCCCAAAGGAGTGAACTAAGGATAAAAGCCTGTAGATCATGTTCTAAAAAGTTCCCAGATTCTTAATTCCATCTATCGGATATTACACATTAAGATGACTGACTCATCGACCCATAATATTCTCAAGAGAAACTTGTCTGAGTGTAGTATCGTGTAACAACTGTTATCAAGTCTACACTTGAACAGTTTCCGCACTACGTCTTAAATAGGCCAAGATGGGTTAGGTGGTCTAAGCTCCTCAGCTTCTCAGACCCAATTAGAAATAGTCATGCCTAACCATAAATACTTGTATGACATTTCCAAATCTAAAGGAGTCTCCACTGAGCAGATGGATCTCAAGTCAACTTTTTAAGGACTACTCCACACAAGTGTAACATGACTATACCATCCTCCTACCTTAATTGCACTCAAGTTCGGGTTAGAACTTATCTCACCACTCAGAGATTACCAAGAACAACAAGCAGATTATATCACACATACATATATATAAACATCACATATATACAAATATATTCATACAAAAAGTAGCTAAACCCACTGGAGACTACTCCCTAGCAGAGTCGCCACTTAATTTATGTAGCGGTAAATTCATGATCATTAAGCTATTGATAAGCTAAAGATCAATTAACAAGAGTCGCCACCGCGATTTTATTGTTTCCAAGGGAAAAGGGAAAAAATGCGAACAAAACCCAAATAGTAAGAAGTTTTCAAATAAAAACTAATAAAAGTCAGAGATCACAGGTAAGGGGGTTGGTTACACAGAGGGAAGGTGTTAGCACCCAAAGTGTCCTAGGTACTCCTAGGGAGCCCTTTTTGTGTGCATATGTATTTTGTACAAAGTGATATTCACAAACAAATAGAATGGGGGGATGAGAAAGAGAATTGATTAATTATATTTTTGTGTTTGACAAGACCTTCGGTCTTGTGCCTACGTACCATCATATAAATGAGGGATCCAAACCTCGTAGTTCGTGCTAGAAATTTCGAAGTGAGTATTTTGGTTTTAACAAAAATTGAGTTTGGAAAGGCACAAAGGCCTAAAAATGGTTTGAATTGGTTAGTTCTTTTTGGCTTTTTGAAAGTTTAAGTCAAGTATAGTTAAGTTCATTTACAAGTTTGATTTAAGAAAATAAGTTTGAAAACGCAATGGCATAAGGCCAAAGTTTCTACCTTTTGTGAAAGTGGTCAAAGTTTAGAACAAAAGTATTTCACACAAAGAAGATTTTGAAAATGGAGGGAGAGATTTCGAAATTAAATAAATGGGGAAAAGATGAAGAGACTACCCTAGATACAAGAAATTTAAAAGTTTAAAATTGAAAAGATTTGACCAAATGGGAGCAATCCAATAGACAAGTATGTTAATAGAAACCCAGAATTCCCTTGGACTTTTTAGAATCAAGCAACACACAAATGAACAATTATATCAATCTTGAAGAGCAAAGGAATCAAATAAAGATGGCCTCATCCAAGCTTATCCACTTCAATGATCTTCTTCAAAATAGCCTATGTAGCAGATGAAATTCACCAGTCACAGGTTGTCGCATTACGCAAAAAACCGGCGGGAAACAAGAACAACAGAGCCGCCACCGTGCGTTATTTATCCCAAAAGAGGGAAAGGAAACGCTCAGAGTAAACCTGGAAAGGACATGGTCTCGCGACCAAAGAGAATGGGATCGGGAGTCGGTTATGCGAAGGGAAGGTATTAGCACCCCTACGCATCCGTCGTACTCGACGGGATCCACGCACAAAAGGAAGGGAAATGGTTGCTAAAACACTGCTCAAAACATCAGACACTGGCTGAAAGAGACACAAGAAAACAGACAAGACTGAAACTGACTCGGCAGGATATCGCATCCTGGGCCTACTTAGTCTATCAAGCATAGACATCAGAGTCTAAGTAGTTCGGACTGGGGAAAAACACATGCTCGCTAGGATGTCGCATCCTATGCATACGTATCTTCTTGGACTAAGAAGAATCAGAGCATCCGTAGCTCGGCTAACGCACGCCAAACAAAACAACACGGGAAATCGATTGCCAATCGCTGGGCTTATGTCAAACTCCACACAAACAGGCAAACGTGGAATCCGAATGCCAATCGCTGGACTTACATCAGATTCCGAACCAAAACACACCCACACTGGAAACCAGATGCCACTTGATGGACTTATACCGGACTCCAAGCACACAACAAGAAGAAGGGTCTCGATTGCAACTAGGGCAAGAGAAGGGGAAGGTCTCAATCGCAACGAGGGCGAGAGAAAAGAGTTAGTGTTAGTTGTTAGTCAAACTCGACAAGACATCACATCTCGTGCCTACGTATCTCATCTAGACATGAGAATCAGAGTTGCCGTAGTTCGGCTAAACTATTCCTTTTGGTTTGTATTTTTTAAGTGGACAACGTCACTACGTAATCTACCGGATGCTCGACCTTTGGAGACTTACTCACCTGTAGTAGAAGGAGTTGACGTATCCTTAAGAGAGGATAATGTTTGTTTGTGTTTTATGAAAGCTCAAGCAAGAAAGGAAGTCCTATACGAAGGAACCGTGCTACCTTAATTGACATGCAAACGAGACTACGCGGAGTCTAGAAAACCTAGGGGATACAATCACACCACACAAACACATACAGCATGAAATAAACACACCAACAAGGGGCTCAAACATCAAGTCTAGGCTTTAGTCGAGGGGTCATGTCAACCTCGATAAACAAGCCACTGTATCAGGGTGAGGTTAGCTCTTAACCCTAACATTGAGAGTTAGGGTGAAGCAGATGAAAGGTGAGTGAAGATGAGACTCCACAGCTCTTATCCCTGGCCTGGGAGAGCTTCAGACAATGAAGTGTGGGTCCAGAAAGTGGGAACCCTTATACACTTATGACACTGACTCAACATAGATCTTGGGGTTAATGTCCACAAGGCATCAACATGTGATGTGAGCCAAGGGACGACTCAACAGAATAGTAGGAGATGGATTGACATCTCTTGTGTCTTCCAATTGCCTTAACAAAGGTCTTTTCCTGCTTGGGGACAAAAATAAACAAGCACAAGCATTTCCTCTTAAGGAGGACTTCAGACAGGTGCCTGGCCAAGTAACAGGCCAGGTCTTCCAGACTACATGGAGAAGAGATCATTATACCTCAGTGCTCAAGCTAGCAAGCAAAGCAAACACAAGTTCACAAGGGAACTATAGCAACTAAGGTACCTGAAATCAATCCAACATAATCAGTACTCAGCTCAAACAAAAGGCAAACAGACAATTACAAGTCCACAGCACAAACAGATAACAAGCATCAATGCACAAAGGTGCAAGCCACAAGGCATAAGCACAAGTCTCAATGCCTACAAAACAAACTCAAAGTTAGTCATAAGCAAGCTATAATCCAACTCCAATAGAGTGCACATCATCAAGCATAAGCAATTGTGCTCTTAACCTGAAACAAAGCTCAAATGTGAGAGCACAAACCACTAGTACAAGACTAGGGTCAAAATGAAAACAAAAAGTCAAAACAGAACATGAAACTTGTCAAAAATCAAGATCAATCAAATAAGAAACAAATCCAGGTGGTTTCATGTTCATATCATTCACTAAGATCATTTCATAAAAGAAATAGTGCAAAGCATGCAATTTAGAACCTCATATAACCAAACAGAAAGATTCAACTCAAATCAACTCACAAACATTTCAATAAATCACCAAAAAAATCATGGTCAAACAGCATTCATAACATGACAATCATACCAAATTTCAAGTTATTTGGACCAAGGGAAGTAAGTCAATTAAATTCATAAATTCAAGCCAAGTTCAAACAAGCTCATACAAGGCACCAAAACATGCATCAACTTCCAGCAATCATAAAACAGAGACCAAGCATGATAAATGAACCAAATTAAAGCCATGACAAACTTCAAGATGTCTATAATACACATGCCAAATTTCAAGTCCATCCAATTAACCACAAGGATTTCACAAATCAAATAAAATCATGTCTCACAAGAAGTCAACATTTGGTCAATCAGGGGATAAAATCTCAATCAAATAGGAAATGCATTCAAAAATTCCAGGAAAATTCACAAGCATTCTCAACATTTATAAGTATCAACATGCAAAAATCCAGATTATTTTGAGTTCATATGGCATGGTAACAAAAATCATCAAATTGGACAAGAATGGTGTGACACAAATTGTCACACCTCTATTCAAAAAATCATATCTCACAATCTAGAAACTCAAAAATCACAAACCACATATCAAAATGCTCCTAAAGGTGTCTAGAATAAGCACAAAAACTTTCAGCCTCATCCAATTAAGCATCATTATTTCACAAGCAAAATGGCATGGAAGGTACAAATTGGATACACATGAACAAACCCTAGGCAAAACAGAAATCCACACGTGCATAATTTCTGGAGATCATGAGGAACATTTCACAAAAAATTCCACATTATTTGGACAAGTATTGAAAGAGTTATGATTTTTCTAAGATTGAAGATGAAAATGAAATTAAAATTTGAAATGAAAATGAATTAAATGAATTAAATGGAGAAAATGGCAAAAGCGTAAATAAGGAGCAGCAATGGTGAAACACTGCGTTTCATTTTATGCGGTGGCACGCTGTGATTCGCTACATGTCTCAAAAACACGGAAAACATGCAATTTCATGGGAACATGGATCAAACACAATCTGGACGGTGTTCTTGAGCATATTCATCACGTTCTTCACAAAAATCCCAGGTCATGAACATTTTTCCACAGAAATCAACAAATGATACATCATTCAACTCGTCTCACTTCATAGATCACTAATCTAACAAAGATTTAGCCTAATTCTAACCACATAAAGAGAATCGATCAAGATAAGTTTTGGCATCAAAGATTCAAATCCAGATATCTTCCTCAAATCTCAATGAAAATTCATGATTCAAGTTGCAGTGTGATCTATGAACTAAGGTCTACAAGAACCATATCATAATTGCAAGGATGGACACGATCGAGTTCTTACCTCTATGAAGTTGCAGCAGCTGGTTTTGTTGGATTCAAAGCTTGGAAGGTCAAAACAGACGATCAATGATGATGAGGAAGATGATTGAAGGCAAGGAAACAACTCAACAATGCTCAGATTCGATGCAATCTTCAACTGCCATATGAATCTGCAATCTTCAGCAGTTCCAATTCGGCATGAATTCTCAATGATCTTCCTTCAATTCACTCCAATAAGGCCTGCAAATGATGGTTAGTACAAGAAACAAGCAACAGAAATGGTGAAAATCGATGGAAGAAGTTGAGGAAAATTGGAGAGAATTTGAGATTTTGAGATTTGGATCTGAGATTGTGAAGTGTTAATGGGATTTTCTGTTACAATTAAGACTATATACCTCTGTTAATCCAGCTTGTTAAACATGATTAGGCAAAATGAATTGGATTAGTGAAAATGAACATGTTATGTAAAAATGCCAAAATGCCCCTTTTCCAAATGCAACCAATGGAACAGTGTAATTCTTCTTGCAGCAAGTCACAAAACCTGTTTAGAAGCAAATGCAATTGGTTTGGCATGAAAATTGTATGTAGTTTTCAAAATGACCTTTTTTCCCACCAAAATTCAAATTGGTTCACTTGAAAAATGGACTTTTTATATGATGATTTTTGATGAAATGTAATGATGGATTATGATAGTGCATGTCAAATGGAGTTTGCTCAAAAAAGAATCACATGAATTGGCCAAATGGTTCAAGAGTTATGCCTCCTTGAAGTTCAACTTTTCTTGACAATGATTTGATCATAACTTGCCAACCACACATGAGAAATTCATGTTCTTGGACTTTTTGGAAAGGTGAGAGCAAGATATTCAACTTTCATGTTGGACAAAATTCCATTTGAATCTTGTATGATGATGTAAATTTGAGGAGAAGAACTTTCCTTTTTTGGCAGTTTGAAATTACAGGTCACTTACTATTTTTGGAAACTTTTCATCTGACCTCAAATTCTTCAATCTTGATCCTTGAAATGTCAAATGAGACTTGTATGGACATGAATGAAACCTTTCAAACCAACTCCCACCTTCAAATCCATGAATTCAGGCACAGTTGACCATAATTGACTTTCTAGGGTTTCAGATGAAATTCAGCTTGACTGTTGAGCTTTGATCATCCAATCCTTGGTCAAACCACTTCAAAATGGTCCCTAGGTCATGTGAACTTGTTGAACCAACCATAGGGCTTTGCTTCAATGAGAAATTCACTTGCTCGCTTGATTAACTGATCCTCCTAACCAGTCTTGACCTAGTCTTGTCTGATGACTTGCACTTGGGCAAATGGACAATGCAATGTTATGCAGTGGACAATGTTAATGTTATGGCCTAATATGAAAATGAATGTACAAAATGGGAGGTGCAAATTTGAGGTGCTACACAGGTTCAACATAACAGCTTCACAATGATCAATACTGCAAATGAATCTGGAGAGATTTTGAATGATGTATCAGATGAATTCAGACTTGCAAATTCTTGGTCTTTCAACAAATTGGCATTGGCCAAGTCCATTAGCAAAGGAATGTTGCCTAAATTCTAAGTCCAACTGGAAAGATCAAAACAACAGTCCACTCAAATTGTCTTTTAGGGTTTTTGTTATTATTATGTGCATTAATGGTCAAGGAAAAATCAAACAAACAAGGCAACAAAGTATATCTCACAAAATGGTCCAAGTGGACAAAGTGAAAATTGCATAAACATAAACAATTATAATGATATGTACAATGACAAATGATAAAAATAAATTGCATTAAAAGTAAAAGCTTGAAAGTAAAGGTTAATGGTTAGTAAGTTACTAGTTAGGTTTGTTTTGCTTTTGATTTCAAGACATTCTTTGGAGAACACTCAACCCACTTGCCACAAGCATGTATCCTTGAACCAAAACATCTTCCAAAGGAAGGAAAGAAGGCCAAGTTTCCACACAATACCATGGAAGATGGGAGACTTACAATCTCACTAACTAGAATGCTTATGCCTTTTGTGTCACAAATTTAGCACTATGTTAAGCAATCGCAGTTGGACTTATGTAGACGTCACAACTATTTGAGGCCGGGAAATAAACTTTTGGTGTTAATGCATGTTGGAGACATAGTATGAAGAACTATGATCATTAAACATACCATACACAAAAAATATACAAAGGTGTGGCCTAACCTCATCCATACTCATGTTAATCTTTCAACCAACTAGCATTAGGACTTTGAGATGTCAATGGCTAATGGAAATGAATGGAAGAAGAAGGGGAATTAGATGAAGAGGGAAAGGGATGAATGAGATAACAAATTGGTCAAAGGAGGACTTTTACCAAATTAATATTATTCATTCATTTTGGGAGATGGAATGTACATTCCATTAATCCCGGAAATCCAATAATATTAACTTGACAAAGTCAAATCAACTTTGACCAAGGCCCAACAACAGATGAGAAACTCAAATAAGTCAATCTAAATGGTCAACACAATTAAAATGGCATTTATTCAATTAAAAATATCAAAATAATACATTAAATTCAAATATGTTTTGTCGAAATCCTAAAATCACATCAAAAAACCAAATAAATGGCCATATGATTTATCATAGGTCAAACAAGGTCAAAGGACCTTGGATAAAAAATTTCATAAGTTTTGGACACTTAAAAATATTTTTAAACAATTAAAAACAAGTGAAAAATCAATCAATTAATTCATGAAAAATATTAATAATGATCCAAAAAATAATTTTAATTCAGAATATGAAAAAGAAAAATATTTGAAAAATTTCAGTGAAAGTCCCATATTTTTTGGGTCAATATTAAATTTATTATGAATTTTAGAAAATAATGGAATTAAATGGAAAATCAGAAATTACAAAAAACGTGGACCATCAGATCTCCCTCATTAATTGAGGTGGTAGATCTGATGATCCAAAACATGTGTTCCATGTGTTCCTTAGTCAACAGCGTGGCAAAATGAGTAATCAAATCAAGCGGTCCAGATTATAACATGGGACTTGGATCAAGTGGTCCAGAGGTGAGACACCTCATCACTGGAGCTAGAGCTCCAGTCATCTTCCCCGGTGAGCTCCACCGGTCTGGTTAAGATGAACCATCACCAAAATGCAAAACAGGGACTTGATTTTAAAGAGAAAACATCACTGAGCAAGAATATCACCTCCATTTCTTCCAATTCCAACTATATTGAGAGATATGTGGAATTGAAAAATCAGGTTCATGATTTGGGTTGCTTCTATTCATCATCAAAACAACTCAAACAGCTTGCTTACATTGGTAGGACTTCAGCCAACACACTAATCAAGAAAATTGAGCAAGAAATAGGGAGAATCGAAGAGATCAAATTTTCTGAAATTCACCTTCAATGGAGGTCTCAACTTGCTAGATCTCGATCTGAATTGTGCTTTGCTTCACTCAAATAGCTTACAAAAGAGGAATGGAATGGCTTATAATCAATGGACTCCTGGAGAATTGAATTTTTCAGGTTTATCCTCTCAATGTGAAGGGTTTTCTGTGGGGATTCAAAGTTGGCGCAGTGTGTGTTGATTGTAAGAAAATGAGCTTCAATTTATAGAGGATTCAAGTGTTAATTGCACACTCCATTCAAGTTTCTAAAATTGGCAAAGTGAGGTCAGCTGATGCATGGGTGCGCATAGCCCCATCAAATGATTGCTAAAAGTCCAAATTTGAAGTTCAGATATGTTGAAGCAAGCTTGGAATGCAAGGAAATTGAGAATTTAAATTTGAAGTTTGATCCATGACACATAATACCAGTTTGTTTAAGCCATGCCTAGCCCATGCATTTCTCATCCAAAATTCATGACTTTTAGCTCTTTGGAAAGGTGAGATCAAGAGGAACAAGTTTGATGTTGAGCACTTTTTCATTTGGAGCTTGGAACTTGGAGATATTTTAGGTGCAAGTTTAAAAAAATTTGACATATTGAAAATTTTCTAAGTGTCAAGCCATATGTCTCAATATTCCACCTTGCTTAACTTTTCATGGGAGCTTCAAATTATAAAAGTGTCTCCATCAAAGTTGTAGCTCTATCAAAGACCTTCAATATTGTCCCCAATTTCATGTCATTTGGATTTGAAATGATAGAGTTATGCATTTTTTGAAGTTTGGAAAAATCACTTGATCAATGATATAGGTCAAAAGTGACCTATAACGTAGCCTCATATCACATGTGCAAAGAAGTTTAATTAGCTCTCACTCCAAACATAAAAGTTGAAGGTATGGCCTTGGGAAGTTGACTTTCAAATTAGGGTTTACACAAAATGACCTATAATGTTTCAACATAGAAAATGATTTTCCAAGCAAAACTAGCTCTAGGTCTCAACATGAAAGTTGTTTATAATGTAATTTAGAGTATGTTTTATCTTGGAATCATTTTCATATGGTGAAAATTGTAGGAGATAGGGTCTAGGGAGATCCAGTTTTGATCAGATGAATTCATCTGGCCAACCACCATCAACCAACTTGCTAATTTCCAATTCTATTACCTTTCTTGGCTCATGGTAGATCATATATTCATAAGATTATGAATTTTGAAGTGTCCCTTGAGAAATTTGATCAATTGGTGAGATAGCTTGTTGGAGAAGTTACTCAAGATACCTAGTCAAACTAGGGTTTCCAAGGCAAATCACCCTCAAACTCTTGAAGCAAACTTGACCAATATAACATGTAGAAACAATTGGGACTCATATATGATACTCATAACCATTCTTGAATAAATTCTTGATTGTGCTCTTTGTTTATGAGGGTCTCAAACCCTAGATGTGATCAATGAATCAAGGAAATCATGTCCCTACCTACAAAAGAGTTAGATAGATACAAAGACATATTTTTGGTATTTTGGTTAGTGAAATTATAAAATAAAAGTATGATATAATCACAAAGTGCTTGGTGATCTCTCTTAAAACAAACCCAATGAAGAAGGGGTAAGGAGGATGCCAAGGTATGATCCCAATGCCAATGCTTATGATGAAATGCATAAGGGATCTTAGGGTCAAAATTGGGGTTTTACAGTAGCATGGTGTCCTTTGAAACTATTCTTGCCTTACTCATCTATGGTAGGGTCTTGTTTCCTAATATTCACAATTTTGTTGATGTTAATGCTATGAGGATCATCTTGATTAGGAATCCGGTTCCAACTTTGCTCGGTGACACTTATTTCTCCATTCATCATAGGACTTCTAAAGGAGGTGGAATTATTATTTGTGGTGCGCCTTTACTGTATAAGTGGTTTATTTTCGCACTTTCCTTAGTGTCTTATATTCAAATAAAACAAGGATTATTTAAGGTGGTCCTAAAGACTTATGTCTCTCAAGTGATGACATGGCTTAGTATTCTTCTATTTACGACAACACTGAGATTATTTATCGTTTTGGGGATTTATCTAATGTGCCTCTTCTTGGTACACAAGGGGGAAAGGCATTTTCCTCTAACAGTTTGCCATCTACTCATCTTCCTACTTTCGGCGTTTGGAAAGGCATTGTAGACCAACTTGTAATAGAGAAGGATGTTATGAAAAGCAACTACGAAAGAGAGATCAAAAGGCTTTGCAAGAAGTATTAGCTTGGAGTTAGGTCGTCATCAGACATGATTCCATAGATTTAGCTTTTCTCCATTTATGATCATTGAAATTGTATTTCTGATTGTAATCCTTTACACTATTAATAAAATGATATTTTTAGTACATCAAAATGTATCATTCTTATTATAATGTTTGCAATTTATGTCTTAAAGTTACTTTGAAAATAACAATAATAACATTCACGTTTTCATTTACATATCATGCATCATGTTGCATCTTGGTCTTGCTTTGAGTAAGTTCGCCAGGAGTCTTATTTCTTTCTTGGTCTTCATCTAGACAAGCTATCTCACTAGTAGAATACTCGAGCTAATCAGTTGAAGAAGATGGACCACCTAGAGAAAGAGAATCGTGAACTTCGTAAACAGGTGACAACTTTTAGGGACGGTTATGAAAGGCTTACTGCTATGATGGAAGCTTTGGTGGCTGCTCAGAATCAACCACCACCTCCTCCTCCTCCTCATACTCCGCTTCAGAGGATCGTGATTTCCAAAATTATATCTATGCCCAGCTATGTGGCTCCCGTCAGTGCTCCACATCACCACATGCCTTCTAGTTTCCCTTGGGGCATGCCTCTCAACTTTGTGCCTGAGGGGTATCAACCTGTTGTTGAAGTTCCTATGGTTTAACATGTGATGTCAGTACCATCTCTCATGGTTCATGTTGTTCCTTATGTTGAAGAACCTATCTTTCATGCTGACCAGATAGACATTGCCGGTGTTTATGAAAGAATGAACGAGTTTCAAGCTATGTAGAAAGAGATTCAAGCTTTAAGGGGGAAAGATTTGTTTGGGAAGAATACTCATGATCTGTGGTTGGTTCCTAATGTGAAGATTCTATATAAATTCAAGGTTCCAAATTTCAAAAAGTATAAAGGCAACTCTTGTCCTCTGAGTCATCTGGTGATGTACGCTCGTAAGATGTCGACTCAGACAGAGAACCATCAATTGTTGATCCATTACTTCCAAGACAGTTTGACTAGTGCTACACTGAAATGGAATATGGGACTCGATAGCACTTAGATTAGAATGTTCAATGACCTAAGTGAGGCGTTCGTTTGTCAGTACAAGTAGAATGTCGAAATGGCACCGGACAAGGATCAACTTTGTGCTATGTCCCAAAAAGATAAAGAAACTTTCAAGGAATACACGCAAAGATGGCGTGAAATTATGCACAAGTTAGTCCTCTGTTGGAAGAAAAGAAAATGACAGTTGTTTTTGAAAATGTTGAATACGTTCTATTATGACCGAATGGTTGCAAGTGTTCCTAGTGACTTTACTGAAATGATAAATATGGGCTTGAGATTAGAAAAAGGTGTTCGTGAAGGACGATTGAAATAAGGTCATAGTTCCACGTTTTAATCTCCTAGAACCAGTTGCGATTGCTTATGATGGTCAAAAGACTGCTATTTCTCTGTTGGTTATATGATTGGCGGGTCCTACGCCTTACGAGTCTGATAAAGTTGTGTCTTACAAGTATAATGCTACTATGGTGGAAGGTGACAAAGAAATGCTTATTCCTTCTTTTTCGTCTATTGTGAACATTGTCGATGTAAGTGGTGTGACCCGGAGTGGCAGGGTATTTGCTGTTGTAGCTCCTAAGAGGACTGAAGATGTTGTGATAGAGAAATAAACTCAAGAGAAAACTCATGTTACACAGATCGTCTAATCTAGCAGTGTGAATCAGAATGTTGATCATAATGCAGTGTTAAAATTGATTAAAAGAAGTGATTTCAATGTGGTGGACTAGTTGTTGCACACCCCGTCCAAGATATTTGTCCTATCTTTGCTAATGAGTTCAGAAGCTCATAGAGAGGTGTTTCAAAAGGTCCTGAAGCAAGCCTATATGGACCACAACATAACAATTGATCAATTTGATGATATTGTGGCCAATATAACCGCATGTAACAATCTAAGCTTCAGTGATGAAAAGCTGTCTGGGCAAGGGAAGAACCACAATTTGGATCTGCATATATCTATGAACTGTCAAGAATATGCCATGTCCAATATACTGGTGGACATTGTTTCTTCTCTAAATGTTATTCCCAAGTCCACTCTTTCCAAGCTTGCTTATCAAGGTATTCCGATGAGGTTCAATGAAATTATTGTGAAGGCCTTCGATTGCTCGAGGAAGACTATAATCGGGAAGGTTGATCTCCCAATAAAGATAGGTTCGTGCTTATTTCATATCACTTTTCAAGTTATGGATATTCATCCTGCCTACAATTGTCTCTTAGAACGTCCTTGGATTCATGAGGTTGGGGAAGTTACATCAACTCTACACTAGAAGTTGAAGTTTGTGAAGAATGAAAAGTTAGTGATCATGGGTGGTGAGCAGGCCTTGTTGGTGAGCCATCTCTCTTAATTTTCATACATTGATACCGACGAAGCTGAGGGAACATCGTTTCAATCTCTTTCTGTTGATAATATTATTGTTAAGAAGAATGAGGAATTCATGTCATCCTTGAAAGATGCCCAACATCTGGTGAAGAATGATCAATCTGTTAAGTGAGGACAAGTTATTGAGCTTGCGGAGAACAGGAACAAAGTTGGTTTGGGTTTTTTGCCTGGTGCAACCTGTCGCTCCCGAGATTTCATGATAACGAAACAGAGACTAAAGAGATACCAAAGAAAGGAAATATCAGAAGAGTCGCCATCGAATTTTATTTAGTCTACGTCTATCGAAGAGAAGGTGGGAAATAGTCGATAAAACCCTCGGAAAAGAGACGCGCATGGGAAGCATTAAAAGATAATAAGGAATTGGTATCGCAATTGAGATTTGGGTTCAGAAGTCGGTTACGCATGGGGAAGGTATTATCACCCCTCAGATCCATGGTACTCCATGGGGACCATTTGGGTTGTTTTACATACATGGAGATTTATCTAATATTGTTTTATTTTCAAAAGAAATGTGTGTGAAAGAGGGGGTGTTTTATTATTATAGTGCTCGCTAAGGATTGGGGCCTTTGTGGCTACGTATCACTCATTCGTGGATGAGGAATCAAAGATTTGTAGTTGGTTGATTTATGTGTTGGTTGATTTTGCCTTTGAGAAAAAGGTTTTCGGGATGATGCCCTAAGGCACAAAAATGAGTTTGATGAGTTGTATTATTTTTTACCTTGGATAAGGGTTTTATGAAATAATGTTTGTGATTATATTGTACTAAATTCTATGGACGGAGGTGATTATTCTAGACAACAAGCCAAGCATCTTGCATCCAAAATAATTAGAGTAAGGGTAGGAATGCCCCATTCTTACATATTCTCTACCACTTAAGACTCATGGCACACAATAATAATCGTAATTTTATTTTATTTTGAGTTTGATTATGAAAATGCCACTTGACGTTGAATCAAGGTTTTGTTTATTTAATTATGAAATTTGGGTGATGCAACATGTATGCAAAGTAACCAAACAAGAAAGTAAAGAGTCTCATAGTAAGGTAGCCCAAGAGAAAGTCTTGTGTATGCAAAAGTGACATAAGCTAAACAAAGGATAATGATCTTACAAACATATCCCCCTAAGGTGGTGCAATGATGCCATTCTTACGACATGAATGTAAGTTGCGGATGAAAATCCAAAATTCACAAAGGTAAGGAAAAGGCCTCCAAGCAAATGTCCTAAGATAAAAATCCTCTAAGTCCAAGTTTATTAAGAGTGGAGTGGATATTTTTGGTTATATCATTTTATCATGTTTTTGTTGTTTTTGATGTATGATGACAATAAAATAAATAACAAGTAAAATAAACATGCATGATGAGTTTGTACAATAATGATGGTAATTAGTACTTGAATGTAAATTACAAGGTAATGACATAAAAGAAAATTACAAGATAACATAATAATAATACCACAATAACAATGGTTAGTGATTATAAATGACACAAAATAAATAACAAGTTAATAATACCAAAATCACAATAACAAAGGTTAATGATAAACAAAGTTAGTGGCGTATAATTTGTGGTTAGTAATATGTGCAAAGTGAACATTTTGAGGACTATTTATCCATAGGTAAAAAAAGCTCAAAAATATGACACATTAAGGGATAACTTATCATTGATGCAAAGTCTTGAAGATGATTAATAATAATCTAATACTAGATTTTCAATAAAGAAAGTTGTACAATCCTAAGTCCATCTATCAATACTTTAAAGAGAACATTTTGAGGACTATTTATTTTGTTTTTACTTCTTTTTATTTAGCAAGATAGTAAGAGAGAAAATAAATTAGCATAATGTAAATGATATATGGTTAGATAATAATGGACATAAACATAAAGTACTTGAAATAAAATAAACAATAAAAGTAAATTGTGAGCAAATGAATAACAAAGGAAATAAAATGCAACAATGTAAATGTTAGGAGTTAGGAGTCAGTGGTTAATGGAATAACAATAAACAAATGGATTATCAAGATAATGTAAAGAACCTGGTTTCATCTATGCATCAAATTACTCAAATATGGTTGAAATAGAGGCAATCTATCAATGCCTCAAAGTATCATGAATGGTCTATTGATCAATCATTAATAGGTTTGAAACATTGAAGATTTAATCAACTCTAAACAACCATGGTCATGATCTAATAGACCTCATCAACCAAACAAATGTAACAACAAGTTAACAATAAATAGCAAATGATAACAAAATACAAAGTAAGACTAAAAATGGTGAACAAAAGATAGTAAGAGCAAAAAATCTCAAAAAAATTGTGTAAACCAAACTTAATCATTTTTTGCAAGCTTCACTTTAAACACTCTCAAAAACCAAATAAGAACAACCAACCATTTTTAATACAAAAACAGAATTAAAAAATGTTAAAAGTTAAGCTACAATCATTATCCAAAAATATGGAAAAAAAAGCTAGGTTGTTGTGGTGTTGAGCTTGAATGTGAAGTAAAAGGTTTGAGATGAAAGTATTTATGGTGGAAACATAGTGAAGGGGATGAGTTGTGAGTGTTAGAGAGTGGAAAGTTTTGAGGGGAAAAAGTGAATTGGAAAAAGTTGGTGGGAGGTGACTTTCGGGAGAGAATGATTTTTTTGTTTGACTAAGGTTTAGAGAAAAGGGTTTGATTGATGCTTGGACATAATTTTTGAGGACTAGAAAGTATGGTAAATGAAGGGGAAATAATGTCCTATTTATAGGGAAAACAGGTGGGTAGGTGATTGAAAAAAAATCACTTTGTGTTAAATAAAAGAGTTATTGTTGTTGTATGCCAGGTGTAATCGGTTAGTATAATCTGGCTAATCGATTACACCAGCCAAAAATGGACTGGGAAGCCGATGCATTGTCTGTGTAATCGGTTAGCATGATTTTGCTAACCGATTACACCAGCCAAAAATGGCCTGGGAAGCCTGCGCATTGTCTATGTAATCGGTTAGCATGATTTGGTTAATCGATTTCACTGACCAAAAAGTGACTTATCCCCTCTATTTTTTATTTTTGTTGCACATTTTCCTCTTGAAGCTTTATTAAAAAAAACTCAATTTTTTTAGATGTGAACACCGTGCCTTGAGTCCGTGTAATATTTCTTTGCTTATGAATGTAATTATGAATGTGTATGTGTAATAGGGTCATGGATCAGATGAAAGTTGTATGGGGTTAGGGTGAATTTTGGGGTATGACAGTTGCCCCTATTTAATCTTCTCGGACCTGAACATATGGATGGTGACAGCTTCCAATGTGTTCAAGGTGTGAGAGGTTTAAATACTAATAGGAGTAGCCATAAATTTTTCCTACCGAGGGACGGTAATGTTATGATTTGCTAGGGATTATGCATGGTTATGATGATTATGCATGCAATGCGATGTATGCATCATAAGCATCTTTTCAAGGAGAAAAGTTCAATGTTAAAACCCCAAGAAAATGGAGGGAAGAAAACTCCATTGGGGAATGAGAGAAAGGATAATTTCTCCTAACAACAACTAGGGAAAAACGATATGGTGTTTCTTAGAAACGATTGGAACACCCAACCTAGATGGAGAAATATATGTTTAGTGATGATTCCTAGTGATGGCTGAAATACGTGACATCTATTGGGGATCAAACAAATGAATTCACCGAGATTCTTAGCAACATCTAGAATACCTGATTTAGTGGGGATGATAAATGATTTCAAATGATGATGCCTAATAATGGCTGGAACATCTAACCTGGTTGGAGAGAAATGACAAGGTATGCTGACGATTCTTAGCGACGGTTAGAATACCCGATTATATGGGGAAAAGAGGTTGTTCAGTGACGATTCCTAGGAACGGCTGGAATACCTGACTCGACAAGAGATATAACTTTCCGTGAAGGAACAATGACGATTATTAGCGGTGGCTAGAATACCTGACGCGACTTGAGTTACAACTCTCCACGAAGGTACAATGACGATTCTTAGCAACGGCTAGAATACCTGAAATTCGTCGGGGAGATCAAATAGTTCAATGATGATTCTTAGCAACGACTATAATACTTGACTATGCTGAGGAGAATACAGAAGTCCAGTGACGATTCTTTGCAACGGCTAGAATACCTGACATCTGTTGGGAAAATGAGCATTTTAGTGACGATTCCTTGTAAAGATTGGAATATCTGACTTATACTGGGGAAATAACTTCAGAGATGATTCTCGGCTATGAATGTCTGACTTGGCTTGGGGAATGAGCCCAAAATACCTCTTGTCTGAAAAAGGAAAGTTTAGTGACGATTCTTAATAATGGCTAAGCATACCTGACTCTACAAGGAAGAGGGAAAATGTAGTGATGACTTTCTAGGGATAGAAGAAGTACAATGACGATTCTTAGCAATGGCTAGAATACCTGACTCTTCTGGGGAACCTTTGAAATGAAACGAAACAGTTTAGCGACAATTCCTAGCAACAAATGGAATACGCGGCTCTGCTTGGGGGAATGTTTTGAGGATGAACATTGACTATACTTAGGAAAATTCCTAACGGTTGGGAAATTCCAAAATTTGATGAATCAATTCGAGTAGGTTAAGGAGATACTTATGTTGTGATTTTATGTATGCCGATGCGTGTTTGGGCATTCACAAGGGAATGTATGAAATGCAGGGTTTACAAGTTATGCCAAATATGATTGGGCTTTGCAGGGGAGTGTATTTGAGGGATGCCAATGGTGATTGGGCTTAAAAGGGTGATTGGGGAAAATGTACTGACTTTTTGGTACTTGAGAAATTGGAACTCGTTGTTCAAGCAAGCGCTGAGTGTAATGGCTAAGGATTTCTGTTGAGGAATAAATGATTGGCCAAGTCCACGGAATTTCTTGGCATTTTCAGGTTGGGATACCAAATGAATTTTAGTTAACTTTAGCAATTTTTTTTGAATGAAATGTAATTCGATTTTTGTTTCCCTTAAATTTTTTTTTTTTGAAAAAAAAGGTTTTTAACAAAAAAAATCCAATGTAATATCATTTAGAAAAAGTCATATTTCATAGACAAAACAGAAAAAGTAAAAATGTTGAGCACATATGAGGGAACTGATTTTATTGATAAATAGTCTCAAAATGGGTGATTTTCTAAAAAGGAAGGAATCCCTAAAAGAGGCGATTGCGAAAAGAAATTGATGATAGCAATGAAACAACTCAAGTTTCCACCAAATTCCAACTCTGCTATAGTTTACGCCTTTGGTTGTCGTTTGATCTTGCTTTCAGAAGGAGAGTGACTGATTGACTTGTTAGGGAAGCCACGGGATTGACTCACCAGAGGATGAAGAAGGATTCCTTGCGGGATGTAGCCTTTTGCTCTTATTAAATCCCTAATTTTTGCCTAGACCGTCCTTTCAAGTTTTCAGTCTACCAAGATACCCATTTTTGCATAAGTCTCCCTTTCGGGTTTTCAACTTATCGGGCTCTCCCTTTTATTCAAGTATAGTATTTTTTAACCGCATCTGCATTTACCGTGGATGGATGATCTTCACCATCCATAGCTGCAAGGATTAAGGCTCCTCTAGAGAAAACCTTTCTTACAACATATGGACTTTCGTAGTTTGGCGTCCATTTTCCCTTTGGGTCAGTGTGGATTGGAGGAATCTTTTTCAACACGAGGTCTTCGGCCTTGAGGCTGCAGGGGAAAACCTTCTTGTCATGTGCCCTCTTGATGAGTTTTTTATAAAGTTGGTCATGGAAGATGGTTGCCAAGCGCTTCTCACCGATGAGGTTTAGTTAGTCAAATCAGGCTTGTACCCACTCGGCCTCATCAAGCTTAACATCGATCAAAATCCTTAAGGAATCAATCTCTACTTCAACTGGCAAGACTGCATCCATGCCATACACAAGTGAGAAGGGAGTTTCCCTAGTGGAAGTGCATACTGAAGTACGATAACCATGTAATATGAATGGGAGCATTTCGTGCCAATATTAGTAGGTTTCCACCATCTTTTGCACGATCTTCTTGATGTTTTTGTTAGCTGCCTCAACAGTGCCATTCATCTTAGGCCTATAAGGCAATGAGTTGTGGTGGTCGATCTTGAAATTTTGGCATACCTCTTTCATCATTTTGTTATTGAGGTTTGATCCGTTATCGATAATGATCTTGTTGGGGATCCCATAACTGTAGATGATTTCCTTCCTGGTGAACTGAGCCACCACTTGTCTGGTAACGTTGGTGTATGAGGTTGCTTCTACCCATTTTGTGAAGTAGTCAATGGCTATAAGGATGAAGCGTTGTCCATTTGAGGTAGTTGGCTCTATGCGTCTGATCACGTCAATGTCCCACATGGAAAAATTCTAAGATGATGTTATGACATTGAGCGGCATTAGTGGAACATGGATCTTGCCGGCGTAGATCTGGAATTTGTGGCATGTTTGGAAGTGGCGGTGACAGTCAACCTCCATGGTCATCCAATAGTATTCGGCCCTTAAGATTTTCTTTACCATAATGTTCCCACTGGAATGCGTCCCGAAGGATCCTTCATGAAAGTCCATTATAATCTGGTTTACTTCTTGCTTGTTCACACATCTAAGCAGAATCGAATCATGATTTCTCTTGTATAATAATCGTTCACTTAAGAAGAATTTGGATGATATTTTTCAGAGATACTTCTTATCGGTGATGGATGCATCCATAAGGTACTCTTGGTTCTCTAAGAATTTCATGATGTCGTAGAACCAAGGATGACCGTCAGCTTCATCTTCTGCTGCCAGACAATAAGCAGGCTCACCCAAGTTGTTTAGGTGAAAGGATGGTGCTTCGTTCTTCCACATGACCTTAAACATGGACTCCAAATTTGCCAAGGCATCAGCTAGCTGATTCCCTTCTCGAGGGATATGTTGGAATGTAATCTCATTAAAGTAAGGGACTATCTCCAAGACATGTTCTTCGTAAGGAATGAGCTTATGATCTCTAGTATCCTCACCTTCTTTGACTTGGATGATTACCAAGGCTGAATCTCCATAGACTTCCAGGATTTTGATCCTAAGATCGATAGTAGCTTCAATACCAAAGATATAAGCCTCGTACTCGGCCATGTTGTTTGTACATTCAAAGCACAACCTTGCGGTGAAGGGGAGGTTGAAATTAGTTTGAGAAGTGATGATTTCCCCAATGCCATTGTCGTGAGCATTAGAAGCTCCATTAAAAACCAAGGTCCATTGGGATCCAGACTCATGTCCTTCCTCGGGATCGGGGATGTTGCGATCCCTAATTAACATGATATCTTCATCGAGGAATTCAAAACGCGTAGACTGGTAGTCTTCTAAAGCTTGTTGTACAATATGGTTAGACAGTACACTCCCTTTTATTGTCTTTTGAGTGACATGTTGGATATCGTACTCGGTTAAAGCCATTTTCCATTGGGATACTCTACCGGTTAGAGTCGGCTTCTCAAAGATGTATTTGACATAATCCATCTTAGAGATCAACAGTGTTGTATGAGTGAGCATATATTTTCTTAACTGTTTGGCAGCTCATGCTAGGGCACAACAAGTCTTTTCAAGCATCGAACACCTACTCTCGCAATCGGTGAACTTCTTGCTCAAGTAGTATATTGCGTGTTCTTTTCTACCAGACTCGTCATGTTGGCCAAGGACACACCCCATAGATCCCTCGAGGACGGTGAGGTACATGATTAATGGTGTACCATGTACATGAGGCATCCACATGAGGGGTTCTTGCAAGTACTCCTTTCTTTTCTCAAATACGCCTTGGCAATTCTAGCGGTGCATTCGTGACCATGGAGCTATGGATGAACCCGACGTCAATTGAAATATCAGAACTAATAAAAGGGAAAAGAAAAAGGGAAAAGTACGAACAAAACCCAAAGATAAGAAGTTTTCAAATCAAAATTAATAAAATGCTAGAGATGACTGGTAAGGGGGTTGGTTACACAAAGGGAAGGTATTAGCACCCAAAGTGTCCTAGGTACTCCCAGGGAACCCTTTTTGTGTGCAAGTGTTTTGGTTGAAAATATGTTTGATGAAAATGGAATGGGGGGGTGAGAAAATAATTCATTTATTATATTTTTGTGTTTGACAAGACCTTCGGTCTTATGCCTACGTACCAAAATAAAAATGAGGGATCAAAACATCGTAGTTCATGGTAAAAATGTCAAAGAAGTTGGTGGATTGATTTTAACAAAGGTTTAAAAGACGAGGGCACAAAATGGCCAAAAGATTTAAATGAAGTTGTTAATTCTTTTTGTCATTTTGAAATTGAAGTCAATATGATTAAATTTTTCTCAAGTTTGATTTTTAAGAAAAAGTTTTAAAAATCAGTGGCATAAGGCCAAAGTTTCTACTCATTAAAACATTCCTAAGTTGAAAACACAAGAAAAACAGGTTTTTCAAAGGAGGGAGAGATTTTAAAATTTAAGAAAGAAAGTAGGAGATAAAGGGACTAACCTAAACAAAATTAAAAGTTAAGAGTTAAAAAGATCTGAATGCAATCCGCAAGACAAGAATGTCATATAGAAACCGATTTCCTTTGGACTTTTGAGCAAGCAATGAGCATAAGCAACATCTAAGCAAATAATAGGAAGACTCAGGCATCAAATAAAGATAGCGATAATATCTAAGCAAACACTCCAATAGCAAGCAGTCTTCAATGTCTTCAAATGTATGAGATGAATTAATTCCTTGGTAAATTCACAGAAACAATCATCAGACATTAATCATAATAACAACATATCAATTAAACAGGGACAAAGTGACGGATGAACCAAGGGCACTCAAGGTATGCATCAGATGAAAGGCACAATCAAGGACAGCTCAGTATCAAAATAAAGGCATTGGACAAGTCCTTAAAGCATAAGGAGGTTGCCTATTCTAAGTCCAAAAGCTCAGATCAAGTCCAACAGTCCACCAAGATATTTTGTATGGTTTTTATTTTTATTAAGTATTTTAAGGTCCTAAGACCACAAACAGAACAACACAAGTACACAATATATACAAGCACAAATGATATGGCTCAAGTGAGCAAAAAATAAAAATGACTGAAACATAAACATCGTCCATGAAATGTAAATGGCAATGAATGATAAAAGTACTTGAATTTAAATTGCATTAAGTAAATAACTTGAAAGTAAAGCAGTTTTAATAAGAGGTTAGTGAAGTGTTAGTTAAAGAGTTTTAATTGTTTAAGTCATTCCTTGGAGAACACTAAACCATTCATTCACAAGTATGAAGACATGAACCAAGACATCATCCATAAGAAGGGATCCGACTTGGACAAATTAAACAAGTATGCCACTAGCTCTCATGAATGGAAAAAAGGTAAAGTCTTCACATAATGCCATGAAGAATGGGAGACTTACAATCTCACATACAAGAATGTTATGTCTTTTGGGACATATTAAACTCTATGTTAAGCAATCATAATTAGACTTATGTAGAAGCCATAACTATCTGAGGTCGGACAATCTTAATATTAGTGTTACTTCATGTTAGAGACATGGTACAAAGAACCAAGTTCCTAAAACATACCACACACAAAAATAGAGTGGGAGGGACCTATCTCAGTCAGGCTCATGTTGATTCATATGACACAAGGTCATTGATGAATCAACTAGCATTTGACTTGTAGAGAATTCATTGGACAATGATGGAATGGGGAAGAAGAGGGATGAAGATGAAGAAGGGAGGGGAAATAGAAACCCAAATTGATCACAGGAGGAATTTCATCTGATCAATATCATCAATTCATCTTGAGGGATGAAATGTACATTTCATCAACCCCCTAAATCCAATAGTATTGATCAAATGGAAGTTTAAATCAACCACGGTCAAGGCCAAACAGAAAGTCAAACATCACAAATTCAACCAAATGGCTCAACAATATTTTTAAACAATTAAACTATTAAAAATCAAATTTAAAATGAATTAAAATGAATTTTTAAATGGACAAAACCTCAAATCCCTTCAAATCACAAAATAAATGGCTAGAGGATTTATCCTGGGTCAAACAACATCAAAGGACCTTAGACAAAAAATTTGAGAATTTTCGAAAAGTCAGAAGTATTTTAAAATATTCAAAAAAAAAGTTAAAAATCATTTAATTTACAAAAAATATAAAAATTAATCCAAAAAATGATTTTAATTCAAAATATCAAAGAGAAAAATATTTAAATATTTTTTGTGAAAGTCCCATATTTTTTGGATTAAAAATGAATTTAATATGAACTAAACAAAATAGAAGTAATTAAAATAAAATTAGAATAATAAAAATAAATGGAAAAAACAATGGCCATCAGATCTCCCTCATTAATTGAGGTGGCGGATCTGATGGCCACGCGTATGCAGTCCATCAAAGGCCAAGTCAAACACGTTGCAGGAGTGGTAATCAAAACCAAGGGACCTGATTAAAACATAGAATCATGATCAAAGGGATGGGAGAGTGCCAACACACGACTGGAGCTAGGGCTCCAGTCATCTTCTCTGGTGGACCACACATGACTGGTCCACCATCAACCTTCATGAGAATTAAAAGTGCATACACTAATTTGAAGAGAAAGCTGCCAGGAATCCAAATATATACTTAAAATTCTCCAATTCTCACTATATTGAAAGATACGTGTAATTGAAAATTGAGGAGTATGAACTGAGTTGCTTCGGTTTGACCTCAAAGCAACTCAATCTTATTGTCTACATTGGTAGGTCTTTAGACAACGAAAGATTAAGAAAAATGTTAGAGAATCAAAGAAGTTTTTTTTTTGAAAATTCACCTTTGGTTTGCTTCAATTGAACTCGTTCTTCCTTCCAATTTGGCTTGGCTTGCTTCTGTCCACTTGCAGAAGGTGAAATGAATGATCAAAGGGCTTGGATTCTTGGAGTTTCTATCTCAAAACAGAAGTGAAATTGAAACTTGATTTCAATTGAAATCCTCAAGTTTATACTTTCAATGGAGGTTATGGAGTTGCAGGATCAAAGTTGGGGCCGATAGTCCTTTATCTGAGCTTTAGGGTCATGTATTTATAGCCTACCAAATGCTTTTCACACACTTCCAATGAAATGCCAAAAATAGCAATGCCATCATGCATGCTTGCATGGGCGTGCACAAGGCCCATGAAATGATGTGAATTGGTCCAAAATCAAATCCAAATGATGTCGAAGCAATAACATGGAACCATGCAATGTTGAAATGAAAATTGATCACAAATGTTTCCAAATTGGGCCATGCATTACACCCACGCGCAAGTCACTCAAAAATGCTCAAAATGCCATGATCTTGGAGGCGTTGTAAAGCAAACATGAAGGGGAACAACTTTTCTGTTGAAACCTTTTTCATTTGGAGATTGGATCATGATGAGATTTTAGGTGCAAGTTGGAGGAATCAAACATAGTTGAAAATTTTCTAAGTTAAAAGTCAAATGACCAATTTTTACTCCTTGAATAACTTTTTCTATGAGTCTAAAATGAAAATGGTTCCTTCATAAAAGTTATAGATATTTAAATCATGTTCAATTTGGTCATAAATTTGGCACCACTTAAATCTTTCATGAGGGAGTTATGGATTTTAGAAGTTGAGGAAAATTGCTTGTTCAATGATGATGGCCCAAAATGACTTGTAATGTTTACTCTTGATACATGCCCTTGAAAGTAGAATTTAACATTTATCAAAGAAGAAACGTTGGAGAAGACATCTTAAAATTAATCATGAAACCTGTATGGCCTTAATATCATAAAAATTGAGCAATTTATGGTTCTTGGAAGTTGACCTTCTATCTAGGGCACAAACAAAATGACCTATAATCTTTCACCATAAAAAATGACTTTCCAAGAAAAATTAATCTTGATGCCAACATGAAAGTTGTTTGGAATGTCAGAAAGAGTAACTTTTCACTTGGGATCATTTTCATATGACAAAAAGTGTAGGAGATAGGGTCTAGGGAACCCTAGATTTGACTAGTTGACTTTCTCAGGTCAACCTCTTTGAACCAACTTGCAAACTTGAAGTTATTTTGCTCTTTGGGGATTATGAAGAATCCTATATGAATAAGATGATCTATAATTAAGTATTTCTTGAAATATTTGACCAATTGTTGAAGAAACTTGTTGAGGAAGTCACACAAGATACCTAGATGAATTAGGGCTTCCAAGGCAAACAAGCTTCAACCTCTTGATGAATTCTTGATCAAATTGACAAATAATGAACATGGGGATACATATATGAGGCTTAGGACCATGGTGGACCTTTCCTTGATTGATCTATTACAGTGAGGGTCTCAAACCCTATATATGAACTTGGTGGGGAACAGACGGACACACACACTACCTATAAAAGAAACAAAGATAAACCAAATATATTTTTGGCATTTTGGTTAGTAGACAAATAAAAACAAAGTGTGATACAATCAAATGTGATTGGTGATCTCTCCCAATTCAAACCCAATGAATAAGAGGTAAGGAGTATACAAAAGTCTGATCCCAAAGCCAATGCAAATGATGAGATAGCATTAGGGATCTTAGAGTCAAAATTAGGGTCTTGCAGATGCCCTTATTTAAGGATATTCTAGATGAGGATGTGAAGGTTAAAATCTTTGTATCAACTCAGTAGAATGACTTAAATAACAACATCAACAAACGAATTTTGGTCCCTAAGAGACCTCATGATGTATATGATATGAATGCAAAAATAATCTTCGTGGGGAATATATTGCCACAAAGGAAAAGAATCCGGAGAGACTGAAAGTCCACAGGAGCATAATGTGTTCCATAAGGAGGAACTCACTGGAGGGACTGAGACTCTAGGGATAAAAATTTATGCGTAGGCCATGCTACGACTTGAAAACTGCTGGGGATACGAGGGGATTTCCATGAAAATAAATCGATGGAAAGACTCCAGTGCAGGAGACAAAGAGATCTGCAAGGAAAGAGAGTAGGTCAGAGCGAAGCTGAAATACTCACACAAAAGGAAATTCGATTTCACAAAGAAATACGAACTCAAACTCAATTGGGTAAGAAAAACATCAACACAGGAGTAAAAGAGATATATTATCTATTACCGGTTACTGGGTAGGAAGATAATACACTCGGACAGAGGGACATCCGTTACTGGTTAGGGTAAACATATCAAGGATGACTCGTTGAGGAAAATGAGGAATATTCATTACTGTTACTGGGTAAGAATAACCTACTAGGGGAAAAGGAAATCAATTAGGAATTACGACTACCTTTTACTGGGAAGAAGATTAAAGAGAGAGTATTCAGGTTAAAGTGAACATATCAAGGATAAACTCAAAGGAAAGAATATCTTTCATCGGTTAAGATGAACATATCAAGTATAGACCAACTAGGGAACGAGGAAGAATATCCTTTACCTATTAGGGTAGACATAACAAGGATAGACCACCAAAAGAAAGAATATATGTCATCGATTAAGATTAAAATATGAAGGATAAACTACCGGGGAAAAATAGGGATTACAATTACCTTTTTACTAGGTAGAAGACCAAAATAGAGAATATCCGTCACGGTTAAAGTGAACATATCAAGGATAAACTCAGAGGAAAGAACATCTATCATCGGTTAAGATGAACATATCAAGGATAGACTACCTGGGGACTGAGGAAGAATATATGTTACCGGTTAGGGTAGACTTATCAAGGATAGACCACCAAAAGAAAGAATATTCGTCATCGATTAAGATGAACATATCAAGGATAGACTTCCGGGGGAAAATAGGAATTTCAACTACCTTTTTACTGGGTAGAAGACCAAAATAGAGAATATTTGTCACTAGTTAAAGTGAACATATCAATGATAGACTCAGAGGGGAGAATATGATTTATATTTATCATTCATTGGGCAGAATACTGCAAAAAAGAGAAAACTTGTCACCGATTAAAGTGAACATATCAAGGATAGACTCTTTGAGGAAAGAAGGGTTTACAACTACCTTTTACTGGGTAGAATACCAAAGAGAGAGTATCTGTCACCGGTTAAAGTGAACATATTAAGGATAAACTTACTTGGGAAACGAAAAGATAAATATGTTGGAGAAAAATCAAAGAAGTAAATTACCTTTTCCCGGTTACTGGGTAAATGACAGGTAAAATACTCAACATCAAGAAGGATATTCCCAGTTACTAGGTAATAAACTCTTGGGGGCTAAAAGACCCATCTAGGTAAGAACTAGAAAGAAACGGTCAAACAAGACTCAACCCAATGAGGATATAACTCAAGGGGAGTGGTTCCATCCAGATAATGAGCTAGGGAGGAAACAAAATAATATTCATCTACGAGGAAATAACTCAGTGGGGAAGAAGAAATGATAAACGCTTTCTACTTAAACGGGTTGACACTCTACAATTGAAGGAGGACAGATACGCTAAATCTTCTCGGGGAAATAATATTGCCAAAGAAGGGGATCAGAAGAAAGGCCAATGCGTCAAAATGGACAATGAAATATATGATGTTATGTTTATGCATGAATATGCACGTATGTGTATGACCATGCTGACAAACACAGAGGATACAAACATGAAGATCTGAATCATCACAATTAGATACTCGGCTAATCTCAACAAGATGGGAACACCAACTAGAGAACCTGCAAAGGATGAAAATAAATCATCAAGGATAAAGATCTTGGCTCAAATACGTTCAACTTAGGCTGGGGAGAGGCATGGAGAAAATGCATCCAGCCACACGCTGCAGAAAACTTAGTGCTATGCGGAGAAAAATAATATATTCGTAGCAATCATAAGGATTAGAATAAATCCATCTCAAACACAAACTCTCAAAAGAGGAGGAGATAATGTTGTTAGGGGATAAGCAAAAAATAACAAAGATCTTGCTTAAAACTCAAACTCTCTGGGAGAGGAGAAAGATACAGCTTGGCAACTTCGCGGGGGATGAAAGCACTACTGAAAATATCAACCAACATGCCGAGGATAAGGAGATTTACTAAGGATCTACATCTGAAACTGAGGGATATATATACTTCGAAGCAACAAGTCAACATTGTGGGGAATTTTAGGTCAACACCATATTAAATGGGAGACAACCCTGTAGGGGACAACATCAATATTACTCAGAATCAAATATTGTCTGAATGAAGAGAGCTTCTATCAGAAGGTGGAACTCCACTGGGGATCCAAGTCACGACAAAAGGCAAAACTCTGAGTGGGGAACTAGGCGACTTACTAGGGATTCCATCAAAAATCAAACTATGTGGGGCTTCATTGGGGATTCAACAATCGGCCAGGACAAAATCAAAGACAAACATGAGGATGCAAGTCAGTAACAAATTCCTCAAAAGGAAAGCTACAATCATTAGACTCTTCTTGGAGATTGAGAAATAAACCAATTCCAAGGCACAAAATATCAGTCGGATATGCACATTCATGCCGGGAGAAACTGCCACGATTATGTAACAACCAAATAAAGGTGTCGCGGATCTGAAAACCAAATAAAGGTTTCACAAAGATCCAGGGTTCATTCATAAACACAAATGTAAACTGGGAGTGAAAACTATAAAGCCTCAGTTAGAGAAGGATGAACTGCAAAGATAACAATACACCATCTTTACTAGAGATAAATGATGGATTGCTTGGGGAGCCACCCATCAACTCTAACGGGGATGAATGACGAACTGTTGGGTAGTAAAAATCACCAACCAACTGCTTGGGGAATACGAATAATGCTCCACACATCAAGACTTACCGTTCTTAGATTGTTGTTGACATTCCTTTTGAAATCGATGTAAATGTCTTATTATTTCCGAAAAATGTTTATCATTGATTTATTTATTTCAAAATTATCATCATAAAATTCAACTTTATTCAAGTAGAAAAAAATAAGAATAAGAAATAATTGGATAAAACCTCAACTTTATTTAAAAGAATGGTAGTCCGCAAATGGAATGACTCCATGGATCTTTACAAAGATTGAGAAATGGTGATTTACATGAAAAATTGGCTACATTGAATATAATGACCACTACTCTCCCTATTAACTTTGAAATCCACTATGCTCTTGTCTTCGGTTGAGAATGATGAATAAGAACCAAATGACTATTCAAAACTACTTCAAAGATCAGGACCAGTCGGATGCAGTTACTTGCCATAATCCTTAATTTTTGCCTAGATTTTCCCAAGATGGGGTACTCAATCTACCGGGATAAATTTTCTATTTTTACGTCTCTAACTTTTTCCTGGATCGCCCTTTCGGGTTTTCAGTCCACTAAGACGCTCATTTTTGCCTAAGCCGCCCTTTTGGGTTTTCAACTTAGCGAGATGTTCTTTTCTTTTTTAGGCGAAGTATTTCTTGATTGTATCAGAGTTCACAGGACGTGTGAACTCTTCACCATCCATAGTTGTAAGAATCAATGCACCGCTTAAAAAGGCTCTCTTAACAACATATGGCCCTTCATAATTAGGAGTTCACTTGCCCCTAGCACCAGGTTTGAAAGATAGAATCTTCTTGAGCACGGGGTCACCTTCTCTGAACACACGAGGCTTGACCTTCTTATCAAATGCTTTCTTCATTCTCTGTTGATATAACTGACCATGACACATGGCAATCAATCTCTTATCTTCAATCAAATTGAGCAGGTCAACCCTAGTCTGAGACCATTCAGCTTCATTGAACTTGGCTTCCATCAGCACACGCAAGGATGGGATCTCAACCTCTACTAGGAGCACAACTTCCATGCTGAAATTCTGGTGTAGTCAGAATTCAGATGTTATACTCCACTTCATGACATCTGATCTAACATTGTAACTAATACAACAAGATAGTTATTAACCACTGTACTAATATGCACAGGTTCACAGATGTCACAACATCTCATTCTATGTCACCCTAGAATGTATGAACACCTGGTTCTGTGCATCAGGAAGAAAGACTCAACAGAAATCAAACCTAGCACTCACTTCTGTTGTTTTCTTCCACAATTATCAGCATGATGTCTTACTGTTGTTTGTGGACATCATCTGTTACATTGTTCCAGTGTGTATATCTTTTACTTGTATTTCCTGAATTAAAGGTTGAACACGTTAATCTAATTTTCACTTATTAGATTGCTAACAACTAGGCTATTTGTTAGGTTCATTAATTGTAGGTTAGAAGTTGGTTTCCTGGTTTTTCTCTACGCTATTGAATCCCTGAAGAATAGCCTGAGAAAAATACTGAACCAGAAAAACCAATCATCCTACACTTTAGCACCTGCTGTTGGGAATGAATGTCACAACATTAAGTTCGACATCCAGAACATATGCTGAGTCTGTTATGTTCCTGGAAACGTGCTGTGCTAAGTTTGCAATACTGTAAAAGACCAACTAGTCTCTACTTCAGTATCAGCCTTCAGTATCAACTGTCAAAACATCCAGTTTGACAGTTTCACTATGATCCTTCAGCCAGGTCTGTTATCCTTGAAAAGAACAGACTTAAATAAATACTGAACTAAAGTTAACCTACTTATCATTCAGTATGCACTGTCCCTGATGAATGTTACAACTTTCTGATTGACATTCAAACAGAAGGCTATATGCCAGGTCAGTTATCATCTTGATAAGCTGACTGGAATACCTGCTGAGTTATGACAGTAATAAACACATGCAGAAGGAAAACAAACACAGGAAATTGTTAACCCAGTTCAGTCCAACATGACCTACATCTGGGGGCTACCAAGCCAGGAAGAAGATCCACTATTAGCAGTATTAATTCAGAGTTAAACTCACCCGTTTACAACTCTTCACTTAATCCCTACCCAATGCAATCTATACCTAGGAACTCCTAGATAGAAACCTCCAGTTTCCATTCCTATCACTACAAAAATACAATGTAATGTTAACACACCTTGAACTTGCTTCACAGCTTCATTCAAGAACAAAATCACTCTTGCCTACAGGCTTTGAGTTACAAATACTCTCAGCTTTGAACACTGAGAAACACATGGTAACCTTCCCACAGATTGGGAGGTTTACCTTACACACACCCCTAAAAATTCATTCTAAGAGGCTTACAAAAACTAGGTTACAATCAGCTATTTATAACCTAATCACCCAACTGGATTTGGGCCTTCAGAAATCGCAGCAGACTTGTTCTTTGCTGTTACAACTTCAGCAGAAAAATTCTGCTACAAACAAGGTCTTCAATCCTAGAATCTCTCCCTATATATCTCCATATTTTGAGGCTATATATCTTCTGAGTGAGTCTTCAAGACCTCCACATCTGAGTTAGGATATTCACCAGATATCCTTGCTGATCCCAGAATATATACTGAATTAATTAATTCAGTTTTCTACACATGTGCGATGTCACTGACCTGATGTCGTGACATCGTACATGACATGTTGGTCCAGATGTTGAATTTCTTCAACCCAACATATTAAAACAACAGAGATGATTACATTATTTGTTTTCTAAAATTAATGTCAATCCTAAGGAATTAACAATCTCCCCCTTTGGCAAATTTTAGCTAAAACAAATAAACAATACACTGGACAAAACATCCCAATTTGGGAATGCTCTTCATCTCTGTCATTGGCTCCACCACCACAAACACCAAAGTTGGTGTACATGGGGAAGAAGAGGGACACGACTCAGTTGTACTAGAACCCTTCCCCTCAACCGGAGAGCTTCCTTAAGAATATGTAATGCTGAGTACATAGACAATGTAACTCAGATCACAAGGCACAACTGTCTTCTTAACTCAGATCACAAGACACAAGTGGTAAACCCAGTTGGTGGATTTTGTGCCTGATGCCAACTTCTGTCTGATGCCAACTTCTGTTTGCTGCAACATCCACAGTTGGCTTGATTCTGGTACATTCTCAACCCCAGGACTATATTTCTCTCCCCCTTTTTAGCTAAACATTTGTAAAGGCACCCTTCACAAAACCAGATCCAGGCGCAGCTTGCCCAAACCTTAACATACCCCATGATTCTGAGAATGGAGTGTTTTTCTTGTGAGAGGAAGAGAGCTATTGCATCCTTTAAATAGTCCAGCCCGTGCTTAGGAATTTCCAGTAAAAATAAATGCTTGGTCAAGATGCATTTAATTTTTGCTGAGAAATAGTCAGAGAATCACCAACAAAATCTCAGATTATCTTTGAATACCTTTTATAGCTCTTGACTGTTTCTTTTCCAAAACAGCCGTTCCAGTGCATGGAGACTATTCCATATATGCAGTCAGACACGTTGCACGCGATGTCTTAACATTTCACGTGGCTTTTTCCTGCATTCTGCTAGTATTCAACATTTTATAAGGTTCCTGTCATACCTCTAGTAGAGACTTGACATCTGGCACTGATACAGTCAAATTCCCACACTTCAGCAGATGGTTACTCCCCCTGTACCACACAGCTGTAACCATCAGGCTTATTCTGATTTACCAGAATTTGACACATCATCTTCATAATTCCTACTGACTTTAAGTTTTAGAAGGAATTAGCAGCATTGTTCAGGCCAATGTCATGACATTCGGTCAGACATTCTTCCGCTCACTCAGCCTTGACACAACATCCTGATAACTGACAGGGTGCCATACCTGGTTATCTGAGTACACATAGACCACAAGTTTGATGATTACTTGCAGCTTCAAGGCCAGAACTCCCCCTGTCATGGACACCTCACTCTCCTCTTGAAGATTGGAGATCACACATGGGCATATCCAACATCCCAAAGTTGGACCTTCACATACTTCCTGATTCATAGAGAATCCATACCCCTTGATGAATGGAAAACACAAGACGCATCTTCATGTCTTCAAGAGCGCACCCTCTGTTCAACCCTCTTAGCTGAACACATTCACACTCTGTGTCAATCTCTCTTCTAACCAGAACAGAAGACCACTTCACTGGATGTTCTAACATCAGCAGGGACATCCTTCACAACAAGACAAGGCACACCATCTGATAGTCTTCAGATATCACTGAGTCATCGGGTTGATCAAGAAGAACCCAGACATTCATTGGGACATATACATTTTCATCCCATTACAAGAGATAATCTTCCATAGATAGCTCAGAACTCCTACCACAAGCTCCAAGGGATGAATAGAAAGCACCTCCTTTAGTCTTCAACTTACTACTTTTCTACTCAAGAGTAATTTGTCTCAGACTTTCCTCAAGAATAATCAGCTGCCATATGTTGATTATCTTGATTCTTCGAACTCACTTCTGAGGTAAACCAATTGCCACTGGTTGATTACCTCCTTCATGAATCCTCATATGAAAAGGTCAAATGCTGCTTTTTGACCTCCCCAAGTTTATCAGACTTCTCCCAAAGATATTCTGACCTTCCAAGTGAGACTAGAACTTCAAGCTTTTTGAAGTATCCAATCTACAACCCTGTAGACCTTTCTATCTCAAGTTGATGTGCCACTTCACCAACTAAGAATCTGATGTTGAACCAAATGTCTCAACATTGTGTTTTGACATTTAGCTGTTGAATTCAGCTCCTTCTTCTGCCACTTGAAAGAACTTCCTCCCTTCACAGAACAAGAGTTCAATGTTCTCATAGACTTGATTGTGGAACCAAGTTTGAGTAAACAACCTCCATCCTGCAGGTTTGCAGTTAAGTCATCCAAGCTCACACCTTGATGAATCCCTGCTTCTTCTCCAAAGACATCAGACACTCTGATGTATGAGTCTTCAGAAGGACCAGTTAGAAACTAACCCTTCAGCTCTACCAAGGATTCCACATCCTAAGGCAAGGTTGTTTCCATGATGTCAAGACTGCTGCCACTTGTTCTTGACTCCACAGTGTGCATAAGCTAATGCACTTCCTTACCTAGATCAGAAATAAACTGATCCAAGTAACCACCATCAAGAGTATGATGTCTTCTTCTTCTTGTACATACCAAGGCTGAACATGTTTCTTTCCAGGAAACCTTTTCAGAGATCATATGCTTTTGCTGCCACCAAAGAGATAGATCATAAGCCAATGTACTATCCTTCCTGTGATTGTGCACAGGGTCTTGAAGAAGTGATGTTCCAACATCTTTAAGAACATCAGTTATCTTGAGCTCCAAGGATAATCAATTAAACACTTGTACTTGGCACAAGTAGACATTGATCTTAAATCCTTTCCCAATTATCCTTTCAGATACTTCCACCATAAGACTACTTTGAAAGTACTCTTCTTGTGTCAACATCTTCTGCTTGCAAGGACCTCGACAATTTTGAAAGTCTTCCCAGATTAAATTCACCCTTAGGAATAAGAGAGATGAATTCTTCCTTGCAAATGTGTCACACAACCACCAGAACCCATGTGACACAGGTCAACAGCCAACCAGACCCTAGGCTGACCAAATGTGAGGAGGTTAACCAAAACTCCCCCTCGAATTAACAATCATGGAAACTTCACACCAATATCCATGCATTGTACAGACATGTCTCAACATGACATACTCCATCCCTACCAGTGGTAACTAACTCTATGAGTTATACCTACGCATACTCCTACCACACCAATCAGACTTTAGCTGACCATAAGTACTAGAGGAACACCAGTCAATAGCAGATATGCATTGCCAGAGCATACTACATCAACCAACCTATGAATCTTCATATTCTCACTCCTTGAAAGAACTGCCACTTCTGATCGTGGTGCTTGAATAGCAAGATTCATGGTCCCAATCCTCTGAAATGAAGTAGCAGTCAGGTTACCCCATTGTTGACTGCTAACATCCAAAGGACTTGTCTTCCAACACTCCATAGTACTCCAGAGAACAGCCATCCATCCCTGATCAATCTACAGGAGTAGGACAAGCAGCAGGAAATTGCTCAATGTCTCACCCAGCTCCACTTCTAGAGACCAGACCTCTACATGTGACCTTCTTGAGCATACACACAGTTGACCCTACCCTTGTCAACTTAGCCCACACAGATGTCTCCTCTTCCAGGTCAGGAGTAGGTTCCAAACAAGAGTATCCCTTTGTTTGACACCTAAAAACATTTGTTCTTCAACCAGCAGCTGCATACTTGTTGAACAACATGTTCTAACATCACATAGAATATTGGTTCCACCTCCTTGGAACACACCCTCCTTGAAAGACTTCAAGGTCTTCATATACACTACCCAAGAGTGTAACAGAATCAGTGATCAGGTGATTCTTACCATCCTGAGGTGAGAACATCATGATGAGTGGACTTGAGGGGACTCAAGTAGCTTTGACATCTTCAGAGGTTATGGTGAAATCTTGAACACAACAGCCTTTCATTCACATGAGGGGAAACTACATCAGAGTTTGAGTTTTTGCCAGGTATTATGCAGCGGAAATCATAATAAAACTCAACCTAAGAACACACTTTTCACCAGATCAGCCTCAAAGTCCATACCAAGTTTGAACGTGACTAAATACTGGCACAGATGTCCCATCCAAAGGCCAATTGCCAACCTCCAGATACAGGTACACATTATTCCTGTCATGAACAGTCCATCCACCTACTTCAAGGGACCATTCAGGGAACTTTCAGAACCTTCCACTGGTTCCAACATAACTTCTTGCAAGATACCAGAAAGTATCACCCATGGATCTCATCCAGAAGCAGAACAGGATGCCTGCTCTGATACCAATTGGAATTCTGGTGTAGTCAGAATTCAGATGTTATACTCCACGTCATGACATCTGATCTAACATTGTAACTAATACAGCAAGATAGATATTAACCACTGTACTAATATGCACAAGTTCACAGATGTCACAACATCTCATTCTATGTCACCCTAGAATGTATGAACACCTGGTTCTGTGCATCTGGAAGAAAGACTCAACAGAAATCAAACCTAGCACTCACTTCTGTTGTTTTCTTCCATAGTTATCAGCATGATGTCTTACTGTTGTTTGTGGACATCATCTGTTACATTGTTCCAGTGTGTATATCTTTTACTTGTATTTCCTGAATTAAAGGTTGAACACGTTAATCTAATTTTCACTTATTAGATTGCTAACAACTAGGCTATTTGTTAGGTTCATTAATTGTAGGTTAGTAGTTGGTTTCCTGGTTTTTCTCTACGCTATTGAATCCCTGAAGAATAGCCTGAGAAAAATATTGAACCAGAAAAACCAATCATCCTACACTTTAGCACCTGCTGTTGGGAATGAATGTCACAACATTCAGTTCGACATCCAGAACATATGCTGAGTCTGTTATGTTCCTGGAAACGTGCTGTGCTAAGTTTGCAATACTGTAAAAGACCAACTAGTCTCTACTTCAGTATCAGCCTTCAGTATCAACTGTCAAAACATCCAGTTTGACAGTTTCACTATGATCCTTCAGCCAGGTCGGTTATCCTTGAAAAGAACAGACTTAAATAAATACTGAACTAAAGTTAACCTACTTATCATTCAGTATGCACTGTCCCTGATGAATGTTACAACTTTCTGATTGACATTCAAACAGAAGGCTATATGCCAGGTCAGTTATCATCTTGATAAGCTGACTGGAATACCTGCTGAGTTATGACAGTAATAAACACATGCAGAAGGAAAACAAACACAGGAAATTGTTAACCCAGTTCAGTCCAACATGACCTACATCTGGGGGCTACCAAGCCAGGAAGAAGATCCACTATTAGCAGTATTAATTCAGAGTTAAACTCACCCGTTTACAACTCTTCACTTAATCCCTACCCAATGCAATCTATACCTAGGAACTCCTAGATAGAAACCTCCAGTTTCCATTCCTATCACTACAAAAATACAATGTAATGTTAACACACCTTGAACTTGCTTCACAGCTTCACTCAAGAACAAAATCACTCTTGCCTACAGGCTTTGAGTTACAAATACTCTCAGCTTTGAACACTGAGAAACACATGGTAACCTTCCCACAGATTGGGAGGTTTAAATTACACACACCCCTAAAAATTCATTCTAAGAGGCTTACAAAAACTAGGTTACAATCAGCTATTTATAACCTAATCACCCAACTGGATTTGGGCATTCAGAAATCGCAACAGACTTGTTCTTTGCTGTTACAACTTCAGCAGAAAAATTCTGCTACAAACAAGGTCTTCAATCCTAGAATCTCTCCATATATATCTCCATATTTTGAGCCTATATATCTTCTGAGTGAGTCTTCAAGACCTCCACATCTGAGTTAGGATATTCACCAGATATCCTTGTTGATCCCAGAATATATACTGAATTAATTAATTCAGTTTTCTACACATGTGCGATGTCACAGACCTGATGTCGTGACATCGTACATGACATGTTGGTCCAGATGTTGAATTTCTTCAACCCAACATATTAAAACAACAGAGATGATTACATTATTTGTTTTCTAAAATTAATGCCAATCCTAAGGAATTAACACATGCCATAAACCAGAGAGAAATGGGTTGCCCATGTTGAAGTGCGGACGGATGTACGGTACCCATGCAAAGTAAATGGGAGAATCTCATGCCAATCTTTATACGTCACAACCATCTTCTGAATGATCTTTTTAATGTTCTTGTTCGCAACTTCAACAACCCCATTCATCTTAGGCCTGTAGGGATAAGAATTACGATGTGCAATCTTGAAGTCTTTGCAAAGAGCTTCCACCATATTGTTATTCAAGTTTGATCCATTATCAGTAATGATCTTACTTGGCACACCATAACAACATATAATATGATTCTTGATAAACCTTCTAACAACTTTCTTGGTCACATTCGCATACGATGCCGCTTCAACCCACTTTGTGAATTAGTCAATAGCCACCAAAATAAAATGATGTTCTTTCGATGCTTTAGGCTCGATAATGCCAATCACATAAATTCCCCACATGGAGAAGGGCCATGGAGAGGAAATGACATTCAACAGTGTCGGTGCATATATATGACACTTGTGGCATTTCTTCACAAACTTGCAACAATCAGATTCCATTGTCAGCCAAGAGTAACCTGCTCTTAACATCTTCTTCGCCATAACATGTCCATTGGAATGAGTACCAAAGGAACCTTCATGGGCTTTAGTCATAAATAGGTCTACTTCATGTCTATCCACGCATCTAAGAAAAACCATATCAAAATTTCTCTTATAAAGCACATCACCATTCAGGTAGAAATTGCCGACTAACCTTCTCAAAGTCTTCTTATCTTTCAAATATGCCCTAGGCCGGTAATTATGACTTTGTAGGAAACTTTTGATATCATAATACCATGGCTTTTCATATTTGACTTCTTCAACACCAACCAAATGAGTTGGCCTATCAAGATGCATCACAGTCAATTTGGGAACTTCATTCCAAAATTTCACCACGATCATGGAAGCCAATGTTGCAAGAGCATCTACCATCCGGTTTTCATCTCAAGGGATATGATGAAACTCAACCTTTGTAAAGAAAGTTGAAATCGTCCTCGCATAATCTTTGTACGGTATCAAACTGGGTTGATTCATCTCCCATTCACCTTTGATTTGATTAACCACCAAAGTTGAATCTCCATAGACGTCAAGATATTTAATTCTGAGATCAATGGCTTCTTCGAGCCCCATAATGCAAACTTCATACTCGGCCATATTGTTTGTACATTTGAAGGTCAATCTATCTATAAACGGAAAATGAGTGCCTTGAGGAGTAGTAATCACTGCCCCAATGTGTAGCGGTAAATTCATGATCATCAAGCTATGGATAAGTTAGACATCAAATAACAAAAGTCGCCACCGTGCTTTTATTGTTTCCAAGGGAAAGGGGAAAAAGTACGAACAAAACCCAAAAGTAAGAAGTTTTCAAATCAAAATTAATAAAATGTCAGAGATTACTTTTAAGGGGGTTGGTTACACAAAGGGAAGGTGTTAGCACCCAAAGTGTCCTAGGTACTCCTAGGAAGCCCTTTTTGTGTGCATATGTATTTGGTACAAAATGATGTTTACAAACAAATAGAATGGGGGGATGAGAAAAGAATTCATTAATTATATTTTTTGTGTTTGACAAGACCTTCGGACTTGTGCCTACGTACCGACATAAAAATGAGGGATCAAAACCTCGTAGTTCGTGATACAAATTTCAAAGTGGATGCGTTGCTTTTAACAAAAATTAAAATTGAAAGGCACAGAGGCCCAAAAATTATTTGAATGAGTTAGTTCTTTTTTGACTTTTTGAAAGTTTAAGTCAAGTATAATTAGATCTATTTACAAGTTTGATTATGAAAAGGAAGTTTGAAAATTCAATGGCATAAGGCCAAAGTTTCTATCTTTTGCAAAGTGGTCAAAGTATAGAACAAAACTAGTTCAAACAAAGAAAATTTTAAAAGAAAGAGGGAGAGATTTTTAAAATTAAATAAATGGGGAGGAGATGAAGAGACTAATCTTATGCACAAAATAAAAAGTTAAGGGTTGAAAAGATCTGACCAATGGGTAGAAATCCAATAGACAAGAATGTCAATAGAAACCCCAATTCCCTTGGACATTTAGAATCAAGCAACACACAAATGCATAATTATATCAATCTTGAAGAGCAAGACATCAAATAAAGATAGCCACATCAAAGATTAGCTACTCCACGATCTTCTTCAAGATAGCCCATGTAACAGGTGAATTCACAAGTCACGGGTTCAAAATAACAACTTCATAATGATCATGTTGCAGATGAACTCAAAGAGATCTTCAAAGATGCATCAGATAAAGTTTCAGATTTCAAGCACTTGGTTTTACATAAAGTTGGAATTGGCTAAGTCCTTTATCATAGGAATGTTGCCTAATTCTAAGTTCATTTGTCCAAGATCAAGTCAACAGTCCACACAAAAGTTTTTTAGGATTTTTATTATTATTATGTACATTAATGGTCAAAGACCACACAAACAAACAAAGTATACACAAAAAGGAATATATCACACAATATGGTCCAAGTGGACAAAGTGAAAATCACATTAACATAAAAAATTAGAATGGTATGAATAATGGCAAATGAATAAAGACTAAAATTAAATGACATTAAAGTAAAGGGCTTGAAATTAAAAGTTAGTTGTTAATGAGTTAGAAGTTAGTATTGTTTTGCTTTTGCTTCTTTTTTTGTCATTCTTTGGAGAACACTCAACCCACTTATCACAAGCAAGGATCCTTGAACCAAGACATCTTCCAAAGGAAGGAAAAAAGGCCAAGTTTCCATACAATACCATGAAAGAGGGGGAGATTTACAATCTCACTAACTAGAATGCTATGCCTTTTGTGTCACAAATTTAGCGCTATGTTAAGCAATCGTAACTGGACTTATGTAGAAGTGACAACTATTTGAGGTTGGGCAATAGAATTTTGGTGTTAATGCGTGTTAGAGACATAGTATGATGGACTATGGTCATGAAACATACCACACATAAAAAGAATATGCAAAAGAGGTGGCCTAATCTCATCCATACTTACGTTGATTTTTCAATTAACTAGCATTAGGATTTTGAGATATCATAGGCCAAATGAGATGAATGCATAAAGAATGGGAATGAGATAAAGGTGGAGGGGAATGGATCAAAACTCAAATTGGTCAAAGGAGGGCTTTTAGCAAATTAATATCATCCATTCATTTTGGGAGATGGAATGTACATTCCATTAATCCCCTAAATCCAATGATATTAACTTGACAAAGTCAAATCAACCTTGACCAAGGCCCAACAACAAGAGTCAAACTCAAACAAGTCATCACAATTGGTCAACACAATTAATTGGCATTTATTCAAATTAAAAAGACAAAAATAATACATTTAAATTAAATATGGTTTGTCAAATTCCTAAAATCTCATCAAAACACCAAAGAAATGGCCATGAGATTTATCACAGGTCAAACAAGGTCAAAGGACATTGGAGAAAAAATTTCAGATTTTTTAAAGAATTAAAAGTATTTTTAAACAATTAAAAACAAACACAAAATCAATTAAATCATGAAAAATATTAATAATGATCCAAAAAATAATTTTAATTCAGAATATGAAAGAGGAAATTTTTTTAAATTTTTTGGTGAAACTCTCATTTTTTGGATCAATATTAAAATTAATCTGATCTAATGAAAATAAGCTAATTAAAATAAAAATCAGAAAATAGCAAAAAACGTGGACCACTTGATCTGCCTCATTAATTGAGGTGGCAGATCAAGTGGCCATCAACGCACTTTCCATCATAGTCACGAGTCAATGTGTAACGTAAATGGCAATTACAAGTAACGCGTGAGATTAAAACATTTCAGCTGGATCCTATGGTTGGGAGATGTGTCAACGCACCACCGGAGCTGTAACTCCGGTCTTCTTCTTTGGTGGACCTCACCGGACTGGTCGACCCTCAACCATCTCCAAAATAAAAAAGGAGGACATAATCTAAAAGAAAAAATGGTGTAGAGCACGAATCCGACCTCAATTTTAACTAACTCCACATATATAGAAAGATATGAGGAGTTGAATTTTGAGGTGTGTCAACTGAGTTGCTTCGATTTGACCTCTACGCAACTCAATCTTCTTGCCTACATTGGTAGGACTTCGGACAACCAAAGATCCAAGAGAATTGAGTAGAATTGAGTAGGAATCGAAGAAATGAAGTTTTCTGAAAATTATCTTCAATGTTATGCAGAACTTGATGTTGCTTGCTTCAAACACGATCTGATCACACTTGAGAAGCTAGCAGGAAGTCATTGGAGAGGTTGCAAGGTTGTGGATCCTGGAGTTCTTGAATCTCCAACAGTTGAGATTCAAACTCAAATTTCAAATTGAAATTTATCAGGTTTTCCTTTAGAATGAGAGGGTTTGAATTAGGGGGAAAAGTTGGCACGCAAGGTGTGATTCAAATGAGCTCACAAGCCTTCTATTTATAGCCAAAGGGAATGCAATTTGCACACTTCAAAATCTGTCCAAAATTGGCAATGTGAATGGCACGAGTGCATGGGTATGTAGAGGCCCATGATGCAATGCATTAAGGTCCAGAGTGATTCAACTTGAAGTCTGAATGAAGCTTGAATGACAAGGCAAGTTGAAATGAAGTTTCTACATTTGATTCTCTCCAATAATGCAGCCCTGTTAAAGCCATGCATAGACCTAGAAATATTCATCCGAAATGCACCATCTTGGGTTCTTTGGAAAGCTTGGATCAAGGGGAACAAGTTTGATGTTTAACACTTTTTCATTTGGGGCTTGGAACATGGAAAACTTTGAGGTGGAAGTTTTGAACTTTCAACATGTTGAAGTTTTTTCCAAGTGTCAAGCCATATAACTCAATATTCCACTTTACTTAACTTTTTACGTGAGCTTAAAATGAGAAATATGTCTTCATAAAAGTTGTAGCTCTTTCAAAGAAATTAAAAATGGTCACAAATTTCATGTAACTTGGATTTAGAATAATAGAGTTATGCATTTTTGAAGTTTAGAAAAATCACTTGTTCAATGGTATAGGTCAAAAATGACCTATAATGTATCCTCATATCACATGCTCATAAAAGTTGAAGAAGTATACATCTTAAATATGATTGTGCAACTTGGAAATCTTTCATCTCATAAATATTTAGCATGTTATGGCCTTGGGAAGTTGATTTTCAAATTAGGGTTTAGACAAAATGACCTATAATGTTTCAACATAGAAAATGATTTTCCAAGCAAAACTAACTCTAGGTCTCAACATGAAAGTTGTTTGGAATGTCATTTAGAGTAACGTTTCTCTTGGAATTAGTTTCATATGGTGAAAATTTTAGGAGATAGGGTCTAGGAAGACCCAGTTTTGATCAGATGAATTCATCTGTCCAACCACCATCAACCAACTTGCTAACCTTCAATTCTCTTGACTTTCTTGGCTCATGGTAGATCTTATATGCATAAGATGATGAATTTTTAAGTGTACCTTTAGAAATTTGATCAATTGGTGAGATAGATTGTTGGAGAAGTTACTCAAGATACCCAGTCAAACTAGGGTTTCCAAGGCAAATCACCTCCAAACTCTTGAAGAAAACTTGATCAATATAACATGTAGGAATCAATGGAACTCATATATGATGCTCATAACCATTCTTAGATCAATTCATGGTTGTGCTCTTTGTCATGAGGGTCTCAAACCCTAGATATGAACTTGATAAATCAATGTGATCATGCCTTACCTACAAAAGAGTTAGGCAAATGAAAAGACATATTTTTGGGTATTTTGGTTAGTAAAATGATAATATACAAGTATGATACAATCACATAGTGCTTGGTGATCTTTCCAAAAACAAACCCAATGAAAGAGGGGTAAGGAGGATGCCAAGGTATGATCTAAATGCTAATGCTTATGATGAAATTGCATGAGGGATCTTAGGGTCAAAATTGGGGTCTTACAGCTACCCCTATTTAAGGACATTCTAATTGAGGAGGCAAAGGTTAAAATCGTCATGTCGACTCAGTAGAATGGGCTTAAATAACAACATAGAAACAAATTTTGGTCCCTAAGAGACCTCATGATGCAAATGATATGAATGCAAAAGTTAATGCCCTGTGGGGAAATATTGCCACAAAGGAAAAGAAATCAGAGAGACCGAAAGTCGACAGGAGTATAACGTATTTCGTAAGGAAAATTCACTAGGGAGACAGAGACTCTAGGGGATAATGAAGTTATACGTAGGCCAGTCTACGACTTAAAACTACTGGGGGGGGACTCGAGGAATTCCATACAAAAATGGAAAAGACTCAGCCGGGGAACAACAACATTTGCAGGGGATACAAGTAAGTCAGGATAAAACTGAAGTACTTGAATCATGCAGGAAAAGTGATTTCACTGAGGAAACACGCACTCAACTCGACTGGGGAAGAAATAAACTTCAACACAGGAGGAGCAGAAATCTATTATCTACTACCTGTTACTGGGTGAGGAGATAATAAAGATCTGACAGAGAGGACATCCATTATCGATTAGGATGAACATATCAAGGATGACTCGTTGAGAATCGCCAGGAGAGAGTATTCATTACTGATTACTGGGTAAGAATAACTTTTTCGGGGAAAACTGCAGAAAATAGGATTTACAACTACCAGTTACTGGGCAGAAGACAAAAGGTGAGAATATTCGTCATCGATTAGGATGAACATATCAAGGATAGACTCAACAGGGAAGAAAATTCGTCATCGGTTAAGATGAACATATCAAGGATAGACTTTCCTGGGACTGTCAAGGAGGATACCCATCATCGGTTAGGATGAACATATCCAGGATATACCAACTGAACGGCAAATAGGAATTACATGTATCAAATGCTGGATAGAAGACCATCAAAGAGAAAATCCATTACCCGTTAAGATGAACATATCAAGGATAGACTCTGTGAGAGGAGAAAATAGGAATTACATCTATCAGTTACTGGATAGAATACCACAACGAGAAGGAAACCCGTCATCGGTTAGGATGAACATATCAAGGATTAACTCTCTAGGGAACAAAATAGGGATTACAACTACCTTTTTACTGGGTAGAATACCAAGGATGAGAATATCCTCCATCGGTTAGGATGAACATATCAAGGATAGACTCTGGCAGGAGAAAGAAAGATATCCGTCATTGGTTAGGATGAATATATCAAGGATATACTTCTTGGGGAATCAGAAAAATGAATCCACCGGGGACTCCACTATTGGGAAAACTGGGATACTTTTGTCGGGTACTGGGCAAGAAGTAACAAACTGCCAACTAAGAAGAATATTACCAGTTACTGGGTAACAAACTCTTATACGACCAATGGCATCTATCTAGGTAAGATCTAGAAAGAGACGGTCAATCAAGACTCAGCCCAATGAGGATATAACTCAAGGGGAGTGGTTCCATCCAGATAAACAAGTTGGGAGGAAACTGAAGTAATAATCATCCACGAGGAAACAACTCAGTGGGGAAGAGGAGAAAGGTTAAAGTCTTTCTACCTAAGGGGATGACACTCTACAATTGAGGGAGGACAGACACCGAGGTTCATATGAGGATAAAGTACCGCCATAATAGAGAATGAGAATCTCAAACCAACAAGTTAATCAGATATGATGATGCAAATATGCAGTTATGAATTATATGAATGTATATGTATACGTATATATATGATGATTATGTTGACAAAACGATCACAAAGGATACAAAGGTGTCGCAAAGAAATTGACTCATCGATACAATCCTCGGTCAATCCACAAAAAGAGGGAGACAACTGCTGGAGAACAGAGAAACCAACATCTCAAACGCTCAAATCTAGCCGAGGGAGGAGATCTGCTGAGGAGAGGAATCATTATCAAGTGTGTAGGGAATTTTAGGTCAACACCATATTAAATAGGAGACAACCATGTAGAGGATAAACACACAATAGCTTCTCAGAAACTAGGAGGAAACTCTGACTGGGAGTGATTCGGGTGATCACTGGTGGAGAAACCAACGCAATCTACTGGGGAAGAACATCTTACTCTGCTGAAGATCAACCCTGTTGAAGAAACACGAACTTCGTTAAGGAACACAAAAACTCTGCCGGGGAAATAACACGTCCCAAGGTACTGAATCAACCAACTCAGCTGGGGAAAAGAATCAGAACACCGCTAAGGAACAAACACTCCGTAGGGGAACTGGATCAACACAAACAACTAGGGATACCCGAAGGGTTAACTGCTTGGGGAATCTCTGATGTTTAGCACTTAAGGACTTGTTGCTCTTTGAAGTACTGTTGATACTTCCTTTTAATTGCTTTGAAAATTTTCTTGTTTTTATATGTTTTAAGAAAAAAATGATTTTGATTAAAAAATTTAAATTTTCAAAATGATCATCATAAAATTTAAACTATTGGCTAAAGTAAATAAGAGTAGAAATAATTTAGACAAAAGCTCAACTTTATTTAATGGGATGGTAGTATGTAAATGACAATACTCTAATGATTCTTACAAAGTTAAAAATGGTAATTTACATGGAAAAGGGTTACATTGAATACAAATGATCGTTAATCCTTTTACCAACTTTTGATATCCACTGTGCTCTTGACCGCTACTGGGATGATGAATCGACGTCAACCCTTGTGCTCAACTAATGTCTTTCCGATACTGGTCGAATAGCAGACTGCAGTTACTTGCCATAATCCCCAATTTTTGTGTAAGTTACCCCAAGGTGGGGTACTCAACTTATCGGGAAATTATTTCTGTTATTATGTCTCTAATTTTTGCCCGGATGACCCTTTCGGGTTTTTAATCCACTGAGACGCTCTTTTTTTCCTAAGTCTCCCTTTCGGGTTTTCAACTTAGCGAGTTGTTCTTTTCTTTTTTAGGCGAAGTATTTCTTAACTGCATCTACGTTCACAGGACGAGTGAACTCTTCACCATCCATAGTTGTAAGAGTCAAAGCGCCACCTGAAAAGGCTCTCTTAACAAAATATGGGCCTTCATAATTAGGAGTCCATTTTCCCCTAGAATCTGGTTTGAACGATAGAATTTTCTTGAGCACAAGGTCACCTTCTCTAAACACACGAGGTATGACCTTCTTATCAAAAGCTTTCTTCATTCTCTGCTGATATAACTAACAATGACACATGGCAGTCAATCTCTTCTCTTCAATCAAATTCAGTTGATCAAACCTGGTCTAACACGATTCAGCCTCAATCAACTTGGCTTCCATGAGCACACACAATGAAGGAATCTCAGTCTCTATAGGGAGCACTGTAACACCCCGAATTAAATAAGAGGATTATTTGATTAAGTTAATAATATATTTATTAATTTAATTAAAATAAATTGAATTATTGGATTATTATTATTTTATTAATTGGAATAATAATTAGTGGAAAATATATAAGTTGGAATATGGAAAAAAAAGGGTTCATTGTTGGTAAAGAGTTTTCGCGTGAAACAGAGAAAACGGCTGAAAGGTGAAAAGTGGAGAAAGAGCAAAGGTTGAAGAACGAAAAGCTTGAAGCTTAGAGACTGCCGGATTATCTCAGGTAAGGGGGGTTTATCGTCGCTTAATGGGTATTATAGATTAACATGTCATGGGTAGTGAGAAACCGTTGAATTGACCCTAATTGGGATTGTTGAATGCTGAAAGATTGTGATGAATAAACTGAGTTTAAGCTGTAATTGAGTCCGTAATTGTGTGAGTCGTGTTCCCCCGAACGTATAGCTTTTTACGGAAATTGAATCGGAGGTCCGGAAGTCCTCCAACGGCGGAAAATGCGGGAACTCTGCATTCTGCCTTGTGTTAGCGCAGGAACTGTTGTTTTGTCTGCGTTAACCGGTTAACCCAGGGTGTTAACCGGTTAACACTGTTATATTTTGTGAAAATGTGCTGTTTTGCCTGCGTTAACCGGTTAACCCAGGGCGTTAACCGGTTAACACTGTTGCGTTTTGCCAGAAAGTGTATTTTGTCCTGCGTTAACCGGTTAACTCAGGGCGTTAACCGGTTAACACTGTTGGAAATTAGAAAAATTGGTATTTTAATGTTGTGAACGTAATTGGTGATTGGCCTAGTTTAGTTGATTGTGAGGGATGATTCTGTTGGGTTTATGTTATGAAATGGTGATCCAAATGTGTTGATTAGTTGTGTTAAAGTTGTTGAAAATACTGAGTTGGAGGCTTGACGAGCCAAAGTTGATTATAAGTTGATTTTTTGTTGAAAAAGCTGTTGTGTTGCTGTTATTATTATGTTGTTGAAATTGCCAGTCGTACATTCCATATACATTCATATGCATTAAGTCGGAGCTTTGCTCACACCACGTTGGCCTGGATTGGCAAAAATTTTAAGTTGAAAGTTGAAGGCTTATGCCTTGATGCCCACTAAAATGGCAATGATTTTAAGTTGGGAGTTGTACTCCGAATGGTACCACATGCATGACGAGTCGAGTCTCATTTGAGTTGCATTTTATGTTGTTCTTGAGTATGATATTGAGTTGATAACTGCCGTTGCTGTATGTGTAATCTGATTGGGTGATGAAACGTGTTAAATTACTTAGCATTACATGATGAATTATAATGCCTATTATATTGATTGAGAGACTCACCCTTACAGTTATTTTTCAGGTAACGAGCAATGAGTCGAGTAGAAGCTAATGCTTGGAGTCTAGTGTAGTCGCTTTAGTGGGTCATGCTCTGATAGATGTAACATCGGGACGGGATGTTTTAATTATTTTGTTGTCGGTTGTTGAACTAATTTTCATGTAATATGTTATACGTTTAATTGGTTGACATAAATTCTATCCGCTGCGTATTTTTGAAATGTTTTATGGTTGATATAATAAAAGAGCATGACAGATGTTATTTTCGAAGATGTGACACCCTTGTTTTGTGTATTTACTCTGATATATACCTGTTGTTGTTATTAAATATTTGGGGTATTTTAGAAGGGTGTTACATTAGTGGTATCAGAGCAGGTCGGTCTGTCCGGCCAGTTGTCGTGTCGTTACTGTCTAACAATTGTGTATTGTTACTAATCTAACTTTATGTTGTGTTGTATTGATAAGTTGGAATGGCTGGAAGGAATGACGCTGCAATGGCTGCTGCAATGCAAGCGATGGCACAAGCTGTGCAGAACTTGCCAAATGCTGGTGGTGATGCTGGATCACGTAGCTTGGCGACTTTTCAGAGAGAGAATCCGCCGGTGTTTAAAGGGAAGCATGATCCAGATGCAGCCTTGGGATGGTTGAAAGAGATTGAGAGAATCTTCCGTGTTATGGATTGCACTCCAGCTCAGAAGGTTCGGTATGGTACTCACATGCTAGCAGTCGAAGCTGATGACTGGTGGCTAGAGACTCACGAGAGGTTGACCGTGGCAGGTGAAGTCATTACTTGGGATGTATTCCGTAGGGAATTTCTGAGAAAGTATTATCCGGAAGATGTCCGTGGCAAGAAGGAAATTGAGTTCCTTGAGCTGAAGCAAGGAAACATGCCTGTCACTGATTATGCCGCGAAATTTGTGGAGCTGTCCAAATTTTATCCTCATTACACTGGTACTGGTGCTGAATTTTCAAAGTGCATCAAGTTTGAGAACGGATTGCGCTCTGAAATTAAGAAGGCTGTTGGGTATCAGAAGATACGCATTTTTACTGAACTGGTTGATAGCTGCAGGATATTTGAAGAGGACAATAATGCTCATTACAAGATTGTCAGTGACCGCAAGGGAAAGCAACATCAAAACCGTGGCAAGCCGTATGATGCTCCAGTGGGAAAAGGGAAACAAGGAGCTGCTCCGGCTCAGAGGACTAGTAGGGGAGGTGCTCCTGCTGGTATAGTTTGCTTCAAATGTGGTCAGGCTGGTCATAAGAGTAATGTATGCACTGCTGAAGTAAAGAGGTGTTTTCGCTGTGGTAAGACTGGTCATGCAATAGCTGATTGCAAGCACAAGGAAATGATTTGTTTTAATTGTGGCGAAGAAGGGCATATTGGAAGTCAGTGTCAGAAGCCGAAGAAATCTCAGACTGGGAAGGTGTTCGCATTGACCGGAACTCAAACCTCCTGTGAGGACAGACTTATCCGAGGTACATGTTACATATATGGTACTCCTTTAACTACTATTATTGATACCGGTGCTACCCACTGTTTTATTTCTGCTAACTGTGCTCGAAGACTGGGTTTAAAATTGTCCGCTTTGGATGGTGAATTGATTGTTGAGACCCCAGCTAAGGGATCAGTAACTACTTCTTTGGTATGTTTAAAATGTCCTTTGTCGATCTTCGATAGAGATTTCTATGTTGATTTAGTATGTTTGCAGTTGGATGGGATGGATGTAATTCTTGGTATGAACTGGTTAGAGTATAATTATGTTCATATAAATTGTCATCATAAGTCGGCGAGGTTTTCCACTCCTGAAGAGGAAGGAGTTGACTTATTACCTTTCAGAGAATTGCGAAAATTGATGAAAGAGGGAGCTCAGATGTTTTCTTTGATGGCGACGTTGTCGGTTGAAAGTAAAGCTAAGATAGAGGAACTGTTAGTGGTGAAAGAATTCCCTGAAGTTTTTCCTGATGAAATTCATAGTGTGCCGCCAGAGAGGGAAGTTGAATTTACTATCGATCTGGTACCTGGTACTAGGCCTGTTTCGATGGCACCGTATAGAATGTCGGCATCTGAATTGTATGAATTAAAGAAGCAATTGGAAGACTTACTTGAGAAGAAGTTTATAAGACCAAGTGTGTCGCCGTGGGGAGCTCCGGTGTTGCTAGTAAAGAAGAAAGAGGGTAGTATGAGGCTTTGTATTGATTATAGACAATTGAATAAAGTAACGATCAAGAATAAGTATCCACTACCGAGGATAGATGATTTGATGGACCAATTAGTGGGTGCTTGTGTGTTCAGTAAAATTGATTTGAGATCGGGCTATCATCAGATCAGAGTGAAAGATGAAGACATCCAGAAGACAGCGTTCAGAACTCGGTATGGACATTATGAGTATTCTGTGATGCCTTTCGGTGTGACTAATGCGCCGGGAGTATTTATGGAATACATGAATCGTATTTTCCATACTTATCTGGATCATTTTGTGGTAGTATTTATTGATGATATTTTGATTTACTCTAAGTCCGAAGGAGAGCACCAGGAACATTTGAGATTAGTATTGGAGGTTTTGAAAGATAAGAAATTGTATGCGAAGTTGTCCAAGTGTGAGTTTTGGCTAAGAGAAGTCAGTTTTCTCGGCCATGTAATTTCAGGAAAAGGTATTGCTGTAGATCCTTCCAAGGTAGAAGCTGTATTGCAATGGGAAACTCCTAAGTCGGCTACCGAGATTAGAAGCTTCTTGGGATTAGCTGGATATTATAGAAGGTTTATTGAAGGATTTTCTAAGTTAGCACTTCCGTTGACTAAATTAACTTGCAAAGGTAAAGCTTTCGTGTGGGATGTTCAGTGCGAAGAGAGTTTTAATGAATTAAAGAGGAGATTGACGTCAGCGCCGGTTTTGACTTTGCCAAATCCGGAGGAACCGTTTATAATTTACTGTGATGCTTCATTGATGGGTTTGGGAGGTGTGCTCATGCAAAATAATAAAGTAATTGCTTATGCGTCGCGACAGTTGAGAATTCATGAAAAGAACTACCCTACGCATGATCTTGAACTTGCTGCTGTAGTGTTTGCGCTAAAACTTTGGAGGCATTACCTTTATGGTTCCAGATTCGAAGTTTTCAGCGATCATAAAAGTTTAAAGTATCTATTTGATCAGAAAGAGCTGAACATGAGACAACGTAGGTGGTTCGAATTGCTTAAGGATTATGATTTCGGTTTGAATTATCATCCAGGAAAAGCAAATGTTGTGGCCGATGCTTTAAGTAGAAAGACCTTGCATGTGTCGGCAATGATGATTAAGGAGTTGGAATTAATTGAGCAATTTCGGGATATGAGTTTGGTTTGCGAAGTAACACCGCAGAGTGTGATGCTAGGAATGCTAAAGATTAATAATGATTTTATGGATAGTATCCGAGAGGCACAGAAATTGGATGTGAAATTAGTAGATATCCTTAATCGTTGTGGTCAATCAGAGAAAAGTGACTTTACGGTTGATGCGAGAGGTGTGTTGAAATTAGGGGAAAGAATTTGTATTCCTGACGACGCAATTTTAAAGAGAAGTATTCTAGAGGAGGGTCATAGAAGCAGCTTGAGTATTCACCCAGGAGCTACTAAAATGTATCAGGATTTAAAGAAATTATTTTGGTGGCCCGGAATGAAAGAAGATGTGGCTCGTTTTGTGTATGCGTGCTTAACTTGTCAGAAGTCGAAGATTGAGCATCAGAAGCCTGCTGGGTTGATGCAACCGTTGGAAGTTCCAGAATGGAAATGGGATAGCATTTCTATGGACTTTGTAACGGGGCTGCCTGCTACCGTACGAGGGCATGATTCGATTTGGGTGATCGTTGATAGGCTCACGAAGTCGGCTCACTTCATACCTATTAACATCACTTACCCAATTGCGAAGTTGGCAGAGATTTACATCCGAGTAGTTGTAAAGTTGCATGGTGTTCCTCTGTGTATTGTGTCGGACAGAGATCCGAGGTTTACATCGGGATTTTGGAAAAGTCTGCAAGATTCGTTGGGATCTAAGTTGAGGTTGAGTTCGGCATATCATCCTCAAACTGATGGCCAAACTGAGAGAACTATTCAGTCATTGGAAGATTTACTGAGAGCTTGTGTTCTTGAACAAGGAGGTTTGTGGGACACTTATCTTCCATTGATCGAGTTCACATACAATAATAGTTACCATTCTAGTATCGGAATGGCGCCTTTTGAAGCATTATATGGTCGTAGATGTAGAACTCCGTTGTGTTGGCACGAATCTGGCGAGAGTGTAGTACTTGGACCAGAGTTAGTTCGAGAAACTACCGAGAAAGTGAAGTTTATCCGGGAGAAGATGAAAGCTTCTCAGAGTAGGCAGAAGAGTTACCATGACAAGCGGAAGAAGGATTTAGAATTTCAAGCTGGTGACCATGTGTTTTTGAGAGTCACGCCTGTGACCGGAGTTGGGAGGGCTTTGAAGTCTAAAAAGCTCACTCCACGCTTCATTGGTCCGTATCAAATCTTAGAACGGGTTGGAAGAGTTGCTTATCGGATGGCATTACCACCTAATCTTTCGAATTTGCATGATGTATTCCATGTGTCGCAGCTTCGGAAGTATATCTCAGATCCGTCTCATGTGGTTAGTATGGATGATGTGCAAGTGCGAGATAATTTAACAGTAGAGACAAGGCCTGTACGAGTTGAAGATCGTGAAACAAGGACTCTTCGAGGAAAAGAGATTGGGTTGGTTAAAGTCGTTTGGTTGGGAGCTGCGGGCGAAAGCATGACATGGGAACTTGAGAGTCGGATGAAGGAGTCTTATCCAGAGTTATTTACTTGAGGTATGTTTTCGAGGACGAAAACTCTTTTAGTAGGGGAGAGTTGTAACACCCCGAATTAAATAAGAGGATTATTTGATTAAGTTAATAATATATTTATTAATTTAATTAAAATAAATTGAATTATTGGATTATTATTATTTTATTAATTGGAATAATAATTAGTGGAAAATATATAAGTTGGAATATGGAAAAAAAAGGGTTCATTGTTGGTAAAGAGTTTTCGCGTGAAACAGAGAAAACGGCTGAAAGGTGAAAAGTGGAGAAAGAGCAAAGGTTGAAGAACGAAAAGCTTGAAGCTTAGAGACTGCCGGATTATCTCAGGTAAGGGGGGTTTATCGTCGCTTAATGGGTATTATAGATTAACATGTCATGGGTAGTGAGAAACCGTTGAATTGACCCTAATTGGGATTGTTGAATGCTGAAAGATTGTGATGAATAAACTGAGTTTAAGCTGTAATTGAGTCCGTAATTGTGTGAGTCGTGTTCCCCCGAACGTATAGCTTTTTACGGAAATTGAATCGGAGGTCCGGAAGTCCTCCAACGGCGGAAAATGCGGGAACTCTGCATTCTGCCTTGTGTTAGCGCAGGAACTGTTGTTTTGTCTGCGTTAACCGGTTAACCCAGGGTGTTAACCGGTTAACACTGTTATATTTTGTGAAAATGTGCTGTTTTGCCTGCGTTAACCGGTTAACCCAGGGCGTTAACCGGTTAACACTGTTGCGTTTTGCCAGAAAGTGTATTTTGTCCTGCGTTAACCGGTTAACTCAGGGCGTTAACCGGTTAACACTGTTGGAAATTAGAAAAATTGGTATTTTAATGTTGTGAACGTAATTGGTGATTGGCCTATTTTAGTTGATTGTGAGGGATGATTCTGTTGGGTTTATGTTATGAAATGGTGATCCAAATGTGTTGATTAGTTGTGTTAAAGTTGTTGAAAATACTGAGTTGGAGGCTTGACGAGCCAAAGTTGATTATAAGTTGATTTTTTGTTGAAAAAGCTGTTGTGTTGCTGTTATTATTATGTTGTTGAAATTGCCAGTCGTACATTCCATATACATTCATATGCATTAAGTCGGAGCTTTGCTCACACCACGTTGGCCTGGATTGGCAAAAATTTTAAGTTGAAAGTTGAAGGCTTATGCCTTGATGCCCACTAAAATGGCAATGATTTTAAGTTGGGAGTTGTACTCCGAATGGTACCACATGCATGACGAGTCGAGTCTCATTTGAGTTGCATTTTATGTTGTTCTTGAGTATGATATTGAGTTGATAACTGCCGTTGCTGTATGTGTAATCTGATTGGGTGATGAAACGTGTTAAATTACTTAGCATTACATGATGAATTATAATGCCTATTATATTGATTGAGAGACTCACCCTTACAGTTATTTTTCAGGTAACGAGCAATGAGTCGAGTAGAAGCTAATGCTTGGAGTCTAGTGTAGTCGCTTTAGTGGGTCATGCTCTGATAGATGTAACATCGGGACGGGATGTTTTAATTATTTTGTTGTCGGTTGTTGAACTAATTTTCATGTAATATGTTATACGTTTAATTGGTTGACATAAATTCTATCCGCTGCGTATTTTTGAAATGTTTTATGGTTGATATAATAAAAGAGCATGACAGATGTTATTTTCGAAGATGTGACACCCTTGTTTTGTGTATTTACTCTGATATATACCTGTTGTTGTTATTAAATATTTGGGGTATTTTAGAAGGGTGTTACAAGCACTGCTTCCATACCATATACAAGAGAAAAAGGGGTTACCCCTGTTGAAGTGCGGATGGATGTTCGATACCCATGCAAAGCAAACGGGAGCATCTCATGCCAATCCTTATATGTGACAACCATCTTCTGAATAATCTTCTTGATGTTCTTATTTGCAGCTTCAACAACCCCATTCACATTGGGTCTGTAGGGAGAAGAATTATGGTGTGCAATCTTGAAGTCTTTGCAAAGAGCTTGCACCATATTGTTAATCATGTTCGATCCATTATCAGTAATAATCTTGCTTGGCACACCATAACGGCATATGATCTGATTCTTGATAAACCTTATAACAACTTGCTTGGTTACATTTGCATACGATGTCGCTTCAACCCATTTTGTGAAGTAGTCAATTGCCACTAAAATGAAACGATGTCCATTCGAAGCTTTGGACTCAATCATCCCAATCATATCAATTCCCCACATGGAAAAGGGCCATGGGGGAAGAAATAACATTCAATAGTGTCGGAGGAACATGAATCTTATCAGCATATATTTGACACTTGTGGCATTTCTTCACAAACCTGCAATAGTCAGATTTAATTGTCAGCCAATAGTAACCTGCTCGCAACATCTTCTTTGCCATTGCATGTCCATTGGAATGATTACTAAAGGAACCTTCATGCACTTCAGTCATCAACAGGTCTGCTTTGTGTCTATCCAAGCATCTAAGCAAAACCATGTCGAAGTTTGTCTTGTACAGTATATCACCATTCAAGTAGAAATTACCGGCTCATCTTCTCAAAGTCTTCTTTTCTTTCAAAGATGCCCCAGACGGGTAAATTTGACTTTGGAGGAAACATTTGATGTCATAATACAACGGCTTCTCCTCTCTGACTTCTTCAATAGTGAACACATGAGTTGGTCTATCAAGACGCATTACCGATAAATTGGGAACCTCATTCCAATACTTCACTATAATCATTGACGCCAAAGTTGCAAGAGCATCTGCCATCCGGTTCTCATCTAGAGGAATATGGTGGAACCCAACCTTTGTAAAGAAAGTCGAAATCCTCCTCGCATAATCTCTATACGGTACCAAACCAGGTTGATTTGTCTCCCAATCACCTTTGATCTGATTCACAACCAAAGCAGAATCTCCGAAGACATCTAAATATTTGATTCTGAGATTCATGGCCTCTTCAAGCCCCATAATGCAAGCTTCATATTCTGCCATGTTGTTTGTACACTTGAAAGTCAATCTAGCTGTAAATGGTAGATGCGTGCCTTGAGGAGTAATGATCACTTCCCCAACGCCATTTCCATATTGATTAATAACTCCATCAAATACCATGCCCCAATGAGAACCAGTTTCTGGCCCTTCTTCAAGCAATGGTTCATCACTATCTTTCATTTTCAAGTACAAAATCTCTTCATCAGGAAATTCATACTCCAGTGACTGGTAATCTTCAATCGGTTGGTGAGCCAAATGGTTAGCCAAGATACTACCTTTGATCGCTTTTTGAGATCAGTATTCGATACCATACTCTGATAACAACATCTACCAACGGGAAATCCTCCAAGTTAAGGCAGGCTTCTCAAATATATACTTGATCGGATCCATTTTGGATATCAACCAAGTGGTATGATTCAACATATATTGGCGCAAACGCTTAGCAGCCTAAGCCAATGCGCAACAAGTCTTTTCAAGCATAAAATACCGAGTCTCACAGTCGGTGAACTTTTTACTGAGATAGTAAATTGAAAATTCTCTCTTTCTAGTCTCATCTTGCTGACCAAGAACATAACCCATACGCTCATCAAGCACTGTCAAATACCTGATCAACGGTCTTCCTTCAACAGGCAGAAACAAAATTGGAGGTTCAAGCAAATATTCTTTGATATTGTCAAAAGCTTTCTGGCAGTCCAATCACAAGACTGATCTTTCCAAAGAAGCTTGAATATAGGCGCACATGTGGCTGTCATGTGGGAAATGAATATGGAAATATAATTCAAGTGGCCGAGAAAACGTCTACCTTGCTTCTCGGTTTTGGGCGCACGAATCTCTTGTATTGCTTTGACCTTGGCATGATCAACCTCAATACCCTTCTCGCTGACAATAAAGCCCAACAACTTACGAGAACGAACACCAAAAGTACACTTATTGGGATTCAAGCGGAGTTTATAGTTCCTCAAACGCTGGAATAGCTTCGTCAAATGCTCAACATATTCCTCTTAATCAATTGATTTAGCAATCATGTCATCGATATAAACTTCAATCTCTTTATGCATCATATCATGAAAAAGAGTAGTCATTGCTCTTTGGTAAGTTGCACAAGCATTCTTTAGACCGAAAGGCATCACTCTATAACAAAATGATCCCCAAGGTGTAATGAATGTGGTATTCTCCATATCTTCGGGTGCCATCTTGATCTGATTATATCCATAAAATCCATCCATAAATGAAAAGACTTTGAATTTAGCAGTATTGTCTACCAATATATCAATATGTGGTAAATGGAAATCATCTTTCGGACTGGCTTTCTTCAAATCTCTATAGTCGACACACATGCGGACTTTTCCATCTTTCTTCGGAAGGGGCACAATATTAGCCACCCATTACGCATACTCAGCGGTTACAAGGAAACTGGCATCAATATGCTTCTGCACTTCCTTTTTGATCTTCACAGCCATATCAGGATGCGTTCTTCTCAACTTCTGCTTAACTGGCGGGCATTCTGGCTTCAACGGCAATCTATGCTCCACAATCTCAGAATCCAAACCAGGCATATATTGATAGGACCAAGAAAACACATCTGAATACTCTCGAAGAAGATTAATCAACCCCTTCTTGACATCTGGACACAGTCCAAACCCAATCTTGACTTCCCTTACATCATCCTCGGAATCCAAGTTAACAAACTCAATCTGCTCTTCGAACATCTGAATGGTGTTTTCATCTTGCTCAAGAAGATGAGATAATTCTTCATTCACTTCTTCATCACTTTCCTCCTCGGCCTCAAACACAGGGAATTCAAATTTTGGAGAAGGAGAAGGATCATTGTATTCAATGTGGTTAGAAACCAACCTGAATAATGATTTGATATTTTGATTTTAGAGAAGTGGATTTATGACCAAACATTATGCAGATGGACAATTATATTGTTTATTTATGTTTTTTGTTATTACCATTTTCAGAATAAAGCAAAAAATAAAACATCATAGATGTGGATTAATAGTATTAATTTTATTAATGATCAATTTGAAAATGCCCAACAATGTTCGCTTCTCCCTTAGGCATAAGAGAAGGATTTTTTAAAAAATATAAAAGGAATTAGTTAGGTCGATGCAAAATAACAGGAACATCAACAACAATCCAACTATTGCAAGCCTTTCCATGCGTTACAAAGTTGGTGCAGTCTTCCTCTTCGCCATCCTCTAGCACAACAGCTAAGTGTTGTTCATTGCCATAAATGAACCCTCCGCTATGGAAGCTAAGTTGCATATCTTCAGACCTTGCAGTTGATGAACCTCGCTGGAACCCCAAACCGGTTTTGCCTTTGTTGTCGGAGACCTCTACCATGCGCCCCCACTGATCAACATTGCCTTCTTCTACAATCTTCCTTGCATCTTTCAATGAGGACATAGGTGCCCCAATTCTCTTTTTAGCAGCAATAGATAAGGCCTCGAACGGATTTCCAACCTCATCCTTAGCTTCAACATAAGAGAAAGATGACAGGCGGCTAACCAACAACGCCTTCTCCCCGCCAACGATCACAAGCTTTCCATTCTTCACAAATTTGAGTTTCTGATGCAAATTGGAGGTAACAGCTCTTGCCTCATGGATCCATGGCCTTCCCAACAAGCAAATGTAGGCCGGGTGGATATCCATCACTTGAAAAGTAATTTGAGAATCACTCGGACCTATCTTAAATGGAAGGTCCACTTCACCAGTAACTGTTTTGCCCGAACCGTCAAAAGCTTTGACGATTACACCGCTATACCTCATAGGCGCTCCTTGATACAACAACTTTGAAAGAGTTGACTTCGGCAGCACATTCAGCAAAGACTCGGTGTCAACAAGCACATTTGGCAAAGCATCCTCTTTGCAATTCATAGAAATGTGCAAAGCCAGATTATGATTTCTACCCTTCTTAGGGAGTTCTTCATCACAGAAGCTAAGATTATTGCAAGAAGTGATGTTAGCCACGATATGATCGTATGGATCCACTGTAACATCATGTTCTACAAATTCTTGTTCCAAAACTCTCTGTAGTGCTTCTCTGTGCGCTTCATAATTCATGAGCAGAGACAACACTGAGATTTTTGAGGGGGTTTGGAGCAGCTTCTCTACCACATTGAACTCACTTCTCTTGATCAAAGGAAGTAAGTCATCATCATTGTTAGCCTTCAAATAGCTGGATTCACCAGACTTACCCTTTGAAGTACCAATTGGATCTACAACATGCATTTCTACGTTCTTTCCAACAACTGATTCTTCTTTATCTTTTGGGAACACCGACCCAAACACTCGACCACTGCGGGTCACCTTGGTAACATCAGCAATGCTCACTACACAACTATTTGTAGGCAACGGGACCTCTTGACCACCTTCTATCATTGTAGCATTATACTGGTATGGCACAACTTTATCATATGAATACGGGATTGGGCCCTCTAACCATATAACCAACGGCGATACTGATCTATTGTTGACATTATTATTGTTACTGTTGTCGTACTGAATTACCAATCTCTCTGGCTGCTTGAAAATGGGCACTATGACATTCACGTCGTCATCTACATGATGGGATTGAACAATTTGAATCATGCCTTCATCCATCAGTCGTTGGATGTCCCTTTTCACAACTTCACAACCCCTTGAATTAATACTGCAAACAACACAACCATCATGGTCATGCTCACAATCACTCACCATACAAATGTCCTTATGCATTTTCACCAAGGATCTCAAGATAAAACTAACATCAAAGACCTTAAACTCGCCAGGACAACCATCCACCATATTAACAGAAGGATTCCCATGAGCGGGTAGTGGATTTGCTTTCACATTCGTTGCTCGGTCTTCAAAGGACACCATTCCACTCTTCATCAGCTTTTGAACCTCATACTTGAGCGGATAACATTTCTCGATGTCATGTTCGGGTGCTCCTTGATTAAAAGCACAACGGAACTCAGGCTTGTACCACCATGGAAGTGGTTCTGGAATTTGTGGCGGGTTTCTTGGTTGAAGTACGTTCTTGAGAACCAAAGATGGAGACAATTCTGCATAAGACATAGGAATCGGGTCGAAAGAGAACTTCTTCCTCTCAAAGTTTTGTTGATGATAATTGTTGTTGGTATTGCTGTTGTTGTAGGTGTTTGCTCGTTGTTGCGATTGTTGTTGTTGACGTTGTTGTTGTATAACTGGTGTTGATTGATTATTAGAGAAAACTGGAATGACTGAAGATACTTGATGGTGATGTTGATGGGATGGTTGATTCCTTCTAATCTGAGGCCTCATCTGCCTCCCACTACTTATTGCATTCGCTTCATTATCCTTTTTCTTCCCAAAATGGATGTCATATCTCTTACTTGACAATGCTTCTTCTTTCGATAAACGTCCTTCTCAGACTCCTTCCTCAAGCCGCATCCTCATGTTTATCATTTCGGTAATGTGACTGGGGGCACTAGCAATCATTCGGTCATAATAAAATGAACTCAGAGTTTTCAGAAAGATCTTTGTCATCTCTTTTTCCTCCAAGGGAGGAGTGATCTGGGCAGCCAATTCCCTCCATCTTTGTGCATACTCTTTGAATGTCTCCTTATCCTTCTGAGACATAGACCTCAGCTGGTCTCTATCAGGCGCCATATCCACGTTGTACTTATATTGCTTGACAAAAGCCTCTCCCAAGTCGTTGAAAGTGCGAATGCTTGCACTATCCAACCCCATATACCATCTGAGCGCAACACGGGTCAGACTGTCTTAGAAGTAGTGGATCACCAGTTGATCCTTGTCAGTCTGAGTAGACATCTTGAGAGCATACATCACTAAATGACTGAGTGGACATGTGTTCCCTTTATACTTTTCAAAGTCAGGCACTTTGAACTTCACCGGGATCTTGACGTTGGGCACTAAACACAACTCAGCAACACTCTTTCCAAACAAGTCCTTACCCCTTAGTGTCTTCAATTTCTTGTGCAGCTCAAGAAACTGATCCTTCATTTCATCCATTTTCTCATAGACATCCGGACCCTCAAACGAATCAGAGTGATAAATGGTGTCCTCTACACAAGGTAAGGTGTGCACAACAGGAGGTGGCACAGACATGACCGGGCTAGATGTTGGCATGGAAGCAAAAGTAGGCGCAAAGCCTTCAGGCATGATGTTCGGAGGCATTCCCCACGAGAATCTGGCAGGCATAGTGGGTGCGAAATGGGCGGTAGCAGCAGGCATGGTAGAGGTAGCCACCTCTGAAATAACTGTCCTCTGAGGAGGAAAAGTTACGGGCGTTGGAGAAGCTTGGCTCTGAGCAGCTAACACTGACTCCATCATGGCAGTCAGTCGGGCGATCTCGTCCTTCAGCTCTCTCTTCTCTTGCTCTAGATGCTCCATAATCTTGAGATGATTAGCGCGGGTGTTGTATCGATGAGTCAGCTTGGCTAAAGCACAGAAGAAACATCAATGAGACATCTGGCAAAAGAGAAACCTGCTTATGCAAATGATGTATGAAATGCAATGCTTGTTTATTTATTTTTGTTTTCAAGGAACTTACTATATCATTTGAAAATATATATATATATATATATATATATATATATATATATATATATATATATATATATTTACAATTGCAATAATTTTTATATGACCAAAAATCTCTTTTCATTTAGATAATTGGAAGGATTACACTGAGTATAATTTCAAAAACCAAACAAAAATACAAGAGAAAAGGAGACTAGTCATCCTAAGGATCCCTAACAATGTCAGAAGATCTGGCTGAAGGCGTGTACTTTCTTCGAATGCGATGGATCTCGGTCTCAAAGGAAGCCTTCATCTGAGTCTTCTCTAGGACAAGTTGATCAACAATCTTCTTCCAAGCAACAGAAGGTTGAGGCGTGCTAGAGGATGAAACCTCTTGCTCTCTCTGTCTCTTTGTCACTCGGTCTTCAAGTAGCTCAATAAGTGCATCTTTGTCCTTAGACTCCAACTGCAACTCCTCATGCTTTTTGCTCAAAGCATGGAAATGCTCTTCCCACATATCCTTCTCTTGCTTCATCTTGGTGAGCGCGTCTTCCAACTCCTCTACATCTTTGTTAGGGTGAGTTAATGGCTCAACCACAACCATAGACATAGGTCTTTTACAAGGATATGGCATCTTCAACTCCAAAGCACTCTTCTTCACCCAAAGAGTGTAAGCTTCCAAAGCTACACAGCTGCACGGACCAAACTCGGATCTTCCTTTCCTATGCACATTATGCCAAGCATGCACGATCTTCTATTTTAAATGTTGGGGATCTTTACCCTCTTGATAGAAAAGACCTTCTAACAAAGTGTTATTAGGTTTGTCTCTCAAGGGGAACCCAAGTTGACGACGTGCCAAAGTAGGGTTGTAGTTAATTCCTCCTTGTGCACCAATGAGAGGAACATTAGAGAATTCACCACAACTATCAATAATATCCAAACTGCTCAAAGACAGATCATACCAAAGTATATCATCATTAGTGAGAGACATAAGTCTCTGAGACCACCGTAGACATTGTTTGTTTTCCCCAAAAGCAGGTGTCTAAGGCAAGTGCGAAATAAACCACTTGTACAGAAGAGGAATACAACAGGCAATAGTTCCACCACCCTTAGAATTCCCTAGATGCAAAGAGAAATACATATCACCTAACAAAATAGGCACAGGATTCCCAATCAAGAAAAGTCTAATGGCGTTAACATCAATAAAACCTTTAATGTTAGGGAACAAAGCTAATCCATAAATGAGTAACACAAAGATAACTTCAAAAGCGACCGCACTACCGGCTTGAGAAAAAGCAGTAGCTTCCTTGATAAGGAAATCAAATGGCAACCCAAATAATCCTCCTTTCTTCATCCAATGAGCCTCTATCTCAGACTTCTCCAAGTGAAGAGCTTCATCAATAAGATGAGATCGAGGAATCTCCTCCAATCCACTAAAAGGTACTCTACTAGAAACAGGTATCCCCAAAAGATGAGAATACTCCTCCAAGGTAGGCACAAGCTAAAAATCTGGGAAAGTGAAACAACGGTAGAGAGGATCATAGAACTGCACCAATACACTCAAAAGTCCTTCAACCACATCGCCAGATAAGATAGACAAAAGCTTCCCATGGCGTTGTTTGACGTCCAAGGGATCTAATATTAAAGATGCTAGCTTCCTTAACTCTTTCAAGTCGGGACATCTGAAACTGTACTTCTTAGTGTTCCTTCGTCCACAATCCATGGTCTAATTTTTTTTGCAAATAATACCTCAATTCCTTGAAATTTTCGTGTGATGAATGTTATGATGCGCATGAATGCAACAATCACAAATAAGGGATCACACACAAGGCAAACAAACAAAGGTCAAGGGATGAATCAAATTATTGTCAAGATCAATCATGCATTTTGGTGGATTATGGTTTACACCTTATCAACACCCAAGTGCCATTGATATTGACAAGACTTGATTGGATCAACCAAGAATCAAGGGTTTGTTGTAAGTCACGAGCATGGAGTCTGGGTAAGAACCATCCCAAAGGAGTGAACTAAGGATAAAAACCTGTAGATCATGTTCTAAAAGTTCCCAGAGTCTTAATTCCATCTATCGGATATTACATGTTAAGATGATTGACTCATCGACCCATAATATTCTCAAGAGAAACTCGTCTGAGTGTAGTATCGTGTAACAACTGTTATCAAGTCTACAATTGAACAGTCTCCGCACTATGTCCTAAATAGGCCAAGAAGGGGTAAATTTTCTATGGTCCTCAGCTTCTCGGACCCAAATTAGAGATAGTAATGCCTATCCACAAATACTTGTGTGACATTTCCAAATCCAAAAGAGTCTCCACTGAGCAGATGGATCTCAAGCCAACTTGTTAAGGACTACTCCACATAAGTCGAACATGACTATACCATCCTCCTATCTTAATTGCACTCAAGTTCGGGTTAGAACTTTATCTCACCACTCAGAGATCACCAAGCACAACAAGCAGATTATATCACACATACATATATACAAACATCACATGTATACCAATATAAACACATAAAAAGTAGGCTAAACCCACTAGAGACTACTCCCCAGCAAAGTCGCCACTTAATTCCTATATTGGTAAATTCATGATCATCAAGCTATGGATAAGCTAGACATCAAATAATAAGAGTCGCCACCGCGCTTTTATTGTTTCCAAGGGAAAAGGGGAAAAGTACAAACAAATCCCAAAAGTAAGAAGTTTTCAAATCAAAACTAATAAAATGTCAGAGATTACAGGTAAGGGGGTTGGTTAGACAAAGGGAAGGTGTTAGCGCCCAAAGTGTCCTAGGTACTCCTTGGGAGCCCTTTTTGTATGCATATATATTTGATACAAAATGATGTTTACAAAGAATTCATTAATTATATTTTTTGTGTTTGACAAGACCTTCGGACTTGTGCCTACGTACCAACATAAAAATGAGGGATCAAAACCTCGTAGTTCGTGATACAAATTTCAAAGTGGATGCGTTGCTTTTAACAAAAATTAAGTTTTAAAGGCACAGAGGCCCAAAAATGGTTTGAATGAGTTAGTTCTTTTTTGTATTTTTGAAAGTTTAATTCAAGTATAATTAGATCTATTTACAAGTTTGATTAAGAAAAGGAAGTTTGAAAATACAATGGCATAAGGCCAAAGTTTCTATCTTTTGCAAAGTGGTCAAAGTTTACAACAAAACTAGTTCAAACAAAGAAAAATTTTAAAAAATGAGGGAGAGATTTTTGAAATTAAAGAAACGAGGAGGAGATGAAGAGACTAATCCTATGCACAAAATTAAAAGTTAAGGGTTGAATAGATCTGACCAATGGGTAGCAATCCAATAGAGAATAATGTCAATAGAAACCCAAATTCCCTTGGACATTTAGAATCAAGCGACACACAAATGCACAATTATATCAATCTTGAAGAGTAAGGCATCAAATAAAGATACCCACATCCAAGCTTAGCCACTCCATGATCTTCTTCAAGATAGCCCATGTAACAGATGAATTCACAAGTCACAGGTTCAAAATAACAGCTTCACAATGATCATGTTGCAGATGAACTCAAAGGGATCTTCAAAGATGCATCAGATGAAGTTTCAGATTGCAAGCACTTCGTTTCACAGAATGTTGGCATTGGCCAAGTCCTTTAGCATAGGAATGTTGCCTAAGTTCTAAGTTCATTTGTCCAAGATCAAGTCAACAGTCCACACAAAAGTTTTTTAGGATTTTTGTTGTTATTATGTATATTAATGGTCAAAGACCACACAAATAAACAAAGTATAGACCAAAAGGAATGTATCACACAATATGGTCCAAGTGGACAAAGTGAAAATCGCATTAACATAACCAATTAGAATGGTATGAATAATGATGACATATGAATAAAGACTAAAATTAAATGACATTAAAGTAAAGAGCTTGAAATTAAAAGTTAGTTGTTAATGAGTTAGAAGTTAGTATTGTTTTGCTTTTGCTTTTTGTTTTTTAGTCATTCTTTGGAGAACACTCAACCCACTTATCACACGCATGGATCCTTAAACCAAGACATCTTCCAAAGGAAGGAAAGAAGGCCAAGTTTCCACACAATACCATGAAAGAGGGGAGACTTACAATCTTACTAACTAGAATGCTATGCCTTTTGTATCACAAATTTAGCGTTATGTTAAGCAATCGTAATTGGAATTATGTAGAAGTCACAACTATTTGAGGTCGGGCAATAGAATTTTGGTGTTAATGCATGTTAGAGACATAGTGTGATGAATTATGCTCATGAAACATACCACACACAAAAAGAATATGCAAAAGAGGTGGCCTAATCTCATCCATACTTATGTTGATTTTTCAATCAACTAGCCTTAGGACTTTTTGATATCATAGGCCAAATGAGATGAATGCATAAAGAATGGGAATGAGATGAAGAGGGAGGGTAATGGATCAAAACCCAAATTGTTCAAAGGAGGACTTTTACCAAATTAATATCATCCATTCATTTTGGGAGATGGAATGTACATTCCATCAATCCCCTAAATTCAATGATATTAACTTGACAAAGTGAAATCAACCTTGACCAAGGCCCAACAACAAAAGTCAAATTCAAACAAGTCATCACAATTGGTCAACACAATTAATTGGCATTTATTCATACTAAAAAGACAAAAATAATACATTTTTTCAAACAAGTCATCACAATTGGTCAAAACACCAAAGAAATGGCCATGAGATTTATCATAGGTCAAGCAAGGTCAAAGGACCTTGGAGAAAAAAATTCCGAATTTTTAAAGAATTAAAAGTATTTTTAAACAATTAAAAACAAACACAAAATCAAATAAATCATGAAAAATATTATTAATGATCCATAAAATAATTTTAATTTAGAATATGAAAGAGGAAATTATTTGAAATTTTTTGGTGAAACTCTCATATTTTTTGGATCAATATTTAAATTAATATGAATTAATGAAAATAAGTTAATTAAAATAAAAAATAGAAAATAGCAAAAAACGTGGACCACTTGATCTGTCTCATTAATTGACGTGGTAGATCAAGTGGCCAATAGTGCGCTTTCCACCATAGTCACGAGTCAATGCGTAACACAAATGGTAATTACAAGCAACGCTTGAAATTAGAACATTTCAGATGGATCATATGGCGGGGAGACGTGCCAACACACTGCCTGAGCTGTAACTCTGGTCTTCTTCTTCAGTGGACCTCACCGGACTGGTCCACCCTCAACCATCACCAAAATAAAAAAGGAGGACATGATCTGAATGAAAAAATAGCGTAGAGCACGAATCTGACCTCAATTTTAACTAACTCCACATATATAGAAAGATATGAGGAGTTTATTTTGAGGTGTGTCAACTGAGTTGCTTCGATTTGACCTATAAGGAACTCAATCTTCTTGCCTACATTGGTTGGACTTCAGACAACCAAAGATCCAAGAGAATTGAGTACAATTGAGTGAGAATCGAAGAGATGAAGTTTTCTGAAAATTACCTTCAGTGCTATGCAAAACTTGATGTTGCTTGCTTCAAACATGATCTGATCACACTTGAGAAGCTAGAAGGAAGTGATTGGAGAGGTTGCAAGGCTGTGGATCCTAGAATTCTTGAATCTCCAATAGTTGAGATTCAAACTCAAATTTCGAATTGAAATTTCTCAGGTTTTCCTTTAGAATGAGAGGGTTTGAATTGGGGGGGGGGGGCAAAGTTGGCGCGCAAGGTGTGATTCAAATGAGCTCACAGGCCTTCTATTTATAGCCAAAGGGAATGATATTTGCACACTTCAAAATCTGTCCAAAATTGGCAATGTGAATGACACGAGTGCATGGGCATGTACTGTTAGACTATGGCACGGATCTAGAAGGGGGGGGGGTTGAATAGATCCCAATTAAAAACTTGAGTCGGCGCTACCAATTTGAGAGAAAATTTGTTTTGAATGCGGAAGCGGCCGAGGAAAATTTTAGTCTAAAACGAACCGTTATTGGAAAACCGGATATGCGTTAAGCTAATGGATTAGAGATAAAATGAAATACTAATCACTACACTATTTGCACACTCAATTGATATATTTCACTAACTAGCAAGCCTAGTTCCAATGATCCAAAATACCAAATTAAACTGAGTGCAAACTTAAGACAACTTTGGCTTATGCAAATTCACAAACACTTGGTGTGCATACACTCCAAGAGATATTTGAGTTGAGTAAGTAATTCAAATTTATCTAGTACATTAAACTATTGTACTTTGTATTCAAACAGCAGTTTTAGTTTCTTACTCAACTTATATCAACGTTTGGTAAAATTGCTTAAACTAAAATCACTTAATTTTTAAGCTGAAAAGCACTTATGCAGAAAATTAAAGAAGACAGAGATTTGATGAGGCAGTTCCTCCGCCGTCCTCGCTTCGGGGTACGTCTGCCCTCAATTCTAAAATTAGAATTGAGATGATTAATTAGATATCACCTGTGCAATTTAATCATTTATACAAGGATTGCAAAGCATGTAAACAACAGAACTTCCAATGTGTTGAATGATGCTTCCTATCCTTGCTCCTTGATTCAAGATGAATCAAGACCTTCGATCGTTGTTGCTAGACCTCCGATTCCAGCCCCTTTGTTGAAGAATCTTCCATTCTTCAAACCCTCGGCCCGGCTGATCTCAAACACAACGAGTCGAACCCGAATCCTTCACTTCAATGCCACCGAATCCGCTACTAGACTGATGAAGACTTCCTCTTCTCAATCACCTTCGCTCGGCTGAATATTGATGAAGCGATTCGTCCAAAAACCCCCAAACACAAACCCGTATTGGAGGACAAAACCCTAACGGTTTTATTCAAGAAAGAACCTGCCACAAGCTTCAACCCGAACTGGATTCTTCGATCACAGCTTCGAACCTTATCACCTTTAATCGATCACGAACCACATCAAAAGTAATTGTGTGCAGTTGATGTGTTGTGAAATGTTGAAGATGAAGATGATGAGTCTTGGACACCTTTTTCACTCTTTCTTGTTTCCTTGAACACTTGAACTCAAATTAGCAAATGTTGGTTAATAAAAGTGTTTTGACTTCTATATATAGTAACTGACAAAACCAATAAAAAATAACAGAATTTCAAACGGTGGAAATAACTCAGAAAACTGAGTTTACGCACGAGCGGTCGACCATAGGTCGGCGTGCGCTGAGCCGTGAGTGATGCGCCGACCCCTATGGTCGACCCATGGTTCCATGCGCTGACCCAGGATAGCATCATTATGCTATGCGCTGACCTCTGGTCGACTCAAGTGATTTTTGCGCTAACCCGTGAGTTATGCGCCGACCCTTATGGTCGACGCAAAGAAGCATGCGCTGACCAATCTTCAGTTTAGCTGAGCTTTGCGCTGACCCGTGAGCTTTGAGTTGACCCCTATGGTCGACTCAAAGCCTTCAAATCTGCATAAAACTGTGTTTTGTGTTTTTTCATGCATTTCGTCATGATCACACTTTGTCCACATATGTTTTTAATCATTATAATAGGTTTAGACAAACGTAGAAAAGGATATGATGGGTAATGTGTTGCATTTGTTTGTAGACGTGCATGATGGTCTTTTGTCATCATCGAAACTTGCGATCGTATGTTGTCTGACTCTTTGTCTTTACATACTCCCCCTTTTTGATGATGACAACCTATATAAATCAACGTGACAAACAGCATGCGGTATTGACACATTTTGCATACTCCCCCTTTCTTTTGTAATCTAAGGCTATCTGCAGAAGGCGACTGTTAGTTGTGGGCATTTTTGTCTGCCTGCTTTGTGCACTTTTCTCCCCCTTTGACAACATCAAAAAGAGAGACAGAGTGATTATTCAAGATAACAAGGAAATTTCACAGGAAATAACATAAACAAATAATAATAACACACCAATGTCATTTCTGAGCAATAGTCATTTGTTAAGAACAAGTAAAACATAGAAATACATTCAAAATAACAATCAAACTACAAAGTGCATGTGAATCTATATGTCCTAGTGGCGGTGTCCTGGATGATAACAAATGCCCGGGTTTTTGTAAGGGTCAGCCAGAGATGATAGGTATTCGGTGACACCGTTCAGATGCTTGAGACTCTCGTCGATTGACTTTTCCTGAAGTTCAAATGAAACCGAAAAGGTTGCAAACCGGTCATTCATGCTTGTAGAGAAGGAGTCGAGACGCTCATTTTGGGCTTGAAGTTGCTCGTTGATATGAGCATAGCGCTCATCTTGAGCTTGCATGAAGGACTGTTGAGCGATCTGCATATTGCGCATCATATCCAACAGTTCTGAAGAATCTGCTTGCTGTGGAGGGGACGGAGGAGATTCTTCCTCATCTTGGTGATACGGCTGGTAAAATTGATGTTGAGTTGACCAGCCCGTATGTTGCCATTCACCCCAGCCACCCCAGCGTGGAACATCTTCTTCATTTGTATGCGACTGCTGAACCCAAGCCGAGCCGGAGTAGTCATGAGTGTCAACGGGTGGAGGACTATCATCTCCACCATTGTGATCAAAATCGTGCCTGGCTTCTTCTTCTTCATTTTCTTCTTCATCTTCTTGTTCTTCGCTTTCATCACTGTCATCATCTGCAGGAACATTTGCTCTTCGAATAAACTTATACATTCTCTGCTCATTGCACCAAAGATATCCCATCATAGACATAGTTTTTGTGCTGAACTCTTTGTCAGATGAGATGGAAGTGTACGGGAAAGACGGATGATTAACGTTGGCTGCAGTTAGGACCTCTTGAATGAAGGATCCGTAGGCAAGAGTCGTTCCTCATCCGGAGTCACGTAGCCCAAACATTCTACTGGCAATGTAGTACGGCCAGTTGATTTTCATCTTATTTTTCAGAATGTAAATCAGATGAACCTCGGCCGGTTCGACTCTAGAGAGTCCGCCCTTCTTTGGTCGCAGGATTCGTGAGACAACCCACTGAAGAATCCTTTCTCCGGCTTTCAGCTTGCCGACAGTGATAGTTCGTGGGAACGCGTCACTGTTCACAAACTGATCAGGATAGGGTCGTCTCAGCATGTTATTCAATGCATTCTTAAACTCATAGCCATCTATGTGGTGAGACTCAGTTACCTCAGGTAGAGGGTTTCCAGCATTATCAACAGACATATCAAAATATTGGTTCCAGATATTTGATTTAAGCGGTACCTTTGTCGGACCAATTCTAGAGTGAAACTTGTGCCCGCGAAAGTTGTCATGAAGGCCGGCATAGAACACTCGAACAAGGTCTTCACTGTATTTAGTATTACATTCCAAGAAGTTGATAAAGCCCTGATGCTGCAGCATAGCCAGGACTTCAGGAAGGTGCATGCGTTCAGCGGTAAGTTTGTAGAACGCATGTTGTTGCACAACTCCTCTTTTGCCGAAATCTCTGTTGAAGGCTTCGACGCGAGCGGGTGGAACGAGTGATACAGCAGATATGGGGAGAGATGCGGCGGATGATTCTCGGGATCTCTTGCCGGAAGGTCTGCGCGATGTGGAAGCCATTTGAGGAAGTTTGAAACTGAGTGTTTGGGTATAGAGAGAATGTTTAAGAAGGGTTTTGAAAGTGATTCTGCTAGAGAGAGGTTTCTCCCAATTTATAGTGGAAAGGTTAGGGTTTTGGGAAGATGGAAGATCAAGGAACAATAGCCACTAGGTAGATGCAAGTTACAAAGTAGTGGGTAGTTTGAAAGGTGATGGAATGTAAATGCACACTTAATGATGATTTTTTTTTGAATGGGAATGCATGAAAAATGATTTAAATTTTTCTGCAGAAAAACGAAATTTTCGAGCGATGCGTCGACCATAGCCCTGTATGCGTCGACGCATACTGTTTGGTTTTTGAGAAAATGCAGAAATTATTTAAGCGTGCGTCGACCATAGCCCTGCTGCGGTCGACTCATACAGTCCAAATTTCAATTTTTCACTATTTGGCACATGCGATGACAGGTTTGATGCATAATTAACAATTCATACAGCAATAAACATCCAAAGAGAGATCATATATATATATATATATAAACAACATCATTATGAGATATAACTATTGTAGTCATGAGATTTTGCAGAGAGAGAAAGAGAGGAACAGTATCACCTCAATACCGGAGTGACTTAGTGAACGGTAGACTTGTGCTTACAATAACATAGATTTGTTAGAAGTACAAGATTAAAGTCTTATATGGAATTAGGTAAAACAGCAGATTATAGTGCCCGTTCCGAAATATCGAGAATGCCAAGTTCTCGGCGGATATGAAAGAAAGGTTCAGTGGCTAGCGGCTTTGTGAAAATGTCCGCTAGTTGATTTTCAGTATTGACATGTTCAAACACAATGTCACCTTTCTCTACATGATCCCGAAGAAAGTGGTGTCGTATTTCGATATGTTTGGTGCGAGAATGTAGCACAGGATTCTTGGTTAGGTTAATGGCACTTGTATTGTCACAAAAAATGGGAATACGTTCAAGTTTGAGATTAAAATCCAATAGTTGTTGCTTAATCCATAGGATTTGGGCACAACAACTACCGGCGGCAACGTATTCCTCTTCGGCGGTTGACAAAGCAACAGAAACTTGTTTCTTGCTATGCCAACTGACCAAAGAGTTTGAAAATAAGTGACAAGTGCCACTTGTGCTCTTCCTATCCGATTTGCAACTGGCAAAGTCGGAATCAGAAAAACCTACCAAAGAACAATCATTACCTTTGGAATACCACAGTCCATACTTCAGAGTACCGGATAGGTATCGAAGTATTCGTTTGACGGCTTTTAAATGGGATTCCTTGGGACATGATTGATATCTAGCACACATGCATACGCTAAACATAATATCGGGACGAGAAGCAGTAAGATAAAGGAGTGAACCAATCATACCTCTATACCGTTTTACATATACTTCCTTACCATCTTCATCTTTGTTCAAGTTGGTACACGTAGGCATGGGGGTGTCTATGGCCTTAGCTTTTGCCATGTCAAATCTCTTGATAAGGTCCAAACAGTACTTTGTCTGGCTCACGAAAGTTCCTTCTTTGAGCTGTTTAATTTGCAGACCGAGAAAGTATGTGAGCTCCCCCATCATACTCATCTCGAATTCGCCCTGCATAAGGTCAGAAAACTCTCTCACAAGATTCATGTTAGTAGATCCAAATATGATATCATCTACACAAATTTGCACTAATATCAAGTGCTTTCCTTGACGTTTAATGAAGAGGGTTGTGTCAACCTTTCCTCTTGAGTATTTTTGATCGAGTAAGAATTTGCTTAGTCTCTCATACCAAGCTCTAGGAGCTTGTTTGAGGCCATACAAAGCTCTTTTTAGTTTATAAACATGATCAGGATACTCATGGGATTCGAAACCCGGAGGTTGTGCGACATAAACCTCTTCATTTATGTGACCGTTAAGGAACACACTCTTGACATCCATTTGGAATAGCTTAAAGTCTTTCGCACAAGCGAAAGCAAGGAGAAGGCGTATAGCCTCGAGTCGGGCAACCGGCGCATAAGTTTCCTCATAATCGATGCCTTCCTCTTGGTTATACCCTTGCGCGACTAAACGCTCCTTATTACGGGTTATTACCCCGTTTTCGTCCAGCTTGTTCCTAAACACCCATCGGGTGCCGATTACTCGATGATCTCGCGGAGGAGGGACGAGGTCCCAAACCTCATTTCTGGTGAACTGATTAAGTTCCTCCTGCATTGATAAGAACCAGTGTTCATCGAGTAGGGCTTCTTTAGAGTTTTTAGGTTCCATCTGCGAAACGAAAGCGAAGTGATAACAGAAATTACTTAGCTTTGATCGAGTTGTTACACCCTTTGAGATGTCCCCGAGAAGGTTGTCTATTGGATGGTCTTTGGAAGACTTCCAAGCTTGAGGGAGATCATCGTTTGAAGGCGGATGAACTACCTCAGTTTCTTCACGGTGTACATCTTTGTCCTCCTCAATTTTGACTATGTCGGGTTGATCAATCCCCGGCTCGCCATCTTTGAGTATGTCTTCGGTAGATGTACCTGCACCATGAAAAACACTACCCTTTCCGACGTTTCTCGGATTGGATTCATCAAAAGTGACATGTACAGACTCTTCTACAGTAAGTAATCGTTTGTTGTATATTCTATATGCTTTGCTAGATTGAGAGTATCCGAGGAAGATACCTTCGTCGGCCTTGGAATCGAATTTCCCTAAGTTTTCCTTTCCATTATTCAATACAAATTTGCAACCAAGGACATGTAAGTGAGAAACATTTGGCTTTCGCCCTTTTAAAAGTTCATACGGTGTTTTGTTTAGAATGGGGCGAATGAGCACCCTATTCAGAACGTAACAAGCCGTACTAATGGCGTCAGCCCAAAAGTATTTCGGTAAGCCACTTTCATTGATCATTGTTCTTCCTAATTCTTCCAAAATTCGATTTTTACGCTCCACAACCCCATTTTGTTGAGGAGTACGTGGAGCGGAGAAGTTATGATCAATACCATGGTTACCGCAATATTCTTCAAATAAGTGATTTTCAAACTCACCTCCATGATCACTTCTAATTGCAACAATGTTTGTATTTAGTTTATTTTGGGAAAGCTTAGCAAATCGTTCAAAGGCGGCGAATGTGTCGCTCTTACTTACTAAGAAAATAGTCCAACAAAATCGAGAAAAGTCATCCACTATTACGAAACCGTAATAGTTTTCGCCAAGACTTTTAATCCTAGATGGCCCAAATAAATCCATATGGAGAAGCTCGAGAGGTCTCGTTGTTGAAATGATATTTTTGGATTTAAAAGAGATCCTCGTTTGCTTCCCCTTTTGACAAGCATCACAAAGGTGATCCTTGGTGAACTTAATTTTGGGGAGACCTAGGACTAGATCTTTTGAGACTACTTTGTTAAGTAAGTCAAAGTTAACATGTGCTAAACGCCTATGCCATAACCATGAATCTTCACTCATTGTTACAAGGCATTTGTCACTTGTTAACGATACTTCATTTAAGTCAAGCATATAGACATTGTTCACACGAAGACCATTAAACATACTCTTCTTATCATCATTATGTACAATTTTGCAACAATCTTTTGAAAACGATACATTGTATCCTTTGTCACATAATTGACTGATGCTAAGTAGATTGTGTTTAAGACCTTCGACAAGCAAAACATCAGAAATAGTAGTAGAGGAGGGATTACCTACACTACCTTTACCAAGTATTGCTCCACGGTTGTTGTCACCATAAGTTACATATCCCTTCTTCTTAACCACAAAGTCAATGAAGAGAGATATGTCACCTGTCATGTACCTTGAGCATCCACTGTCGAGAACCCATCTTCTCTCGGTAGTCTCGAGGCATTGTACCTGTGACAAGATAATTAACAAGAGAAGGTACCCAATTGCTTATTGGGTCCTGAGTGGTGAGGAACAAAATGGTTGCATTTGGGCATCCATTGATAAATGCCTTTAGGAACTAAAAACCTCCTAAATCTACATTTAGCAATGGAATGGCCTTTCTTGCAACAATAGAGACAAGAGAAAGTTGCATTTGGATTGCTTTTGCTATCTTCATCTTTTATAACATATTTATATTTTTTATATGGATTAACCATACTTTTTCGAAAATTTGATTTGTCGATAGCAAAAGTAATCTTGGGCTCAAGAGCCTTGTCAAGTTTGGCTTTTAGGTTTCTTACTTCACCTTGCCAAATGTAACAAGTATCACACCCAAAGTTCATCATTCTACTTTTAAGGTCCTCATAACTTGTTTTTGTGCTTTCCACTATAGAAGCTTTAAGTGCCTCAAGTTTCCCTTCGGATTGTTGAATTTTATGTTCCAAATGTGAAAATTTTTTCTTATTTGAGGCAAGCCTTTTAAAGGCCTCTTTTGCTTCATAGTGTAAAGTATCAAAAGCAGTTTGCAATTCATGATGAGACATACTAGAGGATTTTTCATATTTAGCATGTCGTACCTTTTTCTTTTTGTTCTTTTGATGAGCAGAGAGACATAGATTTGCATTTTCATCTTCATCAGTAGAACTTTCATCATCGGAGGAGTCGCTATCGCTTTCCCAAGCTATGTATGCTCTCCTTGGCTTTGATGGTTTCTTGTGTGATTTGTATGAATCTTTTTCTTTTTTCTTTTTGTTCATCGGACAGTCCGGTTTGTAGTCACCCGGCTTTCCACACTTATAGCATGACCCTCTAGTTGTTTTTCCTTTTGAGTCATCATTTTTAGAGAACCTAGATTGCTTCCGAAAGTTTACCAAGTTCTTCTCGGAATGTTGGATTCCGTTCTTTCTCACGTAACGGTTGTAGCGTTTGACGAACAGCCCCATATCTTCACTCTTGTCCTCTTCTTCTTCGTCACTCGGTGAATAATCACTTTGCTCTTTTGCTTTAGACTTTGAGGAGGAAGTCTTTAGAGCTATTGATTTTTTTTCACTCACCTTTGCTTTGTCTTTCTTATCTTTGTTTTCGTGTTGTTCCAGGCTTAAGAGAACTTGTTCGTGCTCTTGTAGTTTACCGAACAATGTTGTCATGTCCAATGTGGTAAGATCATTTGCCTCTTTGATGGCGGTCACTTTCGGCTGCCATTCCCTGTTAAGACATCTTAAGATCTTATTAGTAGCAATATCATTGGAAACAGGCCTACCAAGTGAATGTAATCGATTAATGAGATGAGTGAATCTCTTTTGCATGTCAGTAATGGTTTCCCCTTGCTCCATGAAGAAGAGATCAAACTCTTGTGTTAGTGTATTGATTCTAGCCAATTTAACATCATTCGTCCCCTCATGGGCAATTTGTAGTGAATCCCACATAGCCTTAGCAGTAGGACAATGGGATACACGATAGTATTCATCTACGCCTAATGAGGAGATTAGGATATTTTTGGCTTTCCAATCATAATTGTATTTCTTTTCATCATCATCGGTCCATTGTGCTTCGGGCTTAGGCACCACTTCGTTGTTCTCATTGGTCATGGTTATTTGAATTGGACCATTGAGAATAACATTCCATATTTTTCTATCTATGGAATTTATGTGCACCCGCATACAGTCTTTCCAATAACTATAATTTTCACCATTGAAAACGGGAGCTCTATTATAAGCCCCTTTAGGTTCGTTAGCCATTTTCTATCAAAGTTATATTTTGAAGCACAGAGTGAACCGGAGCTCCTGATACCACTTGTTAGACTATCGCACGGATCTAGAAGGGGGGGTTGAATAGATCCCAAATAAAAAACTTGAGTCGGCGCTACCAATTTGAGAGAAAATTTGTTTTGAAAATTTGTTTTGAAAATTTGTTTTGAATGCGGAAGCGGCCGAGGAAAATTTTAGTCTAAAACGAACCGTTATTGGAAAACCGGATATGCGTTAAGCTAATGGATTAGAGATAAAATGAAATACTAATCACTACACTATTTGCACACTCAATTGATATATTTCACTAACTAGCAAGCCTAGTTCCAATAATCCAAAATACCAAATTAAACTGAGTGCAAACTTAAGACAACTTTGGCTTATGCAAATTCACAAACACTTGGTATGCATACACTCCAAGAGATATTTGAGTTGAGTAAGTAATTCAAATTTATCTAGTACAATAAACTATTGTACTTTGTATTCAAACAGCAGTTTTAGTTTCTTACTCAACTTATATCAACGTTTGGTAAAATTGCTTAAACTAAAATCACTTAATTTTTAAGCTGAAAAGCACTTATGCAGAAAATTAAAGAAGACAGAGATTTGATGAGGCAGTTCCCCCGCCGTCCTCGCTTCGGGGTACGTCTACCCTCAATTCTAAAATTAGAATTGAGATGATTAATTAGATATCACCTGTGAAATTTAATCGTTTATACAAGGATTGCAAAGCATGTAAACAACAGAACTTCCAATGTGTTGAATGATGCTTCCTATCCTTGCTCCTTGATTCAAGATGAATCAAGACCTTCGATCGTTGTTGCTAGACCTCCGATTCCAGCCCCTTTGTTGAAGAATCTTCCGTTCTTCAAACCCTCGGCCCAGTTGATCTCAAACACAACGAGTCGAACCCGAATCCTTCACTTCAATGCCACCGAATCCGCTACTAGACTGATGAAGACTTCCTCTTCTCAATCACCTTCGCTCGGCTGAATATTGATGAAGCGATTCGTCTAAAAACCCCCAAACACAAACCCGTATTGGAGGACAAAACCCTAACGGTTTTATTCAATAAAGAACCTGCCACAAGCTTCAACCCGAACTGGATTCTTCGATCACAGCTTCGAACCTTATCACCTTTAATCGATCACGAACCACATCAAAAGTAATTGTGTGCAGTTGATTTGTTGTGAAATATTGAAGATGAAGATGATGAGTCTTGGACACCTTTTTCACTCTTTCTTGTTTCCTTGAACACTTGAACTCAAATTAGCAAATGTTGGTTAATAAAAGTGTTTTGACTTCTATATATAGTAACTGACAAAACCAATCAAAAATAACAAAATTGCAAACGGTGGAAATAACTCAGAAAACTGAGTTTACGCACGAGCGGTCGACCATAGGTCGGTGTGCGCTGAGCCGTGAGTGATGCGCCGACCCCTATGGTCGACCCATGGTTCCATGCGCTGACCCAGGATAGCATCATTATGCTATGCGCTGACCTCTGGTCGACTCAAGTGATTTTTGCGCTAACCCGTGAGTTATGCGCCGACCCTTATGGTCGACGCAAAGAAGCATGCGCTGACCAATCTTCAGTTTAGCTGAGCTTTGCGCTGACCCGTGAGCTTTGAGCTGACCCCTATGGTCGACTCAAGGCCTTCAAATCTTCATAAAACTGTGTTTTGTGATTTTTCATGCATTTTGTCATGATCACACTTTGTCCACATATGTTTTTAATCATTATAATAGGTTTAGACAAACGTAGAAAAGGATATGATGGGTAATGTGTTCATTTGTTTGTAGACGTGCATGATGGTCTTTTGTCATCATCGAAACTTGCGATCGTATGTTGTCTGACTCTTTGTCTTTACATGTAAATGCCCATGAAGCAATGCATTAAGGTCCAAGGTGATTCAACTTGAAGTATGACTGAAGCTTGAATGGCAAGGCAAGTTGAAATGAAATTTGTACATTTGATTCTTTCCAATGATGCAGCCCTGTTAAAGCCATGAGAAGACCTAGCAATATTCGTCCAAAATGCATGAACTTGGGTTCTTTAGAAAGCTTGGATCAAGGGGAACAATTTTGATATTCAACACGTTTTCACTTTGGGCTTGGAACATGGAGAATTTTGAGGTCGAAGTTTGGAAATTTCAACATGTTGAAAAAATTTCTAAGTGTCAAGCCTTATATCTCAATATTCCACTTTACTTAACTTTTTATGTGAGCTTCAAATGAGAAAAGTGTCTTCATGAAAGTTTTAGCTATTTCAAAGACCTTCAAAATTCTCACCAATTTCATGTAATTTGAATTTAGAATGATAGAGTTATGCATTTTTGAAGTTTGGAAAAATCACTTGTTCAATGGTATAGGTCAAAAATGACCTATATTGTATCCTCATATCACATGCTCATAGTCGGTAACTTCTTACTGAGGTAGTAAATTGCATATTCTTTCTTCCCAGATTCATCTTGCTGACAAAGAATGCATCCCATACTCTCTTCAAGCAGACTCAAATACTTGATCAACGATCTTCCTTCAATAGGACGAGACAAAATTGGAGGCTCCAACAGATACTCTTTAATATTGTCAATAGAATTTTGGAAATCCTTGGTCCAATCACAAGACTGATCTTTCTAGAGAAGCTTGAATATAGGCGCACATGTGGTAGTCATATGTGATATAAATCTTGATATATAGTTCAAGCTGCCGAGAAAACCTCTGACTTGCTTCTCAATTTTGGGCGCAGGTATCTCTTGTATTGCTTTGACGTTGGCAGAATCAACTTCAATACCCTTCTCGCTGACAATAAAGCCCAACAACTTACCAGAGCGAACACCAAAAGTACACTTATTGGGATTCAAGCGGAGTTTATATTTTCTCAAACGCTAGAATAACCTCAACAAATGCTCAACATGCTCTTTTTCATCTCCTGATTTAGCAATCATATCATCAACATATACCTCAATATCTTTATGCATCATATCATGGAAAAGAGTGGTCATAGCTCTCTGGTATGTCACACCAACATTCTTTAAACCGAAAGGCATCACTCGATAATAGAATGTTCCCCAAGGTGTAATGAATGTGGTATTCTCTATATCTTCGGGCGCCATTTTGATTTGATTATAACCGGAAAATCTGTCCATAAATGAAAAGAATTTGAATTTAGTTGAATTGTCTACCAACATATCAATGTGTGGTAGAGGAAAATCATCTTTGGGACTAGCTTTGCTCAAATCTCTATAATCAACGCACATGCGGACTTTTCCATCTTTCTTAGGAATAGGCACAATATTGGCCACCCATTACGGATATTCGAAGGTAACAAGGAAACCAACACCAATTTGCTTATGCGCTTCCTCTTTAATTTTCACAGCCATATCAGGATGAGTCCTTCTCAACTCCTGCTTGACCGGTGGGCATTCTGGCTTCAAAGGCAATATATGCTCCACAATATCATAATCCAAACCTGGCATATCTTGATAGGACAAAGAAAACACATCAGAGTATTCACGGAGAAGATCAACCAACCCCTTCTTAACCTCTGGACATAGTTGAGACCCAATATTTACTTCCTTCACATCATCCTTGAAACCCTAGTTGACTAATTCAATTTGCTCTTCAAACGACTGAATGGATCTATTGTCTTGCTCCAGTAATAAAAACAAATGTTCACTTCCCCCTTAGGCATAGGAGAAGGATTTTTCTCAAAATAATAAAAACAAATTACTTAGAACAATGAAAGACAACATGAACATCAACATCAACCCAGTTGTTGCAATCTGGCCATGCGTCACAAAGTTAGCGCACACTTCGTCCTCATCACCAATGTCTTCAATAATGGCAGTTGAGTGTTGATCATTCTAATGAATGAACCCTCGACTGCAGAAAATTGGTTGCATAACTTTGGCTTTGTCGTTGAATGGCCTTGGTTGAAATCCTAGCCCTGCTCTACTCTTTAGCGCAAGTGTAGTAGCGATGAGTCAGCTTGACTGATACATAGAAGAAGAACCCATAAGACATCTGGTTGAAGAGAACCTGCTTATGCAAATGATACATGAAGTGTAATGTTTTAATTTTTAATTTTCAAGGAACATATAAAGTCATATTTTTAAATATTTCAATTAATAACAATAATAACAATTTTGACCATAAAATCTCTTTTTATTCATAAAATTTGGGAGGATTACACTGAGTACAATTTTAGAGACCAAAAATACAAATACAAGAGGAAAGGAAATAAAGAACCCTAGCAACTGAATCAATTGAACTGGCCAAGGGAGTGTACTTCCTCCAGATGCATCAGATCTCTGTCTCTAAGGTTGTCTACATATGAGCTTTCTCGAGGATGAGTCGATCAACAATCTTCTTCCAAGCAACGGAAGGCTGAGGCATACTAGAGGAAAATGAATCCTCTGATTCTCTCTATCTCTTCACTACACGCTCTTCAAGAACCTCAATAAGTTCATCTTTATCCCTCGACTCAAGCTGTAACTCTACGTGCTCTCGGTTCAAGGCATGGAACTGCTCTTCCCATAGGTCCCTCTCTTGCTTCATCTTTGAGAGTGTGTCTTCTAACTTCTTTACATCTTGGTTAGGGTGAGTTGATGGCTCAGCCACAACCATAGACATAGGTCTTTTGCAGGCGTATGACATCTTAAGCTCCAAAACTCTCTTCATTACCCAAATAGTGTAAGCTTCAAAGGCTACACAGTTACGCAGACCAAGCTCGGATCTTCCTTTCCTATGCACATTGTGCCAAGCATGCACCATTATATTCTTCAAATGTTGGGGATCTTTACCCTCCTGGTAGAATAGACCCTCTAACTGAATGTTATTAGGTTTATCTCTCAAGGGGAACCCAAGCTGATGACGAGTCAATGCTGAGATGCAGTTGATTCCTCATTGTGTACCAATGAGAGGCACATTAGAGAATTCACCACAACTATCAATAATCTCCATGCCATCAAAAGCAGAATCATACCAAAAAGTATCATCATTAGTGAGAGACATAAGTCTCTGAGACCACCGTAGACATTGTCGGTTCTCCAAGAAAACTGGCGTCTGAGGCAGCGCGAAAAAAACCACTTGGATAGAAGAGGAACACAACACACCACGGTTCCACAACCCTTAGAATTCCTTAAATTCAAGGAGAAGTATGTGTCACCTAACAGAGTCGGAACATGATTCTTAATCAATAATATTCTAATGGGGTTAACATCAATGAAACCGTCAATGTTAGGGAACAAAGATAATCCATATACGAGTAAGACAAAGATAGATTCAAAAGCATCCATGTTGTCGGCTTGAGAAAAAGCAGTAGCTCTACTAATGAGAAACTCAAAAGTCAACCCTTGAATCCCTCATTTCTTCATCAAATTAGCATTAATCTCATATTTCCTCAAATGAAGAGCTTTGACAATGACTTGAGATCTGGGAATCTCCTCTAATCCACTGAAGGGAACCTTGTTAGATATGGGCATACCCAAGAGATGTGCATACTCTTTCAACATGGGCCTAAGAGATAGGGAAAAGTGAAGCACCGGTAAAGAGGGTCATAGAATTGGACCAAGACACTCAGGAGTCGTTCAACCACATCAGTAGATAGTACGGACAAAAGATTCCCATGACGTTGCTTGAAATCCAAGGGATCTAATACAAAGGATGACAACTTCCTTAACTCCTTCAAATCAGAACATCTGAAACTGTACTTTTTAGTATTCCTCCGTCCACAATCCGTGGTCTGAAAATTATTTGCAAATAAGACCTTAGTTCCTTGAAAATTTACTACTATGGTGGATGTTATAATGCGCATGAATGCATGAATGCAACAATCACATACAAGGGATCACACACAAGGAAAACACAAACAAAGGTCACGAGATAGATCAAGTCATCATCAAGATCAATCATCCATTTTGGTTGATTTTGGTTTTTCACCTTATTAACACCCAAGATCCATTGATTTTGACGAGACTGGTCGGATCGATCGAGAATAAACTAGTTTGTTGTAAGTCACGAGCATGGAGTTGGGTTAAGAACCTTCCCAAATGAGTGTACTACGGGTAAAAACTTGTAGAGAATGTTCTAAAAAAAAAGTTCCCAGAGTCTTGATCCCATCTATCGGATACTATAGGTTTAGAAGACTGACTCATCAACCCAAAGTATTCTCAAGAGAAACTCGTCTGAGTGTAGTATCACGTAACAACTATTATCAAGTCTACACTTGAACAGTCTCCGCACTACATCCTAAATAGGATATGTTAGGTTATATGTTTTACGGTCCTAAACTTCTCAGACTCCCAGGTCAGAAAAAGTAATATCTATCCATGAGCTATGTTCTACGTTACTTTATTTCTGTAGTGGTGCATTCATGACGATCGAGCTATGGATAAACCCGACGCCAATTGAAAAATCAGAGTCTTCATCGCGCCTTATTTGTTTCTAAAGGAAAGGGGAAAGTATGAACAAAATTGAAAGATAAGAAGTTTCCAAATCGAAACTAATAAAATGCCAGAGATTACGGGTAAGGGGGTTGGTTACACAAAGGGAAGTGTAAGACACCAATTTTGACCCTACGATCCCTCATGATATCTCATCATATGCATTGGCTTTGGGATTACACCTTGGCATCCTCCTTACCCCTCATTCATTAGGTTTGCATTGGGAGAGATTGTAGCGGGGTATTCGTTACCATTAGAGATATTGACTAAATCCAAGGTAAATCATACAAGTCGAGTCGCCACCGCACTTCTATTTATCCAAAGGAATGGTTAAAAAGCGAACAAAAACCTAATAGTTTTAACAAAAACTAGTAAAAGAAACAGAGATCTGGGTAAGGGGGTTGGTTATGCAATGGGAAGGTGTTAGGCACCCAAAACATCCTAGGTACTCCTAGGGAGCCCTTTTCACACTTGTTGCAAAGGTTGTTATTTTTGTGAGAAATTTTGTTTGTGCAAACATGATTGAAGAGATGAGAAAAGAATATACAAGTTATTTACATTTTGTGTTTGGATGGATAAACCCATTGCCTACGTACCATCTTAAAGAAGACTAGGATCAAAACCTCGTAGTTCGTGGTAAAAATCTCAAAAAAAAGTGGGTGAATTGATCGGTCCAAAGGCCTTAAGGTCTTTTGTTATCAAAGGGAGAAAACTCAACCAAACCACAAATCCAACATGTGAGGATGGCTTCAACATGCTAGTTAGGGGTTAACCCTATAATAAGCATGGAAGACTTATTGTCCATCACTAAGGATATAGGTGAGTATTACATCTACCACAAGGATAACTCAAACTTAATAGCTAAAGGTTATGGAAGATTTTTTATTAAGAAAGTGGTCATTGGAACCACAAAAGACATTTGAATAGGTTATATTTACCAATTAGGAGTATATACAAAAATGGTCAAAGTTGACTTAAAGGTTCAATTCAAAATAAGTGTTATGAAAAGAAAGTTTGAAAATCAAAAGCATAAGACTTAGGTTTCTAATGTTTGAAAACAATGGTTAAATGTTTGCACAAAAAGTTTTGGCTTGGGTTAGAGTGGGAGAAGAAGAAGAAGGGCTAAGTCCTAAGTGAAACAAAAAGGTGAGGGAAAAAGAATCAAAACCACAATGGAGTCCCTCTCTAGAGATCATATTGATGATCCAAGTAGCTCCCATCCTTTGGAATAAGCAACCACAAAGCATAAGCAATCAAACAAGTCTCATAAGAGATCCTCAATGTATCTTGTATCTTCCACTTGGATGAACATGGCAATGGTCCTCCAATTAAGCTCAAATGGAAACTCCTAGCACAAAAGAACACACATCAAAAGTTCCATGAAGTAAAACAAGAATGGACAAGAGTGAGTTTAGAGATTTGGTCCTTCTAATCCATCTTCATCATTAAGATCCTTTTACTCCAATTTTGCATAAGGAAGGTCCTAGAATCTAAGTCCAATTCGCCATTTCTTTGCATAGGGAAAGTCCTAGAAACTAAGTCCATTTCTTTGCATTTGGTCCACAACAATCAAAACAAAAACACAAGCATAATAATATATACACAATTATTTGCTCAAGTGAGCAAAAGGCAAATGGCATTAACATAAACATGTGCTCAAGTGAGCAAAGAGAAAAGCAAATGGATAATATGTGCAAGAATAGTAAATTACATAAAAGTAAATTGCATAAAGTAAATGTTAATTGTTAATAGTTAGTGTTAGTAGTTAGTGTGCTATAAGGCAAATTTAGCGTTATGTTAAGCAATCGTAATTGGACTTATGTAGAAGTCACAACTATCTGAGGCCGGTCAATAATAATATAGGCAACAAACACAAGTTAGGAGTCTTGATTAGTGAACCAAGTCCCAAAAACTTGCCATGCCAAAAAGAAAATGAAAATTGATCTTGTATTGGTTTAAGCCTTTTGCATGATTTAGAAGACAACCTATCCTTAATGCAAAGTCATTCACTTGATCAATTGATCAAGATGAATTAGATTTGAATCAAGGAAGATTAAATCTCCCTAACCAATGCTAACTTATCAACCTTCAACTCATTGATCAAGAAGAAAAGAAGTAGAAGAAGAAGAAGGAGAAGATGGATAAGAGAAATGGAAATGGCAAAATTAATGTTCATTAAATGAAATACAATGTACCAATCCTCATATGTTCACCAATAACATTGAAAGTCAAGGTCAAACAATCAAAAACAGAAGTGAGATGAAGATTGGGAGTCAAGAAATGAATAAACTATTTTTTGGCATTTTTTAATATTTAAAATAAACTTGAATTAAAAATAAATGGAAAGGTCAAACTTCAAAATTACTTCAAATCAACCTTGAAAGGTCAAAGTAATTTATCCTAAGTTCAACAAGGTCAAACAAAGTTTGACAAAAAAATTTCAGCATTTTTAAAAGTCAAAAACTATTTTTAATCAATTAAAAATGAATAAAAATAACCTAATTGAACTAAAATCTCAAATAAATCTCAAATCAATTTAAAAATTGATGAGAATATTTTTCATAGATACATCATCATTCAAATAGGTTAGGAAAATATTTTTGCATTTTTTGAATATCAAAAACTATTTAAAATGAATTAAAAATAACCAGAAAAGAGAAAATTCACAAAAAATATCAAATAACAAAATAAAAATAATTAAAAATCAGAAATAGAAACTAGAAATTATTTGGGAAATAATGCAATTGGTCCCATAATTTTTGGATTAAAAATGAGAGAGATATGATTTTTTGAAATAAAAGGGATTAAAGAAAAGAAAATCAGAAAATAGAAAAAGCAAAAAAACAAGGAGCGTTGGATCTGTGCTCATTAATTGAGCTGCAGATCACACGCTCCTGAGGCGCGCGCCTATGGTGCTCCACGGTCAATGCAAGCACATGGAAACAAATAAAAGTCATAACAAGCAATGGTCATGATTCGATCTGGGAATCACATCCAATGGCCAGGATTCAAACTGGAAACAGGCGGCCACCGGAGCCAACTTCTTCACCGGTGAGCCTACAGATTCCGGCCAATTTTGCAGGTTTTCAAACTTTAATGAAAATGCATGATCCTTATACCAAAATGAAGTTGGGGTGATGTACATCACCCCTGTAACCTTGAATCACACTCAAGATTCCTATAAATGGAGAAATCTGAGGTGGAAGATTCAGGTATGCAAAATGCAGATCAAGGAAAAGCAAAATTGAAGCTACCACTAGCTTGCCTCTCAAGTGAGGACTTCAGAAAACATTTAATCCAAGCAAATAGGTCCATGGATGATGAGAATCGAAGAAAATACCAGTTGAAGTGTAAGCTTGATTTTTGGAGAATTGAGCTCGATCTCTTGCTTGCTTTACCAAAACAGAAGTTCAATGAGATGAATGATGGAGGTTTAGAAGCATTAGATCTAAGAATCAACCAGATGAAGTTGAATTTCAGATCTGAAAAATTTGAGAAAAATGAGATTTGCTTCTTTAGTGATGGCTATGGAAAGAATTCTGCAGCATTTCAGGTTGAATCAGGTGTGTGAAATGGATGGAATGAGGTGTCTATTTATAGAAGAAGTGGCAAGGAATGTGTGATCAATCCGTGTGCATGGCATGTGGAGCTTCATTGCATGGGCTTGCATGATCATGCACAAAGCCCAAAAACAATGCCAAATGAATTCTGAGCATCAGCCAAATGGAATTGGACGTGTGACTTGCAAGGCAATTGCTTATGTACCAAGATTTCAAGTGAATTCCTCATTTGTACCTAAACCTTCATCTCTTCGAAAGTCCCAATGAAAAAATCCAAACATGATCATGTGAGTAATGGTTGGAAAGGTCTTGATGTAAGGAACAATTGTTCTGTTGAGAAAAAATCCATTTGAAGTGTGGAAATTTATGAAATTTGAGTTTAAAGTGCAAGGTGCATCACATGTCAAGGCAAGGTTTCTAAAATTGGCCAATTTTCAAGCCCCTCTGTTTTGATGATGCAAGCCTCTAATGGAAAAACCTCCAACATCAAAGTTGTAGATCTTTTCAAGACAATCAAAATGGAGTTAAATTGTGAATCATTTGGATTTTTGATGAAAGATATATGGGCACTTGAAGTTGGACTTTTTTGACTTTTAATGCGTTTGGTCAAAAAGGACCTATAATGTCTTGCATTATCACATGTGTTTCCTTTGAGATTTTGAAAATGTGTTAAACATAACATTTGAATTAGACATCTTAAGCTTTCCAATACATTTGATCCCACCTCAACATCATACAAACTGAATGAGTTGTGTTATTGGGAAGTTGACCCAAAATTAGGGTTTCAGTCAAAATGACCTATAATGTATTGGAATGACAGATGGCCTTACAAGCTTCAAATAAATTTTTGACGAACATGAAAGTTGTTCATATTGTCCTTAAGAACAATTTTTCTTTTGGAACCATCTTCATTTGACCAACACATAAAAAGTTAGGTCTCAGTGCATTTTAAAATAGTCAGGTGAATTGACTGATCAACTTCTCAAGTCCATGACTCATATCTTGATGAATTGATGATTGAGGACACTCAAGTAAGTTCAAATATGCATGAAATGATGAATTAAATAACTTCCCTTGATTGTATTTGATCATGGGATGAGGTTGCTTCAGGAGCAAGGCATTGTGGTGCACAGATGAATTAGGGTTTCCTTGAAAAACAAGACCTCAAACCCTTTGACTTGTTTTGATAAAAATGATGCATTGAGGTACTAGGGAGGCATATTTGATGGATGAGAGCTTTGGGAACCATTACCATGCTTGTTTTCATCTCCTCTTGACCTTGTCTTTGTACCAATAATCTTCTAGAAGCTTTGGAACTTGTGATTGCTCAAGCTACAAACAAAAGATGTTAGTGACATATTTTTGTGCTCTTGGTTAGTAAATAAAATGAGAAAAGCAATGATATACAATTCAAGCATGCTTGGTGATCTCACACCACTCACAAGGAGTCTCACCCAAAGGCAAGGGGAACCAAGATGCTAATGATCCTTGAGGCAATGCAAGTGCAATGTTATGATGCCATGAGGGATCTTAGGGACAAAATTGGGGTCTTACAGAGATCACCAAGCAAATTTGATTGTATCATACTTTATTTTTCTTTGTTTACTAACCAAAATACTAAAATTATGTCTATGTATAGCTTTACTTCTTTTGTAGGTAGCGTATGCATCCACCCATGCTCTACCAAGCTCACATCTAGACATTGAGACCCTCAATACAAGGAGATTAATCAAGGGATGGTTAACATTATTTCTAGACATCATATATGGATCCCTATTCTCTTCACTTATCATTTTGATCAAGAAATCATCAAGAGTTTGAAGCTTGTTTGTCTTGGAAACTCTAATTCATCTGGGTATCTTGTGTGACTTCCTTAATAGGTTTCTTCATCATTTGATCAAATATATCAAGGTATACTTTATATTACATCATCTTATACATATATTATCCCTTATGAGCCCCAAAGATCAAGATAACTTCAAGTTTGCAAGTTGGTTCAAGGTGGTTGACCTGAGAAAGTCAACTGGTCAAAATTGGGGTTCCCTAGACCCTATCTCCTACATGATTTTCATATGAAAATTATTCTAAGATCAAATTTACTCCTTATGACATTACAGTTTTGCTTGTAAAGTCATTTTTTATGGTGAAAGATTATAGGTCATTTTGTATGTGCCCTAGTTAGGAGGTCAACTCCCAAGGACCATAACTTGCTCAATTTTTATGAGATGAAGGCCATTCATGTTTCGTGATTAATTTCAAGACGTCCTCTCCAACTTTTATTCTTTAGGAAACTTCAAAATCGACTTCAAAAGGCATGAACAAGCAATTTTTCTCAACTTCTAAAATGCATAACTCCTTCATGCCAAATCCAAATGAGTTCAAACTTGTGACTACATTTAATAGGTTTGAAAGAGATACATCTTTTATGAAGGAACATTTTCCATTTGAAGCCCATAGCAAAAGTTATTCATGGTGGAAGTAGTGGATATTTGACTTGGTACTTAGAAAATTTTCAATAATGTTTGATTTCCCAAACATCCACCTCAAAATTAATCATGATCCAAGCTTAAAATGGAAACATTTTCAACTTGAAAGTTGTTCCCCTTGATATCACCTTTCCAAAAATTCCAAAATCACTATATTTGGACAAGGTTTGAATGACTTGTGCATGGTTACTTTTCATGGTTCCATTATTTTCTGATTTTCTTTTAATTACCTTTTATTTTGTTTAAATTCATAATAAATCTATTTTTAATCCCAAAAATATGGGACTTTCACCCAAAATCTTTTAATATTTTTCTCTTCCATATTCCGAATTGAAATTATTTTTTGGATTAATTTTGGTATTTTTCATGAACTAAATGTTTTTGTGCATATTATTAATTGTTAAAAAGTACTTCTGACTTTTAAAAAATTGTGAAATTTTTTGTCTAAGGTCCTTTGACCTTTTTTGACCTAGGATAAATCCCTTCGCCATATATTTGGTGTTTTGAAGGTATTTTAGGTTTTGACCAAATTAAAATGTATTTGAATTCATTTTTAATTGATTAAATGTTTAGAAATTATGTTGAGCCATTTTGATGGTCTTGTGAAGTTTGACTTTCTGTTTGGGCCTTGGTCATGATTTATTTGACTTTTGTTGGATCAAAACCCTTGGATTTAAGGGATTGATGAAATGTACATTTCATCTCCCAAAATGAATGGATGATTTTGATTTGATGAAATTCTTCTCATGATTAATTTGTGTTTCTATCTTCCCCTCCCTATTCATCTTCATCCATATTCTTTCCCATTTCCCCATTTGACCAATGAAATCTCTAATGTCTAAAGGTTAATTGATTCATCAATGACCTTGTGTCAGATGAATCAATACAAGTATGACTGAGATAGGTCTCTCCCATTTTTTTTTAGTGTGTGGTATGTTTTAGGAGTTTGGTTCCTTGTGCCAAATCTCTAACATGCATTAACAACTATATTTCTATTGCCCGGCCTCAGATAGTTGTGACTTCTACATAAGTCCAATTACGATTCCTTAACATGGAGCTAAATTTGACCCTCAATGCATAACATTCTAGTAAGTGATATTCTAAGTCTCCTATTCTTCATGGTATTGTATGGAGAGCTAGTGGCATACTTGTTGAATTATCCAAGTTGGAGCCCTTCTCATGGAAGATGTCTTGGTGTAAGGATTCATACTTGTGAATGAGTGGTTGAGTGTTCCCCAAAGAATGACTTAATCAATTAAAAATCACATATAACACCCCTAACTTTTAACTAACATTTGACTAACTCTTATTCATTATGTTTTTACTTTCAAGTCATTTACTTTATGCAATTTAAATTTCAGTTATTTATCATCCATTTCCATTTACATTTCATATAACTTGTTTATGTTTAAGTCCTTTTTCACTTTGTTCATTTGAACCATATCTTGTGATTGTATATATTTGTTTGTGTGTTTTGATTTTGTTTGTGGTCTTAGTACCCTAAAACACCTAATAACAACAAAACCCTAAAAAACATTTGGTGGACTGTTGGACTTGGTCAGAGCTTCTGGACTTAGAATTAGGCAACTTTCCCTGTGCTAAAGGACTTGGCCAATGCCAACATCTGGGACTGAGCTGTCTTTGAATTGTGCCTTCATCTGATGCAAGACTTGAGAATTTATTGGAGTCATATGTTACTCTGTCTTGGTGCTTAATTATTATTTTGATCTTGTGTCTGATGTTTTGTTCTAAGTTGATCAAGGAATTATTTCATCTGATACATTGGAAGACAATGAAGACTGCTAGCTATTGGAATTCTTGCTTGGATATGGCCATCTTTATTTGATGCCTTGATCTTTATGATGTTTGGATATTGCTCATTGCTTATTGATTATTACTTTAATAAAGTCCAAAGGAAAATGGGTTTCTATATGACATTCTTTTCTGTTGGATTGCATCCCATTGGTCAAATCTTTTCAACTCTTAACTTTTAATTTATGCTTAGGGTAGCCTCTTCATCTCCTCCCACTTCTTAAATTTCAAAATCTCTCCCTCTTTTCAAAAACAGGAACATGAACAGAGCAGGGCTAGGATTTCAACCAAGTCCATTCAATGACAAAGCCAAAGTTATGCAACCAATTTTCTTTAGTGGAGGGTTCATTCATGAGAATGATCAACACTCAGCTGACATTATTGAAGACAGTGGTGATGAGGACGAAGCTTGCGCCAACTTTGTGACGCATGGCCAGATTTGCAACAACTGGTTTGCTGTTGATGTTCCTGTTGTCATTCATCGTTCTAAGTAATTTATTTTTATTATTTTGAGAAAAATCCTTCTCCTATGCCTAAGGGGGAAGTGAACATTATTGGGCATTTTTATTACTATCATCAATAAAATACAATTTTATTCATCCACATCTATGATGTTTTATTTATACTTTTTACTTTTTCTAAAAATGGTAATCACAAAAAGCATAAATAAATAATAATCCTTCCATCTGCATAATATTTATTTGCACTCCACTTCTCTAAAATCAAAATATCAAATCATTATGCAGGTTGGTTCTTGAACCCACTGAATACAATGATCCTACTCCCTCTCTAAACATTGATTTCCCTGTGTTTGAAGCTGAGGAAGAGATTGATAATGAAGAAATATCTTATGAGTTATCCCATTTACTTGAGTACGAGGAGAAAGCCATTCTTCCGTTTGAAGAGCAGATTGAACTAGTCAACTTGGATTCTGAAGATGATGGGAAGGAAGTCAAGATTGGGTCTCAACTGTGTCCAGAAGATAAGAAGGGGTTGATTGATCTTCTTCGAGATTATTCTAATGTGTTTGCTAGCTCCAATCAAGATATGCCTGGTCTGGATTCTGAGATTGTGGAGCATAAATTGTTGTTGGAGCCAGAATGCTCGTTGGTCAAGCAGAAGTTGAGAAGAACCCATCCTCATATGGTAGTGAAGATTAAAGAGGAAGTGTAGAAGCAGATTGACGTTGGTTTTCTTGTTACCTCCAAATATCCATAATGGGTGGCCAACATTGTGCATGTGCCGAAGAAAGATGGAAAAGTTCGCATGTGTGTTGATTATAGAGATTTGAATAAAGCTAGTCTGAAAGATGATTTCCCTCTATCACACATTGATATGTTTGTAGAAAATACAACTAAATTCAAAGTCTTTTCGCTTATGGACAGGTTTTCCGGTTATAATCAAATCAAGATGGCACCTAAAGATATGGATAAGACCATATTCATTACACCCTGGGGAACATTCTGTTATAGAGTGATGCCTTTCGGTTTAAAGAATGGTGGTGCAACATACCAGAGAGCTATGACCACTCTTTTTCATGATAGGATGCATAAAGAGATTGAAGTTTATGTTGATGATATGATTGCCAAATCAAGTGATGAAGAAGAACATGTTGAGCATTTTTAAAAGTTATTCCAGCGTTTGAGGAAATATAAACTCCACTTGAATCCCAATAAGTGTATTTTTTGTGTTCGTTCTGGTAAGTTGTTGGGCTTTATTGTCAGTGAGAAAGGTATTGAAGTCGATCCTGCCAAGGTCAAAGAAATACAAGAAATGCATGCGCCCAAAACATAGAAGCAATTGAGAGGTTTTCTCGGTCGCTTGAACTATATCTCAAGATCTATATCGCATATGACTGCCACATGTGCCCCTATATTCAAGCTTCTTCAGAAAGTCAAGTCTTGTGATTGGACTGAAGATTTCCAGAAAGCTTTTGATAGTATCAAAGAATATCATCTTGAAGCTCTGATTTTGTCTCCACCTGTTGAAGGAAGACCGTTGATCACATATTTTACTATGCTTGAAGAGAGTATGGGATGTGTTCTTGGTCAGAAACATGAATCTGGAAAGAAAGAATATTCCATTTACTACCTCAGTAAGAAGTTCACTAACTATGAGACTCGGTATTCTATGCTTGAAAAGACGTGTTGTGCATTGGCTTGGGCTGCTAAGCATCTGCGCCAGTATATGTTGAATCATACTACTTGGTTGATATCCAAAATGGATCCAATCAAGTACATATTTGAGAAGCCTGCATTAACTGGGAGGATTTCCCCTTGGCAGATGTTGTTATCAGAGTATGATATCGAATACCAATCTCAAAAAGAAATTAAAGGTAGTGTGTTGGCTGACCATTTCGCTCACCAACCGATTGAATATTATTAGTTAGTGCAGTATCATTTTCCTGATGAAGAGATTTTGTAATTGAAGATGAAAGATTGTGATGAACCATTGCTTGAGGAAGGGCCAGAACCTAGTTCTCGTTAGGGCATGGTGTTTAATGGAGCTGTTAATTCATATGGTAATGGCATTGGGGCAGTGATTCTCACTCCTTACGGCATTCATTTTCCGTTTACAACTAGATTGACCTTCAAATGTACAAACAATATGGCTGAGTATGAAGCTTGTATTATGAGGCTTGAAGAAGCCATTGATCTCAGAATTAAATATCTTGACGTCTATGGAGATTCAGCTTTGGTTGTGAATCATATCAAAGGTGAATGGGAGACAAATCAACTCGGTTTGATACCATATAGAGACTATGCGAGGAGGATTTCAACTTTCTTTACAAAGGTTGAGTTTCATCATATCCCTCGAGATTGTTGATTCTAAGTGTTGGCAGCAATTTTGGTAAAACAAAGAGTGTTCACAAGATGGTATGTGTGATGTCTTAACATAAGATATCCTATGTACCTGCTGGAGTTCAAGAACATGTGCATGCAGGATTGTTTCAGAATGCCACATACAATGACAAGGCTTCTGATATTGAATGTACCTGCTGGAGCTTAAATGAAAGACATGTTCGTGCAGGATTGTTTCAGATGACATACACAATGTCATGACATCTGATATGGCTGTACCTGCTGGAAGTTATAAAAGGAATTATTGGATTATGCAGGATTTTTCCAGGATGTCAGACCCGATGTCATGACATCCTGTACACAGAACATTCAGTATGAATGTCTGGTGTTTTGTGATTGCACAATTAATGGCAACCTTTGGATGATTGAAGATATGGCTAGCTGGCGCATTCAATCATGGATTACAACCAGATTTACTTATTTTCCAAGGAGATCTATACATCTGTTATAAAAAGATTTGATTGGAAAATAGATTTAGGGTTTTCAAGATGTCCAAGCCTAGATGAGATCTTCTATAAAAAGGGACTTAGAAAACCTGTTTGAACACACAACCAATACTGAGCGAAATATAGAGAGAGAGCTAGGGTTTGTGTCTGTTTAGTCGTAAGACTTGTAGGTCATTCAAGTCATCCATTGATGATTGAATTGGACTGATTTGTGGTTGTAATTTGTCACTCTAAAGTTGTTAAGCAAGAGTGTGTGTCTTCTTGATTAAAGCTTTGAAGCAAGATCAAGAGTGTGTCTTCTTGATTGAAACTGTGAAGTAAAATCAAGAGTGTGTAATTGAAAAGTATTTTCTTTTCACAAGGGATTGTTGTTTAAAATCACTGATGTGTGATTGTAAGGGAAGTGAGTGGGTTCTCATATCTAAGAGTGCATAGGTAGAAGTTGCACGGGTAGAGATTAGGTGATAAAGACTGTAACTTGTTGAAGTGTACAGAGAGTCTTTGAACTAATTCTATTTTAGTGAATTTCCTTCCTGGCTTGGTAGCCCTAAGACGTAGGTGAGTTGCACCGAACTAGGTTAACAATTGCTTGTGTTATTCGCTTTACCATTCTGTTTTGTTTTTCCATTGTTTATTACCAGATATTAGTGTCGTGACATTACCTTCGACATCTTATATCTGATACCAGAATTTCAGAGATGAAAATCGTATGGAAGATGCTCTTGCAACTTTGGCTTCAATGATTATGGTAAAATTTTGGAATGAAGTTCCTAATTTGACTGTGATGCGTCTTGATAGGCCACCCCGTGTATTTGCTGTTGAAGAAGCCAAAGATGAAAAGCCATGGTATTTTGATATCAAATGTTTCCTCCAAAGTCATATTTACCCGCTTGGGGCATCTTTGAAAAATAAGGAGACTTTGAGAATATTAGATGGCAACTTCTACCTGAATTGTGATGTGCTTTATAAGAGAAATTCCGATATGGTTTTGCTCATATGCGTAGTGTTGTTTCGCACAACAATACCTAACCTTCCTATATGAGGTTTACTTGCAGGACCGGCTAAGGAGTCCCGGACTTAGTGTTTTAGGTGTATGGCTATTTGGTAAACAATGTTTCTGATTGGTTGAAAGGGTGTAAACGAGACTCTTTACGAGTCAAGGAAATAATAAAGGTAAAATGACAAGTAGAAACGATAAAGTACTGAAAGTAAGATGATAAACAATAAAGTAAGACAAGACGAAAGATAAGGTTTGCGAAGATTAAATGACTTGTAATTATAAAGTGGAGGCCAAATACATTGTTTGTGAGGAGAGTAACTTTATTCTCGTAAACAATTTGGTACTTCAACCTTTACCCCTATAGCAAATGTTCAAATTTCCACCTTTTGAATTCTTACCTAACATTGGCTTAAATACTAATTAGAAAGTAACCTTCGGATGTTACAAAGCCTTCTTGAGGTGCCACGTGTCGGTCCATTTCCCCCATCTCGGCGCATAACTACCCACGACTTCTTTATGTGCCCGCGTTCTCCTTCTTCGCTTAAAACCTCTAAAGCTTACTTGTGTTGACCGACAGACTCGTCCACCCTTTTGTCGAGGAGCTTCCAACAGAACCCCCGGTCGAAATTGGCTTTTCCCCTAGCCGAAATTTTCCAGCTAATAGTGGATAGACACGAAGTAGACCTGTTGATGACGGAAGTCCACGAAGGTTCCTTTGGTACTCATTCCAATGGACATGCTATGTAAAAGAAGGTGTTGAGAGCAGGTTACTATTGGCTAATAATGGAATCTGACTGTTGCAAGTTTGTGAAGAAATGCAACAAGTGTCAAATTTATGCAGATAAGATTGATTTTCCTCCAACACTGTTGAATGCCATTTCCTCTCCCATGGACTTTCTCCATGTGGGGAATTGATATGATTGGCATGATTGAGCCCAAAGCTTCAAACGGACATCGTTTCATTTTGGTGGCTATTTACTACCTCATAAAGTGGGTTGAAGTAGAATTGTATGCAAATGTGACCAAGCAGGTTGTGGGTCGATTTAACAAGAATCAGATTATATATTGTTATGGTATGCCAAGTAAGACCATTACTGATAATGGATCTACCTTGAATAATAACATGGTGGAAACTCTTTGCAAAGACTTCAAAATTACACATCACAATTCTTCTCCCTATAAGCCCAAGATGAATGGGGTTGTTGAAGCTGCAAGAATATTAAGAAGATCATTCAGAAAATGGTTATAACCTACAATGATTGGCATAAGATGCTCCCATTTGCTTTGCATGGGTATTGTACATCCATCTGCACTTCAATAAAGGCAACCCCTTTCTCTCTCGTTTATGGAATGGAAGCGGTGCTCCCCGTGGAGGTTGAGATCCTGTCATTGCGTGTCTTGATGGAAGCCAAGTTGACAGAAGCTGAATGGTGTCAGACCAAGTATGATTAGTTGAATTTGATTGAAGAAAAGATATTAACGGCCATGTGTCATGGTCAGTTGTACCAATAGAGAATGAAGAAGGCATTTGATAAGAAGGTCAAGACTCGTGTGTTCAGAGAAGGTGACCTCGTGCTCAAGAAGATTCTATCTTTCAAACCTGATGCTAGGGGCAAATGGACTCCTAATTATGAAGGCCCATATATTTTTAAGAGAGCGTTTTCAGGCGGTGCTTTGATTCTTACAACTATGGATGGTGAAGAGTTCACTCGTCCTGTGAATGCCGATGCAGTCAAGAAATAGTTCGCCTAAAAATAAAAGAACAACCCGCTAAGTTAAAAACTCGAAAGGGCGACTTAGGCAAAAATGAGCGTCTCGGTGGATTGAAAACTTGAAAGGGCAATTCAGGCAAAAGTTAGAGACAGAAAACAGAAAAGTTATCCTGGTAGATTGAATACCCCACCTTGGGGCAATCTAGGCAAAAATTAGGGGTTGTGGCAAGTAACTGCACCCGACCAGTTTTGAGCAACTCACTTGGTTCTGATTCATCATTCTCGACCGAAGACAAGCACGGTGGATTGTGAAGTTGGTAGGAAGAGTAGTGATAATTGTATTCAGTGTAGCCCTTTTCCATGTAAATTACCATTTTCAAACTTTGTATGGTCCATGGAGTCTCGTCATTTACGGACTACCATTCTAATAAATAAAGTTGAGCTTTTCATTCAATTATTTCTATTCTTATTTACTTCTATTAAATAAAATTGAAATTTTATGATGATAATTTTGAAAAAAATCAATGAATAATTATTTTTCTTGAAATAACAAAAGCAGTCAATTTAAGAATCATTGGTTTTAGCAAGAAATGTCAACAGCAATCTGTAAGGCCCTAATTTGGACCCTAAGATCCCTCATGGCATCATATCATTTTCTCATTGCACTGCCTCAAGGATCATAGCATGTGTGGCTCCTTAACCCTAGGGGTGGGACTTGTCTGAGTGGTTTGAGACCACCAAGCATGCTTGAATTGTATATTTTGCTTTTATTATTTTTTATACTAACCAAAAGCACAAAAATATGTCACTAACTCTTTTTGTTTTGAAGCTCAAGTGATCATGTGCTCACAATGCTCCTAGGAGGCTCCTAAGCTCATTGAAGTGGCTAGATGAAAATGAGAAAAAGCATGACAATGGTCCATAAAGTTCCTAATCATCATATATGTCTCCCAAGTATCTCAATTTGTCAATTTGATCAAGATAACCCAAAGGGCTTGAGGATTGTTTCCCAGGGAAACCCTAATTCAACTATGCTTTGACGGTGCCTTGCTCATGAAGAAACCTCAACCTATGATCAAATTTAATCAAGGGAAGTTCTGTATTTCATTATTTTATGCATATATGAGCCTATGTGAGTATCCTAAATCATTCTTTCATCAATATTTGAAGTTTGGCCTTGAGAAGTTGACCAGTCAAGTCATCTGACTAAACTGTTATCATTGAGATACAACTTTTGATGTGTTTGTCAAATGAAGATGACACCAAGATAAAAAAGGTTCTTAAGGACCATATGAAAAATTTCATGTTAATAAAAAATCCATTTGAAATTTAGAAGGTCATCATTCATTTCAAAACATTATAGGTCATTTTGACTAAAACCCTAATTTTGGGTCAACTTTCCAAGGACCTAACTTCCTTAATTTTTATGATTTTGAGGTGAGACCAATTGAATTGGAAATATTAAGATGTCTAAGTCAAATGTTTTGTTGGACAAAATTTCATAATCCTAAAAAAAACACATGATAATACAAAACATTATAGGTCACTTTGGACCAAAGTCATTTAATTTGAAAAATGTCCAACTTCAAGTACCCATAACTTTCTCATTAAAAATCCAAATTATCTGAAATTTAAGTCCAAATTGATCACCCTGAAAATATCTACTACTTTCGTGTTTGGCTTTGGCAAAAAAAAATCAAAGGGAACCTAGACATGTTTTGTACCCCAAACTTCACATCCTGTTTTCATAAATTTCCAAACTCCAAATGGATTTTTTCCTAACATGACTTTTGTTCCTTATCCTAAGAGATTTCCAACCATTACTTACATGACAATTTTTGGATTTTCCATGTGGGAGTTTCGAAGAGCTTAAGGTTTATGCTCATTTTGGCAATTCACATCATAACTTGGAATGCAAGCAAATGTCAGGCCTTGTGCACGTCCATTTCACTCCAATATGATCTCAGCATGCATTTCCATCCATTTTTGGGCTTCGCAAGCGCCTGTACAGGCCCATGCATGAAGGATCCACAGTTCATGCACACGAGCATTGCACCATCTTGCATCCATTCCAACTATAAATAGAAGTGCATACTCATTCAAAAATCAACCTGAAGGAGATCTGAAATGCTGATGGATTGAAAACCAAACCCTTACTCAAAGGAATTTAAGTTTTCACTTTTCAATTTCAAGCTTGAATTTCAGCATCATTAGTTGATCTTCAAGTCTTAATTCCTTAGCCTTGCATCACCATTACATTTCTAGATCAAAATTGAATCAAGATCTTGGACAATTCTTGTTATTTGAAGCTCCATTTCAAAGGTATCTCATCAAACTTTTTTGATTCAGATCTTGAAATACAATGTGAATTGCTTGAGTTTGTGCTGTTTTATGAAGTCCTCAAGCACGAGGCAGGCCAGTGGTGGTCTTAATTTCATGAATCGTGCCATTTCAGTTTGTGTACCATGATCTTCAAGCTCTTGTTTCTCTCTAAATAGGAACATTGAGAAGGATCCATGGTTACAGGGGTGATGTACATCACCCCGGCTTCATTTTGATACCTTGCTTTTTCATTTTTATTGAAGTTGAAATCCCTGCGCGTGGTGGGCGGAATCAGTTAGCTGGCCGGAGAAGTTGGTGGTTTCCACCACCATCCCCACATGGGAGCTTCCAGGCCATTGGATCTTGTTCAAATGTTATAATCGTGGCCTTCCATTATGTGGACTTATTTTAATTCAAAGTGTGACGCGTTTGACCAAGGTGTTTCGTACATCCGCGCTTCTGAACCGTGTGATCAATGCCACGTCAAATAATGAAAAGATCCAATGGCAGTGCATTTTAGTTATGTTCTGATTTTTGTTTTATTTTCATTTAATTTCTTTTGTTTTCAAAAATTCATAAATATTTTATTTGAACTCACAAAAATATAAGACCAATGCCAAAAATTTTCTTGAAAAATCTAGTTTCATATTTTGATTTTAATTATTTTTTTGACTTCATTTAATATTTTTTGTGAATTATTTGTTTTTTAATATTTTATTGAAAATATCTTTTTTTTAATGTTTTTTCATATTTCCATTATGTGGACATATTTTTGACTTCATTTAATATCTAGTTTCATTTAATATTTTTTTGACTTCATTTAATATTCATTTTAATTACTTTTTGATATTTGAAAAATCCAAAAATATTTTCTTAACACATATGGATCATGATAAGTCAATGAAAAATAGTCTCATCAATTTCTTAATTGATTTGAGATTTATTTGAGATTTTAATTCATTTGTGTTATTTTTCATTGTTTTTAATTGTTTTAAAATAGTTTCTGATTTCAAAAATTGTTGAGAAAAATTGTCAAACCTTGTTTGACCATGTTAGACCTATGAGAATTTAATTGGGCTTGTTTAAGTTGATTTTAATTGAATTGGAGGTTTGACCATATTTTGTCCATTTTAATTTTGCATTTATTTTAATTCCAAAAATACCAAAAAAATATGTTTGACTTGTTGACTTCTAATCTTCATTTCTCTTCTGTTTAACATTGGTTGATGATGATTTGATTCACTTTTGACCAATTGTGTTTGACATTTAATTTCTTTTTTCATTTATTTCATCTTCATCTCATTTTCTTTTTATTTTGGCCAATGAGTTAATGTCTTATGGTTGATCTTGACAAATGAGAGGTTTAACCTTCTTTCATCCAAATCAAACTCAACTTGATCCAAGATCAAGTGAGTTGCTTTGTGTCCAAGATAGGTTGCTTCTTGGTCAAGCAAAAAACCTAAAGTCCATACAAGGCCTTTCCTCTTTTCTTTTGGCATGACAAGTTGTAGGAGCTTGGCTTACTAGTCATGATCTCTAACTTGTGTTTATTTGCCTATAGTTTTATTGACCGACCTCAGATAGGTGTGATTACTATATTAGTCCACTTACGATTGCTTAACATAGCGCTAAATTATCTTATGACAAACTAACATAACCATACTAACTACTAACTGCAATTTGAGCATTTAATTTCTTGCTCATTTATTCATATTGCTTTTCCCTTTTGCTCACTTGAGCATATATTTTATGTTTATGTCATTTTCCTTTTGCTCATTTGAGCTCATTATTGTATATAAATATATTGTTGCTTTGTGGTTGTTTTGTCTTTGTTTGTGTGAACCCAATGCAAAAGGGAAAAATGACTTAGAATTAGGACTTACCTATGCTTAAAGGAGTTCAAGAGCAACTAGGTCTCATGCATTTAGAATGCTAAATTTGTTCAAGAGCAACTAGGCCTCATGCCTTTAGAATTCTAAATGTCAAAGTAGACTTCAAAGGACTTCCTTTCCAAAACTTATTCTTTGTCCATTCCTCTTATTGTGTTGTGGACTTTTTGATGTTTGCTCTTGTGTGATAGGGATTCCATCTTGAGATAGTAAGAAGGACCATTGTCATGAGTAGCCAAGTTAAGAGAGACAAGCCAAATGGAGATCCTAGGAGCTTGAATCCAAATATTGTGTGATTGCTTGTTGTTTGCTAAGTCCAAAGGAAATGAGCATCTTGAATCATCTTTATGATTTCAAGAAAAGGAACTCCAAGGGTTTTATCTCTTCTGTTATCTTTGTATGCTTTAGGACTAGCCATTCTCTTCTTCTCCTTACTCTAACCCAAACCAAACTCTTTTTGTGCAAACTTTGACATTATTTTCAAATTAGAAACCTAGGCCATATGCCTTTGACGTTTCAAAATCTTTTCGTTAATACTTATTGTGAATAAATATTAATCCAACTTATTATAGGGTTAACCCCTCCCTAGTATGTTGAAGCTCTCCTCACATGGTTGATTGTTGGTTTAGGTTGAGTTTTCTCCCTTTGATAACAAAAGACCTTAAGGCTTTTGATCAATTAAATTCATAAATCTTTTTGATTTTTTACCCTGAACTACGAGGTTTTGATCTTACCTTTGTGATGGTACGTAGGCAATGGGTTTATCCATTCAAAAAACAAAATTTGTAAATATAATCTATTCTCTTCTCATTCCCCCCAATCTTTTGCACATATTTTCACAAATACCAACCTACAACACATATTTGCAAAAAGAGGTTCCCTTAGAGTACTAAGGATGGTTTGGGTGCGTAAAACCTTCCCATTTCATAACCAACCCCCTTACCTAGATCTCTGACATTTTTATTAGTTTTTGATTTGATAAAACTTCTTACTTGGCTTTTGTTCGCTTTTTAGCCTTTCCTTTGGACAAATAAAAGTGCGGTGGCGACTCGAATTGTATGTTTACTTTTGGTTTAGTCAATAAACCATAAGGTAAAGAAATCCCCGCTACAGAAAAGTGGTGACTCTGTCGGGGATCTAACACTTCCTAGTGGGTTTAGCCTACTTTTTGCTTATGTGTGTTGTATGTTTATATTTATTTGTGACATATTTTTATGCAAATTTGGGATGACCGTATTGCTTGTAATGTATGAATTGCTTGATATATATATCAATCGCTTGTATGCTTGGTGGTTTCTTGTGAGATGAGTTCTATACCCGTACTCGAGTGCACTTATGATAGGAGAATGGCATAGTCTTGTTGACTTGTATGGAGTTATTCCTTAGCAAGTTGACTTGCAAGTCCATTCACTTGGTGGAGGTCTTTTTGGGATCAATAATGTCACACGAGTAGTCGTGGTTAGGCATTAATCTTTCCAATATAAACCTTAGAAGCCAAGGACCTTAGATACCTAGCCCATCTTGGCCTATTTTAGGACGTAGTGCGAAGGTCGTTCAAGTGTAAGATTTGATACGATTGTTACGCGATACTACACTCATAAGAGTCTCTCTTGAGAATATTTTTGGAAAACGAGTAGTCGTTTTATCCGATAATATCCAAAAGATGAGATGATGAATGTGGGGACCTCTTTTAGAATATGATTGTCAGGTTTAACCATAACACACTCCCTTTGGGTGGTTCTTAACCGAGACTCCATGCACGTCACTTACAACAAACCCTTGATTCACGGTTGATATATGTTCTCGTATATCCTCAATATCAATGGAACTTGGGTGTTGATAAGGTGTAAATCATAATCCACCAAAATGGATGATTGATATTGATGATGACTTGAGCCATCCTGTGACCTTTGTGTGGCATGACTTGCTTGATCCTTGAGTCTGATTGTTGCATCCATGCATTCATGCATTCATATGCATCCATATCATAAAAAATAAAGAGTTTTCAAGGAACTTAAGAGGTCTATTTGCAAATTTTCAGACATGGATAAGCAAAGAAGGAATACGAAGAAGTACAGTTTCAGACAACCCGACTTGAAAGAGTTAAGGAGTTTGATATCTTATGTATTAGATCCTTTGGAGTTCAAAGCTCGCCATGGGAAGATCTTGTCTATTCTTTCTACCCAGGTGGATGAAGGTCTGATGAGTGTGTTGGTGCAGTTCTATGATCCTCTGTATCGTTGCTTCACTTTTCCGGATATCCAGCTTTTGCCTACACTTAAGGAGTATGCCTATCATGTGGGTATACCTATCTTGGATCAGTTTTCGTTCAGTGGTTTGGAGAGGGTTCCTTCTTCCCAAGAGATTGCTGACATGCTTCACATAGATGTATCTGCCATTGTTGCTCATATGACTACCAAAGGTGGAATTCAAGGTCTCCCATCTGATTTTCTCATTACCCAAGCTACTTTGTTTGGGAAGGCCATGAGTGAGGACGCCTTTGAAGCCATATTTGTACTTCTCATATATGGGCTAGTGTTATTCTCCAACATCGACAATTTTGTGGATGTGAAAGCTATTAGGATTTTCTCTTCTCTTAATCTCGTTCCGACTTTGTTGGGTGACACTTATTTCTCTTTGCATATGAGGAATGCAAAGGGTGGTGGATCCATTGTGTGCCGTCTGCCTCTGTTGTATAAGTGGCTTATTTCACACTTGCCTCAGACGCTCGCCGTCAAGGAAAACAAGGGATGTCTACGGTGGTCCACGAGACTTATGTCCCTCACTAATGATGATATCTTTTGGTATAACCATGTGTACGATGGCGTTTAGATTATTTATTCTTATGGTGAGTTATCCAATGTGCCTCTTCTTGGTACATGTGGCGGAATTAACTACAACCCTGTTTTGGCTTGCCGTCAGCTTGGGTTCCCCTTAAAGGATAAACCTAACAACATTTTGTTGGAAGGTGTATTCTTTCAAAAGGGTAAAGATCCCCAAAACTTGAAGGATAGGATGGTCCGCGCCTGGCGCAAAGTTCATAGGAAGGGAAGGAAGGAGCTTGGTCCGAAGAATTGTATCGCTTTGGAACCCTACACCTCTTGAGTGAGGAAGAGAGCTCTTGAGTACCGCATGCCTTATGATTATCCGATACCTACACCTATGGTTATGGTTGGGCCTTCAACCCTCCCTAACCAAGGAGTAGAGGAGTTGAGAGATGAAGATCGCTCGTGAGCTTGGGTTCGTGAGCGAGAGGAACTTCTTCAGCAATTCAAAGATAAGGATGCAGTGATAGAATTCCTAGAGCATCAGGTTATCGATGAGCCTGATGATGTGGTTACTTCTCTTCTTCCTCAGTCATCCAGGTTTTGGAAGAGGAAGTATGATCGGCTCGCCAAGGAGAAGGCCGATATGGAGGCAGCTTATGAGAGAGAGGTGAAGAGGCTTCGTGCAGCTTATCATCCGATCTCGAGTGCTTTGGACGATTGTTTCTAGGGCTCCATAGGATGTTCATTTTCCTTTTCTCTTGTATTGTATTTGGTTACCAAAACTGTACTACTTCTTTGGTGTAAAATTTTCCCAAATATTATTGCTCTGAGTATTCCATATGTGTCTTAAGAGATCAATATTTTCAAATATTTGCAAGTAGATCTCTATAAAGTTCCTCTGATAAAAACAAACCATATGCATAAACATTGCATGCATCATATGCATAAGAAGGTTTTGTTCTAAGCTTCTTGATCAGTGGTCTAACTCTTTGCTCTTCATTTATTTTGAAGACAAGCTGACGCACCGGTATAACACAAGGGCCAATCATCCAAAGATAATGGAGCACTTAAAGCAAGAGAACCGGGAATTGAAAGAAGAGGTTTCTAGGCTGACTGCCATGATGGAGTCAGTACTGGCCGCCCAGAGCCTAGCTTCGCCCACTCCTGCAACTCCTCCCTAGAGGACTGTTATTTTTGAGGTTGCTACCTCGACTGTGCCTGCTGCAACAGCCCATTTCGCTCCAACTATGCCAGCCGGGTTCCCTTGGGGAATGCCCGCCAATTTTGTGTCTGAGGGTTTTCTCCTACTCTCTCTTCTCTGCCGGCATCTAGGCCGGTCCTTTCTGTGCCACCTCCCGTTGTGCACACCCTACCCCGAGTTGAAGACACCATCTATCATTTCGAGCCATCTGAATGCCCGAATGTTTATGAAAAGATGGACGAAATGAAAGACCAATTCCTTGAGCTGCGCAAGGAACTGAAGACTCTGAGGGGTAAGGACCTCTTTGGTAAAAGTGCTGCTGAGTTGTGCCTCGTGCCCAACGTAAAGATCCCTATTAAATTCAAAGTGCCTAACTTTGAGAAATACAAGGGAAACACATCCCCTCTCAGCCATCTTGTGATGTATGCTCGCAACATGTCAACTCAGACAGATAATGACCAACTACTTATCCATTACTTCCAGGACAGTCTGTCTGGTGCTGCGCTTCGGCGGTACATGGGACTGGAGAGTGCGAACATTCGCTCTTTTAACGATCTTGGAGAGGCCTTCGTCAAGCAATATAAATATAATGTGGATATGGCTCCTGATAGGGACCAGTTGAGGGCGATGTCGTAGAAGGACAAAGAGACCTTCAAGGAGTACGCCCAGAGATGGCGTGAACTGGAAGCTCGGATAGTGCCTCCCCTAGAAGAGAAGGAGATGACAAATATCTTCTTGAAGACTTTGAGCTCTTTCTATTATGACAGAATGATCGCCAGTGCTCCCTCAGACTTCATCGAAATGGTGAATATCGGGATGAGATTGGAAGAAGGGGTCCGTGAAGGACGATTGTCTAGGGATGACAGCTCTTCAGCAAAGAGATATGGGGGCTTTCCTAAGAAGAAGGAGGGAGAGGCACATGATGTGTCCTCCCATATTAAAATAAGGCCCTCTGTAAAGAGCAAGAACGTGCGTCCTGCCGTTAACCAACACCAGGTGGCTTATATAGCACCTGCCTTTAGAGAAGTTCATCAACAACAACAACAACATCGTCCACAACAACAGGCCTACCAGTCTCGAAACAATAATAACACCAACACCAGCAACTACAAGAGGAAGAGGGTAACTTTTTACCCAATTCCTATGACTTATGCTGAGCTTTATCCTTCGTTGATCGATAGAAAACTGATTACTCCACGAGACCCTCCTGCTGTACAAACCAACCCTCAGTGGTGGTATAAGCCAGAACTGCATTTTGTATACCATTCCAGTGCTCCCGGACATGATGTGGAGAATTGTTACCTGTTGAAGACCAAGGTCCAAGACCAGGGGATAAGTAGTATATTGTTTTTCGAGGATGTGGGTCCGAATATTAAGAAGAACCCATTGCCCGAGCATGGGAAGGCTGCTGTTAACATGGTCCAGGGATGCCGTGGCAAATATAAAGTCTTGTATGTTAATGACATAAGGCAATCATTGGTCGAGATGCATAAGCTGTTGTGTGAACACAGCCACTATGAGCATGACCATGAAAGGTGCCAGGTGTGCACTATCAGCGAGAGAGGATGCTGATCGGCCACCATTTACACTCAGTTTTCATCATCTATCCAGCACGAAATCGTCATGAATCGGTAACTTTTGCGTTTGATTTTTGTAATTTCTTTGGTTTATTGCATTTTTGGAATTCCCGTTTGTTTTATGTTACATTAGTAGTTTTTCGCCCTTTGTCGCATTTTATGCGTTTCTGTGTAGACTGTTGGTTTCCAGGTTAGATTTTGAAATTCTGGTATCAGATATAAGATGTCGAAGGTAATGTCAAGACACTGATATCTGTTAATACACAATGGAAAAATAGAATTGAAAAGCAAATCACACAAGCAATTGTTAACCCAGTTCGGTGCAACTCACCTACGTCTGGGGGCTACCAAGCCAGGAAGGAAATTCACTATAATAGAATTAGTTCAAAGACTATCCGTACACTTCACCAAGTTACAGTCTTTCTCACCTAATCTCTACCCGTGCAATTTCTACCTAAGCACTCTTAGATATGAGAACTCACTCACTTCCCTTACAATCACACACCCGTGATTATAAATAACAATCCCTTGTGAAAAGAAAATACTTTTCAATTACAATATTCTTGATTTTACTTCACAGTTTCAATCAAGAAGACACACTCTTGATCTTGCTTCAAAGCTTTGATCAAGAAGACAAATCAATCGAATTCAATCATCTATGGATGACTTGAATGACCTACAGACACAAACCCTAGCTCTCTTTCTAAATTTCGCTCAGTCTTGGTTGTGTGTGCAATTAGGTTTTCTAAGTCCCTTTTTATAGAAACATTGGACAGCTTGAAAACCCTAAATATATTTTCCAATTAAATCTTTTCATATCAGCTGTAAAGATCTACTTGGAAAATAAACAAATCTGGTTGATATCCCTGATAGATTGCGCCAGCTAGCCATATCTTCAATCAACCAATGATTGCCACCAATTGTGCAATCACAAAACACCAGACATTCATACTGAATGTTCTGTGTACAGGATGTCATGACATCGGGTCTGACATCTGGAAAAATCTTGCATAATCCAGTTTCCTTTTATAGCAGGTACAACCATATCAGTTACCATGACAATGAGTATGTCAACTGAAACAATCGTGCAGCATATGTCTTCCATATAAGCTCCAGCAGGTACAACCAATATCAGAAGCCTTGTCTTTGTATGTGGCATTCTGAAACAATCCTGCTTGCATATCTTCTTTAACTCCAGCAGGTACATAGGATATCTCATGTTAAGACATCACACATAACATCTTGTGAACACTCTTTGTTTTACCAAACATGCTGCCAACACTTAGAATCTACAAACTCCCCCTTTGGCAAATTTTGGCTAAAACATATATCTGTCCTTTTTGTTCACAAGGCAAACTATCAGCAGTTTAAACCACATAACAGTAGTTTAATTAGCAGCAGAAGCAAAACAATTACTAGCTATGGCTACTAGTAATACACATATGCACACGGGTACTTCTCCTCCCCCTAAATCTGTGCAACAACAACAGAATTACTAGTTATGGATGTAACTAGTAAGACACACAAATGCACAATGCACTAGGGTACTTCTTCTCCCCCTAAATTTGTGCATTCATCAAAAATAGCTACTGTAACTCCAGCACCTATACCAGCCAGAATGTCACACTGACATCTGCTATAACATCAACACCTGCATCCTCTTTGACATCTGCTAACAGCCCAACAGAACCATTCTGTTTTAACACCTGCGCACTTCTTCCAATAATGGTTGTACTTCTGTTTATCCATCTCAGCCAGTACCCAGCTCCACCAGCTCCATATACTTCTCCCCCTTTTTAGTCAAAATTGACCAAAGGTAAATAAATCTCCTAGACTCTTTACACCAATCACATCTCTCGCTATACCATACCTCACAAAACTCCATACTCTTTTTGTGAGAACTATCCCCAGACTCCTTTGATTGCTATAGATTCTCATACACACAGATCCCCAATTTTCCTCTTAAACATTCAAACTTATTGGCATCCAAGGCTTTTGTGAATATGTCAGCTAATTGCCTCTCTGTAGGAACATGCTCTAGTGCAATGATCTTTTCTTCCACAAATTCTCTGATGAAGTGATGCCTGATATATATGTGCTTAGTCCTGCTGTGCTGAATAGGATTCTTGGAAATATTTATAGCACTCAGGTTATCACAGTATAATGTCATGACTTCTTGTGTGACATTGTATTCAGACAATATTTATTTCATCCAGACCAGTTGAGAACAACTACTTCCCGCTGCTATGTACTCAGCTTCAGTAGTGGATAGAGATACATAGTTCTGTTTCTTACTGAACCATGAAATTAGATTGTTCCCTAAGAAGAAGCATCCTCCTGGTGTGCTCTTCCTATCATCAGCACTTCCCGCCCAGTCTGCATCACAGTATCCAGTCAACATAGATCCAGATCCATGAGTATATAGCATCCCATAGTCACTGGTGCCATTGACATATTTCAGTATTCTCTTTACTTGGTTTATGTGACTGACTTTTGGTTCAGCTTGATATCTAGCACACACACTAACAACAAATGCAATGTCAGGTCTGCTTGTTGTGAGATATAGCAGACTCCCTATCATGCTTCTGTATAGACTTTGATCTACACTGACACCATTTTCATCTTTGGAGATTTTTACATGTGTAGGAGCAGGAGTTCTTTTATGACTTGCATTCTCCATGCCAAACTTCTTCACAATGTTCTTGGCATACTTGCTTTGAGATAAGAAGATAGAGTCTTCCATCTGTTTGACTTGTAGCCCAAGAAAGTAAGTCAGTTCTCCAACAAGGCTCATCTCAAATTCAGATTGCATTTGTCTAACAAAGTGTTCAACCATCTGCTCTGACATACCACCAAATACTATGTCATCTACATATATTTGTGCAACCATGAGCTTCCCTCCTTCATTCTTCACAAACAGAGTTTTGTCAATTCCTCCTTTCCTGTATCCATTGTCAGTGAGGAATATTGTGAGCCACTCATACCAAGCCCTGGGAGCTTATTTTAACCCATAAAGGGCTTTCTTCAATCTGTACACATGTTTAGGAAGGTTTGGATCTGTGAAGCCTTTAGGCTGTTCAACATATACTTCTTCATTTAGGTAGCCATTTAGAAAGGCACTTTTCACATCCATCTGAAACAGTTTGAATTTCAGAATACATGCCACTCCAAGCAGTAATCTAATGGACTCAAGGCGAGCTACAGGAGCAAAAGTTTCATCAAAGTCAACTCCTTCTACTTGAGTATATCCTTGGGCTACCAATCTAGCTTTGTTTTTAGTAACAACCCCTTGTTCATCAGATTTATTCTTGTATACCCACTTTGTACCTATGACATTTACTCCTTCAGGTCCAGGAACCAATTCCCATACTTCATTCCTTTTAAATTGACCTAGTTCTTCTTGCATGGCATTGATCCAGAACTCATCAGTCAAGGCTTCCTTGATATTTCTGGGCTCAATCTTTGACACAAAGCAACCATGTGAGATTACCTCTCTTGATCTAGTAGTGACTCCTTTATTTGGGTCTCCTATGATAAGGTCTTTGGGATGATCCTTCTGAATTCTGATAGAGGGTCCCTTGTTGATTTTGTCATCTTCAGGTTCAGTTTGAGGTGGTTCTTCTTCCTTATTCTTGTCTGAGGAGTCAGTTGGAGAATCATTCAGAGATGTCTCGACATCGTCTGTGACATCAGTCTGTTCACCATCAACCACTACATTAATGGATTCCATCCACACATTAGTTCTGGAATTGTAGACCCTGTAGGCTCTGTTGTTTGTTGAATAGCCCAAAAATATTCCTTCATCACTTTTGGGATCCATCTTCCTTCTTTGCTCACGATCAGCTAAGATATAGCATTTGCTACCAAATACATGGAAGTATTTTACTGTAGGTTTTCTTCCTTTCCAGACTTCATAGAGAGTTGTGGGAGTCCCTTTATTTAATGTCACTCTGTTGTGGACATAGCAGGCTATGTTATGGGTTCAGCCCAAAAATGATAGGGTAACTTCTTAGCATGAATCATAGCTCTGGCTGATTCTTGCAGAGTCCTATTTTTCCTTTCCACCATACCATTTTGCTGGGGAGTGATGGGGGATGAGAACTCATGATGAATTCCTTCTGAAGAACAAAATTCAGCAAATTTGTTGTTCTCAAACTCCTTTCCATGATCACTTCTAATTTTGATAACAAGACTTCCTTTTTCCCTTTGAAGCTTCAGACACAGCTCCTTAAAGACTTCAAACACATCATATTTTTCTCTTATAAAATTGATCCAGGTGTATCTGGAGAAATCATCCACCACCACATATGCATATTTCTTACCACCAAGGCTTTCTACCTGCATGGGTCCCATTAAGTCCATATGAAGTAGTTCCAGGACTTTAGTAGTTGTGTCATGTCTGAGCTTCTGGTGTGACATCCTTGTCTGTTTTCCAATCTGACATTCCCCACAAATTTTTTCTTCATCAATCTTTAAGTTGGGAATCCCTCTAACTGCTTCTACTAATATGATTCTCTTCATACCTTTCAGGTGCAGATGGCCCAATCTTTGATGCCATATCTTCACTTCTTCTTCTTTGGCTAAGGTACACATTGAAGAGTATCCAGTTTCTTGAGAGCTCCACATATAGCAGTTGTCTTTGGACCTAACTCCCTTCATGATTACTTTATTTTCTTTGTTAGTAATCAGACATTCAGTTTTTGTGAAGTTTACATTCAGACCTTGATCACATAGTTGACTGATGCTTATGAGATTAGCAGTTAATCCTTTAACAAGTAGAACATCATCAAGGTCAGGAACTCCAGGGCAATCTAGCCTACCCATTCCCTTGATTTCCCCTTTTGCACCATCACCAAAAGTAACATAGCTCATGGCATGAGGATGAAGTTCAGTCAACAGGTTTTTGTTCCCAGTCATATGTCTGGAGCAACCACTATCAAAATACCAATCTTCTTTGGCTGAGACTCTGAGGGAAGTGTGGGCTATTAGACTTGTGACCTTTGTCTTAAGAGCCCATTGCTTTCTGCTGACAGTCTTGTGATGTTTGGACCTAGATTGGTGTTAAGACTGAACAGGACCAGGATAGCCATATAGCTTATAACAGAAGGGCTTCTGGTGGCCAAATTTTCCACAATATTGGCATTTCCATCTTTGATGGTTCCCTTTCTACTGTTGTGACATCTCAGATTTGCTTCTACCATGACTGCTCTTACGTTTGGATTTTGATTTGCAACTGCACTCACCCTTGAATCCAATGCTAGATTTGTTTCCAGTTATTTGCCCAGTCTGGAGAATCATGTCTAGGGTGGCAGATCCATTGTTAAGCATTTTTACATACTTAGTCATCTCATCTAGTTTGGAATTCAAGAATACAGCCTCAGTTTCCAATTTTGAGATGGTTTCCATATACTCTTTCTTCTCATTTTTCAGCTGAGCTATCACTTCCTCCTGTCTTTTAACTTGTCTGCACAATCCTGCCCTTCTGTGGCACCACTCTTTGTAGGTAGTGTCCAGTTCTTCAAAGGATCTTTCATCATCAATTGACTCTTCCTCAGACCCCCATCTTCCTGTCAAAGAATTTACATGACTTGTAGCTTCTTCAGTTTCACTTCCATCAGACCAAGAGGCTACAAGACTCCTCTTTTGTTTCCTGAGGTAGGTCCCACATTCAGTTTTAATATGACCATACCCATTACACTCATAGCACTGAACTTCTTTGGGCTTTTCTTCAGACTTTGTGGTCTTACCAAAGCTGTTGGATTTATTGATGTCAGATGTAATATTTTTGACATTCCCCCTAGCTCTGACATCTACCTTTTTCATTAGTCTGTTGAACTGTCTTCCCAGCATTGCTATCTCATTTGCCAGGTCTTCATCAATGTCGTGACCACCTACCTCATCTTCCTCTTCGGTGTTTGACACAATTGATATGCTCTTGGCCTTCTTTTCAGCTCCATCACATATTCCCACCTCAAATGTTTGGAGGGACCCAATCAGCTCATCTACTCTCATATTTGAGATATCTTGAGATTCTTCTATGGCTGTGACTTTCATAGCAAATCTCTTGGGGAGTGATCTTAATATCTTTCTTACCAGTTTTTCATCTGACATCTTCTCGCCCAAGGCTCCAGAGGCATTGGCAATTTCAAGAATGCTCATGTAAAATTCATGAATATTTTCATCTTCTTTCATTCTTAAGTTTTCAAACTTGGAGGTAAGCAGCTGAAGTCTGGACATCTTTACCCTAGATGTGCCTTCATGAGTGGTCTTGAGAATGTCACAAGCCTCTTTGGCTATTTCACAGTTATTTATCAGCCTGAAAATATTCTTGTCCACTCCATTAAAGATGGCATTCAGAGCTTTAGAGTTTCCAAGAGAAAAATCATCCTCCTCCTTGGACCATTGTTCTTCAGGCTTCTTCTCAGTGGTGACTTCTCCTTCTTTAGTAATGATAGGATGCACCCAACCTGTTAGCACAACTTTTCAAGCCTTGTTATCAAGGGATTTCAGAAACGCTACCATTCTAGGTTTCCAATAGTCATAGTTAGAACCATCCAAAATTGGTGGCCTATGAACAAATCCTCCATCTCTCTCCATTGTACCAGAAAGTATTGCCCCTAGATCTCACCCAGATCCAGAGCAGGATGCCTGCTCTGATTCCAATTGAAATTCGGATATCAGATATAAGATGTCGAAGGTAATGCACGACACTGATATCTGTTAATACACAATGGAAAAATAGAATTGAAAAGCAAATCACACAAGCAATTGTGAACCTAGTTCGGTGCAACTCACCTACGTCTGGGGGCTACCAAGCCAGGAAGGAAATTCACTATAATAGAATTAGTTCAAAGACTATCCGTACACTTCACCAAGTTACAGTCTTTCTCACCTAATCTCTACCCGTGCAATTTCTACCTAAGAACTCTTAGATATGAGAACCCACTCAGTTCCCTTACAATCACACACCCGTGATTATAAATAACAATCCCTTGTGAAAAGAAATACTTTTCAATTACAATATTCTTGATTTTACTTCACAGTTTCAATCAAGAAGACACACTCTTGATCTTGCTTCAAAGCTTTGATCAAGAAGACAAATCAGTCGAATTCAATCATCTATGGATAACTTGAATGACCTACAGACACAAACCCTAGCTCTCTCTCTAAATTTCGCTCAGTCTTGGTTGTGTGTGCAATCAGGTTTTCTAAGTCCCTTTTTATAGAAACATTGGACAACTTGAAAACCCTAAATATATTTTCCAATTAAATCTTTTCATATCAGCTGTAAAGATCTCCTTGGAAAATAAACAAATCTGGTTGATATCCCTGATAGATTGCGCCAGCTAGCCATATCTTCAATCAACCAATGATTGCCACCAATTGTGCAATCACAAAACACCAGACATTCATATTGAATGTTCTGTGTACAGGATGTCATGACATCGGGTCTGACATCTGGAAAAATCCTGCATAATCCAGTTTCCTTTTATAGCAGGTACAGCCATATCAGTTACCATGGCAATGAGTATGTCAACTAAAACAATCATGCGGCATATGTCTTCCATATAAGCTCCAGCAGGTACAACCAATATCAGAAGCCTTGTCTTTGTATGTGGCATTCTGAAACAATCCTGCTTCCATATCTTCTTTAACTCCAGCAGGTACATAGGATATCTCATGTTAAGACATCACACATAACATCTTGTGAACACTCTTTGTTTTACCAGAATTGCTGCCAACACTTAGAATCAACAGATTTAAAGCCCGAAAGTGTGTACCAGAAGTAGGGAGGTCAGAGACGTAAGGAAAAGCGAAAAACAGACAAAACAGGGGGCTGACACGGTCGCCCGTGTCAACTGACACGGCCCGTGTCAGCTGACACGGCCCGTGTCAGCATGTGCAGAACAAGCGATCATGAACCAAGTAAAACAATGGGCTGACACGGGTGCCCGTGTCAGCAGGGCATGTCTTGTGCACCTACAGAGGAGCCAACACGGGCAGCAGTGTCACCTGACACGGCCCGTGTTGGCCATTTCGCTCAAAATTCTTATTTTTCTAATTTTTACTCCTGTGGACATCCGGAGGGCATTTTGGGAATTTGACATTGTTTTTAGTTGTTTAGAAACTATTTAGTCGAATGGGAAACACTAAAAAAAGGACTTTTGGATCGTGAAAAGAAAAGATCTGAAAAGAGGAAGCAACCTTGCAAGGTGTGGAGAAGAGAAGAGATCTTCAAGATCGGAAGAAATTGAAGATCAACTTTCATCAAAAACAACTTGTAATATCTTTAATTTGTAATCTTTTATCTTTGAATATTATGAGAGGCTAAACCCCCCAATGCTAGGGGGGTGTCCCTGAATTTCTACTGTATGAATATTTTATCCATGTTCTTATAATCATTGATGTTTTCGTAATTCAAATTATTATACAACGTGCTTAATGCTTAATTTTATCGGACAAATGAAATTCTGATCTCTGGTTAAGGTTTAGGTCGGACAAACCGCCTTGTCACTTGTTGTATAATAAAACTCGCGTTTAATCACTTAGGAATGAGGATCAAACTGTGGTTACTATAAATTCTTGATAAAATAAGTAATTCTTAACAACAATTTGAACGACTAAGGAATTAGGAGTGAATTTGCTTGTTAAATGGTTTTGGCTATGGAATTAGAGAAAACTACTCTGGAGAAACTGTTTTGAATTATAATAACATCGATGTTATATGATATGGAAAAAGTGGAATACACAGCAAGTCATACACCTGGCCCTAGCATTATTTCTCATATTGGTCAAACTGTTTTTATACGCTTTATATTTTTATTTCTTATCAGTTGTGAAAATAATCATCAAACCCCATATGAACTTTTGTTCAATTGAATTATTCTAAAAATTGACACTTTCTACGCAGTCCTCGAGATCGATACTCGGGATAACTCCCTTTTTATTACTACATTGGTGCAAATAGTACACTTGCTATTTTACCAATAAAGTTTTTGGCGCCGTTGCCGGGGACTGCCAAAAGTATAAGTTAAAATAATTCAATTGGAATTTTGTTGCTCTGCAGCTAAAAATTTTTATTTTTTATTTTTATTGTTTAATCTAATAATTATCTAATCTGTGTATGCCAGGTAAGGCCTCAGCTGAATTTCTTTTTGACGCAGAACCCGAAAGATTATTGCGTGCAAGACGACGAAAAGCTAGGCTGGAACTTTCAGAATAAGCACCTATTGTTTCTGAGTCCGAAAAAGAAGAAGCTATTTCTGTTCATTCTGAAGACTCAAAAGTTGTTTTTGAACCCATGGCTGAACCACAGGGTGAAGCCCCACCACCTCCTGCAGAGAGACTTTTGGGTGACTATGGGGGTGCAAATGCTCCTACTGGAAGGTTAACAATTGTGAACCAACCGGTAAATGTTTCGCATCTCGAAAAATACGATTCCTCGCGATGGTCGTGGAAATATTTATGTTCGAACAGAGTCGCCACCGAACTTTATTTATTCCAATGGAGGAATGGGAAAATATCGATAAAACCTTTAAGAAAATAGAATAATGGTTGTCGCAACCATATTTGGGTTCGGGAGTCGATTACGCAAGGGGAAGGTATTAGCACCCCTCGCGTCCGTTGTACTCAACGGGAACCTTTTAGTCTAATTTGCTATTTGAATGTTAGCTAAATGTTATTTGCTTTCTTCGAGTAATTAGAGTTGATAATAGAGATGGATGAAGACCTCAGAAGGGGAAAAGGGAGGTTTTTTATTAGTGTGCTCGCCAAGATCTCGCAATCTCGTGCCTACGTATCCTTATGGTGCAAATAAGGAAATCAGAGCATTCGTAGTTCGGGGAACTACGATTGGTTGGTATCTTTTAATGAACGACTGCGTATATCGCGTTCTAAAGGCTAAACGCTGACTTGTCAACTCTCGGCGGAGGCTTAAGCATTGGTTTGTTGTGCGCATTAAAAAGGATTAGCAGTGTTCTTTTGAAAAAGAATTTTGGTCACGCGGGGATGACAAGTTGAATTGATGAGATTGATGTTTTTGGTTTCGATCGCGCGAGGGCGAGAAGTTAGTTTGATTTGTTAAGGTGTTTTGAAGAACGACGAAAGATTGAGCAATGTGGTACACACCAATCGTTCAATTCTTTCGAGGAATAATAAGGCGAACGCCTTCTACTCCTTTTTCGTTCAAATTATTTTGAACGTTTGTTCGTGGATGTTGAATATGCACGATAGTGAGGCGTACGCCTCCTACTTGCTTATTCGAAGAATAATGAGGCGTGCGCCAATTATTCCTTTATCCAAGTTTATTTAAAATGTATTGATCGGAAGTCGATGATTTGTGCAATATGGCGAGCGCCAATTATTCAAACAATCGAGAGATGGTGAGGCGAACGCCTCCCATCTTTTATCATCCGAAGTTTAATTTAAGAAGAAATGTTTTAAGATGTTGTATTTGATATAAAAGATGATTTGAATTTATTCGATCGTATTTTAATTTTGACGACGAGAATTTGATCAATATGGCATGCGCTAATTATTCGAATAATCGGAAGATAGTAAGGAGAACGCCTCCCATCCTTAATTATCGGAAATTTAGAATTAAAAGAATTTGGAATTTGTAGTTGATTTAAAAGAAATGATTTGAAATGTTATGGTTTGATGTTTTAATCGGGCGATAAGAACTCGAGGAATATGGCGTGCGCCAATCATTCAAGTACTTGAGAAATAGTGAAGCGAACGGTTCCTATATTCTTTTTCATCCCAAGTTAATAAAAAGATATATTTTGAGTATTACCTTAATTTAAGAAGATGATTTGTATTTTGTATGATTATTAGGGTTTTTATTGAATGACGAAAATCCGAGCAATATGGCGTACGCCAATTATTCGAATAGTCGAGAGATAGTGACGCGGAGACTTACTATTCTCCTTTTCATTCAAAATTAATTATTAAAATAAAGCTTATATAATTTATAAATAATTTGGGGGAGTGATTTTAATTTTATGGAATTTTTAGGGTTTTAATTGAATGACGAAAATCCGAGCAATATGGCGTACACCAATTATTCGAATAGTCGAGAGATAGTGAAGCGGAGGCTTACTATTCTCCTTTTCATTCAAAATTAATTTAAATAATAAAAGTTTTAGGATTTATAATTAATTTGAGGAAGTGATTTTAATTTTATGAAATTAATGTTTTAATTAGATGACGAAAATTCGAGCAATATGGCGAACGCCAATTATTCGAATAATCGAGAGATAATTAAGCGTGCGCTTGCTATGCTCCTTTTCATCCAAAATTGAATTAAGAGTTTCTTAAAAGTTTTCCCTCATAATGGTTTCTAATCTTCAATCAATATAGGATTAAACGATAAAACGACTTAGTCAAAGGTTATTTAATTAAAAGAATTCAACTAAGTACCTAAATAATTTAATTAATAGTCATCCAAATGAACAAATAAATTGATTAATTATTATTAGAATAATTAACAAGATTACCCAATTAACTCTATTTTACTTACTTAACCAAAAGAAATGTTTAGAAGGATAAACAAACGGTGCTTATTAGCAAACTGTGTCTGGCCCAAAGGGGAATGGCCTACTCTTTGCTGCAAAGCGCAGGGGGGGGGGGGGTAAGAACAAATCCAAGGTGATGTAGAAAGCAAACCCAGATTTAAACCTGGCCCAACCTTTATTAACTACCAAAATAAATAATAAAGAAAAGAAAAGGAATAAAGTCAAGGAGGCGGACGCCTCATTTCTCAACACAAAAACCAACGGATTCATGGCAGTAAATATATTCCCTTTAATCTAGGTATTGAAAACCAAACAAATAATAAATTAAAAATAATGATGCATTAAAACATGAATACACAGTAGACCCAGTGTAACGTTATTATCCAAATGGGATTTGAACAGATCATTATCCCAGCATTAAATGTATTATTAGTGAAAAAGTATTAACATAACCGAAAAATAATCATTCCTAATCATAAATATTTCTCCTAACATTCGCTAAACTCTCCCTCTCTTCCTCTCTGAACTTTGTTTTGTTTTCAACCCAGAACTTGCTTCTCTATGTTTAAAACCAGACAAAACATTAAGCCAATAAATTAAAACAAAAACAAAAATACACCCCTTTTCCGCCGATTCAGACATACGCAAGCGAGATCCACAGATTCACAAAATAGTCAACACAAATCTTAACAGTATGGTAACAGGTATGTGCAACATCTCTATGAAAGAAGTACGGGGTATTAATTCATAAGAAGTGATATGAGGTTCGTTGGAAAACAAGATTTCCGACGAGCGTACCGGCGATATTACCCGACCTCAAGGTATGTTGATTTCTTCTCGTTTTCCTCCCTCTGTACCTTTTGTCCTCTCCGCTTCTTCTCCTTCGGTGTTCTTGTTATCAAATTTATTTTTAGAATAAACTGAGGTTTAGATCAGGTTGGTTGAACTTCAAAATGAAGATTCAACAACCTTCCTTTTTTAGAGCGCTGAGTAATGTTTTCGGGTTCTTTTTCTGCAGAGTAACGGCGCTCCAAAAAAGGGTTTTTTCATCCCAATTATGGACGGTCTTTATATAGAGTTTAGGGGGTACGAGGTTATCTCATCTATGGGCTGGCAAAGATTCCAAAAATCCATTAGGATCAAATCCTTTCTAGATCTTGGTGTGATCCTGGAAATGAAGGTGGTAAGATTTGTTTTTGTTTTGTCCGTAGTGAAATTTTCAAAATCGAGGTCCTGTATTGAGTTTCTCATTTACCGCCGTGAAAGATCTATGTGTCGTGGTAAGAGTATTGTTTTCACTTTAGTCTTGTTTTGCTCATAAACTCGAAGATTTTTTAACCATGGTTATAATTTGGTAAATCTTCTATTGTAGCAGGTTTATTTTCATGGAGTTCGTCTACTACTATTTGGTTATGGTTATGCGCACAGTAGCGATGCTCCTACCTGACTTTAAGGTTCGTCCATCATGGCTTATAAGTGACTTGAGTTTTCCTGTATTAACCATGTCTATAAAGCATTGGTTATAATAAGCGGTTTCTTTGCAACATGCTTCTGCAGTTTTTTTGCCTTGAGGTCTAACTGATTGTGTCCTGTTTTCCATATGTTATGTGCAACACGAAACAGGACTTCAACATACGTATCTGTTCTTGGAGACAATGCCCATATTTGCTTGACAGAGTTATGGCAATTGCAGGGTTAAAACCAACTTATAGGATGCATAGGTTCAGGTAGTTTTAATGGTATCCTCTAGAGGTGGTGCATATTACTGCATACTGTTTACCCAATCCTCCATTCGTCCTCACTTTAAAATCTTTGTTAGGATGTTATCCCCTCATCGTTACAACCAGGAATGACTTGACGTTCAAAGTTTGAAATCATTTTGCCTTGATCATTCGGCTGCTACTTGAATGTGGTGAGATATTTAGGCTTTTGAAAAACTCCAGGTTTCATTCATCTTCAGTCACAACTTGGCAAGGCACACCTTTCGAATAACTTTGCGTATTTTGGCGGACTCTTCCTTCAGATTCGATGTAAAAACTCCCTATCGAGATTCTTTAAGTCACCACCAAGCCCAACTAAATCCAGGTCAAGGATATCATTTGGCGATATTTGTAGCTTACTCGGCAACTGTTTTGGAAATGATGAGTATATGCTCAAAGTGACAGACGATTCCTTTCTGGCTGGAAATTTGGAACTGTCATGAAAAACTCTTGCCATTGTTTTGGAACGTTGAGTCACATATATATTTTGCCTTGTAGCCCATGTACTGTTTCAAATATGTAGAAATGAACTGTAGTTTGGATTGACATAGGTTTAGGTGTATGTATTATGGCTGCAAAATGGTTATTGCAGGTCTGGCTGCTGTAAGGATTGAAGTCATGGTGATGGAGAATTCATGATGCTTGGCATGGCTTTGTTGTTGTAGTGATTCCAGGCTGGTGTAGAGCATAAGCATTTTGTCCTGTTTGGCCTTATGTACGTTATGCGTCGTGTATCTTGGTATCATGGTGTAGTTATGCTGAATTTGTTTTACGTCACTGCGTGGCTCTTATGGTATTAAAAATGTATTGCAGGTTTGTTTGATAATGCAGGACATTGGCCACAAGGTCTCATGGTTTCCAGTCGGTATACCACAGTCACCTCTTGTTCATATCCTTGGCTTGCAGCACTAGCTAGCAATGCTTGCGAAGTGCTAAGTCATGATATCATCATGCCGTTGATACTCAGTCTGGTGCGGTTTCTCGAAGGAACGTTGACACTACAGGGGTGATGCACACTAAATCATGTTGGTTCACAAGGTAAGCGTAGCAATTCGCATTTTGTAATGACCTTGGACCTTGGCTTTACTATGCATTCGTTCTAAAGTGTATTATGCTTTTTTCAATGCATCTGTCATTGGGTTGCTTTTGTATATGTGTGGGATGCTGTTGTTTTGTAGGTCGTAGTTTTGCAACATTGTTGGCGGTGTTGGATCCGGGAGCGTGGTCACTAGCATATTTGGTTCATCCCACAGCTATGCTGCTGTTTGCAGTTCGAGAGTTTGGATTTGAATGATGCGGGCTGCCTGTTGGATCACCTTGCTGTAAACGAAATCTTGTTGTAAAAACAATATCCCTGTCATGTAAAATGAATTACAGTTTGGAATATAGCATCTGGTAGTTATGGATCAACATGAAATGTGATTGGTTTATAGATTTTGTAACAATAGAACTCAATTAGACATTTGTTCTTTATGATTCTGATGCATCGATGGATAGTTTGTAACAAGAATTTGTAGTTCCAACTTTATTATGGAAAGTTCACGGTACAGGGCTCATGTTGGCGACACATTACGCGGCATGATTATCACTCACCTTGGTCTGTTTGTCTTCTTGCTAGTGTTTATGGCAGGATGGTTCAAACGGTCATATTATCAAGGTTGGAACAAAGTGTCCACACACCAAGGGATCGTACAAAGATTAACGTGAAACTTTAGGAGGTGATTAGAATTAGGTTTGGTAATTTGGTATAGAGATGGGTTGTATTATTTGTCAATAATACCAAACTCCGTATTTCAAATAATGCACGCTGGTGGATTGTAATGATGTTTGTTTATTTGAATGAAGTTCTACTGGTTTTGTTATTTGGATCTTGATAACTTTGCCACATTATAAACCATTGTACATAGAGGGATCGTAATAAACATGGGAATGGATTGACATGAGATTTGTAAAGGACCAAAAATGATGTGCTCACACACCAAACAAAGCACTTCGACAAATTAATTTACAACTCGTACTTATGGACCAATGCACCATTTGAACTCAACGATGCGTAAATTCTCCTGGGTATTTTGTGAATGGAGTGCGCGATGATATGTGGTGAGGCCATAACATGACAGTAGAGGATGTCCCACAAGCAACTAAGTCTTGTGCCATGTTCATCATAGAACCTTGAAGGATTCTAGATTCCTATATATGGCTTGGCCCAAGTCCATTACAAAGAGATGTGGGAATCAAGGTTTGATGGTTAAAAACAAATATGTCGTGGTATCCGTGAGAAAAAAATAAATCGGGATAAAATCGGGGTATGACAAAATGTTGATCACTTTCAGCTGCACCCGTCAACGATTCGTCAACTCGAGAGACGACCGTTCTCCGGAAAAATCAATGAAGATGCCAACAAGCATTTACAAAGATTTCTGACCATGACGACATCGTTGAAAATTGAGGGACACTCAAAAGAAGCAAAAAAGTTGGTTATGTTCCCATTTACATTGTCGGAAGATGCTAAAGAGTGGTTTTACTCTTTACCCGCGGGAAGCATAACAGCTTGGCAACAAATGGAGACAACATTCCTGAATGAGTAGTTACCTGCTTCTGTGTATATCCGCAAGAGATATGATATTGTTAACTTTAAACAGAAAGAAGGAGAGTCACTCGGAGACGCTTACAAGCGGTTCAAGCGGCTGTTGGTTACATGTCCTACACATAACATGGATGCAACTGAATAGATGCAAAACTTTGTGAATGGACTTAGAATGAAGACTAAGCAACTCATAGACACAGCTGTCGGTGGTTCAACAAACTTTAAAATAACCACTTCAATAAAGAAAATTATTGAAGCCATTGCAGCAAATGAACATCTAGAACTCTATGACCGCAGTGTAAGTCAACCCGAAGGTATCATTGATCTTAAATTGGCAAATCAAGTGGTGAAGATGGAAGACCAAATAATAGCTGAAGTAGAGAGAAGGCTCAAGAAAATGACTCTTGACACGCAAACTGTGGCACAAGTGCAACCGGTCCAACCTATTCAAGCTGTTAGTTGTGAAATTTGTGGAGGTCCGCACTTCGCCATGCATTGTGTGGAAACTGCTCAATAGGTTGAAGAGATTAATTTTCTGAAGCAAAATAATCCGTACTCCAATACATACAATCCTGGATGAAAAAATCATCCAAATTTTTCCTGGAAGGAAAAGCAAGGAAATGCTCAGAAGCAAGTGCCCACCCAGTATCAAAGTCAACCACAATAGCAATACCGTCCACAACAACAACAACCTTACCAGCAGCAGTAGTTTCATCCATCTCAATAACAATTCCAACAACATGTTCCCAGAAAACCAGATTGGGAAATTGCCGTTGAAAAAATGGCAGCTCAAAGTTCTCAATTTCAAGAGGAGACTAGAAGTAATCTGAGAAACACCGGTGCTTCTATAAAAAATCTGGAAGTGCAAATGAGTCAGATTGCTCAACAACTTGCGGGTTCGCTAACACCAGGTGCATTACCGAGTGCTACAGTCACGAATCCAAGAGAGCATAATAATGTGAGGGTCGTTACAACAAGGAGCGGTAAGGAAAAAGAAGTCCCCAAAAAAGATGATGAACAAGAGGACCAATTGCTTGAAGTTGATTTGGAGATAAAAGAGAATGACGTTGTTAGTGAGAAGGTGACAGTATCTGAATCGATAGCTAAAGAAAAAGTTAGTGAATCTAAGCCGGTTGTCAAACTCCCATTTCCAACAAGAAATAAGAAGAAGGAGAAACATGAGAAGAACTTTGAAAATTTCTTGGAGATGTTCAAAAAGCTTGAAATCAACATTCCGTTCTTGGAGGCACTTGAGCAAATGCCCTCTTATGCTAAATTTATGAAAGACATTATTTCAAAAAAGAGGAGCACTGACACTGACTCTATTGTACTAACCGAAACTTGCATTGCTATTTTGCAGGGTATGAAGATCCCGATAAAGAAAAAAGATCGAGGCTTGGTGACTATCCCTTGCACTATCGGGGATAGATCATTCAAGAAGGCCCTTATAGACTTGGGGGCAAGTGTAGCCTCATGCCTTTATCCATTTACAAGAGGTTGGGGATTGGAAAGGTACAGGATACCCGAATGACACTTCAATTTGCTGACCACTCTGTCAAGAGACCTTATGGAGTGGTGGAAGACGTTCTTGTGAAGATTGATAAGTTTGTCTTCCTGGTAGACTTTGTGATCTTAGAAATGCCGGAAGATGAAGAGATACCGCTCATTCTTGGTAGACTTTGGAAACCGGGAGGTGTTTGATAGATATAGAAGAAGGGACCATGACTCTAAAGGTTTATGACGAAGAGTTAAAAATTGATGTGCACAACACCATAAAATACAAAGATGATGTGGCCACCATCTAACACATAGAGGTTATTGATCAAATGGTTCTGCAAGAAAATCACCTAGGGGAACAAAAATTACCCCTGGAGAGAGTCCTAAGTCTCTCAATTTTTGAAGACACTCAAGAAGTGGGTGACGAGGAGATGGAAGTGGTAACTCTGATGGCAACACAACAACCCGTTAAGGGGTCCCGATCAGTCAAACGGGAAAACTTAAGGGAACCTCAAGTTGAAGAAAAGAAACATGAGACCAAGAAAGTGGCTGAGATGAAACAATTACTTGGCAATCTCAAGTATGTTTTTCTAGATCCCGAAAAGAAATGCCCGGCGATTATAAGCTCTCATTTATAGGTTTCTCAAGAAGATAAGCTTGTCAAGGTGTTGAAAAAACACAAAAGTGCCATGGGATGGGCAATAGAAGACCTGAAGGGAATTAGCCCTACGGTGTGCATGCATAAAATTCTCATGGAGGATGGTCACAAACCGGTGGTTCAACCACAAAGAAGACTAAATCCCGTGATGAAGGAAGTGGTCAGGAAAGAGGTTGTTAAACTCTTAGACGCCGGGTTGATTTATCCCATTTCCGATAGCTCTTGGGTGAGTCCGGTGCATGTGGTCCCGAAAAAAGGGGGAACTACAGTTATAAAGAATGAAAAAAAACGAGTTACTTCCTACCAGGACAGTCACGGGTTGGCGTGTGTGCATCGACTACCGGAGGTTGAATTTGGCAACAAGAAAGGATCATTTTCCACTACCATTCATTGATCAGATGTTGGAAAGGTTGGCAGGTCATGAGTATTACGGTTTCCTTGATGGATACTCTGGATACAACCAAATAGCGGTTGCGCCGGAAGATCAAGAGAAGACATCTTTTACGTGCCCCTATGGTATCTTCGCATACAGAAGAATGCCATTCGGGTTATGTAATGCTCCAGCCACCTTCCAAAGATACATGAGCTCCATTTTTGCAGACATGCTTGAAAAGCATATGGGGGTCTTCATGGATGACTTTTGATAATTGTTTAACTAACCTTTCCCTTGTTTTAGAAAGATGCCAACAAACCAATCTGATACTCAATTGGGAGAAATGTCACTTCATGGTTCGAGAAGGAATAGTCTTAGGTCACAAGATCTCTCACAAAGGGATAGAAGTGGACCAAGCCAAGATTGAGGTAATCGAAAAGCTGCCACCTCCTGTGAATGAAAAAGGTATAAGAAGCTTCTTGGGACATGCGGGTTTCTGCCGTAGGTTCATCAGAGATTTCTCAAAGATAGCTAAACCCTTAACTACCCTGTTGGTTAAGGACAAGGCTTTCATTTTTGATAAGGACTGTGCCATTGCTTTTGAAGCAATAAAAAATAAATTGGTGACAGCACCTATCGTCATTGCTCCTGACTGGTCTCTACCCTTTGAGATTATGTGTGATGCGAGTGACATCACAGTGGGAGCAGTGCTTGGGAAGCATAGGGATAAGCTCCTGCATGTTATCTATTATGCGAGTCATGTGTTGAACCCTGCGTAGATGAATTATGCAACTACCGAAAAGGAGTTGTTAGCTGTAGTTTATGCCTTTGACAAGTTCAGGAAATAACTGTTGGGTTCTAGGGTCAATGTTTATACTGACCATGCTGCTTTGAAGTATTTGTTTTCTAAACAGGACTCAAAACCAAGACTGTTGCGGTGGATCCTGCTCCTCCAAGAGTTTGATATGGAGATCCGGGACAAAAGAGGGTGCGAAAACACTGTAGCAGATCACCTTTCCCGGATGTCCCCAATAGAAGAGAATGAGGAAAAGCGCCCAATAAAGCATGAGCTTGCTGATGAACACATCCTCGCTGTTATTGGAATGCCTTGGTTCGCAGACTATGCGAACTATCTAGTGGGTAGGGTGATCCCGAATGATTTTGACTCTATCTGTGGGACGACCCCTTTTTGTACAAAAAAGGGAATAGACGGTTCAGTCCGACGATGTGTTCCAGAAGAAGAACAGAGGGATGTGCTGAAAGCCTGTCACGATTCGGACTATGGTGGACACTTTAGTGGTGATAGAACTGCTGCTAAAGTCCTCCAATCAGGTTTATACTGGCCGACACTATTCAAAGATGCTCAACAAATGATCAAAAAGTGCGATAAATGCCAAAGGATGAGAAATATTTCGAATAGAAATCAGAGGCCACAAAATCTCATGCTGGAAGTTGAACTCTTTGATGTGTGGGGTATTGACTTTATGGGTCCGTTTCCACCGTCATTTGGAAAGAAATACATTTTGGTGGCAGTGGATTATGTATCCAAGTGGGTGGAAGCAGTCGCACTACCTACAAATGATGCAAAAATGGTGGTCAAGTTTTTGATAGAAAACATATTCGTCAGGTTTGGAGTGCCACGAGCCCTTATTAGTGATGAATGAACTCACTTCTTAAATCACCTAATGGAGAAGCTACTCTTGAAATATAATGTGAAACACCGGATAGCCACTCCATACCACCCGCAAACCAGTGGTCAAGTTGAAGTGTCGAATCGACAGCTGAAACAAATCCTAGAAAAGATGGTTAATGCTTCTCGCAAGGATTGGGCGAGTAAGCTCGATGATGCGCTGTGGGCGTATCGTACTGCTTTCAAAACACCGATTGGTAGGTCCCCATATCAATTGGTATATGGAAAGGCATGTCATCTACCTTTGGAATTGGAACACAAAGCCTTGTGGGCTTCCAAATTCCTTAACTTGGATCTTGAGAAAGCAGGAGAATCCCGAATCCTTCAACTCCCCGAGTTGGAAGAATTTTGGAACCTCGCATATGAAAATGCGAAGATCTACAATGATCAGACGAAGAAATGGCATGGCAGAAGAATCCAAAGGAAAGAGTTTTGGGAAGGACATAGGGTGCTGCTATTCAACTCAAGAATGAAGTTGTTTTCTGGAAAATTGAGATCGAAATGGTCAGGTCCGTTTGTGGTGCACAAAGTGTATCCTCATGGAGCAGTTGAAATAAAAAACCCTTCCAATGGAGATATTTTTAAAGTGAATGGCCAGAGATTGAAGTCGTACAATATGGGGCAAGTTGTGGGCCAAACTGATGTTGTTCATCTTGTTTGATAAGATGCGCAACAGTCAAGCCAAGCGATGTTAAACGAAGCGCTACATGGGAGGCAACCCCCGTTTTTGTATCTAATCATTTTCTTTGTTTGGTAGTGTGTTTTCTACTTGCAGGTGTAAACAATGTTTCATAGAGGAGATAAAGGTAGTGATCGCAGCGAATCTCTAAAAATTCGGAAGCTAGAGCCTTGCACAACACAAAAGATCAAGAAATCAAGAAAAATGGAAAACAGGGACCTGACATGGGCGCCCGTGTCAGGTGACACGGCCCGTGTCAGGAAGAGGATTTTGGTCATGAAAAATGGAATTTCCAGGCGCCTGACACGGCCCGTGTCAGCCCTGGACTAAATAAGTTGTTTTTAAGCGCTTCTGGGAATGACACGGCCCGTGTTAGGAGGGCGTGTTGCGCTGACACGGCCGCCCATGTCAGCTCGCGCAATGGTGAATTTATTTTGAAAAAATAGCAGTTGGGCACCTTTGACCGTGCATTTTTTACCGTTGGAGGTGGGTCCCACCCCCGAAAATCACACTATAAATACACCCTACCACCAATTCTTTCCTCATTTCACACATTACATTCATACTTCTTCATCTCCACTTCCTTTCTCTCAAATACAACCTAATTCCTTCGTTAGTTCCACTCTAGAGCCACCTCTATTCACCACCAATCTCGGTCGATCCTCCACCCATCTTCCCGGAAAAGTTCACCGCGCCCTATTCTCGACACTCCTCCGGTAGTATCTTTCTTTACATCTCTTTTTCCAAATTCTTGTTTTTTTATTATTTTTGTGCAGGTACAATATGTCTCGACGTGGCGAAAAAACCAAAAATGTGGGAGAATCATCTCGTCCCAGACAAAGAGCAAGGCGAACCCCGAATGAACACGACATTGTGTTCGAGAGCCTGGAGCATCAGAAAAGGTACGCGGTTCATATAAAAAGGAAACTCACCCCTACGAGGTATATGTGTAATGGCACACTGCAGGAACTGGGTTTGCAAGCGGAAGTACATCGCATGTTCCACACCTTAGGGATGCTGGAATTTATGCAGTTGGGAGCGCCTACATTTGCGTGCATCACGCTGGAATTTCTGAGCATCATAGATTTTAAGCTGAAGAACAGGTGGAACGGCTCAGAAAAAGAATATTACGGTACGTTACACTTTCGTCTATTCAATACTGATTTGGAACTGACTGTGGAGAAGTTAGGGAGGATCTTAAAACTCCCAATCGTAGGCCCTGGAGCGGTACCCGATACATTTGTCCCGGCGGAATTTTGGACCGCCATCACTGGTAATAATAAATATGTGTCCAAAGGGGCAAAGGCATCGGGTATCCATAACCCATGTTTCAGGTATGCACAAAAGGCTTTGGCCTATTACAGTTTTTGGTCGCGGAGATAGCATAGGTGTGGCCACACAAAGGGAGATGTTCTTCCTATACAGCATGGCGTCCCAGGCTCCGATCAATGTAGCAGCCTTTGCAGCCGACTATTTAGGGAAAGTTGGTCGCGCTACGTCGGGCGACATTTCTGTTGGCGGCATGATTACTCAGATTGTCGACCACTTTGGATTTGGTGCTGCTCTAGTTGATTCCCCCCAGGTGCCAGGTAAAAGCAAACTGGACATGGCAGCCTTGATCCAACAAGGCATGATCACGGTAAAGCAAGACTACTACTCTCTTTTGTGCCAAAAGGTACATGTTCTTGATTTACCTGCTTACGAGTTTATCAGTATCACCGAGGAACCTTTTTTCCAACAACCGCCGGAACCAACTCAAGCATTCGGATCCTACTCCATGCTATCAGACCAATGGGGATGGATCCAGGATGAGATTGGCCACCTTCACACAGAGCAATCCATGCAAGGTGAAGAGCTCACCAGGTTCGGAGCTGAGCAACACCGTCAAGGGACAGTTTTGGACGAGATGAACGCGGTGATGCAACGTATGATGTTGCATTATCCATACCCGCTACCACCTCCTCAGTAATTGCTATAAGTGCTCCTCATATCTTAACTTTAAACATTGCGGACAATGTTTGGTTCAGGTGTGGGGAGGTTTTTCATTGAATTGTTTTAAATTTTAATTTTTATTATGTTTGTATGTTATTTTGTTTGTCGTTGTGTGGTTGTTTTTATTTTGGTAAGTTACCGATGAAAGTAGATGATGCTGGAGAAATGAGAGACTAGTGGACAGTGAGTAAAAGACGCGATCCTGAACTTTCTCCCGGTGCAACATGGAAGGTGACACAGTTAAGAAACAAGAGGTTGGACGCAACTTGGAAATCCAGACCGAAAAAGAAGAAGGTAAGCCCATGCTGACAAAGAAGCTGTCTATCATAAAGAATGTTTGAAGTCTGCAAGCTTACCCAACCTGGTGAGATTTTAGCTTAACCAAACACAAAAAAAGAGCGCATTCAGGTATGACTTTATCTCTCTAATTTTGCGTAATTTCTACTGATACAACACGATACAAAAACGCACATTGAGGCACGTTGTTTGTTTTCAACCTTTGAGCCTTTCTAGCCATCCATAATGTTGTTTTCATCCGTTGTTAACCCCTTTGTTTGTGTAAACCATCATGTAACCCTTAGCCATACACTTCCTACCCTAGCTCGGCATGACTGTGTAATGTAAAACTTGTGCAAAAAGATAAGTTTGGGGTATTCATCCATAGAATAAAAATGTTGTTGAAAAATGAAAAGTGCAAGGAAAAGAAAGATGAGAAAAAGAAAAAGTGTGTAGAAACATCCGCTTCTACCGAAAAAAAAGAGAAAAAGAAATGAAATAATAATAATAATAATAAGCACGTGCCTTAGAAATACACTCATGCATTAATATGAAGTTGAGTAGAAAAAGAGTCAAGATTGGACGACGCCCCAACAAAATAAAATTCTTGCACAAAGAAAAACAACAACATGAATGTCGAGCTGTAAAACCTTTTGTAATCCATTTTGTTGACTACTCTCCCACCGTACCTAAGCCCCGTTACAAACCTGAAGACCTCCTAAAGTGTGTAAATTGTGTTTGTGCAGTTGACGTAGAATCTATTCAAAAAGTAAGAGTTGATATTGCATACCTTGATTTATTGAGTGCTAAACACCTTAACCTCGAGATATTTGGTGAGTAGTGTGAAGAAGCTTGCAGGTGAAAGAACTCTCTGAAATGATAAGGCTATGAAAAATGTCGAATGGGTGAACCATACACTTATTCGGGAAGGATAAAACCAAGTTGCGAATAACATCAGTTGTGTTGAGGAAAGAATAAAATCCATGGTTGACCTCCGCTTTGTCTCTTTCATCACTTGAAGACAAGCAATGAGATAAGTTTGGGGTTGTGATCGGCCACCATTTACACTCAGTTTTCATCATCTATCCAGCACGGAATCATCATGAATCGGTAACTTTTGCGTTTGATTTTTGTAATTTCTTTGGTTTATTGCATTTTTGGAATTCCTGTTTGTTTTATGTTCCATTAGTAGTTTTTCGCCTTTTATCGCATTTTATGCGTTTTTGTGTAGACTGTTGGTTTCCAGGTTAGATTTAAATTCCGAAAGTGTTTACCGGAAGAAGGGAGGTCAGATACGTAAGGAAAAGCGAAAAACAGACAAAACAGGGGGCTGACACGGCCGCCCGTGTCAGCTGACACGGCCCGTGTCAGTATGTGCAGAACAAGCTATCATGAACCAAGTAAAACAGTGGGCTGACACAGGTGCCCATGTCATCTGACACGGCCCATGTCAGCAGGGCGTGTCTTGTGCACCTACAGAGGAGCCAACACGGGCAGCATTGTCACCTGACACGGCCCGTGTTGGCCATTTCGCTCAAAATTCTGATTTTTCTAATTTTTACTCCTGTGGACATCCGGAGTGCATTTTGGGCATTTGTCATTGTTTTTAGTTGTTTGGAAACTATTTAGTCGGATGGGAAGCACTGAAAAAAAGACTTTTGGATCGTGAAAAGAAAATATATGAAAAGAGGAAGCAACCTAGCAAGGTGTGGAGAAGAGAAGAGATCTTCAAGATCGGAAGAAATTGAAGATCAACTTTCATCAACAACAACTTGTAATGTCTTTAATTTGTAATCTTTTATCTTTGAATATTATGAAAGGCTATACCCCCCAATGCTAGGGGGTGTCCCTGAATTGCTATTGTATGAATATTGTATCCATGTTCTTATAATCATTGATGTTTTCGTAATTCAAATTATTATACAACGTGCTTAATGCTTAATTTTATCGGACAAATGAAATTCTGATCTCTAGTTAAGGTTTAGGTCGGACAAACCGCCTTATCACTTGTTGTATAATAAAACCCGCGTTTAATCACTTAGGAATGAGGATCAAACTGTGGTTACTGTAAATTCTTGATAAAATAAGTAATTCTTAACAACAATTTGAACGACTAAGGAATTAGGAGTGAAATTGCCTGTGAAAAGGTTTTGGCTAAGGAATTAGAGAAAACTACTCTGGAGAAACTGTTTTGAATTATAATAACATCGATGTTATATGATATGGAAAAAGTGGAATACACAGCAAGTCATACACCTAGCCCTAGCATTATTTCTCATATTGGTCAAACTGTTTTTATACCCTTTATATTTTTATTTCTTATCAGTTGTGAAAACAATCATCAAACCCCATATGAACTTTTGTTCAATTGAATTATTCTAAAAATTGACACTTTCTACATAGTCCTTGAGATCGATACTCGGGATAACACCCTTTTTTCTTACTACATTGGTGCGAATAGTACACTTGCTATTTTACCAAGCAGATGCCGACATGTTAGAAAGGACATCCAAGAGATGCTGGATCAGGGAATGATTGAAATACTTCAGAATCATGATGAGGACGAAGTTGATGTTATCTCCCCTATATTTAGAATTCCTGAGCCGGTTGTCGTCAAGTATGATAGCAGCAAGAAGAAGGTATCTCCAACTCTTGTGATCAAGCCAACGGGTCTTGTCCCGTATTCATCAGACAAGGTTGTTCCCTATCGATACAATGTTGTGATGCTAGAAGATGGGATGTGTAGAGGGGTATTCGTTACCATTAGAGATATTGACTAAATCCAAGGTAAATCATACAAGTCGAGTCGCCACCGCACCTCTGTTTATCCAGAGGAATGGTTAGAAAGCGAACAAAAACCTAATAGTTTTAACAAAAACTAGTAAAAGAAACAGAGATCTGGGTAAGGGGGTTGGTTATGCAATGGGAAGGTGTTAGGCACCCAAAACATCCTAGGTACTCCTAGGGAGCCCTTTTCGTACTTGTTGTGAAGGTTGTTTGTTTTGTGGAAAATTTTGTTTGTGCAAATATGATTGAAGAGATGAGAAGAGAATGTACAAATTATTTACATTTTGTGTTTGGATGGATAAACCCATTTCCTACGTACCATCTTATAAAAAGATTAGGATCAAAACCTCGTAGTTCGGGGTAAAAATCTCAAAAATGAGTTGGTGAATTAATTGGTCCAAAAGCCTTAAGGTCTTTTGTTATCAAAGGGAGAAAACCCAACCAAACCACAAATCCACCATGTGAGGATAGCTTCAACATGCTAGTGAGGGGTTAACCCTATAATAAGCATGGAAGACTCATTGTCCATCACTAAGGATATAGGTGAGTATCACATCTACCACAAGGATAACTCAAACCTAATAGCTAAAGGTTATGAAAGATTTGATTAAGAAAGTGGCCATTGGAACCACAAAAGATATTTGAATGGGTTATATTTACCAATTAGAAGTATATAAAAAAATAGTCAAAGTTGACTTAAAAGTTCAATTCAAAATAAGTGTTATGAAAAAAAAGTTTGAAAATCAAAAGCATAAGACTTAGGTTTCTAATGTTTAAAACAATGGTTAAATGTTTGCACAAAGAGTTTTGGCTTTGGTTAGAGTGGAGAGAAGAAGAAGAAGGGCTAAATCCTAAGTAAAGCAAAAAGATGAGGAAAAAGAATCAAAACCACAATGGAGTCCCTCTCTTGAGATCATATGGATGATCCAAGTAGCTCCCATCCTTTGGAATGAACAAACACAAGCAAAACTCAAGCAAACAACAATCAATCAATTCTTGGATAAGGCTCCTCAAGGTCTCTTGGATCTTTCTCTCTTAGGAGCTCATGGTAATGGTTCCTTCAATTAAGCTCATAGTATCCCCTAGCACAAAAGCACTGACATCAAAAGTTTCATGAAGTAAACGAAGAATGGACAAGAGTGAGTTTAGAGATTTGGTCCTTCTAATCCATCTTCATCATTAAGGTCCATTTACTCCAATTTTGCATAGGGAAAGTCCTAGAGTCTAAGTCCATTTCTCCATTCTTTGCATAGGGAAGGTCCTAGAAACTAAGTCCATTTCTTTGTATTTGGTTCATAACAATCAAAACAAAAACACAAGCATAATAGTATATACACAATTATGTGCTCAAGTGAGCAAAAGGCAAATGGCATTAACATAAACATGTGCTCAAATGAGCAAATAGAAAAGCAAATGGATAATATGTGCAAGAATAGTAAATTGCATAAAAGTAAAGAGCAAAAAGTAAATGTTAATTGTTAATGGTTAGTGTTAGTAGTTAATGTGCCATAAGGCAAATTTAGTGCTATGTTAAGCAATCGTGATTGGACTTATGTAGAAGTCACAACTATCTGAGGCCGGTCAATAATAATGTAGGCAACAACACAAGTTAGAAGTCTTGATTAGTGAACCAAGTTCCAACAACTTGCCATGCCAAAAAGGAAAAGAGAAATGATCTTGTATTGGTTTAAGCCTTTTGCATGATTTAGAAAACAACTTATCCTTAATGCAAAGCCATTCACTTGATCAATTGATCAAGATGAATTAGGTTTGAATAAAGAAGATTAAGTTTCCCTAATCAATGCTAACTTATCGACCTTCAACTCATTGATCAAAAAGAAAATAAGAAGGGAAAGAAGAAGGAGATGGATAAGAGAAATAGAAATGACAAAATTAAAGTGCAATAAATGAAGTAACATGTACCAATCCTCATATGTTGACAAATGACATTGAAAGTCAAGGTCAAACAATCAAAAACAGAATTGAGATGAAGATTGGAAGTCAAGAAATGAACAAAATATTTGTGGCATTTTTTAATATTAAAAATAAACTTGAATAAAAAATAAAGGAAAGGTCAAACTTCAAAATCACTTCAAATCAACTTTGAAAAGTCCAAGTGATTTATCCTAAGTTCAACAAGGTCAAACAAAGTTTGACAAAAATTTCAGCATTTTTAAAAGTCAGAAACTATTTTTAATCACTAAAAAATGAATAAAAATAACCTAATTGAACTAAAATCTCAAATAAATCTCAAATCAATTTAGAAATTGATGAGAATATTTTTCATAGATCCATCATCATTCAAATAGGTTAGGAAAATATTTTTGTATTTTTTGAATATCAAAAACTAATTAAAATGAATTAAAAATAACCAGAAAAGAGAAAATTCACAAAAAATATCAAATGACAAAATAAAAAATATTAAAAATCAGAAATAGAAACTAGAATTTATTTGGAGACTAATGCAATTGGTCCCATAATTTTTGGATTAAAAATGAGAGAGATATTGATTTTTGAAATAAAAGGGAATTAAAGAAAATAAAATCAGAAAATAAAAAATGCAAAAAAACAAGGAGCGTTAGATCTGAGCTCATTAATTGAGCTGGCAGATCATACACTCCAGAGATGCGCTCCCACCATACGCCTTGGTCAACTGAACCACACGCAACATTAAAACAAGTCATAACATGGAACAATCCAGATTAGATCTGGAAACAAGATCGTGTGGCCAGGAATTGATCTGGAGTTGGGATGGCCACTGGAGCCACCGTCTTCTCCGGTGAGCCTCAGAATTCCGGCCAGATTTGCAGAGATCCAAACCTTAATGAAAATGCACGATCTATACATCTTTGGAAAGCCGGGATGATGTACATCATCCCTGTACCATCCACATTCACTCTAGATTTCCATGGTGTGAGAAATCAGGAGTTGAAAAATATGGTGTTCATCATGAACTCAATGGATTTCAAAAATTGAATGCGTAAACATGATGCCTCTATTGAGAGGACTTCAGCCAACACAAGATCTAAGCCAATAGGTCAATGGATGATGAGATTCGAATGAAATACCAGTTAAAGAGTAAGCTTGAATTCTGGTAACTTGAGCTCAATTCCTTGCTTGCTTTGCCAAAACAGAAGATTAGTGAGATGAATGATGAAGGTTTAGAAGCCTTAGATCCAAGAATTCAACCAGATGAAGTTGAATTTTGGATCTGAAAAAAAATGAAGAAAAATGGAAATTGCTTCTTTGGTGAGGTTGGGGAATCACTTCAGCAGGGTTTCAGGCGCCTTTAGGTTGGTTTTGAATGAAGTTGAACCCTTCTATTTATAGCAAAACAAACTGCAAGCAAGGTGAATTCTCATGTGCATGGAATTTGGATCCTTCATGCATGGGCCTGTACAGGCACGTGCAAAGCCCAAAAGCTGATGCAAATGCATGCTGAACACAAACCAAGCTGAATTGGACGTGTATCAAGATTTCATGTGCATTTCATAATTATGCCTAAATGTTCAACTCTTCGAAAATACCATTTGCCAAATCCAAATATGATCATGTGACTAATGGTTGGAAAGGTCTTGATGTAAGGAACAATTGTTATGTTGGACAAAAATCCATTTGAGGTGTGGAAATTTATGAAATTTGAGTTTAAAGTGTAATGTGCAAGACATGTCAATGCAAAGTTTCTAAATTTGGCCAATGTTCAGGCCCTTATGTTTTGATGATGAAAGCCTCAAATGGAAACACCTCTTACATAAGAGTTGTAGATCTTTTCAAGACAATCAAAATGGACTTAAATTTTTAATCATTTGGATTTTTGATGAGAGAGTTATGGGCATTTGAAGTTGGACTTTTTTGCCTTTTAATGCATTTGGCCCAAAAGGACCTATAATGTCTTGCATTATCACATGTATTGCCTTTGAGATTTTGAAGTTTTGTTAAACATAACATTTGAAGTAGACATCTTAAGATTTCCAATTAATTTTACCCCACCTCAAAATCATAAAAAATGAATGAGTTATATCCTTGGGAAGTTGACCCACAATTAGGGTTTCAGTCAAAATGACCTATAATGTATTGGAATGGGAGATGGCCTTCCAAGCTTCAAATCAATTTTGGATGAACATGAAAGTTGTTCATATTGTCCTTAAGAACATTTTTGCTTTTGGAACCATCTCCATTTGACCAACACATAAAAAATTAGGTCTCAGTGCATTTCAAAATAGTCAGATGGATTGACTTATCAACTTCTCAAGTCCACAACCCATATCTTGATGAATTGATGATTGAGGACACTCAAATAAGTTCAAATATGTATGAAATGATGAATTTAATAGCTTCCCTTAATTGTATTTGATTATGGGTTGAGGTTGCTTCAAGAGCAAGGCATTGTGAGGCACAGATGAACTAGGGTTCCTTTGGGGGACAAACCTCAAACCCTTTAACTTGCTTTGATCAAAATGATGAATTGAGATGCTTGGGGGAATATTTTATGGATGAGAGCTTTGGGAACCATTACCATACTTGCTATCATTTCCTCTTGACAATGTCTTTGTACCAATGATCTCCTTGAAGCTTTTGACCTTGTGATTGCTCAAGCTATAAACAAAAGATGTTAGTGACATATTTTTGTGCTTTTGGTTAGTAAATAAAATAAGAAAAGCAATTATATACAATTCAAACATGCTTGGTGATCTCAAACCACTCACAAGGAGTCCCACCCAAAGGCAAGGGGAACCAAGATGCTTATGATCCTTGAGGCAATGCCAAATGCAATGTTATGATGCCATGAGGGATCTTAGGGACAAAATTGGGGTCTTACAGGAAGGAGGTGCTGTTTCCGTCAACCTCTGTTGTGAGCATCTCAGACGTCAGTGGTGAGACCCGTAGTGGTCGTGTTTTCTCGGCACATCCGAAACCCAACGAAGATGTTGTGAAGAAGGTTATTGTTAATCCTGCTGGTCCCTTGGGGACTTCCTCTTATAATAATCCTACTCCTGTTGTGAAGTGTGTTGACCCTGTTGTTGTGAAGAATAATAACACTCCTGTCCTGGTTGGCCAGTCTGGCACTTTGAGAGAGGACGGTGATGAGATGCTGAGGCTCATCAAAAAGAGTGAATATAACGGTGTTGATCAGCTGCTACAAACTCCATCAAAGATATTTGTCTTGTCTTTGTTGATGAATTCTGAGCCACACCGCGAAGCTTTGCAGAGGGTGTTGGACATGGAATATGTGGATCACGATGTCACAATAGAGCAGTTTGACAACATTGTTGCAAATATAACCGCTTGCAACAATTTGAGCTTTTGCGATGCTGATCTTCCCGAGGAGGGAAAAGACCACAATTTGGCCATACATATCTCAATGAACTGTAAGGATGATGCCTTGTCCAATGTGTTGGTGGACACAGGATCACCACTGAATGTGTTTCCAAAATCCACTTTGGCCAAACTTTCTTATCAGGGGCCTCCCATGAGGCAGAGTGGAGTGGTTGTGAAGGCGTTTGATGGATCGCGAAAAACCGTGATCGACGAATTAGAACTCCCGATCAAGATTGGACCTAGTGATTTCCAGACCACTTTCCAGGTCATTGATATTCATCCGTCTTATAGTTGTTTGCTTGGCAGACCATGGATTCACGAAGCAGGCGCCGTGACATCCACCCTACACCAAAAGTTGAAGTTCGTTAAGAACAAGAAGTTGGTGGTGATAGGGGGAGGGAAGGCTCTCCTGGTCAGTCATTTATCTTCCTTCTCCTACATTGACAATGAGGATGTGGTTGGGACTCCGTTCCAAGCCTTATCTATTGTTGAGCCTTCGAGGAAAGGACTTCCTTCATTTGTCTCCTACAACGATGCGAAGTTGGCCATTGAGCATGGTGCAACTACTGGATTGGGGAAAATGATCAAGATGGAAGATAATAAGTCACGAGCTAGCATAGGGTACTCTTCTGGTGTTTCTAATGATCGTGGGTAGTTCCAGAGTGGAGGTTTTATCCACACAGTTGAGGATCAGGATGTTATCGCCATTGTTGAAGATGATGAAGAGGAAGACCTTGGAGGAATCTGCAATAATTAGGTCGTTGTTGATGTTCCAACAGTTATCCATAAATCCACGTAAAATGTTCATTTTGTTTAAAAACCCTTCTCCCATGCCAAAAGGAGAAGTGATGACATTGTTGGCACAATTTGATTAATACAATGATATTCATTCAATTATCACATGTTAAATGTTTGTTTTTTCCAAATTATTTTTCCTTTTTGCTTTTTGCATGAAATTGGTGATCACCATAAAACCCTAAAAAGAGAATAAAACCAAATTTTTTTCATCTGCATAATGATTTTCCTTGCTTGAATTCTGAAATATCTTTTATGCTCAAAATCATTATGCAGGTTAATCAAACCCATTGAACATAATGATCAAACACCATCTCTCAACTTTGAGTTCCATGTATTTGAAGCAGAGGAAGATGATGTTGAAGAGATTCCTGATGAGATTATCCGCTTGCTTGAGCACGAGGAGAAGATCATTCATCCACATCTTAAGAATCTGGAAATAGTCAACTTGGGGTCTGAAGATTGCGTCCGTGAAGTGAAGATTGGGGAACTCCTTGAAGAGTATGTTAAGAAGGGGTTGATTGAGTTGCTACGAGAATATGTCGACATTTTTGCCTGGTCGTATGAAGACATGCCTGGTCTAGATACTGATATTGTGCAACATTTCTTGCCATTGAAGCTTGAGTGTGTACCTGTGAAGCAAAAGCTCAGAAGAACTCATCCTGATATGGTAGTGAAGATTAAAGAAGAAGTTCAGAAGAAAATTGATGCGGGGTTTCTGGTGACTTCTACATATCCTCAATGGGTGGCCAATATTGTGCCCGTACCTAAGAAAGAAGGAAAAGTCCGAATGTGTGTGGACTACCGTGACTTGAATAAATCTAGTCCGAAAGATGATTTTCCTCTACCACACATTGATATGTTGGTAGATAATACAGCTAAATTCAATGTCTTCTCATTCATGGACGGATTTTCTGGTTATAACCAGATTAAAATGGCTCCCGAGGATATGGAGAAGACAACATTCATCACACCTTGGGGAACATTCTGTTATCGAGTGATGCCCTTCAGTTTGAAGAACGCCGGAGCCACGTATCAACGCGTTATGACTACCTTGTTTCACGATATGATGCACAAAGAGATCGAGGTGTATGTTGATGATATGATTGCAAAGTCGAAAACGGAAGTTGAACATGTAGAGCACTTGTTGAAGCTTTTCCAGCATTTGAGAAAGTATAAACTCCGCTTGAATCCGAACAAGTGTACATTTGGAGTCCGTTCCGGCAAGCTATTGGGCTTTATTATCAGTGAAAGAGGTATCGAAGTTGATTCCGCCAAGGTCAAAGCAATACAAGAGATGCCTGCGCCCAAAACTCAAAAGCAAGTCCGGGGTTTTCTTGGCCACTTGAATTACATTTCGAGATTTATATCCCACATGACTGCCACTTGTGCGCCTATATTCAAGCTCCTCCAGAAAGATCAGTGTCATGATTGGACCGAGGATTGCCAAAAGGCCTTTGACATTATTAAAGAGTATCTGTCTGAGCCTCTGATTGTGTCTCCGCCTGTTGAAGGGAGACCTTTGATTATGTACTTGATCGTGCTTGATGATTCCATGGGTTGTGTCCTTGGCCAGCAAGATGAATCAGGGAAGAAAGAATATGCGATATACTACTTGAGTAAGAAATTTACTGATTATGAGTCTCGGTACTCAACGCTTGAGAAGACATGCTATGCTTTGGCTTGGGCTGCTAAGCGCTTATGCCAGTAAATGTTGAATCATACGACTTGGTTAATATCCAAAATTGATCCAATCAAGTAAATCTTTGAGAAGCCTGCTTTAACTGGGAGGATTGCCCGTTGGCAGATGTTGTTATCTGAGTATGATATTGAGTATCGAGCTCAAAAAGCTATTAAAGGTAGTATCTTGGCTGACCATTTGGCACATCAACCAATTAAAGATTATCAGTCTGTTCAGTACGACTTCCCAGATGAGTAGATTCTGTATTTGAAGATGAAAGATTGTGTTGAGCCTACGCTCGATGAAGGGCCAGAGCATGGTTCCCGATGGGGTATGGTGTTCGATGGCGCTGTTAATCAATATGGAAATGGTATTGGGGCAGTGATCATTACTCCTCAGGGCACACATTTTCCTTTTACAACAAGGCTAACTTTCAAATGCACGAACGATATGGCGGAGTATGAGGCCCTATGATGGGTTTGGAAGAGTGCATTGATCTTAGGATCAAACATCTTGATATATATGGTGATTCAGCCCTTGTTGTTAATCAGATTAAGGGTGAATGGGAGACGAAATAGCCTGACCTCATCCATACAGAGATTATGCAAGGAGGATTTCAACTTTCTTTACTGAGGTTGACTTCCATCATATTCCTCGAGATGAGAATCGGATGGCAGATGCTCTTGCTACACTTGCTTCGATGATTGTGGTGAAATATTGGAATGAAGTTCCCAATATTACTATGATGCGCTTAGATAGACCATCTTACGTGTTTGCAGTTGAGGAAGTGAAAGATGATAAGCCATGGTATTATGATATGAAGTGCTTTCTCTAAAGTCAAACTTACCTGCATGGGGCATCTGTTAAAGATAATGAGACTTTGAGGAGATTGTCTGGCAGTTTCTACCTTAATGGTGATGTGCTTTATAAGAGGAATTTTGACATGGTTCTGCTCAGATGCGTGGATAGACACGAAGCAAACCTGTTGATGACTGAAGACCATGAGGGTTCATTTGGTACTCATTCCAATGGACATGCTATGGCAAAGAAGATGTTGAGAGAAGGCTATTATTGGCGGACAATGGAGTCTGACTGCTGCAAATATGTGAAGAAATGCCACAAGTTTCAGATTTATGCGGATAAGATTCATATTCCCCCGACACTGCTGAATGTTATTTCCTCACCATGGCCTTTCTCCATGTGGGGAATTGACATGATTGGCATGATTGAACAAAAGGCGTCAAACGGTCACTGTTTTATCCTCGTAGCTATTGATTACTTCACCAAGTGGGTTGAAGCGACATCGTATGCGAATGTGACCAGACAAGTGGTTGTGAAGTTTATCAGGAATCAACTTATATGTCGGTATGGTGTGCCAGACAAGATCATTACTGATAATGGATTTAACTTGAATAACAAGATGATGAAAGATCTGTCTAGCGAGTTCAAGATTGCACATCATAAATCTTCTCCCTATATACCGAAGATAAACGGGGTTGTTGAAGTTGCTAACAAGAACATCAAGAAGATTATTCAGAAGATGGTTGTTACATACAAAGATTGGCATGAGATGCTGCCATTTGCTTTGCATGGTTGTCGTACATCTATCCGCACTTCAACAGGGGAAACCCCTTTCTCCCTTGTATATGGCATGGAGGCTGTGCTCCCCATGGAGGTTGAGATCCCATCACTGAGAGTCTTGATGGAAGCCAAGTTGACTGAGGCTGAATGGGTTCAGAGTCGTTATGACCAACTGAATTTAATTGAAGAGAAGAGATTAACTGCCATGTGCCATGGTCAGTTATATCAACAAAGGATGAAGAAAGCCTTTGATAAGAAGGTCAAGCCTCGTGTGTTCTGAGAAGGTGACCTCGTGCTCAAGAAAGTCTTGTCTTTCGCGCCCGATTTCAGGGGCAAGTGGACTCCAAACTATGAAGGTCCATTTGTTGTTAGGAGAGCCTTTTCATGTGGTGCTTTGATACTTACAAATACGGATGGGGAGGATTTCACTCATCCTGTGAATTCAGATGCAGTCAAGAAATACTTCGCCTAAAAATAAAAACAGAATAGCTCGCTAAGTTGAAAACCCGAAAGGGCGACTTAGGCAAAAATGAGCATCTCGGTGGATTGAAAACCCGAAAGGGCGGTTCAGGAAAAAGTTAGAGACATGAAAAATGAATAATATATATATCCCGCTAGATTGAGTACCTCACCCTGGGGCAATCTAGGCAAAAATTAGGGATTTGGCAAGTAACTGCATTCTGACAAGACTTTGTTCTACAACGGTCGTCTGTCAAAGATTCTCGCTCAGTCATCGTCAACTGAACCTTCAAATACACTGGATTTGGAGTTGGTGGAGAAATGGTCATTATGTTCAATGTAGCCCTTTTTCCAATATATATCACCAATTTCAAATTTTGTAAAGATTCATGGAGTCTTGCCATTTGCGGACTACCATTCTATCAAATAAATTTGAGCCTTTATACAATTCTTTACACTCTTATTTGTTTCTATTTAACAAATGTTTGCATGTTTTAATTGATAAATATCATTGTTTTAAACAAATAAAGTTTTATAAACTGTTTTAAACAAAGTGAACATTCACGATGACTAAAAGGATAGTTGGAATGTCTTCAGTGCTCTCCCAAGGATAGTACGATCTACAAAAAGGTAAGACATTTGGTCATTTTCTGGCATGTGTATATCCTCTTCATCAACTCTCAAGTTGTCTCGCCAGCGAGCGCAGAATGAAAAAAACCTTATCACCTTCCCAGAGAGTCTGGAGTTTTGGCCTCGACCTTTTAGAGATGTGTATACCTCTATATCAGACACTAGCATTTTTGTTTTATCAATTATATGGTTGTCATCCCTTGTGTGGACTGACCTAAAATCCCTTATAGATTGATAAAAGTTGATATGCTATCTATTCACGAGGAAGTTTTTCTTTCCCCAGTATGAGTAGAAGTCCTCAGCGGAGTAAGCATGTGTTCCCGGCATAGCTATCTTTCAGATATCTCCTCAACAGTAGTTGCCTAGAGCAATTGGTGAAGGGTTTGTTCCCCTTTTTCACCCCCAGCCTGGCGCGTGTTGCTGAAGGATTTGTTTCCGATTCCCTCAGCCAGGGCAGTCTCTTTTGAGTTGTCTACAGTTCATCCCCAGTAGGGTTGTCAGTAGACTATCCCCAGTATGGTCGCCTATAGTTCATCCCCAGTAGGGTTGCCTGATTTGAGCTTGATAATTCGTATCCCCTCCAAGTCCGAAGATTTCTTCTAGTATTGGACGGCGATAAGGAAGATGTGTTATTTCCTTCCCCAGCGGAGCAATTGATTCTTTCTCCCCTCAGCAGAGATGACTCTTCAGCGGTTAGAAGGGAGTGTTTTGATTGATGAGTATCTGTTTGGTGGTTGTTCCCCACAGAATTTCACATCATACCTTGATAAGATCCCCAGTAGAGTTCTTCTATGACAGATCTTATCAATATCCTGTCACTTGTCCCTAAGAATTGTTGGAATATCCCCGGCAGTTGGAAGCAGTGACTTTGCCTATCCCCAGCGGTGATTGGTGTCTCCTGGTATTAGATCCTCCCCACCAGAACTGATTTCTCCTGTGGGCCTGGCCTTTCTCTTTTGAGATGTTATACCGGATGTCCGTTCGTGGCTCTGGAGCCTGTTTGAGTTAGATATGTTTGTTTGTCAGCATTAATCGTACATAAACCACGCATATACATGCATAATTATAGCATTTAGATATTCATGATGCATTCTTTGCCATATATCTATTCTTGTTATCTCCTGCTATTGGTGAAATGTTCTTCCTCAAGCAGATGTTTGTGTCTGATATCTCCATATAGTGTCGGCCCCATAAGCAGAAAGTGTCCATCTTTCCTCCCCACTGAGTTATATCCTCGTGGATGATTATTGTTTCAGTTTTCTCCCCAACTATGTATCGGGATGGAATTAATCCCATGAGCTATATCCTCATCGGGTTGAGTCTTATTTGATTGTGTCTTTCTAGTTTGTTCCTAGACTGACTCCTTTCTTGTTATTCCCTGCGGTTTAGTTGTTCAATTGCTCAGTAACCAGTAATTGTTCATCCTTTTCCCCAGTGGGCTTTGTGGCCTTCTACCGAGTAACCGGTAGTTGTAAGTCCTATTTCTGTGGTTTTCTACCCAGTAACTGGTAGATGTAATCCCCTCTTTGTTGGTTATCTTTATCCAATATTCGGTATTGATATTCCTTTGTCTTGAGTATACCACCCAGTAGCAATTCATCCCCCGCAAGTCATCTTTCATTTATCCTTGTTTGGTGATGATGTTTCTCCTTTTGATGGGTCATCATTTTATACCTAGTAACCGGTATCCCGATGTCCTTTCTTTTTGGTTGATCTTTTCTTTATTAACCTAGTAACCGGTTGTGGATAATCTTCCATGCGAGTATGTTATCTACGTTTTGACGGTAATAGCTAATATGTCTCATGCGCTCTTCAGTCGAAGTCTTGTTCTTCCCCATTTGAGTAAAATTTGTATTTCCTTGTGGAACCGAATGCCCATCCTTTAAGTCGAGTTTGCTTTTTCAGCCCTCCTTTGGGATGATGAGTGTCTTGGATATGTTCCCAATTCACGCCTGTCTGGTCACCTATTATATGCCCAGTAACCGGTATCCCTGGTGTTCCTTCCTTCTGCTCCCTATTATGACTTTTTGTCCCCTATGGAGTCAGATTTTCCTGAGTTGAGATGTGCCTTTTAGGTCCTCCTCAGATGTTTCGGATGATTGATATCTCTCACCCTTATACCGGTCTTAGATATTCTTTCTCCCTGAGCGTGTTATTCTCTCACCTAATAACTGGTGTTTCGAAAACATGTCTCTCTTTGAGTTTATTACCCAATAACCAGTAATATCTCGTTGTTTCTTCCTCAACGGAGTCCTTTCTGGACGTCCCCGTCTGAGTTGGGATTTTTATCCGATGTATCCTTTGGGGATAGCTTCGCTATATTGGCATATTCCCCAATACATGCATCTTTGTGTCAGCTCGAGTCTTTCCATCGATTTATTTTCATGGAATCCCTTCGTGTCTCCCAACAAGTTTTCAAGTCGTGACCTGCTCACGCATTTTATACCTTATTTTCCCCCAGAGTCTTTGTCTCCCTAATGAGTATGTTACTCCTATGGATTTTTCAGTTTCTCCTGATTTCTTTTCCTTCGTGGCAATTATTCAACCATGAAGATTCTATTTTTGCATGCATACATCATGAGGTCTCTTAGGGACCAAAATTCGTCTCTTTGTTATTATTTAAGCCCATTCTACCTCGTCGAGACGAAGATTTTAACCTTCATATCTCCGGCTAGAATGACCTTAAATAGGGACATCTGTAAGACCCTAATTTTGACCCTAAGATCCCTCATGGCATCATATCATTTGCTCATTGCACTGCCTCAAGGATTATAGCATGTGTGGCTCCTTAACCCTAGGGGTGGGACTTGTGTGAGTGGTTTGAGACCACCAAGCATGCTTGAATTATATATTTTGCTTTTCTTATTTTGTTTACTAACCAAAAGCACAAAAATATGTCACTAACTCTTTTTTGTTTTGAAGCTCAAGTGATCGCGTGCTCACAATGCTCTTAGGAGGCTCCTAAGCTCATTGAAGTGGCTAGATGAAACTGAGAAAAAGCATGACAATGGTTCACAAATTTCCTAATCATCATATATGTCTCCCAAGTATCTCAATTTGCCAATTTGATCAAGATAACCCAAAGGGCTTGAGGATTGTTTCCCAAGGAAACCCTAATTCAACTGTGCTTTGACTATGCCTTGCTCATGAAGCAACCTCAACCTTGATCAAATTTAATAAAGGGAAGTTCTTTCATTCATTATTTTATGCATATATGAGCCTATGTGAGTACCCTCAATCATTCTTTCATCTGACTAAACTGTGGATCACTGAGATACAACTTTTGATGTGTTTGTCAAATGAAGATGACCCCAAGAGAAACAATGTTCTTACGAACCATATGAACAACATTCATGTTCATCAAAAATCCATTTGAAACTTGTAAGGTCATCATTCATTTCAAAACATTATAGGTCATTTTGACTGAAACCCTAATTTTGGGTCAACTTCCCAAGGATCTAACTTCCTTAATTTTTATGATTTTGAGGTGAGACCAATTACATTGGAAATATTAGGATGTCTACGTCAAATGTTTTGTTGGACAAAATTTCATAATCCTAAAAGAAACACATATGATAATACAAAACATTATAGGTCACTTTGGACCAAAGTCATTGAATTTGAAAAATGTCCAACTTCAAGTACCCATAACTTTCTCATTAAAAATCCAAATTATGCGAAATTTAAGTCTATATTGATCATCTTGAAAATATATACAACTTTAATGTGTGAGGTTTTTCCATTTGAGGCTTGAATCATTAAAACAGAATGGCTTGAAGATGCTTGGCTTTGGCAAAAAAAAATTCAAAGGGAACCTAGACATGTTTTGTACCTCAAACTTCACAGCCAGTTTTCATAAATTTCCAAACTCCAAATGGATTTTTTCCTAACATGAATTTTGTTCCTTATCCTAAGAGATTTCCAACCATTACTCACATGACCATTTTTGGATTTTCCATGTGGGAGTTTCGAAGAGCTTAAGGTTTATGCTCATTTTTGCAATTCACATCATAACTTGGAATGCAAGCAAATTTCAGGCCTTGTGCACATCCAATTCACTTCAATATGATCTCAACATGCATTTCCAACCATTTTTGGGCTTTGCAAGCGCCTGTACAGGCCCATGCATGAAGGATCCAAAAATAGAATTGCATACTCATTCAAAAATCAACCTGAAGGAGATCTGAAACGCTGTTGGATTGAAAACCAAACCCTCACTCAAAGGAATTTCAGTTTTCAGTTTTCAATTTCAAGCTTGAATTTCAACATCATTACTTGATCTTCAAGTCTTAATTCCTTAGCCTTGCATCATCATTACATTTCCAGATTAAAATTGGATCAAGAGCTTGGATAATTCATGTTGTTTGAAGCTCCATTTCAGAGGTATCTCATCAAACTTTTTTGATTCAGATCTTAAAATACAATGTGAATTGCTTGAGTTTGTGCTGTTTTCTGAAGTCCTCAAGCACGAGGCAGGCCAGTGGTGGTCTTAATTTCATGAATCGTTCCATTTCAGTTTGTGTACCATGATCTTCAAGCTCTTGTTTCTCTTTAAATAGGAACATTGAGAACGATCCATGGTTACAGGGGTGATGTTCATCACCCCAACTTCATTTAGATACCTTGCTTTTTCATTTTTATTGAAGTTGAAATCCCTGCGCGTGGTGGCCGGAATCAATTGGTTGGCCGGAGAAGATGGTGGTTTTCACCACCATCCCCACGTGGGAGCTTTCAGGCCATTGGATCTTGTTCAAATGTTATAATCGTGGCCTTCCATTATGTGGACTTATTTTAATTCAAAGTGTGGCGCGTTTGACCAAGGTGTTTCGTACATCCGCGCTTCTAAACCGTGTGATTAATGCCACATCAATTAATGAAAAGATCCAATGGCAGCGCATTTTTGTTATTTTCTGATTTTTGTTTTAATTTCATTTAATTCCTTTTATTTTCCAAAGTCATAAATATTTCATTTAATGCCACGTCAAAAATTCATAAAAATTTTATTCTGAATTTAATTTCATTTAATTCCTTTTCATTTAATTGCGTTTTCATATTTTGATTTTTTGATTATTTTTGTGACTTCATTTAATATTTTTTGTGAATTATTTGTTTTTTAATAGTTTTTAATTCATTTTAATTACTTTTTGATATTTGAAAAATCCAAAAATATTTTCTTAACACATATGGATCATGATAAGTCAATGAAAAATAGTCTCATCAATTTCTTAATTGATTTGAGATTTATTTGAGATTTTAATTCATTTGTGTTATTTTTCATTGTTTTTAATTGTTTTAAAATAGTTTCTGATTTCAAAAATTGTTGAGAAAATTTGTCAAACCTTGTTTGACCATGTTAGACCTATGAGAATTTAATTGGGCTTGTTTAAGTTGATTTGAATTGAATTGGAGGTTTAACCATATTTTGTCCATTTTAATTTTGCATTTATTTTGATTCCAAAAATACCAAAAAAATATGTTTGACTTGTTGACTTCTAATCTTCATTTCTCTTTTGTTCAACATTGGTTGATGATGATTTGATTCACTTTTGACCAATTGTGTTTGACACTTTATTTCTTTTTCCATTTATTTCATCTTCATCTCATTTTCTTTTTATTTTGACCAATGAGTTAATGTCTTATGGTTGGTCTTGACAAATGAGAGGTTTAACCTTCTTTGATCCAAATCAAACTCAACTTGATCCAACATCAAGTGAGTTACTTTGTGTCCAAGATAGGTTGCTTCTTGGTCAAGCAAAAAACCTAAAGTCCATACAAGGCCTTTCCTCTTTTCTTTTGGCATGGCAAGTTGTAGGAGCTTGGCTTACTAGTCATGATCTCTAACTTGTGTTTATTTTCCTATAGTTTTATTGACCGGCCTCAGATAGGTGTGATTACTATATTAGTCCACTTACGATTGCTTAACATAGCGCTAAATTGTCTTATGGCAAACTAACAAAACCATACTAACTACTAACTGTAATTTGAGCATTTAATTTCTTGCAATTTACTTTAATGCAATTTACTTTCTTGCTCATTTATTCATATTGCTTTTCCCTTTTGCTCACTTGAGCACATATTTTATGTTTATGTCATTTTCCTTTTGCTCATTTGAGCTCATTATTGTATATAAATATATTGTTGCTTTGTGGTTGTTTTGTCTTTGTTTGTGTGAACCCAATGCAAAAGGGAGAAAGGACTTAGAATTAGGACCTACCTATGCTTAAAGGAGTTCAAGAGCAACTAGGCCTCATACCTTTAGAATGCTAAATTTGTTCAAGAGCAACTAGGCCTCATGCCTTTAGAATGCTAAATGTCAAAGTAGACTTCAAAGGACTTCCTTTCCAAAACTTATTCTTTGTCCATTCCTCTTATTGTGTTGTGGACTTTTTGATGTTTGCTCTTGTGTGATAGGGATTCCATCTTGAGATAGTAAGAAGGACCATTGTCATGAGTAGCCAAGTTAAGAGAGACAAGCCAAATGGAGATCTTAGGTGCTTGAATACAAATATTGTGTGATTGCTTATTGTTTGCCAAGTCCAAAGGAAAGGAGCATCTTGAATCATCTTTATGATTTCAAGAAAAGGAACTCCAAGGGTTTTATCTCTTCTCTTATCTTTGTATGCTTTAGGACTAGCCCTTCTCTTCTTCTCCTCACTCTAACCCAAGCCAAACTCTTTTTGTGCAAACTTTAACATTATTTTCAAATTAGAAACCTAGGCCATATGCCTTTGACGTTTCAAAATCTTTTCATTAATACTTATTATAAATAAATCTTAATCCAACTTTGACTTCATTTTGTAAATAAGTCTAACATGTAAATACAACTCACTCCAAGTTGTTTTTGTGGTTCCAATGGCCACCTTCTGTTAAAAACGTTTCATAACATTAGCCATAGGTTTGAGTTATCATAGTGGTTGATGTAAACCTCACCTTATCCTTAGTGATTGGATTATAAGTCTTCCATACTTATTATAGGGTTAACCCCTCACTACTATGTTGAAGCTTTCCTCACATGGTGGATTATTGGTTTAGGTTGAGTTTTCTCCCTTTGATAACAAAAGACCTTAAGGCTTTTGATCAAGTCAATTCACCAATCTTTGTGATTTTTTACCCCGAACTACGAGGTTTTGATCCTACCTTTGTGATGCTACGTAGGCAATGGGTTTATCCATTCAAACAACAAAATTTGTAAATATAATCTATTCTCTTCTCATTCCCCCCAATCTTTTGCACATATTTTCACAAATACCAACCTACAACACATATTTGCAAAAAGAGGTTCCCTTAGAGTACTAAGGATATTTTGGGTGCGTAAAACCTTCCCATTTCATAACCAACCCCCTTACCTAGATCTCTGACATTTTTATTAGTTTTTGATTTGATAAAACTTCTTACTTAGATTTTGTTCGCTTTTTAGCCTTTCCTTTGGACAAATAAAAGTGCGGTGGCGACTCGAATTGTATGTTTTCTTTTGGTTTAGTCAATAAACCATAAGGTAACTAAATCCCTGCTACACAATCTAAGAACAGGTAAGTCTTGGAGTGTGGAGCATTGTTGGTCTTTCCCCCCAAGCAGATGGTCTGGTAATTATTTTCCTCCCCAACAGTTCGTTATTTGTTCCCGACTTGGTTGATAAGTTTCTCCCCGAATAATTTCATCTCCAGTAGAGTTGGTGGGCTTTATCCCTAGTTGAGCTAATGATCGGTCCCCTTTGCAAATCCATATTCCCTAGCTGAGGTGCTCATGTTTTGTATCCCCCTGTTAGTGATTTGTGATTGGACCCTGAAGATCCGAAACCTTTATTTGGTTTCCATTTTGCATTTGATTTTTTATCTTTACCTTGGAATTGGTTTATTTCACAATTTCTAAGAAGAATTCTATGATTATTAGGGAATATGATTATCTTGGTCACAACATCCCCAGCAATTTGCTTAAATCCTAATGCAGAATTTTAACTCTTGTATTCCCCGACGGAGTTCATCTTCTGATAGAAGTTCCCTCTTTCTCGACAGTGTTTGATTCTGAGTAGTATTTAATTTATTCCCACGCAAGGATGTCTCCCATTTAACAAGGTGTTAACTTAAAATTCCCCACAGTATTGACAATTTGGATCCTCAGCGGATCCTTTCTCTATACTTAACATGTTTGATTGATCATCCTTCAGCAATGCTCTCCTTCCACAGGGTTTGTCGTGATTGTTTGGAAGCATGCTCTCCATGACTTTCCCCATCTAGAGTTGATTTATTTAGAGCTAGTTGATTTATTTTCATCCCTAGCATTTTCTCCAGTTGGTGTTTCCATCTTGTTGAGATTAGCCGAATGTTTTAGTGATGATTCAAATCTTTGTTATTTGTATCCTTTGTGTTGTTTTTTCAGCATAATCATAATCACATACATACATATTCATGCATATAGCACAGCATCAAATATTTCATTATGCATCTTATCGCATTGACTTTTTCATATGATACCCTACTTTTGTAATATTATGTTTCCATGCAGATTTGGTGCATCTATCCCCCTTCAATTGTATAGTGTCATCCCCTTAAGCAGAAAGAGTTTATCCTTTCTCATTCCCCACTGAGTTATTTTCTCGTGGATGATGATTATTTCAGTTTCCTCCCCAGTTTGTTATTTGAATGGAACCACTCCCCTTAAGTTATATCCTCATTGGGTTGAGTCTTTGATTGACCGTTTCTTTCTAGTTCTTACCTAGATAGATCTTTTGGTCTCGAAGAGTTTATTACCCAGTAACTGGTAATACTCTTCTTGATGTTGAGTACATTACTTACGCCCAATACCCGCTAAAATGTAATCTACTTCCTTTATGTTCCTCAGCGGATTCATTTTCCCGTTTCCCTAGAGAGTCTATCCTAGATATGTTCACTTTAATCGGTGACAGATTTTCTCTTCTTTGTGGTATTCTACCCAGTAACCGATAGTTATAATTCCTATTTTCGCTTGCTGAGTCTATCTTTGATATGTTCATCCTAACCGATGACGGATATTCTCTTTGGTATTCTACCCAATAATCGGTAGATGTAATTCCTACTTTCTGTAGTGGGGTATTCGTTACCATTAGAGATATTGACTAAATCCAAGGTAAACCATACAAGTCGAGTCGCCACCACACTTCTATTTATCCAAAGGAATGGTTAGAAAGCGAACAAAAACCTAAGAGTTATAACAAAAACTAGTAAAAGAGAACAATGATCTGGGTAAGGGGGTTGGTTATGCAATGGGAAGGTGTTAGGCACCCAAAACATCCTAGGTACTCCTAGGGAGCCCTTTTCATGCTTGTTGTGAAGGTTGTTGTTTTTTGTGAAAAATTTGTTTGTGCAAACATAATTGAAGAGATGAGAGGAGAATGTACAAGTTATTTACATTTTTGTGTTTGGATGGATAAACCCATTGCCTACGGACCATCTTATAAAGATTAGGCTCAAAACCTCGTAGTTCGGGGTAAAAATCTCAAAAACAAGTGGGTGAATTGATTGGTCCAAAAGCCTTAAGGTCTTTTGTTATCAAAGGGAGAAAACTCAACCAAACCACAAATCCACCATGTGAGGATAGCTTCAACATGCTAGTGAGGGGTTAACCCTATAATAAGCAAGGAAGACTTATTGTCCATCACTAAGGATATAGGTGAGTATTACATCTACCACAAGGATAACTCAAACCTAATAGCTAAAGTTTATGAAAGATTTGGATTAAGAAAGTGGACATTGGAACCACAAAAGACATTTGAATGGGTTATATTTACCAATTAGAAGTATATACAAAAATGGTCAAAGTTGACATAAAAGTTCAATTCAAAATAAGTGTTATGAAAAGAAAGTTTGAAAATCAAAAGCATAAGGCTTAGGTTTCTAATGTTTAAAAACAATGGTTAAATGTTTGCACAAAGAGTTTTGGCTTAGGTTAGAGTGGAGAGAAGAAGAAGAAGGGCTAAATCCTAAACATACAAGAGGTGAGGGGAAAGAGAACAAAACCACAATGGAGTTCCTCTCTTGAGATCATATTGATGATCCAAGTAGCTCCTCAAGGTCTCTTGGATCTTCCTCTCTTAGGAGCTCATGGTAATGGTTCCTTCAATTAAGCTCATAGTATCCCCTAGCACAAAAGCACACACATCAAAAGTTTCATGAAGTAAACCAAGAATGGACAAGAGTGAGTTTAGAGATTTGGTCCTTCTAATCCATCTTCATCATTAAGGTCCATTTACTCCAATTTTGCATAAGGAAAGCCTTAGAATCTAAGTCCATTTCTCCATTCTTTGCATAGGGAAGGTCCTAGAAACTAAGTCCATTTCTTTGCATTTGGTTCACAATAATAAAAACAAAACACAAATATAATAATATATACACAATTATGTGCTCAAGTGAGCAAAAGGCAAATGGCATTAACATAAACATGGGCTCAAGTGAGCAAAGAGAAAAGCAAATGGATAATATGTACAAGAATAGTAAATTGCATAAAAGTAAAGTGCATAAAGTAAATGTTAATGGTTAATGGTTAGTGTTAGTAGTTAGTGTGCCATAAGGCAAATTTAGCGCTATGTTAAGCAATCGTAATTGGACTTATGTAGAAGTCACAACTATCTGAGGCCGGTCAGTAATAATGTAGGCAACAACACAAGTTAGAAGTCTTGATTAGTGAACCAAGTTCCAACAACTTGCCATTCCAAAAAGAAAATGGGAATTGATCTTGTATTGGTTTAAGCCTTTTGCATAATTTAGAAAACAACCTATCCTTAATGCAAAGCCATTCGCTTGATCAATTGATCAAGATGAATTAGATTTGAATCAAGGAATATTAAGTCTCCCTAATCAATGCTAACTTATCAACCTTCAACTCATTGATCAAAAAGAAAGAAGTAGAAGAAGAAGAAGGAGATGGATAATGGATCATGGAAATGGAAAGATCAAAATGCATAAGATGAAATAATATATACCAATCCATGTGTATTGACCAAATGACATTGAAAGTCAAAGTCAAACAATGATAAATAAGAAATGAGATGAAGATTGGAGATCAAACAATAAGCATGATACTTTTAGCATTTTTAATATTAAAATAAACTTGAATTAAAAATAATGGAAAGGTCAAACTTCCAAATCACTTCAAATCAACCTTGAAAGGTCCAAGTAATTTATCCTAAGTTCAACAAGGTCAAACAAAGTTTGACAAAAAATTTCAGCATTTTTAAAAGTCAGAAACTATTTTTAACCAATTAAAAATGAATAAAAATAACCTAATTGAACTAAAATCTCAAATAAATCTCAAATCAATTTAAAAATTGATGAGAATATTTTTCATAGATCCATCACCATTCAAGTAGGTTAGGAAAATATTTTTGTATTTTTTGAATATCAAAAACTAATTAAAATGAATTAAAAATAACCAGAAAAGAGAAAATTCACAAAAAATATCAAATGACAAAATAAAAAATATTAAAAATCAGAAATAGAAACTAGAATTTATTTGGAGACTAATGCAATTGGTCCCATAATTTTTGGATTAAAAATGAAAGAGATATTGATTTTTGAAATAAAATGGAATTAAAGAAAATAAAACCAGAAATTAAAAATGGCAAAAAACGAGAGCCCTTGGATCTGAGCTCATTAATTGAGTTGGCAGATCCAAGCATCCAGAGGCGCGTGCCTATTGTAGTCCACGGTCAATGCAATCACATGGAAATTAAGAAAAAGTCATAACAATGAATGATCCTGATTAAATCTGGGAAACAGATCAAACGACCAGGAATGGATCTGGAGTTGGGATGGCCACCGGAGCCACCGTCTTCTCCGGTAAGCCTCAGAATTCCGGCCAGAGTTGCAGAGATCCAAACCTTAATGAAAATGCACGATCTATACATCTTTGGAAAGCTGGGATGATGTACATCATCCCTGTACCATCCATTTTCACTCTCGATTTCCATGGTTTGAGAAATCAGAGGTTGAAAAATCTGGTTTTCATCATGAACTCAATGGATTTCAAAAATTGAATGCATAAACACGATGCCTCTATTGAGAGGACTTCAGCCAACACAAGATCTAAGCCAATAGGTCAAAGGATGATGAGATTCGAATGAAATACCAGTTGAAGAGTAAGCTTGAATTCTGGTAACTTGAGCTCAATTCCTTGCTTACTTTGCCAAAACAGAAGATTAGTGAGATGAATGATGAAGGTTTAGAAGCCTTAGATCCAAGAATTCAACCAGATGAAGTTGAATTTTGGATCTGAAAAAAATGAAGAAAAATGGAAATTGCTTCTTTGGTGAGGTTGGGGAATCACTTCAACGGGGTTTTAGGCGCCTTTAGGTTGATTTTGAATGAAGCTGAACCCTTCTATTTATAGCAAAACAAACTGCAAGCAAGGTGAATTCTCATGTGCATGGAATTTGGATCCTTCATGCATGGGCCTGTACAGGCGCGTACAAAGCCCAAAAGCTGATGCAAATGCATGCTGAACACAAACCAAGTTGAATTGGACGTGTAGTTTGAATGGCAATTGCTTGTGTATCAAGATTTCATGTGCATTCCATAATTATGCCTAAATGTTCAACTCTTCGAAAGCCAAATCCAAATATGATCATGTGAGTAATGGTTGGAAAGGCCTTGATGTAAGGAGCAATTGTTATGTTGGGCAAAAATCCATTTGGAGTGTGGAAATTTATTAAATTTGAGTTTAAAGTGTGATGTGCAAAACATGTCAATGCAAAGTTTCCAAATTTGACCAATGTTCAAGCCCTTCTTTTTTGATGATACAAGCCTCAAGTGAAATAACCTCTAACATGAAAGTTGTAGATATTCTCAAGACAATCAAGATGGACTTAAATTTTGCATCATTTGGATTTTTGATGAGAGAGTTATGGGAACTTGAAGTAGGACTTTTTTGCCTTTCAATGCATTTGGGCCAAAAGGACCTATAATGTCTTGCATTATCACATGTATTTCCTTTACGATTTTGGAATTTTGTTCAACATAACATTTGAAGTAGACATCTTAAGCTTTCCAATTAGGTTGATCCCACCTCAAAATCATAAAAAATGAATGAGTTATGTCCTTGGGAAGTTGACCCTCAATTAGGGTTTCAGTCAAAATGACCTATAATGTATTGGAATGGGAGATGGCCTTCCAAGCTTCAAATCAATTTTTGATGAACATAAAAGTTGTTCATATTCTCCTTAACAACATTTTATCTTTTGGAACCATCTCCATTTGTCCAACACATAAAATGTTAGGTCTCAGTGCATTTCAAAATAGTCAGATGGATTGACTGATCAACTTCTCAAGTCCACAACCCATATCTTGATGAATTGATGATTGAGGACACTCAAATAAGTTCAAATATGCATGAAATGATGAATTAAGGAACTTCCCTTGATTTTATTTGATCATGGGTTGAGGTTGCTTCATAAGCAAGGCATTGTGGTGCACAGATGAATTAGGGTTTCTTTGGGACGCAAACCTCAAACCCTTTGACTTGCTTTGATCAAAATGATGAATTGAGGTGCTAGGGAGGCATATTTGATGGATGATAGCTTTGGGAACCATTACCATGCTTTCTATCATCTCCTCTTGACCTTACCATTGCATAAGTGATCTCTTTGAGGCTCTTGACCTTGTGATTGCTCAAGCTATAAACAAAAGATGTTAGTGACATATTTTTGTGCTTTTGGTTAGTAAATAAAATAAGAAAATCAATGATATACAATTCAAACATGCTTGTTGATCTCAAACCACTCACAAGGAGTCGCACCCAAAGGCAAGGGGAACCAAGATGCTTATGATCCTTGAGGCAATGCCAAATGCAATGTTATGATGTCATGAGGGATCTTAGTGACAAAATTGGGGTCTTACAGATGCCCCTATTTAAGGTCATTCTAACCGGAGAAATGAAGGTTAAAATCTTCGTCTCGACGGGGTAGAATGGGCTTAAATAATAACAAAGAGACGAATTTTGGTCCCTAAGAGACCTCATGATGTATGCATGCAAAAATAGAATCTTCATGGTTGAATAATTGCCACGAAGGAAAAGAAATCAGGAGAAACTGAAAAATCCATAGGAGTAACATACTCATTAGGGAGACAAAGACTCTGGGGGAAAATAAGGTAAATAATGCGTGAGCAGGTCACGACTTTAAAATCTTCGTCTCGACGGGGTAGAATGGGCTTAAATAATAACAAAGAGACGAATTTTGGTCCCTAAGAGACCTCATGATGCAGATGTATGCATGCAAATTAACAATTCCCATGAATAATTCATTCTATGGGGCAGAGACTCTAACAGGGGGTAAAGGGATGAAAACGCATGAGCAGGTCACGACTCAAAGCTTGGGGAATAGAATTCCGAAGGGAAAAAATCCAATGGAAAGACTCGAGCTGACTCGAAGACGTCCGTATTGGGGAATATGCCAATACAGCCAAAATTATCCACAATGGATACTTCGGATAAAAATCCGGACTCAGGTGAGGATGTCCACTAAGGACTCAGCTGAGGAAGATAAGGTATTACCGGTTACTGGATAATAAGCTCAAAGAGACGTGTGGTCTGAACATCGGTATAAGGGTGAGAGAACAACACGCTCGGGAAGAATGAATATCTAAGACCGGTATAAGGGTGATAGATATCAATCGACCAAATCATTTGAGGAAGACCTAGAAAGGTATATCTCAACTCAGGAAAATCTGACTCCACAGGGGACAAAAAAGTCATAATAGGGAGCAGAAGGAAGGAACACCAAGGATGCCGGTTACTGGGCATATAATAGGTCACCAACCAAAGCGTGAATCGGGGAATATTCCCAAAACACTCATCATCCGAAAAGAGGGCAAAAAGAAAACTCGATTAAGGGATGGACATTCGATTCCAAAACAAGGATACGAATCTTACTCAACTGGGGAAGAACAGAAAGCTTCGACCAAAGAGTGCATGAGATATATTATCTATTACCGTCAGAACGTAGATAATATACTCGCATGGAAGATTATCCCCAACCGGTTACTGGGTTAATAAAGGATAAATCGACTGACAAAAAGAAAGGCATCGGGATACCGAAACTAGGTATATAATGATGACCATTCAAGGGGAGCAACAAACATTACCGGCAACTGGTATGAAAGATGATTTGGTGGGGATAAACTGTCTAATCAGAGCAATTATCCAAGAGAAGGGAATATCATCACCGAATATTGGATAATGATAACCATCAAGGAGGGGATTACATCTACCGGATACTCGGTAGAAAACCATGGAAGAGTAACCGTCATCGATTAGGATGAACAAGGAGGTTAACTCTGCAAAGGGGAGAAAACAGGGGACAACTACCGGTATAAGGGTAGAAAATCACAGACTCCGTCGGGGATAAGATGAATGATTACTGATTGCTGAGCAATTATTCATTTATACCACGGGGAAACACAGGAAACAATCATAAGAGGCCAATTTAGGATCAAACCAAAGAGGCAAACTGAATCAAGACTCGTCCTAGTGAGGATATAACTCAATAGGGAAACCCATCCCAATATATGTGTTGGGAGGAAACGAAAACAACTGTCGTCCACGACGATATAACTCAGTGGGGAATGCGGAAGGAAAGATAAACACTTTCTGCTTAAGGGGCTGACTCTCTACATTGAGGGATCAGACACCGACATCTGCTTGGGGAATGTATTACCAACTAGCAGAGAATAACAAACAAAAAAATATATGGAAAAGAATGCAATATGAATATCTGAATGTTTGAAAATTATATGCACATATGTGTGGTTTATGTATGATGAATGCTTAGAAACAGACATTTCTGGCACAATCAGGCTTCACAGGAATAAGCACACAAACCTCCGGTACTACATCTCAAGAGAGAAAGCCAGGATCAACGGAGGGCATCCAATCTGCCGGGAATCAGAGATACCAGGAAACAAAGACCTCCGCAGGGGATGAATCATCAGTCATTCCAAATGGGGAAAAGAGTTCATTGTACAGATAAAATTTGCCATATAAGCAACTCCACTGGGGAAACTATCCACGTGATAAAGGGATCAACCACCAAGTGCAGTACCCACCAAGGAGATCACATCTGCTGAGGAGGAAAGGTCGCTACTCCGCTGAAGGGGAGAATGGTGAATATCTCAACAAGCATTCCACTCAGGGCTCCGGAGGAAGAAAACACAATCATGCTCGGAATATGAACAACTGTCTTACCCTGTTGGAGATCATACCATCCTTGGGAGAGCACCGAGGATCTCCGAAGTATCCTTTTCATCATTGTGAATATTCACTTTGTTTAAAAACAAGTTATGAAAAATTCATTTTTTTGAAACAATGATATTTTCTCAATTAAAAGCATGCAAATCGTTTGTTGAATAGAAACAAATAAGAGTGCAAATAATTGGATAAAAGGCTCAAGTTTATTTGATGGAATGGTAGTCTGCAAATGGCAAGACTCCATAGATCTTTATAAGTTTGAAATTGGTGATATATATTGGAAAAGGGATACATTGAACATAATGACCATTTCTCCACCAATTATGAATTCGACGCATTCGAAGCTTCGGTTGATGACGAATGAGCAAGAATCTCCGACGGATGACAGTTGTAGAACAAAGTCTTGTCAGGATGCAGTTACTTGCCAAATCCCTAATTTTTGCCTAGATTGCCCCAGGGTGAGGTACTCAATCTAGCGGGATACAAATATTCATTTTTTCCATGTCTCTAACTTTTGCCTGGACCGCCCTTTCGGGTTTCCAATCCACCGAGACGCTCATTTTTGCCTAAGCCGCCATTTCGGGTTTTCAACTTAGCGAGCCATTCTGTTTTTATTTCGAGGCGAAGTATTTCTTGACTGCATCTGAATTCACAGGACGAGTGATGTAACACCCCGATAAAAATAAGATAATTATTTAAATTAAGTTAATAGTATATTTATTAATTTAATTAAATAATTGGAATATTATTGGAATAATAAAGTTGGAATATATATAAAGAGTTTCATTTGGTAAAGAAAGGTTTTTCACGTGAAAAGGGAAAAGCGACAGGAAAGTGGAAAAAGGGCAAAGAGCCAGAGAACAAGGGTTGAAGAGAGGAAAAGCTCGAAGCTAAAGGATTGCCGGATTAACTAAGGTAAGGGGGTTTATCGTCGTTTGATGGGTATTATGGGATAACATGTAATGGGTAGTTATAAACCATTGATTTGACTCTAATTGGAATGATGCATGATGAAATTGTGAACTTTTGGATGAACGAAATTTGGATTATAATTGAAGGAAATTCGTAGGAATTAGATGTAATAATGTTAGAATTTGTGAAATCGAATAGGGTATGATTCGTGTTAGATGATACGAACGAATACTGTGTAAAATTGGACTGTGGGAGGTTGGATCTGAGGAATCTCGTGGTAGAGAAAACCATAGCAGATCTGGAAATCTGGTTTCTGGTCATACGCGTATGGCACTAGGCAATACGCGTATGAGATGGTCTGGTACGCGTATGGCACTAGGCAATACGCGTATGGATGAGGAAGATGATGTTTTGAACGTGGTTTTGTCTCTGTTGGTACGCGTATGAGGAAGTGGTACGCGTAGCATACGCGTATGAGGCAGGCAATACGCGTATGGGATTGGCTGAGAAATGGGCCATACGCGTATGGGGCTAGGCAACACGCGTATGGGCAGAATTGTGATTTTTCTGAGCTGTTGTTGTGCAGTTTTTGGTCGTTTCAGCTGAGTGATGTAATTTAGCTGATGTATGATATAGTAGGGATCATTTCCCGTTGTTTTTGAGCAGTGTAGGTATTAGTAGAGTGTGCTAATACTGTGATTATTAATTGGCATGACATGATATGATTTTGTGATAATATGCTGATGATGTATGATGATATGCATAATGCTGTGAATGTATGTACTATGTATGCTATTGTGGAATGGACTGTTTTATGGCTTAGAGTGTGAGCATATGTCCATTGTGGATTGTTGATGTTTGCATGCTAGTTGGGTTAGCGTGCATATTATGGCCTTTATGGTGGTAGCTAATTCCCATGGTGAGGAATTAGTGAGTGAGTATTGTGGATTGTTGTTGATGTTTGCATGCTAGGTGATTAGCGTGCATATCATAGCCCTTGGGGTGGTAGCTAATTCCCATGGTGAGGAATTAGTGAGTGAGTCACTAGGTCTCAAATGAGTGGGACTAGTGAGCTTGGTAGCCGTATCTGGATTTGATCGGTGAGGTTGAACTATATGTTCACGAATAGTCGGTACCGCATGCATGGAGTCTCATTGCATAATGTATGTATGGCGTATAATATGAATGGATGTATTCCAATATTATACGTGTGTTTTGTGTTGAGTTGAGTATGATGATGATTATGAGTTGATGTTACCGTTGTTGAATGTGTGATATGATTAGGGTGATGAAATGTGTTAATTTACTTAGCATTACATGATATTTTATAATGCTTATTATATCGATTGAGGAACTCACCCTTACAACTATGTTTCAGGTAACGAGCAGTGATTGAGTAGAAGCTAGTCCTTGGAGTCTAGTGTAGTTCCTTAGTGGGTCATGCTCTGGTAGATGTAACATCGGGACGGGATGTTTTACTTGTTTTTCATTGATGATTGTTTAACAAGTTTACATGTAATGTGTTACATGTTTTGCATTGTTGTTAGACTTTATCCGCTGCGAATTATGCAAATGTTTTATTTTGATTAAATAAATGAGCATGACAGGATATTTTGGAAAACGGTGTGAAGTGTCAAGTGTGACACCCTTAAATTGCATATCTACTCTGATTTATGTTTTGAGGTTTTAATTTAATTTTGGGGTATTTTAGAAGGGTGTTACATTAGTGGTATCAGAGCATAGTCGGTCGAGTCGAGTCGTAATTATTCTGTTTCCCTGTACGGGATAGGTGTTGTGTAACCCTATCAGTACTTATTGTTTTAGCTTGTTGGGCTTTCAGAATAGAGATGGCTGGAAGAGGTAGAGACGATGCTGCGATTGCCGAGGCTCTGGGTATGCTAGCTGGAGTACTTGGAGGGATCCGAATGTTGTGGGATTGGGAGCTGCTCGTCAACTGAGTGAATTCCAAAAGAACAATCCTCCAATGTTCAAGGGAGCATACGTTCCAGATGGTGCTCAGAAGTGGTTGAAGGAGATCGAGAGGATCTTCCGAGTGACTGAGTGTGCCGATAACCAGAAGGTCAGGTTCGGTACGCATATGCTGTCAGAGGAAGCAGATGATTGGTGGGTTGCTACCCGCACTGAGTTGGAAGTTGCTGGGAGTGCTGAGATCACTTGGGCGGTGTTCAGGGAGAGATTCCTGAGGAAGTACTTTCCAGAGGATGTCAGAGGAAAGAAAGAGATAGAGTTCTTAGAATTGAAGCAGGGAAACCGGTCTGTTACTGAGTATGCTGCTAAGTTCACAGAGCTGTCGAAGTATTACACTCCCTATGCTGAGGCTGCTGGGGAATTTTCAAAATGTGTGAAGTTTGAGAACGGGCTACGTCCCGAGATCAAGCAGGCTATTGGATATTAGCGGATTAGAGTGTTTTCTGACTTGGTGGACTGTTGCAGGATTTTTCAACAGGATACCAAGGCCAGAGCGGAGAGCTATCAGCAAAGGGTTGATAGGAAAGGCAAGAATCAGGATGATCGTGGAAAACCGTATGTAGTTGGAAAAGGTTTCCAGAGGCAGAGTGGGATGAAGAGGCCTAGTGGGGGAGACTCCAGTGCCCCTGCTAAGTGTTATAGATGTGGTCAGGCTGGACATCGTATCCATGAGTGTACCAGTACTGAGAAGAAGTGTTTTAAGTGTGGCAAGGGTGGTCACTTGGCTGCAGAGTGCCGGTTGAAGACTGTGACTTGTTTCAACTGTGGAGAGGTGGGTCATATCAGTCCACAGTGTCCTAAGCCGAAGAAAGAGAACCAATCGGGAGGCAAGGTTTTTGCTTTATCGGGTTCCGAGACTTCTGCAGATGATCGTTTGATCCGAGGTACGTGTTATATTAATGGCTTTCCTCTTGTAGCTATTATTGACACAGGTGCGACTCATTCCTTTATATCTTTGGATTGTGCTGTGAAACCTAATTTAGAGATATCTGAGATGCATGGAAGTATGGTGATTGATACTCCTGCGAAGGGTTCAGTGACTACTACTTCAGTTTGTTTAAATTGTCCTTTGAGTATTTTTGGTAGAGACTTTGGGATGGACCTAGTGTGTCTTCCACTAGTGCAGATTGATGTTATCCTGGGTATGAACTGGTTGGTGTCTAACCGAGTTTATATCAACTGTTTTGATAAGACTGTGATCTTTCCTGAGATTGAGGAAGGAAAGAGTTTGTTTCTATCAGCAAGGCAGGTGAATGAGGCAGTAGCAGATGGGGCAGAGTTGTTTATCCTGTTAGCGACTTTGGAGGCTAAAGATAAACTGGTGATTTGCGATCTAGCCGTGGTGTGTGATTTTCCTGATGTGTTTCCTGAAGAAGTGAATGAATTGCCGCCAGAGCGTGAAGTTGAGTTCTCGATTGATTTGGTACCTGGTACTAGGCCGATATCGATGGCTCTATACCGTATGTCTGTTGTTGAGTTAACTGAATTGAAGAGTCAGCTGGAAGATCTGTTGGATAAGAAATTTATTCGTCCGAGTGTGTCACCGTGGGGCGCGCCAGTGTTATTGGTTACGAAGAAAGAAGGTACTATGAGATTGTGTGTGGACTACAGGCAACTGAATAAAGTGACGATCAAGAATCGGTATCCTTTGCCGAGGATTGATGATTTGATGGATCAGTTGGTTGGTGCGAGTGTGTTCAGTAAAATAGATTTGAGATCGGGATATCATCAGATTCGTGTGAAAACTGAGGATATTCAGAAGACTGCTTTCAGAACAAGGTATGGACATTATGAGTATTCTGTAATGCCTTTTGGTGTGACTAATGCGCCTGGAGTATTTATGGAGTATATGAATAGGATTTTCCATCCGTACCTAGACAAGTTTGTTGTGGTGTTTATTGACGATATTTTGGTGTATTCGAAATCGGAAGAAGAGCATGCTGAGCATTTGAGAATGGTTTTAGGAGTTCTACGAGAAAAGAAGTTATTTGCTAAACTGTCTAAGTGTGAATTTTGGTTAGAAGAGGTTAGTTTTCTTGGTCATGTGATTTCAAGAGGTGGTGTTGCTGTTGATCCTTCTAAGATAGAAGCGGTATCTAAATGGGAAGCTCCGAAGTCAGTTTCTGAGATAAGGAGTTTTCTTGGACTTGCAGGTTATTATAGGAAATTCATTGAGGGATTTTCTAAGTTGGCATTACCATTGACGATGTTGACTAGAAAGGGGCAAGCTTTTGTTTGGGACTCAAAATGTGAAGAAGGTTTCCAAGAGTTAAAGAGAAGGTTAACTACTGCTCCTGTTCTGATATTACCAAGTCCGTCGGAACCATTTGAGGTTTACTGTGATGCTTCATTGTTGGGTTTGGGTGGTGTTTTGATGCAGAATAAGCAGGTTGTAGCTTATGCTTCGAGACAACTGAAGGTTCATGAGAGGAACTATCCGACACACGATTTAGAGTTGGCAGCTGTGGTGTTTGTTCTGAAGTTATGGAGGCATTACTTGTACGGGTCAAGGTTTGAGGTTTTCAGTGACCATAAAAGTTTAAGGTATTTGTTTGATCAGAAAGAGCTGAATATGAGACAGAGGAGATGGTTAGAGTTTCTGAAGGATTATGACTTTGGTTTGAATTACCATCCGGGTAAAGCAAACGTAGTGGCTGATGCATTGAGTCGGAAATCATTGCATATGTCTATGTTAATGGTTAAGGAATTGGATTTGATTGAGCAGTTTAGAGACTTGAGTTTGGTGTGTGAGAGTACTCACAATAGTGTTAAATTGGGAATGTTGAAGTTAACGAGTGGTATTCTGGATGAGATTAGAGAGGGTCAGAAATCCGATGTGCTTTTGGTTGATAAGTTGACTCTAGTGAATCAAGGTCAAGGTGGTGAATTCAAAGTTGATGAGAATGGTGTTTTGAAATTTGGTAATCGGGTGTGTATTCCGGATGTTACCGAACTTAAGAAGAGTATTCTGGAGGAAGGACATCGTAGCGGCTTGAGTATTCATCCTGGGGCTACGAAGATGTATCATGATTTGAAAAAGTTATTTTGGTGGTCGGGAATGAAAAGAGAAATTGCGAGTTTTGTTTATTCTTGTTTGACTTGTCAGAAGTCAAAGATTGAGCATCAGAAGCCGTCTGGGCTAATGCAACCGTTGGCTATTCCAGAGTGGAAGTGGGATAGTATCAGTATGGATTTTGTTTCTGGTTTACCGAGGACGATTAAGAATTTTGAAGCTATTTGGGTGATTGTTGACAGATTGACAAAATCGGCTCATTTCATTCCGATCAGAATGGATTATCCGTTAGAGAGATTGGCTGAGTTGTATATTGAGAAGATTGTAAGTTTGCATGGTATTCCGTCGAGTACTGTTTCGGACAGAGATCCTAGATTTACATCGAAGTTCTGGGAAGGTTTGCAGAGGGCTTTGGGAACTAAGCTGAGATTGAGTTCTGCATATCACCCGCAGACTGATGGTCAGACTGAGAGGACGATTCAGTCACTGGAGGATCTTTTGAGGGCTTGTGTTTTGGAAAAGGGAGGTGCTTGGGATTGTTATTTACCTTTGATTGAGTTTACCTACAACAATAGTTTTCATTCGAGCATTGGTATGGCACCGTTTGAAGCTTTGTATGGTAGGAGATGTCGGACGCCTTTATGTTGGTATGAGTCCGGTGAGAGTGTTGTGGTTGGACCGGAGATTGTTCAACAAACTACGGAAAAGATTAAGATGATTCAGGAGAAGATGAGGATTGCTCAGAGTCGTCAGAAGAGTTATCACGACAAGAGGAGGAAGTCACTTGAGTTTCATGAGGGAGATCATGTGTTTCTTCGTGTTACTCCGATAACTGGGGTTGGTCGAGCTTTGAAGTCGAAGAAGTTGACACCTCGATTTATTGGTCCTTATCAGATTTTGGAGAGGATAGGGGAGGTAGCCTATCGTATCGCTTTACCGCCATCACTTGCGAATTTGCATGAGGTTTTTCATGTGTCTCAGTTGAGGAGGTACATTCCTGATCCGTCGCATGTAGTCCAAGTAGATGATGTACAGGTGAGAGATAACCTGACTGTTGAAACATCACCTATGAGGATCGAGGATCGAGAGTTGAAACAGTTGCGGGGTAAGGAGATTGCTTTGGTAAAGGTAGCTTGGGGAGGACCAGCAGGTGGCAATGTGACTTCGGAACTTGAGAGTCAGATGAAGGAATCTTATCCTGAGTTATTCGCTTGAGGTATGTTTTCGAGGACGAAAACTCTTTTAGTGGGGGAGAGTTGTAACACCCCGATAAAAATAAGATAATTATTTAAATTAAGTTAATAGTATATTTATTAATTTAATTAAATAATTGGAATATTATTGGAATAATAAAGTTGGAATATATATAAAGAGTTCCATTTGGTAAAGAAAGGTTTTTCACGTGAAAAGGGAAAAGCGACAGGAAAGTGGAAAAAGGGCAAAGAGCCAGAGAACAAGGGTTGAAGAGAGGAAAAGCTCGAAGCTAAAGGATTGCCGGATTAACTAAGGTAAGGGGGTTTATCGTCGTTTGATGGGTATTATGGGATAACATGTAATGGGTAGTGATAAACCATTGATTTGACTCTAATTGGAATGATGCATGATGAAATTGTGAACTTTTGGATGAACGAAATTTGGATTATAATTGAAGGAAATTCGTAGGAATTAGATGTAATAATGTTAGAATTTGTGAAATCGAATAGGGTATGATTCGTGTTAGATGATATGAACGAATACTGTGTAAAATTGGACTGTGGGAGGTTGGATCTGAGGAATCTCGTGGTAGAGAAAACCATAGCAGATCTGGAAATCTGGTTTCTGGTCATACGCGTATGGCACTAGGCAATACGCGTATGAGATGGTCTGGTACACGTATGGCACTAGGCAATACGCGTATGGATGAGGAAGATGATGTTTTGAACGTGGTTTTGTCTCTGTTGGTACGCGTATGAGGAAGTGGTATGCGTAGCATACGCGTATGAGGCAGGCAATACGCGTATGGGATTGGCTGAGAAATGGGCCATACGCGTATGGGGCTAGGCAATACGCGTATGGGCAGAATTGTGATTTTTCTGAGCTGTTGTTGTGCAGTTTTTGGTCGTTTCAGCTGAGTGATGTAATTTAGCTGATGTATGATATAGTAGGGATCATTTCCCGTTGTTTTTGAGCAGTGTAGGTATTAGTAGAGTGTGCTAATACTGTGATTATTAATTGGCATGACATGATATGATTTTGTGATAATATGCTGATGATGTATGATGATATGCATAATGCTGTGAATGTATGTATTATGTATGCTATTGTGGAATGGACTGTTTTATGGCTTAGAGTGTGAGCATATGTCCATTATGGATTGTTGATGTTTGCATGCTTGTTGGGTTAGCGTGCATATTATGGCCTTTATGGTGGTAGCTAATTCCCATGGTGAGGAATTAGTGAGTGAGTATTGTGGATTGTTGTTGATGTTTGCATGCTAGGTGATTAGCGTGCATATCATAGCCCTTGGGGTGGTAGCTAATTCCCATGGTGAGGAATTAGTGAGTGAGTCACTAGGTCTCAAATGAGTGGGACTAGTGAGCTTGGTAGCCGTATCTGGATTTGATCGGTGAGGTTGAACTATATGTTCACGAATAGTCGGTACCACATCCATGGAGTCTCATTGCATAATGTATGTATGGCGTATAATATGAATGGATGTATTCCAATATTATACGTGTGTTTTGTGTTGAGTTAAGTATGATGATGATTATGAGTTGATGTTACCGTTGTTGAATGTGTGATATGATTAGGGTGATGAAATGTGTTAATTTACTTAGCATTACATGATATTTTATAATGCTTATTATATCGATTGAGGAACTCACCCTTACAACTATGTTTCAGGTAACGAGCAGTGATTGAGTAGAAGCTAGTCCTTGGAGTCTAGTGTAGTTCCTTAGTGGGTCATGCTCTGGTAGATGTAACATCGGGACAGGATGTTTTACTTGTTTTTCATTGATGATTGTTGAACAAGTTTACATGTAATGTGTTACATGTTTTGCATTGTTGTTAGACTTTATCCGCTGCGAATTATGCAAATGTTTTATTTTGATTAAATAAATGAGCATGACATGATATTTTGGAAAACGGTGTGAAGTGTCAAGTGTGACACCCTTAAATTGCATATCTACTCTGATTTATGTTTTGAGGTTTTAATTTAATTTTGGGGTATTTTAGAAGGGTGTTACAAGTGAAATCCTCGCCATCCATAGTTGTAAGCATCAAAGCACCGCCTGAAAAGGCTCTCTTAACAACATATGGACCTTCATAGTTTGGAGTCCACTTGCCCCTGGAATCGGGCGCGAAAGACAAGACATTCTTGAGCACAAGGTCACCTTCTCGGAACACGTGAGGCTTGACCCTCTTATCAAAAGCTTTCTTCATTCTCTGTTGATATAACTGACCATGGCACATGGCAGTCAATCTCTTCTCTTCTATAAAATTCAGTTGGTCATAACGACTCTGAACCCATTCAGCATCAGTCAACTTGGCTTCCATCAAGACTCTCATTGATGGGATCTCCACCTCTCCTTGGAGTACAGCCTACATGCCATAAACAAGAGAGAAAGGGGTTGCCCCTGTTGAAGTGCGGACAGACGTACGATATCCATGTAAAGCAAACGACAACATCTCATGCCAATCCTTATACGTGACAACCATCTTCTAGATAATTTTCTTGGTATTCTTATTAGTAGCTTCAACAACCCCATTCATCTTGGGTCTATAAGGAGAAGAATTATGATGCGCGATCTTGAACTCACTACACAGCTCTTTCATCATTTTGTTGTTCAAGTTAGATCCATTATCAGTAATGATCTTATCCGGCACACCATAACGGCATATAAGTTGATTCTTGATAAACTTCACGACCACCTGCCTGGTCACATTTGCATACGACGCTGCTTCAACCCATTTGGTGAAGTAATCAATTGCTACGAGAATAAATCTGTGCCCATTAGATGCCTTTGGCTCTATCATGCCAATCATGTCAATTACCCACATGGAGAAAGGCCATGGTGACGAAATCACATTCAAAAGTGTCGGGGGAATATGAATCTTATCCGCATAAATCTGACACTTATGCTATTTCTTCACATATTTGCAGCAGTCAGACTCCATTGTCAACCAATAGTAGCCTGCTCTCAACATCTTTCTAGCCATGGCATGTCCATTGGAATGAGTACCAAATGAACCCTCATGAACTTCAGTCATTAACAGGTCTGCTTCGTGTCTATCCACGCATCTGAGCAGAACCATGTCAAAATTCCTTTTATAAAGCACATCGCCATTGAGGTAGAGACTTCCTGATAATCTCCTCAAAGTCTTCCTATCTTTCACAGATGCCTCAGGCGGGTAAACCTGGTTCTGAAGGAAACACTTGATGTCATAATACCATGGCTTATCATCTTTCACTTCTTCTACTACGAACACATGAACTGGTCTGTCCAAGCGCATTACAGTGATATTGGGAACTTCATTCCAGAGTTTCACCACAATCATCGAAGCAAGTGTAGCAAGAGCATCTGCCATCCGATTCTCATCTCGAGGAATATGATGGAAGTCAACCTCGGTAAAGAACGTCGAAATCCTCCTTGCATAATCCCTATATGGAATGAGACCAGACTGATTCGTTCCCCATTCACCCTTAATCTGATTAACAACGAGGGCTGAATAACCATATACATCAAGATGCTTGATCCTAAGATCAATGCATTCCTCCAATCCCATAATACAGGCCTCATACTCAGCCATATTATTCGTGCATTTGAAAGTTAGCCTTGCTATAAAAGGAATATGTGTGCCCTGAGGAGTAATAATCACTTCCCCAATACCATTTCCATACTGATTTACAGCACCATCAAACACCATACTCCATCTGGAACCAGGCTCTGGCCCTTCATCGAGTGTAGGCTCATCGCAATCTTTCATTTTTAAATACAGGATCTCCTCATCTGGGAAATCATACTAGACTGACTGATAATCTTCAATCGGCTGATGTGCCAAATGATCAGCCAAGATACTACCTTTGATAGCTTTCTGAGCTCGATACTCAATATCATACTCAGACAACAACATCTGCCAACGGGCAATCCTCCTAGTTAAAGCAGGCTTCTCAAATATATACTTGATTGGATCCATTCTGGATATCAACCAAGTCGTATGATTCAACATATACTGGCGTAAGCACTTAGGAGCCCAAGCCAAAGCACAACATGTTTTCTCAAGCATTGAATATCGAGACTCACAATCAATGAACTTCTTGCTCAAGTAGTAAATATCATACTCTTTCTTTCCTGATTCGTCTTGCTGACCAAGGACACAGCCCATTGAGTCTTCAAGAACAGTCAGATACATGACCAAAGGTCTTCCTTCTACAAGCGGAGATAGAATCGGAGGTTCAGACAGATACTTTTTAATACTGTCGAAAGCTTTTTGGCAATCCTCGGTCCAATCATGGGACTGATCTTTCTGGAGGAGCTTGAATATCGGCACACATGTGGCAGTCATGTGGGATATGAATCTGGAAATGTAATTCAAACGGCCAAGAAAACCTCGGACTTGCTTCTCAGTTTTGGGCGCAGGCATTTCTTGTATTTCTTTGACCTTGGCAGGATCAACCTCAATACCTCTTTCACTAACGATAAAGCCTAATAATTTGCCGGAACGGACTCCAAATGTACACTTGTTGGGATTCAGACGAAGCTTATACTTCCTTAAACACTGAAAAAGCTTCAACAGGTGCTCTACATGTTCAACTTCCGTTCTTGACTTAGCAATCATATCATCAACATACACCTCAATCTCCTTGTGCATCATATCATGAAACAAGGTGGTCATAGCTCGTTGATACGTGGCTCCGGCGTTCTTCAAACCGAAGGGCATCACTCGATAACAGAATGTTCCCCAAGGTGCGATGAATGTTGTCTTCTCCATATCCTCGGGTGCCATTTTGATTTGGTTATATCCGGAAAATCCATCGATAAATGAGAAGACATTGAATTTAGTTGTATTATCTACCAACATATCAATGTGTGGTAGAGGAAAATCATCTTTCGGACTAGCTTTATTCAAGTCTCTATAGTCCACACACATCCGGACTTTTCCATCTTTCTTAGGCACGGGCACAATATTGGCCACCCATTGAGGATATGTAGAAGTCACCAGAAACCCTGCATCAATTTGCTTCTGAACCTCCTCTTTGATCTTCACTGCCATATCAGGATGAGTTCTTCTGAGCTTCTGCTTCACATGCACATACTCAGGCTTCAAAGGTAAGTAATGTTGCACAATATCAGTATCTAGACCTGACATGTCTTCATATGACCATGCAAAGACATCAACGTATTCTCGTAGCAATTCGATCAACCCTCTCTTAACAGATTCTTCCAGGAGTGCCCCGATCTTTACTTCTCGCACACAATCCTCAGACCCCAAGTTGACTGTTTCCAGATTCTCGAGATGTGGCTGAATGATCTTCTCTTCATGCTCAAGTAGACGGGTAATCTCGTCAGGAATCTCTTCAATATCATCTTCTTCTGCCTCAAATACAGGGAACTCAGAATTGGGAGATGGTGTTGGATCATTATGTTCAATGGGTTTGATCAACCTGCATAATGATTTTGGATATGAAAAGCTTTAGAATTCAAACAAGGCAATCATTATGCAAATGAAAAGATTGATTTTATTCTATTTTTTTGGGGTTTTATGTGATCACCAATTTCATGCAAAAAGCGAAAAAGGGAAAATAATTGGAAAAACAAACATTTAACATGAATTTATTGAAAGAAAATATCATTGTATTTATGTGCCAACAATGTCATCACTCCTCCTTTTGGCATGGGAGAAGGGTTTTTAAACAAAGTGATCATTACGTTAACTTATGGATAACTGTAGGAATATCCACAGCGACCCCTTTGTTGCAGACCCCTCTAGGGATGATGAAATTTCCAGAATCCTCTGTATCTTCTTCCAAAATAGAAGCAGCTTCCTCGCCTTGACTGGTGTGGATGAACCCTCCACTCTTGAACAGCCCTTTAGTGTTGAAAACCCCAGAAGAAAAGCCTATGCCAGCCCGAGACTTATTGTCTTCTAGCTCAATCATTTTTCCTAAACCAGTAGTTGCACCACACTCAATGGCCAACTTTGCATCTTTATAGGAAGCAAATGGAGGAGTTCTCTTCTCAATAGGTTCAGCAATAGACAAAGCTTGGAAAGGAGTTCCAACTTCATCCTCAACATCTATATATGAGAAGGAAGACAAATGGCTAACTAGGAGAGCCTTTTCTCCCCCTACCACTACCAGTTTCTTGTTCTTCACAAATTTCAATTTCTGGTGTAGGGTGGATGTCACGGCGCCCGCCTCGTGAATCCATGGTCTGCCTAAGAGACAGCTATACGATGGGTGGATGTCCATAACCTGGAAAGTAATCTGGAAATCACTTGGTCCGATCTTGACTGGGAGATCAACTTCCCCAATCACAGTTTTATGCGACCTATCGAAAGCTTTCACAACAATTCCACTCTGCCTCATGGGAGGCCCTTGATATGACAGTTTCGAAAGAGTGGTTTTTGGCAATACGTTCAATGATGACCCAATGTCCACCAACACATTGGACATGGTGTCGTCTTTGCAGTTCATAGATATATAAAATGCCAAGTTGTGGTCTATTCCCTCCTCGGGGAGATCAGAGTCACAGAAGCTCAAGTTGTTACAAGCGTAATGTTTGCAACAATGTTATCGAATTGTTCTATTGTGACATTATGATCTACATATGCCACATCCAAAACTTTCTGCAGAGCCTCTCGGTGTGGTTCTGAATTTAATAGCAATGATAATACCGATATTTTGGATGGCGTTTGTAGAAGCTGGTCTACAACATTGTACTCACTTCTCTTGATGAGCCTCAGCATCTCATCACAGTCTTCTTTCACATTGTCGCTTGGGCCAACAGAAGCAGGAGTTATCAATGTAGAGGAGGGCTTAACAACAGGTGCCAGATTCATAGTGCTCACAGCATTCCCAATCGGGCGTTCAACAAAATCAGCATTAGCCTGGGGCTTGGGAGGTGCTGAAAACACACGACCGCTGCGGGTCAAACCACTAACATCCGTAATGTTAACAATAAAGGAGGATGGTAAGGACACTTCTTTCCCATTTTCTACCGCAACAACTTTGTAGCGATAGGGAACCGCTTTTTCGGAAGAGTAAGGTACTGGTCCGGCCGGCTTGATGGTCAAGGAAGGAGAAACCTTCTGCTTGCTACCATCATACTTGATGATAACAGGCTCGGGGATCCAGAATACTGGAGAAATTACGTTGACCTCATCAGCATCTTCGTCAACATTTCTGTTTTGAAGGATCTCAATGACTCCTTCATCCAGTATTTCTTGCACATCTTTGCGCACCTGGCGACAACCTCTTTGATTTACAGAACAGACTCGGCATCTATCGTGGTCATGCTCATAATGACTATAATCACATAGTAAATGATGCATCTCGACCAGCGATTGTCGAATATGACTGACATACTTGACTTTGTACTTGCCAGGGCAGCCCTGGACCATGTTGACAGATTTCCCATGCTCGGGCAATAGGTTCTTCTTCACATTAGGACCTACGTCCTCGAAACACAGAATGCCACACCTCACAAGGTCTTGAACCTTGGTCTTCAAAGGGTAACAATTCTCCACGTCGTGGCCGGGAGCACCAGAATGGTAGACACAGTGTAACTCAGGCTTATACCACTACTGGGGGTTAGCAAGTATAGCCGGTGGGTCTCTCGGAGTAATCAACTTCCTCTCTATCAGAGAGGGATATAATTCTGCATACATCATTGGAATAAGATCAAAGGTGACCCTTTTCCTCTCGTAACTCGTGCTGGTTTGATTACTGTTTCGAGGCTGGTAAGCCTGCTGCTGCGGTCGATGTTGCTGTTGTTGATATTGCGGATGTGGTTGCTGATTGTTGTTATGTTGCTGATACTGTTGATTATCTCAAAAGACAGGAGCTATGTGAGCCACCTGGTGCTGGTTACCGACGGGACGCACGGTCTTCCTCCTCACAGAGGGTCTTCTTCGTTTCATATGGGAGGTCACGACATGTGCCTCTCCATCTTTCTTCTTTGCAAACGCCCCATATCGTTTGGTAGAAGAGCCTTCCTCTCTGGTCAGACGTCCTTCTCTAACCCCTTCTTCTAGACGCATCCCCATATTCACCATCTCGGTGATGTCAGAAGGAGCGCTAGCAATCATCTGCTCATAATAAAAAGAACTTAAGGTCTTCAAAAAGATCTTAGTCATCTCTTTCTCTTCTAGCGGAGGCACGATCTGTGCTGCCACCTCTCGCCACCTTTAGGCATACTCTTTGAATGTTTCTTTGTCCTTCTGAGACATGTCCCTCAATTGATCCCTATCGGGAGCCATATCCACGTTGTACTTGTATTGCTTGACAAAGGCCTCGCCAAGGTCGTTGAAGGATCGGATGTTCGCACTGTCTAAACCCATGTACCAACGCAGAGCGGCACCGGACAGACTGTCCTGAAAGTAGTGGATGAGCAGTTGGTCATTGTCGGTCTGAGTCGACATTTTCCTAGCATACATGACCAGGTGGCTGAGAGGACAAGTATTTCCCTTGTATTTTTCAAAGTCAGGGACCTTGAATTTCACCGGGATCTTCACAATGGGGACCAAGCAAAGTTCGGCAGCAAACTTGCCGAAAAGATCCTTTCCTCTGAGAGTTTCAATTCCTTGCGAAGCTCAAGAAATTGATCGTTCATAGCATCCATCTTCTCATAGACATCTGGGCCTTCAGATGGATCAGAATGATAGATGGTGTCGTCTACCCTGGGCATGGAATGCACGACAGAAGGAGGAACAGCAAGGACCGGGCTAGATGCCGGCATATAAGCAAAGGTAGGAGCAGGACCCTCGGGCATAAAATTGGGAGGCATCCCCCACGGGAATCCGGCTGGCATGGCCGTTGGAGCAAAGTGTGCACTGGCTGCAGGCACAGTCGAGGAGACAATCTCAGAGATGAATGTCCTCTGGGAGGAGTTGAAGGTGTTGGAAAAGACTGGCTCTGGGCAGCCAAGAATGATTCCATCAAAGCACTTAATCTGGCCACTTCCTCTTTCAGCTTGCGGTTCTCTTGCTCCAGATGATCCATCAGTCGTGAAATGTTGGCTCTAGTGTAGTACCGGTGAGTCAGCTTGTCTTCAAAATAAATGAAGAACAACAGAGTTAGACCACAGGACAAGAAGTCGGGAACAAAACCTGCTTATGCACATGATGCATGCAATGCTTGTGCATATGATTTTTTTCTTTTATTTTCAAAGGAACTTTAGGGTTTTATTTGCAAATTTTTGGAAATATTAAACATTTATTACATATGGAAATATCTCATCAAATAATATCGGGGAAAAGAAGTACAACATTGTCAATCATATACAAGAGAAAAGGGAAATAATCATCCTATGGATCCCTAGAAACAATCATCTAAAGCTCGGGACACAGGAAGATAGGATGCGCGAAGCCTTTTCACCTCTCTCTCGTAGGCTGTCTCCATATCCGCTCACTACGCCAAATAAGGGAAAAGAGGGCGCTTATTTTGGCCTATAACAGCGCTTTTAAGCGCCCTCTAAAGTGGCGCTGGCATAGGTAAAGACAGCGCTTTGTTTTCCTGGAGAAAGCGCTGTCTAAAGTGGCCCTTTAAGGGCCACATTATAGTGCGCTTTAAGAAAAAAGCGCCCTCTGGAGTGGTCCATAAAGAGACACCTTAGAGGGCGCTTTCAGGAAAAAGCGCCCTCTAAAGTTGTCAATGTAAAGTGTTTAGAGGGCGCTTTCAGGAATAAGCGCCCTCTAAAGTTGTCAATGTAAAGTGCTTAGAGGGCGCTTTCAGGAAAAAGCGCCCTCTAAAGTTGACAATGTAAAGTGTTTAGAGGGCGCTTTCAGGAAAAAGCGCCCTCTAAAGTTGTCAATGTAAAGTGTTTAGAGGGCGCTTTCTGGACAAAGCGCCCTCTAAAGTGTTAGTTATTTTAAAAAAAATTTGTTTGAAAAACAGTGGATATTTAATTGGTAACCTGTTCGCATGCTGCAAAAGTGTAAAATTCATATTGATTTCATCCTTTAATCCAATGTTATACACCATTAATCCATTGATATATACAACATGAATCCATTTATATACAACATTAATCCTCCATATATACAACATTAATATATGATTCTTTGATCAAAAATATACAACAACATATTCATGATTTAGTAAAATTACAACAACAATATACAACATATATACAACAACAGCATACAACAACAACATTCCATACATATATGTACAACAATATACAACCTAGCTATATGATTCTTTGATCAACAATGAATTGACACAATTCATCCTTGATTTCATCCAAATGAGCTCTTGAGTAAGATTTGTATTCCTCAAAGTACTACAATTAAGAGAATAAAACATATTCATGATTTAGTAACAAATTAGATGAAATATCCGATAATATTAAAATAAACCCTAAGTTATTATTCCATACCATTTTTGGGATGTCTATACGATTCAACGCAATGATGTCTCTCATAAATCTCATTACAAAAAATCCGCAATCGACCGAATTATTTTGCTGAGGACACTACACAGAAAAACAAACAATATATATATAGTTAATTTCTTACAAACACTATTATAAGCAAAAAAACAAACACTATTATAAGCAAAAATAAGATACTTAATATATACCTGAACTCTGATCCAGGTAATGTCCTTCCTATTGCGGTATTTCTTTTTCAATCTAAATTTTATTATTGCCCTAACAAAATAAAAACGTATATTGAGATTAATCTGACAGACATAATTAAATATACAAATACACACGATTATTTAGGGGAATTTCACTTACGCGTCAACCGTCTTCTTCATACTCGGATATTTACTCCAATCACCCGATAAAGAATCGAGATAATACACTATTAGTCTCGAAAGATCCATAGCAACCAACACCCAGTGACCACTGTAAAATAAAACAAAAATTTAGATGAATGAAAATTTTCTACGTAAAAGATATACATACATTAGAATGAAATTATTAGAAAGAAAATCTAACCCGTTGCCAGAATTAAACGGTAAAAAATACAAACTGGGTGTAGACTTATCGCCGGCCGCCATGAATATATCGACTAGATCATTCTTTACGGATGTTGAATTATTCGTTATTAACGTTGCGTTGATACGGGAAGCAGCAATAAAATTGAAACGGTTACACAATTCAGTTCCCCGCATCAATGTTACATACATATACCTTAAATAGAAACATAATAAACATTAGACTACTCATTGAAATGTGTAAATAAATTGTTCAACTAAGTAAATTATAGATTGATCGGAGTACCATATGTATGTATGAATGACAGCGATGCCCAATTCGGTGTGTTCAAAAAGTTGTTGGAAGTCCTCCTTTCCAATTATTTCGAAATGAGCAGCTCCGAAAACACCTTCATCAAAATTTATAGTACGAATGGCCCCCCCATGCATAATATCGGACTCCTCCACCATTTTCTCAAGACGCATCAAAATTTGAGATTTTGTCCCGGACGTCGTTGGAATATCCTTAGCAGCGCTTTTCAGCTCTCGACCGGGAACCTAAAAATTCATATAAAATAAATCATGACTTTTTGTGATGCAACAGAATCGTTGCGTATATAATTCAATGGGTATATATATTTGTATCTCCTTTTGAGATGCAACCGACTCGATGCGTCTTGAAATCCCTTTACCAACTTTATGTGTGGGTCTTGTAGGAGTCTAACATTACCATATAATTGATTAAATATCATAATTGTAGCTGAATTGAAATGTGAATACTAAATATTCATAATCATTTAGAACATATATACCTCGGCATCAGGGAAAATTAGCTCTGACGGCCAACCAACAAAGGATCCGACTGCATCTCGCATCAACGTTGTCTCTGAAACAACGTCAGGTAATGGTAGACGGGCGTCCGTATCGAATACGAGGTCAACCGAAACTTTCATAAATCCCACCGGGAGGGGATTATGGTGAAGTAATTCACCCGAAGTATTGTGCACTTTTCCCTTGCCAACCATGCGATAAGTTGGTGACAATAGATACAGCTGACAAGGTGAAATGCCCTAAACCAATAATAAATGTTATTGTTAACTTGTATATGTGTCAAGTAAAAAAGTGCTATTTTAATTTCATAATAACATATATAATTACCTCGGGAAATTTCGGTTGATGATTGATACTAGCTCGGTCACTAGTATCTTTTGCCTCGGAAGCGCACCTTTCCTCTCTATACCTTGCATTCTCGTTTTGCAGTTGGAGTACTTGTGCCCTTAACTCCGCCAAGGTCTCCATCACCTCTTTGTTGGTAGGATTTTTTGTTTTTGTTTTTTTATAAAATGACGACGGAGTCACACCAAAACCCTTACCCCTCACACGACCGGAATACTCAGGAACATTTAGTACTCGACTAAGTACGCTCCTGCAATCCTGGACCTCGGTTGAAGGTACGGTTTGGGATAAAGTCTCCTGAAATATTATTAGAGGAGATTAAAAATGAATTATATGTCTAACAAAATTTTCGATATAATTAAAGAAATAATGTTACATATACTTACACATTCGTCATAAACATTTTGGACCGCTTCAACGACAGCCCCATCCTTCCCAACCCGAGCAGCCTTCCATAATACGTGATCCGGAAGAGATGTTGCGTCACTTTTCTCCTCGGCTAGCTACACATTGAATTAGATTATAAGATCATCAATTATAACATATTGTGACAATGTATAAGCTCATAGTATTTGAATATACTCACAATTCTTTGTTGTAACCGTGCATAAACCCATACGCCCTTTTTTGTACGGATACGCGGGTTTTGATGCCCTTTTCCTATTTATGTCGCTTACTTCCTGGATAAAAAAGTTTAAGGCATATTAGAACTTAGTAACTTAACAATTGTATAATAGCATAATTAATAGACATTACATGGAATTTTTCGTTTCTTCGTTTGGCGACAAAGTTATTCCATTCATGGGCTGAAATAATCTCGGCATACTTCATTGGCCGTTCTCCTTCAACAAATTTTCCTTCCTCATCCTTGAGAAATTTGTTGCACAAAAAGGATCGAAATCCTCGGAGTCTTTTTCCGGCCAATTGAATACAATATTTTTGCCGGCTTTCATCGATGTGAAAGGATCTCTAAAAAACATACAAATGGAGTGTGTTATTATAAAGTAATATTATAACAATATATGGTTAACAAATAGTCAACAAAAAAACATATAACAATATATGGTAAGTACCTTTATCTCCGACCATATTTTTTCCTTGCCAACCTTCAAGTCCGGACTTCTCCAATTATCACATGTAATCGGAATATGTTGGCGAACAAGGAAACCAATGTAACTTGCCAACATTGAACCGTTAGGCTCAATTAGTTGGTCTTCAGCACTCCAATGTACTTCAAATTTTACACCCTTGTCTCTTGCACGAATGATTGACTTCATAACAGTCAATCCTCGTTTGATTTCTTTTTCAACATTATTACGTGATTCATTCGCGGCATTGGTATCGTCTTGGTTAGCCATTTTATCTGTAATATAGAAATGATTCAATAAGACCCAAGTAAGACAATGATTCAATACGTGAACACATTCATATACCTTCCATTTCTCTCATGTTACAACAATCTAAACTCTTTTTTTTTTATCATTATTGAATACAAACTCACACACACCTACTGCATGCAAAAGACCAATGCAAACTTATGGTGTTTGGAACATGAACAAACTTGTATCCATAATCATCGAACTTCCAAAAACAAGCTCAAACACACTTCAAATATATCAGTTTTCAATCAGAAATAAAAAACTCAGTTTGCCCTAAACAACATTAATCAACATAATGCACAAAATGAAAAACTAAGTTTAGAAAATGCCATAATCAAACACATGAAGAAAGTGAACGGTAACGATGGAGAAGAGAAATACCTTAAAGGTGACGGTAACGATGGAGAAGAAAGTGAACAGTGACGGTGGAAGAGGATAACGCAGTGAACGTGAACGGTGAGGGAGGGAGAACGAACGGCGACGATGACGGTGAGGGAGGGAGAACGAACGATGAACGGTGAGGGAGTAATCGCAGTAGAGAGTAATCGCAGTTGAGAGAAAACGAAATAGCTTATAGAGAGGGAAAATAAAGAGACATGCAGTATATGTTATATTTTTAATGTTTACTAAAGGGGACCTTAGAGGGCGCTTTTTTAAAAAAAGCGCCCTCTAAAGGGGGCCTAAGAGGGCGCTTCTGAAAGCGCTCTCTAAGGCTTTCCAAAAGCGCCTTCTAAACTGGAAATGTACATGGACTTAGAGAGCGCTTTTTCAAAAGCGCCCTCTAAGGGTAACCTTAGAGGGCGCTTTCACAAAAGCGCCCTCTATTGTTGTCCCTCCATTTTTTTTTGGCTTCACTTTAGAGGGCGCTTTGTTACAAAAGCGCCCTCTAAAGGGGGTCTTAGAGAGCGCTTTAAGCGCTCTCTAAGGCTTTCCAAAAGCGCCTTATAAACTGGAAATGTACATGGACATAGAGAGCGCTTTTTTAGAAGCGCCCTCTAAGGTTACCCTTAGAGGGCGCTTTCAATAAAGCGTCCTCTATTGGTGTCCCTTCATTTCCTCATTATTTTTTCGCTTCACTTTAGAGGGCGCTTTGTTACAAAAGCGCCCTCTAAAGTGCGCTGTCTATTCAAGTTGTTCGCTCCTTATTTTTTCTCTTCACTTTAGAGTGCGCTTTTGTAATAAAGCGCCCTTTATAAAGGGGACATTAGAGGGCGCTTGTGGAAAAAAAGCGCCCTCTAAAGGGGGCCTAAGAGGGCGCTTACGAAAGCGCTCTCTGAGGCTTTCCAGAAGCGCTTTATAAGCTGGAAATGCACGTGGACTTATAACAGCGCTTTATTAAAAGCGCCCTCTAAGGGTAACCTTAGAGGGCGCTTTCTAAAAAGCTCCATGTATTGTTGTCCCTCTATCTCCTCCTTATTTTTTCGTTTCACCTTAGAGGGTGCTTGTGGAAACAAAGCGCCCTCTAAAGGGGGCCTAAGAGGGCGCTTATGAAAGCGCTCTCTAAGGCTTTCCAGAAGCGCTTTATAAGCTGGAAATGCACATGGACTTATAACAGCGCTTTATTAAAAGCGCCCTCTAAGGGTAACCTTAGAGGGCGCTTTCTAAAAAGCGCCATGTATTGTTGTCCCTCTATCTCCTCCTTATTTTTTCGCTTCACCTTAGAGGGCGCTTTGTTACAAAAGCGCTCTCTAAAGTGCGCTGTCTATTGCTCCTTATTTTTCGCTTCACTTTAAAGAGCGCTTTTGTAGTAAAGCGCCCTCTAAAGTGCGCTGTCTATTCCAGTTTTTGGCGTAGTGGCTTTCTCCTTGGCGAGTCGATCGTACTTCCTTTTCCAAAACTTGGAAGACTGAGGAATTAGAGAAGTCCATGCATCATTAGGATCATCAATAACTTGATGCTCGAGGAACTCAATCAAAGCATCCTTCTCCTTGATCTGCTGAAGCAACTCTTCCCTTTCACGGATCCAGGCACGTGATCGGTCTTCGTCTCTCGACTCCTCTACTCCTTGGTTAGGGAGGGTTGAAGGCCCAACCATAACCAAAGGTGTAGGTCTTGGATACTCGTAAGGCATGAGATACTCAGATGCTCTCTTCCTAACCCAAGCGGTGTAAGGCTCCATAGCAACACAATTCTTAGGACCCAACTCTTTCCTTCCTTTCCTATGAATCTTGCGCCAAGCGCGGACCATTCTGCCCTTCAAGCCTTGGGGATCTTTACTCTCCTGAAAGAATACACCCTCTAACCGAATGTTACTGGGTTTATCCTTTAGGGGGAACCCAAGCTGATGACGTGCTAAAGCAGGGATGTAGTTAATCCCACCACATGTACCAAGAAGAGGTACATTGGAGAATTCACCACAAGAGTCGATAATCTGCACACCATCATACACATGGTTGTACCAAGAGATATCATCATTAGTGAGAGACATGAGTCTCGTGGACCACCGTAGACATCTCTTGTTCTCCTAGAAGGCGACCGTCTGCGGTAAGTGAGAAATAAACCACTTATACAACAGAGGCAAACAGCACACAATGGCCCCACCACCCTTTTCATTCCTCATATGCAAAGAGAAATAAGTATCACCCAACAGAGTCAGAACGGGATTAAGAGTAGAGAAAATCCTAATAGCATTCACATTCACAAACTTGTCGATGTTGGGGAACAATACTAACCCATAGATGAGAAGTACAAATATGGCTTCAAAGGCATCCTCACTCATGGCCTTCCCATATACAGTAGCTTGAGCAATGAGGAACTCAGAAGGGACACCTTGAATTCCACCTTTGGTAGTCATATGAGCACCCACCAGAGATTCATCTATGTGCAACATGTCTGCTATCTATTGAGAAGTAGGAATACCCTCCAAACCACTGAACGGAAACTGATCCCGAATAGGTATACCCACAAGGTAGGCATACTCCTCAAGTGTAGGCAAAAGCTGAAAATCCGGAAACGCGAAGCAACGGTACAAAGGATCATAAAACTGCACCAATAGACTCATCAACCCTTCGTCCACCTGATTAGTCAGAAGAGGAAGAAGCTTCCCAAAACGAGCCTAGAAACCCAAAGGATCTAATACATAGGATGTCAGATTCCTTAACTCTTTCAAATCTGGTTGTCTGAAGTTGTACTTCTTTGTATTCCTTCTTTGTCTTTCCATGTCTGAAAATTTTGCAAATAAACCCCTTAAGTTCCTTGAAAATTTTCTTCATTATTGATGATAAGCAAATGAGTGCACGAATGCATGAATGCAACAATCACACTCAAGGATCAAGCAAAACACACCAAACAAAGGTCATGGGATGGATCATATCATCCTTAATATCAATCATCCGTTTTGGTGGATTATGGCTTACACCTTATCTGCACCCAAGTTCCATTGATATTAAGGATACATGAACGGATCAACCATGAATCAAGGGTTTGTTGCAAGTCATGAGCATGGAGTTTTGGTTAAGAACCACCCAAAGGGAATGTACTAGGGTTTAAACCTGTCAGACATGTTCTACAAGAGGTTCCCATAGTCATCATCCCATCTTTCGGATATTATCAGATAAACGACTACTCGTATTCCAAAAATATTCTCAATAAAGACTTGTATGAGTGTAGTATCGCGTAACAATCGTATCAAATATTACACTTGAATGACTTTCGCACTACATCCTAAAAATAGGCCAAGATGGGCTTGGTAAACTAAGGTCCTTGGCTTCTATGGTCCATATTGGAAAGAGTAATGTCTAACCACTTCTTACTTGTGTGACATTATTGATCCCAACATGACCTCCACCAAGTGAATGGACTTGTAAGTCAAGTTGCTAAGGAATAACTCCACACAAGTCAACAAGACTACGCCATTCTCCTATCCTAAGTGCACTCGAGTCCGGGTATAGAACTCATCTCACAAAGATCACCAAGCATACAAGGAATTAATATTCAAGCAATTCAATCATTACATACAATACAGTAATCCCAAATAGCACAAAAATATGTCACAAAACAATACAATACAACAAGCATGAAAAGTTGGCAAAACCCACTAGGCAAAAGTTCCCCAGCAGAGTCGCCACTTTTCTGTAGCGGGGTATTCGTTACCATTAGAGATATTGACTAAATCCAAGGTAAACCATATAAGTCGAGTCGCCACCGCACTTCTATTTATCCAAAGGAATGGTTAGAAAGCGAACAAAAACCTAATAGTTTTAACAAAAACTAGTAAAAGAGAACATAGATCTGGGTAAGGGGGTTGGTTATGCAATGGGAAGGTGTTAGGCACCCAAAACATCCTAGGTACTCCTAGGGAGCCCTTTTCATACTTGTTGTGAACGTTGTTGTTTTTTATGAAAAATTTGTTTGTGCAAACATGATTGAAGAGATGAGAGGAGAATGTACAAGTTATTTACATTTTTGTGTTTGGATGGATAAACCCATTGCCTACATACCATCTTATAAAGATTAGGATCAAAACCTCGTAGTTCGGGGTAAAAATCTCAAAAACAAGTGGGTGAATTGATTGGTCCAAAATCCTTAAGGTCTTTTGTTATCAAAGGGAGAAAACTCAACCAAACCACAAATCCACCATGTGAGGATAGCTTCAACATGCTAGTGAGGGGTTAACCCTATAATAAGCATGGAAGACTTATTGTCCATCACTAAGGATATAGGTGAGTATTACATTTACCACAAGGATAACTCAAACCTAATAGCTAAAGGTTATGAAATATTTGGATTAAGAAAGTGGCCATTGGAACCACAAAAGACATTTGAATGGGTTATATTTACCAATTAGAAGTATATACAAAAATGGTCAAAGTTGACTTAAAAGTTCAATTCAAAATAAGTGTTATGAAAAGAAAGTTTGAAAATCCAAAGCATAAGGCTTAGGTTTCTAATGTTTAAAAACAATGGTTAAATGTTTGCACAAAGAGTTTTGGCTTGGGTTATAGTGGAGAGAAGAAGAAGAAGGGCTAAATCCTAAACATACAAGAGGTGAGGGGAAAGAGAACAAAACCACAATGGAGTTCCTCTCTTGAGATCATATTGATGATCCAAGTAGCTCCCATCCTTTGGAATAAGCAATCACAATAAAGCAAAACTCAAGCAATCAACAATCAATCAATTCTTGGATAAGGCTCCTCAAGGTCTCTTGGATCTTCCTCTCTTAGGAGCTCATGGTAATGGTTCCTTCAATTAAGCTCATAGTATCCCCTAGCACAAAAGCACACACATCAAAAGTTTCATGAAGTAAACCAAGAATGGACAAGAGTGAGTTTAGAGATTTGGTCCTTCTAATCCATCTTCATCATTAAGGTCAATTTACTCCAATTTTGCATAAGGAAAGTCCAAAAATCTAAGTCCATTTCTCCATTCTTTGCATAGGGAAGGTCCTACAAACTAAGTCCATTTCTTTGCATTTGGTTCACAACAATCAAAACAAAACACAAACATAATAATATATACACAATTATGTGCTCAAGTGAGCAAAAGGCAAATGACATTAACATAAACATGGGCTCAAGTGAGCAAAGAGAAAAGCAAATGGATAATATGTACAAGAATAGTAAATTGCATAAAAGTAAAATGCATAAAGTAAATGTTAATGGTTAATGGTTAGTGTTAGTAGTTAGTGTGCCATAAGGCAAATTTAGCGCTATGTTAAGCAATCGTAATTGGACTTATGTAGAAGTCACAACTATCTGAGGCCGGTCAATAATAATGTAGGCAACAACACAAGTTAGAAGTCTTGATTAGTGAACCAAGTTCCAACAACTTGCCATGCGAAAAAGAAAATGGGAATTGATCTTGTATTGGGTTAAGCCTTTTGCATAATTTAGAAAACAACCTATCCTTAATGCCAAACCATTCACTTGATCAATTGATCAAGATGAATTAGATTTGAATCAAGGAAGATTAAGTATCCCTAATCAATGCTAACTTATCAACCTTCAACTCATTGATCAAAAAGAAAGAAGAAGAAGAAGAAGGAGATGGATAATGGATCATGGAAATGGAAAGATCAAAATGCATAAGATGAAATAATATATACCAATCCATGTGTATTGACCAAATGATATTGAAAGTCAAAGTCAAACAATGATAAATCAGAAATGAGATGAAGATTGGAGATCAAACAATAAGCATAATATTTTTGGCATTTTTAATATTAAAATAAACTTGAATTAAAAATAATGGAAAGGTCAAACTTCCAAATCACTTCAAATCAACCTTGAAAGGTCCAAGTAATTTATCCTAAGTTCAACAAGGTCAAACAAAGTTTGACAAATAATTTCAGCATTTTTAAAAGTCAGAAACTATTTTTAACCAATTAAAAATGATAAAAATAACCTAATTGAACTAAAATCTCAAATAAATCTCAAATCAATTTAAAAATTGATGAGAATATTTTTCATAGATCCATCACCATTCAAATAGGTTAGGAAAATATTTTTGTATTTTTTGAATATCAAAAACTAATTAAAATGAATTAAAAATAACCAGAAAAGATAAAATTCACAAAAAATATCAAATGACAAAATAAAAAATATTAAAAATCAGAAATAGAAACTAGAATTTATTTGGAGACTAATGCAATTGGTCCCATAATTTTTGGATTAAAAATGAAAGAGATATTGATTTTTGAAATAAAACGGAATTAAAGAAAATAAAACCAGAAATAAAAAATGGCAAAAAACGAGAGCCCTTGGATCTCAAAAATTGAATGCATAAACATGATGCCTCTATTGAGAGGACTTCAGCCAACACAAGATCTAAGCCAATAGTTCAAAGGATGATGAGATTCGAATGAAATACCAGTTGAAGAGTAAGCTTGAATTCTGGTAACTTGAGCTCAATTCCTTGCTTTCTTTGCCAAAACAGAAGATTAGTGAGATGAATGATGAAGGTTTAGAAGCTTTAGATCTAAGAATTCAACCAGATGAAATTGTATTTTGGATCTGAAAAATTTGAAGAAAAATGGAAATTGCTTCTTTGGTGAGGTTGGGGAATCACTTCAGCAGGGTTTCAGGCGCCTTTAGGTTGATTTTGAATGAAGTTGAACCCTTCTATTTATAGCAAAACAAACTGCAAGCAAGGTGAATTCTCATGTGCATGGAATTTGGATCCTTCATGCATGGGCCTGTACAGGCGCGTGCAAAGCCCAAAAGCTGATGCAAATGCATGATGAACACAAACCAAGTTGAATTGGACGTGTAGTTTGAATGGCAATTGCTTGTGTATCAAGATTTCATGTGCATTCCATAATTATGCCTAAATGTTCAACTCTTCGAAAATACCATTTTCCAAATCCAAATATGATCATGTGAGTAATGGTTGGAAAGGCCTTGATGTAAGGAACAATTCTTATGTTGGGCAAAAATCCATTTGGAGTGTGGAAATTTATGAAATTTGAGTTTAAAGTGTGATGTGCAAAACATGTCAAAGCAAAGTTTCCAAATTTGACCAATGTTCAAGCCCTTCTGTTTTGGTGATGAAAGCCTCAAGTGAAAAAACCTCTAACATCAAAGTTGTAGATCGTTTCAAGACAATCAAGATTGACTTATATTTTGCATCATTTGGATTTTTGATGAGAGAGTTATTGGCACTTGAAGTTGGACTTTTTTGCCTTTCAATGCATTTGGCCCAAAAGGACCTATAATGTCTTGCATTATCACATGTATTTCCTTTAAGATTTTTAAATTTTGTTCAAAATAACATTTAACGTAGACATCGTAATCTTTCCAATGAATTTGATCCCACCTAAAAATCATAAAAAATGAATGAGTTATGTCCTTGAGAAGTTGACCCTCAATTAGGGTTTCAGTCAAAATGACCTATAATGTATTGGAATGGGAGATGTCCTTCCAAGCTTCAAATCAATTTTTTATGAACGTGAAAGTTGTTCATATTGTCCTTAAGAACATTTTTTATTTTGGAACCATCTCCATTTGACCAACACATAAAACGTTAGGTCTCAGTGCATTTCAAAATAGTCAGATGGATTGACTGATCAACTTCTCAAGTCCACAACCCATATCTTGATGAATTGATGATTGAGGACACTCAAATAAGTTCAAGCTTGCATGAAATGATGAATTAAATAAATTCCCTTGATTGTATTTGATCATGGGTTGAGGTTGCTTCATGAGCAAGGCATTGTGGTGCGCAGATGAATTAGGGTTTCTTTGGGGCGCAAACCTCAAACCCTTTGACTTGCTTTGATCAAAATGATGAATTGAGGTGCTAGGGAGGAATATTTGATGGATGAGAGCTTTAGGAACCATTACCTTGCTTGCTATCATCTCCTCTCGACCTTACCATTGCATAAGTGATCTCTTTGAGGCTCTTGACCTTGTGATTGCTCAAGCTATAAACAAAAGATGTTAGTGACATATTTTTGTGCTTTTGGTTAGTAAATAAAATAAGAAAAGCAATGATATACAATTCAAACATGCTTGGTGATCTCAACCCACTCACAAGGAGTCCCACCCTAAGGCAAGGGGAACCAAGATGCTTATGATCCTTGAGGCAATGCCAAATGCAATGTTATGATGCCATGAGGGATCTTAGGGACAAAATTGGGGTCTTACACTTTCCCCTGTTGAATCTATTTTTGATATGTTCATCCTAACAAATGACAGATATTCTCTTTGGTATTCTACCTAGTAACCGGTAATTGTAATTCCTACTTTCCCCTGCATAATGTATCTTTGATATGTTCATCCTAACCGATGATGAATATTCTCTTTGGTATTCTACCCAGTAACTGGTAGCTATAATTCCTACTTTCCCCTACTCAGTCTATCTTGGATATGTTCATCCTAATCGATGACAAATCTTCTCTTTGGTATTCTTCCCATTAACTGGTAGACATAATTCCTATTTTTCCCAGGCAGTTTATCCTTGATATGTTTACCCTAACAGGTAACAGATATTCTTCCTCAGTCCCCAGGTGGTTTATCCTTGATATATTCATCCTAACCGATGACAGAGATTCTTCCTTTGAGTTTATCCTTGATATGTTCACTTTAACCGGTGACAAATTTTCTCTTCTATTGGGTCTTCTTCCCAGTAACCAGTAGTTCCTATTTGATTTCTCTCCCCAGTAGGTTATTCTTACCCAGTAACCGGTAATGGATACGCCTATTTTTTCTCAACGAGTCATCCTTGATATGTTTACCCTAACCGGTAACAGATGTCCCTCTGTCAGAGTATATTATCTTCTTACCAAGTAACCCGTAATAGATAATATATCTCTTTAACTTCTGTGTTGAAGTTTATTCTTCCCCGGTTGAGTCTGAGTGCGTATTTCCTTAGTGAAATCGGCATCCCCTGTTTGGTTTGAATATTTCAGTTTTGTTCTGATATATTCCTATCCCTTGTAGATTTCCCATATCCTCGAACCGAGTCGTTCCATTGATTTATTTTCAAGGAAATCCCATGTGTCTCCAGCAATTTTAAGACGTACTCTGGCCTACGCACAACTTTTATCCCCCAGAGTCTCTGTCTCCCTAGTGAGTTTTCCTTATGGAATGCATTATGCTCCTATGTACTTTCAGTCTCTCTGGATTCTTTTCCTTTGTGGCAATTTATTCCCCACAAAGATTGTTTTAACATTCATATCACATGCATCATGAGGTCTCTTAGGGACCAAAATTTATTTCTAGATGTTGTTATTTAAGTCCATTCTGTTTAGTTGATACGAAGATTTTAATCTTCACATCCTCAGTTAGAATGTCTTTAAACAGGGGCAGCTGTCAGACCTCAATTTTGACCCTAAGATCCCTCATGCTATCTCATCATATGCATTGGCTTTGGGATCACACCTTGACATCCTCCTTACCCCTCATTCATTGGGTTTGCATTGGGAGAGATCACCAAGCACATTTGACTGTATCATACTTTGTTTTTATTTCTTTACTAACCAAAATACCAAAAATATGTCTATGTATATCTTTACTTCTTTTGTAGGTAGTGTATGCATCCACCCATGCTCTATTAAGCTCACATCTAGGTGTAGTGGGGTATTCGTTACCTTTAGATTTATTGACTAAATCAAAAGTAAATCATACAATTCGAGTCGTCACCGCACTTCTATTTATCCAAAGGAAAGGTTAAAAAGCGAACAAAAACCGAGAAGTTTTATCAAATCAAAAACTAATAAAAATGTTAGAGATCTGTAAGGGGGTTGGTTATGCAATGGGAAGGTTTTAAGCACCCAAAACAACCTTAGTACTCTAACGGAGCCCTTTTTACAAATGTTGTATGGTAGGTTGGTATTTGAGAAAATATTTTTGCAAACATGATTGGGGAGATGAGAAAATAATATACAAGTTATTTACAATTTTGTGTTTGAATGGATAAACCCATTGCCTACGTACCATCTTAAAAAGGTAAATTCAAAACCTCGTAGTTCGGGGTAAAAATCTCAAAAGAAGTTGGTGAGTTGATTGGTCAAAAGCCTTAAGATCTTTTGTTATCAAAGGGAGAAAACTCAACCCAAAACCACAAATCCACCATGTGAGGAGAGCTTCAACATGCTAGTGAGGGGTTAATCCTATAATAAGTATGGAAGACTTATAGTCCAACACTAAGGATACAGGTGAGTATTATATCAACCTCTATGATAACTCAAACCTAATAGCTAATGTTTATGAAAAGCTTTAACACAAATGGTTATTGGAACCATAAAAACAATTGAGTGAGTTGTATTTACAAATGAAAAGTATTCACAAAATAAAGTCCAAGTTGACTTAAGATTCAATTCAAAATAAAAGAGTTTGAAAAATCAAAGGCATAGTGCCTAGGTTTCTAATTTTTTGAAAAGCAATGTTAATGTTTGCACAAAATGTTGGCTTGGGTTAGAGTGGGGAGAAGAAGAGGAGGGCTAGGTCCTAAACATGCAAAGATGAGGGAAGAGATATAAAACCACTTGGAGTTCCCTTCTTGAGATCATAAAGATGATCCAAGTTGCTCCTTTCCTTTGGACTTAGCAAGCAATAAGCAAATAACTCAAGCAATCAAGCAAATATTCAATCAAGCTCCTAGGAATCTTCCAATTGGCTTTTGTCTCTCTTATCTTGGATTCTCATGACAATGGTCCTTCTAAGTAGCTCAAGTTTGGTATCCCTATCACACAAGAACACACAAATCAAAAAGTTCCACAATGCAATAAAAGAATGGACAAGAGTGAGTTTAGAATTAGGATCCTTTCAATTCATCTTCAAGATTAAGCATTCTAAAGGCATGAGGCCTAGTTGCTCTTCAACACTTTTAGCATTCTAAAGGCATGAGGCCTAGTTTCTCTTGAAACTCCATTAGCTTAGGGAAGGTCCTAAATCTAAGTCCTTTCTCCATTTTGCATTGGGTTCACACAAACAAAACAAACAAGCACAAGGCAATAGTATATACACAATAATATGCTCAAGTGAGCAAAAGGCAAATTGCATTAACATAAACATGAGCTCAAGTGAGCAAAGGGCAAAGACAAATGAATTAACGAGCATGAAATTAAATTGCATTAAAGTAAATTGCAAGAATTAAATGCTTGAATTGAAAGTTAGAGATTAGTAGTTAGTGTTAGTGTGCCATAATGAAATTTAGCACTATGTTAAGCAATCGCAAGCGGACTTATATAGTAGTCACACCTATCTGAGGTCGGTCAATAAAACTATAGGCAACAAACACAAGTTAGAGATCATGACTAGTAAGCCAGGCTCCTACAACTTGCCATGCCAAAAGAAAAGAAGAATGACCTTGTATGGATTTAGGTTTTTTTGCTTGACCAAGAAGCAACCTATCTTTAATGCAAAGTAATTCACTTGATCTTTGATCAAGATGAATTTAATTTGGATCAAAGAAGGTTAAGCCTCTCATATGTCAAGGCTAACCACCAATCTTTAACTCATTGGTCAAAAAGAAAAAGAAGAAGAAGAAGATGGAAATGGAATGTACATAATTGAAATTAAAATGACATAAATAAAACACATTGGTCAAACATGAATGGAATCAACATCAATCAATGGTAAACAGAAGTGAGATGAAGCTTAGAAGTCAAGAAATAACAAAAATATTTTTTGTATTTTTTGGAATTAAAATAATACTTAAATTAAAATGAACAAATAAAGGTCAAACTTCAAATCCAATTCAAATCAACTTGGAAAAATCCAATTGGATCATCATAATTTTTATATGTTTATCCCTAATTTTTGCCCGAATCCTTTTGGTTCGCCGGGATGCCCTTACTTTTGCCTAGATATGTCGACCTAGCGGGTCTCTTTTATGCATAGTATTTTTTAACTATGTCCGTATTCACGGGATGCGGGAAATCTTCGCTATCCATTGTAGCAAGCATCATGGCTCCACCAGAGAATACCTTCTTAACTACAAATGGCTCTTCGTATGTGGGAGTCCATTTTCCTCTAGGATCACCTTGTGGTAGAATGATACGCTTTATCACCAAGTTGCCAATTTGATACACCTGTCTCTTGACTTTTTTATTAAATGCCTGGGTCATGCGCTTCTGATATATCTGCCCATGACAAACAGCCACAAGTCTCTTTTCATCAATCAAATTTATCTGATCGAGTCGAGTCTGAATCCATTCTTCTTCATCTAAGCCTGCATCTTTCATAATTCTTAGAGAGGGAATCTAAACTTCCACTGGTAAAATGGCTTCCATTCTGTAGACTAAAGAGAATGGAGTTTCCCCTGTCGAAGTGCGTACTGAAGTGCGATAACCACGAAGAGCAAATGGTAACATCTCATGCCAGTCTTTGTATGTTACTGTCATCTTTTGTATAATCTTCTTAATATTCTTATTAGCAGTTTCTACGGCGCCATTCATCTTTGGCCGGTACGGAGAAGAGTTATGGTGTTTTATTTTGAACTGCGTGTAGAGTTCAGTAATCATCTTATTGTTCAAATTAGTACCATTATCAGTGATAACTCTTTCAGGGATGCCATACCGACAAATAAGACTATTCTTGATGAACCGTGCCACCACATTCTTGGTGACAGAAGCAAATGAGGCTGCCTCTACCCACTTCGTAAAGTAATCAATAGCAACAAGAATGAAACGATGTCCATTAGAAGCAATGGGTTTAATCTCTCCAATCATATCAATGCCCCACATTGCAAAGGGCCAAGGGGCCGTCAACACGTTCAATGGAGCAGGAGGTACATGTACTTTGTCCGCATAGATCTGGCACTTGTGACAAGTTTTGGAGTGATGGTGGCAATCAGCTTCCATGGTAGACCAATAATACCCTGATCTCATAATCTTCTTGGCCATCGTATGTCCACTAGAATGAGTCTCGAAAATACCGTCATGCATGTCTTCCATAATCTTTTCTGCTTCCTTTTTATCCACACAGCGAAGCAAAGTAGAATCATGATTACGTTTGTATAATACTCCATTACTCAAAAAGAATTTAGCGGAGAACTTCCTCAGAAATTTTCTGTCTTTGATGGATACCCCTTCAGGGTATTCCTGAGTTTCTAAATATCTTTTTACTTCGTGGAACCAAGGTTTCTCTTCTACTTCATCAGCATTAAGTTCATAATAATATGCTGGTTCATCTAATCGTTCAATGGTGATCATGGGAGCTTCATTGTCCCATCTGACTCTGAACATAGATGACATGGTAGCCAATGCGTCTGCCAACTGATTCTCTTCTCGTTGAATATGTTCGAATGTAATCTCTTCAAAGTATGGGATTAATGTCAACACCCGCTCTCGATAAGGGATGAGATTCGGATGTTTAGTGTCCCATCCTCCTTTGATCTGAATGATTACTAAGGCTGAGTGTCCGTACACACTCAAAAACTTGATTCTCAGGTCTATAGCAGCTCTGAGTCCAAAAATACATGCTTCATACTCAGCCATATTATTGGTACAATCAAAACATAATCTAGCAGTGAAAGGTGTATGGCAACCCTTGGGAGAAATAATTACAACACCAACACCATTGCCCAATGCATTAGAAGATCCATCAAAAACCATAGTCCATCGGGATCCCAGTTTGGGTCCTTCATCCGGTCCAGGTTCTTCATAATCAGTAACAAGCATAACATCCTCATCAGGGAACTCAAAATTCATAGATTGGTAATCATCAACTGCTTGATGAGCCAAATGATCAGCTAACACGCTTCCTTTGATTGCTTTCTGGGTAGTATACTGGATATCATACTCTGTTAAAATCATCTGCCATCTTGCTATTCTTCCGGAGAGAGCAGGTTTCTCAAATATATATTTGATAGGATCCATCTTAGAAATCAATAAAGTGGTATGATTCAACATATATTGTCTTAGTCGGCGAGCAGCCCAAGCCAAAGCACAACAAGTTTTCTCAAGCAGTGCGTATCATGTTTCACAGTCGGTAAACTTTTTGCTAAGGTAGTATATTGCATGCTCTTTTCGACCAGACTCGTCATGTTGCTCCAGCACACACCCCATTGAATTTTCTAACACGGTCAAATACATGATTATAGGTCTTCCTTCAATTGGTGGCATCAGAATTGGAGGTTCTTGGAGATACTTATTGATTTTGTCAAAAGCTTCTTGACATTCATCACTCCATATTATCTCTTGATTTTTCCTCAGTAATTTGAAGATAGGTTTGCAAGTAGCAGTCAAATGGGAGATGAATCGGGCAATGTAATTCAAGCGTCCCAAGAAACCTCTGACTTCTTTATCTGTACGGGGAACTGGCAATTCTTTAATAGTTCTCACCTTAGCCGGGTCAACCTCAATTCCTTTACCACTGACAATAAAGCACAAGAGTTTACCGGATCTTACTCCAAAGGTGCACTTGTTCGGGTTCAATCTCAACTTGTATTTCTTCAACCTCTCAAATAGTTTGTATAAATGATCGAGATGTTCTTCTTCAGTATGAGATCTGGCTATCATGTCATCCACATATACCTCTATTTCATGATGGATCATATCATGGAACAAAACCACCATAGCACGCTAGTATGTTGCCCTTGCATTCTTTAAACTGAATGGCATTACTTTGTAACAGAAAGTGCCCCATTGCGTCACAAACGTAGTTTTCTCCATGTCTTCAGGTGCCATCTTAATCTGGTTATAACCTGAGAATCCATCCATGAATGAGAATACCTTGTGTTGAGCGGTGTTATCTACTAGAACATCAATGTCTGGAAGTGGAAAGTCATCTTTGGGACTTGCTTTATTCAAATCTCTGTAATCTACACACATTCGCACCTTACCATCCTTCTTTGGCACTGGTACCACATTAGCAACCCATTGAGGATAAGAAGTAACAGCTAGAAAACCTGTATTAAATTGTTTCATAACCTCGACTTTGATTTTCTCAGACATTTCAGGACGCATGCGACGAACCTTTTGCTTAACAGGATGACAATCTTCCTTCATCGGCAAACGATGTACTACTATATCAGTATCCAGTCCTGGCATGTCTTCATAAGACCAAGCAAAAATCTCTACATAGTCATGTAACATCTGAATCAATCTTTCTTTGACACTATTTTCCAAGCCTGCTTCTATTTTGACTTCTTTCTTGTCTACTTCAGTACCCAGATTTACAATTTCAATTGATTCCTCATGCGGTTGTATAGTCTTTTCTTCTTGCAGTAACAAGCTGGCAAGCTCTCCAGGCACTTCGCAATCTTCCTCACTTCCATCCTCGGCTTGGTAGATCGGATTTTTAAAGCCATAATTAACAGTAGCAGAATTATTATCAACAGGATCCAGAGTGGATATGGATCTGCAATTTCTTACGTGAGTGTGTGTAAGAAAACATAGCTTATTTGAAAGATGACAGGAAAGATAAAGAGCGCAATATTTGAATGCAAAAAGTCCATTGATTTATTGAGTGTGAATATGCTTATGAAAATGACAAAACCCTTAACAAATTAGCTATTGTGCCCCGGGCATAGATACAATGCCTTAAGAAGTTCAATTGTTCATAATAAAAATTACAAAATTTGAAACACTAAAATAAGAAATAACAATTACTCCTGACTAAAGGAAATCGGGATAGTGTCTTCAGCCTTCCAATTATTGAGTCTGTCACCAATTGTTGGGAAAATCCGGCTATCCAAGTCGCAATCGCTATCAGCATCTTCTACAACATTAATCTGATCTTTGACTATCTTTTCAGAGCTAAACCCCAGGCCAAATTTATCAGACTTGTACGGTACCTTGATCAGTTGACCCCAGCCAGTACGACCACCATCTTCAACCACGGCTTGAGCATCTTTCAGAGAAATCATAGCAGGAGAAGCACGAATAACCTTGGGCACACAGGAAGTTGGCTTAAGGACAGGACTGGTCGGAGGAACTACTTCAAATGACTGAGAAGGAGTCTCAAAGAATTCACCATCCATCTCGACGTATCTGAAGGTATGCACACTACTAACAATATACTCTTATTCTCCACACACAGTGACAATCTTGCCCTCTATTCGATACCTCAGCTTTTGATGGAGAGACGAAGCTACAACACTTGCCCCATGGATCCAAGGGCGTCCCAACAAGCAGGAATAGGCAGGACGAATGTTCATTACGTAACAGGTATTGTTGAAGACTTGAGGTCCTATCTTGATAGGGAGAACCACTTCACCATGGACAACACTCTTCGCACCATCGTAAGCACGCACCACAACGTCACTAGGTTTCAGTTCAATGCTTTTACAGTCAAGCTTATCGAGCACAGCTTTCGGTAGCACATTCAAAGAAGAGCCATTGTCGATCAACACATGAGACAAGGTGATCCCCTTACACTCAATGGAGATATGCAGAGCTTTATTGTGATTCTTTCCTGCTGGTGTCAAGTCAGCATCAGAAAAGCCTATGCCATTATCAACAGCCAAGTTAGCAACATAATTTTCTAACTGATCGACAAATGTCTCTTGAGGTACATGAGCGATCTTCAAGAACTTTATCAACGCACTGGAATGAGATTCAGAAGAAAACAACAAGGATAACATCGAAATTTTAGACGGAGTATACCCCAGCTGTTCTACCATATCAAAATCACTCTTACGGATGATTTTCAGCATTTCTTCCATTTCCTGCTTGGCAACATCTTCGGTAGTAACTTCGACTGGTGTCTTTGACTGAGAAGGATTGATTACTGGTCCCTTTCCTCGAGTTTCAGGGGCGGGAGGTGAGATTTCTGGAGAGAAGATCCTTCCACTTCGAGTAATTTTACTAGTCCCAACAATGTCAACGTCATTAGGATTAGAAAAATTATCATCTTGCTTTATGCCGTGGATGTAAACATCACCTCAATAATTCCACGGAATGGCTTTGCTTGAGGAATACGGTACTGGGCCAGGTGCAGTAATAATTAGGGGAGCTACCTTGGGCTCAGCAGTAATCTTCACAGGCACTCTAGTAACGGTAATCTTCACTGGAACTTTGGACCTAGCAATCACAGATATTTCTTCAATAGGGTTTTCCACCTTAGGAATCTTTTCAAAGAGAATTGTACGATCATCCATCAGGCGTTGAATACCATTCCTCAACTTCAAGCAATCATTGGGTCGGAGTATACAAAGATTGCAATTTTCAGCACAACCTGGAAATAAACCAGCTTGCAATCAATTCTTCTTGATAATCAGGAGAGGAGATGCTAAGTCAGCTACATTAGTAATGTGAGAATTGTCATCCACGACATTAACAGTCTTGTCATGATTAGGCATAGGAGCAGTGATGACATTAGGAGTCTCCGGAGGATCAAATTCAATTTCTCCATCGTCGATTATATCCTGAATCTTATTCTTCAACAACTAACAATCGTTTGTATCATGCCCGGGGCTATCGGAGTGATATGCACCCCTGGCATTGGGATTATAACAAGGAGAAGTAGTGTTGGGATTTGCAGGAGGATCTCTGAGGGTGATTAAATTTGCTTTTAGCATACTCTGCAGTGCTTGTGCTAACGTCATATTGATCTTGGTAAACTGCCTTCTTGGCCTGTCTTGTCTGTGTTGGTAGTTTTGAGATGGCGGTGCTACAATCGTAACTGCTCCAACAGTATGGTCACGATTTTTCTTGTTATGACCCCTTCGACCGTACACAGCATTTGATTCATTCTTCCCCTGATAGGACTTTTTGGTGCTTGCAGAGGTAGTCGCCTGTATCTTTCCACTTCGAATGCCGCTTTCAACATGTTCACCCGTCAATATAAGTTCAGTGAAACCTGATGAGGAACTTCCCAATAGATGGCTATAGAATGGGCCAGTCAGTGTACCCATGAACATGTCCACTAATTCTCGATCAGTCATAGGGGGTTTGACTCTGCCAGCCAAGTCTCTCCATTTTTGAGCATATTCTTTGAAGCTTTCTTTAGAGCCCATAGTCATATTCTGCAGCTGTAGCCGAGTAGGCGCTAATTCAGAATTATACTGGTAGTGCTTGTAGAAAGTTGTCGCTAAATCAGTCCAGGTGCGGATGTTAGAGCTCTCGAGCTGATAATACCACTCTAACTGTGTGCCAGAGAGACTCTCTTGGAAGAAATAGATCCATAGCTTCCTATCAGTGGTATACGGCTGGATCTTTCTCACATAAGCTCTCAGATGCATCTGAGGACAAGACGCACCATCATACTTAGTGAAAGCGGGGACCTTGAATTTGCGAGGAATGACCACATCAGAGACCAGACCTAAGATTTCGAAATCCAGACCGGGCGCCTTCTGACCCTCCATAGCTAGCATACGTTCTTCCAGCAACTTATACTTATCATCTTTCGGAGAGTACTGTTCATTTTCATAATTTTCATAGTCGTCTTCAGGGTTGAAGGGATCAGCATTCTCATCTTCCGAATCATTTTCTGTCTCATCTTCTTTATCCTTCGGAATTCCAATCTTGACTCCTGGAGCCTGTCCTTTAAGCCTTCTTCCCGGGTTAATGTAACTCACAGATTTCTTGTCTTTCTTCTTCTCGAGCAATAGAGTCTTCAGTTCCTCCTGCTTCTTGGATAAGTTCAAGATCATCTCCTGGAATTGAGCATTATGAGCCTGGAGATCCTTGATAGTTTGTTCCAGGGCCATTTTTCTGTTTGAGAGGAAGACCGTGAGAACATTGATCCTTTAGAGTACCTGTTATGCAATGTTATGTTATGCTATGCAATGTATGAAATGTTTTCAAGGACTTTTGGAATTTAACTTTGCGTAAACCACCAAAAAGGGGAACTTTTATTAATAATTTCTTTAATCAATGTTCATTACAAGAAAAAATGAAAGCTCAAGTCTCCCAGGGACGGCTTCTTTTTCGGCGGAGATATGCATTGAGACTTCGTTCCTCATTAAGCTGGTTGGTGAGCTCTAATACTTTCTTCCTTTTAGAACAGAACTGAGCTTCAAAAGTATCCCTTTCCTCTTTCAACTGGATCCAAGATTTATTCAATTCTTCAACATTGGTAGGCATATCTGGATAAGGAATGATCTGAGGGGTACCTCCTTCAACTTTTGGTTCAACAATCAGAGGTCCGATTGCAAGATATGGCATGATAAGCTCACGAGCTCTGGCGCGTACCCATCTGAGATAAGGTTCCATAGGAATAGAGTTTTTCTGTCCTAAGTACTTCTCTTCACCATGCCCCAAGCTCGTACAAACCTTTGACAGAGACCTTGAGAATCGTTGTCATAGTCAAACACAGTTCCTTGGATAATTATTTCATGTGGACCATCTCTTCGAGCATAACCAAACTGACGTAGGGCTAAAGCAGGATTATAAGTAATACCTCATCTTATCCCCAAGAGTGGTACGTTAGAGAATTCTCCACAACGGTCAATGATGATAACATTTTCTTTGGGTTGGGGACACCAATGGATGTCTGAATGGGAGAGCGACATTATCCTTTGAGACCATTTCAAATTTTGCTCATTCTTCAAGACTGATTGAGGAAGGTGCGAAATAAACCACCTATATAATAGAGGTACGCAGCACATGAGAGTCCATTGCCTTTTCATAGTACGAGTGTGAAGGGAATGCAAAATGTCTCCAAGCAAGGTGGGCACATGGTTATGAGTGAGAAATATCTTAACAACATTCATGTCTATGAATTGATCCGGATTAGGAAATAGCACCATACCATAGATTAGTAATGCTAGAACATCTTCGAAAGCGTGGACACTCATAGCTTTTAGGAATTCTCGGGCCTTATTTATCAGAAATTTGGCAAGTAAACCCTTAACTTCACTTCTTGTTACCCAATTAGTTTCAATGTCGAACTTTGTCATGTGTAAAGCCGCGACAACCTCTTCAGACCTCGGAATATTTTCTAAACCACTGAAAGGTGTTTGATCAAGGATAGGTATCCCAAGCAACCTGGAAAATTCTTCTAATGTGGGTACCAACTGATAATCTGGGAAGGTGAAGCAATGATGTTTAGGATCGAAGAACTGGAATAGAACTCTCATCATATCTTCCTTGAAACCGGTGGTAACTAAATTGAGGAGATAACCATGTTTCTTGATGAACTGAGCATGATCGGGAAGTTCCGACACTAAATCCTTGAGTTGAAGAGAGGTCGCTACAAAATTGATCCGGATGGTCTTCCTGGAAGCCATAGCCCTACAAAACAGAGCAAAGTTAAATCCCTAAGTCCTCGAAATGGTTAGTACAATGCCATGATGTCATGATGTTATGATGTTATGATGTCAAGTAAGTAACAAGCACAAACAAGTCAAACCACAATCATTCCTAGGTTTTAAGGCTTGCATTAGTTCCATAGGTAAGTACCCTCCCCACTGAAGTTTGGTTGGTTCAACCTGTCCTAGAATAGTAACCGGGTTCTAGAAGGATCTCAAATCATTGACCTTTCCTTAAGTCCACTTCAGTGCAACACTAAGCGGTTGACCAAAATTTCCCTAAAGTCCAATCTCAAAGAGTGTAGTACCGAGTATCAACCAACCCCAGTCGGAACCGAAGTCAGTTATCTCACTACTTTCTAGTGGCTAGGATGAGTCAATTAGGGTTTTCAAGCTCTGGTTAATGCTTTGATGACACCACACAGACGCCAAATTTTTCCTCAAGTAAACATGAGGAACATCAAGACATCCAAAGTGTCACATTAACCGTAGCCATCATTTTAACCATTCCAGTATACGCCGGACAGTCACGATGATCTCTTGCTACTTACCTAAGGTACACTAGATCCGGGTGTAGGATCTTTCACTCAAGCATAGAATACCCAAACAATCCCTTAAAAGTAAATCAAACAAAGAAACAATTCGAAAACATAATTGATCTTATCTTTAAGGTAACCTCTCTTATGAAGATTCCCCAGTAGAGTCGCCAGTTCTGTGATACGGTGAACTGACTTTGTGTTTTTTGCTTTGAAAAGCTATATTGCGGATAGCAAGAGTCGCCACCGACTTTACTTTTATCCAATAAGGAAAGGCGGAAAAGAACAAGAAAGACCTTGATTAGATTTTGAGTTCGGGAGGTACATTATACAAAGGGAAGGTGTTAGCACCCTTTGTATCCATGGTTATCCATGGGCTCTTAATTTCTTAACTCACTTATGTTTTCCTTGTTTGAGAAAGTGTTTGAGAAATGTGGTGTGTTTAGAAAATATTTTGAAAGGAGAGTTTAACTTTGTAATGATTTTTGTACGAATGTATACAAAGTGGTTATCTCGTTTGATTTTGAAAGATGTTTAGAAAAATATAATTCGGCGATGATTCTGGTGCGAATGTATACCAAGTGGTGATTTTCTAAAAGATGTTTTGAAAAGTGTGAGGTGTGAAAAGTATTTTAAGCTGTGAGCAAGCATTTAAGATTTATACCTAACCAAGGTCTTTATAGGTATTTCCTATCCTTAGGAGGGTAAAACTGTCCTTACTATTGAGAAGTAAATAGTCTTATCCTTTGGATGTAAAGGGACATTGTGGGGTCGTCGATTGGTCATTGAAGGCAACATTTGTAAGGATACCTTAGCATTCAAAGAGAAGATCATCATTTAATCGTAGGCTACAATGAAGGGTCATCGAGGGACAAAGTCATATATTCGAAGGCAACGTTCGAGGGACAAGGTCATATATTCGAAGGCAACGTTCGAGGGACTATGATTTATCTTGTAGGGACATTGACCTTTTGATCGAAGGGACTGTGACTTATCTGTTTAGGGATGATGATGATTTAGTCGAAAGGGTCTTTGCTAAGGGTATTTCCACATTCGCGGGACATGACCGTAATATCGTAAGGCAACAAAGAGAGGGTAACCCTAGAGGTGTAAGTGTGGAAATGATTGGATTCAGATATATTATCTTGAATTAATTTATCTAAGTTCGATTATTTATCTTTCCATGCAATCCTACTAGCATACATGTAGACAGTTATATTCACGGTATGAAAAAATTAAAGTGCAAAAAATAAGACTACGTTATTACATGGCTTCGGGATGGGGGTACATAATTTAAAAGGGGATATAAAATATCTAAATCTTAATTAACGAGTACAAAATTAAACGGGCATACAAAATAATAAAACCTAATTAAACTAAAAAGAAAGAAATAAAAAAATAAATATAATTAGATTTTTATTATTCAAAATAGCCCATTTTAATTAATTAAGTGATATATGAAAATTTAATTAATAAACTAGATTAAATTATATCCTAGTTTAAATAACTAATATAATATATTAATTAGAAAATTAATTAATGGGTTTTATTTTAATAATAGAAAAATAGTGGTGAATTAATTATAGTGGAAAGGGAGTAAACATAGTAAAAACACTGAAAAGCTAAAAAATAGGTCCTGGAGGCTCAAACCCAGAACCTCTACGTTGTAGTGAGGGGAGAGCTACCAACGAGCCATGTTGGTCCATTCGTTATTTATTTGCCTTCATTAAAATATATATTAATTCTACATGGATTTTTCCATTTTGACACAACACCACCATGCATGTTATAACTTTCTCTCTTACGACAAGCTACTTTATTTTTTCTCATTCTGTTTTTTTCATGTGAATATAACAAACTTGTAACTTCATCTTATATCAAACCACACACATAAAATAAGATCATATGTAATCATCATGCAATAATAAAAATAGTCATGCACAAATCAAGAAGCTTATATTATTTTACTCATGTATTAGTTCTCTTTACTGCAAGTGATAATGATAAAACAAACCTTACACATACATGTTAAAGACAACCAAGGATTTATATTATCACCATTATATCATCATCATCATTATTATGTAATAACAGCATGTGAAATAAACATAATCATGCTAGAAACAACACTCATATAATAATAATTAAATGGAAGATATAATTCTTTAATCATGCAAACAGAATTTCTCCAACATGCTATGACATATCAAGAACAGATGCATACTTGAATAAATCAATATCAACATCCACCAAACCATGAACACATCATCTCAATATATATATTAAACCAATATTATTCATGCATGAATTAAGGGGTATTGCAAGGTAATCATGCTGGATGCAAATTCCATAATGAACACTTACTGGGGATTTGATTCTTCTAGCTTGCTCATTGTATGTGTGTTGTTCTTATTCAGGCTATGAGTGCTTTATGGTTGCTTCTCTTTTCCCTTCCCGTGAATCTTCTTGCTTCTACCTTGCCTTGTGTATCTTCTTCTGTTGTATCTCTCCTCTTTTTCCTTATTTTCCTCTTTTTGCAGCCATATGAAGTATTTATAATGGTGTGGATTAGGGTTTAACCTTGCTAAATATTTGGATCCCTTCCTATACTTTAGGATCTCACCATATAATTTAGGAGAGTTAGCTCTAACATTTTGCACAATTAAAATTTAAAATTTTGTTATTAAATTATAGCCAAAATTATTCTTATAAAACAAAACCATCATATGATAAATAATACTATGATTATTCATATATTTTTGGTTTGAATTTGGTCTTAAATATCTATTATTATAAATAAATATTTATACAAATATTATTATAAATAATGAATAATTTAAATGACTTTTAACAAATAAAAATTAATTTAAATTTTAGTTACATAATTGAATTAAATATTAAACCTATTTCTATTTTTACTTTCATCATTTAAAAAAAATTATTCTTACTTATATCAACCAAAATTATTTTATAATTTATGGGCTTTTAAAAAAATGTTACTCTTATAAATAAATTTTATTAAGTAAAAAACGTGAATTACTAAGTAAATACTATTTATAAATAATGAATAAATGGAACATGAGTCACTAAATTATAAAAAATAGTTATTATAATTTAATGAGCTTTAACAAATAAAATTAATTAAAAATTTTAATTATACAATTAAAATTCAAATCTATTTTTATTTATCATTAAATTAAAACTATTTTATTTATATATATAAAATTTATTTATATCATACAGATAACCAAAATCATTATTATTTTTTATATCTGTATCACAATAAATAAATTTAAATTTATAATTTGTATGAGAATGTATGCTAATGAATGAATACAAATGTGAAATGGATGCTATGCATGAATCAATTTATCATAAAAATTAACAGGCAAATTTTGGGGTACGACACTGACCCAATACACAACCCATAGAGTCTTCAAGAACAATCAAGTACATAATCAATGGTCTCCCTTTCACAGGCGGAGGCTCGGACAAATACTCTTTGATACTGTCATAGGCCTTCTGGAAATCCTCGGTCCAATCATGACGCTGATCTTTCCGGAGGAGCTTGAATATTGGCGCACATGTGGCAGTCATGTGGGATATAAATCTAGAAATATAATTCAAGCGGCCAAGAAAACATCGGACTTGCTTCTCAGTTTTGAGCACAGGCATCTCTTGTATTGCTTTGACCTTGGCCGGATCAACATCAATACCTCTCTCACTGACAATAAAGCCCAATAACTTGCCGGAACGGACTCCAAATGTACACTTGTTCGAATTCAGGCAGAGTTTGTACTTCCTCAAACGCTGAAAAAGCTTCAACAAATGCTCTACATGTTCAACTTCCGTTCTCGACTTCGCAATCATATCATCAACATATACCTCGATCTCCTTGTGCATTATATCATGAAACAAGTTAGTCATAGCTCGTTGAAACGTGGCTCCGGAGTTCTTCAAACCGAAAGGCATCAATCGATAACAGAATGTTCCCCAAGGTGTGATGAATGTTGTCTTCTCCATATCCTCGGGTGCCATTTTGATCTGATTATTTTCGGAAAATCCATCCATAAATGAGAAGACATTGAATTTAGCTGTATTATCTACCAACATATCTATATGTGGTAGAGGAAAATCATCTTTCGAACTAGCTTTATTCAAGTCTCTAGTCCACACACATTCAGACTTTTCCATCTTTCTTAGGCACAGGCACAATATTGGCCACCCATTGAGGATATGTAGAAGTCATCAGAAACCCCACATCAATTTGCTTCTAAACTTCTTCTTTAAATCTTCACTGTCATGTAAGGATGAGTTCTTCTGAGTATCTGCTTCATAGGCACACACTCAGGCTTCAAAGGCAGGAAATGTTGCACGATATCAGTATCCAGACCAGGCATGTCTTCATATGACCAGGAAAAGACGTCGACATATTCTCGTAGCAACTCAATCAACCCCTTCTTCATAGACTCTTCCAGAAGTGCCCCAATTTTTACTTCTCGAACATAATCTTCAGACCCCAAGTTGACTGTTTCTAGATTCTCAAGATGTGGCTGAATGATCTTCTCTTCGTGCTCAAGCAGACGGGTAATCTCGTCAGGGATCTCTTCAACATCATCTTCTTCGGCCTCAAATACAGGGAATTCAAAGTTGGGAGATGGTGTTGGATCATTATGTTCAATGGGTTTGATCAACCTGCATAATGATTTTGGATATAAAAGAGATTTTAGAATTCAAATAAGGCAAATCATTATGCAGATGAAAAGATTGATTTTATTCTCCTTTTTTAGGGTTTTTTGTGATCACCAATTTCATGCAAAAAAGCAATAAGTGAAAATAATTTGGAAAAACAAACATTTAACATGTAGTTATTGAATGAATATCATTGTATTTATGTGCCAACAATTTCATCACTTCTCCTTTTGTCATGGGAGAAGGGTTTTTAAACAAAAATGAACATTATGTGGACTTATGGACAACTGTTGGAACATCAACCGCGACCCAATTATTGCAGACTCCTCCAGGGATAACAAAGTTGCCAGAATTTTCCTCTGCATCATCCTCCACTATAGCAGCAGCCTCTTGGTCTTCGACCGTGTGGATGAAACCACCACTCTAAAACAGACCGTGCTTGTTGAAAGTGCCCGAAGAATACCCTATGCCAGCCCGGGATTTATGGTCTTCCAGCTTGATCATTTGTCCTAAACCAGTAGTTGCGCCATGCTCAATGGCCAACTTCGCATCATTGTAGGACGCAACTGAAGAAGTTCCTTTCTTAGAAGGCTCAGCAATAGACAAGGCTTGGAACGGAGTCCCAACCTCATCCTCAACATCAATGTAAGAAAAGAAAGACAAATGGCTTACAAAGAGAGCCTTCTCTCCCCCTACCACCACCAACTTCTTGTTCTTCACTAACTTCAACTTTTGGTGTAGGGTGGATGTCATGGCGCCTGCCTAATGAATCCATGGTCTGCCAAGCAAGCAGCTATATGATGGGTGGATATCCATGACCTGGAAAGTGATTTGGAAATCACTAGGTCCTATCTTGACTGGGAGTTCAACCTCGCCAATCACAGTCTTCCTGGATCCATCAAAAGCTTTGACGACCACTCTACTCTGCCTCATGGGAGGCCCCTGGTAAGAAAGTTTGGCCAAAGTGGATTTTGGCAACACATTCAGCGATGACCTTGTGTCTACCAGCACATTAGACAAGGCATCATCCTTGCAATTCATAGAGATGTGTAGTGCCAAATTGTGGTCTTTTCCCTCCTCGGGAAGATCAGCATCGCAAAAGCTCAGATTGTTACAAGCAGTAATGTTTGCAACAATTCTATCAAACTGTTCTATGGTGACATCGTGATCCATGTATGCCACGTCTAACACCCTCTGCAAAGATCCGCGGTGCGGCTCGGAGTTCATCAACAAATACAATACATATATATTTGAAGGCGTTTGTAGTAGCTGATCTACAACATTATACTCGCTCCTCTTGATGAGCCTTAGAATCTCATCACGGTCCTCTCTTAACATGCCATTCTGGCCAGCAGGGACATGAGCTCTAACAACAGCGGCAAATCTGTCAACAGCAAGTGCGGGATTCGGAAAAAAAGAAGAATTCCCCACAAGACGGGTGGTATTATCAATAGCATCAGTTCTTCTGGTGTCAACCTGGGGTTTCGGTGGCGCCGAAAAAACACGACCATTGTGGGTCAAACCACTAACATCAGAGATACTGGTCACAGAAGTTGAGGGCAGAGGCACCTCCTTTCCATCTTCTAATGCAACCGCATTATATCGATAGGGAACAACCTTGTCTGAAGAGTATGGAACATGGCCAGTTGGCTTGATAATGAGAGTAGGAGAGCTGCCATCATATCTGACAACAACAGGCTCAGGTATTCTAAAGACAAGGGATATAACATTAACTTCATCCTCATCACGATTTTGAAGTATCTCGATCACACCCTGATCCAGTATTTCTTTGGTGTCTTTCCTGACTTGACGATATCCTCTCTCATTGATAGTGCACACACGGCAACTGTCATGGCCGTGCTCGTAATGACTGTATCTACATAATAGTCTATGCATCTCGACCAATGATTGTCTGATATGGCTGACATATCTGACCTTGTACTTGCTAGGACAACCCTGAACCATGTTAACAGCAGATTTCCCATGCTCGGGCAATGGGTTCTTCTTCACATTAGGACCTACGTCCTCGAAAAACAAAATACCGCTTCTAACAAGGTCTTGAACCTTGGTCTTGAGAGGGTAACAGTTTTCCACATCATGTCCGGGAGCACCGGAATGATAAACACAGTGAAGCTCAGGCTTATACCACCACTGAGGGTTGGTTGGTATAGCAGGTGGGTCACATGGAGTAATCAACTTCCTTTCAATCAGTGAAGGATATAGCTTTGCATAAGTCATTGGAATAAGATCAAAATTTACCCTCTTCTTATCATAGCTAGTGCTGGTTTGATTGTTGTTTTAGGGCTGGTAGGCCTGCTGTTACGGACGATGCTGTTGTTGTTGATATTGTTGATGTTGCTGTTGCTGGTTCTGATGCTGATAATGTTGGTTCTCTCTGAAGACAGGTGCTATATGAGCTACCTGGTGCTGGTTATTGGCGGGACGCACAGTCTTCCTCTTCATAAAGGGTCTTCGTTGTTTAACATGGGAGGACACAACATGTGCCTCTCCATCTTTCTTCTTGGCAAATGCCCCATAACGTTTGGCAGAAGAGCCTTCTTCTCTAGTCAGGCGCGCTTCCCTGATTCCCTCTACTAGTCGCATCCCCATGTTCACCATCTCGGTGAAGTCAGAAGGAGCGCTAGCGATCATCCGCTCGTAGTAGAAAGAGCTTAAAGTTTTGAGAAAGATCTTCGTCATTTCCTTCTCTTTAAGCGGGGGCACAATTTGTGCAGCCAATTCACGCCACCTCTGGGCGTACTCCTTGAATGTTTCTTTTTCCTTGTGGGACATAACCCTCAGTTGGTCCCTATCGGGAGCCATATCAACGTTGTACTTGTATTACTTGACGAAAGCTTCGCCAAGGTCATTGAAGGAGCGAATATTCATACTATCCAGACCCATGTACCATCTCAATGCGGCACCGGACAGGCTGTCCTGGAAGTAGTGGATCAGGAGTTGATCGTTGTCAGTCTAAGTCGACATCTTGCATGCGTACATCACAAGATGGTTGAGCAGGCAAGTGTTTTCTTTGTACTTTTCAAAGTCAGGTACTTTGAATTTGATAGGAATCTTGACATTTGGCACTAGGCACAGCTCAGCAACAAATTTTCTGAAGAGGTCCTTCCCTCTAAGAGTTTTAAGTTCATAGCGTCCATTTTCTCGTACACATATGGGCCCTCAGATGGCTCAGAGTGGTAAATGGTGTCATCAACTCTCGGCAAAGTATGCACGACTGGAGGTGGCACAGCAAGGACCGGGCTAGATCCCGGCAGAGAAGCAAATGTAGGGGCAAGACCCTCTGGAACAAAATTGGCGGGCATCCCCAAGGAAACCCGACTGGCATAGCAGACAGAGCAAAGTGAGCATTGGCAGCAGGCACGGTAGAGGAAGCAACCTCTGAAATGACCGTCCTCTGGGGAGGAGTTGAAGGTGTTGGAGAAGACTGGCTTTGGGCGGCCAAGAATCTTGCCATTTCCTCCATCAGGGCAGTCAATCTTGCCACTTCCTCCTTGAGTTCTCTGTTCTGTTGCTCGAGGTGATCCATTAACTTTGATGAGTTGGTTGTGGTATAGTACCGGTGCGTCAGCTTGTCTTCAAAATAAATTAAGAACACAGAGTTAGACCGCTGATCAAGAAGCCTGGAACAAAACCTACTTATGCATATGATGCATGCAATGCTTGTGCATATGATTTATTTTTTAGTCAGAGGAACTTTAGAGTTCTATTTGCGAATATTTGGAAAATATTAATCATTTAGACATATATGGAATAATCATATCAATAATATCTGGAAAAATCTTACACCAAAGAAGTACAGTCTTGGTAACCAAATACAATACAAGAGAGAAGGAAAATGAACATCCTATGGAACCCTAAAAACAATCGTCCAAAGCTCTCGAGACTGGAAGATAAGCTGCACGAAGCCTCTTCACCTCTCTTTCATAGGCTGCCTCCATATCTGCCTTCTCCTTGGAAGAAGAGAAGTAACCACATCATCAGGCTCATCAATAACCTGATGCTCCAGAAAATATATCAAAGCATCCTTATCTCTAAGTTGTTGAAGTAGCTCCTCTCGCTCACGGACCCAAGCACGTGAACGGTCTTCCTCTCTCAACTCCTCTACTCCTTGGATAGGGAGGGTTGAAGGCCCAACCATAACCATAGGTGTAGGCCTCGGGTAATCATAGGGAATGCGGTACTCAGAAGCTCTCCTCCTTGCCCACGAGGTATAGGGTTCCAAAGCAATACAATTCTTTGGACCAACACTACGCCAAATAAGGGAAAAGAGGGCGCTTATTTTGGCCTATAACAGCGCTTTTAAGCGCCCTCTAAAGTGGCGCTGGCATAGGTAAAGACAGCGCTTTGTTTTCCTGGAGAAAGCGTTGTCTAAAGTGGCCACATTATAGTGAGCTTTCAGAAAAAAGCGCCCTCTGGAGTGGTCCATAAAGGGACACCTTAGAGGGCGCTTTCTGGAAAAAGCGCCCTCTAAAGTTGTCAATGTAAAGTGTTTAGAGGGCGCTTTCAGGAAAAAGCGCCCTCTAAAGTTGTCAATGTAAAGTGTTTAGAGGGCGCTTTCAGGAAAAAGCTCCCTCTAAAGTTGTCAATGTAAAGTGTTTAGAGGGCGCTTTCTGGACAAAGCGCCCTCTAAAGTGTTAGTTATTTTAAAAAAATTTGTTTCAAAAACAGTGGATATTTAATTGGTAACCTGTTCGCATGCTGCAAAAGTGTAAAATTCATATTGATTTCATCCTTTAATCCAATGTTATACACCATTAATCCATTGATATATACAACATGAATCCATTTATATACAACATTAATCCTCCATATATACAACATTAATATATGATTCTTTGATCAACAACATACAACAACATATTCATGATTTAGTAAAAGTACAACAACAATATACAACATATATACAACAATAGCATACAACAACAATATTCCATACATATATGTACAACAATATACAACCTAGCTATATGATTCTTTGATCAACAATGAATTGACACAATTCATCCTTCATTTCATCCAAATGAGCTCTTGAGTAAGATTTGTATTCCTCAAAGTACTACAATTAAGAGAATAAAACATATTCATGATTTAGTAACAAATTAGATGAAATATCTGACAGACATAATTAAATATACAAATACACACGAATATTTAGGGGAATTTCACTTACGCGTCAACCGTCTTCTTCATACTCGGATATTTACTCCAATCACCCGATAACGAATCGAGATAATACACTATTAGTCTCGAAAGATCCATAGCAACCAACACCCAGTGACCATTGTATCCAAAATCTGTCTAGTAGTTCAAACCAATACTAAACAAAATAACGCCCATCCACCCATGGTGGCAAACATGTTCTGTATATCCAAAAGTTGTCTAGTAGTTCTATCGCACATCCATACAAAATAAGGCTCAACCAAAAAAACAGATGGCAGCATAAGTAGTATATCCAAAAAAGGCATGGTGAATAATAGCAAGTGTGCATAATAGGCAGGAGGAACTGCATACAAGATAACATTTTTGTTAAACTAAAGTTTTGTATAGCCTAAAACAAAAACAAGCAAAGGGAATCGAGTAACAAACCTATTGAGACAGATCGAGTACACCTCGCATAACTGAATGGAAAAAAATAGTATCAGAAGGCTTCTAAAATTAAATGAAAACAGTACAAGTTTAGGTAAAAATTAAATGACATAGCTAATATTACCTGAATTCCTACATGGCTGTTAAGGTAAAAATCAAATTCCCTAGGGTGACAAATGCTGGTGTCTACCACGGTTCCTTTGACAATTTAGAACAACAAAATCAGCAAAAAGTGATAAATTCAAATGATAATATATACCAGATGCGTTGAGAAATATATTGAAAAAACCTGGCATAATATTTCCACTTCTATCGGTCTCTTTGGGGTTGACAGGAAAGAGACGGGTGTGATGTCTCTTTTGGACCACTACAAAAGTAACTTTAGGTAGATACCCATCCTCTATTGAGACACAAGCCTGATGAAAAAAAATTAGTTGGTCTTCAGCACTCCAATGTACTTCAAATTTTACACCCTTGTCTCTTGCACGAATGATTAACTTCATAATAGCCAATTTACCTATAATAAAGAAAACAATTAAAATCAGATGACAAATGTAAAAACAATTAAAATCATAAAAGTCATTTTACCTGTAATAAAGAAAACAATTAAAATCATTTGACCTGTACCTTTTTCACTAAGTTCTCTTTCTTTTCTTGGTTGGAATATGTTCTACATGTCTCTTAACAACACGGACGGTTGGATTGATCGAAATACCCTCATTATGATCATTTCTAATATATGAATCATTTGATATAATATTCTCATCTTGATCATTTCTGGTAAACGATTCAATCTCAACATCAATATCACCTTGATCTCCAGTGTTTTCATCAATTACTTTGTTGGAAAAAAGAACTATAGACCATTTCGTACTTTTCGGATCATTGACATAGAACACTTGTCTAGCTTGAGAGGCTAGAATAAAAGACTCATCTTTGTATCCCACCCTATTAAGATCCACTTGCAAAAATCCTGACTTATCCATTCGAATGTCGTTATTATTTTCAACCCACTTGCAACCAAATATAGGAATCTGAAACTTCACATAATCAAACACCCAAATGCGCTCGATAACACCAAAATACGACAGATTTGCAAATTTGGGGTTTAAGTCCTTCACACTTGATATGTGCATTGCTTCAGCTACCACGGTGACACCACTATTCTGCATAGTACTTTTATCATCTTGTTCTTTGGTATAAAATGTGTATCCATTAATCGCGTATGCGCTATAAGAAAAAACATGGAAACTTGGACCATATGCTAAGCATCTCAACCTTTCTGTTATTGAAGCGGGATCTGAATAATACTTTGAATAAATATGATCCTTAAACCAAGGTATAAAACATCGATTGTGCTCTCGTACTATCCAATTTTCATTTCTATTGGGATTTAAACCTCGGAGAACATCCTTGTGAATTTCAACATACGACTCAACCTCATTCTCATTGTGCAGAACATACAAATGCACTTGATCCCGTTCGACCCTTGATACTGCCACGATTTTATTTCCAATTAGATTTTTTCCTTCTTTCTTTTCGACAAGCTGAGACTTGGGGAGTCCGATTGACTGAACATTAGACAAATATTCAGTACAAAACTCAATCGCTTCTTCAACAATGTATCTTTCAACCATACAACCTTCTGGTCGACTTCGGTTCTTCACGTACCCTTTTAATATTTTCATATAACGTTCAACAGGGTACATCCATCTCATATAAGCTGGTCCACACAATTGTGTCTCTTTCACAAGATGAACAACTAGATGTACCATTATGTCAAAAAATGATGGGGGAAAAAACATTTCAAGCTCACACAAAGTAATAACGATTTCTTTTTGCAACATTGGTAAGATCGCAGGATTGATCACCTTACTGCAAATTGACTTGAAGAAAGAACACAACTTAGTTATAGAGCTTCTTACTTTTTCTGGAAGAATAGAACGTATACCTATTGGGAGAAAATGTTCCATTATAACATGGCAATCATGGGTCTTTAAACTCTTTAACTTGAGGTCTTTCATAGACACAAGTCTTCTAATATCTGAAGAGTACCCTTCTGGAACTTTAACTTCACTTAGAAACTTACACAATGTTTTTTTCTCCTTTCTAGATAGAGTATAAGCAGCAGGAGGTAGATATGTTCGTTTTCCTTTCTTCAAGGGTCCTAATTCAGTTCTTATTCCCATCGCTATCAAGTCCTTTCTTGCCTTAAGGCCATCCTTAGACTTTCCTTGGATATTGAGTAACGTGCCAATAACACTTTCAAATACATTTTTTTCAATATGCATAACATCAAGAAAATGTCTCACATACAAGGACTTCCAATACGGCAATTCAAAAAAAACTGACCTCTTCTTCCACCCACTTTTGACAAGTGTGTGGGCAAAAGGCTTGCCAAACTGAGTATCCAAATCTTTCACCTTTTCAAAAATTTGATCACCCGTCAATATAGGTGGAGCTCTGCCTTGTTCTGTCTCTCCATTGAACGCCTTTCTCCATCCACGGTAGTGATGATTTGAATTTAAGAATCTCCGATGACCGAGAAAGACATTCTTCTGACCAAACTCCAAGCGCTTCCAATCTGTTTTATCTTCACAAATAGGACACGCACATTGACCTTTTATGCTATACCCTGATAGATTTCCGTATGCTGGAAAATCATTAATTGTGCCAAACAACATCGCCCTCAAGTTGAAACTTTCTTTCCTATATCCATCATAAACCTCCACACCGGTCTCCCACAAAATCTTTAAATCTTCGATTAAGGGCTTCAAGTACATGTCTATGTCATTCCCTGGTTGTTTAGGTCCAGAAATCAACATAGACAACATCATGTACTTACGCTTCATACATAGCCATGGAGGTAGGTTATAAATCATAATAATCACAGGCCATGTACTGTGTGAGATACTCTGGATACCGTGTGGGTTCATTCCATCAGTAGATAATGCCAAGCGAAGGTTTCTTGATTCTTCTCCAAATTCAGGATAATCATTATCAATTTTCAACCACTGTGGTGAATCTGCCGGATGTCGATACTTTCCATCTATAATTCTTTCATCTGCATGCTAGGTCAAGTGTCTTGAATCGGTTTCACTATGAAACATGCATCTAAATCTCGGAATAACAGGAAAATACCACAAGACTTTTGCTGGAGAAAACTTGTTCTTATATCGCGAGACACCGCATTTAGGACACTCATTTAACGATGCATACTCATTTCGAAACAAAACGCAATCGTTTGGACATGCATGTATCTTATCATAGCTCATGCCAATAGAGCACAACATCTTTTTGGTCTCATATGTTCGATTGGGAAGAACATTATCCTCAGGAAGCATATCTTTCAAAAGGGCTAATAACTCTGTGAAACTTTTACCCGACCACCCATTGCCCGCCTTTAAGTTGTACAACTTTAATACCGCAGACAATCTTGTGAATTTAGTGCAACCATCATACAAAGGTTTCTCTGCATCACTTACCAACCTCTCAAACATTTCAGGATAATCCTTAAGATCTCCTTCAAGTGCTTCTGCAATCTCTTCAACTCGATCACAATCGTATGTATCTGCGCCACTATAGTTTGAGGCATAGGTCGTACTATCCCCCGGTTCAACATTCTCGTTACTTTTCTCACCATGCAAATTCCAACATGTATAACTTCGATCAATTCCATGCCTCATTAGATGCGATGTCAACTGAACTGCGTCAACCCGTTTCCCATAACAACAACCCAAGCAAGGACATATCATTCTACTGGGGTCTTCGGCGTGCGCAACGGCAAACTTAACGAATTCTGATACCCCATTCTCGTACTCTCTCGACAATCGATTGGAAGACATCCATGTATTATCCATTACTAATTAGAATAAACAAAAAACAATTTCAGAAGAGTTCAAACACATTCGGACCTAGGTTTCTAATGATACTGGTGTTGACACAAAATCATATGTTCATAGGTCGTATAACCCTAACTACTGGGTAATGTAGTCCCATTGCATGCGCTATCATGGTCACTAAAAACCAACCGTCAATTTCCTATTGCATGCGCTATCATGGTCGAAACAAACGTAGCATAGACAACAATGAAACAAACGTAACATAAAACAGAAATTGGGCAAAGCTAAAACAAAGCAATAACATAAAACAGAAATTGGGAAAAGTGTGTACCTTTGATTGGTAGAAGGAGGAAACGCGCAGTAATAATGTAGATCTAACAGAGGTGGAAGGAAAACGCCTTAGAACCCTAACGTGAAAAAGAACGAAAATAACAGATAGTGAAATAACAACACGCGCAGTATGTTATAATTTTAATGTTTACTAAAGGGGACATTAGAGGGCGCTTGTGGAAAAAAAACGCCCTCTAAAGGGGGCCTAAGAGGGCGCTTATGAAAGCGCTCTCTAAGGCTTTACAGAAGCGCTTTATAAGCTGGAAATGCACATGGACTTATAACAGCGCTTTATTAAAAGCGCCCTCTAAGGGTAACCTTAGAGGGCGCTTTCTAAAAAGCGCCATGTATTGTTGTCCCTCTATCTCCTCCTTATATTTTCGTTTCACCTTAGAGGGCGCTTGTGGAAAAAAAGTGCCCTCTAAAGGGGGCCTAAGAGGGCGCTTATGAAAGCACTCTCTAAGGCTTTCCAGAAGCGCTTTATAAGCTGGAAATGCACATGGACTTATAACAGCGCTTTATTAAAAGCGCCCTCTAAGGGTAACCTTAGAGGGCGCTTTCTAAAAAGCGCCATGTATTGTTGTCCCTCTATCTCCTCCTTATTTTTTCGCTTCACCTTAGAGGGCGCTTTGTTATAAAAGCGCCCTCTAAAGTGCGCTGTCTATTGCTCCTTATTTTTCGCTTCACTTTAGAGAGCGCTTTTGTAATAAAGCGCCCTCTAAGGTGCGCTGTCTATTCCAGTTTTTGGCGTAGTGCAAGCTCTTTCCTTCCCTTCCTATGAATCTTGCGCCAAGCAAGGACCATCCTACCCTTCAAGTTTTGGGGATCTTTACCCTCTTGAAAGAACACACCTTCTAACAAAATGTTATTAGGTTTATCCTTTAAGGGGAACCCAAGCTGACGACGTGCCAAAATAGGGTTGTAGTTAATCCCACCATATGTACCAAGAAGAGGCACATTGGAGAATTCACCACAAGAGTCAATAATCAGCACACCATCATATACACGGTTATACCAAAAGATATCATCATTAGTGAGAGACATAAGTCTCGTGGACCACCGTAGACATCCTTTGTTCTCCTTGAAGGCGAGCGTCTGTGGCAAGTGTGAAATAAACCACTTGTACAACAGAGGCAAACAACACACAATGGTACCACCACCCTTTGCATTCCTCATATGCAAAGAGAAATAAGTGTCACCCAACAGAGTAGGAACGGGATTAAGAGTAGAGAAAATCCTAATATCATTCACATCCACAAAATTGTCGATGTTGGGGAATAACACTAGCCCATAGATGAGAAGTACAAATATGGCCTCAAAAGCATCCTCACGCATGGCCTTCCCAAACATAGTAGCTTGAGCACTGAGGAAATCAGATGGGAGACCTTGAATTCCACCTTTGGTAGTCATATGAGCACCAATAATATATTCATCTATATGCAACAGATCAGCAATCTCTTGGGAAGAAGGAACTCTCTCCAAGCCACTGAATGGCAACTGATCTAGAATAGGTATACCCACAAGATAGGCATACTCCTCAAGCGTAGGCAAAAGTTGGAAATCCGGAAAAGTGAAGCAACGGTACAAAGGATCATAGAATTTCACCAACACATTCATCAGATCTTCATCCACCTGAGTAGCAAGAATAGACAGAAGCTTCCCATGGCGAGCTTTGAACTCCAAGGGATCTAATACATGGGATGTCAAACTCCTTAACTCTTTCAAGTCGGGTTGTCTGAAACTGTACTTCTTCGTATTCCTTCTTTGCTTATCCATGTCTGAAAATTTGCAAATAGACCTCTTAAGTTCCTTGAAAATTTTCTCATTGTTGATGATATGGATGTGTATGAATGCAGGAATGCATGGATGCAACAATCACACTCAAGGATCAAGCAAATCACACCATACAAAGGTCACGGGATGGATCAAGTCATCCTTAATATCAATCATCCATTTTGGTGGATTGGGGTTTACACCTTATCAACACCCAAGTTCCATTGATATTAAGGATATACGAGAACAGATCAACCGCGAATCAAGGGTTTGTTGCGAGTCACGAGCATGGAGTCTCGGTTAAGAACCACCCAAAGGGAGTGTACTATGGTTAAACCTGACAATCATGTTCTAAAAGAGGTTCCCATAGTCATTGTCTCATCTTTCGGATATTATCGGATAAACGACTACTCGTATTCCAAAAATATTCTCAAGAGAGACTCTTATGAGTGTAGTATCGCGTAACAATCGTATCAAATCTTACACTTGAATGACCTTCACACTACGTCCTAAAATAGGCCAAGATGGGCTAGGTAATCTAAGGTCCTTGGCTTCTAAGGCATATATTGGAAAGAGTAATGCCTAACCACGACAACTCGTGTGACATTATTGATCCCAACATAACCTCCACCAAGTGAATGGGCTTGCAAGTCAACTTGCTAAGGAATAACTCCATACAAGTCAACAAGACTATGCCATTCTCCTATCATAAGTGCACTCAAGTTCGGGTATAGAACTCATCTCACAAGATACCACCAAGCACACAAGCAATTGATATATCAAGAAATTCATACATTACAAACAATACAGTCATCCCAAATTTGCACAAAAATATGTCACAAAATAATATAAACATACAATACAACAAAGGTAAAAAGTAGGCTAAACCCACTAGGCAAAAGAGTCCCCAGCAGAGTCGCCACTTCTCTCTAGCGGGGTATTCGTTACCTTTAGATTTATTGACTAAATCAAAAGTAAATCATACTATTCGAGTCACCACCGCACTTCTATTTATCCAAAGGAAAGGTTAGAAAGCGAACAAAAACCGAGAAGTTTTATCAAATCAAAAACTAATAAAAATGTCAGAGATCTAGGTAAGGGGGTTGGTTATGCAATGGGAAGGTTTTAAGCACCCAAAACATCCTTAGTACTCTAAGAGGGCCCTTTTTAGAAATGTTGTATGGTAGGTTGGTATTTGAGAAAATATTTGTGCAAACATGATTGGGGAGATGAGAAAAGAATATACAAGTTATTTACATTTTTGTGTTTGAATGGATAAACCCATTGCCTACGTACCATCTTAAAAAGGTAGGATCAAAACCTCGTAGTTCGGGGTAAAAATCTCAAAAGAAGTTGGTGAATTGATTGGTCAAAAGCCTTAAGGTCTTTTGTTATCAAAGGGAGAAAACTCAACCCAAAACCACAAATCCACCATGTGAGGAGAGCTTAAACATGCTAGTGAAGGGTTAACCCTATAATAAGCATGGAAGACTTATAGTCCAACACTAAGGATACAGGTGAGTATTATATCAACCTCTATGATAACTCAAACCTAATAGCTAATGTTTATGAAAAGCTTTAACACAAATGGTCATTGGAACCATAAAAACAATTGAGTAGCTGTATTTACAAATGAAAAGTCTTCACAAAATAAAGTCCAAGTTGACTGAAGATTCAATTCAAAATAAGTTTTATGAAAAGAGTTTGAAAAATCAAAGGCATAGTGCCTAGCTTTCTAATTTTTTGAAAATCAAAGGCATACTCCTCAAGAGAAATAAAACCACTTGGATTTCCCTTCTTGAGATCATAAAGATGATCCAAGTTGCTCCTTTCCTTTGGACTTAGCAAGCAATAAGCAAATAACTCAAGCAATCAAGCAAATATTCAATCAAGCTCCTAGGAATCTTCCAATTGGCTTTTGTCTCTCTTATCTTGGGTGTTCATAACAATGGTCCTTCTAAGTAGCTCAAGTTTGGTATTCCTATCACACAAGAACACACAAATCAAAAAGTTCCACAATGCAATAAAAGAATGGACAAGAGCGAGTTTAGAATTAGGATCCTTTCAATTCATCTTCAAGATTAAGCATTCTAAAGGCATGAGGCCCAGTTGCTCTTCAACATATTTAGCATTCTAAAGAAATGAGGCCTAGTTTCTCTTGAAACTCCATTAGCATAGGTAAGGTCCTAAATCTAAGTCCTTTGTCCATTTTGCATTGGGTTCACACAAACAAAACAAACAAGCACAAGGCAATAGTATATACACAATAATGTGCTCAAGTGAGCAAAAGGCCAATTGCATTAACATAAACATGAGCTCAAGTGAGCAAAGGGCAAAGACAAATGAATTAATGAGCAAGAAATTAAATTTCATTAAAGTAAATTGCAAGAATTAAATGCTTGAGTTAAAAGTTAGTGATTAGTAGTTAGTGTTAGTGTGCCATCAGGCAATTTAGCGCTATGTTAAGCAATCGTAAGTGGACTTATGTAGTAGTCACACCTATCTGAGGGTGGTCAACAAAACTATAGGCAACAAACACAAGTTAGAGATCATGACTAGTAAGCCAAGCTCCTACAACTTGCCATGCCAAAACAAATGAAGAATGACCTTGTATGGATTTAGGTTTTTTGCTTGACCAAGAAGAAACCTATCTTTAATGCAAAGCAATTCACTTGATCTTTGATCAAGATGAATTTGATTTGGATCAAAGAAGGTTAAGCCTCTCATATGTCAAGGCTAACCACCAATCATTAACTCATTGGTCAAAAAGAAGAAGAAGAAGAAGAAGATGGAAATGGAATGTACATAATTGAAATCAAATGATATAAACAAAACACATTGATCAAACATGAATGGAATCAACATCAATCAATGGTAAACAGAAGTGAGATGAAGCTTAGAAGTCAAGAAATAACAAAAATATTTTTGGTATTTTTTGGAATTAAGATAATACTTGAATTAAAATGAACAAATAAAGGTCAAACTTCAAATCCAATTCAAATCAACTTGGAAAAGTCCAATTGGATCATCATAAGTCTAACATGGTCAAACAAGGTTTGACAAAAAATTTCATTAGTTTTTTGAAAACAGAAACTAATTTTAAACAATTAAAAATGAAAAAAAATAACATAATTGAACTAAAATCTCAAATAAATCACAAATCAATTAAGAAATTGATGAGAATATTTTTCATAGATTCATCATCATCCAAAGATGTTAAGAAAATATTTTTGGCATTTTTGAATATTGGAAAGTATTTTAAATGAATTAAAAACAATCAGAAATAAAATAATTCACAAAAAATATTAAATGGAATCACAAAAATAATTAAAAATCATTTTTAGAAACTAGAATTTAAGAGAAAATTTTTGCAATTGGTCCCATATTTTTGTGATTCCAAATAAAGAAGTTATAAATTTTTTAAAATAAAATGGAATAAAAGAGAATTAAAACAGAAATTAAAAATAGCAAAAATCCACAGCGCTTGGATCTTGGTTGATTAATTGACGTGGCGCATCTGGTGGCTGAGAAGCGCGCGCTCATGGAACACTTGAGTCAACAACGAAGCACAAAGCATTTAATAAAGTAAAATAGATCAAATGACCAGTTTATAACGTGGAACACTCATCCAATGGCTGAGATGCAAACGCGTGGGAACGATGGTGTACACCACCATCTTCTTCGGCGAGAAGGCCAATTCTGGCCACCTGTTGCAGGTTTTCAAATCTCAACAAAAACACGCGATCTATACATCATTAGAAAGCTGGGGTGATGTACATCACCTTCGTAACCTTAGTTTCCACTCAAGATCCCTATAGAGAGAAAAATCTGAGATGGAAAAATAAGGTGTTCAATCTGAACTTACACAATTCACAAAATTAAAAGCACAAACCAATTGCCTCTCACATGAGGACTTCAAAGGTACCAACCAATACAAGAAATGCTCAATATCCAAAGAGATTCGAATGAAAACAGTTTGAGAATCAACCTTTGAAGTGAAACTTTTCAATGCTTGATCCACTCCAATTCTTCAATGCAGCTTGCTCTTGAAGTAACAAGGAATTTGAAGTTGAAGATTAACCAAGGAATTTGAAATTCAAGCTTGAAAAATAGAGAAAAAATGCAGAATTCCTTTAAGTGAGGGTTAGGGATTCAAATGTGCAGAGCTTCAGGCGCCTTTAGGTTGAAGTTTGAAGTGTGCAAGGCATTCTATTTATAGCCAAGGGTGATGCAAAATGGTGGGAAACTCGTGTGCATGTGAAGTTGGGTCCTCCATGCATGGGCCTGTACAGGCGCATGGGAGGCCCAAAAGCAACTAGTTTTGTATGCTTAAGTCACATGAATCAAGTTCGGACGTGCAGATAGCCATGCAATGGAGTGTGCAAGAAGATTTCACATGTTATGCATAATTGAACCTTAAAATTTCACCTCTTCGAAAATGCCATTTGCAAAATTGAAACATAGGCATGTGGGTAATGGTTGGAAAGGTCTTGACATAAGGAACAAATGTTATGTTGAACAAAAATCCATTTGGAGTTGGGAAAATATTGAAAATTGGTCATGAAGTTCAAGGTACAAAACATGTATATGGAAATTTTGCCCAAATTGACCAAATTCAAGCCCTTCTGTTTCAATTATACAAGCCTCAAATGACAAAAGCTTCAGCATAAAAGTTGTATATCTTTTCAAGACAATCAATTTGGACTTAAATTTTGCATCATTCGGATTTTTGATGAGAAATTTATGGGCACTTGAAGTTGGACTTTTTCACATTTCAATGACTTTGGTCCAAAGTGACCTATAATGTTTTGTATTATCAAATGTGTTTCCTTTAGGATTATGAAATTTCGTCCAACGTAATAATTGAAGTAGACATCTTAAAATTTCCAATGAACTTGGTCCCCCCTCAAAATCATAAAAAATGAGTAAGTTAGGTCCTTGGGAAGTTAACCCAAAATTAGGGTTTTGTAGCGGTGTATTCGTCGCTATATGATCTATCGATTAAACCATAAGCAAGGTATACAATGAAATTTCGAGTCGCCACCGCACTTTTATTTATCCAAAGGACTGGCTAAAAAGCGAACAAAAGCCTAAGAAGTTTTACACGTAGAAAACTAATAAAAAGATCAGAGAGTCTGGGTAAGGGGTAGATTACGCAATGGGAAGGTGTTAGGCACCCACTACGTCCTAGGTACTCCTAGGGAGCCCTTTTCACACTTGTTGTATAAGATTGTTATTTGTTATGACATAAAGATTGTGCAAACATGATTGGGATGATGAGAAAAGAATGTACAAGTTAGTTATTTTTGTGTTTGAACGGATGAACCCGCTGCCTACGTACCTTCCATCAAAGGTAAGGATCAAAACGCCGTAGTTCGGCTAAAAGATTTCCAAAAGTTGGTGGATTCAGTTTTAAACAATAGCACTGAGGCTTTTCATTATCAATGGGAGAAAACTCGACCAAGACCAACATCCACCATGCGAGGATAACTTCGACGTACTAGAGGGGTTAACCCTGTTTTCAGTACGGAAGTCTTACTGTCAACTCACTAAAGATAAGGTGAGGTTTACATCAACCACAATGATAATTGAAACCTATGGCTAATGCATGAAAAGATTAACAGTGGACAAAGCCAAAACAAGTGAATGAGTGAAGTTAATTGATTGTGATTATGAAAGTGGAGTCAAAGTATGATTAAGATTGATTCAAAAGAAGTGTTATGAAATGAAGTTTGAAAAAAAGTCAAGGACTTGGGGTCCAGGTTTTTAGTTTGAAAACATGAAGATGTTTGCACAATATTTATGTCAAGTTTGAAATCAAAGTGTGAAAAGGTTTAGGACATAATGGGGATGAATGAATGAAGATGGATTGTAAAACTTCTTAGAAGGTTCACTTCTTGAGATCATATAGAAAATGATTCAAGTGTGTCCTTTGGAATAGCAATGGATAATAACAAACAAACAAAGAAAGTCAACAAAAGCGGATATCGGATGCCAATCACTGGGCTTATACCAATCTCCTAAAACAGAACTGGATATCAGAGGCCACTCAATGGTCTTACACTAATCTCCTCAAACAAAGAAATAAAAGGTGGATACCGGATACCAATAGATGGATTTACACCAGTCTCCTAAAACAGAAATGGATATCAGAGGCCACTCAATGGTCTTACACTAATCTCCTAAAACAAAAAGAAACTTGGATACCGGATGCCAATCTGTCTGGACTTATACCAATATCCAACACATGATCATAGGAATACAAATGCCAACTTACAGGGACTTATAATTGCATCCTCACATACAATCAAATGCAAAACATGGATGTCAGATGCCAATCTGTCTGGGCTTACTCTAACCTCCACAGTATGGTCCTAGGAATACAAATGCCAACTTGCAGGGACTTACAGTTGTATCCTCACATACAAACAAACAAAGCAACATGTGATCATAGGAAAGCAAATGCCAACTTACAGGGACTTACAATTGCAACCTCACATACAATCAAATACATCAAGCAAAGATAAGATGAGTGGCCAAGGTGATGGTCTTATACTCACTTCCATATCATAGGAGCAATGGCCAATGGATGGTCTTACAATTGTCCTCAATGGGCAAACAACAATGATAAGTCACAAAGACAAATGAGATGATTATGCATTGATGAACAATAAATGATGATAAATGCATAGAGCATACAAGCAAGCATGTGCATATGAAACAATCAAGCAATCAATGAAGTCAATCAGCACACACTATAACCAAACAAGGAGGCTCATACAAAAGGGTTAGGCATTGAAGCCAACTGGAATAGGTTAATGGTGCTCTTAACCTTGCCATTGAGAGGCTAAGGTGAAGCAAATGAAAGGAGATGAGGGGTGTGCCTCATTGCTCTTATCCCTGATCAGGGAGAGCATTAAATATCAGAAAGTGTGGGAGTTCAGAAAGTAGGAACTCTCTCCACATATTATTGACTCGATTGATCTTGGGCTTGGATCTCAATGCTACAACCATGTAATGGGAGCAAGGAGAAGACTCACAGAATAGTAGGGGATAGGTTGCTTATCCCTTTGATCTACCAATTGCCTTATTTGAAGGACTTTTCCTGCTTGGGACAAATATAAACACACACAAGCATTGCCTCTTAAGGAGGACTTCAGACAGTTGCCTGGCCAAGTAACAGGCCAGGTCTTCCAGACTACATGAAGAATAAGGAATTATACCTCAAAGCAAATTGCTAAAAAGCAAAGCAAAGCAAGTTCAAAGAACTAAGCAACTAATGGTACCTGAAATAGTCAAACAAATCAGTATACAGTTCAACAGTCAAAGCAAAATGAAGTAGTCAAAACAGATAAGCAAATGTGCAAAGCACAAGGCACAAGGCTTATGAGCCAAGCAACCTACAAAACAAAGAGGTTAGCACATGATAAACAATCAAGCTCAAACAAATTGGATTGTTCTCTTTGAAGCATTTGTGCTTAACCTGAAACAATGAGCTCAAACATAAGCAACAGGACCACTAGGACAAGCCTAGGGTCAAAATGAGATGAGAAAGTCAAAACAGCAAGGGATAGTCAACCAAAATCAAGTTTAAACATTTAAGAAACAAACTCAATTGGTCCCACATGCATATCATCCATCATCATGATTTCATAAGCAAAGGAAGTCAAAACATGGCAAATGAAAGCTCATAGAAGTCAACAGCAAGACTTAGCTCAAAAGCAATCATAATCAATTCTAAAAATCAGAAAATAAATCATGGTTAATCACAATCCATAACATGACATACATATCAAATTTCAGCTCATTTGGATCATGGGAAGATGGTCAATAAAAATCAGAAATTCAAAACAATTTCAAGCATGCACAAAGAAGTCAAACAAACATGTATCAACTTCAAAAAATCATAACTCAATGACAACAGATGAGAAATGAATGGGATCAACACCAATGCAAAGCTTAAGATGTCTAGTATGCACATGTAAAATTTCATGATCATCCAATAAAGTATGAGAATTTCACAAATGAAATGGCAAGATGTCTCACACAAAGTCAACATTTGACTAGACAGGGGAGAAAAATCTCAAACAATTAGGAAATGGCATAATTAATTCCAAGAAAAATCACAAGTCAACTAGAAATATAAGAGAAGGTTCATGCAAAATTTCACATTAATTGGAGGTCAGGAAGCATGTCAACAAAAATCATGAAATTGCATATCATTGGTGTGACACAAATTGTCACACCCTAGTTCAAAAATTCATAACTCAGCAACCAAATAAGATAAAATCATGAACTCTACATCAAAACAAACATGAATGAGTGTAGTTTATGAACAAAAAATTTCAGGGTCATTGGATATATCCTCATCATTTCACAAAAGAATTGGCAAAAGGTATGAAATATGCATACATGTCAAGAACCCTAATGCCATTAAAAATCCAGCCATCCAAAAAATCATTAAAAATCATGATAAAAAAGTAGACATTCATGTGAATATGATGGAAAAAATTTCATGAATTTTGGATTTGAAATGCACGAGTTATGATTTTTGTAAGATGTTGTATCAATTTGGAATAAAATGAGCAAAAGAACATGGTTTAGTGGGTCAACAAGTTGACCGAGTGGCATTTTTGTGAATACCACACCCATTAGACAAAACGCAGCGCTTAGGGAGGGCAAATGAAATGTTCTCATTGGTTGTCACCAATGGAACAGTAACTCATGCAGAAAATTCAAACCAACAGCAACCAATCGTGTTTTCTGGAAAAATGGCCATTAGGGTTTAAGGAAACTTAAGGTTTTAACAGCAGCTACACCTTCATGTTCATCATCATGGAAAAACGAATTTCAAACAGAATTATGTAAACAGCATGGCAATGATATTCGTGCAACATCAAACAGCAACAAACCAAACACGGTTGGGGAAGGAAAACTGGAAAAATGCTAGGGTTTGTTACAGCAACAGGGCAACTTCATCTTCATGCAACCAACAACATTGAAAACGAAATCCAACTAGAATTGTCCAATCAGCATGGCAACGAAACACTATCATCATGCAACATCATACAGTAACAAACCAAACACAATTTCACATGAATTTTGAGCAGATTCTAGGGTTTGTAAACTACAGTAGAGCTTCATCTCCTTCATTCAAATCGTGGAAAATCAAACTACCCAGAACATGAAATTAAGCATGGCAATCAACACAACAAACATCCAGCATCATAAATCCAGCAAGCATTAACATTAATTCGAGCTAATCATCAAGGAATCTTGCAAAACAAAAATGACTAACAAACTTCAAACTCAGATTTCTCCTAGCATAGTTAACCAATTCAAGTGATACAAGGTTCACAATACTCAGCAAGGCAAGGACTACACATGACATAGCAAAATTTTGAGAAAAGAAGAACTCGAAATCTTACTTGATTTGGAAGAAATGGAGGAAACAGGTGTTATTTTGATGATACAAGCTCAAACAGGTCTCCCTTATGCTTTGAAATGATGAATACTTGAAGTTATTTGGCTCAGCAAGGCTTGGAATCACTCCAATCTCGATTTGCCATTGTTGTGCTTTGGAGAAAACAGAGCTCGAAATGAGCTTCCAGCTGGTGCTTTGTGCTGCAAAAGGCTCTCAAATGTTGGCCAGATGATGGAACAAACAAGAATTGCTCGAGTGCTTTGGTGGTTTTGGCAGAAAAATGCAAAGGTGTGAAAATGCAAATTGAGAGAGAATGAGAGTTTCTGATCGTGTTATGGCTGCTGCTAGGTTTAGAATGACAGACAATTCACTATATATTTGCTGTTTAACATTGGTAATGAAGGTACTAATCAAAGTTAACTTAAATGAAGCCAATTTGCATTTTGCTAACTTTTGAGCCAATTGCAACAAGGAGGTGTATTCTGGCCGAGTTTGGGCCTTGGACAAGTCTCAAATAACATTCTAAACAAGTCCCAAATGGCCAAATTGTTTAAAAATCCCTAATTCAAAAAGTCAACTTTTTGCACCACTTGAAATTTAATGAAGGCAAGTCCAAAAATGGCATTTTGCATGGTGAGGTTTTGATGAGTGATGAATGCATTTTTGGAAAGAGGGGAACAAATAGAGCTTGTAGGAAAAAACCCCACCAAAATTGGCCAAGTGGTTCATGAGATATGGCCTTTTGAAGTTCACAAATTTTTGAAATTGAATTGCTCATATCTTGCCAACCATACATGGGAATTGAGAGTTCTTGGACTTTTTGGAAATAGGAGAACAAGATCTTCAACTTTCATGTTGGGCAAAAATTCATTTGAAGATTGTATCATGATGTAAGTTTGGGATCAAGAAGTTTCCATTTTTGTCAGTTAAAATTACAGGTCCACTTTCTATTTCTGGAAATTTCTTGTCTGACTTTATTTTCTTCACTGTGGATGCTTGACATGATATATGAAGCTTATATAGGCATGAATGAGACCTCTCAGACCAAATCCCATCACCAAATCCCTGATTAAATCCACAGTTGACCAAGTTTGACTTCAGTTGACTTTTCTAGGGTTTTGCATGACTGAAGCATTTCTGATGAATTCCAAACCCTAATTCCTTGAGAACTTGACTCCAAATGATGTCCCAAGTCATATGAACTCTTGATTATTGATCATGGTGCCCAAATTCTGCAAGAATGGCCACCATCCACTGCAATGACTGACTTTGACTGATTTTGACCTAATTGCTGATGATTGCTTCAACTGCAAGCAACAAGGTTAGACTGACAATATTTTTGTACTTTTTGGTTAGTAAACATATGAAAAGCAAATATATACAAATGCAAGACATGCTTGGTGATCAAGAACCACACTCACGAAGCAACCTACCCACTAGGAGGGAAGCTAGGGTATGCAATGATCCTTGAGGCCATGGTATGATATGATATGGGCCATGAGGGATCTTAGGGCCAAAATTGGGGTCTTACAGATGCCCCTATTTAAGGTCATTCTAGCCGGAGAAGTGAAGTTTAGAAATCTTCATCTCGACGCGGTAGAATGGGCTTAAATAACAGTAATGAGACAAATTTTGGTCCCTAAGAGACCTCATGATGCAAATGCATGCATGCAAAAGACACAAATTCTATGGGGAATATGGTTCACACAGAAGAAAAGACGATCCATCGGAGTATACACTCACCAGGAACAGAGACTCTAACAAGACTCTAGTTGGGGATAAACAAAACTGACACATCGTGAACAAGACACGACTCTGATTAGGGAATAACAGAAAACAGACTGGAGAACTCACTGGGGAGTGAAGGACTCACACTGGGGAAAAGAATTCCAAAGGAAAATAAATCCATTGGAGAGACACGAGCTGACTCCTGGAGAAGCAACAGGAAAACTTCACTGAGGAAGCACCAAAGAAAAGAGATGTTATCGGTATAAGGGTAACAAAAAATCAGGAAGGAACACCAAGGATACCGGGTTGTAGGTATGTAACAGGTGACCGACCAAAGACGTGAATTGGTGTGTGTTCCAAAACACTCATCATCCTGAAGAGAGCGAAAGCAAACTTGTTTATAGGATGGATATTTGATTCTGTAAAGAATGCAAATCTTACTCAGTTGGGGAAACAAACAAAGTGTTCGACAAGAGAGTGCATGAGATATATTATCTATAGCCGTCAAAACGTAGATAATATACTCGCATGGAAAGTTATCCTGAACCGGGTTGTAGGTTGTTTATAGGATAAGATCCGAAATCGTGAATTGGTTTGTGTTCCAAAACACTCATCACCCTGAAGAAAGCTAGAATAGCAGACTTGTTTATAGGATGGACCGAAAAAACGTGAATTGGTGTGTGTTCCAAAACACTCATCACCCTGAAGAAAGCTAGAACAGCAGACTTGTTTATAGGATGGCCGAAAAAACGTGAATTGGTGTGTGTTCCAAAACACTCATCACCCTGAAGAAAGCTAGAACAGCAGACTTGTTTATAGGATGGACCGAAAAAACGTGAATTGGTGTGTGTTCCAAAACACTCATCATCCAAAACACAAACTGGTTAAAGGATGGATATTCGATTCTACAGAGAATACGAATCTTGCTCAGCTGGGGAAAATCAACAAAGGATTCCAACTAAAGAGCGCATGAGATATATTATTCATAGCCGTCAAAACGTGAATAATAACCTCGCATGGAAGATTATCCTTAACCGGGTTGTAGGTTGTTTATAGGATAAAATCCGAAATCGTGAATTGGTTTGTGTTCCAAAACACTCATCACCCTGAAGAAAGCTAGAACAGCAGACTTGTTTATAGGATGGCCGAAAAAACGTGAATTGGTGTGTGTTCCAAAACACTCATCACCCTGAAGAAAGCTAGAACAGCAGACTTGTTTATAGGATGGCCGAAAAAACGTGAATTGGTGTGTGTTCCAAAACACTCATCACCCTGAAGAAAGCTAGAACAGCAGACTTGTTTATAGGATGGCCGAAAAAACGTGAATTGGTGTGTGTTCCAAAACACTCATCACCCTGAAGAAAGCTAGAACAGCAGACTTGTTTATAGGATGGCCGAAAAAAACGTGAATTGGTGTGTGTTCCAAAACACTCATCATCCAAAACACAAACTGGTTAAAGGATGGATATTCGATTCTACAGAGAATACGAATCTTGCTCAGCTCGGGAAAATCAACAAAGGATTCCAACTAAAGAGCGCATGAGATATATTATTCATAGCCGTCAAAACATGAATAATAACCTCGCATGGAAGATTATCCTTAACCGGGTTGTAGGTTGTTTATAGGATAAAATCCGAAAAGAAAGGCATCGGGATACCAGAATAGGTATACAATGATGACCAATCAAAGGGAACAACAGACATTACCAACAAAAGAGTAAATGAAAGGCGATCTGCTGAGGATGCATTGATGAAAATCAATGATCCGGGGAACACAATCACTGACAAAAGGTGAAAGGACCCGCTGGGGATAAAATTGCTAGCAATACGGCAATTATCCACAAAAGACTTGCTGGGGATATAAGTGTTGATCTGAGCAACTTATCCAAGCAAAGGAAAATCAACATCAAGAACTAGATGAAGATAACCACAAGGGGGGAATTGTCATCGGTTGGGATGAACAACAAAGTTAACTCTGCAAGTGGAGAGAACGGGGTTTATAACTACCGGTTTGTAAGTAGAAAAACCGCAAAGATAGGACTTACGACTGCTGGTTTGTAGGCAGACGGCCAAAAAGGTAGAGGTGACCACAAAATTAGGGTTTACATCTACCGAATACGGGGTAGAAGACCAACAACTCCGCGTGGGGATAGAACAAATCACAAATCCGCACGGGAAACCAAGATAGGGTTTATAACAAACCGCAAACTGCTGGAGAGCAGGACAATAGGATTTACAACTACCGGTTTGTAGGTAGAAAACCAAAACTCTGGCTGGGGAATAAAGGTGTATAATCACAAATTCTGTCAAGAAAGCCAGGACAAATAGGACTTATAACTACCGGTATGAGGGTAGAGGCCCAAAAACATTCCGCTGGGGAACAACCCACTGGGAGGCACAAGACATGACAAATAGTCAATTCGGGAATAATCCGAAAAGACAGACTGAATCAAGACACGTCCTAATGAGGATATAACTCAAATAGGAACATCCATCCCAATATATGTGTTGGGAGGAAACGGAAGAAACCGTCCTCCACGAGGATATATCTCAGTGGGGAACTGCAGAAGGAAAGACAACATTTTCTGCTTATGGGCTGACTCTATATGGAGAGATTTTAAACACCCGACATCTGCTTGGGGAGATCTATAAAGAGATATATATCACCATAGCAGGGGACACGACAAACAAAAGATATATGGCAAGAAATGCAACATGAATATCTGAATGTTTATGAATATGCATGAATATGCGTGATTTATGTTTGATGAATGCTGACAAAACAGACAATTCTAACACAAACAGGTTCAGGAGCAAACGTCCGGTATTATACTTCCAGGGGAAAAACCAGCTGGAGAGCCAATCTGCGGAGATCTACATGCTGTAAAGCAAAGATCTGCGGGTACTGCTGAAAAAACAGAGAATCAGAGATATTAGGAAACAACCCAATCAGGGTACAGAAGGTCACAACGGGCAGAAGCAGCCACCAAGACCAATCTGTCGGGGAACAAGAGAAAATCCAAGATATCTGCAAGGGATCCCAGTGTCAACTGAGAAACAAAAGGTGCATTGCACAAGCACGAACTGCTGTAGGAGCAACTCCACATAACTCCACTGGGGAACAACCCACTGAGGGAGAATGATATCATCCAAATAGAATCTAACTGCATAAGCAACTCTACTGGGGAAAACTGTCGGCTATTCTCTTGGGGAACAAACCACCGAGGGAGGACAGATCAAACAAGTAGATTCTGCAACGAACCACTCTACTTGGGGAGAATACACATAGCAAACTGATCACAACAAGTAGATTCTGCAATATAAGCCACTCTACTAGGGATCACAAACAGTCAGGAATTCAATCCGTTCACTAGAGGCCAAAGCCGTCATCCGACCATGTTGGGGATTGAAGGAGTATTCAACTGGCAAAGCTGCCACAACAAACATTCTGCAGACTAAGATGAGGAAAAGATGGTTGCAATATACTGGGATGTCAACCCAATCAACCACTGAATAGGAAAATAAATCCTACTCTGCTGAAGAGAACAACTCTGATGGAGAGATAGCAACAATTCCGCAGACGACTTCGCCGGGGAAAAGGTAAAGTACCGGGTATCAAACCGCTGACTTACCGAGTCTTCAAAAAGAAAGCGATCGTGTTGAGGAAACAGACAAATCTGCTGGCAACTGCACTGGGAAGAGTGATAACAACTCTGCTCGTGAATCCGATGGGGATATCAATAACAGCTCTACTCATGACTGTGCTGAGGAGACAAATAAAGTCTGGGGCAGACGACCCACTGGAGAAAGTGACGGGGCACCAAGATGACAAACCATCAACCGCCGAAACTTCACAATAAAACACCCATGCTGGGAAAACTGCTGCTGGAGAAAACGAAGTCTTCAACAACACTCTGCTTGCGACTATACTGGGGAACAACCCCACCAACAACTTTGTTTGAGGAACAACCCCAACAAAGATCTGAAGAAAGAAGATACCACCAAACCAGGAATATGAACAAATGTCTTACCTGTTGGAAATCATGCCACCCTCGGGAGAGCACTGAGATATTCTTGAGTATCCTTTCAATCTTGTGAACGTTCACTTTGTTTAAAACAATATTTTTGAAAAATTTATTTGTTTAAAACAATGATATTTTATCAATTTAAAACATGCAAAACACTTGTTGAATTGAAACAAATAAGAGTGCAAATAATTGGATAAAAAGCTCAAATTGATTTGATGGAATGGTAGCCTGCAAATGGCAAGACTCCATAGATTTGTACAAGTTTGAAATCAGTGATATATATTGGAAGAAGGCTACATTGAACATAATGATCCTTTCTCTACCAATTTGAATCTCGATGTATCCGAAGCTTCGGTTGATGACGAATCGAGAATCTTCTGACAAAATGACGACTGACGAACAGAAAGTCTTGTCAGGATGCAGTTACTTGCCAAATCCCTAATTTTTGCCTAGATTGCCCCAGAGTGAGGTACTCAATCTAGCGGGATGCAAATATATTTCCTTTTTTTCAAGTCTCTAATTTTTGCCTGGATTACCCTTGCGGGTTCTCCACCGAGACGCTCATTTTTGCCTAAGCCGCCCTTTCGGGTTTTCAACTTAGCGAGCAATTCTGTTTTTTTCATTTGCATATACTTTTTTTTTAGGCAAAGTATCTCTTGACTGCATCTGAATTCACAGGACGAGTGAAATCCTCCCCATCCATTGTTGTAAGCATCAAAGCACCGCCTGAAAAGGCTCTCTTAACAACATATGGACCCTCGTAGTTTGGAGTCCACTTGCCCCTGGAATCCGGCGCGAAAGACAAAACTTTCTTGAGCACGAGGTCACCTTCTCGGAACACACGAGGCTTGACCTTCTTGTCGAATGCTTTCTTCATTCTCTGCTGATATAACTGACCATGACACATGGCAGTTAATCTCTTCTCTTCGATCAAATTCATTTGGTCGTAACGACTCTGAATCCATTCAGCATCAGTCAACTAGGGACTTGAGGGTATACTTTTCTTTTTTTCTTTTGGAAAAAATATTTGGAAAAATTTTCCTGATTTTTGATTTTTTCTTATTTTTCCCCCTCTTTTTTTTTTTTTTTTTTTTGATTGCATTTGCAATGCCCCAGTTTGACTGTTTAGCTGATTCTCATGATACAGCTGAATGAGCTCCTTTTTTGCTCAAGAAGTCGGGTAATCTCATCAGGAATCCCCTTCAACATCATCTTCCTCGGCTTCGAATACAAAGAATTCAAGATTGGGAGATGGCGTTGGATCATTATGTTCAATGGGTTTAGAAATCCCTGCATAATGATTCTGGATAATGAAAAGCTTTTGAATTTAAACAAGCAAATCATTTATGCAGATGAAAAAGCTGTTTTATTGTTTTTCAGGGTTTTTTGTGATCACTGATTTCATGCAAAAAAGCAAAAAGTGAAAACAAATGGAAAAACAAATGTTTAACAATGCATTAATTGAATGAAAACATCATTGTATATATGCTTTGCCAACAATGTCATCACTTCTCCTTTTGGCATGGGAGAAGGGTTTTAAGCAAAGTGAACAAATCACGCTGACTTATGAATGACCGTAGGAACATCCACAGCAACCCAATTGTGGCAGACACCACCAGGAATAACGAAGTTGTTCACATCTTCTGCATCCTCTTCCAAGATAGCAGCAACCTCTTCTTCAGGTTGATCTTCATGGATGAATCCTCCACTTGTGAATAAACCTTGCTCATTAAATGCCCCAGAACAGTGGCCAATGCCAGCCCGGGATTGGTTAATCAGGAATAAATCCATCAACAGCACATAGTCTGGCAAATTCCTCCTATGAGTTCACAATTCTCTTGCTCAGGATGATCCTTCAATCTGGCAGAATCGGTTCTGGTATAGTACCGGCGAAGTGCGTCTTCAAAATAAATGAAGATCGCAGGGTCAGACCACAGGACGGGAGACCAGAACAAAACACCTGCTGATGCAAATGATGCATGAAGTGTTTGTGCATATGCTTGTTTTTTATATCAAAGGGACTCGAAGGTTTTATTTGCAAACTTTGAAATATTTAAGCATTTTGATCATATATGAGAATATCTCATCAGATATATCAGGTGAAAAAATTTTCCCGGTTTTTTCATGTTTGAAATTTTTTGCAAATAAACTCCTTTGAGTTCCTTGAAAATTTCTTTTTATCTGATGATATGGATGCGGATGAATGCGTGAATGCATGAATGCAACAAACACACTCAAGGATCAAGCAAAGCACACCAGACAAAGGTCGTGGGAAAGCTCATTGTATCCCTAATATCAATCATCCATTTTGGTGGATTTAGGTTTTCACCTTATCGACACCCAAGTTCCATTGATATTAACGGTACATGAACCGGCTCTAACATTCTTAATATCAACCAGCCGCTTTGGTGGATTTTAGGTTTTACACCTGATCCGGGATCCATTGATATTAACAATGTTTGAACGACTCAACCACGAATCACGGGTTTGTTGAGAGTCACGAGCATGGAGTCTCGGTTAAGAACCACCCAAAGGGAGTGTACTAGGGTTTAAACCTGCCAGACATGTTCTATCAGAGGTTCCCATAATCATCGTTCCATCTTTCGAATATTATCGGAGGAACGAATACTCGTATTCCAAGAATATTCTCAAGAGAAACTCTTATGAGTGTAGTATCGCGTGACAATCGTATCAGAACTGACATCTGAACGACCTCCGCACTACGGTCCTAAAAAATAGGCCAAGACGGGTTTGGTAAACTACGGTCCTTGGCTTCTGCGGCACATGATTGAAAGAATAATGCCTAACCACAAATAACTTGTGTGACATTATTAATTCAACATGACCTCCACCAAGTGAATGGACTCGCAAGTCAACTGGCTAAGGAATACTCCACACCACTCAACAAGACTATGCCATTCTCCTATCCTAGAGAGCACTCGAGTTCGGGTATAGAACTCATCTCACAGATCACCAAAGCAAACAGCAATTGTATATCAAGTAATTCAATCATTACAATCAATACAGTGATCCCAAATTGTACAAAAATATGTCAAATGACAAATAATAATATAGCACAACAAGGGTGAAAAGTAGGCAATGCCACCAAGGATCGATGTATTCCCCAGCAGAGTCGCCACTTTTCCTGTAGCGGTGTATTCGTCGCTATATGATCTATCGATTAAACCATAAGCAAGGTATACAATGAAATTTCGAGTCGCCACCGCACTTTTATTTATCCAAAGGACTGGCTAAAAAGCGAACAAAAGCCTAAGAAGTTTTACACGTAGAAAACTAATAAAAAGATCAGAGAGTCTGGTTAAGGGGTAGATTACGCAATGGGAAGGTGTTAGGCACCCACTACGTCCTAGGTACTCCTAGGGAGCCCTTTTCACACTTGTTGTATAAGATTGTTATTTGTTATGACATAAAGATTGTGCAAACATGATTGGGATGATGAGAAAAGAATGTACAAGTTAGTTATTTTTGTGTTTGAACGGATGAACCTGCTGCCTACGTACCTTCCATCAAAGGTAAGGATCAAAACGCCGTAGTTCGGCTAAAAGATTTCCAAAAGTTGGTGGATTCAGTTTTAAACAATAGCACTGAGGCTTTTCATTATCAATGGGAGAAAACTCGACCAAGACCAACATCCACCATGCGAGGATAGCTTCGACGTACTAGAGGGGTTAACCCTGTTTTCAGTACGGAAGTCTTACTGTCAACTCACTAAAGATAAGGTGAGGTTTACATCAACCACAATGATAATTGAAACCTATGGCTAATGCATGAAAAGATTAACAGTGGACAAAGCCAAAACAAGTGAATGAGTGAAGTTAATTGATTGTGATTATGAAAGTGGAGTCAAAGTATGATTAAGATTGATTCAAAAGAAGTGTTATGAAATGAAGTTTGAAAAAAAGTCAAGGACTTGGGGTCCAGGTTTTTAGTTTGAAAACATGAAGATGTTTGCACAATATTTATGTCAAGTTTGAAATCAAAGTGTGAAAAGGTTTAGGACATAATGGGGATGAATGAATGAAGATGGATTGTAAAACTTCTTAGAAGGTTCACTTCTTGAGATCATATAGAAAATGATTCAAGTGTGTCCTTTGGAATAGCAATGGATAATAACAAACAAACAAAGAAAGTCAACAAAAGCGGATATCGGATGCCAATCACTGGGCTTATACCAATCTCCTAAAACAGAACTGGATATCAGAGGCCACTCAATGGTCTTACACTAATCTCCTCAAACAAAGAAATAAAAGGTGGATACCGGATACCAATAGATGGATTTACACCAGTCTCCTAAAACAGAAATGGATATCAGAGGCCACTCAATGGTCTTACACTAATCTCCTAAAACAAAAAGAAACTTGGATACCGGATGCCAATCTGTCTGGACTTATACCAATATCCAACACATGATCATAGGAATACAAATGCCAACTTACAGGGACTTATAATTGCATCCTCACATACAATCAAATGCAAAACATGGATGTCAGATGCCAATCTGTCTGGGCTTACTCTAACCTCCACAGTATGGTCCTAGGAATACAAATGCCAACTTGCAGGGACTTACAGTTGTATCCTCACATACAAACAAACAAAGCAACATGTGATCATAGGAAAGCAAATGCCAACTTACAGGGACTTACAATTGCAACCTCACATACAATCAAATACATCAAGCAAAGATAAGATGAGTGGCCAAGGTGATGGTCTTATACTCACTTCCATATCATAGGAGCAATGGCCAATGGATGGTCTTACAATTGTCCTCAATGGGCAAACAACAATGATAAGTCACAAAGACAAATGAGATGATTATGCATTGATGAACAATAAATGATGATAAATGCATAGAGCATACAAGCAAGCATGTGCATATGAAACAATCAAGCAATCAATGAAGTCAATCAGCACACACTATAACCAAACAAGGAGGCTCATACAAAAGGGTTAGGCATTGAAGCCAACTGGAATAGGTTAATGGTGCTCTTAACCTTGCCATTGAGAGGCTAAGGTGAAGCAAATGAAAGGAGATGAGGGGTGTGCCTCATTGCTCTTATCCCTGATCAGGGAGAGCATTAAATATCAGAAAGTGTGGGAGTTCAGAAAGTAGGAACTCTCTCCACATATTATTGACTCGATTGATCTTGGGCTTGGATCTCAATGCTACAAACATGTAATGGGAGCAAGGAGAAGACTCACAGAATAGTAGGGGATAGGTTGCTTATCCCTTTGATCTACCAATTGCCTTATTTGAAGGACTTTTCCTGCTTGGGACAAATATAAACACACACAAGCATTGCCTCTTAAGGAGGACTTCAGACAGTTGCCTGGCCAAGTAACAGGCCAGGTCTTCCAGACTACATGAAGAATAAGGAATTATACCTCAAAGCAAATTGCTAAAAAGCAAAGCAAAGCAAGTTCAAAGAACTAAGCAACTAATGGTACCTGAAATAGTCAAACAAATCAGTATACAGTTCAACAGTCAAAGCAAAATGAAGTAGTCAAAACAGATAAGCAAATGTGCAAAGCACAAGGCACAAGGCTTATGAGCCAAGCAACCTACAAAACAAAGAGTTTAGCACATGATAAACAATCAAGCTCAAACAAATTGGATTGTTCTCTTTGAAGCATTTGTGCTTAACCTGAAACAATGAGCTCAAACATAAGCAACAGGACCACTAGGACAAGCCTAGGGTCAAAATGAGATGAGAAAGTCAAAACAGCAAGGGATAGTCAACCAAAATCAAGTTTAAACATTTAAGAAACAAACTCAATTGGTCCCACATGCATATCATCCATCATCATGATTTCATAAGCAAAGGAAGTCAAAACATGGCAAATGAAAGCTCATAGAAGTCAACAGCAAGACTTAGCTCAAAAGCAATCATAATCAATTCTAAAAATCAGAAAATAAATCATGGTCAATCACAATCCATAACATGACATACATATCAAATTTCAGCTCATTTGGATCATGGGAAGATGGTCAATAAAAATCAGAAATTCAAAACAATTTCAAGCATGCACAAAGAAGTCAAACAAACATGTATCAACTTCAAAAAATCATAACTCAATGACAACAGATGAGAAATGAATGGGATCAACACCAATGCAAAGCTTAAGATGTCTAGTATGCACATGTAAAATTTCATGATCATCCAATAAAGTATGAGAATTTCACAAATGAAATGGCAAGATGTCTCACACAAAGTCAACATTTGACTAGACAGGGGAGAAAAATCTCAAACAATTAGGAAATGGCATAATTAATTCCAAGAAAAATCACAAGTCAACTAGAAATATAAGAGAAGGTTCATGCAAAATTTCACATTAATTGGAGGTCAGGAAGCATGTCAACAAAAATCATGAAATTGCATATCATTGGTGTGACACAAATTGTCACACCCTAGTTCAAAAATTCATAACTCAGCAACCAAATAAGATAAAATCATGAACTCTACATCAAAACAAACATGAATGAGTGTAGTTTATGAACAAAAAATTTCAGGGTCATTGGATATATCCTCATCATTTCACAAAAGAATTGGCAAAAGGTATGAAATATGCATACATGTCAAGAACCCTAATGCCATTAAAAATCCAGCCATCCAAAAAATCATTAAAAATCATGATAAAAAAGTAGACATTCATGTGAATATGATGGAAAAAATTTCATGAATTTTGGATTTGAAATGCACGAGTTATGATTTTTGTAAGATGTTGTATCAATTTGGAATAAAATGAGCAAAAGAACATGGTTTAGTGGGTCAACAAGTTGACCGAGTGGCATTTTTGTGAATACCACACCCATTAGACAAAACGCAGCGCTTAGGGAGGGCAAATGAAATGTTCTCATTGGTTGTCACCAATGGAACAGTAACTCATGCAGAAAATTCAAACCAACAGCAACCAATCGTGTTTTCTGGAAAAATGGCCATTAGGGTTTAAGGAAACTTAGGGTTTTAACAACAGCTACACCTTCATGTTCATCATCATGGAAAAACGAATTTCAAACAGAATTATGTAAACAGCATGGCAATGATATTCGTGCAACATCAAACAGCAACAAACCAAACACGGTTGGGGAAGGAAAACTGGAAAAATGCTAGGGTTTGTTACAGCAACAGGGCAACTTCATCTTCATGCAACCAACAACATTGAAAACGAAATCCAACTAGAATTGTCCAATCAGCATGGCAACGAAACACTATCATCATGCAACATCATACAGTAACAAACCAAACACAATTTCACATGAATTTTGAGCAGATTCTAGGGTTTGTAAACTACAGTAGAGCTTCATCTCCTTCATTCAAATCGTGGAAAATCAAACTACCCAGAACATGAAATTAAGCATGGCAATCAACACAACAAACATCCAGCATCATAAATCCAGCAAGCAATTAACATTAATTCGAGCTAATCATCAAGGAATCTTGCAAAACAAAAATGACTAACAAACTTCAAACTCAGATTTCTCCTAGCATAGTTAACCAATTCAAGTGATACAAGGTTCACAATACTCAACAAGGCAAGGACTACACATGACATAGCAAAATTTTGAGAAAAGAAGAACTCGAAATCTTACTTGATTTGGAAGAAATGGAGGAAACAGGTGTTATTTTGATGATACAAGCTCAAACAGGTCTCCCTTATGCTTTGAAATGATGAATACTTGAAGCTATTTGGCTCAACAAGGCTTGGAATCCCTCCAATCTCGATTTGCCATTGTTGTGCTTTGGAGAAAACAGAGCTCGAAATGAGCTTCCAGCTGGTGCTTTGTGCTGCAAAAGGCTCTCAAATGTTGGCCAGATGATGGAACAAACAAGAATTGCTCGAGTGCTTTGGTGGTTTTGGCAGAAAAATGCAAAGGTGTGAAAATGCAAATTGAGAGAGAATGAGAGTTTCTGATCGTGTTATGGCTGCTGCTAGGTTTAGAATGACAGACAATTCACTATATATTTGCTGTTTAACATTGGTAATGAAGGTACTAATCAAAGTTAACTTAAATGAATCCAATTTGCATTTTGCTAACTTTTGAGCCAATTGCAACAAGGAGGTGTATTCTAGCCGAGTTTGGGCCTTGGACAAGTCTCAAATAACATTCTAAACAAGTCCCAAATGGCCAAATTGTTTAAAAATCCCTAATTCAAAAAGTCAACTTTTTGCACCACTTGAAATTTAATGAAGGCAAGTCCAAAAATGGCATTTTGCATGGTGAGGTTTTGATGAGTGATGAATGTATTTTTGGAAAGAGGGGAACAAATAGAGCTTGTAGGAAAAAACCCCACCAAAATTGGCCAAGTGGTTCATGAGATATGGCCTTTTGAAGTTCACAAATTTTTGAAATTGAATTGCTCATATCTTGCCAACCATACATGGGAATTGAGAGTTCTTGGACTTTTTGGAAATGGGAGAACAAGATCTTCAACTTTCATGTTGGGCAAAAATTCATTTGAAGCTTGTATCATGATGTAAGTTTGGGATCAAGAAGTTTCCATTTTTGGCAGTTAAAATTACAGGTCCACTTTCTATTTCTGGAAATTTCTTGTCTGACTTTATTTTCTTCACTGTGGATGCTTGACATGATATATGAAGCTTATATAGGCATGAATGAGACCTCTCAGACCAAATCCCATCACCAAATCCCTGATTAAATCCACAGTTGACCAAGTTTGACTTCAGTTGACTTTTCTAGGGTTTTGCATGACTGAAGCATTTCTGATGAATTCCAAACCCTAATTCCTTGAGAACTTGACTCCAAATGATGTCCCAAGTCATATGAACTCTTGATTATTGATCATGGTGCCCAAATTCTGCAAGAATGGCCACCATCCACTGCAATGACTGACTTTGACTGATTTTGACCTAATTGCTGATGATTGCTTCAACTGCAAGCAACAAGGTTAGACTGACAATATTTTTGTACTTTTTGGTTAGTAAACATATGAAAAGCAAATATATACAAATGCAAGACATGCTTGGTGATCAAGAACCACACTCACGAAGCAACCTACCCACTAGGAGGGAAGCTAGGGCATGCAATGATCCTTGAGGCCATGGTATGATATGATATGGGCCATGAGGGATCTTAGGGCCAAAATTGGGGTCTTACAGGTTTTAGTCAAAATGACCTATAATGTTTTGAAATGAATGATGACTTTCTAAGCTTTAAATGGATTTTTAATGAACATGAAAGTTGTTCATATGGTTCTTCAGAACATTATTTCTCTTGGGGTCATCTTCATTTGACAAACACATCAAAATTTAGGTCTCAGTGGATTTCAAAATAGTCAGATGATTTGACTGATCAACTTTTCAAAGCCAAACTTCAAATCTTGATGAATTGATGATTGAGGATACTCACATAGGCTCATATATGCATAAAATGATGAATTAAATAACTTCCCTTGATTTTATTTGATCATAGGTTGAGGTTGTTTCATGAGCAAGGCACAATCAATGCAGAGTTGAATTAGGGTTTCCTTGGGAAACAATCCTCAAGCCCTTTGGTTTATCTTGACCAAATTGGAAAATTGAGATACTTGGGGAGGCATGTATGATGATTGAGAGCTTTGGGAACCATTTTCATGCTTGCTTTCACTTCATCTGACCACTTCAATGGGCATAGGGGTGTCCTAGGAGCCTTAGATCACATGATTGCTTGAGCTTTAAAACAAAAGATGTTAGTGACATATTTTTCTGCTTTTGGTTAGTAAACAAAATGAGAAAAGCGATAACATACAATTCAAGCATGCTTGGTGGTCTCAAACCAACTCACACAAGTCCCACCCTAGGGTTAAGGAGCCAAGATGCTATGATCCTTGAGGCAAATGCAAATGAACAATGATATGATGCCATGAGGGATCTTAGGGCCAAAATTAGGGTCTTACACTAGGGTTTGAGACCCTCAATTCAAGGATATAAATCAAGGGATGGTTCACATTGGTTCTATACATCATATATGGATCCCCATTATCTTCACTTATCACTTTGATCATGAAGTCATCAAGAGTTTGAAGCTTGTTTGTCTTGGAAGCCCTAATTCATCTGGGTACCTTGTGTGACTTCCTCGACAAGTTTCTTTATCATTTGATCAAATATGTCAAGGGATACTCCATATTAAATCATCTTATACATATATGATCCCTTATGAGTCCCAAAGATCAATAGAACTTCAAGTTGGCAAGTTGGTTAAAGGTGGTTGACCAGAGAAAGTCAACTGGTCAAAACTAGGGTTCCCTAGACCCTATCTCCTACACTTTTTATCATATGAAAATTATTACAAGATCAAAGTTACTACTTATGACATTCCAAACAACTTTCATGTTGAGTTCAAGAGATAGTTTTGCTTGGAAAGTCATTTTTTATGTTGAAAGATTATATGTCATTTTGTGTGTGCCCTAGTTAGGAGGTCAACTTCCAAGGACCATAACTTGCTCAATATTCATGAGATGAAGGGCATCCGAGTTTGATTATCAATTTTAAGACGTCTTATCCAACTTTGATTGTTTCAGAAACTTCAAATTCAACTTTCAAAGGCATGTTTCAAGAGGAAATATTAAAGGTCATTTTGGGCTATTACCATTGAACAAGCAATTTTCTTCAACTTCTAAAATGCATAACGCCTTCATGACAAATCCAAATGACGTCAAATTTATTACCAAATTCAAGAGGTTTGAAATATATACATCTTTTATGAAGGAACACTTTCCATTTGAAGTCCTACCAATGTAGGCGACAAGATTGAGTTGCTTTGAGGTCAAATCGAAGCAACTCAGTTCATACTCCTCAATTTTCAATTCCACGTATCTTTCAATATAATGAGAATTGGAGAATTTCGAGGGCAGATTTGGATTCATGGCATTTTTCTCTTCAAATTAGTGTATTCACTTTTTATTTTAGCGAAGGTTGATGGTGGACCAGTCCGGTGAGGTCCACTAGAGAAGATCACCGAAGCCCTAGCTACGGTGGTGTGTTGGCACCCTCCCATCCTTGGATCATGTTTAAACGTTTTAATCTGGACCTTTGATTTGTTTGACCCTGTTTGCAGCGTATTGACTCAAGTCCATTGTGTTCCCCATGCGTGTGGCCATCAGATCTTCCACCTCAATTAACGAGGGAAATCTGATGGCCCCTGATTTTTCATAATTTCTGATTTTATTTTAATTACCTTTTATTTTGTTTAATTCATAATAAATCCATTTTTAATCCAAAAAATATGGGAATTTCACAAAAAATCTTAAAATATTTTTCTCTTCTTTATTCTGAACTGAAATCATTTTTTGGATTAATTTTGGAATTTTTCACGAATTAAATATTTTTGTGCATATTTTTAATTGTTTAAAAATACTTCTCACTTTTAAAAAATTGTGAAATATTTTGTCTAAGGTCCTTTGACCTTGTTTGACCTAGGATAAATCCCTTGGCCATTTATTTGGTGTTTTGAAGGATTTTAGGTTTTGACCAAATTAAAATGTATTTTAATTCATTTTTAATGTGATTTTTAATTGATTAAATGTATAAAAATTATGTTGAGTCATTTTGATGATCTTATGAAGTTTGACTTTCTGTTTGGGCCTTGGTCATGATTGATTTGACTCTTATTAGATCAAAACCATTGGATTTAGGGGATTGATGAAATGTACATTTCATCTCCCAAAATGAATGGATGGTTTTGATTTGAGGAAATTTCTCTCATGATCAATTTGTGTTTCTATCTTTTCCTCCCTCTTCATCTTCATCCCCATTCTTTCCCATTCCTCTATTTGACTAATGAAATCTCTAATGACTAAAGGCTAATTATTTCATCAATAACCTTGTGTTAGATGAATCAATACAAGTATGACTGAGATAGGTCCCTCCCTTTTTTTAGTGTATGGTATGTTTTAGGAGTTTAGTTCCTTGTACCAAATCTCTAACATGCATTAACACCTATATTTCTATTGCTCGACCTCAGATAGTTGTGACTTCTAGATAAGTCCAATTACGATTGCTTAACATAGAGCTAAATTTGACACTCAAGGCATAACATTCTAGTAAGTGAGATTGTAAGTCTCCCATTTTTCATGGCATTGTGTGGAGACTTGACCTTTTTTCCTTTCATGAGAGCTAGTGGCCTACTTGTTGAGTTATCCAAGTTGGATCCCTTCTCATGGAAGATGTTTTGGTTTAAGGATTCATACTTGTGAATGAATGGTTGAGTGTTCTCCAAAGAATGACTTTATCAATTAAAAATCACCTCTAACACCACTAACTTTTGACTAACTCTTATTCATTATGTTTTTACTTTCAATTCATTTACTTTATGTAATTTAAATTTCAGTCATTTATCATCCATTGCCATTTACATTTATTATAACTTGTTTATGTTTAAATCCTTTTTCACTTTGCTCATTTGAGCCATATCTTGTGATTGTATATATTTGTTTGTATGTTTTGGTTTTGTTTGTAGTCTTAGTACCCTAAAACACCTAATAACAACAAAAAACCTAAAAAACATTTGGTGGACTATTGGACATGATCTGAGCTTCTGGACTTAGAATTAGGCAACTTTCCTTGTGCTAAAGGACTTGGCCAATGCCAACATCTGAGACTGAGCTATCTTTGAATTGTGCCTAATTCTTATTTTGATCTTGTGTCTGATGTTTTGTTCTGTAGCAGGGTTTTTGTTACCTTTAGGTTTATTGACTAAACCAAAAGTAAACATACAATTCGAGTCGCCACCGCACTTTTATTCGTCCAAAGGAAACGCTAAAAAGCGAACAAAAGCCAAGGTAAGAAGTTTTATTAAATCAAAAACTAATAAAAATGTCAGAGATCTAGGTAAGGGGGTTGGTTATGAAATGGGAAGGTTTTACGCACCCAAAACATCCTTAGTACTCTAAGGGAACCTCTTTTTGCAAATATATGTTGTAGGTTGGTATTTATCAAAATATGTGCAAAAGATTGGAGGGATGAGAAGAGAATAGATTATATTTACAAATTTATTGTTTGAATGGATGAATCCATTGCCTACGTACCATCACAAAGGTAGGATCAAAACCTCATAATTCGGGGTAAAAATCACAAAGATTGGTGAATTGATTTGATCAAAAGCCTTAAAATCTTTTGTTATCAAAGGGAGAAAACTCAACCAAAACCAACAATCCACCATGTGAGGAGAGCTTCAACATACTGGTATGGGGTTAACCCTATAATAAGTATGGAAGACTTATAATCCAATCACTAAGGATAAGGTGAGATTTACATCAACCATTATGATGACTCAAACCTATGACTAATGTTTATGAAAATATTTAAACAAAGGTGGCCATTGGAACCACAAAAAACAACTTGAAGTGAGTTATATTTACAAGTTAGGTTTATTTACAAAAATGAAGTCAGAGTAGAGTTAAGATTCATTTACAATGAGTATTAATGAAAAGATTTTTAAAATTTAAGGGCATAATGCCTAGGTTTCTAGTTTGGACACAATGTCAAAGTTGAAGAAAAGATTTATGGCTTTGGTTAGAGTGAGGAGAAGAAGAGAAGGCTAGTCCTAAAGCAATTCAAAGATAAGAGGGAGAAGATAAAACCCTTGGAGTTCCTCTTCTTGAAATCATAGAGATGATTCAAGATGCTCCTTTCCTTTGGACTTAGCAAACAAACAAGCAATCACACAATTTAGATTCAAGCTCCTAGGATCTCCATTTGGCTTGTATCTCTTAACTTGGTTATTCATGACAATGGTCCTCTTTACTATCTCAAGATGAAATCCCTATCACACAAGAGCAAAAATCAAAAAGTTCACAACACAATAAGGGGAATGGACAAAGAATAAGTTTAGATTAGAAGTCCTTTAAAGTCAACTTGGAGATTTAGCATTCTAAACGCATGAGGCCTAGTTGCTCTTCAACAAGTTTAGCATTCTAAAGGCATGAGGCGTAGTTGCTCTTGAGCTCCTTTAAGCATAGGTATGTCCTAATTCTAAGTACTTTCTCCTTTTTGCATTAGGTTCACACAAAACAAAGACAGAACAAACACAAGGCAACAATATATTTATATACAATAATGAGCTCAAATGAGCAAAAGGAAAATGACATAAACATAAAATATGTGCTCAAGTAAGCAAAATGAAAAGCAATATGAAAAAATGAGCAAGAAATGAATGGCATTAAAAGAAAAGGGCAAGAAATTAAATGCTCAAATTAAAGTTAGTAATTAGTATGGTTATGTTAGTTTGTCATAAGACAATGTAGCGTTATGTTAAGCAATCGTAAGTGGACTAATGTAGTAGTCACACCTATCTGAGGCCGGTCAATAAAACTATAGGCAAATAAACACAAGTTAGAGTTCATGACTAGTAAGTCAAGCTCCACAAACTTGCCATGCCAAAATAAAAGGGGAAGGGCCTTGTATGGACTTTAGGTTTTTTTCTTGACCAAGAAGCAACCTATCTTGGATACAAAACAACTCACTTGATCTTGGATCACGTTGAGTTTGGTTTGGATCAAAGAAGGTTAAACCTCTCATTTGTCAAGACCAACCATAAGACATTAACTCATTGGTCAAATGATGAAAAGAAAGGGATGAAGATGAAATAGATGGAAAGAGAATTCAAGTATCAAACTCAATTGATCAAATGTGAACCAAGTCATCATCAATCAATGTCAAACAGAAAAGAAGTGAAGATTACAAGTCAACAAACCAATCATACTTTTGGTAATTTTTGAATTAAAATAAATGCAAAAATAAAATAAATAAAATATGGTCAAACCTCAAATTTAATTCAAAACAACTTCAACAAGTCCAATTAAATTCTCATAGGTTTAACATAGTCAAACAAACTTTGACAAATTTTCTCAACAATTTTAGAAATCAGAAACTATTTGAAAACAATTAAAAACAATGAAAAATAACACAATATGAATTAAAATCTCAAATTAATCTCAAATCAAATAAGAAATTAAAGAGACTATTTTTCATTGACTTATCATGATCCATAGGTGTTAGGAAAATATTTTTGGATTTTTTCAAAATATCAAAAAGTATTTTAAAATGAATTAAAACTATTAACAACCAAATAATTGACAAAAAATATTAAATGAAGTCACAAAAATAATAAAAAATCAAAATATTTATGAATTTTTGAAAATAAAAGGAATTAACAGAAATTAAAAGAAAATGGGAATAAAAGGAAAAATGCGTAGCCATCAGATCATTTCATTAATTGACGTGGCACGGGATCAAAGGCTCAAAGGCGCGGATGTATGGTGAACTCAAGTCAAGCGCGCAGCACATGGCATTAAAACAAGTAACCACATTGGATGGTCAAGATTATAACATTTAGACACGATCCAAGGGCTGTATAGCAAACACGTGGGGATGATGGTGGAAACCACCATCTTCCCCGTCGATCCAACAAGTTCCGGCCACCACGCACAGGGAAAAAGTTTATGATGAAAATAAAAAATGGGGACATCAAAATGAAGCTCAGGTGATGTACATCACCATTGTAACCATGGATCATCCTTACTCTTTCTATTTAGAGAGAAATGTGAGATGGAAGATCATGGTGTGTCAATGGAATGGCACGATTTTAACAATTAAGACCACCATTGGCCTGCCTCAAGTATGAGGACTTCAGAAAACCTCACAAAACAAAGAAAATCACATTGAATTGCAAGATCTAGATCAAAAAAGTTTGAGGTTCTACCTCTGAAATGAAGCTTCAAATGCCACGAATTCCCCAAGATCTTGATCTGCTTTTGCTCTGGAAGTGTGATGGAGATGATAGGTTAAGGAATTGAGCTTTGAAAATCAACTAATGATGTTGAATTTCAAGTTTGAAAAACAAAGAGAAAACTGAAAATTCCTTTAGTGAGGATTGGGATTTCAATTCAGTAGCAATTCAGATCTCCACTTGGTTCCGAAATGAATGAGATTGAACACTTATTTATAGCTGGAATGTGGCTGAGATCATGCTTCCCTTGTGTGCATGGGATTTGAATTCTCCTTGCATGGGCCTGTACAAGCGCATGGGTGATATACCAAGCTGAGGTCAACTGGAAATGAATTGGACGTGCATAATGAACCATACAAGCTTGCACATCAAGTTATATCATGAAATGCAAAAATGACCATAAAGAGAAAGCTCTTTTAAACTAACACCTAGAAAGTCCAAAAAAGTAATGTGATTAATGGTTGGAAAGACCTTGAAATAAGGAACAAAAGTCATGTTAGGAAAAAATTCATTTGGCATTTGGAAATTAGTGAAAACTGGCTGTGAAAGTTTGGGCACAAAACATGTCTAAGTCACCCTTTGAAAATTTTCATCAAAACAAGCCTCTTCAAGCCCCTCTGTTTCAATGACGCATGCTTCAAATGGAAACATCTCCAACATCAAAGTTGTAAAGCTTTTCAAGATGATCAATTTAGACTTAAATTTTGCATCATTTGGATTTTTCATGAGAAAGTTATGGGCATTTGAAGTTTTTCAAATTCAATGACTTAGGTCCAAAGTGACCTATAATGTTTTGTATTATCACATGTATTTATTTTAAGATTATGAAATTTTGTACAACATAACATTTAAATTAGAAATCTTAAGCTTTCAAATTCATTTGGTCTCACCTAAAAATCATAAACATTAAGGAAGTTAGGTCCTTGGGAAGTTGACCCTAAATTAGGGTTTAGTCAAAATGACCTATAATGTTTTGAACTGAATGATGACATTCCAAGTTTCAAATGTATTTTTGATTCACATGAGAGTTGTTCATATGGTTCTTAAGAACATTGTTTCTCTCGGGGTCATCTTCATTTAACAAACACATCATAAGTTGTATCTCATTGATTAGGAACTTTTTGGACCAATTTCATGCTTTATTTCATCTTCATCTAGCCATTTCTTTGAGCTTAGGAGCCTCCTAGGAGCATGGGAGCACATGATCACTTGAGCTTCAAAACAAAAAGAGTTAGTGACATATTTTTGTCCTTTTGGTTAGTAATCAAAATAAGAAAAGCAATAATATACAATACAAGCATGCTTAGTGGTCTCAAACCACTCACACAAGTCCCAACCCTAGGGTTAAGGAGTCAAACATGCTATGATCCTTGAGGCAATGCACTTGTATAATAACATGATGTCATGAGGGATCTTAGGGTCAAAATTAGGGTCTTACAGATGCCCCTATTTAAGGTCATTCTAGCCGGAGATATGAAGGTTAAAATCTTCGTCTCGATGAGGTAGAATGGGCTTAAATAATAACAAAGAGACGAATTTTGGTCCCTAAGAGACCTCATGATGCAAATGTATGTATGCAAAATAGAATCTTCATGGTGAATAATTGCCACAAAGGAAAAGAAATCAGAAGGAACTGAAAAAATCCACAGGAGTAACGCACTCACTAGGGAGATAGAGACTATGGGGAAAAGTAAAATTGCATGGGCAGGCTACAACTTGAAAACTTGTTGGGAGACACGAAGGGATTCCACGAAATTAAATCGATGGAAACACTCGAGCTGACGCAAAGATGCATGTATTGGGGAATATGTCAATACAGCAAAACTATCCATAAAGGATACATCGGATAAAAATCCAGACTCAGACGGGGATGTCCACAAAGGACTCATCTGAGGAAGAAACAATGAGATATTACCGGTTACTGGGTGATAAACTCAAAGAGAGACATGTCATCAAAACACCGGTTACTGGGTGAGAGAACAACACATTTAGGGAGAAAGAATATCTAAGATCGGTATAAGGGTGAAAGATATCAATCGTCCGAAACATCTGAGGAGGACCCAAAAGGCACATCTCAACTCAGGGAAATCTGACTCCACAGGGGACAAAAGTCATAATAGGGAGTAGAAGGAACGAACACCAGGGATACCGGTTACTGGGCATATAATAGGTGACCAACCAGGCGTGAATTGGGAATAAATCCAAGACACTCATCATCCGAAAGGAGGGCTGAAAAAGCAAACTCGACTTACAGGATGGACATTCGATTCCACAAGGAAATGCGAATCTTACTCAACTGGGGAAGAAAAAGACTTCGACTGAAGAGCGCATGAGATACATTATCTATTACCGTCATAACGTAGATAACATACTCGTATGGAAGATTATCCACAACCGATTGCTGGGTTAATGAAGGATAAATCTAACGAAAACGAATGGACATCGGGATACCGGTTACTGGGTATAAAATGATGACCAATCAGGAGGAGAAACAATCATTACCAAACAAGGGTACATGAAAGATGACTCGCAAGGGATAAATTTCCTGACAAGAGCAATTATCCAGGAGATATATCACCGGTTACTGGATGGTATACTCAAAAATGAAGGAATATCAATACCGAATATTGGGTAAAGATAACCAATAAAGAGGGGATTACATCTACCGGTTATTAGGTAGAAAACCACAGAAATAAGACTTATAACTACCAGTTATTAGGCAGAAGGCCACATAAATTGCTTGGGGAATAGATGGACAATTACCGGTTATTGAGTAATTGAACAACTAAACCACAGGAAACTACAGGAGATAACAAGAAAGGAGTCAATCTAGGAACAAACTAGAAAGACACAACTAAACAAGACTCGACCCAATGAGGATATAACTCAAGGGGAAGGAGGAAGGAAAGATAGACACTTTCTACTTACAAGACTGACTCTATATGGAGAGATCAGACACGAGCATCTGTTTGGGCGAAGACCATTTCACCAACAGCAGAAAATAACAAACAAAGATATATGGCAAAGAATGCAATCATGAATATCTGAATGTTATGATTATGCCTGTATATGCATGGTTTGTGTATGATTAATGCTGACAGATAGACATATCTAACACAAACAGGTCCAAGAATCACGAACGGACATCCGTCGTAACATCTCAGGAAGAAAGGCAAATCCTATAGGAGAATTCAGTTCTAGTGGGGATGATCCAATACCGGAAGACATCGACCATCGCCGGGGATAGGCAAAGTCACAACTGCCAACTGTCAGGGACTTCTCATCAATTCTCGGGAACAGGTGGCTGAAAATCAATAAGATCCGCCGTAGAAGAAACTCTACTGGGGAACTTATCAAAGAATGATGTGAAACTCTGTGGGGAACAACCACCAACCAGATACACATCAATCAAAACACTCCCTTCTAACTGCTGGAGAGACATCTCTGCTGAGGGGAGAAAGAACAATTTTCTCTGCTGGGGAAGCAACACTTCTTCTTCATCATCTCTCAATACTTGGAAGAAATCTTCAAACCCGGAGGGGATACAAATTATCAAACTCGGGTCAAACAACCCTGCAGGGGATAAGCTGTAGGCAATCCTCAAAGGAAACTTCCTTGGCTGAGGGGATCGGGAACGAATCCTCCGTCAACATACGTGTCATGCTGGTGATAAAAAGGGGAAACAAGTCCTTCACCAACTGCTCTAGACAACTTCTTGCTGAGGAAACAACTGAAAGCTGATGAAGAGAATATAAACATGCCAGAATGTGAACAAATGTCTTACCTTTTGGAAATCGTACTATCCTTGGGAGAGCACTGTAGACATTCCATCTATCCTTTCAGTCATTGTGAATGTTCATTTTGTTTAAAACAATTTATAAAACTTTATTTATTTAAAACAATGATATTTATCAATTTAAAACATGCAAACATTTGTTAAACAGAAACAAGTAAGAGTGCCAAGAATTGGATAAAGGCTCAAATTTATTTAATGGGATGGTAGCCCGCAAATGGCGAGACTCCATGGATCTTTACAAGTTTGAAATTGGTGATATACATGGAATAAAGGTTACATTGAACATAATGACCATTTCTCCACCAACTCTGAATTCACTGTATTTGACGCTTCGGTTGATGACGATTGAGCGAGAATCACTAACAAATGACAGTTGTAGAGCAAAGTCTTGTCAGGATGCAGTTACTTGCCAAATCCCTAATTTTTGCCTAGATTTCCCTAGGGTGAGGTACTCAATCTAGCGGGACATATATTCATTTTTTCATGTCTATAACGTTTGCCTGGATCACCCTTTCAGGTTTTCAATCCACCGAGACGCTCATTTTTGCCTAAGCCGCCCTTTCGAGTTTTCAACTTAGCGAGCTATTCTGTTTTTAGTTTTAGGCAAAGTATTATCATTAATGATCTTGTCTGGCACACCATATCGGCATATGAGTTGATTCTTAATAAACCTCACAACCACCTGTCTGGTCACATTCGCATACGATGCCGCTTCAACCCACTTGGTGAAGTAATCAATAGCTACGAGAATAAAACGGTCCCCAATTGACGATTTTGGTTCAATCATGCCAATCATGTCAATTCCCCACATGGAGAAAGGCCATGGTGAGGAAATAACATTTAGAAGTGTCGGGGGAACATGAATCTTATCCACATAAATCTGACACTTGTGGCATTTCTTCACATATTTGCAGCAGTCAGACTCCATTGTCAGCCAATAGTAGTCTTCTCTCAACATCTTCTTTTCCATGGCATGTCCATTGGAATGAGTACCAAATGAACCTTCATGGACTTCAGTCATCAGCATGTCTGCTTCGTGTCTATCCATGCATCTGAGCAAAACCATGTCAAAATTCCTCTTTTAAAGCACATCACCATTAAGGTAGAAACTGCCAGATAATCTCCTCAAAGTCTTCTTATCTTTGACAGATGCCCCATGCGGGTAAGTCTGATTCTGAAGAAAACACTTGATATCATAATACCATGGCTTATCATCTTTCACCTCTTCCACTACAAATACGTGAGCTGGTCTATCCAAGCGCATCACGGTAATATTGGGGACTTCAGTCCAATACCTCACTACAATCATTGAAGCAAGCGTAGCAAGAGCATCCGCCATCCGATTCTCGTCTCGAGGAATATGAGGGAAGTCAACCTTAGTAAAGAAAGTTGAAATCCTCATCGCATAATCTTTGTATGGGATGAGGCCAGGCTGATTCGTCTCTCATTCACCTTTGATCTGATTAACAACAAGGGCCGAATCACCATAAACATCAAGATGTTTGATCCTAAGATCAATACACTCTTCCAAACCCATAATACAGGCCTCATACTCCGCCATATTATTCGTGCATTTGAAAGTCAGCCTTACTGTAAAAGGAAAATGTGTGCCTTGAGGAGTAATAACCACTGCCCCACTACCATTTCCATACTGATTGACAGCACCATCGAACACCATACCCCATCGGAAACCAGGCTCTGGCCCTTCATCGAGCATGGGCTCTTTACAATCTTTCATCTTTAAATACATAATCTTCTCATCAGGGAAGTCGTATTGCCCCGACTGATACTCTTCAATTGGTTGATGTGCCAAATGCTCAGCCAAGATACTACCTTTAATAGATTTTTGAGCTCGATACTCAATATCATACTCATATAACAACATCTTCCAACGGGCAATCCTCCCAGTTAAAGCAGGCTTCTCGAAGATATACTTGATTGGATCCATTTTGGATATCAACCAAGTTGTATGATTCAGCATATACTGGCGGAAGCGCTTAGCAGCCCAAGCCAAAGCACAACATGTCTTCTCAAGCATTGAGTATCGAGACTCACAATCAGTGAACTTCTTACTCAAGTAATATATTGCATACTCTTTCTTTCCTGATTCATCCTGCTGACCCAATACAAATCCCATGGAATCATCAAGCACAGTCAAGTACATATTCAAAGGTCTCCCTTCAACAGGCAGAGCCAGAATCGGAGGCTCAGACAAATACTCTTTGATACTATCAGAGGCCTTTTGGAAATCTTCGGTCCAATCATGACGTTGATCTTTCTGAATGAGCTTGAATATAGGCGCACATGTGGCAGTCATGTGGGATATAAATCTGGAAATGTAATTCAAGCGGCCAAGAAAACCTCTGACTTGCTTCTCAGTTTTGGGCGCAGGCATCTCTTGTATTGGTTTGACCTTGGCAGGATCAACTTCAATACCTCTCTTGCTAACAATAAATCCCAATAACTTGCCGGAACGGACTCCAAATGTACACTTGTTCGGATTCAAGCGGAGTTTGTACTTCCTCAAACGCTGGAAAAGCTTCAACAAGTGTTCTACATGTTCAACTTCCGTTTTCGACTTTGCAGTCATATAATCAACATATAGTTCAATATCTTTATGCATCATATCATAACACAAGGTAGTCATAGCTCGTTGATACGTGGCTCCGGCGTTCTTCAAACCGAAGGGCATCACTCAATAACAGAATGTTCCCCAAGGTGTGATGAATGCTGTCTTCTCCATATCCTCGGGTGCCATTTTAATCTGGTTATAACCGGAAAATCCGTCCATAAATGAGAAGACATTGAATTTAGCTATGTTGTCTACCAACATATCAATGTGTGGGAGAGGAAAATCATCTTTTAGACTAGCTTTATTCAAATCACGATAATCCACACACATTCGGACTTTTCCATCTTTCTTAGGCACAGGCACAATATTGGCCACCCATTGAGGATATGTAGAAGTCACCAGAAACCCCACATCAATTTGCTTCTGAACGTCTTCTTTAATCTTCACTACCATATCATGATGAGTTCTTCTGAGCTTCTGCTTCATAGGCACACACTCAGGTTTGAATGGAAAGAAATGTTGCACGATATCAGTATCCAGACCAGGCATGTCTTCATACGACCAGGCAAAAACGTCGACATATTCTCGTAGCAACTCGATTAATCCCTTCTTAACAGACTCTTCAAGGAGTGCCCCAATCTTTACTTCACGAACACAGTCTTCAGACCCCAAGTTGACTGTTTCCAGATTCTCAAGATGTGGCTGATTGATCTTTTCCTCGTGCTCAAGTAGAGGGGTAATCTCATCAGGAATCTCTTCAACATCATCTTCTTCTGCCTCAAATACAAGGAACTCAAAGTTGGGAGATGGTGTTGGATCATTATGTTCAATGGGTTTGATTAACCTGCATAATGATTTTGAGTATAAAAGAGATTTCAGAATTCAAACAAGGCAAATTATTATACAGATGAAAAAAATGATTTTATTCTCTTTTTAGGGTTTAATGGTGATCACCAATTTCATGCAAAAAGCAAAAAGGAAAAATAATTTGAGAAAAACAAACATTTAACATGCAATTATTGAATGAACATCATTGTATTAATCAAATTATGCCAATAATGTCTTCACTTCTCCTTTTGGCATGGGAGAAGGGTTTTCAAGCAAAATGAACACATTATGTTGACTTATGGATAACTGTTGGAACATCGACAACGACCCAATTATTGCAGATTCCTCCAAGTATGACAAAGTTTACAAGGTATTCCTCTTCATCATCTTCAACAATGGCAGCGGCTTCCAGATCTTCAACGGTGTGGATGAAGCCTCCACTCTAGAACAACCCACGATCATTGGAAACACCAGAAGAATACCATATGCCAGCTCGGGACTTGTTATCTTCCAACTTGATCATTTTAGTTGCACCATGCTGAATGGCCAACTTTGCATCATTATAGGAGACAAATGAAGAAGGTCATTTCCTTGAAGGCTCAACAATAGACAAAGCTTGGAACGGAGTCCCGACCTCATCCTCAACATCAATATAGGAGAAGGAAGATAAATGACTGACCAAGAGAGCCTTCTCTCCCCCTATCACCACCAACTTCTTGTTCTTCACGAACTTTAACTTTTGGTGTAGGGTGGATGTCACGGCGCCTGCCTCGTGAATCCATGGTCTGCCCAGCAAACACCTATAAGACGGATGGATGTCCATGACCTGAAAAATGATCTGGAAGTCACTAGGTCCAATCCTAATCGGGAGTTCTAATTCTCCGATCTCAATTTTACATGATCCATCGAACGTCTTCACAACCGCTCCACTCTGCCTCATGGGAGGCCCCTGATATGCAAGCTTAGCAAGAGTGGACTTTGGCAACATATTAAGTGATGATCATGTGTCCACCAACACATTGGATAAGGCATCGTCTTTATAGTTCATAGAGATGTGTAAAGATAAATTGTGGTATTTTCCCTCCTCGGGAAGATCATCATCGTAGAAGCTCAAATTGTTGTAGGCAGTTATATTTGCAATAATGCTATCAAACTGCTCAATTGTGACATCGTGGTCCACGTATGCCACGTCCAACACCCTCTGCAAAGCTTCGTGGTGCGTCTCAGAATTCATCAATAAAGATAAGACAGATATCTTTGGTGGAGTTTGTAGTAGTTGATCAACAACATTATGTTCACTCCTCTTGATGAGCCTTAGCATGTCATCGCCATCCTCTTTCAAAATGCCAGACTGGCCAACCAGGATAGGAGTATTATTATTCTTAACAGCAACAAGGTCAACACGCTTAACAACAGGAATAGAGTTATTCGAAGAAGAAGTCCCCACAGAACCGGCAGGATTGACAACAATCTTCTTCACAATGTCTTTATGAGATTTCGGCTACGCCGAGAAAACACGACCACTATGGGTCACACCACTGACATCTGAAATGCTTATCACAGAAGTTGAGGGCAATAACACCTTCTTTCCATCCTCCAGCATAACAGTGTTATATCGATAGGGAACAACCTTGTCTGATACATAAGGGACAGGACCCGCTGGCTTAATCACAAGAGTTGGTGATACCTTCTTCTTGCTGCCATCATACTTAATAACAACAGGCTCAGGAATTTTAAACATGGGGGTGATAACATCAACTTCGTCCTCATTACGATTCAGAAGTATCTCAATCATCCCTTGATCTATCATCTCTTGGATATCCCTTCTCACTTGACGGCATCCTCTCTCGTTGATAGTGCACACCTGGCACCTATCATGGTCATGCTCGTAGTGGCTGTGTTCACACAACAACTTATGCATCTCAACCAAGGACTGCCTTATGTCATTCACATAAAGGACTTTGTACTTGCCAGGGCATCCCTGAACCATATTAACAGCTGCTTTCCCATGCTCGGGCAATGGGTTCTTCTTTAGATTTGAACCTACGTCCTCAAAAAACAATATCCCACTTCTCAAAAGGTCTTGCACCTTGGTCTTCAATGGGTAACAGTTCTCCACATCATGTCCGGGAGCCCCGGAATGATATACACAATGAAGTTCGGGCTTATACCACCACTGAGGATTGGTTGGTACACCGGGAGGATCTCGTGGAGTTATCAACTTCCTATCAATCAAGGAAGGATAAAGTTTTGCATATGTCATCGGAATCGGGTCAAAAGTCACACCACACAAAGGTCACGGGATGGCTCACGTCATTGTCAATATCAACCATCCATTTTGGTGGTTTATGGTTTACACCTTATCAACACCCAAATTCCATTGATATTGAGAATGTACGAGAACAGATCAACTGCGAATCACGGGTTTGTTGTAAGTCACGAGCATGGAGTCTCGGTTAAGAACCACCCAATGTGAGTGTACTATGGTTAAACCTGACAATCATGTTCTAAAAAAAGGTCCCCATAGTCATCATCTCATCTTTCGGATATTATCGGATAAAACGACTACTCGTTCTCCAAAATTATTCTCAAGAGGGACTCTTATGAGTGTAGTATCGCGTAACAATCGTATCAAATCTTACACTTGAACGACCTTCGCACTACGTCCTAAAATAGGCCAAGATGGGATAGGTATCTAAGGTCCTTGGCTTCTAAGGTTTATATTGGAAAGAGTAATGCCTAACCACGACTACTCGTGTGACATTATTGATCCCAATAAGACCTCCACCAAGTGAATGGGCTTGCAAGTCAACTTGCTAAGGAATACCTCCACACAAGTCAACAAGACTATGCCATTCTCCTATCATAAGTTCACTCGAGTTCTAGTATAGAACTCATCTCACAAGAAACCACCAAGCATACAAGCAATTGATATATCAAGCAATTCATACATTACAATCAATACAGTCATCCCAAATTTGCACAAAAATATGTCACCAATAAATATAAACATACAACACACATAAGCAAAAAGTAGGCTAAACCCACTGAAGAATGTCCCCAGCAGAGTCGCCACTTTTCTGTAGCGGGGTTTTTGTTACCTTTAGGTTTATTGACTAAACCAAAAGTAAACATACAATTCGAGTCGCCACCGCACTTTTATTTGTCCAATGGAAAGGCTAAAAAGCGAACAAAAGCCAAGCTAAGAAGTTTTATCAAATCAAAAACTAATAAAAATGTCAGAGATCTAGGTAAGGGGGTTGGTTATGAAATGGGAAGGTTTTACGCACCCAAAACATCCTTAGTACTCTAAGGGAACCTCTTTTTGCAAATATGTGTTGTAGGTTGGTATTTATGAAAATATGTGTAAAAGATTGGAGGGATGAGAAGAGAATAGATTATATTTACAAATTTGTGGTTTGAATGGATGAACCCATTTCCTACGTATCATCACAAAGGTAGGATCAAAACCTCGTAGTTCAGGGTAAAGATCACAAAGATTGGTGAATTGGTTTAATCAAAAGCCTTAAAGTTTTTTGTTATCAAAGGGAGAAAACTCAACCTAAACCAACAATCCACCATGTGAGGAGAGCTTCAAAATACTAGTGAAGGGTTAACCCTATAATAAGTATGGAAGACTTATAATGCAATCACTAAGGATAAGGTGAGATTTACATCAACCACTATGATAACTCAAACCTATGACTAATGTTTATGAAAAGATTTAAACAAAGGTGGCCATTGGAACCATAAAAAACAACTTGAAGTGAGTTATATTTACAAGTTAGGTTTATTTACAAAAATGAAGTCAGAGTAGGGTTAAGATTCAATTACAATGAGTATTAATGAAAAGATTTTGAAAAGTCAAAGGCATAATGTCTAGGTTTTTAGTTTGAAAACAATGTCAAAGTTGAAGAAAAGATTTTTGGCTTTGGTTAGAGTTAGGAGAAGAAGAGAAGGGCTAGTCATAAAGCAATTCAAAGAGAAGAGGGAGAAGATAAAACCCTTGGAGTTCCTCTTCTTGAAATCATAGAGATGATTCAAGATGCTCCTTTCCTCTGGACTTAGCAAACAAACAAGCAATCATACAATTTAGATTCAAGCTCCTAGGATATCCATTTGGCATGTCTCTCTTAACTTTGCTATTCATGACAATGGTCCTCTTTACTATCTCAAGATGAAATCCCTATCACACAAGAGCAAACATCAAAAATTTCACAACACAATTAGGGGAATGGACAAAGAATAAGTTTAGATAAGAAGTCCTTTAAAGTCAACTTGGAGATTTAGCATTCTAAAGGCATGAGTCCTAGTTGCTCTTCAACAAGTTTAGCATTCTAAAGGCATGAGGCCTAGTTGCTCTTGAACTCCTTTAAGCATAGGTAAGTCCTAATTCTAAGTCCTTCCTCCTTTTTGCATTAGGTTCACACAAAACAAAGACAGAACAAACACAAGGCAACAATATATTTATATACAATAATGAGCTCAAATGAGCAAAAGGAAAATGACATAAACATAAAATATGTGCTCAAGTGAGCAAAATGAAAAGCAATATGAATAAATGAGTAAGAAATAAATGGCATTAAAAGTAAAGGGCAAGAAATTAAATGCTCAAATTAAAGTTAGTAATTAGTATGGTTATGTTAGTTTGTCATAAGACAATGTAGCGTTATGTTAAGCAATCGTAAGTGGACTAATGTAGTAGTCACACCTATCTGAGGTCGGTCAATAAAACTATAGGAAAATAAACACAAGTTAGATATAATGACTAAAGCTCCACAAACTTGCCATGCTAAAATAAAAGGGGAAGGGCCTTGTATGGACTTTAGGTTTTTTTCTTGACCAAGAAGCAACCTATCTTGGATACAAAACAACTCACTTCATCTTGGATCACGTTGAGTTTGGTTTGGATCAAAGAAGGTTAAACCTCTCATTTGTCAAGACCAACCATAAGACATTAACTCATTGGCCAAATGATGAAAAGAAAGGGATGAAGATGAAATAGATGGAAAGAGAATTCAAGTATCAAACTCAATTAATCAAATGTGAACCAAGTCATCATCAATCAATGTCAAACAGAAAAGAAGTGAAGATTACAAGTCAACAAACCAATCATATTTTTGGTAATTTTTGAATTAAAATAAATCCAAAAATAAAATAAATAAAATATGGTCAAACCTCAAATTTAATTCAAAACAACTTCAACAAGTTCAATTAAATTCTCATAGGTCTAACATAGTCAAACAAACTTTGACAAATTTTCTCAACAATTTTAGAAATCAGAAACTATTTGAAAACAATTAAAAACAATGAAAAATAACACAATATGAATTAAAATCTCAAATTAATCTCAAATCAAATAAGAAATTGAAGAGACTATTTTTCATTGACTTATCATGATCCATAGGTGTTAGGAAAATATTTTTGGATTTTTTCAAAATATCCAAAAGTATTTTAAAATGAATTAAAACTATTAAAAACCAAATAATTGACAAAAAACTATTAAATGAAGTCACAAAAATAATAAAAAATCAAAATATGAAACTAGATTTTTCAAGAATATTTTTGGCATTGGTCTCATATTTTTGTGACTTCAAATAAAATATTTATGAATTTTTGAAAATAAAATGAATTAACAGAAATTAAAAGAAAATGGGAATAAAAGGAAAAATGCGCAGCCATCAGATCATTTCATTAATTGACGTGGCACGGGATCAAAGGCTCAAAGGCGCCGATGTATGGTGAACTCAAGTCAAGCGCGCAGCACATGGCATTAAAACAAGTAACCACATTGGATGGTCAAGATTATAACATTTAGACACGATCCAAGGGCTGTATAGCAAACACGTGGGGATGATGGTGGAAACCACCATCTTCCTCGTCGATTCAACAAGTTCCGGCCACCACGCGCAGGGAAAAAGTTTCTGATGAAAATAAAAAATGAGGACATCAAAATGAAGCTCAGGTGATGTACATCACCACTATAACCATGGATCATCCTCACTCTTTCTATTTAGAGAGAAATGTGAGATGGAAGATCATGGTGTGTCAACTGGAGTGGCACGATTTGAACAATTAAGACCACCATTGGCCTGCCTCAAGTATGAGGACTTCAGAAAACCTTACAAACCAAACAAAATAACACTGAATTGCAAGATCTATATCAAAAAAGTTTGAGGTTCTACCTCTGAAATGAAGCTTCAAATGCCATGAATTCTCCAAGATCTTGATCTACTTTTGCTCTGGAAGTGTGATGGAGATGATAAGTTAAGGAATTCAGCTTTGAAAATCAACTAATGATGTTGAATTTCAAGCTTGAAAAAGAAAGAGAAAACTGAAGATTCCTTTAGTGAGGGTTGGGATTTCAATTCAGCAGCAATTCAGATCTCCACTTGGTTCAAAAATGAATGAGATTGAACACTTATTTATAACTGGAATGTGGCTGAGATCATGCTTCCCTCGTGTGCATGGGATTTGAATTCTCCTTGCATGGGCCTGTACAAGCGCATGTAAGGCCCAATGATGGGTGATATGCCAAGCTGAGGTCAATAGGAAATGAATTGGACGTGCATAATGAACCACACAAGCTTGCACATCAAATTATATCATGAAATGCAAAAATGACCATAAAGAGAAAGCTCTTTGAAACTCACACCTGGAAAGTCCAAAAAAGTAGTATGAGTAATGGTTGGAAAGCCCTTGAAATAAGGAACAAAAGTCATGTTGGGAAAAAAATTCATTTGGCATTTGGAAATTAGTGAAAACTGGCTGTGAAAGTTTGGGCACAAAACATGTCTAAGTCACCCTTTGAAAATTTTCATCAAAACAAGCCTCTTCAAGCCCTTCTGTTTCAATGATGCAACTTCAAATGGAAAAATCTCCAACATCAAAGTTGTAGATCTTTTCAATATGATCAATTTAGACTTAAATTTTGCATCATTTGGATTTTTCATGAGAAAGTTATGGGAATTTGAAGTTGGGCATTTTTCAAATTCAATGACTTATGTCCAAAGTGACCTATAATGTTTTGTATTATCACATGTATTTATTTTAGGATTATGAAATTTTTTACAACATAACATTTTAGTTACACATCTTAAGCTTTCCAATTCATTTTTTCTCACCTCAAAATCATAAACATTAAGGAAGTTAGGTCCTTGGGAAGTTGACCCAAAATTAGGGTTTCAGTGAAAATGACCTATAATGTTTTGAAATGAATAATGACATTACAAGTTTCAAATGGATTTTTGATGAACATTAGAGTTGTTCATATGGTTCTTAAGAACATTGTTTCTCTTGGGGTCATCTTCATTTGACAAACACATCATAAGTTGTATCTCATTGATGCTCAGCTTGGTCAGATGACTTGACTGGTCAACTTTTCAAGGCCAAACTTGCAATCTTGATGAATTAATGATTGAGGAGCCTCACATAGGCTCATATATGCATAAAATAATGAATTAAATAACTTCCCTTGATTAAATTTGATCACATGTTGAGGTTGCTTCATGAGCAAGGCACAGTCAAAGCACAGCTGAATTAGGGTTTCCTTGGGAAACAATCCTCAAGCCCTTTGGGTTATCTTGATAAAATTGGCAAATTGAGATACTTGGGAGGCATATATGATGATTAGGAACTTTTTGGACCATTGTCATGCTTGCTTTCATCTTCATCTAGCCATGTCTTTGAGCTTAGGAGCCTCCTAGGAGCATGGGAGCACATGATCACTGGAGCTTCAAAACAAAAAGAGTTAGTGACATATTTTTGTGCTTTTGGTTAGTAATAAAAATAAGAAAATCAATAATATACAATACAAGCATGCTTAGTGGTCTCAAACCACTCAGACAAGTCCCAACCCTGGGGTTAAGGAGCCAAACATGTTATGATCCTTGAGGCAATGCACTTGTATAATAACATGATGTCATGATGGATCTTAGGGTCAAAATTAGGATCTTACATGTTCTAAGTTGATCAACGAATATTTCATCTGAGACATTGGAAGACAATGAGGACTGCTAGATATTGGAATGCTTTCTTGGATATGGCCATATTTATTTGATGCCTTGATCTTTATGATGTCTGGATATTGCCCATTGCTTATTGATTATTGCTTGATTAAAGTCCAAGCAAAAATGGGTTTCTATATGACATTCTTGTATGTTGGATTGCATCCCATTGGTCAGATCTTTTCCACTCTTATCTTTTAATTAATGCTTAGGGTAGCCTCTTCATCTCCTCCCACTTCTTAAATTTCAAAATCTCTCCGTCTTTTCAAAAAAAATTCTTTGCTTGTGATTGCATACTTAGACATTGTTTAATAATTAGAAACTTTGGCCTTATGCCATTGAATTTTCAAACTCTTTCTTAAATCAAATTTGTAAATAAACTTAACCATATTGACTTAAATTTCAAAAGACAAAAAGAACTAATAACTTCGTTCAAATTTTTGGCCATTTGTATCTTTTCTTATTAAACCTTTTTTAAAAGAAATTCACCAACTTATTTGAAATTTTTACCACGAACTACGAGGTTTTGATCATTCATTTTTATGTTGGTACGTAGGCACAAGACCTAAGGTCTTGTCAAACACAAAAATATAATCAATGAATTCGTTTCTCATCCCCACACTCTATTTTACCAAACATCATTTATACCAAAAACACATGCACACATGAAAAAGGGATCCCTATAAGTACCTAGGCCACTTTGGGTGCTAACACCTTCCCTCTATGTAACCAACCCCCTTACCTGTAATCTTTGGCATTTTATTAGTTTTGATTTGAAAACTTCTTATCTTTGGGTTTTGTTCGTACTTTTCCCTTTTCCTTTGGAAATAATAAAAGCGCGATGGCGACTCTGGTTTTATTAATGTCAAGTTTATCCATAGCTTGATGGTCACGAATTTACCGCTACATGAAGGTATTAGCACCGAAAGTGTCCTAGGTACTCCTAGGGAGTCCTTTTTTGTGTGAAAGTGTTTTGGTTGAAAATATGTTTGATAAAAATGGAATGGGGGGATGAGAAAAGAATTCATTTATTATGATTTTATGTTTGACAAGACCTTCGGTCTTATGCCTATGTACCAACATAAAAATGAGGGATCAAAACCCCGTAGTTCGGGGTAAAAATTTCAAAGACGTTGGTGGTTTGATTTTAAAAAAGATTTAAAAGAAAAGGGAAAAAAATGGCCAAAGTATTTAAATGAAATTGTTAGTTCATTTTTTATTTTTGAAATTGAAGTCAATATGATTAAATTTATTCACAAGTTTGATTAAGAAAAAGTTTTGAAAATCAGGGGCATAAGGCCAATGTTTTTACTCATTAAAACATGTCTAAGTTGAAAACACAAGCAAAGAAGGTTTTTAAAAGGAGGGAGATATTTTAAAATTTAAGAAAGAAAGGAGGAAATCAAGGGACTACCCTAAACAAAATTAAAAGTTAAGAGTTTAAAAGATCTGACCAATGGGATGCAATCCACAAGACAAGAATGTCATATAGAAACCCATTTCCTTTGGACTTTTGAGTAAGCAATAAGCATAAGCAACATCCAAGAAAATAATATGAATACCCAGGCATCAAATAAATATATCCATAATATCCAAGAAAGCACTCCAATAGCGAGCACTCTTTAATGTCTTCAAATGTATCAGATGAAATATTTCCTTGTTAAACTCACAGAAACAATCATCAGACATTAATTATAATAATAACATAACAATTAAACACAGAGACAAAGTGACAGATGAACCATGGGAATTCAAGATTTGCATCAGATGAGAGCCACAATCAAGGATAGCTCAGTCTAAAAATAATGGTATTGGCCAAGTCCTTAAAGCATAGGGAGGTTGCCCATTCTAAGTCCAAAAGCTCAGATCAAGTCCAACAGTCCACCAAGATAATTTTTAGGGTTTTTATTATTATTAAGTATTTTAAGGTCCTAAGACCACAAACAGAACAACACAATCACACAATATATACAAGCACAAATGATATGGCTCAAGTGAGAAAAAAAATAAAAATGACTGATACATAAACATCTTGCATGAAATGTAAATGGCAATGATTGATAAAAGTACTTGAATTTAAATTGCATTAAGTAAATGACTTGGAAGTAAAACAGTGTTAATAACAGGTTAGTGAAGTGTTAGTTAAAGAGTTTTAATTATTTAAGTCATTCCTTGGAGAACACTCAACCATTCATTCACAAGTATGAAGACATGAACCAAGACAGCATCCATGAGAAGGGTTCCAACTTGGATAAATAAAATAAGTATGTCACTAGCTCTCATGAATGGAAAAAAGGTCAAGTCTTCACACAATGCCATGAAGAATGGGAGACTTACAATCTCACTTACAAGAACGATATGCCTTTTGGGACATATTTAGCTCTATGTTAAGCAATCGTAATTGGACTTATGTAGAAGTCATAATTATTTGAGGCCAAGAAATCATAATATTGATGTTAATGCATGTTAGAGACATAGTACAAAGAATCAAGCTCCTAAAACATACCGCACACAAAAATAAAGGGGGAGGGACCTATCTCAGTCAGGCTCATGTTGATTTATCTGACACATGGTCATTGATGAATCAACTAGAATTTGACTTGTAGAGAATTCATTGGTCAATGATGGAATGGGGAATAAGAGGGATGAAGAGGAAGAGGGGAAGGGAAATAGATACCCAAATTGATCACAGGAGGAATTTCATCTAATCAATACCATCCATTAATCTTGAGGGATGAAATGTACATTTCATCAACCTCCTAAATCCAATAGTATTGATCAAATGGAAGTTCAATTCAATCATGATCAAGGCCAAACAGAAAGTCAAACATCACAAAGTCAACCAAATGGCTCAATAATATTTTTAAACAATTAAACAATTAAATATCAAATTTAAAATGAATTAAAATGCATTTTTAAATGGACAAAACGTCAAATCCCTTCAAATCACCAAATAAATAGCCAAGGGATTTATCATAGGTCAAACAAGGTCAAAGGACCTTAGACAAAAAAAGTCATAAGTATTTTAAAATATTCAAAAACAAGTTAAAAATCATTTAAATATCAAAATTAATCCAAAAAATAATTTTAATTCAAAATATGGAAGAGAAAAATATTTAAAGATTTTTGGTGAAACTCTCATATTTTTTGGATTAAAAATGAATCTGATATGAATTAAACAAAATAGAAGTAATTAAAATAAAATCATAATAATAAAAATAAATGGAAAAAACAAGGGTCATCAGATCTCCCTCATTAATTGAGGTGGCATATCTGATGGCCACTCGTGTGCAGTCCACCAAAGGCCGAGTCAAACACGTTGCAGGAGTGGTAATCAAAACTAAAGGACCTGATTAAAACATAGAATCATGATCAAAGAGATGGGAGAGTGCCAACACACCACCGGATCTAGGGCTCTGGTCATCTTCTCTGATGGACCTCACCGGACTGGTCCACCATCAACCTTCATGAAAATGAAAAGTGCATACACTAATTTGAAGAGAAAATTGTCAAGAATCCAAATTTGTCCTTAAAATTCTCCAATTTTCACTATATTGAAAGATACGTGGAATTGAAAATTGAGGAGTATGAATTGAGTTGCTTCGATTTGACCTCAAAGCAACTCAATCTTGTTGCCTACATTGGTAGGTCTTCAGACAACCAAAGATCAAGCAAAATGGTGGAAAATTGAGGGATAATAGAAGAAGAGAAAAATTTGAAAATTCACCTTCGGTTTGCTTCAATTGAACTCGATCTTCCTTCCAATTTGGCTTGGCTTGCTTCTATCCACTTGCAGAAGATGAAATGAATGATCAAAGGGCTTGGATTCTTGGAGTTTCAATCTCAAAACATAAGTGAAATTGAAACTCAAATTCAATTGAAATCCTCAAGTTTATCCTTTCAATGAAGGTTATGGAGTTGCAGGATCAAAGTTGGGGCCGAAGGTCCTTTATTGTGAGCTATAGGTTCATGTATTTATAGCCTACCAAATGCTTTCCGTACACTTCCAATCAAATGCCAAAAATAGCAATGTCATAATGCATGCTTGAATGGGTGTGTATAAGGCCCATTAAATGATGTAAATTGGTCCAAAATCAAATCCAAATGATGGTGAAGCAATATCATGGAACCATGCAATGTTGAAATGAAAATTGATCACAAATGTTTCCAAATGGGGCCATGCATTACACCGATCCGCAAGTCACTCAAAAATGATCCAAATGCCATAATCTTGGATGCTTTGGAAAGATAACATGAAGGGAAACAACTTTGATGCTGAAACTTGTTCCGTTTGGAGCTTGTATCATGATGAATTTTGAGGTGGAAGCTGGAGGAATCAAACATAGATGAAAATTTTCTAAGTTAAAACTCAAATGACCACTTTTTTGCACCTTGAATAACTTTTTCTATGAGCCTCAAATGAAAATGTTTCCTTCATAAAAGTTGTATATATTTCAATCCTATAAAATTTGGTCACAAATTTGGCACCATTTGAATCTTTCATGAGGGAGTTATAGATTTTAGAAGTTGAGGAAAATTGCTTGTTCAATGATGATGGCCCAAAATGACATGTAGTGTTTCCTCTTGGTACATGCCTTTTCAAGTAGAGTTTGACATTTATCAAAGAATACAAGTTGGATAAGACATCTTTAAATTAATAATGAAACTTGGATGGCCTTCATATCATAAAAATTGAGAAAGTTATGGTTCTTGGAAGTTGACCTTCTATCTAGGGCACAAACAAAATGACCTATAATCTTTCACCATAAAAAATACGTTTACTAGCAAAATTAGCTCTTGATTCAAACATGAAAGTTGTTTGGAATGTCATAAAGAGTATAACTTCTCTTGGAATCATTTTCATATTATAAAACCTGTAGGAGATGGAGTCTAGAGAACCCTAGATTTGACAAGTTAACTTTCTTTGGTCAACCTCTTTGAACCAACTTGCAAACTTGAAGTTATTTTGCTCTTTGGGGCTCATGTAGAATCATATATGCATAAGATGATATATAATAAAGTATTAATTGAAATATTTGACCAATTATTGAAGAAACTTGCTGAGGAAGTCACACAAGATACCTAGATGAATTAGGGTTTCCAAGACAAATAAGCTTCAAACTCTTGACGAATTATTGATCAAATTGACAAATAATGACACATGGGGATCCACATATGAGGCTTAGAACCATGGTGGACCTTTCCTTGATTGATATTTTTCATTGAGGGTCTCAAACCCTAGATATGAACTTGGTGGGGCACAGATGGACACACACACTACCTATACAAGAAACAAAGCTACACTAGATATATTTTTGGAATTTTGGTTAGTAGAAAAATAAAAATAAAGTATGTTACAATAAAATGTGCTTGGTGATATCTCCCAATGAAAACCCAATGAATGAGGGGTAAGGAGTATACCAAGGTGTGATCCCAAAGCCAATGCAAATGATGAGATATCATGAGGGGCTTAGGGTCAAAATTGGGGTCTTACAGCAATCTTCATTCCAAATGATAGCTTGATCCTTTCAAAGAAGTTTGAAGATTGGATCACAAGTGGCCATGAGGTGAGATATGAACCTAGAAATGTAGTTCAGTTTACCTAGGAATCCTCGAACTTCCTTCTCGGTTTTGGGTGCATGCATAGCTTGTATTTCCTTCACTTTCTCGGGATCTACCTCAATGCCATGTTAGATGACAATAAAAACTAGCAATTTGTTGGATCTTACCCAAAACGTGCACTTGTTGGGATTAAGCCCTAATTTGAACTTCCTCGGCCTCTCAAACAACTTTTCTAGATTGACAAGGTGTTCCTCTTCGGTTTGAGATTTGGCTATCATGTCGTCAACGTAGACCTCAATCTCTCTATGAATCATATCATGAAAGAGAGTGACCATGGTTCGTTGGTATATGGAGTCGGCGTTCTTCAATCATAAATGCATAACCTTGTAGCAAAAGGTGCCCCATGGGGTTATGAAAGTGGTTTCTTCCATATCCTCTTGAGCCATTCTGATCTGGTTGTAACCAGAGAAACCATCCACAAAAGAGAAAACAGAGAACTGAGCGGTAGTGTACACTGGCACATCAACGTGGGGTAGTGGGAAGTCATCTCCGGGACTTGCTCTATTTAGATCTCTATAATCTATGCACATTCTTATTTTTCCATCCTTTTTAGGTAAAGGATAATGTTGGCAATCCATTGAGGATAATTGGAGACCGCTAGGAAATCGGTGTTGAGTTGTTTTTGTACCTCATCCTTGATCTTCATAGACATATCAGGATGGGTCCTTCGTAGCTTTTGCTTTATTGGAGGGCATTCTTCTTTAAGAGGCAGATGGTGGACTATGATGTCAGTATCGAGGTCGGACATGTCTTGGTATGACCATGAAAACACATCTTTGTACTCCTTCAAGAGCTTGATCAGTTTTGCCTTCGCCTCGTCTATAGAGTGGAGCCTATTCAGACTTCTTTCGTTTCCTAGTCTGTCCCAAGGTTAACCACTTCCACTAATTCTTCGTGCAACTGGATGACCTTTTTCTCTTGCTTGAGCAGTCTTACCAAATCTTCAGGGAGCTCGTAATCTTTGTCACAATCTTCGCCGGCGTGGTTAATCTGGTTATCAAAGTTATATGAGACTAAAACAAAATTGTCATTGGTGATTGTCGAGGGCGATCTGCATGATTTATGGTTCATACTTTTATTGATATGAAAGGAATAAAAATGATTGGAAAAATATTTGTTTAAGAAAAATAAAATTGCCATTTGTTTAGAAAAGTGAAATAATTGAAAGACAAGGATCACATAATTGAATGCGAAACGTGGATTTTTTTCATTAATGATTTAAAAGGAAAATTCATTGAGGCCCTACAAATGATTTCCACATGCCTTGGTCATGACATGGGTTCTTTTGATTAAAAGGGAAAAACAAACAAGGGAAATTACATCTTGATCATGGTTACTTTAGGTACTTCCATCACAATCCATTTGGTGGCGCCCCTTCCTTCGGTCTTCATGAAGATCAGTTTGGCATCTTCTTCTTCGTCTTCTCCCATGGCACAGATACGGTTGTCATCAAGGTAACCAACACTTGAGAAGTTTTCGGATAGCGGGAGCACCGATTCCTTCGTAGCTATCGGCGTGGGCTTCTTCAAATTTTGGGAGTTGTATCCCAAACTGGTACGATCCTTGTTGGCAGGCAGTTCAAGAATTTTTCCCCAACCTTGGGGGTGTCCTTTTTTGATGATGGTTATGGCATCTTGGAGAGAGTCCATTGGAAATTAGGCATTTTTTTATTCATCCCTTGTTGGGCAAACCATTTCAACATTGATAACTTCAAACGACTGAAATAGGATTTCCTTCATCTCCTCTTCTCCTTTAACATAATGGAAAGATGCAAGGTGACTTACCACAATATCCTCCTCACCCTCTACGGCAACCCGTTTATCATCAACCAAGAATATCAATATTTGGTGGAACATTGAAGTGACTGCACGAGCTAACTGGATCCAAGTCCTTCCAAGAAAACAGATGTAAGCTGGATAGATGTCCATGAAAAAGAAAGTGATAAGGAAAGTATTGGGACCAATCTTCATAGGCAGATTCACCTCACTAATTATGGTCCTCTTAGTCCCATCAAATGCTCTTACTACAAGCTCACTCAGTTTCATTATGAGTCCTTCAACATTTAGCTTAGAAATGGAGCTCTTAGGCATCACATTAAGAGAAGACACAATATCTACGAAAACTCTTGATAGGATTGTATCCATACACTCAATTGAAATGTGGAGGGCCTTGTTATGATTCCTCCCCTCGGCGGGAATCTCCTCATCACTGAAACCTAAGCTTAGTCGAGTAGTGATATTGTTAACTACTCCTTTAAACTAGAACAAAATGATCTCTTGTGACATGTGAGTTATCCTCAAAACTTTTACCAAAGCATCCCTATGGGCTTCTGAGCACATCAATAAAGATAACTTTGAGATCTTTGAGGGTGTCTAGTTAAGTTGATCAACCACTCAATAGTCGTTCTTCTTGATAATACGTAAGAACTCTTCTACTTAATTGGTAGGTGCGGGGTCTTGTCGCTGTTAAGCATCATCAATTTTTTTTCCTTTGTCTAAAGCTGAAGGATTGATAGTTATAATCAGAGTGGATGTTGGTCCAAATATCCTTCCACTTCTCGTGACTCTGCCAGTGCCAGAAATGTTGATCATTGGATCACTAGACCTCAATGGTTCTTATTGAATCTCCTGACCATGGATGTAGACTGAGGTGTCATACACCCCTGGTACTGCCTTGGTGTCACCATACTAGAATGGTGTTGGAACTGTTATTATCATCGGAGCAACAGGATTTGCTGACAGAGTTAACTGAGACAAGTTATAAGAAATTTTCATAGGGGGAACTTCATTGTATGGTATCTCGAGGGTAGACACATCTTTGAGTGTAGTGGGGTGATCAATTAAAATAATTCCTTGATTCATCAGAGTTTGAATAGAGGCCTTTAATACCTCACACTGTTGTGGGTCCTTTAAACAATGTTCATAAGTATCGGTGCAAACTGAGAATGCATCACTTTTCATGAGTATGTTCTTGATTTTAATGAGCTGAGTATTTAGTTCACTGATAGAGGTTATCACCTTCCTTCTATCTTCCAATCTACCATATTCACATTTGTTATATTGTGCGGAGGCATAGGATTATTGTTCACATTCGGGTCATTGGGCGTGAACGTAATTGCCTTTGAATCAATTAAATCTTGGACTTTGTACTTCAAAGCTTTGCAATTCTCAATGGAATGTCCGGGAGTGCTGGAATGAAATTCACAATGGGCAATTGGATCATAACCGGGAGGAAGAACTGCTGGCAGGGGTTCCAACTCCCTTAGTTGTACAAGTGATCCTCTTAATAAGTATGGTCGAATATGGTTGTACGATATATGAAATGTGTCAAACCTTCTTTCAGGCCTTCTTACTCTTTGTTATTGTTGTTGATATTGTAGTTGCTGACTTTGTTGTTGTTGTTGTTGTTGATAACATTGTTGTTATTGTTGTTGTTGATAACGTTGTTGTTATTGAGGTTTAACATGAATTGTAAACGGTTGTTGTTGAATAGGTTGGACGGGAGCCACAACAACTATTTATTGTTAACTGGGATTTCTTGTTCGGATGATGGAAGTGGCATTGGTCTTGCCTTTTTGTTTTTTACCGTACGGAATAAAAGGTTTCTTCGATGCACTAGATGTACTGGCAGAGTCTTGGATCTTTCCCATCTTAATCATATTTTCGATCCTTTCGCCGGCTAATACTAGATCGTAAAAATCCAAAGAGGTTCTCCCTACCCTTCTGTCAAGGTACGGGCCTTGCAAGTTGCCCATAAACATGTCTATTAATTCCCTTTCTAGTAATAGGGGTTGTACCCTAGCAGCCAACTCCCTCCACCATTGGGCATACTCTTTGAGGGATTTCGCAGACCTTTGAGTCAAATTTTGAATTGCATGCGGTTAGGTGCCATATCAGTGTTATAGTGATAGTGCTTGAGGAATGCCTCGACCATTTTCTTCCATGTATGAATATGATTTCCCTCGAGTTGCATATACCAATCCAAAGATGCCCCACTGAGGGAATCTTAGAAAAAAATCATTAATAGTTGATCATCACTGGAATAAGAAACCATCTTTCGGTAGTATGCCCTAATGTGAGTCCTACGGTCGCTATTTCCCTTATATTTTTCAAAGTCTGGGACCCCTTGAGACTTGCGGAGAGCCTCAATGAAAGTGATGAGTTTGGCCATCGTCTTCTTGCAGAATTTGACGAAGTGGTAGACCTTCTCGGGGGTATTATCTAGGAACATGATCAGATCAACCTCCTTAAACTTGTTGGGAAAGTCTTGAAGGGCATAGTTAGTTAGCACCTCCATGTTGGCGTATTTGTCCCTCCACTCGCTGTAGAGGGCTTGGAGATTATGGATGATTCCATCCCTTTGAGAAATGGCAGCCTCGGCTCCATGGTAGCGTTCCTCCTAATGTCTACAATTGTTTTACAACTCCACATAGGCTTGGTCGTAAATCCCCCTCTTCAGGTTCTTGATTTTCTCATAAGCTCGTCCAAGGTTGAACTGCTCATGCAAGAAGCTTCGATGAAACCTTTCTCTCTCTAGTTATTCCTTGGCTAGAAGGTCCTTACACTCCTTGAGAGTGGCCCTTAGCTCGAGAATCTGGGCTTCATAATTTACCCTCGCTTCTTTCTTCATAGCATTAGACCTCTCAACAATTTTCTCAAGGTCCTTGATAACTCGGAATGCTTGATCCAACTTGTTGTTGCGGAAGTCTAACTCAGAATTAGCCCCTTGTAGAGCTCCATCAACCCAAAATCTTTGTCCCTTGGTTAATTGGATCCTCTTCTTGCTGTCCTCGAATTTTTAAAAAACTTGCTTACCCTTATCCTCCAAGACATGGTTATGTTCCTTGGCAAATTTGAGTTGGACTCGTAATTGAGTGTTCTCCAACTCAAGCTCTTTGATTTGGTTGTTATGTTTGTCCATGTCCTCTTGTAGGATAGGCTTGGGCCCGGGCATCAACGGGAATGAGGAAGGGTCAAATAGAAACGACATCTTAACAACCCCATCCCTCTCTTTTATTCACACATAGTAGGGTTCCTTGGCTAGGATGTTTTTCTTACCCCATTCTTGGTCAATATGTATTATGTTTGTCCATGCTTTTCCCACTCTCGTCACGTTTGAATCGAGCGCGTCTACGGTATTGATGACAAACAGAATGAAGTCTCTTTCCTCGGGAGGACTTGTCATGGCGTGCCCTAGTTGTATTTTGAGTATAGCAGGGTTACAATTGATGCAACCTTGCGTTCCTATTAAGGGTATGTTAGGGAACTCTCTACATCTTGCAATAACGTCTTTAGTATCCCACTCCCTCTTGTACCATAGAATTGAGCTAGTGGAGAGAGATGCGAACCTTTAAGGCAATGCCAAATTGCTTTGAGTAAAAGGTCCACTTTGAGGCATACGAGCCCTCATCCATAGATGTAACTGTTGGTGTAAGCCCTAGAGGCCAATACTTTTGGTACTTCTATCGAATTATTTATTAATAATAAAAGGCTTTTTCTTTATTACGGTTGTTTAATAAAGTCCCTAGAATAGCTAGTCCGTTTAATGCATCAAGTGTGACTTGATCATGAGACCACATTAAACATAAGGATACTATTCTTAAAGTATCCGTAGTCGAGCTTTATTGTGAAGTGGGATAACATTAAAGCATTGAGACTATTATGTTTGTAGACTGATGATCACATCTCATGGATCATGGATAAAGAGTTATCAAGTCTTAAACATAGGTATGAATATTAAGAGTAATATTTATACCGGATTGATCCGCTATGAGAATACTATATAGAAAGTTATGCAAAGTGTCATAAGTTATTCTCAAGGTGATAATAGTGTATATCACTCTTCAACCTGAAACCACTATGGACCCTAGATGTAGAGTCGAGTGCTTTGTTGTTGATCCAACGTTGTCCGTAATTGGATAACCATAAAGATAATTGATGGGTACTCCACGAAGCATGCTGAGGGACATGAGTGTCCTAGATGGAATTTGCCCATCCTGCGTAACAGGATAAATGTCTATGGGCCCAATATTGAACTGGACAAGGATGACACGGTTTATACCTTGTGTTCAATATAGACATAAGGGAAAATGGGTAATTATACACATAATTATTATCACAGGAGGTTTTGTCAGATCACATGACATTTTCGTGTCTTGGGTAGCAGTGATGTGTTGCTAGATATTGCTCACTGTTTATTATGTTAAATGTGTGATTTAATGTAATTGCCAACATCGCGAAAACCTACAGGGTCACACACAAAGGACGGATTGTTGAGAGATAGAGTAACTAAGGAACACCGTAAGGTACGGTGTACGTAAGTAGAATACGAAGTATGGTAAGGTACCAAATACTTAAGTGATTTTGGCATATTATGAGATATGGGCCAAAATACACTTAAGTAGGCTTTTTGGCTTGAAGCCCACACAAGTGGTTCTATAAATAGAACTCTTGTGCAGAAGCATTGTATGGGAATACAACACAACTGAAGAGTTGGAATTTCGTATCTCTCTTTCTCTCACTCAAAGCCTTCATTCATAACAGCTAGCACTGCGATTGAAGGAATCCGTTCGTGTGGACTGAGTAGAGACGTTGTCATCGTTCAACGTTCGTGATCGCCACAAGAGGTAATGATTATATCACTGATCATGCCCATTCGTAAGGATCACTAAATGGAGAAAATTTAAAATTCCGTTGCGCCTTGGATGGCAATTCTCCTTCAGTGGTATCAGAGCCTGGTTATGAAACCATGAATATGATATTTGTTTTTGTTCTGTATTAATATGATTAAAGACAGAATGAATCAAAGATTAAATTAAGATCGATCAAGTTATATATATGATATATTTAATCCTGATGCAAAATACATTATATATGATATAGTGTTCTCGTTCGTTCATTCAAACACTCAATGGTTGTTTTCCTTTGAGCGATCAATGGTCATTTGCTTCTTGATCCGACATTAGTATGGTGAAGCAATGACGTGTTGATCAATCATACTGAATTAACAATCGAGATGTGTTTGACGGTCTGAAATTGGTGCATCAGGGTTAGTGACGGCACAAGGGTTGTGTTGTCAGAGAGTTATGCGATTGGGGTTATGACTGCACAAGAGTTGTGCTTTCTGAACACTTTTTGGAACAGTGTTAACCGGTTAATGCATATGGTTAACCGGTTAACGCAATACGAAATAAAATTTTGAGATTTTCAAACAGTGTTAACCGGTTAACGCTTTTGGTTAACCGGTTAACGCAAGGCGGAAAACAGTTTTCCAAGAGATTTTCAAACAGTATTAACCGGTTAACGCATTTGGTTAACCGGTTAACGCAAGGCAGAAAAGAATTTTCTAACAGTTTTTCAAACAGTGTTAACCGATTAACGCATATGGTTAACCGGTTAACGCAAGGCAAAATTCACCCTTCGGCTAACTCAGTGCTTTAAAAGTATCAAGTGTTGATGCGAAAAACGACATCGGTTTTAAATGAATTGTTAATTAAAATTTCGGCTTTGCGTAGTGTGATCGGTCGTCGAAATTTAATCTGGTTTTAATTAATTAAAGGAATTAATAATAATAATAAAGTGTTTATTATTGTCTTGTGGTGATCGGTTATGGCCTTAGTTTTCCTTTATTCTGGTTTGGGTTTTAAAATACGACCTGCGTGTCGTGCCTCTCTCTTTATCTCCCAAATGTAACTTCTTTTCTCATCTCACTCCCTCGTATGTAAAACGAGTTTCCTTTTGTAATGTAATGATATGAAGAAAGCAAAGAAGTCAGTGCCAAAGGAGGACAACCTTGAAGATCTTGCTTGGAGAAGTTTAGATCGTTGTAGGTTAGCTTAGGTTCTCTCATAGGCTTGGGAGAACAATTGTGCTAGGGGCCATAACTGTTTCATTATGTATGTATGTATGTTGATGTATGTGAATATATGTTGATGCATGTGAGAGACGGTTTATATGATAAACAAGCCGATGGGATCAGAAAAAAATTGCAATTCCCTCAAATTAAATATTAAGTTTATGCTTTCCAAGTTTTAACACTCATCAAGACTAGTATCGAATAATGTAGGTTTCGCCTACGCGAGGTGCATGTTCTATATTAGTAAGGTGCGATGGGATAATTGTAATATCCAACTGTTAAAACAATGGGTCAAACTTAACTAAACAAATTATAATAAGATTATATATATGTTTAGAAGCAAGAGTTGGGACTGATCCATATGATGGATTGGAATAAGGAGTTATTTCACCCAACTTAAATTTTTGAGAGTTGTATGAGATACAATTTGAAGGAGTTCCTACCTAAATAACCTAGTTTTGTGTAATCCGCCTACGCGGACTTAGAACGAAGTGAAATATGGATCTCGACCCACTAGAAAATCTTCCAACGGGATTTTCCGAATCAAATGATGAGGGTCATTTGTTTTGAGTAAAATAGTGGGAGCATATTTAATTAAAGGCCTAATTAAATATGTCAATGATACTTATATTTTCATTAATCCTTATGTAGATTACCATGACAACAAACACCTCTAACAACATCTTGCGATCAATCCTTGACAAGGAAAAATTGTCTGGGACAAATTTTCTAGATTGGTACCGAAACCTGAGGATTGTCCTCAAACATGATAAAGGGAAAGGCAAGGAAGTTGCCAAACCCAAACCCACTATTGCTGCTTTGAAGCCTAGTGGAAGCATAGAAAAGGAAGGCACCTGTTTCCATTGCGGTAAGACCGCACACTGGAAGAGGAACTGCCCAAAGTACCTGGAAGATAGGAAGAATGGAGTAGAGACTCCAACTTCAGGTATTTTTGTTATTGAAATTAATTTATCTACTTCTGCATCATGGGTATTAGATACTGGATGCGGTTCTCACATTTGTACAAATGTGCATGGACTAAAAAGGAGTAAAGGTTTGGCAAAAGGTGAAGTTGACCTACGAGTTGGCAATGGAGCAAAGGTTGCTGCCTTAGCCGTAGGAACTTATGAATTGACTTTACCTAGTGGTTTAATAATTCAGTTAGAGAACTGTTATTATGTACCAGCAATTAGCAGGAATATTATTTCCGTTTCTTATTTGGACAAGTTTGGTTTTTCATTTATAATAAAGAGCAAATGTTGCTCAATTTATTTGAATGATATATTCTATGCTACTGCACAAATGAACAATGGACTATATGTCCTTGATCTTGAAATGCCTATTTATAACATTAATACTAAAAGGATTAAACCTAATGAGTTAAATCCAACTTACCTTTGGCATTGTCGATTAGGCCACATAAATGAGAAACGCATTTCCAAACTCCATAAAGATGGACTCTTGGACCCTTTTGATTATGAATCATATGAGACATACAGATCTTGTTTAATTGGAAAGATGACAAAGTCTCCATTCACAGGAAAAGGTGAAAGAGCTAATGATCTTTTGGCCCTCATACATACTGATGCATGTGGACCACTGAACATACCAGCCAGATGAGGTTTTCAATACTTCATCATATTTACTGATGATTTCAGTAGATATGGTTATGTGTATTTAATGAAACACAAATCAGAGTCCTTTGAAAAGTTCAAGGAATTCAAGAATGAAGTACAAAACCAACTAGGTAAGAATATTAAAATTCTTCGATCAGATCGAGGTGGTGAGTATTTAAGACTAGAGTTTGATGACCATCTGAAAGAGTGTGGGATCCTATCCCAACTCACTCCTCCTGGAACACCCCAATGGAATGGTGTATCTGAGAGAAGAAATCGAACCCTGTTAGACATGGTCCGATCCATGATGAGTCACGCCGATCTTCCAAAATCCTTTTGGGGACATGCGCTGTTGACAACAGCTTACACACTTAACCGTGTTCCATCCAAAAAGGTTGAGAAGACACCATATGAGATATGGAGTGGCGAGAAACCACATATGTCTTACATGAAGATTTGGGGTTGCGAAGTTTATGTGAAACGATAAATTTCAACTAAGCTTGAGCCCAAATCTGACAAATGCTTATTTGTGGGGTATCCTAAAGAAACCATAGGGTATTACTTCTACAATCCTTCTGAGGGAAAAGTGTTTGTCGCTCGAACTGGAGTTTTCCTAGAAAAGGATTTTATTTCCAAAGGAACCAGTGGGAGGAAAGTAGAGCTTGAAGAAATTCAAGAATCATAAAGCATTGATACACCTATGGAGGAATTAGAGCAGGAAACACAAGTGGTTGTGGAAGAGCAACCTGCTCAAGTAGAACAAGACCAGCGTAGGTCAAGCAGGATACGTCACCTACCTGAGAGATATGGATATCTCATAACAGATCAAGGTGATGTATTACTCATGGATCAAGATGAGCAAGTGACCTACCAAAAGGCCATAACTGGTCCCGAGTCTGAGAAGTGGCTAGAAGCCATGAAATCTGAAATGGATTCCATGTACACAAACCAAGTTTGGACCTTGGTAGAGCCTGCTGTAGGAGTTAATCCTATAGGATGCTAGTGGGTCTTCAAAAGGAAGACTGACATGGATGGTAAAGTACATACCTATAAGGCAAGACTGGTTGCAAAAGGATATAAACAAATTCATGGGGTTGACTATGATGAAACCTTTTCACCAGTTGCAATGCTTAAATCTGTTCGGATTTTACTTGCTATCGCTGCATATCATGATTATGAAATATGGCAGATGGATGTCAATACTGCTTTCCATAATGGGAATCTTCTTGAGGATGTGTACATGACACAACCTAAAGGATTTGACATACCAGAAGAATCCCAAAAGATATGTAAGCTACAAAGATGAAACGGTAAAACAATATGGATTCATCAAGAACGAAGATGAGCCTTGTGTCTATAAGAAGGTTAGTGGGAGCATGATCGTGTTCTTGGTGTTATATGTAGATGACATATTACTCATTGGAAACGATGTCCCTACCCTGAAACAAGTAAAGTCTTGGTTGGGGAAATGCTTTTCTATGAAGGACCTAGGTGAAGCAGCCTATATATTAGGAATCAGAATCTATAGAGATAGATCACGAAAACTGCTTAGCCTAAGTTAGAGTACATACATAGACAAAGTGCTGAGACGCTTTAATATGCATGATTCCAAGAAAGGATTCATACCTATGCAACATGGTCTGTGTTTATCAAGAACACAATCCCCTTCAACTAAGGAAGAAAGGGAACGCATGAATAAGATTCCATATGCATCTGCAATAGGGTCTATCATGTATGCCATGTTATGTACTCGACCAGATGTCTCGTATGCTTTAAGTGCAACGAGTAGGTACCAATCTGATCCTGGTGATGCCCATTGGGCAGCTGTTAAGAATATCCTTTGACAAATCTTTTAATTCCCTAATTAGCCATTAGCTTGTTGGCTTTGATACCCAAGGTGAGTGAGAGCTCGGTCAAACAGTAACCTTCTTCCAACTTCAGGAAAGGATTGTATTCTTTGATTGATCGGTTAAGGAGTCTCTCGAGGTCTTCCAATGTTGGAGAGATTTGGAAGTCGGGGAAAGTGAAACATCTTAAAGGGACGTCATAGTATTGGGCCATTGTAGTGATAGCGCCATAGTCAACCTTCTCGGTTAGAAGATCTATGATGTTCCCAAAATTCCCTTTAAACTTTTTGTCCTTAAGAGCTACGGCCTTTGAGTAGAGGACCTTTAGTGAACTGATGTTGGGACTCTTGAAGCAGAAGGTAGAGGTGTTTTTCCTTGTTGAAGTATCCATGATTGTGTCAGAAAAAGTCTTGTAATTTGCGTTCGAACAAACAATTTTTTTAAGAGCTTTGCTTATTATTTTGATGATGAATGAATGTATGAATGAATGATTGGTTTATTATTTCCATAGGTTTTTTAGGCATGGGTTCATGGTTTCGAATCATTATGATGAAGCATGGAGCTTAATAATGATTGATTAGTAAACCAAGGTTCTCGCTTTGTTTGATCTAGGGATTTTAGAAAATTGGACGTAAGACTTTGCGCCTAGAGTCATGGACTTCCTTGACTGTCAGCCACTTATGTCAATTTATTTGCCATGCGACTGCTCTATCAAATTCATATACTCTAAGTGAGATCTTTGTATCGACCCTTACGAAGAAGGCACATCGGTGGCCTATACTACGTGACCAACCGTCTAGGTTGGCTATAGTTAAAGGTTATAAAAGGTGTCGTAGGGTAACTGAATCTAGTAAAGGAAAAGATGCTTATACCGGAAGCACGGTGGTCATCAACCCCCTTAAGAGAATCTACCACTAAGTGAGGTTCTCGTACGACCCTAACGAGGAAGGAACCTAGCGAACCAATACTACTCGACCTCTCCTATCTAAAGAAAACTCTCAGACTCAGGTGGAGAGTCTTTCACACAAGGTTTTTCTTTGCAATCATTATTTCTTCCAAAATTCTTTGTCATAAAGCCATGGTTTCAAACCAATAGACAAACAAAAGCAATATAAACAGAAAAAATAAATAACAAATAAATCTCCACGTACGTAAAAGAGGAACAACCTAAACTAGGCTAGACTTGCTTAGGGAAGACCGGGTCCCCAGCAGAGTCGCCAGTAGTCGCTATCAGGATTTCACGATAACGAAATCGGGACTAAAGAGAAGTCAAAGAGAGGCAAGATCAGAAGGGTAGCCACCGAGTTTTATTTAGTTTACCTCTACCATAGAGGCGGGGGAAATAGTCGATAAAACCCTCGAAAAAGAGATGGGCACGGGAAGTGCTAAAAGAGAATAAGGAATCGGTCTCGCAACCGAGATTATGGTACTCCATGGGAACCATTTGTGTTATTTTACATACATGTGGATTCATCTATCATTGTTTTATTTTCAAAAGAAATGTGTGTGAAAGATGGGGTGTTTTATTATTATAATGCTCGCCAAGGATTGAGGCCCTTGGGCATACATATCACTCATTCGAGGATGGGGAATTAGAGCTCCGTAGTTAGGAGTAGAAAATATTTGTGTGTTGGTTGATTTTACCTTTGAGAAAGGGTTTTCGGGATGATGCCCTAAGGCACAAACATTCGAGTTGTATTATTTTTACCTTTAATAAGAGTTTTATGAAAGACTTTTTGTGATTATATTATACTAAAGTCTATGGGCGGAGGTGATTATTCTAGACAACAAGCCAAACATCTTGCATCTAGATTAAGGGTAAGAATGTTCCATACTTACTCATTCTCCACCGCTAAAGGCTCGTGGTGCACAATAATAGTCTTAATTTTATTTTGAGTTTGATTATGAAAATTCCACTTGACGTTGAATCAAGGGTTTGTTTATTTAATTATGAAATTTGGGTGATACAACATGTATGCAAAGTAACCAAATAAGAAAGTAAATGGTCTTATTGTAAGGTAGCCTAAGAGAAAGCCTTGTGTGTGCAAAAGTGACCTAAGCTAAACAAAGGACAATAGTCTTACAAACACGACCCTTTAAGATGGTGCCATGATGCAATTCTTACAATATGAATGTAAGTTGAGGATGAAAATCCAACGTTCACAAATCATCACAAAGGTAAGGAAAAGGCCTCCAAGAAAAAGTCCTAAGATGAAAATCCTCTAAGTCAAAGTTAATTTAGAGTGAAGTGAATATTTTTGGTTTTATCATTTTATCATGTTTTTGTTATTTTTGATGTATGATGGTAATAAAATAAATAACAAGTAAAATAAACACGCACGATGAGTTTGTACAATGATGATGGTAGTGAGTACTTAAATGTAAATTACAAGGTAATGACATAAAAGTAAATTATAAGATAACATGATAATAATACCACAATAATAATGGTTAGTGATTATAAATGACACAAAATAAATAACAAGTTAATAGTACCAAAATCACAATAACAAAGGTTAATGGTAAACAAATTTAGTGAAGTATAATTAGTGGTTAGTAATATATACAAAATGAACATTTTGAGGACTATCTAACGATAGGCCAAACAAACTCAAAAAATATGGCACATTAAGGGATAACTTATCATTGATGCAAAGTATTGAAGATGATTAATAATCATCTAACAATAAATTTGCATCAAAGAAAGTTATACAATCTTAAGTCCATCTATCAATATTTTAAAGGAAAATATAGGATTATATCACTCATAAAAAAATATGATTTGTTTTCTTTTTACTTTTTTTAATTAGCAAAATAGTAAGAGAGAAAATAAATTAGCATAATGTAAATGATATATGGTTAGATAATAATGGACATAAACATAAAATACTGGAAATAAAATGAATAATAAAAGTAAATTGTGAGCAAATAAATAGCAAATGAAATAAAATGCAATAATGTGAATGTTAGGAGTTAGTAGTTAGTGGTGTGTGCAATAATAATAAGCAAATGGATTAGCAAGTTAATGTAAAGAAAATGGTTTCATATATGCATCAAATGACTCAAATATGGTTGAAATAGAGGAAACCTATCAATGCCTCAAAGTATCATGAATGATCTATTGATCAATCATTAATAGGTTTGAAACATTGAAGATTTAATCAACGCTAAACAACAATGATCATGATTAATAGACCTCATCAACCAAACAAATGTAACAACAAGTCAACAACAAATGGAAAATGATAACAAAATACAAAGTAAGACTAAAAATGGTGAACAAAAGATAGTAAGAGCAAAAAATCTCAAAAAAAGTTTGTAAACCAAACTTTATCATTTTTTGCAAGCTTGACTTTAAACTCTCTCAAAAACCAAACAAGAACAACCAACCATTTTTAATACAAAAATAGAACCAAAAAAATGTTAAAAGTTAAACTACAATCATTACCCAAAAATGTGAAAAAAGCTAGGTTGTATGTGTTGAGCTTGAATGTGAAGCAAAAGGTTTGTGATGAAAGTATTTATGGTGAAAATTTAGTGAAGGGATTGAGTTGTGAGTGTTAGAGAGTGAAAAGTTTTGAGGGGAAAAAGTGAAGTGGAAAAAAGTTTGTGGGAGGTGACTTTTGGGAGAAAATGATTTTTTTGTTTGACTTAGGTTTAGAGAAAAGAGTTTAATTGATGCTTGGACAGAATTTTGGGGGGACTGGAAAGCATGGTAAAATAAGAGGAAATAGTATCCTATTTATAGGGAAACTAAGTGTGTAGGTGAGTGAAAAATAAATCATTTTATGTAAAAAAAAAGAGTTATTGTTGCTGGCTGCGCATGTGTAATCGGTTAGCATAATTTGCCTAACCGATTACACCAGCCAAAAATGGCTTGGGAAGCCTACGCATTGTCTGTGTAAGCAAAATTTGGCTAACCTATTACACTAGCCAAAATGGCCTGGGAAGCCTGCGCATTGTCTATGTAATCAGTTAGCATGATTTGGTTAACCGATTACACAGTCCAAAAAGTGACTTTTTCCCCTTTTTTTTGTTTTTGTTGCACATTTTCCTCTTGAAGCTTTTTCCAAAAAACCTCAATTTTTTAGATGTGAACACCAACCATGCCTTGAGTTCGTGCCATATATTTTTGCTTATGAATGTTTATGCAATTATGGTGATGGAACAATGAATGCATGTAGTGTAATAGGGTCATGTATTCGATGAAAGTTGTATGGGGGTAGGGTGAATTTTGGGGTATGACACAATCCGAAGAGATTTGAAGTGAATTCAAGAGGTGGTTCACAATGTTGGCTTTATTCTTTCCAAAGATCAGTTTGCTGCCACAATCTTAGAAGATGATGAAGAGCAAAGACTGCCAAACTTTGTGACACGTGGATCAATGTGCCAGAATTGGACTGCTATTGATGTTCCTTTGGTTGTTCACCTGTCAAAGTAATATGTTTTTTTTGTTATTTTTAAAAATCCTTTCACTATGCCCAAGGTGGAAGTGAATCTATATGGGCTTTGTTTCAGATTTTTATCATCATTAATAAAATGTTATTTCTCTTATCCATATTATGTTTTCTATTTTTGCTTCTTCTGAAAAATGGTAACATAAAAAACCAAGATAATAATCACTTTTATATTTGCATCATAATGTGCGTTTATTCGTTCATATTCTAAAATCAAGCATAAAATCACTGTGCAGATTAATTGTTATACCCATTGAAAAGAATGACCATTTGCCCTCTCCTAACTTTGAATTTCCTGTGTTCGAAATGGAAGAAGAGAATGATGAAGAGATTCCTGATGAGATTTCTCGGTTGCTTGAGCATGAAAAAAAGACCATCCAGCCTCGTAAAGAGACGTTGGAAGTGATTAATCTAGGTTCCAAAGATAACAAGAAAGAAGTCAAGATTGGGGCACTGCTTTGTTCAGATGTTAAGAAGAGGATGGTAGAGCTTATTAGAGAATATGTGGATGTGTTTTCTTGGTTTTGTCAAGATATGCCAGGTCTTGATGATGATATTGTGGAGCATAGATTACCATTAAAGCCAGAATATCCGCCAGTAAAATAGAAGTTGAGAAGAACTCACCTGAATATGTCTGTCAAGATTAAAGACGAGGTGAAAAAGTAGATTATTTTGGATTCCTTATTCTGCTGAGTATTCTCTGTGGGTGGATAACATTTTACTTGTTACAAAGAAAGCTGCTAAAGTTCGGATGTGTGTTGATTATATAGACTTGAACAATGTTGGTCCAAAAGATGATTTTCCTCTGCCACACATTGACATGTTGGTAGACAATACAACTAAGTCCAATGTCTTTTCCTTTATGGATGGGTTCTCCAGTTATAATCAAATCAAGATGGCGCCCGAGGACATGGAAAAAACAACATTTATTACACCCTGAGGAACATTCTGCTATAGGGTGATGCCTTTCGGTTTAAAGAATATGGGTGTAACATACCAAAGGGCTATGATTTCTCGGTTTAAAGAATACGGGTGCAACATACCAAAGGAGGTTGTCGACTTTCTTCAATAAAATAGAGTTTTATCATATACCTCGTGAAGAGAATCAGATGACGGACGCTCTGGCTACTCTTTCTTCTATGTATAAAGTAAATTGTTGGAATGATGCGCCTAGCATCACGATTATGCGCCTTGATAGACCTGCTCACATGTTTGCAGCAGAAGAAGTTACAGATGATAAGCCTTGGTATCATGATATTAAGTGTTTCCTCCAAAGTCAAGCGTACCCGCTTGGGGCATCTAGCAAATATAAGAAGACTTTGAGAATACTGGCTAGCAATTTCTTTCTGAATGAAGATGTGATGTACAAGAGAAACTTTGACATGGTCTTTCCCAGATGTGTGGATAGACACGAAGCTAACATGTTAATGCAAAAAGTTCATGAAGGATCCTTTGGTACTCATGCTAATGGACATGCAATGCCTACAAAGATGTTAAGGGAAAGTTACTATTGGCTGATAATGGAATCTGATTGTTGTAAATATGTGAAGAAGTACCATAAATGTTAGATTTATGTTGATAAGATTCATGTGCCTCCAACACTTCTCAATGTTATCTCATCCCCATGGCCTTTCTATATGTGGGGGATCGATATGATTGGTTTGATTGAACCCAAAGCTTCAAATAGACATCGTTTCATCCTGGTAGCTATTGATTACTTCATCAAATGGGTTGAAGAAACATCTAATGCTAATGTGACCAAGCAGGTTGTGGTCCGATTTATTAAGAATCAGATTATTTGTTGATATGGTGTTCCAAGTAATATCATTACTCATAATGGGTTGAACTTGCATAACAAGATGATGAAAGAGTTTTGTGATGACTTCAAGATTGAACATCATAATTCTTCTCTTTACAGACCTAAGATGAATGGGGTTGTTGAAGCTGCCAATAAGAACATTAAGAAGATTATCCAGAAGATGGTTGTGATGTATAAGGATTGGCATGAGATACTTTTGTTTGCTTTGCATGGATATCGTATGTTTGTCCGCACTTCAACAGGGGCAACCCCTTTCTTTCTTGTTTATGTCATGGAAGCAATGCTCCCCATAGAGGTTGAGATCCCATCAATGTGAGTCCTGATAGAAGCCAATTTGTCTGAGGATGAATGGTGTCAGAGCAATTATGATCAGTTGAATTTGATTGAAGAAAAGAGAATGACAGCCTTGTGTCATGGCCAGTTATATCAAAAGAGAATGAAGAAAGAATTTGACAAGAAGGTTCGACCTCGTGTATTTAGATAGGGTGACCTTATGCTCAATAAGATCTTGTCTTTCAACACTGATTCTAGGGGCAAGTTGACTCCTAATTACGAAGGTTCATATGTTATTAAGAGATCTTTCTCTGGTGGTGTATTGATTCTTTTAAATATGGATGGTGATGAACTACATCGTCCTGTGAATGCCAATGCAGTCAAGAAATACTTCGCCTAAAAAAATAAAAAGAACAAATCACTAAGTTGAAAACCCGAAAGGGAGGCTTAGGAAAAAAATGAGTGTCTCGGTGGATTGGAACTCGAAAGGGCAGTCCAGGAAAAAGTTAGAGACATAAACAAAAAGTAATCATCCTGGTGGATTGAACCCAAAAATGCAATACAGGGAAAACTTAAGGATTATGGTAAGTAACTGCATTAGGCCAGACTTGATTGTTTGAACAAACAGTGCCTATCACAGATTCCTTTTCCTTCATCCTCGATTGAAGTTCAGAGCATATTGGAATTCAAAGTTATTAGGGAGAATAGTGGTCATTGTATCTCAATGTAGCCTTTTCCATGTATTTACCACTTTACAACTTTGTAATGATCCATGGAGTCACGTCATTTGCGAACTACCATTCTATTAATAAAATTTTAGTCTTTCGCCCATTTATTCGCTATTCTTATTTTGTTTTAGTTTACGAAATTTCATTTATTTTTTATGATAATTTTTGAAACAAAAAAATATCTAAACAATCATATTTTTGAAAATTTACAAAAAAAAGATATGTATTTCCTTGATTTGTGAATACAAAAGAGGAATGTTAATGGCAATCCCAAGGATGGTAACATCCTGAATAGTGGAATTCAATGATTTCCTCAGGCCGTATTTTCTTTTGTTACAAATAACAGTCTCCCCAACATTAGATTGCAAGAATGGTAGAATCCTTAACGAATCTATGCCAGTATCTCCATCTTGTTGAGATTAGCCGAGTATCCGGTTTTATTATGTTACCAGTCTCACACCTTTGTGCTTGTTTTGTCAGCATAATCATACGCATATGCGTAGCATCATGAGGTTTATTTGCATATTTTTCATTTTTCTATGCTTCCCCCCATTCTCTGGAACTTTTCTCCCCACATAGTGTGTGTGTCTTCTCTCCAATAGAGTGTTAACCTTAAGCAGAAAGTGTTTGTCCTTCCTAATTCCCCACTGAGTTCGATCCTCGTGGAAGATTTTGTTTCAATTTTCCTCTCCAGTTCATTATCTAGATGGAATCAATCCTCAAATTAGTTTATTTCATCATTGGGTGAAGTCCTCTTTGACCGCTTCTCTCCAATTCATTCTTGGGTTGAACTTTGGTCCCTTTTGGTAGGTTACCTTTATTAAGCTATCACTTGGCTAGTAGTTGGTAATCATTCCATTTTAGCTTATTACCTTTGTTAAGTTACCACTTGACTAGTAGTTGGTAATCATTTTGTTTTAGCTTATTACGTTTGTTAAGCTATCACTTGGCTGATAGTAGGTAATATTCCTTTTACCTTTGGTTGGTTACCTTTATTAAGTTACCACTTGGCTGGTAGTTGGTAATCATTCCATTTTAGCTTATTACCTTTATTAAGCCATCACTTGCCCGATAGTAGGTAATATTCCTCTTACCTTTCATTGGTTACCTTTGTTAAGTTACCGCTTGACTGATAGTTGGTAATCATTCCATTTTGGCTTATTACCTTTATTAATCTATCACTTGGCTGTTAGTTGGTAATCGTTCTGTTTCGGCTTATTACCTTTATTAAGCTATCACTTGGATGATAGCTAGGTAATTTTCCTCTCTTATTGGAGTCGGGGTTTTCCCCTTTTGATGGTTTCTTTTCCCCGTCGAGGTCTTTCTTTGATACGTCTTCCCCGTTGGATCTTTAGTTCATTTTCTAACTGTGCATTGGTTATTCTTGAGTTCTTCTTTTTCCTGTGCGGAACTTTATTTGTCCCCAGCCGGATCTCCCTATGGAAACTGTTTCTCCCCACAGAGGTCTTGGTTTGCATTCATATTATATCATAAGCATCTTGCGGTATCTTAGGGCCAAAAATTGGGTCTTTGATATTTAAGTCTCTTCAATCTTGTTGAGACAAAGATTTCAACCTTTATATCTCCAAATTGAAGAAACTTAAATAGGGGAATCTATCATAGCCTAATTTTTAACCCTAAGATCCCACATACCGTGTGCATCATTGTACACAAACAATGTCACATCTTGGTCCTTCCCCTTATCCATCTTTGGGTTTGCTTTTGCAGGGATCACCAAGCACCTCTTTAATGGTGTTTTATGTTTGTACTTATTTGATTAATTTCTTATCTAACCATTAATAAAAATACCAAAAATATGTCTTTTTTCTCTTAAGTTTATTTTTCAAGGTAGGATTTTCAATCAAGAGCATCTCAAAGTTTTGTGGCTTACTTCTCAAAGAAAGTCAAAGGTTCATGTGTTTATTTTCATGCCTTCTTCAACAATAAACTTCAAGCTTTGAGCAATTTAATCAAGACACAATCAAGGAGATATTATCTTGAGTTCATATGATCACCCATGTGCTTTGAAATGTAAGGAAATTTCAAGTACACAAGTTTGTTCCAAGAGGTTTGACCAAAAGTTAACTATTTGAAGTCAAAGTTCCAAGGATCACAATTGCTTCAATTCTCAAATTTTTTTAATGCTTCTTTTTTCATATTACTCTTTTAAACATCCTCTATAACTTCTATTTATGTGATAAGAGCCAATTATGCTTGGAGGATCATCAAACATTTGGAGACATTATAGGTCATTTGTAAACTTAGTGAAATTTGACCTATTTTCAAGTGACTTTTTCCCAACTTTCAAAGATCATAAGTTCTTTAATTTTCAACATATGAGGCTGATTATTTTTTCATAATGACATTCGTGATAACCTCTATAAGTTTTCTTGAATGACCAAGGTCAAAATATGCTTGGAAGACCATGGAATTCATTGAGACATTACATGTCATTTTCAGCCATGAAGCACTCAAACTTTTCAAAGTTATACGATCAGTTTTTCATGCCAACTTCAACATGACATAAATTTGTGTTCAATCATCCAAATTCAACGTTTCTTAGCATATTTAATCTTTGCCATGATGTTAACACATTGCAAAAAGAATGGGATCAAAAAGCCTCCTGAGCAGGGTGCCCCATTTGGTTGAACATGGTGACTTGTAACTGAAGAAAATTCCATTTCCTGAGTTTTGAACTTCAATAATCTTAATTCCAAGCCGAATTAGCATGTGTTTTAGACCTAAACATGTTTAACCAAGTCTCCAGAAGTTAATTGACCCTTAAAACGGATCATATGTCAAAGCAATTTTTTTTTAATATGTTTTAAAAAAATTCATGTTTCAAAACTTAATTATTAACAAACAAGATGACATTTTGCATAACAAAGAAAAACATAGAAGAACACAATTGGCAGCAATTGATAGGCAAAATTTGTATTGATCAAGAATGGTAGCATGCAAATGGTTTAGCTCCATGGTATATTAAAATTTTGAAGTGGTAACAGGGAAAGGTTTACATTGAATCCAAAGACCATTACTATCCCTAATAATCGTGACTCTACAAAACCTTGCTTCTAAAGGGAGCAGCTGGATTGATCTTCCGCCACTGACTTTTTGTGTTAATCAATTTTATCGGATGCAGTCTTTGCCTTGTGTCCCTAGTTTCAGCCCATCGAGATACCCATTTTATGCCTAAATCGCCTTCTCAGGACTTCAACTTAGTGATTTTACTTTATATCAGACATAGTATTTTTTTACTGTGTCAGGGTTCATGAGGTGTGAGTGCTCTTCATCATCCATAGCTGTAAGAATTAAGGCACCTCCAAAGAAGACTTTCTTTACAACATATGGGCCTTCATAATTGGGAGTCCATTTCCCTCGTGAATCCTTGTATATTGACAAGGTCTTCTTGAGCACGGGGTCTCTATCTCTGAATTCTCGAAGACGTACTTTCTTGTCAAACACCCTTTTGAGTCACTTCTGGTACAGTTGTCCGTGGCACAGAGTGGTCATACGGTTCTCATCGATGAGGTTCAGTTGGTCAAATCTGTTTTGGATCCATTCAGCTTCTTCTAGCTTGGTCTCCATCAAGATTCTCTTTGAAGGTATCTCCACTTCAATTGGGAGAAATGCTTTCGTCACATATACTAAAGAGAAAGGGGTTTCCCCTATTGAAGTGCAGACTAAGGTCCGATATTCATGCAGTGCGAAGGGTAGCATTTCGTGTCTATCCTTGTAGGTTTTCACCATTTTCTGCAGGATCTTCTTGATGTTTTTATTAGCAGATTCAACGACGCCATTCATCTTTGGAAGTTATGGTGAAGAGTTATGGTGCTCAATCTTGAAGCTTCAGTATAACTCTTTCATTGTCTTGTTATTCAGATTCGTCCTATTATCTATAATGATTCGGCTTGGAAATCCATAGCGGTAGATAATCTCCTTCTTGAGGAATCGGGCAACCACTTGTCTTGTCACATTAGAATATGAGGAAACTGCCACCCATTTGGTGAAGTAATTGATGGCAACCAGGATGAAGCAGTGACCATTAGAAGCTCTAGGATCAATGGCGCCAATCATGTCAATATCCCACATTGAAAAAAACCAAGGTGATATTAAAATATTCAGCAGTGTTGGCGACACATGTACTTTGTCAGCATAAATTTGACATTTATGGCACTTCCTAGTGTAGTTGAAGTAGTCAGACTCCATGGTCAACCGGTAATAACCAGCTCTCAAGATCTCCTTGGCCATGGCATTCCCACTGGCATGGGTTCCAAAGGATCCCTCATGAATCTCTTTAATCAACACGTTTGCTTCATGTTTATCCATGCATCTGAGTAGAACCATGTCATGATTTCTTTTATATAGTACATCATTGCTTAAGAAGAACTTGGATTCTAATTTCCTCAAGGTTTTCTTGTCAAGGGTTGTTGCATCTCCTAGATACTTTTGATTTTTCAAAAAAAAATTGATGTCGTGAAACCAAGTTTTACCATCAACCTCTTCTTCAACTAATTAACAATAAGCAGGTTCAACCTTCCACTCTATCTGGATGAGAGGTGCTTCATTGCGGAATCTGACTTGGTACAATGAAGCCAACATAGCTAGAGCATCAGCTACTTAATTTTCAATCCTTAGAATATGATGGAATTTGATTTCGTCAAAATATTTTATGAACTCCACAACATAGGCACAATACGACATCAACTTAATATCATGGGTTTCTCATTCGCCTTTGACTTGGTAGATCACCAAAGCTGAGTCTCTACATACTTCAAGGATTTTGGTTCAGAGGTTAATTGTTGCTTCAATGCCTATGATGCATGCCTTATATTCTGCAAATTGTTCGTGTAATCAAAACACAACCTTACTGTGAAAGGAGTATATCCACCATTAGGATTCAACAAAACAGGTCCTACACTATTCCCCATGTAATTGGAGGAACCATTAAACATGAGCTTCCATCGAGATCCTGGTTTAGGTCCTTCATCAGGTTCTGGGATTTCACAATCTTTTTCTACCATAATGTCTTTGTCAAGGAAGTCAAATTTCAATGAATGGTAGTCTTCAACAGGCTGGTGTGTAAGGTAATCATACAACACGCTTCCTTTAATAGCTTTATGGAATATGTACTGGATGTCATACTCAGACAGTGGTGTAAGACCCTAATTTTGACCCTAAGATCCCTCATGCTATCTCATCATTTGCATTGGCTTTGGGATCACATCTTGGTATCCTCCTTACCCCTCATTCATTTGGTTTGCATTGGGAGAGATCACCAAGACCATTTGATTGTATCATACTTTATTTTCCTTTGTTTACTAACCCAAATACCAAAAATATGTCTAGTATAGCTTTGTTTCTTTTGTAGGTAGTGTGTGCATCCATGTGTGCCCTATCAAGTTCATATCTAGGGTTTGAGACCCTAAATTCAAGAGATCAATCAAGGAAGGGTCCACCATCATCCTAAGCCTCATATATCGATCCCCATGTACTTAATTTGTCAAATTGATCAAGAATTCACCAAGAGTTTGGAGCTTGTTTGCCTTGGAAGCCCTAATTCATCTGGGTATCTTGTGTGACTTCCTCATCAAGTTTCTACAAAAATTGGTAAAATATTTCAAGGGATACTTCATTATACATCATCTCAAGAATATATGATCCTCCCTGATCCCCCAAAGATCAAAATAACTTCAAGTTTGCAAGTTGGTTCAAAGAGGTTGACTAGAGAAAGTCAACTTGTCAAATCTGGGGTTCCCTAGACCCCATCTCCTACACTTTTTGTCATATGAAAATGATTCCAAGAGTAAAGTTACTTATTATGACATCCCAAATAACTTTCATGTTAGCATCAAGAGGTAATTTTGCTTGGAAAGTCATTTTTTGTTGTGAAAGATTATAGGTCATTTTGTTTGGGCCCTAGTTAGAAGGTCAACTTCAAAGAACCATAACTTTCTCATTTTGTATGATATGAAGCCCATACAAGTCTCGTGTTTACTTTAAAGATGTTTTCTCCAACGTTTCTTCTTTGAGAAATGTCAAATTCTACTTGCAACAACATGTACCAAGAGAAAACATTATAGGTCATTTTGGGCCATCATCATTGAACAAGCAATTTTCCTCAACTTCTAAAATCCATAACTCCCTCATGCAAGATTCAAATGGTGTAAAATTTGTGACCAAATTAAATAGGATTTAAAGAGCTACAACTTTTGTGAAGGGGCCATTTTCATTTGAAGCTCATAGAAAACATTATTCAAGGTGGAAAAAGTCGTCATTTGACTTTTAACTTAGAAAATTTTCAACCATGTTTGATTTCTCAAACTTCCACATCAAAATTCATCATGATCCAAGCTCCAAATAGAAAAAGTTTCAACAATAAAGTTTCTCCCCTTCATGTTACCTTTCCAAAGATTCCAAGATCATTGCATTTGGAGCGTTTTTGAGTGACTTGTGCGTAGGTGTAATGCATGGACCCATTTGGAAGATTTCATGTCCAATTTCCAAATCAACGTTGCATGGTTCCATGTCATTGTTTCAGCATCACTTGGATTCAATTTCTGACCTATTTGCATCATTTCATGGGACTTGTGCACTACCATGCACGCATGCATCATAACATTACTATTTTTGGCAAAATTTGAAATGGTGGGGAAAGCAACTTACTATGCTATAAATACATGGTCCTTGAGCTCAGAATATGGACCCTTCTGCCCAAGCTTTGACCCGCATCTTTCCTAAACCCCATTTAAAGGATAAACTAGAAGATTTCTCTTGAAATAGAGTTTCAATTCTCATTCTATTTTGGAATTGAAACTCCAAGAATCCAAACCTATTGATCGTCCATTTCACTTCCTGCAAGTTGTTAGTGGAAAGCCAAGGAAAATTAGAAGCAAGATCGAGTTCAATTGAAGCAAACCGAAAGTGAATTTTCATATTTTTCTCTTCTTTGATTCTCCCTCAATTCTCCACCATTTTTCTTAATCTTTGGTTGTCTGAAGACCTACCAATGTAGGAAACAAGATTGAGTTGCTTTGAGGTCAAACCGAAGCAACTCCGTTCATACTCCTCAATTTTCAATTCCCCGTATCTTTCAATATAGTGAGAATTGGAGAATTCTGAGGGAAAATTTGGATTTCTGGCATTTTTCTCTTCAAATTAGTGTATACAATTTTTATTTTCATGAAGGTTGATGGTGGACCAGTCCGGTGAGGTCCACTGGAGAAAATGACCGGAGCCCTAGCTCTGATGGTGTGGTGACAAGCTCATATCCATCAGATCATCTCTCCACGTTTTAATCACATATGTTGCTTTCGATTACTCATGTTCTAACACGTCGACTAAGGTCTTTGGTAGGCTGCATGCGTGTGGCCATCAAATCTGCCACCTCGATTAATGAGGGAGATATCATAACCCTTATTTTTTCCATTTATTTTATAATTTCTAATTTTATTTTAAATCCCTTGATTTCGTTTAATTCATATTAAATTCATTTTAAATCCAAAAAATATGTGACTTTCACCAAAAAACTTTAAATATTTTCCTCTTCCCTGTTTTGAATTAAAAACATTTTTTGGATTAATTTTGATATTTTTTGTGAATTAAACTATTTTGGACTTGTTTTTAAATATTTTAAAATACTTCTGACTTTCCAAACATTCTCAAATTTTTTGTCTAAGGTCCTTTGACCTAGGATAAATCCATTAGCCATTTATTTGGTGATTTAAAGGGATTTGAGGTTTTGTCCATATAAAAATGCATTTTAATTCATTTTAAATTTGGTTTTTAATTGTTTAATTGTTTAAAAATATTATTGAGCCATTTGATTAACTTTGTGATGTTTGACTTTCTATTTGGCCTTGATCATGGTTTGTTTGAACTTCCATTGACCAATACTATTGGATTTAGGGGGTTGATGAAATGTACATTTCATCCCTCAAGATAAATGGATAGTCTTGATCAGATGAAGTTCCTCATGTGATCAATTTGGGTTTCTATTTCCCCTTCCCTCTTCATCTTCACTTGTATTCTTCCCCAATCCATCATTGACCAATGAATTCTCTACAAGTCAAATGCTAGTTGATTCATCAATGACCTTGTGTCAGATGAATCAACATGAGTCAGACTAAGATAGGTCATTCCCATTTTATTTTTGTGTGTGGTATGTCTTAGGATCTAAGTTATTTGTACCATGTCTCTAACATGCATTAACACCCATATTTTATTGCACGGCCTCAGATAGTTGTGACTTTTACATAAGTCCAATTACGATTGTTTAACATAGAGCTAAATTTGTCTCGAAAGGTATAGCATTCTTGTAAGTGAGATTGTAAGTCTCCCATTATTCATGGAATTATATGGAGACTTGATATTTTTTCCATTCATTAGAGCTAGTGGCATACTTGTTAATTTATCCAAGTTGGAGCCCTTCTCATGGATAATGTCTTGGTTCATGTCCTCATACTTGTGAATGGATGGTTGAGTGTTCTCCAAGGAATGACTTAAGCAATTAAAACTGTCTGACGAACACTTCACTAACCTCTTATTAACATTGCTTTACTTTCAAGTCATTTACTTAATGAAATTTAAATTCAAGTACTTTTGTCATTCATTTCCATTTACATTTCATGCAAGATGTTTATGTTTCAGTCATTTTTAATTTGCTCACTTGAGCCATATCATTTGTGCTTGTATATATTGTGTGCTTGTAGTTTTGTTCTATTTAAGGTCTTAGGATCTTAAAATTCTTAATAAATAACAAAAACCCTAAAAAATATCTCGGTCAACTATTCGGCTTAATCTAAACTCTTGGACTTAGAAGTAGGAAACGTTCCCTATGCTTTGAAGGACTTGACCATTGCCATTATTTTGAGATTTGAGCTATCTTTGATAATGCCAATTCATCTGAACCAAGCCTAAGGATTTTCCTTGGTTTATCTGTCACTTTTTCTCTGTGCTTAATTGTTATGTTGTTATTCTTATTGATGTCTAATGATTGTTTCTGTGAGTTTGCCAAGGAAATATTCCATCTAATACATTCGAAGACATTGAAGACTGCTTGATATTGGAGTGCTTTCTTGGATATTATGGCTATCTTTATTTGATGCCTTGGTCTTCATCATTATTTGTTTTGATATTGCTTATGCTTATTGCTTGCTGAAAAGTCCAAAGGAAATGGGTTTCTATCTGACATTCTTTTCTTGTGGATTGCTTCCCATTGGTCAGATCTTTTTAACTCTTAAATTTTAATTTTTTGTTTAGTGTAGTCCCCCTTCATCTCTTCCCACTTCTTAAACTTCAAAATATCTCCCTCTTTTTCAAAACCTTCTTCGATTTGTTTTCAACTTAGACATGTTTTAATCAATAGAAACTTTGGCTTCATTGTAAGACCCTAATTTTGACCCTAAGATCCCTCATGGCATCATATCATTGCTCATTGCATTGCCTCAAGGATCATAGCATGTGTGGCTCCTTATCCCTTGGGTTGGGAATTGTATGAGTTGGTTTGAGACCACCAAGCATGCTTGAATTGTACATTATTGCTTTTCTTGTTTGCTTACTAACCAAAAGCACAAAAATATGTCACTAACTTAATTTGTTTTAAAGCATAAGCAATCATGAGATCCTTTGCCCCTAGGAGGCTCCTATGCTCAAAGAAGTGGCCAGATGAAGATGAAAGCAAAAATGACAATGGTTCCCAAAGCTCTCAATCATCATATATGTTTCCCAAGTATCTCAATTTTCCAATTTGATCAAGATAAACCAGAGGGCTTGAGGCTTGTTTCCCAAGGAAACCCTAACTCAACTGTGCATTGATTGTGCCTTGCTCATGAAGCAACCTCAACCTATGATCAAATTCAATCATGGGAAGTTCTTTAATTCATTATTTTACACATATATGAGCCTATGTGAGTATCCTCAATCATTCATTCATCAAGATTTGAAGTTTGGACATGAGAAGTTGACCAGTCAAGTCATCTGACTATTTCGAAATCCACGGAGAACTAACTTTTGATGTGTTTGTAAAATAAAGATGACCCCAAGAGAAAACATGTTCTTAATAACCATATGAACAGATTTCATGTTCATCAAAAATTCATTTGAAACATGGAAGGTCATCATTCATTCCAAAACATTATAGGTCATTTTGACTGAAACCCTAATTTTGGGTCAACTTCCCAAGGACCTAACTCCTTCATTTTTTATGATTTTTAGGTGAGACAAATTGCATTAGAAAGTTTGAGATGTCTAATTCAAATGTTATGTTGGACAAAATTTCATAATCCTCAAAGAAACACATGTGATAATACAAAACATTATAGGTCACTTTGGACCAAAGCCATTGAATCTTGAAAAAGTCCAAATTCAAGTGCCAATAAATTTCTCATCAAAAATCTAAATGATGCAAAATTCAAGTCCAAACTGTTCATCTTGAAACGATCTACAACTTTGATGTTGGAGGTTTTTTCATTTGACGCTTGCATCATTGAAACACAAGGGCTTGAAGTTGGTCACTTTTGGAAAAAATTTCAAAGACATGTTTTGTACATCAAACTTCATGGCCAGTTTTAACAATTTTCAAAACTCCAAATGGATTTTTACCCAACATAACTTTTGTTCCTTATGTCAAGACCTTTCCATCCATTATTCACATGCCTATGTTTGGATTTTCCATGAGTGACTTTCGAAGAGGGGAACATTTATGCCCAATTATGGAATTCATGATGAATCTTCATGCACAAGCAATTGCAATGCAAACTACACGTCCATTTCACTTCAGAGTGAGCTCAGCTTGCAAATCCATCAGCTTTTGGGCCTCACATGCGCCTGTAAAGGCCCATGCATGGAGGACCCAAAGCTTCATGCACACGAGTTTCTCCTCACTTGGCATCAGCTCCAGCTATAAATACATGCCTTGCTTCATTCAAATCTCATCCTTAAATCAACCTGAAGCTCTGTAAAATTGGAAACCCAACCATACCAAAGGAATTTTCATATTTAATTTCTCATTTCAAGTTTGAATTTCAACAAAATCAGTTGATCTTCAATACTAATTCCTTAGCCTTGCATTCACATCATACCTCAAGATCAAGTTGGAAGCAAGAGATTGAGTGGATCGTGTTGTTTAAAGCTGCACTTCAAAGGTTCATTTCTCAACTATTTTGATCCATATCTCCTCATATAATGTGATTTACTTGTGTTTGTTTGGTTCTCTGAAGTCCTCGTGTGAGAGGCAAGCCAATGGTGGCTTTGATTTTGTGAATTGATGCATTTCAGATTGAACACCTGGATTTTCCATCTCATATTTCTCAATCCATAGAGATCTTGAGAGAAATCCAAGGCTACAGGGGTGATGTACATCACCCTAGCTTTAATTTGGTATAAGGATCATGCAATTTGGTTGAGGTTGCAAAACCTACAACTAGTGGCTGGATTCTGTTGGCTCACCGAAGAAGACAGTGGTTTCCACCGCCGTCCCCACGTGGATGAGTTTTGGCGTTTGGATCTCACTTGAGCGTTCTAATCTCAGCCTTTGCTTCATTTGACTTTTTGAAATCCAGTTTGCAACGTGTTTGACTAATGATCAACATGCGCGCGCTTCTGGACCACTTGATTGTCCACGTCAATTAATGAAGCTGATCATGCGCTCCTGATTTTTTTCTATTTTTCTAATTTCTATTTTATTTTCTTTAATTACTTTTATTTTCAAAAATTCATAACTCTTTTATTTGGACTCACAAAAATATGAGACCAATTGCAAAAAATTTCTTTTAAAATCTAGTTTCATAATCTGATTTTTAATTATTTTTGTAATTCCATTTAATATTTTTTGTGAATTATTTTCTTTTAATAGTTGTTAATTCATTTTAAATACTTTTTGATATCCAAAAATTCCAAAAATATTTTCTTAACACATATGGATCATGATAAGTCTATGAAAAATATTCTCATCAATTTCTTAATTGATTTGAGATTTATTTAAGATTTTAGTTCATTTGTGTTATTTTTCTTGATTTTTAATTGTTTTAAAATAGTTTCTGTTTTCAAAAAATGTTGAGAAATTTTTTCAAACCTTATTTAACCTTGTTGGACTTATGATGATTCAATTGGACTTATTCAAGTTGATTTGAATTGAATTTGAAGTTTGACCATACTTTGTTCATTTTATTTTATGTATTATTTCAATTCCAAAAAATGCCTAAAATATGTTTGACCTTTCTTGACTTCTAATCTTCATTTCACATCTGTTTACCAATGGTTGATGTTGATTCCATTCACATTTGACCATTGTACTTTGATTATGTCATTTGAATTCTCATTTTCTATTCATTTCATTTCATCTTCATCTTCTTCTTTTTATTTTGGCCAATGAGTTAATGATTTGAGGTTAGTCTTGACATATGAGAGGCTTAACCTTCTTTGATCCAAATCAAACTCAACTTGATCAAAGATCGAGTGAATTGCTTTGTGTCCAAGATAGGATGCTTCTTGGTCAAGCAAAAAACCTAAAATCCATACAAGGTCTTTCTTCTTTTCTTTTGGCATGGCAAGTTGTACAAGTTTGGCTTACTAGTCATGATCTCTAACTTGTGTTTATTTGCCTATAGTTTTATTGACCGACCTCAGATAGGTGTGACTACTACATTAGTCCACTTACGATTGCTTAACATAGCGCTAAATTGTCTTATGACACATTAACACTAACTACTAATTACTAACTTTTAATTCAAGCATTTAATTCTTGCAATTTACTTTAATGCAATTTAATTTCTTGCTCATTTATTCATATTGCCTTTTCCCTTTGCTCACTTGAGCTCATATTTTATGTTTATGCTATTTTCCTTTTGCTCACTTGAGCTCATTATTGTGAATAAATATATTGTGGCTTTGTGTTTGTTTTGTGATTGTTTGTGTGAATCCAATGCAAAAAGGAGAAAGGACTTAGAATTAGGACTTTACCTATGCTTAATGGAGTTCAAGAGCAACTAGGCCTCATGCCTTTAGAATTTTAAACTTGTTGAAGAGCAACTAGGCCTCATGCCTTTAGAATGCTAAATCTTGAAAGTTGACTTGAAAGGACCTCTAATCTAAACTCATTCTTTGTCCATTCCTCTTATTGCATTGTGAACTTTTTGATTGTTTGTTCTTGTGTGATAGGGAATCCAAACTTGAGATAGTAAGAAGGACCATTGTCATGAATAGCCAAGTTAAGAGAAAGACAAGCCAATGGAGATCCTAGGAGCTTGAATGTTTAATTGTTTTGATTTCTTGTTGCTTACTAAGTCCAAAGGAAATGAGCATCTTGAATCATCTTTATGGTCTCAAGAAAGGAACTCCAAGGGTTTTATCTCTTCTCTCATCTTTGCCTGTTTAGGACTAGCCCTTCTCTTCTTCTCTCCACTCTAACCCAAGCCAAACTCATTTTGAGCAAACATTGACATTGTTTTCAAACTAGAAACCTAGGCCATATGCCTTTGATTTTTCAAACTCTTTTCATTAATACTTATGTTGAATGAACCTTAAGTCAACTTTGACTTCATTTTGTGAATACTTCTAACTTGTAAATACAACTCACTTCAAGTTAATTTTGTGGTCCCAATGGCCACCTTTGTTAAAACATTTTTCATAAACATTAGTCATTAGGTTTGAGTTATCATAGTGGTTGATGCAAACCTCACCTTATCCTTAGTAATTGGACTATAAGTGTTCCATACTTATTATAGGGTGGATCCCTCACTAGTATGTTGAAGCTCTCCCAACATGGTGGATTGTTGGTTTAGGTTGAGTTTTCTCCCTTTGATAACAAAAGACCTTAAGGCTTTTGATCAAATCAATTCACCAATCTTTTGAGATTTTTACCCCGAACTACGAGGTTTTGATCCTACCTTTGTGATGGTACGTAGGTAATGGGTTTATCCATTCAAACAACAAAATGTAAATAATGTATATTCTTTTCTCATCTCCCCAATCATGTTTGCACAAATATTTTTCACAAAAACCAACCTACAATACACACTTGCAAAAAGGGCTCCCTTAGAGTACTAAGGATGTTTTGGGTGCTTAAAACCTTCCCATTGCATAACCAACCCCTTTACCCAGATCTTTGACATTTTTATTAGTTTTTGATTTGATAAAACTTCTCGATTTTTGTTCGCTTTGTAACATTTCCTTTGGATAAATAGAAGTGTGGTGGCGACTCGAATTATATGATTTACTTTTGATTTAGTCAATAAATCATAAGGTAACGAATACCCCGCTACAGCAAAGTGGCGACTCTGCTGGGGAAGCTGATGACTTACACTTTCCTAGTGGGTTTAGCCTACTTTTTTGACTTTGTTGTATTGTATGTTTATATTTATTTGTGACATATTTTTGTGCAAATTTGGGATGACTGTATTGTTTGTAATGTATGAATTGCTTGATATATATCAATTGCTTGTGTGCTTGGTGGTCTCTTGTGAGATGAGTTCTATACCCGAACTCGAGTGCACTTATGATAGGAGAATGGCATAGTCTTGTTGACTTGTGTGGAGTTATTCCTTAGCAAGTTGACTTGTAAGCCCATTCACTTGGTGGAGGTCTTGTTGGGATCAATAATGTCACATGAGTAGTCGTGGTTAGGCATTACTCTTTCAAATATATACCTTAGAAGCCAAGGACCTTAGATTACCTATCCCTTCTTGGCCTATTTTAGGACGTAGAGCGAAGGTCGTTCAAGTGTAAGATTTGATAAGATTGTTACGCGATACTACACTCATAAGAGTCTCTCTTGAGAATCTTTTTGGAATACGAGTAGTCGTTTATCCGATAATATCCGAAAGATGAGATGATGACTATGGGAACCTCTTGTAGAACATGATTTTCAGGTTTAATAACCATAGTACACTCCCTTTGGGTGGTTCTTAACCGAGACTCCATGCTCATGACTTGCAACAAACCCTTGATTCGCGGTTGATCCGTTCTCGTATATCCTTAATATCAATGGGACTTGGGTGTTGATAAGGTGTAAACCATAATCCACCAAAATGGATGATTGATATTAAGGATGACTTGATCCATCCCGTGACCTTTGTGTGGCGTGACTTGCTTGATCCTTGAGTGTGATTGTTGCATCCATGCATTCATGCATCCATTTGCATCCATATCATCAACAATGAGAAAATTTTCAAGGAACTTAAGAGGTTTATTTGCAAATTTTCAGACATGGATAAGCAAAGAAGGAATACAAAGAAGTACAGTTTCAGACAACCCGACTTGAAAGAGTTAAGGAGTTTGGCATCCTATGTATTGGATCCCTTGAAGTTCAAAGCTCGCCATGGGAAGCTTCTGTCTATTCTTGCTACTCAGGTGGATGAAGGTCTGATGAGTGTGTTGGTGCAGTTCTATGATCCCTTGTACCGTTGTTTCACTTTCCCGGATTTCCAGCTTTTGCCTACACTTGAGGAGTATGCCTATCTTGTGGGTATACCTTTCTTAGATCAGTTGTCGTTTAGTGGCTTGGAGAGGGTTCCTTCTTCTTGAGAGATTGATGATCTGTTGCACTTAGATATATCTGATATTGTTGCTCATATGACTACCAAAGGTGGAATTCAAGGTCTCCCATCTGATTTTCTCATTGCTCAAGCTACTTTGTTTGGGAAGGCCATGTGTGAGGACACCTTTGAGGCCATATTTGTGCTTCTCATCTATGGGCTAGTGTTATTTCTCAATATCGACAATTTTGTGGATGTGAACGCTATTAGGACTTTCTCTACTCTTAATCCCGTTCTGACTCTGTTGGGTGACACTTATTTCTCTTTGCATATGAGGAATGCAAAGGGTGGTGGTACATTTGTGTGTTGTTTGCCTCTGTTGTACAAGTGGTTTATTTCGCACTTGCCACAGACGCTTACCTTCACGGAGAACAAAGGATGTCTACGGTGGTCTACAAGACTTATGTCTCTCACTAATGATGATATCTTTTGGTACGATCGTGTGTATGATGGTGTGCAGATTATCGACTCTTGTGGTGAATTCTCCAATGTGCCTCTTCTTGGTACATGTGGTGGGATTAACTACAACCCTATTTTGGCACGCCGTCAGCTTGGGTTCCCCTTAAAGGATAAACCTAACAACATTCTGTTGGAAGGTGTGTTCTTTCAAGAGGGTAAAGATCCCCAGAACTTGAAGGGCAGAATTGTTCGCGCTTGGCGCAAGATTCATAGGAAGGGAGGGAAAGAGCTTGGTCTGAAGAATTGTATTGCTTTGGAACCCTACACCTCTTGGGTGAGGAAGAGAGCTTCTGAGTACCGCATGCCCTATGACTATCCAAGACCTACCCCTATGGTTATGGTTGGACCTTCAACCCTCCCTAACCAAGGAGTAGAGGAGTTAAGAGATGAAAACCGTTCACGTGCTTGGATCCGTGAGCGAGAGGAATTACTTCAGCAACTCAGAGATAAGGATGATGTGATAGAATTTCTGGAGCATCAGGTTATTGATGAGCCGGATGATGTGGTTACTTCTCTTCTTCCTCAGTCATCCAAGTTTTGGAAGAGGAAGTATGATCGACTTGCAATGGAGAAGGCAGATATGGAGGCAGCTTTGTGCAACCTATCTTCCGGTCTCGAGAGTTTTGGATGATTGTTTCTAGGGTTCCATAGGATGTTCATTTTCCTTATCTCTTATATTGAATTTGGTTACCAAGACTGTACTTCTTTGGTGTAAAAGTTATTCCAAATATTATTGATATGAATATTTCTATTACATGTCTAAAAAGATTAATATTTTCAATTGTTTGCAAATAGATTTCTATAAAGTTCCTCTGATAAAAAATAAATCATATGCACAAGCATTGCATGCATCATATGCATAAGCAGGTTTTGTTCAGCTCTGATCAGTAATCTAACTCTTTGTTCTTCATTTATTTTGAAGACAAGATGACGCACCGGTATAACACCAGGGCAAATCTTCCAAAGTTGATGGATCATCTTGAACAAGAAAACCGTGAATTAAAGGAGGAAGTAGTTAGGATGACTGCCATGATAGAGTCAGTGTTGGCTGCTCAAAGTCAGTCTTCTCCGACACCTGCAACTCCTCCCGCAAGGACGGTTATATCTGAGGTAGCTTCCTCAATTGTGCCCGCCACCATTGCTCACTTCGTGCCTACTATGCCAGCCAGGTTTCCCTGGGGGATGCCCGCAAACTTTGTGCCTGAAGGTCATGCTCCAACCTTCGCTTCTCTACCAGCATCTAGCCCAGTCCTTGTTGTGCCACCTGCCGTTGTGCACCCTTTACCGAGAGTCGAAGACACCATCTATCACTCTGAGCCATCTGAGGGCCCAGATGTCTATGAGAAGATGGATGTTATGAATGACCAATTCCTTGAGCTGCGCAAGGAAATGAAGACACTAAGAGGCAAAGACCTCTTTGGTAAATCTGCTGTTGAGTTGTGCCTTGTGCCCAACGTCAAGATCCCTATCAAATTCAAAGTGCCTGACTTTGAAAAATATAAGGGAAACACTTGCCCTCTAAACCATCTTGTGATGTACGCACGCAAGATGTCAACACAAACCGAGAATGATCAACTCCTCATCCACTATTTCCAGGATAGCCTGTCTGGTGCCGCACTCAGGATGTACATGGGTCTGGATAGTGCGAACATCCGCTCCTTCAACGACCTTGGTGAAGCTTTCGTCAAGCAATACAAGTACAATGTTGATATGGCTCCCGATAGGGACCAGCTGAGGGTTATGTCCCAAAAAGAGAAGGAGACGTTTAAGGAGTACGCCCAGAGATGGCATGAGTTGGCCGCTCAGATCGTGCCACCCCTCGAGGAGAAAGAAATGACCAAGATCTTTTTGAACACCTTGAGTTCATTTTATTATGAGAGGATGATAGCTAGTGCTCCCTCGGACTTCACCGAAATGGTGAACATGGGAATGAGGCTAGAGGAAGGAGTCCGTGAAGGACGTCTGACCAGAGATGAAGGCTCTTCTACAAAGCGATATGGGGGCTTTGCAAAGAAGAAGGAAGGAGAGGCACATGTCGTGTCTTCCCATATTAAACGAAGACCATCTGTGAAGAGGAAGACTGTTTGCCCTGCCAGTAACCAGCACCAGGTGGCTCATATAGCACCTGCCTTTTGGGAAGCTCAACATTATCAACATCAACAACATCAACGTCAACAATATTAACCACATCATCGTCCACAACAACAGGCCTACCAGCCTCGAAACAACAACAATACCAGCACCAGCTATGATAGGAAGAGGGTCATTTTTGATCCAATTCCAATGACCTGTGCTAAACTTTATCCTTCATTGATAGACCGAAAGCTGATTACTCCACGTGACCCACCTGCTGTACAAACCAACCCTCAGTGGTGGTACAAGCCTGAGCTACATTGTGTATATCATTTCGGTGCTCCCGGACATGATGTGGAGAACTGCCATCCCCTGAAGGCCAAGGTTCAAGACCTTGTTAGAAGTGGGATTTTGTTTTTCGAGGACGTAGGTCCTAATGTCAAAAAGAACCCATTGCCCGAACATGGGAAAGCTGCTGTAAACATGGTCCAGGGTTGCCCTGGAAAATATAAAGTCTTGTATGTCAGTCATATCAGGCAATCTCTGGTCGAGATGCACAGACTGTTATGTGGATACAATCACTATGAGCATGACCACGACAGGTGCCAAGTGCGTACTGTCAATGAGAGAGGGTGCCGACAAGTCAGGAAGGACATCCAAGAGATGCTGGATCAGGGAATGATCGAAGTACTTCAGAATCGCAATGAGGATGAAGTTGATGTTATTTCGCCTGTATTCAGAATACCAGAACCTGTTGTTATCAAGTATGATGGTAGCAAGAAGAAGGTTTCTCCATCTCTGATAATTAAGCCAGCGGGCCCTGTCCGATACTCATCAGATAAAGCTATTCCCTACAGATATAACACAGTTGCGTTAGAAGATGGGAAGGAGGTGTCGTTGCCCTCCACTTCTGTTGTGAGTATATCAGATGTCAGTGGTGTGACCCGCAGTGGTCGTGTTTTCTCAACGCCGCCGAAACCCCAAGATGACATGAGAAGAGTTATTGTTGATAATTCTGCCGGTCCTGTGGGGAATTCTTCGAATCCGGCACTTGTTATGAAGGGTGTTGACCCTGCTGTCATTGTGAAAGCTCATGTCCCTATTGGCCAGCATGGCATTCTGAAAGAGGAATGTGATGAGATGCTAAGGCTCATCAAGAGGAGCGAGTATAATGTTGTTGATCAGCTGCTTCAAACTCCATCAAAGATATATGTGTTGTCTTTGCTGATGAATTTTGAGCCACACCGTGAAGCTTTGCAGAGGGTGTTGGACGTGGCATATGTGGATCACGATGTCACTATTGAACAATTTGATAGCATTGTTGCAAATATAACTACTTGTAACAATTTGAGCTTTTGCGATACTGATCTTCCCGAGGAGGGAAAAAACCACAATTTGGCTCTACACATTTCCATGAATTGTAAGGATGATGATGCCTTGTCTAATGTGCTGGTAGACACAGGGTCATCGCTCAATGTGTTGCCAAAATCCACTCTGGCGAAACTTTCATACCAGGGGCCTCCCATGAGGCAGAGTGGAGTGGTTGTTAAAGCTTTTGATGGATCGAGAAAAACTGTGATTGGTGAAGTTGAACTCCTGTTGGTTCTAAGTGTTGGCAGCAATTTTGGTACAACAAAGAGTGTTCACAAGATGTCGTGTGTGATGTCTTAACATAAGATATCCTATGTACCTGCTGGAGCTTAAGAAACATAATTATGTAGGATTGTTTCAGAGTGTCATACACCATGTCATGGCATCTGATATTATGTACCTGTTGGAGCTTAAGAAACATAATTATGTAGGATTGTTTCAGGATGTCATACATAATGTTATGGCATCTGATATGACTGTACCTGCTGGAAATTATAAATGGAATTATGGAATTATGCAAGATTATTCTAGGATGTCAAACCCGATGTCATGACATCCTGTACACAGAACATTCAGTATGAATGTCTGGTGTTTTGTGATTGTGCATTTAATGGCAATCTGTGTATGATTGAAGATCTGATTTACAGGCGCATTCAATCACTGATTACAACCTGATTTACTTATTTTCCAAGGAGATCTAACCAGCTGTCATGAGAAGATTTAATTGGAAAATAGTTTAGGGTTTTCAAGATGTCCAAGCCCAGCTGAAAGCTTCTATAAAAAGGGACATGGAAAACCTAATTTCTAACACAACCAATACTGAGCGAAATACTGAGAGAGAGCTAGGGTTTGTGTCTTGTTTAGTTATGAGACTTGTAAGCCATTCAAGTCATCCTTAGATGATTGAATTGGTAAAATTTGGGGTTATAATTTGTCACTCAAAGCTTGTAAGCAAGAATGCGTGTCTACTTGATCAAAGCTGTTAAGCAAGATCAAGTGTGTGTCTACTTTATCTGAGCTGTTAAGCAGGATCAAGTGTGTGTCTACTTGATTGAAACTGTGAAGTAAAATCAAGTGTGTGTTATTGAAAAGTGTTTTCTTTTCTCAAGGAATTGTTGTTTAAAATCACAGGTGTGATTGTAGGAAAGTGAGTGGGTTATCATATCTAAGAGTGCTTAGGTAGAAATTGCACGGGTAGAGATTAGGTGAGAAAGACTGTAACTTGTTGAAGTGTACGGAGAGTCTTTGAACTGATTATATTTTAGTGGATTTCCTTCCTGGCTTGGTAGCCCCCAGATGTAGGTGAGTTGGACCGAACTGGGTTAACAATTGCTTGTGTCTCTTGCATTACTATTCTCTATCTTTATCCTGTTTGCATTACTCAGATATTAGTGTCGTGACATTACCTTCGACATCTCGTATCTGATACCAGAATTTCAATTGGTATCAGAGCAGGCATCCTGCTCTGGTTCTGGGTGAGATCTAGAGACAACACTTTCTGGTACAATGGAAAGAGATGGAGGATCTATTCACAGGCCACCAATTTTGGATGGATCTAACTATGACTACTGGAAACCTAGAATGGTAGCCTTCCTAAAAAATCTTGATAATAAGGCTTGGAAGACTGTGTTAACAGGCTGAGAACATCCAGTAATTACTAAGGAAGGAGAAGCCACTACTGATAAGAAGCCTGAAGAACAATGGTCCAAGGAGGAGGATGACCTAGCCCTTGGAAATTCTAAAGCTTTGAATGCCATCTTAAATGGAGTAGACAAGAACATCTTCAAATTAGTAAACAACTGTGAAGTGGCTAAAGATGCTTGGAACATTCTCAAAACCACTCATGAAGGCACCTATAGAGTGAAAATGTCTAGACTACAGCTGCTCACCACCAAGTTTGAAAACTTAAGGATGAAAGAAGATGAAAATATTCATGAATTTCACATGAGTATCCTTGAAATTACCAATGCCTCTGGAGCTTTGAGAGAGAAGATGTCAGATGAAAAGTTAGTAAGGAAAATACTCATATCACTCCCTAAGAGATTTGCTATGAAAGTAACAGCCATAGAAGAATCTCAAGACATTTCAAATATGAGAGTTGATGAGTTAATTGGATCCCTCCAAACATTTGAGATGGGAATATGTGATGGATCTCAAAAGAAATCCAAGAGCATAGCCTTCATGTCAAACACTGAAGAGGAAGATGAGGAAGGTGGTCAAGATATTGATGAAGATCTGGCAAAAGAGGTAGCAATGCTGGGAAGACAGTTCAACAGACTTATGAAAAAGATTGATGTGAGATCTAATGTCAAGAACATCACATCTGACATCAGTAAATCCAACAGTTTTGGTAGAAGAACAAGGTCTGAAGAAAAGCCAAAAGAAGTTCAGTGCTATGAGTGTAATGGGTATGGTCATATTAAAACTGAATGTGGGACCTACCTCAAGAAACAAAAGAGGAGTCTTTTTGCCTCTTGGTCTGATGGAAGTGAAACAGAAGAAGCTGCAAATCATGTGACTGCATTAAAAGGAAGATGGGGTTCTGATGAAGAATATAGTGATGATGAAGTAACCTTTGAAGAACTGGCCACTACCGACAAAGAGTTATGTCACAAAAGTGCAGAAGTGTGCAGACAAGCTGAAAGCCAGAAGAAAGTGATAGCTCAGCTGGAGAATGAAAAGGGAGAACATGTGGAAACCATCTCCAAGTTGAAGACTGAAGTTGTACTCTTGAATTCCAAACTAGATGAGATGACCAAGTATGTAAGAATGCTTAACAATGGATCTGACATCTTAGACAAGATTCTCTTGACTGGTCAAATGACAGGAGACAAATATGGAATTGGATTCAATGAATCTAAGGCTGAGTGCAGTTACACTGGTTTCAAACCAAAATCCAAACCTAAGTGCAGCCATATTAAAAGTAAGCCTGAGATGTCATATCATATGTCACAACATCAGAAGAGAAGACAGCAGAAAGGGAAACACCAAAGATGGAGATGCCATTACTGTGGGAAATTTGGTCACCTGAAGCCCTTCTGCTATAAGCTATATGGTTATCCTAGCCATGATCAGACTCAATATCAATCAAGACCCAAACCTCACAGGCCTGTCAACAAAAAGCAATGGGTTCCTAAGACAAATGTTACAAGTCTAATAGCTCACACTTCCTTCAAAGTCTCAGCCAAAGAAGATTGGTATTTTGACAGTGGTTGTTCCAGACACATGACTGGAAACAAAAACCTGCTAACTGACCTTCATCCTCATGCCATGAGTTATGTGACCTTTGGTGATGGAGCAAAGGGTGAAATCAAGGGAATGGGTAAGCTGGATTTCCCTGGAGTTCCTGACCTTGACAATGTCTTACTTGTGAAGTGACTCACTTTTAATCTAATAAGCATCAGTCAACTGTGTGATCAAGGTCTGAATGTAAACTTCACTAGAACTGAATGTCTGATCACAAACAAGGAAAATGAAGTGATCATGAAAGAAGTTAGGTCCAAAGACAACTTTTACATGTGGAGTTCACAAGAAACTGGTTACTCTTCAATGTGTACCTTAGCCAAAGAGGAAGAAGTGAAGATATGGCATCAAAGATTGGGCCACCTGCATCTTAAAGGTATGAAGAGGATCATATCTGTTGAAGTTGTTAGAGGAATTCCCAACTTAAAGATTAATGAAGGAAAAATTTGTGGAGAATGTCAGATTGGAAAACAGACAAGGATGTCACACCAAAAGCTCAAACATGACACCACTACCAAAGTTTTGGAACTCCTTCATATGGACTTGATGGGACCCATACAAGTAGAAAGCCTTGGTGGGAAGAAGTATGCATATGTGGTGGTGGATGATTTCTCCAGATACACCTGGATCAATTTCATAAGAGAAAAATCTGATGTGTTTGAAGTCTTCAAGGAGATTTGTCTGAAACTACAAAGAGAAAAGAAATGCCCTATCATCAAAATTAGAAGTGATCATGGGAAGGAATTTGAGAACAACAAATTTGATGAGTTCTGCTCTTCAGAAGGAATTCATCATGAGTTCTCATCTCCCATTACTCCCCAGCAAAATGGTATGATGGAAAGAAAAAATAGAACTCTTCAAGAATCAGCCAGAGCTATGATTCATGCTAAGAAATTTCCCTACCATTTTTGGGCTGAAGCCATACACACAGCCTACTATGTTCACAACAGAGTGACATTGAAGAAAGGGACTCCCACAACCCTATATGAAGTCTGGAAAGGAAGAAGACCTACAATCAAATACTTCGATGTATTTGGTAGTAAATGCTATATCTTGGCTGATCGTGAACAAAGAAGGAAGATGGATCCCAAAAGTGATGAGGGAATATTTATGGGCTATTCAACAAACAGCAGAGCTTACAGGGTTTTTAATTCCAGAACTAATGTATTAATGGAATCCATTAATGTAGTGGTTGATGACCAACAGAATGATGTCACAGACGATGTCGAGACATCTCTGAATGATTCCCCAGCTGACTTCTCAGACAAAAATAAGGAAAGTGAATCTCCTCAAGCTGAACCTGAAGATGACAAAATCAACAAGGGACCCTCTATCAGAATTCAGAAGAATCATCCCAAAGATCTTATCATAGGAGATCCAAATAAAGGGGTCACTACTAGATCAAGGGAAGTGATCTCACATGGCTGCTTTGTGTCAAAGATTGAACCTAGGAATGTCAAGGAAGCCTTGACTGATGAGTTCTGGATCAATGCCATGCAGGTGGAGTTAGGTCAATTCAAGAGGAATGAAGTATGGGAACTGGTTCCTCGACATGAAGGAGTAAATGTCATAGGTACAAAGTGGGTATATAAGAACAAATCTGATGAACAAGGGGTTGTTACTAAGAACAAAGCTAGATTAGTATCTCAAGGATATACTCAAGTTGAAGGGGTGGACTTTGATGAAACATTTGCTCCTGTAGCTCGCCTTGAGTCCATTAGATTATTACTTGGAGTGGCGTGTATTCTGAAATTCAAACTGTTCCAAATGGATGTAAAAAGTTCCTTCTTGAATGGTTACTTAAATGAAGAAGTATATGTTGAACAGCCTAAAGGATTCACAGATCCAAATCTTCCACAACATGTGTACAGACTAAAGAAAGCCCTCTATGGGTTGAAGCAAGCTCCCAGGGCTTGGTATGAGAGACTCACAGTATTCCTCACTAACAATGGATACAAGAAAGGAGGATTTGACAAAACTCTATTTGTGAAGAATGAAGGAGGGAAGCTCATGGTGGCACAAATATATGTAGATGATATTGTATTTGGTGGGATATCAGATCAGATGGTTGAACATTTTGTTAGATAAATGCAATCTGAGTTTGAGATGAGCCTTGTTGGAGAACTGACCTACTTTCTTGGGCTACAAGTCAAACAGATGGAAGATTCTATCTTTCTACCTTAAAGCAAGTATGCCAAGAACATTGTGAAGAAGTTTTGCATGGAGAATGCAAGCCATAAAAGGACACCTGCTCCTACACATGTGAAAATCTCCAAAGATGAAAATGGTGTCAGTGTAGATCAGAGTCTATACAGAAGCATGATAGGTAGCCTGCTATATCTCACAACAAGCAGACCTGATATTGCATTTGATGTTGGTGTTTGTGCTAGATACCAAGCTGAACCAAATGTCAGTCACATAAACCAAGTGAAGAGAATACTGAAATATGTCAATGGCACCAGTGACTATGGGATGTTATATACTCATGGATCTGGATTTATGTTGATTGGTTACTGTGATGCTGACTGGGCTGGAAGTGTTGATGATAGGAAGAGCACATCATGAGGATGTTTCTTCTTAGGGAACAATCTGATATCGTGGTTTAGCAAGAAACAAAATTGTGTATCTCTATCGACTGCTGAAGCTGAGTACATAGCAGTTGGGAGTAGTTGTTCTCAACTGGTCTGGATGAAACAAATGTTTTCTGAATACAATGTCTCACAAGAAGTCATGACATTGTACTGTGACAATCTGAGTGCTATAAAAATCTACAAAAATCCTATTCAGCACAGCAGGACAAAGCACATTGATATTCGTCATCACTTCATTAGAGAACTTGTGGAAGAGAAGATCATAGCACTGGAGCATGTTACTACTGAAAAGCAATTAGCTGACATATTCACAAAAGCTTTGGATGCCAATCAATTTGAATGCTTAAGAGGGAAATTGGGGATTTGTATTCATGAGAATATATAGTAATCAAAGGAGTGTGTGGTTAATATCCCAGCGGATATTTTTAACAAAAATAGCAAGGAGTTTTGCAAAGTGATTGTAAGAAGAAGATGCCTCTTCCTCAGATTAAATGAGAATGGTTCCCCATGTTTGAAGATTGTTCTGGTGTGGTTGTTATGTATGGAAGCTGGTCCCCCTACTGTTTAGATGCTGAAGGTTTTATTGTTTTTTTTAAATATGTGTAATTTGTGGCAGTCCTTACTGATGCCTTTATGTAATATTTTGGGCTCTTAATGAGTTCCATGGATTTGTTCATTATCTCAGCTATCACAGCTATGTATGATGATGGTTTGTATCTCCTAACAATTATGTTTTAACATTTTTAATATTATAACATCTGATCTAACATTCTCTGCTAGGCTAATTGACATTTATTTTGTCTAATTGGTCACCTTTGGTCAATTTTGACTAAAAGGGGGAGAAGTGTTGATGTGTTGATGTGGAAGTGATTTTGTGGAGCTGTGTGGAGATGTATGTGTTGGGGTAGCTGAACAGATGAAGGAGATGTGTTTAATGTAAATGTTGTTCTGTTTACAGATGTCAAAGGGGATGTCTGATGTGGTGCACAGGTGATAATATGTGGTGTGCAGGTGATGTTGAAGCAGATATCAGAATGACATTCTGATTGTTACAGGTGTTGTGGTTACAGGTGCTTTTATTAAAGGAGAGGTATGTGGTGCACAGATTTAGGGGGAGAAGAAGAACCCTTGTGCATTTGTATGTCTTACTAGTTGCATCTATAACTAGTAATTATGTTTGTGTAGCACAAATTTAGGGGGAGAAGAAGTACCCTTGTGCTTGTGTGTATTACTAGTACTTATAGCTACTAATTGTGTTTGCTTCTGCTGCTGTATAAATTGTTGTTTAACTGCTGATAGTTTTCTTGTGAACAAAAAGGACAGATATATGTTTTAGCCAAATTTTGCCAAAGGGGGAGTTTGTTGGTTCTAAGTGTTGGCAGCAGTTTTGGTAAAACAAAGAGTGTTCACAAGATGTTGTGTGTGATGTCTTAACATAAGATATCCTATGTACCTGCTGGAGCTTAAGAAACATAATTATGCAGGATTGTTTCAGAATGTCATACACCATGTCATGGCATCTGATATTATGTACCTGCTGGAGCTTAAGAAAAATAATTATGCAGAATTGTTTCAGAATGTCATACACAATGTCATGGCATCTGATATGACTGTACCTGCTGGAAATTATAAATGGAATTATGGAATTATGCAGGATTATTCTAGAATGTCAGACCCGATGTCATGACATCCTGTACACAGAACATTCAGTATGAATGTCTGGTGTTTTGTGATTGCGCATTTAATGGCAATCTGTGTATGATTGAAGATCTGATTTGCAGGCGCATTCAATCATTGATTACAAACTGATTTACTTATTTTCCAAGGAGATCTAACCAGCTGTCATGAGAAGATTTAATTGGAAAATAGTTTAGGGTTTTCAAGATGTCCAAGCCCAGCTGAAAGCTTCTATAAAAAGGGACTTGGAAAACCTGATTTGTAACACAACCAATACCGAGCGAAATATTGAGAGAGAGCTAGGGTTTGTGTCTTGTTTAGCCGTGAGACTTGTAAGCCATTCAAGTCATCCTTAGATGATTGAATTGGTCTGATTTGTGGTTGTAATTTGTCACTCAAAGCTTGTAAGCAAGAGTGTATGTCTACTTGATCAAAGTTGTTAAGCAAGATCGAGTGTGTGCCTACTTGATCATAGTTGTTAAGAAAGATCTAGTGTGTGTCTACTTGATTTAAACTGTGAAGTAAAATCAAGTGTGTGTTATTGAAAACTGTTTTCTTTTCTCAAGGAATTGTTGTTTAAAATCACAGGTGTGATTGTAGGAAAGTGAGTGGGTTCTCATATCTAAGAATGCTTAGGTAGAAATTTAACGGGTAGAGATTAGGTGAGAAAGACTGTAACTTGTTGAAGTGTACGGAGAGTCTTTGAACTGATTCTATTTTAGTGGATTTCCTTCCTGGCTTGGTAGCCCCCAGATGTAGGTGAGTTGGACCGAACTGGGTTAACAATTGCTTGTGTCTCTTGCATTACTATTCTCTATCTTTATCCTGTTTGCATTACTCAGATATTAGTGTCGTGACATTACCTTCGACATCTCGTATCTGATACCAGAATTTCAACTCCCAATCAGGATTGGACCTAGTGATTTCCAGATCACTTTCCAGGTCATGGATATCCACCCATCTTATAGCTTCTTGCTTGGCAGACCATGGATTCACGAGGCATGCGCCGTGACATCCACCCTACACCAGAAGTTAAAATTCGTCAAGAATAAAAAGTTGGTGGTGATAGGGGGAGAGAAGGCTCTCTTGGTAAGCCATTTGTCTTCCTTTTCCTATATAGATGTTGAGGATGAGGTGGGACTCTGTTCCAAGCCTTGTCTATTGTTGAGCCTTCAAGGAAAGGACCTTCTTCATTTGCTTCCTACAATGATGCGAAGTTGGCCATTGAGCATTGTGCAACTAATTGTTTAGGACAAATGATTAAGCTGGAAGATAATAAATCCCGGGCTAGCATAGGGTATTCTTCAGGCATTTCCAACGAGCGTGGGTTGTTCCAGAGTGGTGGTTTCATCCACACTGTTGAAGACCAAGAGGCTGCTGCCATAGTGGAAGATGATGTAGAGGAATATCTGGGCAACTGTCATCCCTAGAGGAATCTGCTATAATTGGGTCGCTGTTGATGTTCCAACAGTTATCCATAAGTCCACGTAATATGTTCACTTTTGCTTAAAAAACCCTTCTCCCATGCCAAAAGGAGAAGTGATGACATTGTTGACACATTAATATAATGATATTCATTCAATAATTACATGTTAAATGTTTGCTTTTCCAAATTATTTTTCCTTTTTTCTTTTTTTCATGAAATTGGTGATCACCAAAAAACCCTAAAAAAGAGAATAAAATCAATCTTTTCATCTGCATAATGATTTGCCTTGCTTGAATTCTGAAATCTCTTTTATATCCAAAATCATCATGAAGGTTGATCAAACCCATTGAACATAATGATCCAACGCCATCTCCCAACTTTGAGTTCCATGTATTTGAGGCCGAAGAAGATGATGTTGAAGAGATCCCTGATGAGATTACCTGTCTGCTTGAGCACGAGGAGAAGATCATTCAGCCACATCTTGAGAATCTGGAAACAGTCAACTTGGGGTCTGAAGACTGTGTTTGTGAGGTAAAGATAGGGGCACTCCTTGAAGAATATGTGAAGAAGGGGTTGATTGAGTTGCTACGAGAATATGTCGATGTCTTTGCCTGGTCAGATGAAGACATGTCTGGTCTAGATACTGATATCGTGCAACATTTCCTGCCTTTGAAGCCTGAGTGTGTGCCTGTGAAGCAGAAGCTCAGAAGAACTTATCCTGATATGGTAGTTAAGATTAAAGAAGAAGTTCATAAGCAAATTGATGCGGGGTTTCTGGTAACTTCTACATATCCTCAATGGGTGGCCAATATTGTGCCCGTGCATAAGAAAGATGGAAATGTCCGAATGTGTGTGGACTATCGAGACTTGAATAAAGCTAGTCCGAAAGATGATTTTCCTCTACCACACATTGATATGTTGGTAGATAATACAGCTAAATTCAATGTCTTCTCATTTATGGAGGGATTTTCCGGTTATAACCAGATCAAAATGGTACCCCAGGATATGGACAAGACAACATTCATCACACCTTGGGGAATATTCTGTTATCGAGTAATGCCCTTTGGTTTGAAGAACGCCAGAGCCATGTATCAACGTACTATAACTACCTTGTTTCATGATATGATGCACAAGGAGATCGAGGTATATGTTGATGATATGATTGCGAAGTCAAGAACGGAAGTCGAGCATGTAGAACACTTATTGAAGCTTTTTCAGCATTTGAGGAAGTACAAATTCCATCTGAATCCGAACAAGTGTACATTTGGAGTTTGTTCCGGCAAGTCATTGGGCTTTATTGTCAGTGAAAGAGGTATTGAAGTTGATCCCGCAAGGTCAAAGCAATACAAGAGATGCCTGCGCCCAAAACTGAGAAGCAAGTCCGAGGTTTTCTTGGCCGCTTGAAATATATTTCCAGATTTATATCCCACATGTGCGCCTATATTCAAGCTCCTCCGGAAAGATCAGCATCATGATTGGACCGAGGATTTCCAGAAGGCCTTTGACAATATCAAAGAGTATTTGTCTGAGCCTCCAATTTTGTCTCCGCATGTTGAAGGGAGACCCTTGATTATGTACTTAACTATGTTGGATGACTCTATGGGTTGTGTATTGGGTCAGCAAGATGAATCAGGGAAGAAAGAATATGCTATATACTACTTGAGTAAGAAGTTCACTGATTATGAGTCTCGATACTCAATGCTTGAGAAGACATGTTATGCTTTGGCTTGTGCCGCTAAGCGCTTACGCCAGTATATGTTGAATCATACAACTTGGTTGATATCCAAAATGGACCCAATTAAGTATATCTTTGAGAAGCCTGCTTTAACTGGGAGGATTTCCTGTTGGCAGATGTTGTTATCTGAGTATGACATTGAGTATCGAGCTCAGAAAGCTATTAAAGGTAGTATCTTGGCTGACCACTTGGCACATCAACCAATTGAGGATTATCAGTCTGTGCAGTATGACTTCCCGGATGAGGAGATTATGTATTTGAAAATGAAAGATTGCGATGAGCCTACGCTCGATGAAGGGCCAGAGCCTGGTTCCCGATGGGGTATGGTGTTCGATGGCGCTGTTAGTCAGTATAGAAATGGCATTGGGGCAATGATTATTACTCCTCAGGGTACACATTTTCTTTTTACAGCAAGGCTCACTTTCAAATGCACGAATAATATGGCGGAGTATGAGGCCTGTATTATGGATTTGGAAGAATGTATTGATTTTAGGATCAAACATCTTGATGTTTATGGTGATTCGGCCCTTGTTGTTAATCCGATTAAGGGTGAATGGGAGACGAATCAGCCTGGCCTCATCCCATACAGAGATTATGCGAGGAGGATTTTAACTTTCTTTACTGAGGTTGACTTCCATCATATTCCTCGAGATGAGAATCGGATGGAAGATGCTCTTGCTACATTGGCTTTGATGATTGTGGTGAAATATTGGAGTGAAGTCCCCAATATCACTATGATGCGCTTGGATAGACCAGCTCATGTATTTGCAGTTGAAGAAGTAAAAGATGATAAGCCGTGGTATTATGACATCAAATGTTTTCTTCAAAGTCAGATTTACTCGCATGGGGCATCTGTTAAAGATAAGAAGACTTTGAGGAGATTATCTGGCAGTTTCTACCTCAATGGTGATGTGCTTTATAAGAGGAATTTTGACATGGTTCTGCTCAGATGCGTGGATAGACACGAAGCAGACCTGTTAATGACTAAAGTCCATAAGGGTTCATTTGGTACTCATTCCAATGGACATGCCATGGCAAAGAAGATGTTGAGAGCAGGCTACTATTGGCTGACAATAGAGTCTGACTGCTGCAAATATGTGAAGAAATGCCACAAGTGTCATATATATGCGGATAAGATTTGTATTCCTCCGACACTTCTGAATGTTATTTCACCACCATGGCCTTTCTCTATGTGGGGAATTGACATGATTGGCATGATAGAGCCAAAGGCGTCGAACGGTCACCGTTTTATTCTCGTAGCAATTTTTTATTTCACCAAGTGGGTTGAAGCGGCATCGTATGCGAATGTCACCAGGCAGGTGGTTGTGAAGTTTATCAAGAACCAACTCATATGTCGTTATGGTGTGCCAGACAAGATCATTACTGATAATGGATCTAACTTGAACAACAAGATGATGAAAGAGTTGTATAGCGAGTTCAAGATTGCACATCATAATTCTTCTCCCTATAGACCCAAGATGAATGGGGTTGTTGAAGCTGCTAACAAGAACATCAAGAAGATTATCCAAAAGATGGTTGTTACGTACAAAGATTGGCACGAGATGTTGCCCTTTGCTTTACATGGTTATCGTACATCTGTCCGCACTTCAACAAGGGCAACCCCTTTCTCTCTTGTATATGGCATGGAGGTTGTGCTTCCCGTGGAGGTTGAGATCCCATCAATGAGAGTCTTGATGGAAGCCAAGTTGACTGAGGCTGAATGGGTTCAGAGTCGTTATGACCAACTGAATTTGATTGAAGAGAAGAGATTAACTGCCATGTGTCATGATCAGTTATATCAGCAAAGGATGAAGAAAGCCTTTGATAAGAAGGTCAAGCCTCGTGTGTTCCGAGAAGGTGACCTCGTACTCAAGAAAGTTTTGTCTTTCACACCCAATTCCAGGGGCAAGTGGACTCCAAACTATGAAGGTCCATATGTTGTTAAGAAATCCTTTTCAAGCGGTGCTTTGATACTTACAACTATGGATGGGGAGGATTTCACTCGTCCTTAGGCAAAAATGAGCGTCTCGGTGGATTGAAATCCTGAAAGGGCGGTCCAGGCAAAAGTTAGAGACATGAAAAAATGAATATATATATATATATATATATATATATATATATATATATATATATATATATATATATATATATATATATATATATATATATATATATATATATATCCCGCTAGATTGAGTACCTCACCTTGGGGAAATCTAGGCAAAAATTAGGGATTTGGCAAGTAACTGCATCCTGACAAGACTTTGTTCTACAAGTTGTCGTTTGTCAAAGATTCTCGCTCAGTCATCGTCAACTGAAGCTTCGAATACATTGGATTCAAAGTTGGTGGAGAAATAATCATTATGTTCAATGTATCCTTTTTCCAATATATATCACCAATTTCAAATTTGTAAAGATTCATGGAGTCTCGCCATTTGTGGACTACCATTCTATCAAATAAATTTGAGTCTTTATCCAATTCTTTGCACTCTTATTTGTTTCTTCTCAACAAATGTTTGCATATTTTAATTGATAAATATCATTGTTTTAAACAAATAAAGTTTTTATAAACTGTTTTTAAACAAAGTGAACATTCACAATGACTGAAAGGATAAATGGAATGTCTTCAGTGCTCTCCCAAGGATAGTACGATCTCCAAAGGGTAAGACATTTGTTCATATTCTAGCATGTTTGTATCCTCTTGCATCATCTTTCAGGTTGTCTCCTCAACAAGCGCAGAGAAGGATGACACGCCACCAGATCCCCAGGAAGTCTGGAGTTTTGGCCTTAATTTTTCGGAGATGTATATACCTTCATCCTCAGATCCCTTTAGAGTCTGAGTCTAGCATATGTGTTTTACCAATTATAGGGTTGTCATCCCTTGTGTGGACTGACCTAAAATCCCTTATAGATTGATAAAAATTGATATGTTATCTATTTAGTTGGTCTTCCCTCAGCATAGATGGAAATCTCCTGCAAAATGAGCAGGAATTCCCAACATGAGTGGAAATCCTCATCAGAGTGGCTTGTAGTTTCTCCCTGGAGGGTTTGCCTAAGACTCATCCCTGGTAGGTTTGCTCACATAGATTATCCCCAGTATGATCGTCTACAGTCTATCCCTAGTGGAGTTGCCTGATCAGAGCCTGTTATTTGGTTTTCCCCTCCTTATTGGAAAGTTTCCTATAAGATGAGCTGATGGTAAAGATGTTGTGTCTTTCCCCAGCGGAGTATTGGTTCTCTCTCCCCTTAGCAGAGATGTCTCTCCAGCAAATGAGAAGAATGTTTTTTTTGTTAGAACTTCTGTTTGGTGGTTGTTCCCCACAGAGTTTCATATCATTCCCTGATAAGTCCCCCAGTAGAGTTTCTTCTACGACGGAATCTTATCCGTGTTGAGCACCCCAGTAGAGTTTCCTCTACGATAGATTTGTTGTCTGTTCAGCAGCAAATCCCTGGCGGTGACTCTGTAGCTTCCTCAGCGGAGCAATTTGTTCCTCCTCCCGGTGGCAGAGATGTTCCTTCAGTAGTTAGAAGGGAATGCTTAATTGATATGTTTCTGATTGGTGGTTGTTCCCCGCAGAATTTCATATTATTTCCTGATAAGATCCCCTATAGAGTTTTGCTCTGTTAGGTCTTATTGATATCTCTGCATGTTCCCGAGAATTGTTGGAAGATCCCCAGCATTTTGTAGTTGTGACCTTTGCTTATCCCTAACAGCGGTCTCTGATCCCCAGCTTTGGTCTTTTGTCCCCAACGGTGATTGGTTTTTCCTGGTATTTGATGCTCCCCACCAGAATTGATTTCTCCTGTGGGCCTGGCCTTTCTCTTTTGAGATGTTATACCGGATGTATGTCCATTGATTCCTGGACCTGGTTGTGTTAGATATGTTTGTTCGTCAGCATCAATCATACATAAACCATGCATATACATGCATAATTACAGCATTCAGATATTCATGTTGCATTTTTTGCCATATATCTTTGCTCGTTATCTCCTGCTATTGGTGAATTGCTCTTCCCTAAGCAGATGTTTGTGTCCGATCTCTTCATTTAGAGTCATCCCTATAGGCATAAAGTGTTTGTCTTTCTCCCTTTATTCCCCACTGAGTTAAGTCCTCGTGGATAATTATTGGTTCAGTCTCCTCCCTAAATACGTATTGGGATGGAATTACTCCCCTGAGTTATATCCTCATTGGGTTGAGTCTTGTTTCATTGTGTCTCTCTAGTTTTTCCTAGAATGACTCCTTTCTTGTTATTTCCCCTTGCAGTTTCCCGGTGGTTTAGCTGCTCAATTACTCAGTAACCAGTAATTGTTCATCCTTTCCCTAGTGGATTTTTGTGGCCTTCTACCCAGTAACCGATAGTTGTAAGTCTTATTTCTGTGGTTTTTTACCCAGTAAACGGTAGATGTAATCCCCTCTTTGTTGGTTATCTTTATCCAATATTCGGTATTGATATTCCTTCATTTTTTAGATATACCACCCAGTAGCCGGCGATATATCTTTGGGATCATTGCTTTTGTCAATGTATCCCCAGCGAGTCATCTTTCATTTACCCTTGTTTGGTAATGATTGTTTCCCCCTTTGATTGATCATCTTTTTATACCCAATAACCGGTATCTTGATGTCCTTTCTTTTTGATCGATTTATCATTTATTAACCCAAATACCGGTTGTGGATAATCTTCCATGCGAGTATATTATCTACGTTCTAACGGTAATAGATAATATACCTCATGCGCTCTTCAGTCGAAGTCTTTTTCTTCCCCAGTTGAGTAAGATTCGTATTTCCTTATGGAATCGAATATCCATCCTATAAATCGAGTTTGCTTTTTTTCAGCCCTCCTTTTCGGCTTATAAGTGTCCTTGATATATTCCCCAATTCACGCCTGGTTGCACCTATTATATGCCCAGTAATCGGTATCCCTGATGTTCCTTCCTTCTGCTCCCTATTATGACTTTTTGTCCCCGGTGGAGTCAGATTTTCCTGAGTTGAAATATGCCTTTTGGGTTTTCCTCAGATGTTTTGGATGATTGATGTCTCTCACCCTTATACTGGTCTTAGATATTCTTTCTCCCTGAGCATGTTGTTCCCTCACCCTTATACCAGTGTATTGATCACATGTCTCTTTGAGTTTATTACCTAGTAACCGGTAATATCTCGTTATTGTCTTTCCTCACATGAGTCCTTTATGGATATTCCCCATCTGAGTCCGGATTTTTATCCGAATTATCCCTTGTGGATAGTTTCTCTTTATTGGCATATTCCCCAATACATGCATCTTTGCGTCAGCTCGAGTCTTTCCATTGAGTTATTTTCATGGAATCCCTTCGTGTCTCCTAGCAAGTCTCAAGTCGTGACCTGCTCACGCGTTTTACCCTTTATTCTCCCCAGAGTCCCTGTTTCCCTAGTGAGCGTATTACTCCTATGGATTTCTAGTTTCTCCTGATTTCTTTTTTCTTTCTGGCCATAGATCCCCCACAGAGTATTAATTTTGCATGCATACATTTGCATCATAAGGTCTCTTAGGGACCAAAATTTGTCTCCTTGTTATTATTTAAGCCCATTCTACCACGTCGAGACGAAGATTTTGACCTTCATATCTCCGGCTAGAATGACCTTAAATAGGGGCATCTGTAAGACCCTAATTTTGACCCTAAGATCCCTCATGGCATCATATCATTGCTCATTGCACTGCCTCAAGGATCATAGCATGTGTGGCTCCTTAACCCTTGGGTTGGGACTTGTGTGAGTTGGTTTGAGACCACCAATCATGCTTGAATTGTATATTATTGCTTTTCTTATTTGTTTACTAACCAAAAGCACAAAAATATGTCACTAACTTGTTTTGTTTTGAAGCATAAGCAATCATGAGATCCTTTGCCCCTAGGAGGCTCCTATGCTCAAAGAAGATGAAAGCAAGCATGACAATGGTTCCCAAATCTCTCAATCATCATATATGTTTCCCAAGTATCTCAATTTTTCAATTTGATCAAGATAAACCAGAGGGCTTGAGGCTTGTTTCCCAAGGAAACTCTAATTCAATTATGCCTTGCTTATGAAGCAACCTCAGCCTATGATCAAATTCAATCAAGGGAATTTCTTTCATTCATTATTTTACACATATATAAGCCTATGTGAGTATCCTCAATCATTCATTCATCAAGATTTGAAGTTTGGACTTGAGAAGTTGACCTGTCAAGTCATCTAACTATTTTGAAATCCACTGAGACCTAACTTTTGATGTGTTTCTCAAATGAAGATGACCCCAAGATACAAAATCTTCATAAGAACCATATGAAAAACTTTCATGTTCATAAATAATTCATTTTAAACTTTTAAGGTCATCATTCATTCCAAAACATTATAGGTCATTTTGACTGAAACCCTAATTTTGGGTCAACTTCCCAAGGACCTAACTCCTTCATTTTTTATGATTTTGAGGTGAGAACAATTGAATTGGAAATTTTGAGATGTCTACTTCAAATGTTATTTTGGACAAAATTTCATAATCCTAAAATAAACACATGTGATAATACAAAACATTATAGGTCACTTTGGACCAAAGCCATTGAATCTTGAAAAAGTCCAACTTCAAGTGCCCATAACTTTCTCATAAAAATTCCAAATTATGCAAAATTGAAGTCCAAATTGTTCATCTTGAAAAGATATACAACTTTTATGTTGGAGGATTTTTCATTTGATCCTTGAATCATTGAAACAGAAGGGCTTGAAGTTGGTCACTTTTGGAAAAAAATTCAAAGACATGTTTTGTACATCAAACTTCATGGCCAGTTTTCACAATTTTCCAAACTCCAAATGGATTTTTACCCAACATAACTTTTGTTCCTTATGTCAAGACCTTTCCAACCATTACTCACATGCCTATGTTTGGATTTTCCATGAGTGACTTTCGAAGAGGGGAACATTTATGCCCAATTATGGAATTCATGATGAATCTTCATGCACATGCAATTGCAATGCAAACTACACGTCCATTTCACTTTAAAGTGAGCTCATCTTGCAAATCCATCAGCTTTTAGGCCTCACATGCGCCTGTACAGGCCCATGCATGGAGGACCCAAAGCTTCATGCACACGAGTTTCTCCTCACTTAGCATCAGCTCCAGCTATAAATACATGCCTTGCTTCATTCAAATCTCATCCTTGAATCAACCTGAAGCTCTGCAGAATTGGAAACCCAACCATACCAAAGGAATTCTCATCTTTAATTTCTCATTTCAAGTTTGAATTTCAACAAAATCAATTGATCTTCAATACTAATTCCTTAGCCTTGCATTCACATCATACCTCAAGATCAAGTTGGAAGCAAGAGATTGAGTGGATCGTGCTGTTTAAAGTTGCCCTTCAAAGGTTCATTGTTCAACTGTTTTGATCCATATCTCCTCATATAATGTGATTTGCTTGTGTTTGTTTGGTTCTCTAAAGTCCTCGTGTGAGAGGCAAGTCAATGGTGGCTTTGATTTTGTGAATTGATGCATTTCAGCATGAACACCTGGATTTTCCATCTCATATTTCTCATTCCATAGAGATCTTGAGAGAAATCCAAGGTTACATGGGTGATGTACATCACCCCAACTTTAATTTGGTATAAGGATCATGCAATTTGGTTGAGGTTGCAAAATCTGCAACTGGTGGCCGGATTCTGTTGGCTCACCGGAGAAGACAGTGGTTTCCACCACCGTCTCCACGTGGATGAGTTTTGGCCTTTGGATCTCACTTGAGCGTTCTAATCTCAGCCTTTGCTTCATTTGACTTTTTTAAATCCACTTTGCAACGCTTTTGACTAATGATCACCATGCGCGCGCGCTTCTGGACCACTTGATTGTCCACGTCAATTAATGAAGCTGATCATGTGCTCCTGATTTTTTTTCTATTTTCCTAATTTCTGTTTTATTTTCTTTAATTACTTTTATTTTCAAAAATTCATAACTCTTTTATTTGGAATCACAAAAATATGAAACCAATTGCAAAAAAATTCTTTTAAAATCTAGTTTCATAATCTGATTTTTAATTATTTTTCTGATTCCATTTAATATTTTTTGTGAATTACTTTGTTTTTAATAGTTTTTAATTCATTTTAAATACTTTTTGATATCCAAAAATTCCAAAAATATTTTCTTAACACATATGGATCATGACAAGTCTATGAAAAATATTCTCATCAATTTTTTTAATTCATTTGAGATTTATTTGACATTTATTTGAGATTTTAGTTCATTTGTGTTATTTTTCTTGATTTTTAATTATTTTAAAATAGTTTCTGTTTTCAAAAAATGTTGAGAAAATTTGTCAAACCTTGTTTGACCATGTTGGACTTATGATGATTCAATTGGACTTATTCAAGTTGATTTGAATTGAATTTGAAGTTTGACTATACTTTGTTCATTTTATTTTATGTATTATTTCAATTCTAAAAAATGCCTAAAATATGTTTGACCTTTCTTGACTTCTAATCTTCATTTCACTTTTGTATACCATTGGTTGATGTTGATTCCATTCACATTTGACCATTGTATTTTGATTATGTCATTTGAATTCTCATTTTCTATTCATTTCATTTCATCTTCATCTTCTTCTTTTTATTTTGGCTAATGAGTTAATGATTTGAGGTTAGTCTTGACATATGAGAGGCTTAACCTTCTTTGATCCAAGTCAAATTCAACTTGATCAAAGATCAAGTGAATTGCTTTGTGTCCAAGATAGGTTGCTTCTTGGTCAAGCAAAAAACCCTAAAATACATACAAGGCCTTTCTTCTTTTCTTTTGGCATGGCAAGTTGTAGGAGCTTGGCTTACTAGTCATGATCTCTAACTTGTGTTTATTTGCCTATAGTTTTATTGACCGGCCTCAGATAGGTGTGACTACTACATTAGTCCACTTGCGATTGCTTAACATAGCGCTAAATTGTCTTATGACACATTAACACTAACTACTAATTACAAACTTTTAATTCAAGCATTTAATTCTTGCAATTTACTTTAATGCAATTTAATTTCTTGCTCATTTATTCATATTGCCTTTTCCCTTTGCTCACTTGAGCTCATATTTTATGTTTATGCTATTTTCCTTTTGCACACTTGAGCTCATTATTGTGAATAAATATATTGTGGCTTTGTGTTTGTTTTGTGATTGTTTGTGTGAATCCAATGCAAAAAGGAGAAAGGACTTAGAATTAGGACTTTACCTATGCTTAATGGAGTTCAAGAGAAACTAGGCCTTATGCCTTTAGAATGCTAAACTTGTTGAAGAGAAACTAGGCCTCATGCCTTTAGAATGCTAAATCTTGAAAGTTGACTTGAAAGGACCTCTAATCTAAACTCATTCTTTGTCCATTCCTCTTATTGGATTGTGAACTTTTTGATTATTTGTTCTTGTATGATAGGGAATCCAAACTTGAGATAGTAAGAAGGACCATTGTCATGAATAGCCAAGTTAAGAGAAAGACAAGCCAATGGAGATCCTAGGAGCTTGAATGTTTAATTGTTTTAATTGCTTGTTGCTTGCTAAGTCCAAAGAAAAGGAGCATCTTGAATCATCTTTATGGTCTCAAGAAAGAAACTCCAAGGGTTTTATCTCTTCTCTCATCTTTGCATGTTTAGGACTAGCCCTTCTTTTCTTCTCTCCACTATAACCCAAGCCAAACTCATTTTATGCAAACATTGACATTGTTTTCAAACTAGAAACCTAGGCCATATGCCTTTGATTTTTCAAACTCTTTTCATTAATACTTATGTTGAATGAACCTTAAGTCATCTTTGACTTAAATTTGTGAATACTTCTAACTTGTAAATACAACTCACTTCAATTTAATTTTGTGGTCCCAATGGCCACCTTTGTTAAAACCTTTTTCATAAACATTAGTCATTAGGTTTGAGTTATCATAGTGGTTGATGTAAACCTCACCTTATCCTTAGTGATTGGACTATAAGTCTTCCATACTTATTATAGGGTGGATCCCTCACTAGTATGTTGAAGCTCTCCTCACATGGTGGATTGTTGGTTTAGGTTGAGTTTTCTCCCTTTGATAACAAAAGACCTTAGGGATTTTGATCAAATTAATTCACCAATCTTTTGAGATTTTTACCCCGAACTACGAGGTTTTGATCCTACCTTTGTGATGGTACGTAGGCAATGAGTTTATCCATTCAAACAACAAAATGTAAATAATGTATATTCTTTTCTCATCTCCCCAATCATGTTTGCACAAATATTTTTCACAAATACCAACCTACATTACACACTTGCAAAAAGGGCTCCCTTAGAGTACTAAGGATGTTTTGGGTGCTTAAAACCTTCCCATTGCATAACCAACCCCCTTACCCAGATCTCAGACATTTTTATTAGTTTTTGATTTTATAAAACTTCTCGGTTTTTGTTCGCTTTCTAACCTTTCCTTTGGATAAATAGAAGTGCGGTGGCGAATCAAATTGTATGATTTACATTCATGCCAGTGAATTTTCAAACCTTTTCTTAATCAAACTTGTGAATAAACTTAACCATATTGACTTTAATTTCGAAAGACAATAAAAATTAACAAATTCATTTAAATATTTTGGCCATTTTTGTGCCCTTTTCGTTTCAAACCTTTGTTAAAATCAATCCACCAACTTCTTTGAAATTTTTACCATGAACTACGGGGTTTTGATCCCTCAATTTTATGTTGGTACGTAGGCATAAGACCGAAGGTCTTGTCAAACACAAAAATATAATAAATGAATCCTTTTCTCATCCCCCCATTCCATTTTTATCAAATATCTTTTCAACTAAAACACTTACATACAAAAAAGGGCTCTCTAGGAGTACCTAGGACACTTTGGATGCTAATACCTTCCCTCTGTGTAACCAACCCCCTTACCTGTAATCTATGGCATTTTATTAGTTTTGATTTGAAAACTTCTCATCTTTGGGTTTTGTTCGTACTTTTCCCTTTTCCTTTGGAAATAAATAAGGCGCGGTGGTGACTCTGATTTTTCAATTGACATCGGGTTCATCTATAGCTTGATGGTCACGAAGGCACCGCTACAGAAAAAAATTGTGACTCTACTGGGGAGTAGTCCTCAGTGGGTTTAGCCTACTTTTTTGTGTGCAATATTTTGTTGATATTTGATGATTGTTTACATATATTGTTTGTGTGATATAATATGTCTGTTGTGCTTGGTGACCTCTGAGTGGTGAGACAAGTTCTAAATCGAACTTGAGTGAAATTAAGATAGGAGGATGGTATAGTCATGTTCGACTCGTGTGGAGTAGTCCTTAACAAGTTGGTTTGAGACCCATCTACTCAATGAAGACCCCCTTGGAATTACCGATGTCACACGAGTAAGTCATGGATAAACATTACTTTTTTCGACCTGGGAGTCCAAGAAGCTGAGGACCGTAGAAAATACAACCCAACTTGGCCTATTTAGGACGTAGTGCGGAGACTATTCAAGTGTAGACTTGATAACAGTTGTTACGCGATACTACACTCAGACGAGTTTCTCTTGAGAATACTATGGGTTGATAAGTCAGTCATCTAAACCTATAGTATCCGATAGAAAGGATCACGACTCTGGGAACTTTTTAGAACATGCTCTACGGGTTTTTATCCGTAGTACACTCCTTTGGGATGATTCTTAACCCGACTCCATGCTCGTGACTCACAATAAACCCGTTGATTCTCGGTCGATCCGATCAGTTATCGTCAATATCAATGGAACTTGGGTGTTGATAAGGTGAAAAACCATAATCCACCAAAATGGATGATTAATCTTGATGGTGACTTGATCCATCCCGTGACCTTTGTTTGTGTTTGCCTTGTGTGTGATCCCTTGTGTGTGATTGTTTCATTCATGCATTCATGCACATCATAACATTCATCACAACAATAAATTTTCAAGGAAACTTAGGTCTTATTTGCAAATAATTTCCAGACCATGGATTGTGGATGGAGGAATACCAAAAAGTACAGTTTCAAGTGTCCTGGTTTGAAGTAGTTAAGGAAGTTGTCATCTGTTTGTAACACCTCAAAATTTGCCCTCCTTTCTTGGGACTAGCTTAGCATATTGCATTTCATTTTTTAGGGCATTAGGCATTTGCATATTTCATATCATGTGAGAATAAATAAGTCATCCTCCTAAATCTTTCTCAGAAGATAGAGAGGTTAAGAGATTCATGCCTGAGGGTCTCATGGATTGATCACTAGCCATCTATGGGTTTGTGCTTCAATTAGGGTTTCTTGGTCCTTCAAGGAGTTTGAGCATTATCTTATTGGCAAGGGTACATCATCATCATCATGGTTATGTCATCCTCAAGTCCTCAAGGGGCTCATTGTTCATGCTCAGATTCTTTGGGATTAGGGTTTTTTGACCTCTGGTTAACCCTAATCAGTTGCATTCTACCAGTCAGGGTTTCTCAAGGAGATGAGGTCTTTATTGAGATGGAGATCCTCATACGATTATTATGTGGAGCTTACAAGCTAGGGTTCATTTTGGAGCCAATTTCATCAAGTGGTTGAGGCTCAAAGTCATCTGAGCATGTTCAAGTCATCTGGGGCCCTAGAAAGTAAACAAAAAGTCAACTGAGGGCTAGGAGGTGGAGAAAGGGGTTTCAACATCTCATTCATGTTCAAAAGAGGCTTATTAATCATGTCAAATGCTTATCTTGAAGAATTTAAGGTCAGATCAAAAGTTTCCAAAAATGGAAAGTGACCTGTAATTGGAAGTTTCCAAAAATGGAAAGTTTTTGGCTCAAATTCAACTTGATCTTGCATCATCAAAGAAGCTTAAAATGAAATTTTGTCTAACATGAAAGTTGAAGATCTTTCTCTCCCATTCCCAAAAAGTCCAAGATCATGAATTTATGATGAATGGTTGAGGAGATATGATCAAATCATTGCCAAGGATGCATGGAACTTCAAATGGCCATATCTTTTGAACCAAGACTCCAATTTGAGTGCTCCTTTTTGCACAATTCTCCTCATGACATGAATTTTCCAAATATCTCATTACATGGCATGAAATTCACTCATACACCCATGTGCTCATGCATGCTATTTTTGAAGGAAAATTGTTAAAATCAAATTTGGTTGATCACATGCATATGATTTCATTTCCAATGTGTGCATGTGTTGATTTTAAATGAATTTGGGCCCTTGGTGTGTACTGTTCACGTGGCCATTTCATGCATGAAGTGAAAATGCAAATTGGTTCATACACCTTATATCCTTCTAATCTCATTTAGCTTTGGTCTAATCATGATTTCAGGGTAATTAGCAGGACATATATAAAGTTAATTGTAACTGCATTGCTCATTACACACAGTTTCAGATCTAGTTTTTGAGTTTTGATCCAAAATTTCTCTCACAAAGAACTTCAAAATTCCATGCATAAACACCATTCCTCTTGGTAAATTGTTGGTCCTGGTGAAGTTTAGAGCAAGAATCAAGTGCTACTTTGTCCAATTCGTGCCAGATTCATGCATGCTTGAAGCTTGTAGGTGTTGATGGCAATTTCAAATTAAGCTGGATCTACACATTTCTAAGCCTCAAATTCTTCATCAATCACCACTTCAAGTATTCTGGAGCTGAATTGGACCATTACAAGTGTTGAATCGTGCGAATCCATAATCTGCTCTTCAAGAGGTGAGTTTTTCGACCTTCATAATTCTCCAATTCATGTGTATATTCATGTAGATCTCTCTTCACTGATGATTCTGAGCTAAAAATCAGATGAAATGATGCATTATTGAGTGAATTATGTGCGATTGAAGTTTACATGTCAAATATGTTTGTCATGAATTGACCATGGATTATTGATGTACATTGCATGAGCTTTGATTTGGTATGCTTTTTGATGAAATCTGGAGAAATCTGGAAAATTCTGGAAAATGTGTATGAACATTCATACTGTTCATCTTCATCTTCATGAGGAAGATGAAGATCTTCATGGTAGCGACGGCTTAGTGACGGATTAGCGTCCAATTTGGCCTGGCTAGGGTTTTCAGGCAAAACGGCGCCGTTTTGTGTTGGCGCGCGTATTTCAAATCCGTACCGTGTTCGAATCCCACATGCGCCAGTTTTCAAAATGCATTCATATTTTCACATTTCCCTCCTTATTTTCCATGCTTGATCATGTTTGATTTCAATTTTTTCTTCCAACTTCAAAAATTCATATCTCATTGAAAAATGACTCAAATGATTCCAAATTTTTTGCAAAATGATCCTCTGTTTGTCTAGTTTTTTATGATGATGAATTTTGAAGTTGTGCATGGCTGGATTTCTGTTTGTGTTAGAATGATTGAACACATGTGCTTTTATGACCTTGCCTTGCTCTTTCTATTGTGAAATGCTTGATTTTAATCCAAATGCATTGAAATTTTGTATGATGTTTCTTGACATGTTGATGGATGTTTGAGGCTTGGTTTGGTATTTTTCTCATGTGCCATTTCTGTTTTACACACATGTTTGTATGGTGTGACAATTTGTGTCACACATGATATTGATCAACTTGTGCAATTTACTTTCCATGCCAAATGATCTTTGATGCTTCTGATTTTTTGTGTGATGATCATGTTAGATATGTTGGATGCTCATGAAATTTTCCAGAATTATTTGAATCATTTCTGTTTTGATTTGGAATTTTCATTCTTAATGTCCAAATGTATGCCTTGAATTGGTCTTTGACTTCTCTTGCCTATTACATGAACTTGCTTACTGATTTTGGTTTGGTCCTTTTTAGGACTTGTTCTTGATTGATTAAATATGATTCATGTTGAATATCAAGTTCTGTTTTGGCTTTTTGATTCACTTTTGACCCTAGGCTTTGACCTAGTGGTTTGGACTTACATTTGAGTTGTGAATTTCAGGTTCAAGTATGCATCTCCATGATTGATGTTGCTCCTTCATTTGAGCTTGGTCATTTGTTATTGTTGGCTAACATTTGTTTGTTTTGTAGGCTTTGATGATAGTTCACTTGAGTGTTTGCCTTGTGGCTTACTCATTGTGCATATTGGATTGTCTGTTTGTTGTTGATTGTTGTCTGTTTGTCTGAACACTGTACTGATTGGTTTAGTTGTTTACACAGGTACCTAAGTTGCTTTAAGTTCATTTGAACTTTGCTTTGCTTTGCTTGTGGTTGGCATACCACTTAGGTAATGACCTCTAACTTCATGTAGTCTGGAAGACCTGTCATGTTATGTTGGCAGGCACCTGTCTGAAGCCCTCCTTAAGAGGCAATGTTTGTGCTTGTTTATCTTTGTGCCTTGTACATATAAAGACCTCCTAAGTGAAGAGGCATTGACAGATAAAAGGGATGTGCAATCCATCCCCTGTTATTCAGTTGTGTCATTCATCCTTCTCACACCATGTGTTGATGCACTTTGAATAAAAACCCAAGATCTTGTTGTGTCAGTCATGTGGAGAAGAGTTCCTTCATTCTGAACTCCCACACTTTCATTGTTTGAAGCTCTCCCAGGCCAGGGATAACAGCTATGAGGTCTAACCCTCATCTCCATTTCATCTGCTTCACCCTAACTCTCAATGTTAGGGTTAAGAGCTAACAACACCCTTTTCCAGTTGGCTTGTTTGTCGAGGTTGATTTGACCCCTTGACTAAAGCCTAGCCTTGTATGAGCCACTTGTTTGCATATAGTGTGTGTGCTTGCTCTCTTGTGCTTGTGTTTGATGATGTGCTGTTTAGGATAGCTTGCTTCCTGTGCAAGTTAGGATAGAGACCTCAACATAGGGATCGTATGCATGACAACTTCTAGGCTCGAGTCGTAGTCTCCCTAGTAGCTTGTTATCTCCCTAGTCTCTGGTAAGGATAGAAGTTCTTTCCCTGTTAAAGGGAACTACGTTGCCCTGATCCTCATACCAGATGAGGTACGTAGGCAGGAGATCGTGCGAGATCTCTCCGGGCACCCTTTTCCTTTTTTGTGTGTGTTTGCTTGACAGCTAGCAGGCTCGAGTACCAGACTCCCTGTTAGCTTGTTTGTTCAACCTTTGTGTTTCTTTTGACGACTCAGCGTCCGTTTAGCGTTTGCTTGTTTGGAGTCTGACGTAAGTCCAGCGATTGGCAGTCGGTTTCCTGTGTGCGTTTGCTTGTTTGGAGTCTGACGTAAGTCCAGCGATTGGCAGTCGGTTTCCTGTGTGTTTTTGTTTGGAGTCTGATGTAAGTCCAGCGATTGGCATTCGGTTTCCTTGTTTGTGTTTGTTGTTTGGAGTCGGACGTAAGACCAGCTATTGGCAGTCCGTTTCCAATTGTGTGTTTGCTCTGATGTTTCAGCGTCTGTGCGTGTGTTTTGTTTCGGCATGCGTTAGCCGAACTACGGTAGCTCTGATTCTCATTCCAAATGAGATACGTAGGCATAGGATGCGATATCCTAGCGAGCCCGTTCCCCTCTTCTTCCATCTGTGTTTTATTCCAGTGTGAGTGCATTCTTTTGAGCAGTTATTTAGCAACCTTATTCTATTCTCTTGAGCATGGATCCCGTCGAGTACGACGGACGTGAGGGGGTGCTAATACCTTCCCTTTGCGTAACCAACTCCCGATCCTTGCGTCTCTGGTCGTAAGACCATTCCTTTCCAGGTTTACTTCGAGCGTTTCCTTTCCCTTCTTTGGGATAAATAACGCACGGTGGCGGCTCTGTTTGTTTTGTTTTTCCCGCCGGTTCTTTTTCGCGGATGCGACAGGTGGCGACTCTGCTGGGGAGCTCAGAAGTTGACCTCTTGCTGGTCCATCTTCCCTAAGCGAGTCAATCCTAGCGCTCTCTAGGGTAGTTTTGGTTGCTTGTATTGCTCTATTTATTACATTTATGATTATTATACTGTGACTGTATATATTTGCATATATGTTTGCATGCATCATATTATCATTGTGCTGATTCTGGACAGGTTGGTTCCTCTGATTTGGGGTGGGTGTTCCGAGTGGGGCTAAAACCCAGGCCCGAGTATACACCTAGGATTAGTGTGGTCTCACGTTCCTCACATGTTGGTTGGCCATGTTGTTGCGACGTGACATACCACAAGCCGGACGAGGTTCTTCTGAGAGAGCTCTTCCATTGTGGAGTATTCCACTTTGGTCGAGATACCTCTTTAGAGCTGTTGACTTCGATGACCGTTCTTTCCCAGATCTTTGGTTTAGGCGATCGTATGAGAGCTGCAACGGCACACCCGAAAGGGCAAACCCGTTGAGTATCTTTGCCCGATTTTCGAGACCATTATCCGCCTTAGGATAACCTGATTAGAATTCACCTGTGAGGGAAGGGTTTGATTCTTACAGATGCATGTTCTGATGGTGACTGTTGGGTCCTATTTATAAGTCGGATTTACGGATATTTATTTCTGAGATGTCGGAGTTCTGTCCGCAGTATTTATCAGTGGGGATCTGTTTATTTCAGGATTCCCTAGGTTGATTCAGAGATTGTTGTGGCTATCAGTTCAGTGTTTTCTCTGTGGTGATGGTGATGATGGTGATGTATCCTTCCGTTCCGTTTATTTCGGAACCCCAAGTCGGATTTGTGGTTACTCAGTACCTCAGATGGTTGTGATCAGTTCAGAGACCGGGGCTTCTGTACAGTTGATGATCAGATGACTTGGAGGATGACACAATGCATTTCATTCATGCATCAGCATCATTCTCATTTTGCATTTATCCGCATCTAACTCATGTTTATCCATATGCAGGGGACATTCTTGATTGAGATCCTGGTTAAGAGACTTCTTTGCTCAGATATGAGGCCCGGTTTGAAGAACGATGTTGTCTACAGTTTCTTTGATCCAGAGATCAGTGTGCTGAAGGATATGATAGCATTGATTACACCTGACCATGTGGGGTTGTTCCGTGAGACTTATGGGGGTATTCTGAAGATGGTTTTCAGGCTCACAGACAGGGATAGGAGCGCCATCCATACTCTTCTCCAGTTGTATGACCTGGGTTTGAGATGCTTTGTCTTCCCGGATTACTTGTTGGGGCCTTTGATGGAGGACTATGCTGGTATCCTGGGTATTCAGATCAGAAATCAGGTTCCTTTCTATGCTACTAAGGAAGAACCTGATGTTGGTGGGATTTCCCGTGCTCTTTATTTGAGCCCTGAGGTGACTAAAGGAGGTCTGAAGGAGAAGGGAAAGTTACCTGGCTTTCATCTGAGTTTCCTGGAGGCTAAATCCAAGGAGCATGCTGATTTGGGTGATTGGAAAGCTGTCTGTGCTTTGATTGCTGTGAGCATTTATGGTATCATCCTGTTCCCTAACCAGAAGAACTTCGTGGATATTAATGACATCCGTTTGTTTGCTCAGAAGAATCCTATTCCTACCCTGGTTGGGGATGTCTATTACTCGGTCCATAATCGGAACGAGAAGAGGCGTGGGGGATTGATCAGATGTTGTGCTCAGCTACTATACAAATGGTTCATGGGATATTTGCCTCCCAGGGGTGCTTTTGTTCTTCTTGACCATACTGTAAATTGGGCGACCAAGTTGATGGGTTTGCGAGCCAAGGACATAGCTTGGACTCACAGTAGTGGGGTTGAACAAGATTTCATTTGCAGTTGTGGGGGTTTTCCTAATGTGCCTCTTATAGGAGTTCAGGGTTGCATTAATTATAACCCGACACTTCTTAAGAGACAAATGGGATTCGCTATGGAGGTTCCTCCTCTCAAGAGTGAGATTCAGGAAACTTTCTACTTCCCGGTTGAGGGTAACCAGTCACGGTTGAGGCAAATGTCTGATGCATGGCGCAGCATTCAAAGGAAAGGCAAGTTTTCTTGGGGTAGAGCTAATAACAGGTTTTTTCCTCCGTTTGATGATTGGCTCAGCAAGAGAGTGGAGTTTACTCGTCTACCATTTCCTGTGGGTGATCCTTGGTATCCGTTGATTGAGGAATCTCATTCTTCTGTCAGCATGGAAGAGTTCCTGGAGATGAAGAGGGAGAGAGATCAGCTGCATGCAGAGAAGACTGAATTGGAGATGAGTGTTGCTAGAATCCAAATGGCTAATCGGGAAATCAAAGGGAAAATGGAAGACCAAGATAAGAGACATGTCATGGAGGTGAAGCGCTTTGAGATAGACACCACGTATTATCGGAAGATCAGCCAAGCGTTAGAGTCATCTACGAAGGAGCACGACATCACTAAGGAGAAGTTGGCTAGAGCTTTGAGGGTTATTGAAGATGAGAAGAGGAGGCAGATCCTTGTGAAGAATCAGAGGGAAGCCAGAGTCAAAGTCCTTATCTCCGAGTGGGAAGCAAAGCTGAAAGTTAAGGAAGAAGAGAACGCGAAGATTATTGCTGAGAGAGATCACTATCTTGCTGAGAGGAATCATTATTTCCGACAGATGAAGATTCATCAGAAGGAGGTGGGGAGATTGCAACAGGAGAACACTGAGCTCAGGTTTGCTGTGAAGTTTACCAAGATGGTTGATGATGCAGAGTCGTCTGTGGGACCTTCTTCGATTTAGACTTTTGTTATCATGTGTTGGATTACCGTCAGGCATGTTGATGGAATTCACTTGCTTGTATTGTCTCTCTGATTCTGGAGAATTGTATTGTTGGTTTGTATCAGACTTGATGTATGACTCTCGCACGTATAGTGCACTTTTGATATACACAGTTATTATCATTCAGTGATTGATCTTCAAGCTTTATTTGTTTGACTGTATGCACTCACACAGCACACACATGGTTGGGTGATATCTTTGCTAAATCATAATTCTCTGCTCTGTATGGTGAAACCAGATGATTGATGTCAGAATGTTGTTGTCAGATTATTATTTGTCTCGATGAAACCAGGATCGAAAGACAGAGTGTTCCTCATATGGATAGACATTGCATTCATGCGTGAGTCATAATAACCTGTCTTCTGTTTTGCAGGTGTCAGTTTCTAACATGTTTGATTGACACAGGAATGATGAATCCACCCAACGTCGACGTTCTCGACCTGAAAGAGAAGATGGGTGAGTTGTTCAATATCATGCAAGGGCTCGCCGTGGGGCAGAAAGCAATCGCTGAGAGGTTGGAGAGGATTGAAAACTGGCTGAGAATGGGGGAAATACAGGGAAATGCTCCGCCGTCTGGAGTAAAGAAGCCCTCTGGCAATAGTCAGCACAAGAAGGAGGTTGAATCAAGTGATGTGCATGCCAAAAGGGGTAAGGATCGTTACCACCCGTATGTTGCTGCAGTAAATATTACTGCTGGTAATCAATCTGTACTACATCAACAGCAGCCGCCTCAACAGAGAGTACAGAAGGTCGGGTGCCAAGTGAGAAAAAGGAAGACAGATCGGCAGTATGATAAGCCACCCATGACGTATGCTCTTCTGTTGAAAAGGTTGAAGGATCTTGGATTGGTGCAGCCAAGGATGTTGGCTCCGTTGAGACCTGACCAGAGGCCTGCCAGTTTTGATGAGAATGCCAAATGTGAATTCCATTCTGGTGCCCCTGGACACAATGTAGAAAATTGTAAAGCTTTTAAGCATGTGGTCCAGGACTTGGTAGATTCTAAGGCAATCAATTTTGCTCCATCTCCAAATGTTAATGCTAATCCCATGCTCGCGCATGGTCAAATGGGGGTGAATGCAATCTCTGAGGATGAGAGCAGAGTTGGGCTGATGAGTATAGACCAGTTGAAGACTCCCCTGGTTGAGGTCAAGAGGCAATTGTTGAAGAATGGGGTCTTTCCGGGTTGTGATGGTTGTTGTGCTGCGTGCACTATTGCTGTCAATGGGTGTGTTGTATTGAGGGAGGCTGTCCAGAGGATGATGGATGAGGGAAGCCTCGGGTTTGAGAAGGCAGATTTGGGGAAAGAAGATATCTCCACCATAACCATCTATTTCGATCCGGTCGATTTATCAACGCTGGCAGATGCGGCTCTAGTTACTATCACGGTACCTGGGCCTAATTCTTATGACAAAGATGACGCTATGCCGTGGCATTATGGTGGAGAGGTCTGTTGTAATGGGGAAAAGCAGGAGGATCAAACTGCAGGTGAAACCACCGTTTCAAAGGTGGATAATGCCGGACCCAGTGGTTTCACTCGCAGTGGAAGGTTGTTTGCACCAGACACTTTGAGGAATGGGGATGGAGAGAGAGAAAAGAAAGATAAGGTCGAGGCTTTAGCCAGGGCAAGAGGGAAGCAGGTGGTAAATGAAGGTACTCCTGTGGTGACACCGGCGCCTGGTGGGTCGGAAAGAGAAATTGATGATGAAGTTGAAGAATTTTTGAGAATCATCAAGAAGTCAGAGTACAAGCTTGTTAACCATCTGCAGCAGACCCCATCCAAGATCTCAATTTTGTCCTTGTTGCTGAGTTCCGAGGGGCATAGGGAGGCTTTGCTGAAAATACTGAAGAGAGCCTATGTTCCCCAGGAGATAACAATCAATCAATTGGAGACGGTGGTGTCAAATGTTAATGCCAGCCATAGGCTGGGATTCACTGATCTTGATCTAACTGTGGATGGGCGCAATCATAATAGGGCATTACACATTGCCATGGAGTGTAAAGGAGCCGTGCTCTCGCACGTGTTGGTTGATACCGGCTCTTCTTTAAATGTGTTGCCAAAGAAAGCCTTGGCGAAGCTGAACTGTGAAGGGTTAATCTTGACGCCCACGGACTTGATAGTTAGAGCTTTTTATGGTTCGAAGAGGGGTGTGTTTGGAGAAGTGGAGCTCCCCGTGAAGATCGGGCCTGAGGTGTTTAAGTCCGTATTTTATGTCATGGATATTCAGCCGGCGTACAGTTGCCTGTTGGGTCGCCCATGGATACATGCTGCTGGGGCAGTGACTTCGACTTTGCACCAGAAGCTGAAGTATATTTGGGATGGGCAGGTCGTCACGGTTTGTGGAGAAGAAGACATCTTCGTCAGCCACCTATCATCGTTCAAATACGTGGAAATGGACGGTGAAATTGTTGAAACACCAAGTCAAGCATTCGAAATCGTCAAGGTGGAGAATGCTCTTTTTGCCAAAGAAGAGGAGAAGCCGTCCATTTCTTCATACAAGCAGGCTGCTGAGGTGGTGAAGAGTGGAGAAGCTCCTGGTTGGGGGAAGATGATAGACATCACCGCCAAGAAAGACCAATTTGGGGTTGGTTATCAGCCGGGCCGAGGCTCGTCGGGACAGGGCAGAGGACGTCGTCCGCGATTCACGTTCACCAGTGCTGGAATGCTGGATCCAGATCACATCTGTATGGTGGGTGAAGAAGTTGACAGTGACTGTGAGCTTGATCAATGGATAAAGCCGTGCGTACCAGGGATGGAGATCCAGAACTGGAAGGCTGAAAAGATCATCACTGTCACTCTGCGTGAAGAGTAATATTTCCTGTTTTTTAATTTTGTATGCATGAAAGCCATACGTTTTTCCCGAAACGTAATGGTTCATTGTAAGGGCCACCTCATGTGTTTCATTTTGCAAAATTTGCATCAGTAATAAATGGATGTTTTTCACTAAAAGCGGTGTTCCCTGTTTTTCAATTATTTTTGCAGTTTAATAAAAACAAAAATAAAAATGGCAATGTTTGTTTTCACTTTCCTTTTTCAATTTGTCTCGCTCCGGTTCTAAAGCCATGCATGAATCAACATTCATGCATATGCGATCATTCTCCGGATCTCATTGATAACAATCCTGTTACACCCTCATATGACTTCGATAATCCGATCTATCATGCCGAAGAAGAAGGCGAAGAAGATTGTGAACTGCCAGAGGAGTTAGCCAGGTTGTTGAAACAAGAGGAGAAGGTGATTCAGCCGTATGAGGAACAAGTTGAGATTGTGAATCTGGGTACCGACGAGGTCAGGAAGGAAGTGAAAGTTAGGGCCGCTTTGGAGGCAAATGTCAAGAGCAGAATGGTAGCACTATTGAAAGAATATGTTGATATCTTCGCCTGGTCTTATCAAGATATGCCAGGGTTGGATACCGATATCGTTGTGCACAAGCTACCGTTGAGAGAAGATTGTCCTCCAGTAAAGCAGAAGTTGCGTAGAACCCGACCTGAGATTGCCATGAAAATCAAAGAGGAGGTCCAGAAGCAGTTGGATGCTGGTTTCCTCGCTGTCACTAATTATCCGCCTTGGGTCACAAATATTGTGCCAGTCCCGAAGAAGGATGGGAAGGTGAGAATGTGTGTGGACTACCGGGATTTAAACAGAGCTAGCCCGAAGGACGATTTTCCACTACCTCACATTGATGTGTTGGTAGATAATACAGCTCAGTTCTCGGTGTTTTCCTTCATGGATGGCTTTTCTGGCTATAATCAAATCAAAATGTCGCCAGATGATATGGAGAAAACAACGTTCATCACACCGTGGGGCACTTTTTGTTATAAGGTGATGCCATTTGGTCTCAAGAACGCCGGTGCTACTTATCAGAGGGCCATGGTGACTTTGTTTCATGATATGATTCATCATGAAATCGAATGCTATGTTGATGACATGATAGCAAAGTCCCAAACAGAGGAGGGACATCTGGTGGATCTGGCCAAGTTGTTTGACCGGTTGAGACAGTTCAGACTGAGGTTGAATCCGAACAAGTGCACTTTCGGAGTGCGGTCCGGTAAATTGCTGGGGTTTATTGTAAGTGAAAGAGGAATCGAGGTTGATCCTGCTAAAGTAAAAGCAATAAGAGAAATGCCTGAATCGAGGACAGAGAAAGAGGTTCGTGGTTTCTTAGGTAGATTGAACTACATTTCACGGTTCATATCTCATCTAACAGCCACGTGCGAACCCATATTCAAGTTGTTAAGAAAAGATCAAACGGTCAGGTGGAATAATGATTGCCAAGCGGCATTTGAAAAGATAAAAGAGTATTTGCAGGAGCCTCCGATTCTGATGCCTCCTATGGAGGGACGACCGTTAATTCTGTAATTGACGGTCCTCGAGGGGTCTATGGGGTGTGTACTGGGGCAGCATGACGAGTCTGGTCGAAAAGAGCATGCCATATACTACCTTAGCAAAAAGTTTACCGACTGTAGGAAACAAGATATTCACTGCTCGAGAAAACTTGATGTGCTTTGGTATGGGCTGCTCGCCTACTGAGGCAGTGTATACTGGTTCATACCACTTTATTGATTTCCAAGATGGATCCAATCAAGTATATTTTTGAAAAGCCAGCATTGACCGGACGGGTTGCGAGGTGGCAAATGATTTTGACTGAATATGATATACAGTATACCTCTCAGAAAGCAATCAAGGGGAGTGTATTGTCTGATTACCTCGCCCAGCAACCCATTGTCAACCGATGAAGTTTGAGTTCCCTGATGAGGACATCATGTTTCTCAAATTGAAAGATTGTGAAGAACCGATCCCGGAGGAGGGGCCTGACCCTGAATCCGAATGGATTATGATGTTTGATGGGGCCGTTAACGTGAATGGTAGCGGTGTTGGTGCTGTTTTGGTTACGCCGAAGGGATCCCACATTCCTTTTGCTGCCCGGCTAACATTTGAATGCACCAACAACGTGGAAGAATACGAAGCTTGTATCCTGGGGATTGAAGAGGCGATTGATTTGAGGATCAAGAACCTTGTCATATATGGAGATTCAGCTTTGGTTGTGAATCAGGTTAACTGAAAATGGTATACGCATCAATCTCATTTAGTTCCGTACCGGGATTATATGAGGAGATTGTTGACGTTTTTCACCAAGGTGGAATTACACCATGTGCCGAGAGAAGAGAATCCTTTGGCAGATGCTTTGGCTACTCTGGCCGCTTTGATCAAGGTGCAGTGGTGGAATCAGTTCCCAAGTGTTGAGGTGGGACGTCTGGATAGACCGGCTTATGTGTTTGCTGTTGACACAGCGTATGACAATGAGAAGCCGTGGTATTACGATATCAAACGCTATCTGGAAACCCAAGAATATCCTGAGGGAGCATCCAAGAAGGACCGAAAGACTCTGAGGAGGTTGGCCATGGTGTTCTATCTGAATAAGGATGGGGTTTTGTACAAGAGGAATTTCGATTGGGTTTTGCTCAGATGCTTTGATGATAAAGAAGCAGGCCAATTGATGAAAGAGGTACATGAGGGGTCGTTCGGTACCCATGCCAGTGGGAATGCGATGGTGAAGAAGCTGTTGAGGGCAGGTTATTATTGGATGACCATGGAGGCCCAATGTTTTAATTTCGTGCGGAAGTGTCATAAATGCCAGATTTATGCTGATAAGGTGAACGTGCCTCCAAATTCGTTGAGCTTGATGTCATCTCCATGGCCGTTTGCTATGTGGGGCATTGATATGATCGGGAAGATTGAGCCTACGGCTTCGAATGGGCACCGGTTCATATTAGTGGCTATTGATTACTTCACCAAGTGGGTGGAAGCAGCCTCTTATGCCAATGTGACGAAGCAAGTCGTTGCCAGATTTCTCAAGAGAGACATCATTTGCAGATATGGGGTTCCCGAGAGAATCATTACTGATAATGGTTCTAATTTGAATAATAAGATGATGGCAGAGTTGTGCCGGGAATTCAAAATCGAGCATCACAATTCTTCTCCTTATCGTTCGAAGATGAATGGGGAGGTTGAGGCAGCCAATAAGAATATTAAGAAGATTGTGCAGAAGATGGTCGTGACCTATAAAGATTGGCACGAGATGTTGCCGTTTGCATTGCATGGATATCGAACCTCGGTGCGTACATCTACTGGGGCAACGCCTTTCTCGCTCGTGCATGGAATGGAAGCCGTGTTACCAATCGAGGTCCAGATTCCGTCGTTGAGAGTCCTAATGGACGTGAAATTGCAAGAGGCTGAATGGATAAGGACTCGGTATGAAGAGTTGAGCCTGATTGAGGAAAAGAGGCTGGCGGCCATCTGTCATGGGCAGTTGTACCAGCAGCGGATGAAGCGTGCTTTTGACCGAAAGGTGCGACCTCGTGTGTATCACGTAGGTGATATGGTGCTGAAAAGGATCCTTCCTCCTCAAAACGATCGTAGGGGAAAGTGGACACCCAACTATGAAGGTCCATTCGTGGTCAAGAAGGTCTTCTCTGGCGGAGCCTTGTTGTTGACGACCATGGATGGTGAGGATTTTCCGTCCCCTGTGAATGCGGACGCAGTTAAAAAATACTTCGTATAAGAGACCCGCTGGACGAAAAGAATAAAAGAGTCCAGGAAAAAATGGGCATCCGGGCGAACCAGAAAAAAGAAAAGGTTCGGGCAAAAATTAGGGATAAAAGGAAAAATTGTACACCCGGCAAGTCGAAAACCCCACAAGGGCGGCTTGGGAAAAAAGGGTATCCCGGTGGACTGAAAACCCGAAAGGGCGGTCCAGGAAAAAGAGGGTTTGAAACGAACAACTGCGTCTGGCATGATCGTTTGTACTTTAAGTACGACATGGATAATCCCTGGCAGAGATCCGTCGGAAGCGTCTTGTTCAGAAGGCAGAAAGCAAGGAGAGTTTGAGGACATATGGGGTGTAACCGAGTTGGAACTCGATGAGATCACGGGTTCACATTGCCATTAGGATAGATTTTCCTTTTGTGCGCAATTACCTCTTTTCAGGAATTGCTTCCTTTGTATTGCTCATTCATGAGCCACACCTTTTTCAATCAATAAAATGCATATTCAGTCAAATAATTTTGTTTTTGTTTTCATTACCGCTTTGATTGCAAAAACATCCGGTTATTTTTGAAAAAGAATCTTTGCATTTTGAGACATGGAGATCCCTTCCAATGCATGTTTATAAGATTGAAAACTTGAAATCTTATTCGGAAGGTTGAGTGACCTAGGTGTTGAAACTTTGGTACGTCTGGGGCACGTTTTTATTTAACGATCTCTTTTGCAGGTGTTGTTAGATATTTTCACTCACTTGCAGGTTGTGATGTGAAGCTTTTTGACAAAAGATCCCCGTGGAGTCCAATCAGGGACCATGAACGGAGAATGGTGAAGAGACGGCGAGGGATGACGACGATCTTGGATATTAATCAAGAAGACTCTTCAAAGTCTGAAGACTGGAGAGTTTGTATGAATCCAGAGGGTTCGATCTCCGTGGAGTACGGAGAAGGTGAGAATACAAGGTGATGAATCAGAAAAGTCCAGACGAGTCTGGGAGCTCTCAAAAGTGGAAAGCTGACACTGGATTTGGATGTCGAATACCAGAGTTCGACGAGTCGACGGGTGTTCTGTGCCAGACTTTCTTTGTTTCCCCAAGTAGAGTTGGGATTGTTACCTCCCCAACAGATTCAAGGTCTGTGTCTTCCCTAGCAGGGTCGGGATGGTTATCTCCCCAGCAGATTTGAGTTCGGTGTTTCCTCAGCAGCCAGGCCTGAAGGTTGCTATTCCCCAGCGGAGGGGTCTCTTGGTAGTTGTTTCCCCTAGCATGGCGGAGCTTGTAAGTTCCCTAGCAAGTCGAAGATTGTTGTTTTCCCCGCAGAGCGCGTTGGTGGTTTCTTCCCCAGCGAAATCCCCAAGTGGATAGGGTTCAATGGAGGTCATCCCTGGCGAGGATGGTCCTTTCCCCAGCGGCAGTGCTATTCCCTAGCAGGGTGGATATTGGAGTATTATCAAGTTCCTCAGCGAAGTGCCTCTCCCCAGAAGAGTCCCTTGAGGGGGATACTTTTTATGCATTCATCATTTAGATAAGCATAGCATATTGCATACCTAATTGTGTAGCATTTCCATGCTTATGGAGCATTACGCTGAAAAAAAATCATGCATCATCATCGCAAGCATAAGCTAGTCTCAAGCCGTGGTTACCATTTGAGATTTGGTTTCGCCAGTTGGTGAAGATGCTACTCAAGCCGTGGTTACTGTTTGAGAGGTGGTTTCGCCAGAAGGTGAAGATGTTACTCTGAGGAGTTTGGCATCGTGATTTTAAGCAACAGTATTCCCCAGTAGTGCGATTTCGGAGGAAGGATTTCTATCGGGCGGAGATGGAAATGATAATCCAAGAAGTTTTGGGGTTCAAGAAAAGCAAAAAAAAAAAAAAAGTAAAGAGAGAAAAATCCCCAGCTGAGCGCAAATTGTTCGTTTGTTAGGGTTGAATAGAGGATAGCATGCTCATGGCTTGTTAACCCCAGCATAGGTCGTTGGCACGCGTGCCGCCTCATTTATCATTGTCCCTTCTTTCTGCCGTTGCTGACAGGCATGACAAGTTTTCGGGTATTCAGACCGATATGGTATTCAGACCGATATGGTGTTCAGGCCAGTTTCCGATGTTCAGATCGAAGAGGTTTCCGACGTTCAGGTTGATGCACTTGTGGGTATTCAGGCCAGTTTCCGATCTTCAGATCGAAGAAGCTTCCGAAGTTCAGATCGATGCAGCTTGCGGCATTCAGGCCAGTTTTCCGGTGTTCAGGCCGAGGTGGGTGTTCAGACCAGAGTTTCCGATGTTCAGGTCGAAGAAGCTTCCGAAGTTCAGATCGATGCAGCTTGCGGCATTCAGGCCAGTTTTCCGGTATCCAGACCGAAGTGGTATCCAGACCGAAGTGGTATTCAGACCAAAATGGCATTCAGGCCAGTTTTTCGGGAACTCAGGCCAATCTCTCGGTATTCAGACCGGCATCAATACTCTTATGCTCCGATGCTCAGTATTCAAACTGATGAGCGGCGTTCAGGCCATGATGGTTCCTGCGTTACCATTTATTTTGGTATCCAGGTCTACGTTCCTTTTCGGTACTCAGGCCGACATTCACCGAACCAGACGGATTCTTCTTTTGAGATTGCTTCTTTGCCGATTCTGACAAGCATTGTTAATTATTTTCCCAGCTGAGTGCAAATTGTTCGTCTGTTCTTGGTATTCAATCACTCTTCACCCTGATCATCTGAAAGCCGAGGCTATTCATATCGATAGGTTCACAGTGGATTGAATAGGGGCAGCTGTAACACCTCAAAATTTGCCCTCCTTTCTTGGGACTAGCTTAGCATATTGCATTTCATTTTTTAGGGCATTAGGCATTTGCATATTGCATATCATGTGAGAATAAACAAGTTATCCTCCTAAATCTTTCTCAGAAGATAGAGAGGTTAAGAGATTCATGCCTGAGGGTCTCATGGATTAATCACTAGCCATCTGTGGGTTTGTGCTTCAATTAGGGTTTCTTGGTCCTTCAAGGAGTTTGAGCATTATCTTATTGGCAAGGGTACATCATCATCATCATCATGGTTATGTCATCCTCAAGTCCTCAAGGGGCTCATTGTTCATGCTCAGGTTCTTTGGGATTAGGGTTTTTTGACCTCTGGTTAACCCTAATCAGTTGCATTCTACGAGTCAGGGTTTCTCAAGGAGATGAGGTCTTTATTGAGATGGAGATCCTCATACGATTATTATGTGGAGCTTACAAGCTAGGGTTCATTTTGGAGCCAATTTCATCAAGTGGTTGAGGCTTAAAGTCATCTGAGCATGTTCAAGTCATCTGGGGCCCTAGAAAGTCAACAGAAAGTCAACTGAGGGCTAGGAGGTGGAGAAAGGGGTTTCAACATCTCATTCATGTTCAAAAGAGGCTTATTAATCATGTCAAATGCTTATCTTGAAGAATTTGAGGTCAGATCAAAAGTTTCCAAAAATGGAAAGTGACCTGTAATTGGAAGTTTCCAAAAATGGAAAGTTTTTGGCTCAAATTCAACTTGATCTTGCATCATCAAAGAAGCTTCAAATGAAATTTTGTCCAACATGAAAGTTGAATATCTTTCTCTCCCATTTCCAAAAAGTCCAAGATCATGAATTTATGATGAATGGTTGAGGAGATATGATCAAATCATTGCCAAGGATGCATGGAACTTCAAATGGCCATATCTTTTGAACCAAGACTCCAATTTGAGTGCTCCTTTTTGCACAATTCTCCTCATGACATGAATTTTCCAAATATCTCATTACATGGCATGAAATTCACTCATACAACCATGTGCTCATGCATGCTATTTTTGAAGGAAAATTGTTAAAATCAAATTTGGTTGATCACATGCATATGATTTCATTTCCAATGTGTGCATGGGTTGATTTTAAATGAATTTGGGCCCTTGGTGTGTACTGTTCACGTGGCCATTTCATGCATGAAGTGAAAATGCAAATTGGTGCATACACCTTATATCCTTCTAATCTCATTTAGCTTTGGCCTAATCATGATTTCAAGGTAATTAGCAGGACATATATAAGGTTAATTGTAACTGCATTGCTCATTACACACAGTTTCAGATCTCATTGAAAAATGACTCAAATGATTCCAAATTTTTTGCAAAATGATCCTCTGTTTGTCTAGTTTTTTATGATGATGAATTTTGAAGTTGTGCATGGCTGGATTTCTGTTTGTGTTAGAATGATTGAACACATGTGCTTTTATGACCTTGCCTTGCTCTTTCTATTGTGAAATGCTTGATTTTAATCCAAATGCATTGAAATTTTGTATGATGTTTCTTGACATGTTGATGGATGTTTGAGGCTTGGTTTGGTATTTTTCTCATGTGCCATTTCTGTTTTACACACATGTTTGTATGGTGTGACAATTTGTGTCACACATGATATTGATCAACTTGTGCAATTTACTTTCCATGCCAAATGATCTTTGATGCTTCTGATTTTTTGTGTGATGATCATGTTAGATATGTTGGATGCTCATGAAATTTTCCAGAATTATTTGAATCATTTCTGTTTTGATTTGGAATTTTCATTCTTAATGTCCAAATGTATGCCTTGAATTGGTCTTTGACTTCTCTTGCCTATTACATGAACTTGCTTACTGATTTTGGTTTGGTCCTTTTTAGGACTTGTTCTTGATTGATTAAATATGATTCATGTTGAATATCAAGTTCTGTTTTGGCTTTTTGATTCACTTTTGACCCTAGGCTTTGACCTAGTGGTTTGGACTTACATTTGAGTTGTGAATTTCAGGTTCAAGTATGCATCTCCATGATTGATGTTGCTCCTTCATTTGAGCTTGGTCATTTGTTATTGTTGGCTAACATTTGTTTGTTTTGTAGGCTTTGATGATAGTTCACTTGAGTGTTTGCCTTGTGGCTTACTCATTGTGCATATTGGATTGTCTGTTTGTTGTTGATTGTTGTCTGTTTGTCTGAACACTGTACTGATTGGTTTAGTTGTTTACACAGGTACCTAAGTTGCTTTAAGTTCATTTGAACTTTGCTTTGCTTTGCTTGTGGTTGGCATACCACTTAGGTAATGACCTCTAACTTCATGTAGTCTGGAAGACCTGTCATGTTATGTTGGCAGGCACCTGTCTGAAGCCCTCCTTAAGAGGCAATGTTTGTGCTTGTTTATCTTTGTGCCTTGTACATATAAAGACCTCCTAAGTGAAGAGGCATTGACAGATAAAAGGGATGTGCAATCCATCCCCTGTTATTCAGTTGTGTCATTCATCCTTCTCACACCATGTGTTGATGCACTTTGAATAAAAACCCAAGATCTTGTTGTGTCAGTCATGTGGAGAAGAGTTCCTTCATTCTGAACTCCCACACTTTCATTGTTTGAAGCTCTCCCAGGCCAGGGATAACAGCTATGAGGTCTAACCCTCATCTCCATTTCATCTGCTTCACCCTAACTCTCAATGTTAGGGTTAAGAGCTAACAACACCCTTTTCCAGTTGGCTTGTTTGTCGAGGTTGATTTGACCCCTTGACTAAAGCCTAGCCTTGTATGAGCCACTTGTTTGCATATAGTGTGTGTGCTTGCTCTCTTGTGCTTGTGTTTGATGATGTGCTGTTTAGGATAGCTTGCTTCCTGTGCAAGTTAGGATAGAGACCTCAACATAGGGATCGTATGCATGACAACTTCTAGGCTCGAGTCGTAGTCTCCCTAGTAGCTTGTTATCTCCCTAGTCTCTGGTAAGGATAGAAGTTCTTTCCCTGTTAAAGGGAACTACGTTGCCCTGATCCTCATACCAGATGAGGTACGTAGGCAGGAGATCGTGCGAGATCTCTCCGGGCACCCTTTTCCTTTTTTGTGTGTGTTTGCTTGACAGCTAGCAGGCTCGAGTACCAGACTCCCTGTTAGCTTGTTTGTTCAACCTTTGTGTTTCTTTTGACGACTCAGCGTCCGTTTAGCGTTTGCTTGTTTGGAGTCTGACGTAAGTCCAGCGATTGGCAGTCGGTTTCCTGTGTGCGTTTGCTTGTTTGGAGTCTGACGTAAGTCCAGCGATTGGCAGTCGGTTTCCTGTGTGTTTTTGTTTGGAGTCTGATGTAAGTCCAGCGATTGGCATTCGGTTTCCTTGTTTGTGTTTGTTGTTTGGAGTCGGACGTAAGACCAGCTATTGGCAGTCCGTTTCCAATTGTGTGTTTGCTCTGATGTTTCAGCGTCTGTGCGTGTGTTTTGTTTCGGCATGCGTTAGCCGAACTACGGTAGCTCTGATTCTCATTCCAAATGAGATACGTAGGCATAGGATGCGATATCCTAGCGAGCCCGTTCCCCTCTTCTTCCATCTGTGTTTTATTCCAGTGTGAGTGCATTCTTTTGAGCAGTTATTTAGCAACCTTATTCTATTCTCTTGAGCATGGATCCCGTCGAGTACGACGGACGTGAGGGGGTGCTAATACCTTCCCTTTGCGTAACCAACTCCCGATCCTTGCGTCTCTGGTCGTAAGACCATTCCTTTCCAGGTTTACTTCGAGCGTTTCCTTTCCCTTCTTTGGGATAAATAACGCACGGTGGCGGCTCTGTTTGTTTTGTTTTTCCCGCCGGTTCTTTTTCGCGGATGCGACAGGTGGCGACTCTGCTGGGGAGCTCAGAAGTTGACCTCTTGCTGGTCCATCTTCCCTAAGCGAGTCAATCCTAGCGCTCTCTAGGGTAGTTTTGGTTGCTTGTATTGCTCTATTTATTACATTTATGATTATTATACTGTGACTGTATATATTTGCATATATGTTTGCATGCATCATATTATCATTGTGCTGATTCTGGACAGGTTGGTTCCTCTGATTTGGGGTGGGTGTTCCGAGTGGGGCTAAAACCCAGGCCCGAGTATACACCTAGGATTAGTGTGGTCTCACGTTCCTCACATGTTGGTTGGCCATGTTGTTGCGACGTGACATACCACAAGCCGGACGAGGTTCTTCTGAGAGAGCTCTTCCATTGTGGAGTATTCCACTTTGGTCGAGATACCTCTTTAGAGCTGTTGACTTCGATGACCGTTCTTTCCCAGATCTTTGGTTTAGGCGATCGTATGAGAGCTGCAACGGCACACCCGAAAGGGCAAACCCGTTGAGTATCTTTGCCCGATTTTCGAGACCATTATCCGCCTTAGGATAACCTGATTAGAATTCACCTGTGAGGGAAGGGTTTGATTCTTACAGATGCATGTTCTGATGGTGACTGTTGGGTCCTATTTATAAGTCGGATTTACGGATATTTATTTCTGAGATGTCGGAGTTCTGTCCGCAGTATTTATCAGTGGGGATCTGTTTATTTCAGGATTCCCTAGGTTGATTCAGAGATTGTTGTGGCTATCAGTTCAGTGTTTTCTCTGTGGTGATGGTGATGATGGTGATGTATCCTTCCGTTCCGTTTATTTCGGAACCCCAAGTCGGATTTGTGGTTACTCAGTACCTCAGATGGTTGTGATCAGTTCAGAGACCGGGGCTTCTGTACAGTTGATGATCAGATGACTTGGAGGATGACACAATGCATTTCATTCATGCATCAGCATCATTCTCATTTTGCATTTATCCGCATCTAACTCATGTTTATCCATATGCAGGGGACATTCTTGATTGAGATCCTGGTTAAGAGACTTCTTTGCTCAGATATGAGGCCCGGTTTGAAGAACGATGTTGTCTACAGTTTCTTTGATCCAGAGATCAGTGTGCTGAAGGATATGATAGCATTGATTACACCTGACCATGTGGGGTTGTTCCGTGAGACTTATGGGGGTATTCTGAAGATGGTTTTCAGGCTCACAGACAGGGATAGGAGCGCCATCCATACTCTTCTCCAGTTGTATGACCTGGGTTTGAGATGCTTTGTCTTCCCGGATTACTTGTTGGGGCCTTTGATGGAGGACTATGCTGGTATCCTGGGTATTCAGATCAGAAATCAGGTTCCTTTCTATGCTACTAAGGAAGAACCTGATGTTGGTGGGATTTCCCGTGCTCTTTATTTGAGCCCTGAGGTGACTAAAGGAGGTCTGAAGGAGAAGGGAAAGTTACCTGGCTTTCATCTGAGTTTCCTGGAGGCTAAATCCAAGGAGCATGCTGATTTGGGTGATTGGAAAGCTGTCTGTGCTTTGATTGCTGTGAGCATTTATGGTATCATCCTGTTCCCTAACCAGAAGAACTTCGTGGATATTAATGACATCCGTTTGTTTGCTCAGAAGAATCCTATTCCTACCCTGGTTGGGGATGTCTATTACTCGGTCCATAATCGGAACGAGAAGAGGCGTGGGGGATTGATCAGATGTTGTGCTCAGCTACTATACAAATGGTTCATGGGATATTTGCCTCCCAGGGGTGCTTTTGTTCTTCTTGACCATACTGTAAATTGGGCGACCAAGTTGATGGGTTTGCGAGCCAAGGACATAGCTTGGACTCACAGTAGTGGGGTTGAACAAGATTTCATTTGCAGTTGTGGGGGTTTTCCTAATGTGCCTCTTATAGGAGTTCAGGGTTGCATTAATTATAACCCGACACTTCTTAAGAGACAAATGGGATTCGCTATGGAGGTTCCTCCTCTCAAGAGTGAGATTCAGGAAACTTTCTACTTCCCGGTTGAGGGTAACCAGTCACGGTTGAGGCAAATGTCTGATGCATGGCGCAGCATTCAAAGGAAAGGCAAGTTTTCTTGGGGTAGAGCTAATAACAGGTTTTTTCCTCCGTTTGATGATTGGCTCAGCAAGAGAGTGGAGTTTACTCGTCTACCATTTCCTGTGGGTGATCCTTGGTATCCGTTGATTGAGGAATCTCATTCTTCTGTCAGCATGGAAGAGTTCCTGGAGATGAAGAGGGAGAGAGATCAGCTGCATGCAGAGAAGACTGAATTGGAGATGAGTGTTGCTAGAATCCAAATGGCTAATCGGGAAATCAAAGGGAAAATGGAAGACCAAGATAAGAGACATGTCATGGAGGTGAAGCGCTTTGAGATAGACACCACGTATTATCGGAAGATCAGCCAAGCGTTAGAGTCATCTACGAAGGAGCACGACATCACTAAGGAGAAGTTGGCTAGAGCTTTGAGGGTTATTGAAGATGAGAAGAGGAGGCAGATCCTTGTGAAGAATCAGAGGGAAGCCAGAGTCAAAGTCCTTATCTCCGAGTGGGAAGCAAAGCTGAAAGTTAAGGAAGAAGAGAACGCGAAGATTATTGCTGAGAGAGATCACTATCTTGCTGAGAGGAATCATTATTTCCGACAGATGAAGATTCATCAGAAGGAGGTGGGGAGATTGCAACAGGAGAACACTGAGCTCAGGTTTGCTGTGAAGTTTACCAAGATGGTTGATGATGCAGAGTCGTCTGTGGGACCTTCTTCGATTTAGACTTTTGTTATCATGTGTTGGATTACCGTCAGGCATGTTGATGGAATTCACTTGCTTGTATTGTCTCTCTGATTCTGGAGAATTGTATTGTTGGTTTGTATCAGACTTGATGTATGACTCTCGCACGTATAGTGCACTTTTGATATACACAGTTATTATCATTCAGTGATTGATCTTCAAGCTTTATTTGTTTGACTGTATGCACTCACACAGCACACACATGGTTGGGTGATATCTTTGCTAAATCATAATTCTCTGCTCTGTATGGTGAAACCAGATGATTGATGTCAGAATGTTGTTGTCAGATTATTATTTGTCTCGATGAAACCAGGATCGAAAGACAGAGTGTTCCTCATATGGATAGACATTGCATTCATGCGTGAGTCATAATAACCTGTCTTCTGTTTTGCAGGTGTCAGTTTCTAACATGTTTGATTGACACAGGAATGATGAATCCACCCAACGTCGACGTTCTCGACCTGAAAGAGAAGATGGGTGAGTTGTTCAATATCATGCAAGGGCTCGCCGTGGGGCAGAAAGCAATCGCTGAGAGGTTGGAGAGGATTGAAAACTGGCTGAGAATGGGGGAAATACAGGGAAATGCTCCGCCGTCTGGAGTAAAGAAGCCCTCTGGCAATAGTCAGCACAAGAAGGAGGTTGAATCAAGTGATGTGCATGCCAAAAGGGGTAAGGATCGTTACCACCCGTATGTTGCTGCAGTAAATATTACTGCTGGTAATCAATCTGTACTACATCAACAGCAGCCGCCTCAACAGAGAGTACAGAAGGTCGGGTGCCAAGTGAGAAAAAGGAAGACAGATCGGCAGTATGATAAGCCACCCAGGACATATATAAGGTTAATTGTAACTGCATTGCTCATTACACACAGTTTCAGATCTCATTGAAAAATGACTCAAATGATTCCAAATTTTTTGCAAAATGATCCTCTGTTTGTCTAGTTTTTTATGATGATGAATTTTGAAGTTGTGCATGGCTGGATTTCTGTTTGTGTTAGAATGATTGAACACATGTGCTTTTATGACCTTGCCTTGCTCTTTCTATTGTGAAATGCTTGATTTTAATCCAAATGCATTGAAATTTTGTATGATGTTTCTTGACATGTTGATGGATGTTTGAGGCTTGGTTTGGTATTTTTCTCATGTGCCATTTCTGTTTTACACACATGTTTGTATGGTGTGACAATTTGTGTCACACATGATATTGATCAACTTGTGCAATTTACTTTCCATGCCAAATGATCTTTGATGCTTCTGATTTTTTGTGTTATGATCATGTTGGATGTGTTGGATGCTCATGAATTTTTCCAGAATTATTTGAATCATTTCTGTTTTGATTTGGATTTTCATTCTTAATGTCCAAATGTATGCCTTGAATTGGTCTTTGACTTCTCTTGCCTATTACATGAACTTACTTATTGATTTTGGTTTGGTCCTTTTTAGGACTTGTTCTTGATTGATTAAATATGATTCATGTTGAATATCAAGTTCTGTTTTGGCTTTTTGATTCACTTTTGACCTTAGGCTTTGACCTAGTGGTTTGGACTTACATTTGAGTTGTGAATTTCAGGTTCAAGTATGCATCTCCATGATTGATGTTGCTCCTTCATTTGAGCTTGGTCATTTGTTATTGTTGGCTAACATTTGTTTGTTTTGTAGGCTTTGATGATAGTTTACTTGAGTGTTTTCCTTGTGGCTTACTCATTGTGCATATTGGATTGTCTGTTAGTTGTTGATTGTTGTCTGTTTGTCTGAACACTGTACTGATTGGTTTAGTTGTTTACACAGGTACCTAAGTTACTTTAAGTTCATTTGAACTTTGCTTTGCTTTGCTTGTGGTTGGCATACCACTTAGGTAATGACCTCTAACTTCATGTAGTCTGGAAGACCTGTCATGTTATGTTGGCAGGCACCTGTCTGAAGCCCTCCTTAAGAGGCAATGTTTGTGCTTGTTTATCTTTGTGCCTTGTACATATAAAGACCTCCTAAGTGAAGAGGCATTGGCAGATAAAAGGGATGTGCAATCCATCCCCTGCTATTCAGTTGTGTCATTCATCCTGCTCACACCATGTATTGATGCATTTTGAATAAAAACCCAAGATCTTGTTGTGTCAGTCATATGGAGAAGAGTTCCTTCATTCTGAACTCCGACACTTTCATTGTTTGAAGCTCTCCCAGGCCAGGGATAAGAGCTATAAGGTCTAACCCTCATCTCCATTTCATCTGCTTCACCCTAACTCTCAATGTTAGGGTTAAGAGCTAACAACACCCTTTTCCAGTTGGCTTGTTTGTCGAGGTTGATTTGACCCCTTGACTAAAGCCTAGCCTTGTATGAGCCACTTGTTTGCATATAGTGTATGTGCTTGCTCTTTTGTGCTTGTGTTTGATGATGTGCTGTTTAGGATAGCTTGCTTCCTGTGCAAGTTAGGATAGAGACCTCAACATAGGGATCGTATGCATGACAACTTCTAGGCTTGAGTCGTAGTCTCCCTAGTAGCTTGTCATCTCCCTAGTCTCTGGTTAGGATAGAAGTTCTTTCCCTGTTAAGGGGAACTACGTTGCCCTGATCCTCATACCAGATGAGGTACGTAGGCAGGAGATCGTGCAAGATCTCTCCGGGCACCCTTTTCCTTTTTTGTGTGTGTTTGCTTGACAGCTAGCAGGCTCGAGTACCAGACTCCCTGTTAGCTTGTTTGTTCAACCTTTGTGTTTCTTTTGACGAATCAGCGTCTGTTTAGCGTTTTCTTGTTTGGAGTCTGACGTAAGTCCAGCGATTGGTAGTCGGTTTCCTGTGTGTGTTTGCTTGTTTGGAGTCTGACGTAAGTCCAGCGATTGGCAGTCGGTTTCCTGTGTGTTTTTGTTTGGAGTCTGATGTAAGTCCAGCGATTGGCATTCGGTTTCCTTGTTTGTGTTTGTTGTTTGGAGTCGGACGTAAGACCAGCTATTGGCAGTCCGTTTCCAATTGTGTGTTTGCTCTGATGTTTCAGCGTCTGTGCGTGTGTTTTGTTTCGGTGTGTGTGAGCCGAACTATGGTAGCTCTGATTCTCATTCCAGATGAGATACGTAGGCATAGGATGCGATATCCTAGCGAGCCAGTTCCCCTCTTCTTCCATATGTGTTTTATTCCAGTGTGAGTGCATTCTTTTGAGCAGTTATTTAGCAACCTTATTCTATTCTCTTGAGCATGGATCCCGTCGAGTACGACGGACGTGAGGGGGTGCTAATACCTTCCCCTTGCGTAACCGACTCCCGATCCTTGCGTCTCTGGTCGTAAGACCATTCCTTTCCAGGTTTACTTCGAGCGTTTCCTTTCCCTTCTTTGGGATAAATAACGCACGGTGGCGGCTCTGTTTGTTTTGTTTTTCCCGCCGGTTGTTTTTCGCGGATGCGACACCGTTGTATTAGATCCCTTGGATTTCAAGCAATCTCTTGGGAAACTTTTGTCCATATTATCTACTGATGTGGTTGAAGGACTCTTGAGTGTATTGGTCCAATTCTATGATCCTCTTTATCGGTGCTTCACTTTTCATGATTATCAGCTCATGCCTACGTTGGAAGAGTATGCCCATCTCTTGGGTATACCTGTATCTAACAAGGTGCCTTTCAGTGAATTAGAGGAGATTCCTAGATCTCAAGTCATAGATGAGGCTCTCCATTTGAAGAAATATGAGGTTGATTCTAATTGGATGAAGAAAAGAGGGATTCAAGGGTTGACTTCTGAGTTCTCATTGGTAGAGCTACTGCGTTTGCTCAAGCCGGTAGCATGGATGCTTTTGAAGCCATCTTTGTCTTGATCATATATGGATTAGCTCTGTTCCCTAACATTGACAATTTTGTTGATGTTAACGCCATTAGGATATTCTTGATTGGGAATCTTGTTCCAACTTTGTTGGGGGACACGTATTTCTAAGGGTGGTGGAACTATTGTGTGTTGCGTTCCTCTTCTATACAAGTGGTTTATTTCGCACTTGCCTCAGACACCAGTTTTCTTGGAGAATCGACAATGTCTACGGTGTTCTTAGAGACTCATGTCTCTCACTAATGATGATATTGTTTGGTATAATTCTTCTTCTGATGGCGTAGATATTATTAATAGTTGTGGTGAATTCTCTAATGTGCCTCTCATTGGTACAACCCAACATTGGCTCGTCATCAGCTTGGGTTCCCCTTGAGAGATAAACCTAATAACATTCAGTTAGAGGGTTTATTCTATCAAGAGGGTAAATATCCCCAACATTTAAAGAACATAATAGTGCATGCTTGGCTCAATGTGAATAGGAAAGGAAGATCTGAGCTCGGTCTGTGCAACTGTATAGCTTTTGAAGCTTACACTATTTGGGTGAAGAAGAGAGCTTTGGACCTCAAGATGTTATACACCGGCGAAAGACCTATGTCTATGGTTGTGGATGAGCCATCATCTTTCCCTAACCAAGATGTAGAGGAGTTGGAAGATGCACTCTCCAAGATGAAGCAAGAGAGAGACTTGTGGGAGGAACGGTTCCATGCTTTGAATCATAAGCATGTAGAGTTGCAGATTGAGTTGAGAGACAAAGATGCACTTATCGAGGTTCTTGAAGAGTGTGCAGTGAAGAGACAGAGAGAGCCAGATGATTTATTTTCCTCCAGTATTCCTCAGCCTTCTTGTACTTGGAAGAAGATTGTTGATCGACTCGTCCTCGACAAAGCTCATATGCAGACAGCCTTTGAGTCAGAGATCAGACGCATCCGAATGAAGTATACTCCCTCGGCAAATTCAGCTGATTCAATTGCTAGGGATCCTTAGGATGATGTTTTCCTTTTCTCTTGTATTTGTATTATTTGGTTTTTGAAATTGTACTCAATGTAATCCTTCCAAATTTTATGAATAAAAGAGATCTTATGGTCAAAATTGTTATTATTGTTGATTATTGTTATTAATTAAAATATTTGCGAATATGACCTTATATGTTCCTTGAAAATTATAATAAAAAACATTGTACTTCATGCATCATTGTGATAAGCAGGTTTTCTTCAGCCAGATGTCTTATGGGTTCTTCTTCTATGTATTAGTCAAGCTGACTCGTCATTACTATACTCGCTCTAATTTCTAGAAAATAATAGAGAATCTTGAACAAGAGAACAAAGATATTAAATATGAGATTTCCAGACTCACTGCCTTGATGGAGTCTGTGATTGCCACTTAAAATCAACCATCTTCGCCCCTTGTTTCAACGTCTATGCATGTGGTTCTTAGCCAGTCTGCGCATGCCATGCATGTTGGGCTCCCGTGGGGAATGCCACCCAACTTTGTACCTGAAGGTTATGCTCCAACCTTTTCTTCTATGCCGGCATCTAGCCTGGTCCTGTCTGTGCCTCCTTCCATTGTACATACTTTGCCCCATCTAGAGGAAACCATCTACCATTCTGATTCGTCTGAAGGCCCCGATCTTTATGAGAAGATGGACGAGATGAAATACTAGTTTCTTGAGCTGAGAAAGGAGTTGAAAACCTTAAGAAGAAAAGACTTGTTTGGTAAACGTGCTGCTGAGTGATGCCTAGTGCCTAATGTTAAGATTCCTGTCAAGTTTAAGGTCCTAGACTTTGAAAAATATAAGGGAAATACTTGTACTCTAAGTCATCTTGTCATGTATGCTCGCTGTAGCACCTCAAATTTGCACCTCCCATCTTGTACATACATTTTCATTTTAGGTCATTAGCATTACATTGTCCACTGTATAGCATTGCATTGTCCATTGCCCAAGTGCAAAGTCATCAGTCAAGACTGGTCAGGACATCTAGTTGTGCAAGCAAGCAAGTGAATTTCCTATTGAAGCAAAGCCCTAGGGTTGGTTCATCAAGTTCATATGACCTAGGGATCATTTTGAAGAGGTTTGGCCAAAGGTTGGATGTTCAGAAGTCATCAGTCAAGCTGAAATTCATCTGAAACCCTAGAAAGTTAACCAAAGTCAACTGTGCATGAAATCATGGATTTGAAGGTGGGAGATGGTTAGAGAGGCCTCATTCATGTCCATACAAGTCTCATTTGGCATTGCAAGCATCAACAATGAAGAATTTGAGGTCAGATGAAAAGTTTCCAAAAATAGTAAGTGACCTGTAATTTGAAATCGCCAAAAATGGAAAGGTTTTCTCCTCAACTTTACATTATCAAGAAAGCTTCAAATGAAATTTTGTCCAACATGAAAGTTGAATATCTTGCTCTCACCTTTCCAAAAAGTCCAAGAACATGAATTTCTCATGTATGGTTGAAAAGTTATGGATCAATCTTTGCCAAGGAAATTTGAAATTCAAAAGGGGATAACTTTCACACCAAAAGACCAAATGAAGTGGGATTTTTTGCAACGTTCTTCTTTTAACATGCTCTATCCAAATCATGCATTACATTTCATCAATTCTCATCAAAAAAATATTGGATTTTTCACTTGAACTTCATTTGAAATTTGGAGGGAAAAGTCCAATTCAAAAATTAAGCATTTTCCACACATGGTTTCATTGGCATTTGGTTCCAAATGGATTTTTGAGGTGAATTAAGCACCAACTCGTGTATTGTAGCACTCATTTTCATGCATGCAAGGTGAATTGCAAATTGGCCATTACACCTTCATTTCCCTAATTACCATTGCATTTGGTTAATTGTGATTAGTAACTTCATTAATCCATCATATATAAGGATAATCAAAACAGAATTCGTGCTTAACATTTCATTTGGTTCAGATCTAGATCCAATTGCAAAATCTCACAAACTTTTTCTCTCAACTTTTCTCCAAAACTTTGCACAAACCTTGCATTGTTCTTCATTGATTCATCATCCACAAGTGTAATTGAAGTCTTTGGAAGCAAGATCCATGAGCTGTCATCGAGATTTGGAACTGTTGAAGCATGAGTTCATCAATGGCAATTGAAGATTCCAGCTAGGTCGTGCATGTTCAACGCTCAAATCTTCATCCATTCATTCATCCAAGAGTTGAAGAACATCTGTTTCTACCTTGCAAGGCTTGAAAATCACGAATCCACTTCTGCACTTCAATTCAGGTCAGGAATCGAATCTTACAATTCATGCAATTATCATATGCTTTCAGTAGATATTTGATTGTAGAGTAATATGAGCTTTGTAGCATTGAATTTCATCAAGAAACAAGAAAGTTATTGTGAATCTAAGTTTGATGCATGGATGTTCTTGTGCTCGAATCTTTAAATGTAATTTGAATTAGAGAAATCCAAGCATAGCATGTTGTTGTACATTGAAAGAATAACACGATGGTATAACTTTTGTTAATTTCTGTGACAAAATGTTCTTGAGCCTGGAAATGATGAAGAACGCGTATGAATATTGCATGAACCCTAGTTTTTTTCTCCAGGAGCGTGTTTGATCTTTCAGTGTATGTTTTGCATGCGATTCTGTGTTTGTGTGCATGTACTGGTACAACGTGTCCCTGGCGTGGCATTTCGATTGGCTAAGATTGATTCTCCTTGCCACCTCACATTAGTGAAACGGTGCGTTTCACATGAAACGCGCCTTGTTTCAAATTGCAACGTAGATTGATTCCTGGCTCCAGCATTTTCACATTTGGCCTTTGGCATTTTTTCACTTTATGCTTCCATGTTCATGCTATGCTTCTTATGTGATTTTTAATTTTCTCTCCATTTCAAAAATTCATAACTCATTGATGGATTGTTCAAATGAGATGAGGTTTTTTGCATGATGTTCCTCATGATCTCTACTATTTTTTGATGATTTTTCCAGAAATTGTGCACGCATGGATTTTAGTTTTGGCTAGGAATTGTGTGTACATATGTTTTCTGGACATGCTTTGCCATTTTGATTGTGAAATGATGAGTTTTGATCCAATGACTGTGAAACTTTGCATGCTTAAACTAGACACCTTTATGGATTTTTTGGTATAGAGTTTGCATTTTTCTCACTTCTGGTTGTGGAGATATGCTATGGTTAATGAAGGTGTGACAATGTGTGTCACACCATTGCTTGCTTGACTTGAGGAATTTATTTGCCATGCCAATTCAATGCCAATTAATCTGATGTTTTGCATGATGCTACTTCTGGATGTTAGGATTGATCATGAATATTTGTAGAATTTTGGGATCCATTTCCAATTTGTTTGAGATTTTCTTTGCTGATTGGTCATGTTGGGACTTTTGGGGAGTCATGAACTTAGATGATTTGTGAAATGCTTGATGTTTATCCTATGAGCTTGAAATTTTGCACATTGATTCTAGACACTTTGAAGTTTGCTATGGCTTTGGTTTGAGTCATTTATCATGTGTGGATTCTGTTTTATGCTTGTGTGAAGTTGATGTATGAAATGGTGCTTCCTTTGAGCTTATTTTGCCTTGCCTTGCCTTAGGGAATTTATTTGCCATGCTTCCACTTATCTAAATGACTTGATTTTTGGTATGTTGATCAGTTGATGTGTGCTGTTTAGCCATGATTTTTCTTGGGATTTATTGAATTGTTTTTGAGTTGATGTGGATTGATTCATTCTGTTTTCTTCTATGAGCTTTGAACTTGCATGCTTTGCCTTATATGGTGTATGAAATGAAATTGGTTGATGATATGGATATGAGACCACTTGGATTTTGTTCTTAATTGAATTAATTTGATTCATGCCAATTTTCATGTTCTGTTTTGAATTATTTCTCCCTCTTTGACCCTAGGCCATGTCCTAGTGGTTAGTGCTTATGTTTGAGTTGTGTTTTCAGGACAAGAAGCATATGGCCTTGAGGAGTGTGATTCATTTGCTCATTTGGATTGATATTTGATTGATGTTGATTAACATTAAGTTGTTTTGTAGGTGGATTAGCTCCTTTGAGTTGAGCTTGTGCTTTGCTTGATGCATTGCTTGTTGTCTGTGTGTACAGTTAACTGTTGACTTTTAGTCTGTCTGTTTGACTTTTTGAGTTGTGTATTGACTGAGTTAGATTGTTTTCAGGTACATTAGTTGCTATAGTTCATTGTGAACTTGCTTTTGCTTTGCTTGATAGCTTGAGCATTGAGGTATAATGTCTCTAACTCCATGTAGTCTGGAAGACCTGGCCTGTTATTTGGTCAGGCACCTGTCTGAAGTCCTCCTTAAGAGGCAATGCTTGTGATTGTTTATTTTTATCCCCAAGCAGGAAAAGACCTTTGATAAGGCAATTGGCAGATAAAAGAGATGTGCAATCCATCTCCTGCTATTCTGTTGAGTCATCCCTTTGCTCACACAACTTGTGTTGATGCATTGTGGATATTAACCCAAGATCCTTGTACAGTTGTGTCAGTCATATGTGTAGAAGGGTTCCCACTTTCTGAACCCACACTTTCATCTGTCTAAAAGCTCTCCCAGGCCAGGGATAAGAGTTGTGAGGCACACCCCTCACTTCCCATTTCATCTGCTTCACCCTAACTCTCAATGTTAGGGTTAAGAGCTAACATCACCCGATTCCAGATGGCTTGTGTTTCACAGCCTAACCCTTGTGTGAGCCCACTTTGTTTGTATATAGTGTGTGCTATTTGTGTGATTGCTTTGCCTGTGCTGTTTAGGATAGCTTGCTCCCTGTGCAAGTTAGATAGCAACCTTAACTTAGGGATGATTGGCATGATAACATCTAGGCTCGAGTCGTAGTCTCCCTAGTTGTGTCTCCCTTTGTATCTGGTTAGGCTAGTCCTTTGTCCCTGCGTAGGGGAACTACGTCGCCCTGATCCTCATACCAGATGAGGTACGTAGGAAGGAGATGAGCTGATCTCTCTGGGCGCCTTTTTTGTTTTGTCTTTGTGTGTATTAGGAGATGGATGTAAGACCAGCGATTGGCATTCCGTATCCTCTTGTTGTGTGCTTGGAGCCCGATGTAAGTCCAGCAATTGGCATTTGGTTTCCAGTGTGGGTGTGTTTGGTTCGGAGTGTGATGTAAGTCCAGCGATTGGCATTCGATTTCCAGGTTTGCCTGTCCTTGTGTGGAGTTTGACGTAAGCCCAGCGATTGACAGTCGATTTCCTGTGTGGTTTTGTTTGGCGTGTGTTAGCCGAGCTACGAGTGCTCTGATTCTTCTTTAGTCCGAGAAGATACGTATGCATAGGATGCGACATCCTAGCGAGCACGTTTCCCCCTGTCCCGAACTACGTCGACTCTGATGTCTATGCCTGATAGACTACGTAGGCCCAGGACGCGATATCCTGCCGAGTTAGTTTCTTTTGTTTTCTGTGTCTCTTTCAGCCAATGTTTGTATGTTTGAGCAGTGTTTTAGCAACCATTTTCCTTCCTTTTGTGCGTGGATCCCGTCGAGTACGACGGATGCGTAGGGGTGCTAATACCTTCCCTTCACATAACCGACTCCCGATCCCATTCTCTTTGGTCGCGAGACCATGTCTTTCCCAGGTTTACTTCGAGCATTTCCTTTCCCTCTTTTGGGATAAATAACGCACGGTGGCGGCTCTGTTGTTTTCGTTTCCCGCCGGTTTTTCGCGTAATGCGACAGTTGGCGACTCTGCTGGGGACTAAGAGAAGTTGACCTCTTGCTGGTCCATCTTCCCTAAGCGAGTCTCTCCTAGCGCTCTCTAGGTTAGGGTTTTGGTTGCTGTTTGCTGTTATTTATTGTATTCATGATTATTATGTTGTATATATGTGCATATTTGTTTGCATGCATCATATTATCATTGTGCTGATCCTGTACAGGTTGGTTCCTCTGTTTGGGGTGGGTGTTCTGAGTGGGGCTAAAACCCAGGCCCGAGTATACACCTAGGATTAGTGTGGTCTCGCGTTTCCTCACTTGCTGTATCAGCATGTTGTTGCGACGTGTCACCACAGCCGGACGAGGTTCATTTGAGAGAGTCCTTCCGTTTGGAGTTATTCCACTCAGGTTGGATGATCTCATCTGAGCTGTTGACTTCGGTGACCGTTCTTTCCCGGATCTTTGATTTAGACGATCTTAAGAGAGTTGCAACGGCACACCCGAAAGGGCAAACCCGTTGAGTATCTTTGCCCGATTGTCGAGATCATTGTCCGCCTTAGGATGACCTGATTAGAATTCACCTGTGAGGGGAGGGTTTGATCCTTGCAAGTACAGGTTTCTGCCAGTGATGCCGTGTTGATGATCTTAAGTCGGATTTAGGGATCGTTATTTCTGGACGCCGGAGGTTTGACCCTGGTATTGATAAGAGGGTTCCGTTTATTTCGGATCCCTGGGCTGAATTTGAGGGTACTTGCTCAGATGTTGACTTGGGTTCAGATGACTTTGGGTTTTAGATGATTTGTGGTTCCGAGTTCAGGCCGAAGCTTCGATCCTGTGCCATATGATACTCAGCCGACCAGTCATGGCTCCATCATTTGCATCATAGCATGTTTACTTTTAAAAACAAAAAAAAATGCATAATAATGCATGAAAAAAGTTAACCTGCATACACATCACGCACATCATACACATATCATTTTGCATAACAGGTGTTCTTACTCGCGACTTCTCACTCTGGTTCCTGTGTCAGGCAGGATAGCTGATCGAAGACCGCACCGGTATTCAACCAGACTTAATCAACAAAGAAGTATGGATCAGGTTCAGACGGAGTTGGCTGAGATGAGGGCGAACATGGCCCAGTTTATGACGATGATGCAAGGGGTTGCGCAAGGTCAAGAAGAACTTCGAGCCCTGGTTCAGAGACAAGAGACCGTGATTCCGCAGTCCAACCGCGCGTCGCTGGTGGGCGTGCCTGTTCATGACAATGTTAATGTTGCTGCTCCCGCCAATGACTATGCCGTCGGGGATGAGTTGAGGGGGATAAGAATCAACGGACAGCCTCTTGCTGCAGAGACTGTCAATGCCAGAGTTACCCGGGCTCTTGTGCGTCATCCGGCTCCGATTGTTGATAGACAAGAGGACATGTTCACACTGCTGAGTGAAGATGACGAAGTTGCTGGAAGAGTTGAGGATAGGGATCGGAAAGTTGATGCCCTTGCTGAGAAGATAAGAGCCATGGAATGTCAAAATTCCTTGGGTTTCGATGTGACCAATATGGGTATAGTGGAAGGGTTGAGGATCCCATACAAATTCTAAGCACCCTCGTTCGACAAGTATAATGGTACTTCTTGCCCTCGCACCCACGTGCAGGCTTATTATCGGAAGATCTCTGCTTATACCGATGATGAAAAGATGTGAATGTATTTTTTTCAAGATAGTTTATCTGGAGCTTCCTTGGATTGGTACATGGAACTTAAGAGGGATTCTATCTGATGCTTGAGGGATCTGGGTGAGGCCTTCTTGAGGCAATATAAGCACAATATGGACATGGCGCCTAGCCGGACTCAACTGCAGAGTCTATGTCAGAAATCCGGAGAGAGCTTCAAGGAGTACGCCCAGAGGTGGCGTGAACTGGCTGCTAGAGTACAACCCCCTATGCTGGAGAGGGAATTAACTGATATGTTCATCGGTACTCTTCAAGGTGTTTTTATGGACCGGATGGGAAGCTGCCCATTCGGTAGTTTTTCGGATGTGGTTATCTGTGGAGAGAGGACAGAGAGCTTGATTAAGGCTGGTAAAATTCAAGATGTGGGTTCCTCGTCTTCCAAAAAACCGTTTGCTGGGGCACCTCGTCGGAGAGAGGGTGAAGCCAGTGCTGTGCAGCATGGCCGAAGAGTTGTCAATAGAAATCAGTATCGTCAGGTTGCTGCAGTAACAATTCCGGCACCTCAACAACGTCAACAACCGCAACAACAGAGAGTTCAGCAACAAATGCCGCAACAACAACAACAACAGTAACGTCCGTATCAACCGAGGAAGAGGATGCCTGATCGAAGTTTCGACCCACTGCCAATGACCTATGCTGAGTTACTGCCTGAGTTGCTCAGACTAGGATTTGTCGAATTGAGGACTATGGCGCCGTTGACAAAAATACCACCTGGGTATGATGCCAACGTGTGTCGTGACTTTCACTCTGGTGCGCCGGGACACCATATAGAAAACTGCAGGGCTTTTCACCATAAAGTCCAGGACCTGATTGATGCCAAAACTATCAATTTTGCTCCTGTGCCAAATGTTGTAAATAACCTATGCCGCCGCATGGTGCGCACCGAGTGAACAACATTGAAGGGGAAGAAGCTGAGGATTTGGTTGTCAATGTGGAGGATGTTCAGACTTCTCTGTCAGTTGTAAAGGGCCGTTTGTTGAATGGTGGTGTCTACCCGGGTTGTGATGAAGACTGTGTTGATTGTGCTGAGTCTGAAGATGGTTGTGAACGGTTAAGGGCCGGTATCCAGGGTTTGATGGATGAGGGTTGTCTGCAATTCAGTCGGGCTGTCAGAGATCGTGGTTCAGTGTCAACGGTCACTATCTTTTTCAAACCGTCTGAAGGACGTGGTCAAAGGGTTAGTGCGTCTGCAACAAGTGGTACTCCTGTTACCATCTCTGCGCCAGTTACTGCCAGTAATCCGACTACAATCGTGGCGCCAGTCAGAAGGGTTGTGGATAGTCGGGCTGTCCCGTGGAAATATGACAACACCTACCGTAATAATAGAAGGGCTGCGAATCAGACAAGACCAGTTAGTCAAGCGCCTGTAACAATTGTTGTACCCAGTAGAACTCCTGCGGTTGCAAGTCCCGTTGTGGACAATGTTGGTGGACCAGGAGGTTTTACTCGAAGTGGACGTCTGTTTGCTCCACAACCTTTAAGAGACAACAATGCCGAGGCTCTCGCCAAGGCTAAAGGCAAACAGGCTGTGGTTGACGAAGAACCTGCTCAGAAGGAGGGGGCTGAGGGTTCATTTGAAAAAGATGTGGAGGAGTTCATGAAGATAATTAAGAAGAGTGACTACAAGATTGTAGATCAGCTTAACCAGACTCCATCCAAGATCTCGATTCTCTCTTTGTTGCTGTGCTCTGAGGCACATCGTAACGCCTTATTGAAGATGTTGAACATGGCTTACGTGCCTCAAGAGATATCCGTCAACCAACTGGAGGGTGTGATGGCTAATGTGAGCACCAGGCATGGTGTGGGGTTCACAGATCTAGACTTAACGCCTGAAGGATGTAACCATAACAAGGCCTTGCATATCACTATGGAATGTATGGGTGCTGTTTTGTCTCATGTGCTGGTAGACACTGGTTCGTCGTTGAATGTGCTGCCTAAGAAGATTCTGGGTAAGATTGATGTTGAAGGGGTTGTGCTCACTCCGAGTGACTTGATTGAGCGTGCATTTGACGGATCCAAACGTTCTGTTTTTGGTGAAGTCACCTTGTCAGTGAAGATCGGTCCGGAGGTCTTGACATTGTCTTCTATGTGATGGACATTCAGCCCGCGTACAGTTGTTTGTTGGGGCGTCCGTGGATTCATGTAGCTGGGGCAGTTTCGTCAACTCTCCACCAGAAGTTGAAGTATGTCTGGAACGGTCAGATTGTGACCGTGTGCGGTGAAGAAGATATTCTGGTGAGTCACCTATCCTCTTTCAAATATGTAGAGGTGGATGGCGAGATCCATGAAACTTTATGCCAGGCATTCGAGACTGTTGCTCTTGAAAGAATGGCGTTTGCTGATCAGAGGAAGCCGGGTGCTTCGATTGCTTCATACAAGCAGGCCAAGGAGGTTGTTGACTCTGGTAAGGCTGAAGGCTGGGGCAAGATAGTGGATTTGCCTATCAAGGAGGATAAGTTTGGTATCGGCTATCAACCTTTGCAAGCGGAGCAAGGTGTCCAAGCAGGTCCGAGTACCTTTACCAGCGCTGGGCTGATGAATCACGGCGACGTCTTTGCGGTCGGCAGTGAAGATGGTGACAGTGATTATGATCTCGACAACTGGGTCCGCCCGTGTGCACCAGGGGAGACGATCAACAATTGGACGGCAGAAGATGTAGTCCAAGTTACTCTTCAAACAGAGTAATTTTCTTTTGTTTTTTCATTCTGCACAAAACCCTACGTTTTGCCCAAGGCGTAGTGGTTCATTGTAGGGCCTCATCATGTTTTACAATTTTATCATTAATAAAGGACATTTTGCAAACAATTTTGTGATCCCTGTCTTTCTATTTTTGTTTTTCATTTTTCAAAAAAAAATAAAAATGGCAATGTTTTTGTTTTTGTGACTTTATTGAACTCTTTTTCTAAAACAAAGCATTAAACATGCAGAAGTGATCTCACGACATCTACTATGAACAGTTCTGTTATGGCTCAGTATGATTTCAATAATCCCATCTACCAAGCTGAAGAGGAGAGTGAGGAAGACTGTGAACTCCCTAACGAATTGGTCAAATTGTTGAAGCAAGAGGAAATGGTCATCCAACCTCATCAGGAGGAGTTGGAGATTATTAATCTTGGTACTGAGGACACCAGGAGAGATATCAAGATCGGGGATGCTTTGAAGACAGAGGTCAAGAGCAGGTTGATTGAGATGCTGAGAGAGTATATGGAGATATTCGCCTGGTCTTATCAAGATATGCCTGGGTTGGATACTGATATTGTGGTGCATAGACTACCTCTCAGAGAAGATTGTCCTTCGGTCAAGCAGAAGCTTCGCAGAACGAGTCCTGATATGGCAGTTAAAATCAAGGAAGAGGTCCAGAAGCAGTTCGATGCTGGTTTCTTGTCAGTGACGACTTATCCCCCGTGGGTGGCCAACATCGTTCCCATGCCAAAGAAGGATGGTAAGGTCAGAATGTGTGTCGATTACCGGGATCTGAACAGAGCGAGTCCGAAAGATGATTTCCCATTACCTCACATTGATGTATTGGTGGATAACACGGCTCAATCCTCGGTATTCTCTTTCATGGATGGTTTTTCGGGCTATAATCAGATTAAGATGGCGCCAGAGGACATGAAAAAGACGACATTCATTACACCTTGGGGCATGTTCTGCTATAAGGTGATGCCATTTGGGCTGAAGAATGCCGGTGCTACCTATCAGAGGGCTATGACGACTCTCTTTCATGACATGATGCACAAAGAGATTGAAGTGTACGTGGATGATATGATTGCGAAGTCGCAGACAGAAGAGGAGCACCTGGTTAATTTGCAGAAGTTGTTCGACCGGTTGAGAAAGTTCAAACTGAGGCTGAATCCAAACAAGTGTACGTTTGGTGTGAGATCTGGGAAGCTGTTGGGCTTCATTGTCAGTGAGAAAGGGATTGAGGTTGATCCAGCAAAAGTCAAAGCTATTCAAGAAATGCCTGAACCGAAAACAGAAAAGCAGGTTCGTGGGTTTTTAGGGAGATTGAACTACATTGCAAGGTTTGTATCTCACCTAACTGCCACGTGTGAACCGATATTCAAATTGCTGAGAAAGAATCAAGCAATCAGGAGGAATGATGATTGTCAGAAAGCTTTTGACAAGATAAAAGAGTATTTATAGAAACCTCCAATCTTGATTCCTCCAGTTCCTGGGAGACCGCTGATAATGTACCTGTCAGTGACCGAGAATTCGATGGGGTGTGTATTGGGACAGCATGACGAGTCTGGTCGAAAAGAGCATGCCATATACTACCTTAGCAAAAAGTTTACCGTATGTGAAATCAAATATTCACATCTTGAGAAAACTTGTTGTGCTTTGGCCTGGGCTGCTCGCCGACTGAGGCAGTATATGTTGAACCATACTACCTTATTGATTTCTAAGATGGATCCAGTGAAATACATCTTTGAGAAGCCGGCTCTCACCGGACGTGTGGCCCGTTGGCAGATGATTTTGACAGAATATGATATCCAGTACACGTCGCAGAAGGCCATCAAAGGTAGTGTTTTGTCATACTATCTCGCCGAGCAACCGATTGATGATTATCAGCCTATGATGTTTGAATTCCCTGATGAAGACATCATGTATCTTAAGATGAAAGATTGCGAAGAGCCTCTTGTCGAGGAAGGACCGGATCCTGATGACAAGTGGACATTGATGTTTGATGGGGCTGTGAATGTGAATGGCAACGGTGTTGGTGCAGTGCTTATCAATCCTAAAGGGGCTCATATACCTTTTTCTGCCAGATTGACTTTTGATGTCACCAACAATGAAGCTGAGTACGAGGCTTGTATCATGGGGATAGAAGAAGCCATTGATTTGAGGATCAAAACGCTTGACATCTTTGGAGATTCCGCTCTAGTGATCAATCAGGTCAATGGAGATTGGAATACGAACCAGCCGCATTTGATTCCGTATAGAGATTACACCAGAAGAATACTGACGTTCTTCAAAAAGGTGAAGTTGTATCATGTCCCCCGGGATGAGAATCAGATGGCTGATGCCTTGGCTACTTTATCTTCCATGATCAAAGTTCATTGGTGGAATCATGTGCCACATGTTGCGGTGAATCGACTCGAGAGGCCTGCGTATGTGTTTGCAGCCGAGTCTGTTGTGATTGATGAGAAACCGTGGTATTATGATATCAAGAACTTCCTCAAAAGTCAGGAGTATCCTGAAGGTGCGTCGAAGAATGATAAGAAAACCCTGAGAAGGCTAGCTGGAAGCTTTTATCTGAATCAGGATGATGTGCTGTATAAGAGGAACTTTGACATGGTCTTGCTAAGATGCGTGGATAGACACGAAGCAGACATGTTGATGCAAGAAGTGCATGAAGGTTCGTTTGGTACCCATGCTGGTGGTCATGCAATGTCTAAGAAATTATTGAGAGCCGGTTATTACTGGATGACTATGGAATCCGATTGCTTCAAATACGCTCGGAAGTGCCATAAGTGTCAAATTTATGCTGATAAGGTGCATGTACCACCAAGCCCTCTGAATGTCATGAATTCACCTTGGCCGTTTGTCATGTGGGGCATTGATATGATTGGGAAGATTGAGCCTACTGCTTCGAATGGACATCGCTTCATCTTGGTTGCGATTGACTACTTCACAAAATGGGTGGAAGCAGCTTCCTATGCTAATGTTACCAAACAAGTGGTTGCCTGGTTCATCAAGAAAGAAATCATTTGTCGTTATGGAGTCCCTGAGAGAATCATCACTGATAATGGTTCGAATCTCGATAACAAGATGATGAAAGAGCTATGCAAAGATTTCAAGATTTAACATCACAATTCTTCTCCTTACAGACCAAAGATGAATGGTGTTATAGAGGCGCCAAACAAGAATATCAAGAAGATTGTGCAAAAGATGGTCGTGACGTATAAGGATTGGCATGAGATGATGCCTTTCGCTTTACATGGGTACCGTACCTCAGTACGTACGTCGACCGGGGCAACCCCGTACTCCCTTGTGTATGGTATGGAAGCTGTCCTACCTGTTGAAGTGGAGATCCCTTCTCTGAGGGTTTTGTTGGATGTCAAGCTGGACGAATCCGAGTGGATTCGAACAAGGTTTAACGAGTTGAGCCTTATCGAAGAGAGACGGCTAGCAGTTGTGTGCCATGGGCAATTGTATCAGAGAAGGATGAAGCGAGCCTTTGATCAGAAAGTGCGTCCTCGGAGCTATCAGACGGGTGATCTAGTTTTGAAGAGGATCCTTCCTCCCGGTACAGATAACAGGGGCAAGTGGACTCCTAATTATGAAGGTCCATATGTTGTGAAGAAGGTTTTCTCCGGTGGAGCCTTGATGCTTACAACTATGGATGGTGAATATTTCCCGTCCCCTGTTAACTCAGATGTAGTCAAAAAATACTTCGCATAAATTGACCCGCTGGACAAAAAGAATAAAAGGGTCCAGGAAAAAAAGGGCATCCCGGCGAACCAAAAAACAGAAAGAAAAAGGTTCGAGCAAAAATTAGGGATAAAATGAAAATAATTGGTACACCCGGTAAGTCGAAAACCCGCAAGGGCGGCTTAGGCAAAAATGGGTATCCCGGTGGATTGAAAACCCGAGAGGGCGATCCAGGAAAAAGAGGGATTAAAGCGAAGACTACAGTCTGAGTTATCTGTACTACATCGCGCTTCGTCGTCTGCCATCTCGAAAGATGTGATTGCTCCAGTCATTCTTCTCAGAAAGCAAGGGTTGGGAGGAAAACTGATGATCTGTGAGTTATAACAGAATTGGGAAATAGTGGATGTCGTGTTCACATTGCCATTAAGATAGATGTTTTTCCTTTTGTGCGCAATTACCTCTTTCTAGGAATTGCTTCCCAATGTATTCGCCTTTTCAGGCCCATTTTCAATCAATAAAAGTCGTTATTCAGATAAATAGCTCCCTTGTTTTTATTTTACTGTTTTGTTTGCAAAAACGTCCGAATTTTTGATAAGCATTGCATATAAAAACATGAAGGCTAAACAATAACGTGCGGAAAGATAAAAACATTTGAAAATCATTTTGAATGTTGAGGACACTTGAGCGCATCTTGTCCATGCAACCCCTGGGGCATGTGTGTTGTGCTGTTTTGCAGGTTATCATCTGTGAGGACGATTCCACAACAGTTATTTTCCCAAGCAAATACGAGAGCCTTCAGAGCTATTCTCCCCTGCAGAGACGTCTTTGGATAGTGCCTTCTATCCCAGCAGATCTAAGAGGTGCCTATCCCCAACAGGCCTGTAAGTGGGTTTATTCCCCAGCGAATATTTCCCCAGTTGAGATCCCCACTGAGTTGGAAGGATGTGGTACACCCAGCGGAGGTGTCAGTTGGAATGGTGTTATTCCCCAGCAGTCGGGTTTGAAGTGCTGTTATCCCCCAGCGTGGTCGTAAGCGCTCATCCCAGCAGGGTTGTGGATGTCGATCTCCAGTGTGGTCTGGTATATTATCTTTCCCCACCAGAGTTATGCTCCTCCTCAGCAGGGCGGTATGTTATCCCCCAACAGAGTGGCTTTCCCTAGCAGATCTCCCGAGCAGAGATTGGTGTTGATAATTTTCCTCAGCAAGTTCTCCGAGTGGATCCGGTTTGGTGAAGATCAGCTCCAGCAGAGTTTATCCTACTTGTGGATTGGTCGGGTCGTCCCCAGTGAGGTCGCCTTATTTTTTTCCCCCCAGTGGAGTCGTATTGATGGTTCCTCAGCATAGTCGCTTCCCCAGCGGAGTAGCATTTATCTCCAGCAGAGTTTATCCTACTTGTTGGCATTTCTCCCCAGCGAGTTGTATTGATTGCTTCCCCAAGCGGAGTCCCCGAGTGGATTGGGTCCTATGAAGGATGTCCCCAGCGAAGTCTATCCTTTCCCCAGCAACAGTGTTATTTCTCCAGCACGAGTGAGAAGTCGGTGCTTTCCCCGCAGAGTGTTCCTCAGCAGAGTCTCCTTGCAGAGTTGGAGTATCTGATCTTTTGGCTCCCCAGCCAGTTTTCGTCATTTTGCATTTGGCATGTAGATCATTGCATCCTCAAATGCGTAGCATTTCCATTCAATATGGAGCATTACGCCATAGAAGAATTCAAACATATGCATTCATGTGTTGAAACCTAATCAGGCCATATCCCCGACAGAGGCGGATCATTGTTCAACATCTGTACAACACGTTTGCTACAGTTGCTCCTGACAGCATTCAGGATTGATACCCCTGGTTTATTTCCTCACCCGTGTGGGAAGGAGAGCCTGATTCTCCCCAGTGAGATCCCCTGCAAGTGTTTAGCCTTGCCTCGACATGTGTAGATGTCATCTTGTGATACTGGTCAGTGTCACGTCAGCACCCGCGTGTGTTATTTCTTTGGTGTCGGTAAACACCATCTTTCGGTGTCGGTAAACATCGAGTCCCATCCCAGTCATTCATTAATGTCGGGTCGTCTTTCTTTGGTGTCGGTAAACACCATCTTTCGGTGTCGGTAAACATCGAGTCCTACCCCCAGTCATTCGTTAATGTCTGGTCTTCTTTTGATGTCGGTAAACATCATCTTTCGATGTTCGTAATACCCTCCCCAGGAGTCACCTCTCCGTTGGTGTCGATAAACGTTGAGTTTTTTCTATTCGTCCGTGGACGTCTAGTCGAATTATCCCCAAGAAGAGTTACCTCTCCGTTGGTCTCGATAAACGTTGAGTTTTTCCTATGCGTCCGTTGACGTATAGTTGCTTGTTCCCCACAGATCATTTGGTAATGCCTGACGATTCCCCACAGGTTCACCTCCCCGTTGGTCTCGATAAACGATGAGTTTTTCCCAATCGTTCGTTGATGATTGGTTGTGTTCACTTTTCCCCAAAGAGTCACCTCTCCGTTGGTTTCGATAAACGTTGGGTTTTTCCCAATCGTCCGTTGGCGTTTGGTTGAGTTATATTTCCTCTCCCTAGAAGAGTTACCTCTCTGTTGGTATCGATAAACGTTGAGTTTTTCCTATTCGTCCGTTGACGTATAGTTGTACTTTTCCCCACAAGAGTTACCTCTCCGTTGTATTCGATAAACGTTGAGTTTTTTCCTATATGTCCGTTGACTTATAGTGATATTTTTCCCCTCAGCTTTACCTCTCTGTTGGTTTCGATAAACGTCGAGTTTTTCCTATTCGTCTATTGACGTATAGTTGTACCCTTCCCCTCAGAGTTACCTCTCCGTTGGTTTCGATAAACGTCGAGTTTTTCTCATTCGTCCATTGACGTCTGATTGTATATCCTATTCCCCAGTCATTCATTAATGTCTGCTCGATCCTCAGTTAGAGTTCCCCAGTAGAGTCGTCGGTAAACGTCTTGTCTGGTCACCTTTCTCCGTTGGTGTCGATAAACGTCGAGCTTCTCCTTCTCCGTTGGTGTCGATAAACGTCGAGCTTCTCCCGTTCGTCCGTTGACGTCTGGTTGAGTCTTACCATTCATCCGTTGATGTCTGGTCACCTTTCTCCGTTGGTGTCGATAAACGTCGAGCTTCTCCTTCTCCGTTGGTGTCGATAAACGTCGAGCTTCTCCTGTTCGTCCGTTGACGTCTGGTCGAGTCTTTCCCATTCATCCGTTGATGTCTGGTTACCTCTCCGTTGGTTTCGATAAACGTCGAGTTTTTCCTAGTTGTCCGTTGGCATCTAGTGGTAATTGCCTTCTCCTTCTCCGTTGGTGTCGATAAACGTCGAGCTTCTCCCGTTCGTCCGTTGACGTCTGGTCGAGTCTTACCATTCATCCGTTGATGTCTGGTCACCTCTCCGTTGGTTTTGGTAAACGTCGAGTTTTTCCTGGTCGTCCCTAGTAGAGTACCTCTCCGTTGGTTTTGGTAAACGTTGATTTTTTCCCACAACGTCCGTTCACGTATGGTTCTATCTTTTTTCCAGTCATTCATTAATGATTGGTTACCTCTCCGTTGGTTTCGATAAACGTTGAGTTTTTCCTAGTCGTCCGTTGACGTCTAGTTGTGATTTCTTTCCCCATTCATCGTCTTGTGATGTCTGGATGTGGCTGTACCTTTGGAAGAAAAATCAAAACCCCCAGTAATAAAACATCAGATCCCAGTTGAAGTTGGATCCTCGCAGTTGTGCAAATTTCTACGGTTCTTCGGTATTCAATCCCTGTTTACCCTGAAAGTCTGGCAGTCGTTGCTCTCATCCATTCGGGTTCCCAGTTGATTGAATAGGGGCAGCTGTAGCACCTCAAATTTTCACCTCCTATCTTGTACATACATTTTCATTTTAGGTCATTAGCATTACATTGTCCACTGCATAGCATTGCATTGTCCATTGCCCAAGTGCAAAGTCATCAGTCAAGACTGGTCAGGAGATCCAGTTGTGCAAGCAAGCAAGTGAATTTCCTATTGAAACAAAGCCCTAGGGTTGGTTCATCAAGTTCATATGACCTAGGGATCATTTTGAAGAGGTTTGGCCAAAGGTTGGATGTTCAGAAGTCATCAGTCAAGCTGAAATTCATCTGAAACCCTAGAAAGTTAACCAAAGTCAACTGTGCATGAAATCATGGATTTTAAGGTGGGAGATGGTTAGAGAGGCCTCATTCATGTCCATACAAGTCTCATTTGGCATTGCAAGCATCAACAATGAAGAATTTGAGGTCAGATGAAAAGTTTCCAAAAATAGTAAGTGACCTGTAATTTGAAATTGCCAAAAATGGAAAGGTTTTCTCCTCAACTTTACATCATCAATCAAGCTTCAAATGAAATATTGTCCAACATTAAAATTGAAGATCTTGCTCTCACCTTTCCAAAAAGTCCAAGAACATGAATTTCTCATGTATGGTTGAAAAGGTATGGATCAATCTTTGCCAAGGAAATTTGAAATTCAAAAGGGGATAACTTTCACACCAAAAGACCAAATGAAGTGGGATTTTTTGCAACGTTCTTCTTTTAACATGCTCTATCCAAATCATGCATTACATTTCATCAATTCTCATCAAAAAAATATTGGATTTTTCACTTGAACTTCATTTGAAATTTGGAGGGAAAAGTCCAATTCAAATATTAAGCATTTTCCACACATGGTTTCATTGGCATTTGGTTCCAAATGGATTTTTGAGGTGAATTAAGCACCAACTCGTGTATTGTAGCACTCATTTTCATGCATGCAAGGTGAATTGCAAATTGGCCATTACACCTTCATTTCCCTAATTACCATTGCATTTGGTTAATTGTGATTAGTAACTTCATTAATCCATCATATATAAGGATAATCAAAACAGAATTCGTGCTTAACATTTCATTTGGTTCAGATCTAGATCCAATTGCAAAATCTCACAAACTTTTTCTCTCAACTTTTCTCCAAAACTTTGCACAAACCTTGCATTGTTCTTCATTGATTCATCATCCACAAGTGTAATTGAAGTCTTTGGAAGCAAGATCCATGAGCTGTCATCGAGATTTGGAACTGTTGAAGCATGAGTTCATCAATGGCAATTGAAGATTCCAGCTAGGTCGTGCATGTTCAACGCTCAAATCTTCATCCATTCATTCATCCAAGAGTTGAAGAACATCTGTTTCTACCTTGCAAGGCTTGAAAGTCACGAATCCACTTCTGCACTTCAATTCAGGTTAGGAATCGAATCTCACAATTCATACAATTATCATATGCTTTCGGTAGATCTTTGATTGTAGAGTAATCTGAGCTTTGTAGCATTGAATTTCATCAAGAAACAAGAAAGTTATTGTGAATCTAAGTTTGATGCATGGATGTTCTTGTGCTCGAATCTTTAAATGTAATTTGAATTAGAGAAATCCAAGCATAGCATGTTGTTGTACATTGAAAGATGAACACGATGGTATAACTTTTGTTAATTTCTGTGACAAAATGTTCTTGAGCCTGGAAATGATGAAGAACACGTATGAATATTGCATGAACCCTAGTTTTTTTCTCCAGGAGCGTGTTTGATCTTTCAGTGTATGTTTTGCATGCGATTCCGTGTTTGTGTGCATGTACAGCGTGTCCCTGGCGTGGCATTTCGATTGGCTAAAATGTATTCTCCTTGCCACCTCACATTAGTGAAACGGTGCGTTTCACATGAAACGCGCCTTGTTTCAAATTGCAACGTAGATCGATTCGTTGCTCCAACATTTTCACATTTGGCCTTTGGCATTTTTTCACTTTATGCTTCCATGTTCATGCTATGCTTCTTATGTGATTTTTAATTTTCTCTCCATTTCAAAAATTCATAACTCATTGATGGATTGTCCAAATGAGATGAGATTTTTTTCATGATGTTCCTCATGATCTCTACTATTTTTTGATGATTTTTCCAGAAATTGTGCACGCATGGATTTTAATTTTGGCTAGGAATTGTGTGTACATATGTTTTCTTGACATGATTTGCCATTTTGATTGTGAAATGATGAGTTTTGATTCAATGACTGTGAAACTTTGGATGCTTAAACTAGACACCTTTAGGGATTTTTTGGTATAGATTTTGCATTTTTCTCACTTCTGGTTGTGGAGATATGCTATGGTTAATGAAGGTGTGACAATGTGTGTCACACCATTGCTTGCTTGACTTGAGGAATTTATTTGCCATGCCAATTCAATGCCATTTAATATGATGCTTTGCATGACGCTACTTCTGGATGTTAGGATTGATCATGAATATTTGTAGAATTTTTGGATCCATTTCCAATTTGTTTGAGATTTTCTTTGCTGATTGGTCATGTTGGGACTTTTTGGGAGTCATGAACTTAGATGATTTGTGAAATGCTTGATGTTTATCCTATGAGCTTGAAATTTTGCACATTGATTCTAGACACTTTGTAGTTTGCTATGGCTTTGGTTTGAGTCATTTATCATGTGTGGATTCTGTTTTATGCTTGTGTCAAGTTGATGTATGAAATGGTGCTTCCTTTGAGCTTGTTTTGCCTTGCCTTGCCTTAGGGAATTTATTTTCCATGCTTCCACTTATCTAAATGACTTGAGTTTTGATATGTTGATCAGTTGATATGTGTTGTTTAGCCATGATTTTTCTTGGGATTTATTGAATTGTTTTTGAGTTGATGTGGATTGATTCATTATGTTTTCTTCTATGAGCTTTGAACTTGCATGCTTTGCCTTATATGGTGTATGAAATGAAATTGGTTGATGATATGGATATGAGACCACTTGGATTTTGTTCTTAATTGATTTAATTTGATTCATGCCAATTTTCATGTTCTGTTTTGAATTATTTCTCCCTCTTTGACCCTAGGCCATGTCCTAGTGGTTAGTGCTTATGTTTGAGTTGTGTTTTCAGGACAAGAAGCATATGGCCTTGAGAAGTGTGATTCATTTGCTCATTTGGATTGATATTTGATTGATGTTGATTAACATTAAGTTGTTTTTTAGGTGGATTAGCTCCTTTGAGTTGAGCTTGTGCTTTGCTTGATGCATTGCTTGTTGTCTGTGTGTACAGTTAACTGTTGACTTTTAGTCTGTCTGTTTGACTTTTTGAGTTGTGTATTGACTGAGTTAGATTGTTTTCAGGTACATTAGTTGCTATAGTTCATTGTGAACTTGCTTTTGCTTTGCTTGATAGCTTGAGCATTGAGGTATAATGTCTCTAACTCCATGTAGTCTGGAAGACCTGGCCTGTTATTTGGTCAGGCACCTGTCTGAAGTCCTCCTTAAGAGGCAATGCTTGTGATTGTTTATTTTTGTCCCCAAGCAGGAAAAGACCTTTGATAAGGCAATTGGCAGATAAAAGAGATGTGCAATCCATCTCCTGCTATTCTGTTGAGTCATCCCTTTGCTCACACAACTTGTGTTGATGCATTGTGGATATTAACCCAAGATCCTTGTACAGTTGTGTCAGTCATATGTGTAGAAGGGTTCCCACTTTCTGAACCCACACTTTCATCTGTCTAAAAGCTCTCCCAGGCCAGGGATAAGAGTTGTGAGGCACACCCCTCACTTCCCATTTCATCTGCTTCACCCTAACTCTCAATGTTAGGGTTAAGAGCTAACATCACCCGATTCCAGATGGCTTGTGTTTCACAGCCTAACCCTTGTGTGAGCCCACTTTGTTTGTATATAGTGTGTGCTATTTGTGTGATTGCTTTGCCTGTGCTGTTTAGGATAGCTTGCTCCCTGTGCAAGTTAGATAGCAACCTTAACTTAGGGATGATTGGCATGATAACATCTAGGCTTGAGTCGTAGTCTCCCTAGTTGTGTCTCCCTTTGTATCTGGTTAGGCTAGTCCTTTGTCCCTGCGTAGGGGAACTACGTCGCCCTGATCCTCATACCAGATGAGGTACGTAGGCAGGAGATGAGCTGATCTCTCCGGGCGCCCTTTTTGTTTTGTCTTTGTGTGTGTTAGGAGATGGATGTAAAACCAGCGATTGGCATTCCGTATCCTCTTGTTGTGTGCTTGGAGCCCGATGTAAGTCCAGCAATTGGCATTTGGTTTCCAGTGTGGGTGTGTTTGGTTCGGAGTGTGATGTAAGTCCAGCGATAGGCATTCGGTTTCTAGGTTTGCCTGTCCTTGTGTGGAGTTTGACGTAAGCTCAGCGATTGGCAGTCGATTTCCTGTGTGGTTTTGTTTGGCGTGTGTTAGCCGAGCTACGAGTGCTCTGATTCTTCTTTAGTCCGAGAAGATACGTATGCATAGGATGCGACATCCTAGCGAGCACGTTTCCCCCTGTCCCGAACTACGTCGACTCTGATGTCTATGCCTGATAGACTACGTAGGCCCAGGATGCGATATCCTGCCGAGTTAGTTTCTTTTGTTTTCTGTGTCTCTTTCAGCCAGTGTCTGTATGTTTGAGCAACCATTTTCCTTCCTTTTGTGCGTGGATCCCGTCGAGTACGACGGATGCGTAGGGGTGCTAATACCTTCCCTTCGCATAACCGACTCCCGATCCCATTCTCTTTGGTCGCGAGACCATGTCTTTTCCAGGTTTACTTCGAGCATTTCCTTTCCCTCTTTTGGGATAAATAACGCACGGTGGCGGCTCTGTTGTTTTCGTTTCCCGCCGGTTTTTCGCGTAATGCGACACTCGCAAGATGTCTACTCAGACCGACAATGATCAACTACTACTTTCAAGATAGTTTAACTGGTGATGCACTCAAATGGTATATGGGCTTGGATAGTGCTAATGTCTATACTTTTAATGAGTTGGGCAAGGCTTTCGTCAAGCAATACAAGTATAATGTTGATATGGCTCCAGATCGGGATCAGCTAAGATCGATGTCCCAGAAGGACAAAGAGACATTCAAGGAGTACTCCTAGAGATGGAGGGAGATGGATGCTCAAATTATCCCACCCTTGGAGGAGAAGGATATGACCAAGATCTTTTTGAAGATGCTGAGTTCATTTTACTATGAACGCAAGATTACTAGTGCCCCCAATGACTTCAGCGAAATGGTGAACATGGGGATGAGATTGGAAGAAGGTGTTCAAAAAGGCCGGTTGTCTAAAGATGAAGCATCTTCAAGCAAGAAACACGGTGGTAGTTTATCCAAAAGGAAGGAAGGAGAAACCAGTGCAGTGTTTGCAGGGAGGCAGAGAAGGCCTCTTGTGAAGAAGAATTCCCAGTCCTATCAACATCACCATCAAATATTGTCAGTAATTCCAGTTTTTACTAATAATTCAGCAAATCAATCAGTTCTTGTTCAGCAACAACATCAACAACAAACATAACAACGTACCAACTACAACAACAACAACAATCATCATCATAACTTTGAGAGGAAGAAGGTCTCTTTTGACCCTATTCCTATGACGTATGCATAATTGTATCCTTCTTTGGTTGTCAAGAATCTGATTCAACCGAGAAATCCTCCACATACTCCTGTACCGTTGACATGGTGGTTCAATCCTGATTTGCATTGTGCTTTTCATCAGGGAGTTCCTGGCCATAATATTGAAAGCTGATATCTGTTGAAGTATAAGGTTCATAAGCTGATTAAGAGTGGTATGGTGTCCTTTGAGGACATAACGCCTAATGTTAAAGAAAATTTGTTGCCCTCTCATGGCAATGCCTCCGTGAACATGGTAGATGGCTGCCTCGGGAATTTCAGTCTTTGATATTCGTTATATTCACCAGTCTTTGGTGGAGATCCACAGGACTCTATGCTTAATCATTGATTGCAAACATGACCGTGACGATTGTGTTATCTGTAGCGTCAACCCTCGAGGATGTGTGATCGTCAAGAGGGATATCCAGAAATTGGTAGATAAAGGTACAATTCAGAGCCATCAGTCTCGGGATATGGGAAATGATGTGAATGTTATAGTACCGGTGTTCAAAACCCCTGAGTGGGTAGTTATTGGGTTTGACAGTAGCAGTAACAAGAATGTTAATAGATAGGTATGCCATTGGCTATACAATTTGTGGGACATGTCCCCTACTCATCCAATAAAGTTGTTCCATATAAGTACAATGCCACCATGATTGAGAATGGGCAAGAGGTTCCTCTTCCCGTTGCAAATTCAGTGGTAAGCATTGTATATGTAGTGAAGGTGACCCGTAACAGTTGTGTTTTTGGCCCTGTATCTCTAAGAGTTGTGGAAGATGTTTCGATGGGTAAGAAAGTTGATGTTCCTGCAGTTGATCCGGTTAATCCTCCAACTTGTCAGTCTGGTGAATCCAACAGGTTGAACATTAATGACGATGATGAGGTTCTACGTCTAATCAAGAAAAGTAAGTTCAACATTGTGGAGCAACTTCTCCATACGTCATCAAAGATTTCTATGTTATCATTATTGATGAACTCCGAGGCGCATAGAGAGGCTTTGTAGAAAGTATTGGAGCAAGCCTATGTAGAACATGATATTACTGTGGATCAGTTTGTCCAATGTATTGGTTTATAGAAAGTATTGGAGCAAGCCTTTATAGAAAGTATTAGCGTTTCACATTTCAATGAACTGAAAAGAGGATGGTTTGTCCAATGTATTGGTTGATACTAGTTCATCATTGAATATGTTGCCCAAGAAAAATTTAGCAAGATTTTCATATCAAGGAGCACCAATGAGGTACAATGGTGTTATGGTTAAAGCGTTTGACGGTTCCCGAAAAACTGTCATTGGAGAGGTGGACCTTCCAGTTAAGATAGGTCCGAGTGACTTCCAAATTACTTTTCAAGTAGTAGACATTCACCCGACCTACATCTGTTTGTTGGAAAGGCCATGGATCCATGAGGCTGGTGTCGTAATGTCTACTTTGCACCAGAAGTTGAAATTTGTTAAGAACGGCAAGCTCGTCGTTGTTGGTGGGGAGAAAGTGTTTTCAGTGAGCCATTTGTCATCCTTCACCTATGTGGAAGTTGAAGAAGAGGTTGGAATGTTATTCCAGGATTTGTCTATTCCTGATGAATTGAAGAAGACCGAGGCGTTCATGTCCTCTTTAAAGGATGCACAAGAATTTATTCAGGCTGGCAGCACCGACAAGTGGGGTCGTGTTGTAGAAGTTGTGGAAAACAAGAACAAAGTTGGGCTGGGATTTTAGCAAGGGCCGTTCAACAGCAACATCAAGGCTATGCAACAAGTTTTCCGCATTGGAGGTTTCATTCATGAGGATGATCAACACTCAGCTGCAATTGTTGAAGACAGTGATGAAGACGAAGATTGTGCCAACTTTGTGACACACTGACAGACTTGCAACAATTGGGTTGCTATTGATGTGCTTGTTGTTATGCATCGTTCAAAATAATTTGTTTTATTATTAAAGAAAATCCTTCTCCTATGCCTAAGGGAGAGGTGAAACATTGTTGGGCATTTTAATATTACCATCAATAAAAATACGATTTTATTCATCCACATCTATGATGTTTATTTTCACTTTTTTCTTTTTCTGAAAATGGTAATCACAAAAAACATAAATAAACAATAATTTTTCCCATATCTGCATAATATTTGCTTGCACTTCATTTCTCTAAAATCAATATCAAATCATTATGCAGGTTGGTTCTCAAACCCATTGGACGTAATAATCCTACTCCTTCTCCAAACTTTGATTTCCATGTGTTTGAATATGAGGAAGAGAATGATGATGAAGATGTGTCTGATGAGTTGACCCATTTTCTTAAGCATGAGGAAAGAACCATTCAGTCGTTTGAAGAGCAGATTGAGTTGGTCAACTTGGGTTCCGAGGATGATGTGAAGGAAGTCAAGATTAGTCACCTGTGTCTAGAGGTTAAGAAGGGGTTGGTAGATCTTCTCCATGAATACTCTGATGTGTTTGCTTGGTCCTTTCAAGATATGCTAGGTTTGGATTCTAATATTATGGAGCATAGATTGTCGTTGAAGCCAGAATGCCCTCCGGTCAAGCAAAAGTTGAGAAGAATCCATCCTGATATGGCAGTGAAGATTAAAGAGGAAGTGCAAAAGCATATTGATGATGGCTTCCTTGTTTCCTCTGAGTATCTGCAATGGGTGGAAAAAATTGTGCTTGTTCCTAAGAAAGATGGAAAAGTTCGTATGTATGTTGATTATAGAGATTTGAACAAAGCCAGACCGGAAGATGATTTCCTTCTGCCACACATTGATATGTTGGTAGACAATACAACTAAATTCAAAGTCTTTTTGTTTATGGAAGGATTTCCCCCTATAATCAAATCAAGATGGAACCCAAAGAAATGGAGAAGACCATATTCGTTACACCTTGGGGAACATTCTGTTATCGAGTGATGCCCTTCGGTTTAAAGAATGTTGGTGCCACGTACCAGAGAGGTATGACCACTCTTTTCCATGATATGATACAAAAAGAGATTGAGGTCTATGTTGATGATATGATTGCTAAATCAAGATATGAAGAAGAACATGTTGAGCATTTGTTGAAGTTATTCCAGCGTTTGAAGAAATATAAACTCCGCTTGAATCCCAATAAGTGTACATTTGGTGTTCGCTCTAGTAAGTTGTTAGGCTTTATTGTCAGTGAGATGGGTATTGAAGTTGATCCTGCCAAGGTCAAAGAAATACAAGAGATGCATTTAATTTCTGTAGCGGTGAATTCATGATCATCAAGCTATTGACAAGCTAGAGATCAATTAACAAGAGTCGCCACCGCGCTTTTATTGTTTCCAAGGGAAAAGGGAAAAAGTACGAACAAAACCCAAAAAGTAAGAAGTTTTCAAATAAAAACTAATAAAAGTCAGAGATCACAGGTAAGGGGGTTGGTTACATAGAGGGAAAGTGTTAGCATCCAAAGTGTCCTAGGTACTCCTAGGGAGCCATGATAACATGAAACTATATCACATTTTTAGACTTGATTTAATTAAATTATATCGTTATTTGATTCAATTTTTTTTATATTATTCGATATTACTCGGAATTTTCTTATTATTTATTTCAGGAATCATTATTTAAAGCACATGTGAAAAAGAAAGAAAAGGGATGCAAAAAGAAGATTTTCTAGGAAAAGCCGCAAGCTGAAGCACCAAAGCCCAGCCCACGTTTGGAAAAAAATAACTTGCTGTCACGACCGCAACAAGAACGTGTCGATCGCCACGTCCTAAGACCTAGTGTTACGACCGTAACACATAGTGTGACGGACGTCACACATTCCACTCCTATATTTTGGGCTTTACGTGCGTAACTGAGTGGACGGTTTCCCCTAAATTCTCTCATGCACTCGGAGACGCTTTGAACCATACTGAAGACACATTCTAGGAGACGGTTACCTTGGGAGGTTAATATAAATAAACCTCACAAAAGCCAATTGAAGCTCTCTCTTCGCCGTACAATTTCTCCAGCATTCTAATTTTTCAAGCAGTTTATTCTTTCTTTTTTCTAGTTTAATTTCTGAAGCATACAATTTACTTTCTCACGATAGTTTCTACACCGGAAACTATTGTGTAATTTTTACTGGATCTAACCTTACGTGAGATCATAGTATTTTATTTCCTTGTTTTTACTTTCCTATCTGATCGAGAATTGTGAAGAACAAATCCAACTGACTTGTGGTGGAGTGTTCGAGCACCGAAGCGTAGGAGATAAAATCCAGATTTCTAGTATTTTTCCAGGTTCATTAATTAATTGATTTATCGTTTTAATTTACATATGCTTTGTTCCGCTGCTTATATATGTTGTTTGTTTGATATGGCCGTATTTATGCATGATTATTGTTTATGCATGTTTATCATGTCTGGCTAATTAATTTAGATATCGGTATGTAAAGTAAGCGGAATAAAGGAATCCAAATTGAGTTGGTTTAAATTTATTTCAGAATATAGTCACTCTTTTTCGGGTCTCAATTTACAAATTTAATGCCAAGGTTTTTGTACGAGAGTAAAAGACATAAAGAAGTTAAAATCAATAGAACGACGGTTTGAGTTTTTAACTGGACAGTGTAAATTGAACATTAACTTTAAATCAGGGCGAAAGCAATTTTTAAGGTTAATGAAATTCTAATTATTTTCAAAAATTATTTTTAAAAGTTAAATGTGAGGACGAGAGTTAAGCATTTAAGTTTAATCATATAATCTAAGTCAACAGAGCGAGAGTTTGAGACGAGGGCGTTTAAACGGTTAGTATTTTCTCAAAAGGAGTTTCTATAGATTCTATTATTTTCAAAAGTGATTTTAGACTTAACGAAATAGTGAGAGCGTACGTTAAAATATAAAGTCATAGTCTAATTCAACAGAGCGAGAGTTTGAGGAAAAGACTTTTAATTAATAGTGTCTACTGAAAAGACTTATTTTAAAATAAAGAAAAAGACCAACGAAGATTTGATTCCCCAAATACGACAAACTACATACTGATATCCATATTATTTGATATTTTATGTAGATCCAAATTTAGTTTTATTTTCCCCCTAATCATTAAAGTATCATCCGCCTTAGCTTTACACAGTAACCCTAGAAAAACGGTAGATCGATTCATTAAGTCCTTGTGGGATCGATATCTTTTAAAACTACGCGATTAGACTGTGCGCTTGCAGTTAGTACCCCGATAGACTCATAAAGTCGCGATCAAGTTTTTGGCGCCGTTGTCGGGGACTTTTATTTAGTCGATATCGTAACTCTTCTGTTACGCTGTAGAGACTAAGGCAATTTTTTTCTTTTTCCCTTTTTCATTGATTTGTATGCCACACACTCGCTCACAAGGCGGGCCGTACTACTTACGAATCAACGACGTCGAACGATATCTCCGATTATTACGACGAATTCGGGAGTATCGTGCTAGAAACAATCTTCCTCCAATCGAAGTTCCTGATCTCAAAAATCTCCTTCCTTTAATGATACCAGCGATGGCCGAACCAGCTCGTGCTCTTCGAGATTACGCTGCTCCATCGCAGGATGAGCCGCATTCGAGTATTGCTCCACCCGCAATCAAAGCGAACAACTTCGAACTTAAACCTTCGCTGTTGCAGGCAGTGCAACATAATCAATTTTCTGGAAATCCTACCGAGGATCCAAACCTTCATTTATCCGTATTTGTCCAATACGCTGACACTGTTAAAGCTAATGGTGTCACTTCAGAGGCAATTCGACTTCGTCTCTTTCCTTTCTCGTTAAGAGATAAAGCTAGAAGATGGCTTCAGTCTCTTCCTTCCAACTCAGTCACCACATGGAATGAGTTGAAGAAAGTCTTTCTTGCCCGATATTTTCCTCCGAGCAAAACAGCTATGTTGAGAGCCCAGATAAATGGATTTAAGCAAAAAGATAACGAATCTCTTTTCGAAGCATGGGAAAGATACAAGGACATGATGAGACTTTGCCCACACCATGGTTTAGAGGACTGGTTAGTAATTCACACCTTCTACAATGGTCTCTTGTACAACACAAGGTTAACAATAGACGCCGCTGTCGGTGGTGCGCTTATGGATAAACCTTACACCGACATTTATCAACTTATCGAGAGCATGGCCCAAAATCATTATAAGTGGGGAAGCGACCGAACAGTGGTAGAAAAACCTCAAACAAAAGGCGGCATGTACGAGATAAGTAGCCTTGATCATGTTAATGCAAAAGTGGATGCTCTTGCCCAGAAAATTGAAAGTTTAAATGTATCACCTCCAGCCACCGTGGTTGCCGTAACTCAAAATTGCGAGGTCTGTGAAATTCTAGGTCACACTCCTACAGATTGTCAACTCCTAACAAGAATTAAAACAGATCAGGTGAACTATGCTCAAGGAAATCCTTACTCGAATACCTATAACTCAAACTGGAAGAACCATCCTAATTTCTCGTATAAAAGTAACAACGCTTTATACGCACCAGGTCAAGCACCTAGTCAAGCTCCAGCCGTACCACCTGGATATCAAAAGCCGACCCCATCTACACCTAAAAATAACGTTCCTAGGAAATCCAACTTGGAAATCATGATGGAGAACTTCATAGCTTCTCAACAACAAACCAATAAAGAGTTCTTAAACCAGAATGTACACACTAGCAAACAGATTAAACAACTAGCAAGTAAAGTAGATGCCCTGGCTACCCATAACAAAATGCTTGAAACACAAATCTCGCAAGTAGCTCAACAACAAGCGTCTACTGCTGCCCCAACTGGTATATTTCCTGGACAGCCACAACCTAATCCGAAAGGCCACGCTCATGCAATTATATTACGAAGTGGTACAGAGGTAGAAGGACCATCTGACCCAAGGATTGAGAACCAAAACTCTAAAAAGTCAACTGAGGAAGAAGGTAAACCTAAGGAAAAGGAAGAGTGTAATAAGGAAACTGTAGAAAAAAAAGAACCTTATGTACCTCCACCGCCTTACAAACCACCTATCCCTTATCCTCAAAGGCTAATTAAAACCAAAAACGCGGGCCAATTTAAAAAATTTGTTGACCTACTGAAACAATTAAACATCACAATTCCTTTTACAGAAGCTATTACACAAATGCCCTCATATGCTAAGTTCTTAAAAGAAATTTTATCTAATAAAAAGAAACTTGAAGATAACGAAACCATTACACTCACTGCTGAGTGTAGCGCAATAATCCAAAATATGCCTCCTAAACTTAAAGATCCTGGTAGTTTTTCTATACCCTGTCATATAGGAAAATTTTGTCATAGACAAAGCTTTATGCGATTTAGGAGCCGGTATCAGTGTTATGCCCTTGTCCATATGCAAGAAACTTGAAATGGGAGAATTAAGACCAACTAAAATGTATGTGCAATTAGCAGATCGTTCCGTTAAATATCCCGTAGGAATTCTTGAAAACGTTCCCGTGCGCATAGGTCAATTCTACATTCCCACCGATTTTATAATTATGGACATAAGAGAAGATGAAGTTACCCCCATTATATTGGGAAGACCCTTCTTAGCAACTGCCGGTGCTATCATTGACGTAAAACGAGGACGACTCACTTTCGAAGTAGGAGAAGAGAAAATTGAGTTTATTCTTTCCCAATTTTTGAAAGCACCTGCGATAGAAGACACATGTTACTTCATGGATATCATCGATGAATGCATAAAAGAAACAGAATTCGAAAATGACGATGTGTCCGACTATCGTGTAGAAGACAGACTGAACCAATGTTTAGCGATAACATCAGATCCTACGCAATGCCTTAAGAAACCAACACTCGACTTGAAAACACTTCCCAAAAATCTGAGATATGAATTCCTAGACTTAGAACTTGAACGACCAGTAATAGTCAATGTAGACCTAGGAAAACTTGAAACCGAAAAACTCCTACATATCTTAAGAAAATATCCAACCGCATTAGGATACAACATCACCGATCTTAAAGGGATAAGTTCTTTTATTTGTATGCACCGCTTCATGCTAGAAGAATACTGTAAGACTTCTAGGGAACATCAGAGGAGACTAAACCCAATCATGAGTGAGGTAGTGAAGAAGGAAGTAACGAAGTTATTGGAGGCAGGTATCATATATCCTATATCCGATAGCAAATGGGTTAGTCATGTACACGTAGTACCAAAGAAAGGAGGTATAACAGTGATCGAAAATGAAAAAGGAGAAACTATAACCAAACGAATTGAATCGGGATGGAGAATGTGCATTGATTATAGAAAGCTAAACAAAGCAACCCGAAAAGATCATTTTCCTTTACCATTCATAGACCAGATGTTAGAACGACTAGCCAAGCATTCTCATTTCTGCTATCTGGACGGTTACTCAGGTTTCTTTCAAATACCAATTCATCCTGATGACCAAGAAAAGACAACGTTCACATGTCCTTTTGGTACCTTCGCTTATCGACGAATGCCGTTTGGCTTGTGCAATGCTCCTGCAACTTTCCAAAGGTGCATGATGGCAATATTCACCGATTTTCTCGAAAACATCATGGAAGTCTTTATGGATGACTTTTCCGTATGCGGGCAAAGTTTCGAAGAATGTCTTGAAAACCTAGAAAGAGTTCTAGAACAATGTGTAAAAGTAAACCTAGTACTTAATTGGGAAAAATGTCATTTTATGGTACAAGAAGGAATTGTTTTAGGACACATCATATCAAATAGAGGAATTGAAGTAGACAAAGCCAAAATAGAAGTAATCGAAAACCTTCAACCTCCGAAAACTGTGAGGGAAATACGAAGCTTCTTAGGACATGCCGGTTTTTACCGACGATTCATTAAAGATTTCTCTAAAATAACTAAACCTTTAACCGTATTATTAATGAAAGACGCTGAATTCATCTTCGACAATAAATGTTTAGAAGCATTTCAAACACTTAAACAAGCATTGATCTTCGCGTCCATAATGCAGACCCCGGATTGGAATGAACCTTTCGAAATAATGTGTGACGCAAGTGACTACACCGTAGGCGCTGTTTTAGGACAACGAAAGGATAAAAAACTTCACGTCATATATTATGCGAGTAGAACTCTAGATGAAGCGCAAATGAATCATGCCACGACCGAGAAAGAACTTTTAACAGTAGTATTTGCACTAGATAAATTTCGTTCCTACTTGGTCGGAGCTAAAATAATCGTTTACACTGATCACGCTGCCATTAAGTACCTCTTAACAAAAAAGGACGCTAAACCTAGACTCCTAAGGTGGATTTTGTTTCTACAAGAATTTGATATGAAAATCAAAGATAAAAAAGGAACTGAAAACATAATAGCAGATCACCTCTCTAGACTCGAAAACCTGGAACCGGAAAGAACATCGATCAACGATGATTTCTCATACGATAAACTTATAGCTAATTTGGAAGAAAATAGAGTTGACAAACAGGTAGAGACCACCTTGGTTGTATGCGTTACACCATGGTACGCTGACTTTGTCAATTATTTAGCCGCCGGAGTGGTTCCACGTGATTTATCCTACCAACAAAAGAAACGATTCTTCCATGACATAAAACATTATTACTGGGACGACCCTTTACTTTTCAAAAGAGGCTCCGATGGTATTTTCCGTCGCTGTATACCTGAAGAAGAGGTAGAAAGTATAATCCAACATTGTCATTCCGCTCCTTATGGTGGACATGCAAGTACATCCAAAACCTGCTCTAAAATCCTACAAGCCGGTCTTTATTGGCCAAACATATGGAAGGATGTACATACCGCTGTCAAGAAATGCGATAAGTGTCAACGCACAGGAAACATATCTAGACGTGATGAAATGCCACAAAAAGGCATTTTGGAAGTAGAAATTTTCGATGTGTGGGGAATAGATTTCATGGGACCTTTTCCACCTTCTTTTGGTAACAAGTACATACTCGTAGCGGTTGACTACGTATCAAAATGGATTGAGGCTATAGCTTCTCCAACAAGCGACACACGAGTAGTAATTAAACTCTTTAAGAATATAATCTTTCCAAGATTTGGTGTCCCAAGAATAGTCATCAGTGACGGTGGATCTCATTTCATATCTAAAATACTCGAAAAATTATGGTTTAAGTATGGTGTAAAACATCGAGTAGCAACACCTTACCATCCTCAAACTAGTGGACAAGTGGAAGTGTCTAATAGAGAAATTAAACAGATATTGGAAAAAAATGTCGCTACATCGAGGAAAGACTGGTCATCAAAATTACCCAAAGCTTTATGGGCATATCGAACCGCTTACAAAATTCCCATAGGAACAACCCCATTTAAGCTTATTTATGGTAAATCGTGTCACCTCCCAGTGGAGTTAGAACATAAGGCCTATTGGGCTATTAAAAATTTAAATTTAAACTATAAGGCCGCCGGTGAAAAGCGAATTCTAGATATAAACGAATTAGAGGAACTTAGACAAGATGCATATGAAAATGCTAAAATCTACAAGGAAAGAACGAAAAAATGGCATGATAAACGTATATCAAGGAAAACTTTCAAACAAGGCAATGTAGTCCTATTGTTTAACTCTAGACTTAAGTTATTCCCAGGAAAACTACGCTCTAGGTAGTCTAGCCCTTTCAAAGTCACTAATGTATTTTCTAGTGGGGCTGTAGAAATTAAAGGAAAATCTATTGAATCATTTATCGTAAACGGGCAGCGTCTAAAACATTATCATTATGCTGAAAACAATGAAGACTCGCAAGTCCTGCACTTAGACGTATTGTCTCCAAAATTAATAGATTAACATTTAATAGTTTTCTGTCGAGCTTGCGACATTAAACAAAGCGCTTCGTGGGAGACAACCCACAAATTTTTATTTTTCTTTGATTATTCTTTTGATTTTATTCAGTTTTCATTCTTCATTTTCTTTATTTTATTAAATTTTTCTTCTTTTCTTCTTTCGGCATCTGGCCAAATCCTGACTAAAATTCTTGTTTTTCTTTTCTTTAGTTAACACTGACATGATGGCACATATTGATCATATGGGTATTAATTTCCGAGGGAGAGCTCAGAGACAAAAATTTGAAGAACTTGTTGAGAGAGAGATGCACCCAAATTTTTATGTTGATGATTGTGCAATGACCGTACTTGGGCTAAGAGATAGTGTCCTATATCTGCTGAATCAAATAGGGTGGGAAACCACTCCTATTCGGAGACAATTTGTTACTTACCGGAGGCTAACTCTAGAATTCCTTAGCTCCCTGATTAATTTACCGAACCATGGAAAAGGAATAAATCGAGGTTTCATTCAATTCAGGATGTTCAATATGGAGTATCAGTATAACATTAGGGAATTTACTAACCTCTTAGGGTTCCCTACCTCTTTTGACACATTCACCATGAACCAAGAGGACCTCTTTGAATATCGAGAGCTTGAGCATTTTTGGGGAAGTTTGACGGGAAATGACGAACCTGAGGAACATGAGTTTCTTTCTGGAAACATACATAACCTAGCTTTTCGTTATTTCCACAAGATCCTAGCACACACTCTTTTTGGGAAAAGTTCAAACATTACCACAGTATCACGTGATGAAATTTTCATAATATTTTATGCTTCCCAGAATCGTCCAGTGAATGGTGCCACTTATATGTTGGCGAGTTTTGACCTCCTTATTCAAGATGACCGTGCACCGATTCAAATAGGGGGATTGATAACTATGATTGCTAATGCTATTGGATTGCGCCAACCCATGCTTGATTTGAACCCTTTTTGCGGTATTCAGCCTATGAATATGAATTTCCTTTTCAACACTATGTTTATAGGAAACCTTGGACCTGAAGAGTTTGAACTATTAATTAACAACCAAGCTTTTTACCTATTCATCATGCCTAGCCCGATGACTAGTGTCCATAACCGAAATAATTGGCTCTACAACCTGGATGGAATGCCTTCTCCTGTTAGATATGTTGAAACCATCCAAGATTATGAGATTCTTGACAGCCAGATTCCTAATGCTGAGTCTGATCCGCAGACACCAACTAGTTACCATGATGCTGTCTCTCCACCTCATCCTATCCCGTCCGCAGAATCGGCAGTACCTGATTTTAGACATCATATGCCCGAAACTGATTATAATACCGCTATTCAAGCTTTGATGTCAGAACAAGATGCCATTAGAGAAGAGTTAACTATGATGGGAGATGAATTTATGGAACACATGAGTAGAATGACAAATCAATTTCACGAGTTGCTACACCGTGTCAATTCCTTTGCTCCTCCGACGAGAGATTCTACAAGTGGCTAGAAGAATTGCAGTTAACTAGTTTTAGTCTTAGGAAATTTATAGTTTCGTTTCACAATATTTTTAATCTTAGGATTTTTTTTCGCATGTTTTATTTTATCTTCAGTCAAATATTACATTATGTTTATTTTTTATGAAGCTACTGGCATTATTGGTTAAATTAAATTTCATTTTGATTTATGCACTGTCTAAAATTACCAATGCTGATATATATTGTATGCTCCTACTTACATGCTAAATTTCCGATCACGTACCAGTATACACTACTCCTAATATTATATACTACCACCTGTATTTTTGCTTATTAGAGAAAAAATATATGTTCTATGGTGTAGTAAAGTAGCATCCATGACACAATTTAAGTCAAAGTAGCATTGATATTTATGGTCATGGCAATTCAAAAAGAAAAAAAAATTAATAATAATAAAACAAAACTTGTCAAAAATTTTAACCAATGCATGCTGCCACCCTGCATCGTGACGAACATTTTGACCGTTGCATGAACAGAGGTGTGACGAGCGTAACGCATGTTGTCACGGTCGCAACACCCCCATGACGCCCGTCACGCATGCTGTCACGAACGTGACAACTTGCTTTCTCGTAAATGTTTTTGACCGTTATGCTGTCACGAACGTGACACAATGCTGTCACGAACGTGACACACTGCTGCCTCGTAACCATGTCATGACCGTTACCCCCATTCAATTCACCTCTTTATCCCCATTAATTTTTTCTCACCAACTTCTCCTCCCAATTTCAAAACTCTTTCTTTAAATACCTTCACCACATTTTTCTTCCTATACCACATCATTCCAAAAACCATTCTATACAAAAAAATTCATCCCCTTCTCCTTGCTCCTTTTTTTTTCTACCTACCAATCACAATGGCGGAGAACCAACATCAAGAAATGAAATTTGGAAATATTATTTTCCAAACTGAAGATAGTAACTATCAACAGGAGCAGTTTGTTCGTTTCCAGCAACGCGGTATCACATCTACCAGATACCCAGATTTCAATTGCTTACAAGAATTGCGATTACATCAAGGAGTGCAATGGCTGCTTCGGCTATCCGATTTAACTTTTCTGTGCACACAAAATCACCCAACATACCCATCACTCACCTTGGAGTTTTTAAGCTCTTATTCATACACCACTCCAACCAGTGAGGACGAGTACTTAACCGGTACCGCAAAATTCCGTATGTTCAACACTGAGTACGCACTATCTCAAGAACAGTTGAGTGCCATGCTACGTTTTCCTGAAGGAGATGACGTCCACCCAAGAATCCCTCCAAACTCAGAGTGGAACACGATCGTATTCGAACTTTTTGGAAAAATATCCGGTGTGGTAACCACCAATTGGGATGAATTACTTGCTTCACACATACACAACCCCATTATCCGGTATTTTATCCGTATTTTACAAAACACCATCTTTGGAAGAGCCAACAACAGCAAAGTTAACGCGAAAGAATTATTCTTCCTACACTGCATCTTTTCAGTAAATACAAGGGTCAACGCCGCCTCTTTCTTACTTCACCATATCCGTACCCTTTGTGCTCGAGGCAATCAACCTTTTGTGATTGGAGGATTAATAACCACCATCGCACTCGGTTTAAATTTAGGGGACCGACTTCAGAATTTGCAATCTTTGCCACCCCTGGTTATGGATATCAGCTATTGTCGCTCTTGCCGCTTAATCAAAAATAGGGTAGGCGGGAATTATTATCTTATGGTGAATAACCAAGAAATCCCAAGCGTCGTTTTGCCCAACATTACACTCACCGATGTTACTAACCCCAACAGATTCATCTATGATTTGAATGCTCCCGAATCTACCATGCCTACACAAGCAAACCCGCCCCCAGACGAGTTTGATGAAATGGAGCAAGGTGATAAAGGTCCTGAACAACATTCTGTCCCACATAATCCTTCCGTTAATGTATCTGGTCCATCCTCCCGACGTCGTCGAAGAAGAAGGCCTGCAACAAATGATGACATCATGGATGCTATTGAACATCAAGCCCAACGGCTTGATGCCATGCATGCGCAGAATAACGAAGTAATGCAACTGATGCGCCAGATGCAACAACAACAACAAGAGAGGAATGCAATAACCGACCAGAGGTTCACTGACTTGCTTAACAGGTTTGATGACTTGGCAGTACGTGAACGATCACCGGGTCCGAGAACAAGAGGACGCAGGCAGAATTGAGTTTGGGTCCAATTTTTTCCTTTTTTTCGCTTTTTTTGAAACATTGGGGACAATGTTTTATTTAAGTATAGGGGGGAAAACTTTGTTTCATTCATGTTAACATTTCCTATCAGTATGTTTATTTCCCTTTCAAGCATGTTATTTCCCTTTCAATAATAAATTTTTTTTCTTAAGTCAAGTCCCTAGTGTGAAATTTTTTATTATCTATTCTCCTCAATTTTCTTGAGCCATAACAAAATTCAACACACTCAATAAGTATAAAGGTTGCTTATTTTATAAAACTTGAGTGAAATTAAGACAAAATTATTACCGCCCCAACACTCTAAAAACCTCAGCATGTTAGATCAGTTTAAGTACCTATTATACCAATTCCTTGAACTTTTAGTTTTATAGTAACCCTGAGTAGTTTATACGAGAAGTCGGCACCATCTTAATAGCAAACTACGTGGAGAACCGATGAATATAAGTGAATGATTCCCAAAACAACATATTAAAAATCAGGAAATGCACTAATTAAGTTAGGTGATCCTTACCCGATCATTTAATCCAAAGGTTGCGGACCCTACAAAAACATAGTATGAACGATCCATTGTGAGTTGGTTCAGCGGTTTCTGGTGCTGAACTTGGTAGGGCGGACTACGGTCCGATCCCCCGCAATTTGCAATAGACTAAATAAAGAAGTTATTCAACTTATGTGCCAGAACTTCTAACTAAAAGGGGATCAGAATCGCTAACCGGTTACTCCACTATGCGCGCGAAAAGATAAAGGGCTTAATGTGATTTCGCTCGAATGAAAATGGGTGAAATAAGAGTGAAAGAACTAGGCTGAGCTATAATAGCATGACTCGAACTGGTTTGCATAAGGTGGGGTTATTTAGTGTTGTTACGGTAGTTTTTGATGTTAAGATTAAACTCAGGTTATTTCTAACGAGATTTACTTGCAACCTGAAAAATCGATTTCTACATTGTTTCTTTCTTGAGGACAAGCAAAAGTCTAAGTGTGGGGAGTTTGATATCATGAAACTATATCACATTTTTAGACTTGATTTAATTAAATTATATCGTTATTTGATTCAATTTATTTTATATTATTCGATATTACTCGGCATTTTCTTATTATTTATTTCAGGAATCATTATTTAAAGCACATGTGAAAAAGAAAGAAAAGGGGTGCAAAAAGAAGATTTTCTAGGAAAAGCAGCAAGCTGAAGCACCAAAGCCCAGCCCACATTTGGAACAAAATAACTTGCTGTCACGACCCCAACAAGAACGTGCCGATCGCCACGTCCTAAGACCTAGTGTTACGACCGTAACACATAGTGTGATGGACGTCACACATTCCACTCCTATATTTTGGGCTTTACGTGCGTAACTGAGTGGACGGTTTCCCCTAAATTCTCTCATGCACTCGGAGACGCTTTGAACCATACTGAAGACACATTCTAGGAGACGGTTACCTTGGGAGGTTAATATAAATAAACCTCACAAAAGCCAATTGAAGCTCTCTCTTCGCCGTACAATTTCTCCAGCATTCTAATTTTTCAAGCAGTTTATTCTTTCTTTTTTCTAGTTTAATTTCTGAAGCATACAATTTACTTTCTCACGATAGTTTCTACACCGGAAACTATTGTGTAATTTTTACTGGATCTAACCTTACGTGAGATCATAGTATTTTATTTCCTTATTTTTACTTTCCTATCTGATCGAGAATTGTGAAGAACAAATCCAACCGACTTGTGGTGGAGTGTTCGAGCACCGAAGCGTAGGAGATAAAATCCAGATTTCTAGTATTTTTCCAGGTTCATTAATTAATTGATTTATCGTTTTAATTTACATATGCTTTGTTCCGCTGCTTATATATGTTGTTTGTTTGATATGGCCGTATTTATGCATGATTATTGTTTATGCATGTTTATCATGTCTGGCTAATTAATTTAGATATCGGTATGTAAAGTAAGCGGAATAAAGGAATCCAAATTGAGTTGGTTTAAATTTATTTCAGAATACAGTCACTCTTTTTCTGGTCTCAATTTACAAAGTTAATGCCAAGGTTTTTGTACGAGAGTAAAAGACATAAAGAAGTTAAAATCAATAGAACGACGGTTTGAGTTTTTAACTGGACAGTGTAAATTGAACATTAACTTTAAATCAGGGCAAAAGCAATTTTTAAGGTTAATTAAATTCTAATTATTTTCAAAAATTATTTTTAAAAGTTAAATGTGAGGACGAGAGTTAAGCATTTAAGTTTAATCATATAATCTAAGTCAACAGAGCGAGAGTTTGAGACGAGGGCGTTTAAACGGTTAGTATTTTCTCAAAAGGAGTTTCTATAGATTCTATTATTTTCAAAAGTGATTTTAAACTTAACGAAATAGTGAGAGCGTACGTTAAAATATAAAGTCATAGTCTAATTCAACAGAGCGAGAGTTTGAGGAAAAGACGACTTTTAATTAATAGTGTCTACTGAAAAGACTTATTTTAAAATAAAGAAAAAGACCAACGAAGATTTGATTCCCCAAATACGACAAACTACATACTGATATCCATATTATTTGATATTTTATCTAGATCCAAATTTAGTTTTATTTTCCCCCTAATCATTAAAGTATCATCCGCCTTAGCTTTACACAGTAACCCTAGAAAAACGGTAGATCGATTCATTAAGTCCCTGTGGGATCGATATCTTTTAAAACTACGCAATTAGACTGTGCGCTTGTAGTTAGTACCCCGATTGACTCATAAAATCACGATCAAGCCATTTTTGTGTGCATATGTATTTTGTATAAAGTGATGTTTACAAACAAATAGAATTGGAGGATGAGAAAAAAATTCATTGATTATATTTTTATGTTTGACAAGATCTTCGGACTTATGCCTACGTACCAACATAAAAATAAGGGATCAAAACCTCGTAGTTCGTGATACAAATTTCAAAATGGGTGCATTGATTTTAACAAAATTTAAGTTTGAAAGGCACAAAGGCCTAAAAATGGTTTGAGTGACTTATTTCTTTTTGGCTTTTTGAAAGTTTAAGTAAAGTATAGTTAAGTCTATTTACAAGTTTGATTTTAGAAAAGAAGTTTGAAAATGCAATGGCATAAGGCCAAAGTTTCTATCTTTTTTACAAAAGTGGTCAAAGTTTAGAACAAAAGTAGTTCACTCAAAGAAGATTTTGAAACATGGAGGGAGAGATTTTAAAATTAAAGAAATGGGGAGAATATGAAGAGACTATCCTATGTACAAAATTTAAGAGTTTAGAGTTGAAAAGATTTGACCAAGTGGGTAGCAATCCAATAGACAAGTATGTCAATAGAAACCCAAAATTCCCTTGGACTTTTAGAATAAAGCAACACACAAATGCACAATTATACTATCTTGAAGAGCAAGGCATCAAATAAAGATGGTCTCATCCAAGCTTATCCATTTCATGATCTTCTCCAAAATAGCCCATGTAATAGATGAATTCCATAAGTCACAGGTTCAAAATAACAGCTTCACAATGATCATGTTGCAGATGAATCTTAGAGAGGTCTTCAAAGATGTATCAGATGAATTTCAAAATTGCAAGCACTTGGTTCCTTCAACAAGTTGGCATTTTTCAAGTCCATTAGCATAGGAGGTTGCCTAGATTCTAAGTCCATTTGTCCAAGATCAAGCCAACAATCCACTCAAAAGTTTTTTAGGGTTTTTGTGATTATTATGTACATTAATGGCCAAAGACCAAACAAACAAGCAAAGTATACACAAACAAAATATATCACCCAATATGGTCTGAATGGACAAAGTGAAAATTGCATTAACATAAACAATTAGAATGATATGAACAATGGCAAATGAAATAGAGTGCTAAAAGTAAATTGCATTAAAGTAAAAGCTTGAAATTAAAACTTAGTAGGTTAAGAGTTAGTATTGTTTTGCCTTTGCTTTTCATTTCAAAACATTCTTTGGAGAACACTCAACCCACTTATCACAAGCATGGATTCTTGAACCAAAACATCTTCCAAAGGAAGGAAAGAAGGCCAAGTTTCCATAAAATACCATAAAAGAGGGGAGACTTACAATCTCACTAAATAGAATGCTTATGCCTTTTATGTCACAAATTTAGCGCTATGTTAAGCAATCGTAATTGGACTTATGTAGAAGTCACAACTATTTGAGGCCGGGCAATAGATTTTGGTGCTAATGCATGTTAGAGACATAGTATAATGGACTATGCTCATGAAACATACCACACACACAAAATATGCAAAAGGTGTGGCCTAATCTCATCCATACTCATGTCAATTTTTCAATCAACTAGCATTAGGACTTTGAGATGTCATAGGCCAAATGGAATGAATGTATGAAGAAGAGGAATGAGATGAAGTGGGAGGGGAAAGAATGAAATCACAAATTGGTCAAAGGAAGACTTTTACCAAATTAATATCATTCATTCATTTTGGGAGATGGAATGTACATTAATTTGACAAAGTTAAATCAACCTTGACCAAGGCCCAACAACAACAAGCAAACTCAAACAAGTCAATACAAGTGGTCAACAAAAATAATTGGCAATTATTCAATTAAAAATAATAAAATAGTGCATTTAAATCAATCAAATATGGTTTGTCCAATTCCTAAAATCTCATCAAAACACCAAAGAAATGGCCTTGAGATTTATCATAGGTCAAACAAGGTCAAAGGACCTTGGAGAAAAAATTTCATAATTTTTGGACATTTAAAAATATTTTTAAACCATTAAAAAAATGCAAAATCAATTAATTCATGAAAAATATTAATAATGATCCAAAAAATAATTTAAATTCAGAATATGAAAGAGAAAAATATTTGAAATTTTTTGGTGAAAGTCCCATATTTTTTGGATCAATATTGAATTTAATATGAATTATTGAAAATAATAAAATCAAAAATACGTGGACCATCTGATCTCCCTCATTAATTGAGGTGGCAGATCAGATGGTCCCTAGCGCGCGTTCCATATGGTCTTGAGTCAACAACGCTGCACAAGTGGTAATTAAAACCAACGCTCAAGATTAAAACAGAAGGAGTGGATCATGAGGTTCAGAGCTTTGCTAACTCATCGCCGGAGCCAGAGCTCCGGTCATCTTCTCCGGTGGACCTCACCGGACTGGTCCACCATCAACCATCACCAAAATGAAAAACAAGGACATGATTTCAAAGTAAAAATGGCACTGAGCTCGAATCTGGCCTCAATTCACTCTAACTCCAAGTGTATTGAGATATACATGGAGTTGAAATTTGAGGTACATGAACTGAGTTGCTTCGATTTAGCCTCAAAGCAACTCAATTTTCTTGCCTACATTGGTAGGACTTCAAACAACCAAAGAATCAATATAATTGAGCAAGAATTTGAGAGAATCGAAGAGTTCAAAATTTCTGGAAAATACCTTCAATGGAGGTCTGAATTCAACTGGTCTTGATCTTGCTTGTGCTTGATCTCACTCCACTTGCTTGCAGGAGAAGGATTGAATGGTTAAGAAACTGTGGATTCCTGGAGAATTGAATTTCAAAACAGTGGAAATTCAATCTCAAATTCAAGAGAATTTTTCAGGCTTATCCTTTGCAAAGTGAGGATTTGAAATGGGGGATCAAAGTTGGCGCCCATGTGTGTCCATTTCTGATCGATTGAAGCTCTATTTATAGTTGAAACAGTTGATAATTACACACATCAAATTACTTTCCAATTTTGGCAAATGGTGATGCAAGTGTGCATGGGCGTGCACAGGCCCATGAAATGATTGCTTGAGGTCCACAAATGAATACCAGATGGTCTTAAGTTTGATCCTTGCCAAGTGATGTTACCCTGTTTAAGCCATGCCAAGTGATGTTACCCTGTTTAAGCCATGCGCAACCTATGCATTTCTTATTCAAAATGAAGGAATTTGAGCTCTTTGGAAATGTGAGATCAATAGGAACAACTTTCATGTTCAACACTTTTTCATTTGGAGCTTGGAACTTAGAGAAATTTGAGGTGGAAGTTTGGAAATTTTTGACATATCAAAATTTTTCTAAGTGTCAAACCATATGTCTCAATATTCCACCTTGCTTAACTTTTAATATGAGCTTCAAATGAGAAAAGTGTCTTCATCAAAGTTGTATCTATCTTAAAGACCTTCAAAATGGTAACTAATTTCATGTCATTTGGATTTGAAATGATAGAGTTATGCATTTTTGAAGTTTGGAAAAATCACTTGATCAATGGGATAGGTCAAAAGTGACCTATAAAGTAACCTCATATCACATGCTCAAAAACGTTGAATTATCTCCCACTCCAAACATCAAAGTTGAAGTAGATACATTGAATTTGATTGTGAAACTTGGAAATCTTTCATCTTATAAAAATTGAGCAAGTTATGGCCTTGGGAAGTTGACTTTCAAATTAGGGCTTAGACAAAATGACCTATAATATTTCAACATAGAAAACAAATTTCCAAGCAAAACTAGATCTAGGTCTCAACATGAAAGTTTTTTAGAGTGTCATTTCGAGTAATTTTTCTCTTGGAATAATTTTCATATGGTGAACATTTTAGGAGATAGGGTCTAGGGAGACCCAGTTTTGATCAGATGAATTCATCTGGCCAACCACCATCAACCAACTTGCTAGCTTCCAATTATCTTGACTTTCTTGGCCCATGGTAGGTCACATATGCATAAGATGATGATTTTTGAAGTGTCCCTTGAGAAATTTGATCAATTGGTGAGATAGCTTATTGGAGAAGTTACTCAAGATACCCAGCCAAACTAGGGTGTAAGCCCTAGAGGCCAATACTTTTGGTACTTGTATCGAATTGTTTATTAATAATAAAAGGCTTTTTCTTTATTATGTTTGTTTAATAAACTCCCTGGAATAGATAGTCCGTTTAATGTATCAAGTGTGACTTAATCATGAGAGCACATCAAACATTAGGACACTATTCTTAAAGTATCCGTAGTCGAGCTTTATTGTGAAGTGGGATAACATTAAAGCATGAAGACTATTATATTTATAGACTGATGATCACATCTCATGGATCATGGATAAGGAGTTATCAAGTCTCAAACATAGGTATGAGTATTAAGAGTAATATTTATACTGGATTGACCCGCTATGAGAATACTATATAGAATGTTATGCAAAGTGTCATAAGTTATTCTCATGGTGATAATGGTGTATACCACCCTTCGACCTGAAACCACTATGGACCCTAGATGTAGAGTCGAGTGCCTTATTGATGATCAAACGTTGTCCGTAACTGGATGACCATAAAGATAGTTGCTGGGTACTCCACGACGCATGCTAAGGGACATGAGTGACCTAGATGGAATTTGCCCATCCTGCGTAACAGGACAAATGTCTATGGGCCCAATATTGAACTGGACAAAGATGACACGATCTATGCCTTGTGTTCAATATAGACATAAGGGAAAAAGGGTAATTATACACATAATTATTATCACAGAAGGATTTGTCAGATCACATGACATTTTCGTGTCTTGGGTAGCAGTGATGTGTTGCTAGATACCGCTCACTATTTATTATGTTAAATACGTGATTTAATATAATTACCAATGTCGCGAAAACCTATATGGTCACACACAAAGGACGGATTGATGAGAGATAGAGTAATTAAGGAATACATTAATGTACGGTGCCCTTAAGTGAATTATAGAACATCGTAAGGTACGGTGTACTTAAGTAGAATACGAAATATGGTAAGGTACCACGAGCTTAAGTGATTTTGGCATATTATAAGATATGGGCCATATACACTTGAGTGGGCTTTTTAGCTTGCAGCCCACACAAGTGGTTCTATAAATAGAACCCTTGGGTAGAAGCATTGTCACTCTTGCAATTTTGTTTCTCTCTCTCTCTCACTCAAAGCCTTCATTCATAGCAGCTAGCACTGAGATTGAAGGAATCCGTTCGTGTGGACTGAGTAGAGGCGTTGTCATCGTTCAACGTTCGTGATCGCCACAAGAGGTAACGATTCTATCACTGATCATGCCCATTCGTAAGGATCATTAAAGGAGAAATTTTAAATTCCGCTGCGTTTTGGATCGCCATTCTCCTTCAGTGGTATCAGAGCCACTTACGAAACCATGAATCAGATAACTGTTTATTTTCTGTATTAATACAATTAAAGACATAATAAATCAAAGAATAAACGAGTAATTAAATCGAGATCAATCAATTTACATATATGATATAAGTAATCCTGATGCAAAATACGGTATATATGATATACTGTTTCTGTTTCATTCATTCAAACACTTAATGGTTGTTTTCCTTTGAGCGATCGATGGTCGTTTGCTTCTTGATCCGACATTAGTATGGTGAAGCAATGACGTGTTGATCAATCATACTGAATCAACAATCGAGATGTGTTTGACGGTCTGAAAATGGTGCATTAGGGTTAGTGATGGCACAAGGGTTGTGCTGTCAAAGAGTTATGCGATTGGGGTCGTGACTGCACAAGAGTTGTGCTTTCTCACAAATTTTCAAATAGTGTTAACCGGTTAACGTATTTGGTTAACCGGTTAACGCAAGACAGAATACTGCTTTCTCACAGATTTTCAAACAGTGTTAACCGGTTAACGTATCTGGTTAACCGGTTAATGCAAGACGGAATACTGCTTCCTAACAGATTTTCAAACAGTTTTAACCGATTAACGTATTTGGTTAACCGATTAACGCAAGACGGAATACAATTTTCTAACAGTTTTTCAACAGTGTTAACCGGTTAACGCATTTGGTTAACCGGTTAACGCAAGACAGAATACACCCGTTCGGCTAACTCTGCGTAGTGTGATCGGTCGCTGAAATTTAATTTGGTTTTAATTAATTAAAAGAATTAAAATTAATAATAATAATGTGTTTATTATTATTATCTTGTGGTGATCGATTATGGCCTTAGTTTTCCTTTATTTTGTTTTGGGCTTTTAAAATACGACCTGCGTGTCGTGCCTCTCTTTTAATCTCATAATGTAACTTCTTTTCTCATCTCACTCCCTCGTATGTAAAACGAGTTTCTTTTATGTAATGTAATGTTATGAAGAAAGAGAAGAATTCAATATCAAAGGAGGACAACCTTGAAGATCTTGCTTGGAGAAGCTTAGATCATTATTAGGTTACCTTAGGTTCTCTCATTGGCTTGGGAGAACAATTGCGTTAGGGGCCATAACTGTTTCATTATATATGTATGTTGATGCATGTGAATGTATGTTGATGCATGTGAGAGACGATTTATATGATAAATAAGCCGGTGAGATCAGAATAATTGCAAATTCCCTCAAATTAAATATTAAGTTTATGCTTTCCAAGTTTTAACACTCATCAAGACTAGTATCGAATAATGTAGGTTTCGCCTACGCGAGGTGCATGTTCTATATTAGTAAGGTGCGATGGGATAATTGTAATATCCAATTGTTAAAACAATGGGTCAAACTTAACTAAATAAATTATAATAAGATTATATATGTTTAGAAGCAAGAGTTAGAAATTATCCATGTGATGGATTGGAATAAGGAGTTATTCACCCAACTAAAATATTCGAGAGTTGTATTAGATACAATTGGAAGGAGTTCCTACCTAAATAACCTAGTTTTGTGTAATCCGCCTACGCGGACTTAAAACAAAGTGAAATATGGATCTCGACCCACTAGAAAACTTCCAACGGGATTTTCCGAATCAAATGGTGAGGGTCATTTGTTTTGAGTAAAATAGTGGGAGCATATTTAATTAAAGGCCTAATTAAATATGTTATTGATACTTATATTTTCATTAGTTCTTATGTAGATTACCATGACAACGAAAAAACCTCCAACAACATCTTGCGATCAATCCTTGACAAAGAAAAATTGTTTGGGACAAATTTTTTGGATTGGCACCAAAACCTGAGGATTGTCCTCAAACATGATAAAAAGTTGTATGTCTTGGAGAAACCTGTTCCTGAAGAGGAACCTCCTAGTTCTACACCTAAGGCAGAAAGAGATGCTTATAAGAAGCATGTAAATGATGCCAATGAAACTGCTTGTCTCATGCTAGCTACCATGAACTCAGAATTGCAAAAGCAACATGAGAACATGGCAGCGTTCGATATGATCGAACACCTGAAGATGCTCTATCAAGAGCAAGCAAGGCATGAAAGGTTTGAAGTTTCAAAAGCCCTTTTTCAAGGCAAGTTAGCTGAGGGAGCCCATGTAGGTCCCCATGTGCTCAAGATGATTGGGTATGTGGAAAACCTTGAGAGATTGGGTTTTCCCCTCGGAAAGGAACTTGCGATTGATTTGATCTTGCAATCGTTGCCAGATAGATTCAGTCAATTTGTCCTAAATTTCAATATGAATGATATGGACAAATCTCTTCCTGAACTGCTAGCCATGTTAAGAACTGCTGAGCAGAATCTGAAGTCAAAAGGGAAGTCCATTCTGATGATCGGAAATGGAAAGAGACAGAACAAAATGCCCACCAAGCAGGGTGATAAAGGGAAAGGCAAGGAAGTTGCCAAACCCAAACCCACTGTTGCTGCTTTAAAGCCTAGTGGAGGCACAGCAAAAGAAGGCACCTGCTTCCATTGCGGTAAGACCGGACACTGGAAGAGAAACTGCCCAAAGTACCTGGAAGATAAGAAGAATGGAGTAGAGACTTCAACTTCAGGTATTTTTTTTATTGAAATTAATTTATCTATTTCTGCATCATGGGTATTAGATACTGGATGCGGTTCTCACATTTGTATCAATGTGCATGGACTAAAAAGGAGTAGAGATTTGGCAAAAGGTGAAGTCGACCTACGAGTTGGCAATGGAGCAAAGGTTGCTGCTTTAGCCGTAGGAACTTATGTATTGACCTTACCTAGTGGTTTAATAATTTAGTTAGAGAACTGTTATTGTGTACCTGCAATTAGCAGGAATATTATTTCTGTTTCTTGTTTGGACAAGTTTGGATTTTCGTTTATAATAAAGAACAATTGTTGCTCAATTTATTTGAATGATATATTCTATGCTACTGCACAAATGAACAATGGACTATATGTCCTTGATCTTGAAATGCCTATTTATAACATTAATACTAAAAGGATGAAACCTAATGAGTTAAATCCAACTTACCTTTGGCATTGTCGATTAGGCCACATAAATGAGAAACGCATTTCCAAACTCCATAAAGATGGACTCTTGGACTCTTTTGATTATGAATCATATGAGACATGCAGATCTTGTTTAATTGGAAAGATGACAAAGTCTCGATTCATAAGAAAAGGTGAAAGAACTAATGATCTTTTGGCCCTCATACATACTGATGTATGTGGACCACTGAACATACCAGCCAGAGGAGGTTTTCAGTACTTCATCACATTTACTGATGATTTCAGTAGATATGGTTATGTGTATTTAATGAAACACAAATCAGAATCCTTTGAAAAGTTCAAGGAATTCAAGAATGAAGTACAAAACCAACTAGGTAAGAATATTAAAACTCTTCGATCAGATCGAGGTGGTGAGTATTTAAGCCTAGAGTTTGATGACCATCTGAAAGAGTGTGGGATCCTATCCCAACTTACTCCTCCTGGAACACCCCAATGGAATGGTGTATCTGAGAGAAGAAATCGAACCCTGTTAGACATGGTCTGATCCATGATGAGTCACGCCGATCTTCCAAACTCCTTTTGGGGACATGCACTATTGACAGCAGCTTACACACTTAACCGTGTTCCATCCAAAAAGGTTGAGAAGACACCATATGAGATATGGAGTGGTAAGAAACCACATATGTCTTACATGAAGATTTGGGGTTGCGAAGTTTACGTGAAACGACAAATTTCAACTAAGCTTGAGCCCAAATCTGACAAATGCTTATTTGTGGGGTATCCTAAAGAAACAAGAGGGTATTACTTCTACAATCCTTCTGAGGGCAAAGTGTTTGTCGCTCAAACTGGAGTTTTCCTAGAAAAGGATTTTATTTCCAAAGGAATCAGTGGGAGGAAAGTAGAGCTTGAAGAAATTCAAGAATCACAAAGCATCGGTACACCTAAGGAGGAATTAGAGCAGGAAACACAAGTAGTTGTGGAAGAGCAACCTGCTCAAGTAGAACAAGACCAGCGTAGGTCAAGCAGGATACGTCACCTACCTGAGAGATATGGATATCTCATAACAGATCAAGGTGATGTATTACTCATGGATTAAGATGAGCCTGTGACCTACCAAGAGGCCATAACTGGTCCCGAGTCTGAGAAGTGGCTAGAAGCCATGAAACCTGAAATGGATTCCATGTACACAAACCAAGTTTGGACCTTGGTAGAGCCTCCTGTAGGACTTAACCCTATAGGATGCAAGTGGGTCTTCAAAAAGAAGACTGACATGGATGGTAAGGTACATACCTATAAGGAAAGACTGGTTGCAAAAGGATATAAACAAATTCATTGGGTTGACTATGATGAAACCTTTTCACCAGTTGCAATGCTTAAATCTGTTCGGATTTTACTTGATATCGCTGCATATCATGATTATGAAATATGGCAGATGGATGTCAAAACTGCTTTCCTTAATGGGAATCTTCTTGAGGATGTGTACATGACACAACCTGAAGGATTTGACATACCAGAAGAAGCCCAAAAGATATGTAAGTTACTAAGGTCAATCTATGGATTGAAGCAAGCTTCCAGAAGCTGGAATCTTCGTTTTGATGAAACGATAAAACAATATGGATTCATCAAGAATGAAGATGAGCCTTGTGTCTACAAGAAGGTTAGTGGAAGCATGATCATTTTCCTGGTATTATATGTAGATGACATATTACTCATTGGAAACGATATCCCTACCCTGCAACAAGTAAAGTCTTGGTTGGGGAAATTCTTTTCTATGAAGGACCTAGGTGAAGCAGCCTATATATTAGGAATCAGAATCTATAGAGATAGATCACAAAAACAGCTTGTCCTAAGTCAGAGTACGTACATAGACAAAGTGCTGAGACGCTTTAATATGCATGATTCCAAGAAAGGATTCATACCTATGCAACATGGCATGTGTCTATCAAAAACACAATCCCCTTCAACTAAGGAAGAAAGGGATCGTATGAATAAGATTCCATATGCATCTGCAATAGGATCTATCATATATGCCATGTTATGTACTCGACCAGATGTCTCGTATGCTTTAAGTGCAATGAGTAGGTACCAATCTGATCCTGGTGATGCTTATTGGGTAGCTGTCAAGAATATCCTTAAGTATTTGAGAAGGACTAAGGACTCATTCTTGATATATGGAGGTCAGGAAGAGTTGGTTGTAATTGGATACACCGATGCTAGCTTCCAGATAGATAAGGATGACTTTAGATCGCAATCTGGTTATGTGTTTTGCTTAAACGGTGGTGCTGTGAGCTGGAAAAGTTCAAAGCAAGATACAGTTGCTGATTCTACAACAGAGGCCGAGTATATTGATGCCTCAAGTGCAGCAAAGGAAGTTGTTTGGATCAAAAAGTTCATTAGTGAACTTGACATAGTTCCTAGCATTGTGGATCCCATTGGTCTCTATTGTGATAACAATGGTGCTATCGCACAAGCTAAGGAGCCTAGATCTCACCAACGATCCAAACACATACTTAGGCGTTATCACCTCATTCGAGAGATAATAGATAGAGGAGATGTGAAAATATGTAGAGTACCTACACTTGACAATATTGATGACCCACTGACAAAGCCTCTTGCACAGCAGAAGCATGATGGTCATACTAGATCTATGGGCATTAGGGGTATGCCTGATTGGCTCTAGTGCTAGTGGGATATTGTTGGTGTAAGCCCTAGAGGCCAATACTTTTGGTACTTGTATCGAATTGTTTATTAATAATAAAAGGCTTTTTCTTTATTATGTTTGTTTAATAAAGTCCCTGAAATAGATAGTCCGTTTAATGTATCAAGTGTGACTTAATCATGAGAGCACATTAAACATAAGGACATTATTCTTAAAGAATCCGTAGTCGAGCTTTATTGTGAAGTGGGATAACATTAAAGCATGAAGACTATTATGTTTATAGACTGATGATCACATCTCATGGATCATGGATAAGGAGTTATCAAGTCTCAAACATAGGTATGAATATTAAGAGTAATATTTATACTGGATTGACCCGCTATGAGAATACTATATAGAATGTTATGCCAAGTGTCATAAGTTATTCTCATGGTGATAATGGTGTATACCACCCTTCGACCTGAAACCACTATGGACCCTAGATGTAGAGTCGAGTGCCTTATTGATGATCAAACATTGTCTGTAACTGGATGACCATAAAGATAGTTGATGGGTACTCCACGACGCATGCTAAGGGACATGAGTGACCTAGATGGAATTTGCCCATCCTGCGTAACAGGACAAATGTCTATGGGCCCAATATTTAACTGGACAAGGATGACACGGTCTATGCCTTGTGTTCAATATAGACATAAGGGCAAAAGGGTAATTATACACATAATTATTATCACAGAAGGATTTGTCAGATCACATGACATTTTCGTGTCTTGGGTAGCAGTGATGTGTTGCTAGATACCGCTCACTGTTTATTATGTTAAATACGTGATTTAATATAATTACCAATGCCGCGAAAACCTATAGGGTCACACACAAAGGACGGATTGATGAGAGATAGAGTAATTAAGGAATACCGTAATGTACGGTGCCCTTAAGTGAATTATAGAACATTGTAAGGTACGGTGTACTTAAGTAGAATACAAAATATGGTAAGGTACCACGAGCTTAAGTGGTTTTGGCATATTATAAGATATGGGCCATATACACTTGAGTGGGCTTTTTAGCTTGCAGCCCACACAAGTGGTTCTATAAATAGAACCCTTGGGTAGAAGCATTGTCACTCTTGCAATTTCGTTTCTCTCTCTCACACTCACTCAAAGTCTTCATTCATAGCAGCTAGCACCACTACAACAAACAAGACCTTAGACAGCGCTTTTTTTAGCCTTAGACAGCGCTTTAAAGCGCTGTCTAAACCTCCGCTGCTAAAGGTTTAGACAGCGCTTTTTTAAATCTTAAAAGCGCTGTCTAAGCCCCCCCCCCCCTTAGACAGCGCTTTGGCCAAAAGCGCTTTCTAAGACCCTCCTATTTTAATTTTTTTAGGTATACCTTAGACAACGCTTTTGGCCAAAGCGCTGTCTAAGGGGGGGGGGGGGGGGGGGGGCTTAGACAGCGCTTTTCAAAAAGCGCTGTCTAAGCCCCCCCCCCCTTAGACAGCGCTTTTGCCTAAAGCGCTTTCTAAGACCCTCCTATTTTAATTTTTTTAGGTATACCTTAGACAGCGCTTTTCAAAAAGCGCTGTCTAAGCCCCCCCCCCCCTTAGACAGCGCTTTTGCCTAAAGCGCTTTCTTATCCCCCCCTTAGACAGCGCTTTTTACAAAAGCGCTGTCTAATGTATACGAAAATTTTTGAAGCTTTTGTTTTAAACCACATTTTTTCCAGGTTTATAAACCAGAATTTCTACCTGTTTTCAACCAGATTTTGACAGACAATTATCACATTTTATACATGCCATTTTGGCCTTTTTTCTACCAATTTTTGGCTAACAAATATATATATATACCAATTCAAACCAATTTTGCCTTAAATGTATCAAAATATATACAAATTTATGTACACATTTACAAGTCATTACATATACTACAAATGTACACATTAATTACACAAATTTATGAAAAAACATTGAGCTCTATCATGAATTGACACCACTCCTCTTTGATTTCGTCCACTTGATCCTTTGTATAAAATGCACACTTGAATTCCTCAAAGTACTACATAATAATATAACATATTTTGAATTAATTCCAACTATTTAATTATATGAGATATGTGTAAATATAAAAATAACTCATAAGTTAGAAATACATACATCGGTGGGAATCACTAATCGGCCCAAAGCAAGAGTATCTCGCATAAACCTCAACATGAAATACCCGCAATCTATTTGATTACGTTGTTGAGGACACTACATATGAAAAAAAAATATGGATTATAAATCCTAAGTTTTATCAAGTGTCATCACTAATATAATAAAAAATATGGTAATTAAAATATACCGCCACTTTAATCCATGTAATGCAGTTGGCGCCCCTCCTTGAGGTTTGGATATCTCGTTGGGCCCGAAAAGCTTGTAGGACGCTAATAAAATAAAAATGAAGCAATTAGAACAATTCACATAAACTAAGAAAAATTTTGAACATTCTCACTTACGTGTCAATTAGGACCTTCATATCCGGGTATGTTGTCCAATCATTTCCTAACGAGTCAAGATAATACACAATTTCTCGGATAGGATTGATTGCGAGCAACAACCAATGTCCACTGTAATGATTAGGCAAATGTTAGATGGTAACTTGGAAAATAATTATAATAGATGAATTTAGAATGAAATGCTAACCCGGTATTAAACGGTATAAAAAACAACTTCTCCGCATCTTTATTGTCCATGAGGATCCGAAGAACATACTCCGTCACGGTATGCGGTCTACTTAAGATTAAACCTAAGTTGACGGTCGCGGGTGCTAAGAATCCGAATGACTCGTCCAAATCATTGGGGCGCATCAATTTGTCATACAAAAACCTAATATAAAAACATCATTAACACCTCTTTTGAAACATAAAGTAAACCGGATTAACATAAAGTAAACATCATTAACATAAGTTGTTTAATTAATAAAACAAAGTAGACCGGATTTACCTAATATATGTATTGACAACGTTGACGCCGATTTCTTCATGACCAAAAACTTGCATGAAGTCTTCATTACCAATCATTTGGTCGTAATCAAAGCCGAAAATCCCTACCTCCATATGTACATTCCGAACACCTCCGGTCGGTATATCGGTCATCTCTAGAAATATCCTAAGGCACGACCTATACTTGGTGGTAGGTTTTTTCCTAGCTACGGTCTTCTTAGCACCAGAACTTTTTACCCGTGCGGAGGCGTTGCTAACCTCCTTTTTTTGTTGTGCGGAGGCATTGCTAACCTCATTTTCTTTTGATTTGGATTTTGTGGGAGTCTATTTAACATAACCAAGGAAAATATGTAAGTAAAATTTTAAGCATAAATTTTAAACTTTGAATATACACATTAAAGTTAACATAAGTTTTAAGCATACCTCATATCCTACGCATATGAGGTTTGTCGGCCATGCAACAAACGAACCTACTGCTTCGTGCACCGTTGTTGCATCCGAATCATCGCTAGGATATGGTAATGCTGCATTCGGCTCAACTGCAATATCAACTGATACCTTCAAACATCCAGCAGGGAGCTCTCTAGTGTGGAGTAATACTCCGCTAACGTTATGCACTTTTCCCTTGCCAACCATCCGATAGTATGGTGACGACAAATACAGCTGACAATGGGAAATGCCCTAAAACCAATAATAACAAGAAATCGTTAATGTGTATATATGTCAAATACATAATTTAAGCAAATAGTTCAATTTAAGACAATTATATGTAATTACCTCTGGAATGTTCGGCTGAAAGGTACAGTTGATACTGTTTTTGTCCGAAGCATCTCTGTATACTGTTGAGGCGCTAGCCTCTCTTTCTCTCCTCAATGCATCAAGCTCAGCTTGCATGGCTTCCAGTCTTGCATGAAGCTCCCGATTACTAGGATCCTTTCCTTTTTTAACACTCAGGGAGGTCGGAGTGACTCCAAATCCCTTACCCCTCACCCGACCAGAATACTCAGGGACATCTAATGCCCGACTAAGTATGCCCTTAGTATCATCGGGAGATAAAGACTGAGATAGCTCCTCCTGAAAAATCAGATGAATACCGTATACTTGTCAAATATTTGTGTATAAAAATGTTATTCAATTAATGAAAAAATGTTATACTTACACATTTCAGGTATACGTGTAAAACTTCTTCTTGAGGAACTCCAGATTTGCCCACACGGGCTTCCTTCCACAAAACATGTGCAGGAAGAGATGTTTCTGAACTTTCCTCCTTCTGCAGCTACACATTAAGTCATACAATTTGATCAGATAAAACTAATATATGATGAACAAATTTGTTATCGCAATTTATAAATACTTACCATGGATTGTTCTAAGCGTCCATATCCGACACGTCCTTTTCGGTACGGATATGCGGGACTTGATGCTCTTTCCCGATTTGTAGCACTTATTCTTTGAAAAACCGGGTCTTGTCTTTTAGATTTGAAAGCTTCCCATTCTTCAGCCGATATCAAACTTTCATATTTTTTAGGAAGCTCCGCATCCACAAAATTACCATCCGCATCCTTAAGGAACTTGGATGATAAAAATGTATGAAACCCTCTTAGAAGCTTTCCGGCCAATTTCATACAAAAACCTCTTCTTTCTTCTTCGATGTTAAAACATCGCTAAGAAAAACATACAGATTGATAGTTAGTATCGGTAATTGAAAAAATATAATTGATACCGTATAATTAAGGGCCAAATGATTGTACCTTTATCTCACTCCAAATTTTTTCTTTCGACTCATTCAGCTCTTTGTTTCTCCAATCATCACATGTAATGGGAATTTCATTCCTTACTAGTGCACCGATAAAACTAGTTAAGGTATGCCCATTAGGTTCTATAAGCTGTCCCTGGTTGTTCCAACAGACATCTAGTATGATGCCTCGAGATCTTCCTTGGACCACCCTCCTCATTACTGTGATGCCTCTTCGAATTTCTTCTTCCGCGGATACTTTTTTACTAACTTCCTCCTGTTGGTCATCAGCCATGTCTAACCTGTAATAAACTAAGGAAACCATCAAATATCAAATATAACTTATAATCAAAGCAATTGAAAACAAAAAAATAAAGAAATCATGCATTATCAGATATAACTTATAATCAAAGCAATTGAAAACAAAAATATAATGAAATCATGCATTATCACATATAACTTATAATCAAAACAATTGAAAAAAAAAATAAAGAAACCATGGATAATTTACCTAAGTCACTAACATCTCTTTCTTTTCTTTGTTGGAATATTAATCACTTGTTTCTTAGCAATGCGTACGGATGAATTGATCCAAATTCCCTCATTATGATCGTTTCTTATATATGACTCATCCGGTATAAGATCCTCAACTTCATCATTTCTATTCAAATCATTCCGTCTAATGCATGACTCATTCTCAACATCAATATCACATTGATCGACACCGCTATCATCAGTCACTTTGTTAGAGAAAAGCACTATAGACCATTTTGTACTCTTCGGGTCATTCACATAGAACACTTGTTTAGCTTGAGATGCTAGAATAAAAGGTTCATCTTTGTACCCCACCCTAGTAAGATCAACTTGCAAAAATCCAGACTTATCCATTCGTATGCCACTACTATTCACCCACTTGCAACCAAAGATGGGAATCTGAAACTTCTCGTAATCAAATACCCAAATGTGCTCAATAACTCCAAAATATGACAAATTTGCATATTTGGGGTTTAAGTCCTTCATACTTGATATATGCATTGCTTCAGCTAGCACGGTGACACCACTATTTTGCATAGTACTCTTATCATCTTGTTCTTTGGTATAAAATGTGTATCCATTAATTGAATATGCGCTATGAGAAAACACATGCAAACTTGGACCATATGCCAAACATCTCAACATTTCTGTTACCGAAGAAGGATCTGAAGAGCGCTTCAAATAAATATGATCCTTCAACCATTGTATGAAACTTTGATTGTGCTCTATAACTATCCAATTTTCATTTCTGTTCGGATTTAACCTTCGGAGTACATCCTTGTGCATTTCAACATATGGCTCAACCTCATTATTATTGTGCAGAACATACAAATGAACTTGATCCCGTTCATCCCTTGATATTGTCACAATTTTATTCCCAATTAATTTTTTACCTTCCATTTTGTCGAAAATCTGAGCTCTGGGGAGTCCAATCGATTGAACGTTAGACAAATATTCAGTACAAAACTCAACAGCTTCTTCAACAATGTATCGTTCAACAATACAACCCTCTGGTCGACTTCGGGATTTCACGTACCCTTTTAATATTTTCATATACCGTTCAGCAGGGTACATCCATCTCATATAAGCTGGTCCACACAACTGTGTCTCTTTCACAAGATGAACAACTAAATGAACCATTATGTCAAAAAAAGACGGAGGAAAATACATTTCAAGCTCACACAAGGTAATTACAATCTCTTTTTGTAGTGTTGGTAAGATCTCGGGATCGATCACCTTACTACAAATTGACCTAAAGAAAAAACACAATTTAGTTATGGCACTTCTTACTTTTTCTGGCAAAATAGAACGTATACCTATCGGTAGAAAATGTTCCATTATAACATGGCAATCATGTGTCTTCAAATTCTTCAACTTGAGGTCTTTCATAGAAACAAGTCTTCTGATATCAGATGAGTATCCTTCTGGAACCTTAACTTCACTCAGAGACTTACACAAAAAAATTTTCTCCTTCCTAGATAAAGTAAAAGCAGCAGGTGGTAGATATGTTCGTCTTCCTTTCTTCACGGGTGCTAATTCAGTTCTCATTCCCATTTTTAACATGTCCTCCCTTGCTTTAAGGCCATCCTTAGACTTGCCTTTTATATTGAGTAATGTACCGATAACACTTTCAAATACGTTTTTTTCAATATGCATAACATCGAGAAAATGTCTCACGTACAAAGACTTCCAATATGGCAATTCAAAAAATATCGACCTTTTCTTCCACCCACCTTTCACAATCTTATGTGCAAAAGGCTTGCCAAACTCAGTACGCACATCTTTCACCTTTTCAAAAACTTGTTCACCTGACAATGCGGGTGGAGCTCTACGATGTTCGGTGTCTCCATTGAATGCTTTTCTCCACCCACGGTAGTGATGTTTAGAATGTAAGAATCTACGATGACCGAGAAACACATTCTTCTGGCAAAGTTCCAATCGAATCGTATCGGTTCCGTCTTCACAAACAGGACACGCACGTTGACCTTTCATGCTATACCCAGATAGATTCCCGTATGCTGGAAAATCATTAATTGTGCCAAACAACATCGCCCTCAAATTGAAACTTTCTTTCCTATATCCATCATAAACCTCCACACCGTTCTCCCACAAAATCTTTAAATCTTCGATCAGAGGTGTCAAGTATACGTCTATGTCATTCCCTGGTTGTTTAGGCCCAGAGATTAACATAGATAACATCATGTACTTACGCTTCATACATAGCCACGGAGGTAGGTTATAAATCATAAGAATCACAGGCCATGTGGTATGTGAGATACTTTGAAGACCATGTGGGTTCATTCCATCAGTAGATAATGCCAATCGAAGGTTTCTTGCTTCTGATCCAAACTCAGGATAATCATTATCAATCTTCGACCACTGTGGTGAATCAGCCGGATGCCAATACATTCCTTCAATAATTCTTTCATCTGCATGCCAAGTAAGATGTCTTGCATCGGTTTCACTACGAAACATGCGCCTAAATCTCGGAATTATCGGAAAATACCATAAGACTTTTGCGGGAGATAATCTTTTCTTATATCGAGACAAACCGCATTTAGGGCACTCAGTTAACATTGCATATTCGTTACGAAACAAAATGCAATCGTTAGGACAAGCATGTATCTTATCATAGCTCATGCCAATAGAGCACAACATTTTTTTGCCTCATAGGTTCGATTAGGAAGAACATTATCATCCGGTAGCATTTCTCTCATAAGGGCCAACAACTCTGTGAAACTTTTATCCGACCATCCATTGCCCGCCTTTAAGTTGTACAACTTTAATACCGCAGAAAGTCTTGAGAATTTAGTGCAACCTTTGTACAACGGTTTCTCTGCATCGCTTACCATCCTCTCAAACATTTCAGGACAATCATGAAGATCTTCTTCCAGTGCTTCTACAATCTCTTCAACTCGATCACAATCGTATGTTTCCGTGTCTTTGTCGTATGAAGCATAGGTCGTATTACTTTTTCCACTCGATTCAACATTCTCGTTAATTTTCTCACCATGAAATATCCAACACTGATAACTTTGATCAATTCCATGCCTCAGCAAATGCGATTTCAATCCATGTGCGTCAACCTTACCAATATAACAACAACGCAAGCAAGGACAATGCATTCGTCTGGGGTTTTCAGCGTGTTGAACAGCATACTTAACGAATTCCGCACCCCACTCTCGTACTCTTTGGTCATTCGATCGGCACAGATCCATGTTTTATCCATGGTTTTCCTACTTATTAAAGTAAACAATTAATCCAGACGAAAATACATAACTAAGGTAGTATCTTTGAATATCCTAACAATTATAAAGTTCAATAACGTATCCGATACGCCAATATACCAACTTTAATTACCTCATCACTTTCATTTTTTATATTACAAGAATCAAACTTTTTCTATTACAATATACCTATAAGTATACCTATAACTATATTAGAGTTCGTTCAATCATTTTATGGGAGAAATCTTGTTCCTTTAGAATGAAAGTGAGATGAACAACACTTTCACAGTTAAAAAGAAAAAAAACTACCTATTCAATCTTCAAGTATAATCACTAAGGAAACATGAAGTTTGAACAATATTGAACATCTAAATCCAAGCCTAGTCATGACAGCCCCAACATGCAATGCATTTCAAAATTCATCATGCATACCAAGCAAGTATAAAGAAAATCAAATTGCATACACATATACATACACAATTCAATATACATACATACACAAACTAACAACTCCCAAATCACCAACTATCATTAAACATTGCATTTGTAACACCAGCAACTAACCGATTAGCATAGCATTTTCAACAAACAGTTAACCATAATTATCATAATTATAAATTTCAATGAAGAAACATGTACACCAAAGCATTAGTACATAGCATTACATGGCAAACTTCGTGCACATTAACATAACATACTTTTACTTTTATGACAGTTGCAGACCAAATTTACATAACAAGACCAAGCAATACATATTTTTCAACCAACATACATCAATTCACGTGCAATCCATTAACACCATTTCAAAAGGGGGCATGAATGCATTGCTAACAATCATTTCCTACAGTAACAACCCTATTAATCATCTTAACAATGGCAGTTGTGGTGGATAGTAAAAATTTGATCAAGATCGCAACAGGGCAATGGACAAACCACAAGCATTGAGTGTAGATTCAAACAGGGCAGCCATATGCTAACACCAACCCATACACATACGTTCAGCCATGGATCTAATTGCACACATACAAGGATATAATAAACAACAACGGGTCCATTCAAGCAGAGCAATTAACATAGGCAAAACATACAAGTGCAACAAGTATAAAAGAAAGAAACTATTGCAGTAACAATCCAAGTTATTTGAACTCATGGCATTACAATCAAACAAGCACATTTTTAACACCAACATTTCAGTTCAAGCCAAAGTCAAACAAGCAGGCGTTGTGGCATTGCATAACTAGTAAGCTAGCTAACTAGCAGAATAGCTCAGTTAGCATCATTGACAAATCCAAGAACACTCCAACATTCTAACTTCATTCTATGACAGAAATCCCACTGAGTTCATTAATTTTTCTTATTGTAATTGACAATGGAAATCGACTGTGATAACATCATAAGCATAACTAAACTAACTCTATTCTAAGCCAAGCTAATTATTTAACCATATTGACTAACATCTAACAAGTTAGCATTAGAGCAGAACGTACCGTATTCAACTTCAAAAGATGGAAGAAGAGGAAGAGCATTAGAGCAGAACGTACCGTATTCAAGTGATATCCTTGCGCTGCAACCTTCGATTGTTTGGGTGACGGCGGAGGTTCGGAGGTGAGAGGCGAGTGCGGCGGTCGACTGTTTCGGTGACGGCGGAGGGACCCTCGAAGGCGGAAAATAGGGTTTTTGGAAAATAGGGTGATATGGGGATGTCGTGTTTTGGAGTGTCTGCGTGATGTTGTGTGAGTTGAGAAGAAGGTTATGGCTGATGGAGATTGAGGGGAAGAGGAAATGGCGGAAGTTTGTGAGGTGAGTGAAGAAGAGGGAAAACAAAAGAATAGAGAACGAAAGCGCTTTTGTGGTCTGAAACTTTATTTTAATTAGACCTTAGACAGCGCTTTGGCCAAAAGCGCTTTCTAAGGTATGCCTTAGACAGCGCTTTCCAAAAGCGCTTTCTAAACCCCCCCTTAGACAGCGCTTTTGGTTTTAATTTTTTTTTTTAATTTAAAGACTTTAGACAGCGCTTTATCAAAAGCGCTGTCTAAAGTCTATATTTAAAAGCGCTTTCTGAAAGCGCTGTCTAAGGGGGGGTCTTAGACAGCGCTTTTAGAAAGCGCTGTCTAAGACCCCCCCTTAGACAGCGCTTTCATTATTTTCTTGGAACATTTTCCGTGTTTTATTTTAATTTTAACCTTAGACAGCGCTTTCTTTTAAAAGCGCTGTCTAAGATGCGCTGTTAAAAGTCATTTTTGGCGTAGTGCACTGAGATTGAAGGAATCCGTTCGTGTGGACTGAGTAGAGGCGTTGTCATCGTTCAACATTCGTGATCGCCACAAGAGGTAACGATTCTATCACTGATCATGCCCATTCGTAAGGATCATTAAAGGAGAAATTTTAAATTCCGTTGCGTTTTGGATCGCCATTCTCCTTCAAATCACTCTTGAAGAAAACTTGATTAATGTAACATGTAGAGAACATTTGGGACTCATATATGATGTTAATAACCATTATTGAATCAAATCTTGGTTGTGCTCTTTGTTCATGAGGGTCTCAAACCCTATATGTGATCTTGATGAATCAATGGAGATCATGCCCTACCTACAAAAGAGTTAAGCAAATGCAAAGACATATTTTTGGTATTTTGGTTAGTGAAATGATAAAATAAAAGTATGATATAATCACAAAATGCTTAGTGATCTCTCCCAAAACAAACCCAATGAAAAAGGGTAAGGAGGATGCCAAGGTATGATCCCAATGCTAATGCTTATGATGAGATTTCATGAGGGATCTTAGGGTCAAAATTGGGGTCTTATAGCTGCCCCTATTTAAGGACATTCTAACTGAGGAGGAGAAGGTTAAAATCTTCATGTCGACTCAGTAGAATGGGCTTAAATAACAACATATAGAAACAAATTTTGGTCCCTAAGAGACCTCATGATGCATATGATATGAATGCAAAAGTAAATTCTTTGTGGAAAAATATTGCCACAAAGGAAAAGAAATCAATGGGACCGAAAGTCCGCAGGAGTATAATGCATTCTGTAAGGAAAACTCACTGGGGAGACAGAGACTCTGAGGGGATAAAAAGGACTTATGCGTAGGCTAGGCTACGACTTAAAACTACTGGGGGACTCGAGGAAATCCATATAAAAATGGCAAGACTCAGTCGGGGAAACAAACATCTGCCAGGGATACGAATAAGTCAGGATAAAACTGAGGTACTCGAATCATGCAGGGGAACAACGATTTCACTAAGGAAATGCGCACTCAACTCAACTGGGGAAGAAATAAACTTCAACACAGGAGGAGCAGAAATCTATTATCTACTACCTGTTACTGGGTAAGGAGCTAATGAAGATCTAACAGAGAGAACATCCGCCATCGGTTAGGATGAATATATCAAGGATGACTCGCTGGGGATTCCAGGAGAGGAAATTCATTACCGGTTACTGGGTAAGAATAGCCTTGCTGGGGAAAACTGCGGAAAATAGGATTTACAACTACTAGTTACTGGGTAGAAGACCAAGGGTGAGAGTATCCGTCATCGATTAGGATGAACATATCAAGGATAAACTCGATAGGGAAGAAAATCCGTCATCGGCTAAGACGAACATATCAAGGATAGAATTTCCTGAAAATGTAAAGGAGGATACCCGTCATCGGTTAAGATGAACATATCAAGGATATACCAACTGAACAAAAAGGGTATGAATTACATCTATCGAAAGCTGGATAGAAAACCGTCGGAGAGAAGATCCGTCACCGGTTAGGATGAACATATCAAGGATTAACTTTACGAGAGGACAAAGTAGGATTTACAACTACCGGTTACTGGGTAGAAAACCAATCAAGGAGAAAATCCGTCACCGATTAAGATGAACATATCAAGGATAGACTCTGAAAAGGGGAGCAAAAATAGGAATTACATCTATTAGTTACTGGATAGAATCCCAAAGAAGAGAAAATCTGTCACTGGTTAAAGTGAACATATCAAGGATTAACTCTCTAAGGAACAAAATAGGGATTACAACTACCTTTTTACTGGGTAGAATACCGAAGACGAGAATATATGTCACTGATTAAAGTGAACATATCAAGGATAGACTCCTGCGGGGGAAGGAAAGATAACTGTCACTGATTAAGATGAACATATCAAGGATATATTTCCTGGGGAACTCCACTGAGGAGAAAGAAGGGTACTTTTGTCGGGTATTAGGCAAGAAGTAACAAACTGCAAACTAAGAAGAATATTACCAGTTACTGGGTAATAGACTCTTAGGGGACCAAAATATATATCTAGGTAAGAGCTAGAAAGAAAACAGTTAATCAAGACTCGACCCAATGAGGACATAACTCAAGGGGAGTAATTCCATCCAAAAAATCTATTGGAGAGGAAACTGAAATAATAACCATCCACGAGGAAACAAACTCAGTGGGGAAACAAAGCAAGGTTAAAGTCTTTCTGCTTAAGGGGCTGACACTCTACAATTGAAGGAGGACAGACACCAGATTTGGTATGGGGATAAAGTACCGCCATAATAGAGAATGAGAATCTCAAACAAATCAAATATGAAAATGTCGGATATGCAAATTATGAAATTATATGAATGTATATGTATATGTATATATGATGATTATGTTGACAAAACGATCACAAAGGATATAGAGGTGTCGCAAAGATATTGAACCATCGGTACAATCCTCGGTCAATCCACAACATATGAAGACAATTGTCGGAGAACAGCGGGATCAACATCCCAAGGGTTCAACCCTAGCTGAGGATGGAGGAGATCTGCCGAGGATAGAACATATAATTTGTGGGGAATTTTAGGTCAACACCATAAAACAATGGGAGACAACCCTATAGAGAAATAATCATAACAAAAGCTGCTCGGAACCAGGAGGAAACTCTGACTGGGAGAAAAAATAAATGGAAATTGGTGGGGACACCAAAGCGATCTACTAGGGAAGATCAAACATCTCTGAAGATCAACCTTGCCGAGGAGATGTAAACTTCGCTGGAGAAGGCAGAAACTCCGCTGGGGACAGCAGAAACTCCGATGGGGACAGCAGAAACTCTGTCGGGGAAAACAACGCCGCAAGGTATCCGGATCAGCCAAATCAGCTGGGGATAAAGAAATTCCACCGAGGATCAAACACTTCACCGAGGAATTGAATCAACACTAATGTCTAGGGATACCCGAAGGGTTAACTTCTTGGGGAACCTCTGATGTTTCTCACTTTAGACTTGATATCCATTAAATGTTGTTGATATTCCTTTTACTTGCTTTGGAAAAATTCTTGCTTTTATATATTAAAGAAAACTTGATTTTGATTTTAAAGTATTTAATTTCAAAATGATCATAATAAAATTAAACACTATTGGCTGAAGTAAATAAGAGTAGAAACAATTTGGATAAAAGTTCAACTTTATTTAATAGAATGATAGTCTGTAAATGACAAGACTCCATAGATTTTACAAAGTTGAAAATGGTAATTTACATGGAAAAGGTTACATTAAATACAAATGATCCTTAATCCTTCTACCAACTCTTGATATCCACTCTGCTCTTAACCGCTACCGGGATGATGAATCGATGTCAACCATTATGCTCAAATAAGCCTTCAAAACACTGAAGATTAGCAGAATGTAGTTACTTGCCATAATCCCTAATTTTTGCATAAGTTTCCCTGAGGTGGGGTACTCAACTTATCGGGAAATTCTTTCTATTTTATGTCTCTAATTTTTGCCTGGATCACCCTTTCGGGTTTTCAATCCACTGAGACGCTCATTTTTACCTAAGCCGCCCTTTCGGGTTTTCAACTTAGCGAGCTGTTCTTTTCTTTTTTTAGGCGAAGTATTTCTTGACTGCATCTGCATTCACAGGACGAGTGAACTCTTTACCATTCATAGTTGTAAGAATCAAAGCACCGCCTGAAAAGGCTCTCTGAACAACATATAGGCCTTCGTAATTGGGAGTCCATTTTCCTCTGGAATCGGGCTTGAACGATAAAATCTTCTTGAACACAAGGTTACCTTCTCTGAATACATGAGGTTTGACCTTCTTATCAAAAGCTTTCTTCATTCTTTGTTGATACAACTGACCATGACACATGGCAGTCAATCTCTTTTCTTCAATCAAATTCAACTGGTCAAACCTGGTTTGACACCATTCAGCTCAGTCAACTTGGCTTCCATGAGCACACGCAATGAAGGAATCTCAACCTCTACAGGGAGCACTGCTTCCATACCATACATAAGAGAGAAAGGGGTTGCCCCTGTTGAAGTGTGGACGGATGTACAGTACCTATGTAAAGCAAATGGGAGCATCTCATGCCAATCCTTGTACGTGACAACCATCTTCTGAATAATCTTATTAATGTTCTTGTTCGCAACTTCAACAGCCCCATTCATCTTGGGTCTATAGGGAGAAGAATTATGATGTGCAATCTTGAAGTCTTTACAAAGAGCTTCCACCATATTGTTGTTCAAGTTCGATCCATTGTCAGTAATGATCTTACTTGGCACACCATAACGACATATGATCTGATTTTTGATAAACCTTACAACAACTTGCTTGGTTACATTTGCATACGATGTCGCTTCAACCCATTTTGTGAAGTAATCAATTGCCACCAAAATGAAACGATGTCCATTCGAAGCTTTGGGATCAATCATCCCAATCATATCTATTCCCCACACGGAGAAGGGCCATGGGGAAGAGATAACATTCAAAAGTGTCGGAGGAACATGAATCTTATCAGCATAAATTTGACACTTGTGGCATTTCTTCACAAATTTGCAACAGTCAGATTCCATTGTCAGCCAATAGTAACCTGCTCACAACATCATCTTTGCCATTGCATGCCCATTGGAATGGGTACCAAAGGAACCTTCATACACTTCAGTCATCAACAAGTCTGATTCATGTGTATCCATGCATCTGAGCAAAACCATGTCGAAGTTTCTCTTGTACAGTATATCACCATTCAAGTAGAAATTACCGGCTAATCTTATCAAAGTCTTCTTATCTTTCAAAGATTCCCCAGGCGGGTAAATCTGACTTTGGAGGAAACTTTTGATGTCGTAATACCACGACTTCTCGTCTTTGATCTCTTCAACAACAAACACATGAACTGGCCTATCAAGACGCGTACAGATAAATTGGGAACTTCATTCCAATATTTCACTATAATCATTGATGACAATGTTGCAAGAGCATCTGCCATCCGGTTCTCATCTCGGGGGATATGATGAAACTCAACTTTTGTAAAGAAAGTTGAAATCCTCCTCGCATAATCTCTATATGGTATTAAACCGAGTTGATTTGTCTCCCATTCTCCTTTGATTTGATTCACAACCAAATCGGAATCACTGGAGACATCCAAATACTTGATTCTGAGATTCATGGCCTCTGCAAGCCCCATAATGCAAGCTTCATATTCTGCCATGTTGTTTGTACACTTGAAAGTTAATCTAGTTGTAAAGGGTAGATGCATGCCTTGAGGAGTAATAATCACTGCCCCAATTCCATTTCCATATTGATTAACAGCTCCATCAAATACCATGCCCCAACGGGAACCAAGTTCTGGCCCTTCTTCAAGCAATGGTTCATCACAATCTTTCATTTTCAAGTACAAAATCTCTTCATCAGGAAAGTCATATTGTACTGACTGGTAATCTTCAATTGGTTGGTGAGCCAAATGGTCAGCCAAGATACTACCTTTGATCACTTTCTGAGATTAGTATTCGATATCATACTCTGATAACAACATCTGCCAACGAGCAATTGTCCCAGTTAAAGCAGGCTTCTCAAATATATACTTGATTGGATCCATTTTGGATATCAACCAAGTGGTATGATTCAACATATACTGGCGCAGACGCTTAGCAGCCCAAGCCAATGCGTAACAAGTCTTCTCAAGCATAGAATACCGAGTCTCACAGTCGGTGAACTTCTTACTGAGGTAGTAGATTGCACTTTCTTTCTTTCCAGTCTCATCTTGGTGACCAAGAACACAACCCATACTATCTTCGAGCACAGTCAAATACATGATCAACGGTCTTCCTTCGGCAGGTGGAGACAAAATCGGAGATTCAAGCAAATATTCTTTGATATTGTCAAAAGCTTTCTGGCAGTCTTCGGTCCAATCACAAGACTGATCTTTCCGAAGAAGCTTGAATATAGGCGCACATGTGGCAGTCATGTGGGAAATGAATCAGGAAATATAATTCAAGCGGCCAAGAAAGCCTTTGACTTGCTTCTCAATTTTGGGTGCAGGAATCTCTTGTATTTATTTGACCTTGGCAGGATCAACATCAATACCCTTCTCTCTGACAATAAAGCCCAACAACTCACCAGAACGAACACCAAAAGTACACTTATTGGGATTGAAGTGGAGTTTATACTTCCTCAAACGCTGGAATAGCTTCAACAAATGCTCAACATGTTCCTCTTCATCAATCGATTTAGCAATCATGTCATCGACATATTATTCAATCTCTTTATGCATCATATCATGAAAAAGAGTAGTCATTGCTCTCTGGTAAGTTGCACCAGCATTTGATCCGCTGTCGCACACGGGTCAAAAACGAGTAATAAAATATAGTAAACGAGAAGCGACACCTCGAGTATCGTATCGCAAGGATTCTTGTATTATTCTTAACCTAATGAAATAGATTTAAGGGGGGTTTATGTTTTAGTGGTGTTGGTTCTAAATGTTGGCAGCAATTTTGGTAAAACAAAGAGTGTTCACAAGATGTTGCATGTGATGTCTTAACATAAGATATCTATGTATCTGCTGGAGTTTAAAAATATAATTATGCAGGATTATTTCAGGATGTCATACACGATGTCATGACATCTGATATAATGTACCTGTTGGATATTTAAAATGGAATTATGCAGGATTGTTCCAGGATGTCAGACCCGATGTCATGACATCCTGTACACAGAACATTCAGGGTGAATGCTATGTGTTATGTGATTGCGCATTTAATGGCAATCTATGTATGATTGAAGATCTGATTTACAAACGCATTCAATCATTAATTACAACTAGATTTACTTATTTTCCAAAGAGATCTAATCAGTTGCCATGAGAAGATTTAATTGGAAAATAGTTTTAGGGTTTTCAAGATGTCCAAGCCCAGCTGAATGCTTCTATAAATAGGACATGGAAAAACCTGATTTGATACACAACCAATACAGAGCGAAATACTGAGAGAGAATAAGGGTTTGTGTCTTGTTTGGTCGTGTGACTTGTAAGCCATTCAATTCATCCATAGATGATTGAATTGGTCTGATTTGTGAGTTATAATTTGTCACTCTAAGCTTGTAAGCATGAGTGTGTGTCTACTTGATTGAAGTTGTTAAGCAAGATCAAGTGTGTGTCTACTTGATTGAAGATGTTAAGCAAGATCAAGTGTGTGTCTACTTGATTGAAGCTGCTAAGTAAGATCAAGTATGTGTCTTTGAAGAGTGTCTTCTTTTCATAAGTAATTGTTGTTTATAATCACAGGTGTGATTGAGGGGGAGTGAGTGGGTTCTCATATCTAAGAGTTCTTAGGTAGAAATCACATGGGTAGAGATTAGGTGAAAAAGACTGTAACTTGTGGAGTGTAATGAGAGTCTTTGAACTGATTCTATTTAGTGGATTTCCTTCCTGGCTTGGTAGCCCCCAGACGTAGGTGAGTTGCACCGAACTGGGTTAACAATTGCTTGTGTCTCTTGCATTACTATTCTTTATCTTTATCCTGTTTGTTTTACTCATATATAAGTGTCGTGACATTACCTTCGACATCTCATATCTGATACCAGAATTTCAATTGGTATCAGAGTTGGCATCCTGCTCTGGTTCTGGGTGAGATCTAGGGACAATACTTTCTGGTACTATGGAGAGAGATGGAGGATTTGTTCACAGGCCACCAATTTTGGATGGATCTAACTATGACTATTGGAAACCTCGAATGGTAGCTTTCATAAAATCTCTTGATAATAAGGCTTAGAAGGTTGTGTTAACAGGCTGGGAACATCCAGTAATTACTAAGGAAGGAGAAGCCACAACTGATAAGAAGCCTGAAGAACAATGGTCCAAGGAGGAGGATGATCTAGCCCTTGGAAACTCTAAAGCATTGAATTACATATTCAATGGAGTAGACAAGAATATATTCAGATTGGTAAACAACTGTGAGGTAGCTAAAGATGCTTGGGACATTCTCAAAACCACTCATGAAGGCACCTCTAGAGTGAAGATGTCTAGACTACAGTTGCTCACTACCAAGTTTGAAAACTTAAGGATGAAAGAAGATGAAAATATTCATGAATTTTCACATGAATATCCTTGAAATTGCCAATGCCTCTGGAGCTCTGGGAGAGAAGATGTCAGATGAGAAGCTAGTAAGGAAAATACTCGGGTCACTCCCTAAGAGATTTGCTATGAAGGTGACAGTCATAGAAGAATCTCAAGACATATCAAATATGAGAGTTGATGAGCTAATTGGATCCCTCCAAACATTTGAGATGGGAATATGTGATGGATCTGAAAAGAAAGCCAAAAGCATAGCCTTCATGTCAAACACTGAAGGGGAAGATGAGGAAGGTGGTCAAGAGATTGATGAAGATCTGGAAAATGAGGTAGCAATGCTGGGAAGACAGTTCAACAAACTTATGAAAAAGATGGATGTAAGATCTAAGGCCAATATCAAGAACATCGCATCTGATATCAGTAAATCCAACAATATTGGAAGAAGAACAAGGTCAGAAGAAAAGCCCAAAGAAGGAAAAGGAGTTCAGTGCTATGCATGTGATGGGTATGGTCACATTAGAACTGAATGTGGGACATACGTCAAGAAACAGAAGAGGAGTCTTGCTGCCTCTTGGTCTGATGAAAGTGAAACAGAGGAAGCTGCAAATCTTGTGACTGCATTGACAGGAAGATGGGGTTCTGATGAAGAGTCAAGTGATGATGAAGTAACCTTTGAAGAGCTGGCCACTACCTACAGAGAGTTGTGTCACAAAAGTGCAGAAGTGTGCAGACAAGTTGAAAGCCAGAAGAAAGTGATAGCTCAGCTGGAGAATGAAAAGGGGGAACATGTGGAAACCATCTCCAAGTTGAAAACTGAAGTTGTACTCTTGAATTCCAAACTAGATGAGATGACCAAGTATGTAAGAATGCTTAACAATGGATCTGACATCTTAGACAAGACTCTCCAGACTGGTCAAACAACAGGACACAAATTTGGCATTGGGTTCAATGAATCTAAGGCTGATTGCAGTTACATAAATGGAAAACCAAAATCCAAACCTAAGTGCAGCCATAGTGATAACAAACCTGCAATGTCACATCACATGTCACAACATAGAAGGGAAGACAGTAGAAAGGGAAACACCAAAGATGGAGATGCCATTACTGTGGAAAATTTGGCCACCTGAAGCCCTTCTGCTATAAGCTGTATGGTTATCCTTGCCCTGTTCATCATCAGACTCACTATCAACCAAGACCCAAACATCACAGGCCTGTCAACAAGAAGCTATGGGTTCCTAAGACTAATGTTTCAAGTCTAATAGCTGACACTTCCTTCAGAGTTTCAGCCAAAGAAGATTGGTATTTTGACAGTAGTTGCTCCAGACACATGACTGGAAACAAAAACCTGCTAACTGACCTTCATCCCTATGCCACAAGCTATGTAACCTTTGGTAATGGAGCAAAGGGTGAAATCAAGGGAATTGGTAAGCTTGATTTCCCTGGAGTTCCTGACCTTGACAATGTCCTACTTGTTAAGGCATTAACTGCTAATCTAATAAGCATCAGTCAACTATGTGACCAAGGTCTAAATGTAAACTTCACTAGAACTGAATGTCTGATTACTAACAAGGAAAATGAAGTGATCATGAAAGGATTTAGGTCTAAAGACAACAAAGAACCCAGGTTCATGCATTTTGGATGAGTTTTGCTAGGTCTACACAGGGCTTTAACAGGGTTGCATCATTGGAAAGAATCAATTGCACAAATTTCAGTTCACAATGCCTTGCCATCCAAGCTTCATTCAGACCTCAATTGGAATTAATTTGGACCTTAATGCATTGCATCATGGGCATGTACATTCCCATGCACTCGAGCCATCCATATTGCCAATTTTGGACAGATTTTGAAGTGTGCAAATATCATTCCCTTTGGCTATAAATAGAAGGCCTCTGAGCTCATTTGAACAACACTTTGCGCGCCATCTTTTCCCCCCATTGAAACCCTCTCATTCTAAAGGAAAACCTGAGAAATTTCAATTTGAAATTTGAGTTTGAATCTCAACTGTTGGAGATTCAAGAACTCCAGGATCCAAAGCCTTGCAACCTCTTTAATCACTTCCTGCTAGCTTCTCAAGTGTGATCAGATCGTGTTTGGAGCAAGCAACATCAAGAACTGCATATCATTCAGGATCCAAAGCCTTGCAACCTCTCTAATCACTTCCTGCTAGCTTCTCAAGTGTGATCAGATCGTGTTTGGAGCAAGCAACATCAAGAACTGCATATCATTGAAGGTAATTTTCAGAAAACTTCATCTCTTTGATTCTCACTCAATTTTACTCAATTCTCTTGAATCTTTGGTTGTCTGAAGTCCTACCAATGTAGGCAAGAAGATTGAGTTGCTTAGAGGTTAAATTGAAGCAACTCAGTTGATGCACCTCAAAATTCAACTCCTCGTATCTTTCTATATATGTGGAGTTAGTTAAAATTGAGGTGATATTCGTGATCTAGACCATTTTATCTTTCAGATCATGTCCTCTTTTGTAATTTTTGATGTGGTGATGATCGAACCAGTCCGCCCAGGGTCATCGGAGAAGATGACCGGCCTTTGGACTCTGGCGATGTGCTGGAAGTGTTTAGAGCCATTGATTTGTTTTAAAAGTTTTAATCTAGAGTGCTCATTGTGAATACCAGGCGTGTGGATGAGTTGACTAGCGTGTACCATGGAACGCGTGTTCTCCACCACTTGATCAGCCACCTCAATTAATGAGGCAGATCAAGTGGTCCACGTTTTTTTGTTATTTTCTGATTTTCTTTTATTCCTTTTATTTTCATTAATTCATATTAATTTTAATATTGATCTAAAAAGTATGAGACTTTCACCAAAAAATTTCAAATAATTTCCTCTTTCATATTTTGAATTAAAATTATTTTTTAGATCATTATTATTTTTTTTCATGATTTAATTGATTTTGTGATTATTTTTAATTGTTTAAAAATACTTTTAAGTCTTTAAAAATTCTGAAATTTTTTCTCCAAGGTCCTTTGACCTTGTTTGACCTATGATAAGTGTCATGGCCATTCTTTGGTGTTTTGATGAGGTTTTAGGAATTTGACAAACCTTATTTAATTTAAATGTATTATTTTAGTATTTTTAATTTGAATAAATGTGGTATGTTTCAAAGGTCAAAGTCCTAAGGCTATGATATCTCAAAGTCCTAAGGCTAGTTGATTGAAAAATCAACCTAAGTATGGATGAGATTAGGTCACCTCTTTTGCATATTCTTTTTGTGTGTGGTATGTTTCATGAGTATAGTCCATTATACTATATCTCTAACAAGCATTAACACCAAAATTTTATTGCCCGACCTCAAATAGTTGAGACTTCTACATAAGTCCAATTACGATTGCTTAACATAGCGCTAAATTTGTGGCATAAAAGGCATAGAATTCTAGTTAGTGAGATTGTAAGTCTCCCCTCTTTCATGGTATTGTATGGAAACTTGGCCTTTTTTCCTTCCTTTGGAAGATGTCTTGGCTCAAGGATCCATGCTTGTGATAAGTGGGTTAAGTGTTCTCCAAAGAATGACTTAAAAATGAAAAGCAAAAGCAAAACAATACTAACTTCTAACCCATTAACAACTAACTTTTAATTTCAAGCCATTTACTTTAATGTCATTTAAGTTTAGTCTTTATTCATTTGCCCTTATTCATACCATTCTAATTGTTTATGTTAATGCAATTTTCACTTTGTCCACTTGGACCATATTGTGTGATATATTCTATTTTGTGTATACTTTGCTTGTTTGTGTGGTCATTGGCCATTAATGTACATAATAACAACAAAAACCCTAAAAAACTTTTGTGTGGACTGTTGACTTGATCTTGGACAAATGGACTTAGAACTTAGGCAACATTCCTATACTAAAGGATTTGGCCAATGCCAACTTTTGTGTAACCAAGCGATGGCAATTTGAAACTTCATCTGATACATCATTCAAGATCCCTCTGAGTTCATCTGCAACATGATCATTGTGAAGTTGTTACTTTGAACCTGTGACTTGTGGAATTCATCTGTTACATTGGCTAATTTGAAGAAGATCATGGAGTGGCTAAAGTTTGGATGTGGCCATCTTTATTTGATGCCTTGCTCTTCAATATAATATATTGTGCATTTGTGTGTTGCTTGATTCTAAATGTCCAAGGGAATTTGGGTTTCTATTGACATTCTTGTCTATTGAATTGCTACCCATTGGTCAGGTCTTTTCAACCCTTAACTTTTAATTTTATGCATAGGATTGGTCTCTTCAGCTCCTCCCCATTTCTTAAATTTCACAATCTCTCCCTCCCTTTTAAAAAAAATTCTTTGTTTGAACTAGTTTTGTTATAAACTTTGACCACTTTGCAAAAATATAGAAACTTTGGCCTTATGTCATTGCATTTTCAAACTTCTTTTATAAATCAAGTTTGTAAATAAATTTAACTATACTTTACTTAAACTTTCAAAAAAAGCCAAAAAGAATTAACTCATTCAAACCACTTTCAGGCCTTTGTGCCTTTCAAACTTAATTTTTGTTAAAAGCAATGCACCCACTTTGAAATTTGTATCACGAACTATGAGGTTTTGATCCCTCATTTTTATGTTGGTACGTAGGCACAAGTCCGAAGGTCTTGTCAAACACAAAAATATAATTAATGAATTCTTTTTTCATCCCCCCATTTTATTTGTTTGTAAACATCATTTTTGTACCAAATACATATGCACACAAAAAGGGCTCCCTAGGAGTACCTAGGACACTTTGGATGCTAACACCTTCCCTCTGTGTAACCAACCCCCTTACCTGTAATCTCTGACATTTTATTAGTTTTGATTTGAAAACTTCTTACTTTTGGGTTTTGTTCGTACTTTTTCCCTTTTCCCTTGGAAACAATAAAAGTGCGGTGGCGTCTCTTGTTATTTGATGTCTAGCTTATCCATAGCTTGATGATCATGAATTTAATGCTACACTAGCGTAATTGTTCTCCCAAGCCAATGAGAGAACCTAAGCTAACCTAATAAGGATCTAAACTTCTCCAAGCAAGATCTTCAAGGTTGTCCTCATTTGATATTGTATTCTTCTCTTTCTTCATAACATTACATTACATAAAAGAAACTCGTTTTACATACGAGGGAGTGAGATGAGAAAAGAAGTTACATTAAGAGATTAAAAGAGAGGCACAACACGCAGATCGTATTTTAAAATCCCAAAACAAAATAAAGGAAAACTAAGGCGATAACTGATCATTACAAGACAATAATAATAAATACATTAAATTTAAATTCTGTTAATTAATTAAAACCAAATTAAATTTCGGCGACCGATCACACTACGTAGAGTTAGTCGGGGGTCCGCTGCCCAGTCAGCGGACGGGAGTCAAGGGGGCAGCACCCTGACGCAAAATTTTAATGAACAATTCATGTGAAATCGAAGTCGTTTTTCGCATCAACAATTGATACTTTAAGGCACAACTCTTGCGCAATCACAACCCTAATTGCATAACTCTTTGACAGCACAACCTTTGTGCCGTCATTAACCCTAATGCACCAATTTCAGACCATCAAACACAACTCGATTGTTAATTCAGTATGATTGATCAACATGCCATTGCTTCACCATACTAATGCCAGATCAAGAAGCAAATTACCATTGATCTCTCAAAGGAAAACAACCATTAAGTGTTTGAATGAACGAAACAGAAACAGTATATCATATATATCGTATTTTGCATCAGGATTACTTATATCATATATATAACTTGATCAATCTCAATTGCATAACCTATGGATGATCGATGTATTGCTGCTTCACTATACTAACATCGGATTCTGAAGCATAGTCAACATCAATCATCCAAATCGTACACACATGATGCCAAATTTAATTACTCGTTTATTCTATGATTCATTTTGTATTTTAATCGTATTAATACATAAAATATAGAAAATAAATAGCTATCAGATGCATGGTTTCATAAGTGGCTCTGATACCACTGAAGGAGAATAGCAATCCAAAACGAAGCGGAATTTAAAAAAAATTCTCCTTTAGTGATCCTTACGAATGCGCATGATCAGTGATAGAAACGTTACCTCTTGTGGCGATTGAAACCTTTGATTCAGATCTACGGAGCGATCACGAACGTTGAATGCCTCTACTCAGTCCACATGAACGGATTCCTTCAATCTCAGTGCTAGCTGCTACGAATGACGGCTTTGAGTGAGTGAGTGAGAGAGAGAAAGAGAGAGAGAGAGAGAGAGAGAGAGAGAGAGAGAGAGAGAGAGAGAGAGAGAGAGAGAGAGAGAGAGAGAGAGAGAGAGAGAGAGAGAGAGAGAGAGAGAGAGAGAGAGAAACAAAATTACAACTGCTCAAATGCTTCTACACAAGGGTTCTATTTATAGAACCACTTGTGTGGGCTGCAAGCTAAAAAGCCCACTTAAGTGTATGTGGCCCATATCTTATAATATGCCAAAATCATTTAAGCGCGTGGTACCTTACCATATTTAGTATTCTACTTAAGTACATCGTACTTTACGATGTTCTACAATTCACTTAAGTGCACCGTACCTTATCGTGTTCCTTAGTTACTCTATCCCTCATCAATCCGTCCTTTTGTGTGTGACCCTGTAGCTTTTCGCGGCATTGGCAATTATATTAAATCACGTATTTAACATAATAAACAGTGAGCGGTATCTAGCAACACATCACTGCTACCCGAGACACGAAAATATCATGTGATCTTACAAATCCTTTTGTGATAATACTTATGTGTATAATTACCTTTTTGCCCTTATGTCTTTATATTGAACACAAGGCATAGACCGTGTCATCCTTGTCCAATTCAATATTGGGCCCGTAGACATTTATCCTGTTACGCGGGATGGGAAAATTCCATCTAGGTCACTCATGTCCCTCAGCATACTTCGTGGAGTACCCATCAACTGTCTTTATGGTCATCCAGTTACGGACAATGTTTGATCAGCAATAAGGCACTCGAGTCTACATCTAGGGTCCATAGTGGTTTCAGGTCGAAGGGTGGTATACACCATTATCACCATGAGAATAACTTATGACACTTTGCATAACATTCTATATAGTATTCTCATAGTGGGTCAATCTAGTATACATATTACTCTTAATATTCATACCTATGTTAACTCCTTATTCATGATCCATGATATGTGATCATTAGTCTATATACATAATAGTCTTAATGCTTTAATGTTATCCCACTTCACAATAAAGCTCGACTACGGATACTTTAAGAATAGTGTCCTTATGTTTAATGGGATCTCATGACTAAGTCACACTTGATACATTAAACGGACCAGCTATTCTAGGGACTTTATTAGATAAACATAATAAAGAAAAAGCTTTTTATTATTAATAAATAATTCGATACAAGTACCAAAAGTATTGGCCTCTAGGGCTTATACCAACATAGAGAACCAAGACTTAAATGAAGTAATCCAAAGCTTGGAAGATCCTATGACAAGGGCACGTGCTAGGAGAGTCAACGGTACTCTAATACAGTTTATGAACAAACTAATGGGAGAAAGGGACTAATTGAAAGAAAATGGGCTAAGACTTGTCATTTTGGTTCAAGCTAATAAAGAGGGCATGTCATGTGGGCTTGTTGCCTCATTTTGATGTTTTTAATCAACTATCTTGTAATAAAATATGTTAGGGCCCAACTTGTAAAATTTTGGCCCAAAACACTTGTTTTTTCATTTTTTATATGTTTTAAACATTTTAAAGCTCTTAAAGCTTTAAAATTCTGTAGCTTTTATGTTTCTAAATAAATAATGGGCTGAAGAAATGAATAGGTAAAGCTTTGAAGTAAGGAGAATGAATAAGGTGGGATGCATTAATCAAAGTGGCTCTAAATTGCTATTATTCATCAAAGCAATGAATATCTACTTTTTCCACCACCTTTAGTGTGTGACCTTCTATTCTTAAGCCATCATTATTAATATGTTAGTGGGTTGATTTTATAGTATTTCTTGAGATATTATTGTAAGTTACCCTTTGAAGGTGTGAAAAACCCAAGAAATTGAGGGTTATAATTGGGTTTTACAAAACAAAAGCTTTTTGCTAACTCAAGAACACCACGTAAATGTTAATAACAATGAGATAAAAATACAAGTATTTTTATCCCGAGTCACTTGAAACTCAAAGCTACTCCAATCCACCCGCCAAAGTGATTTTGTCTTATACACAAGGACTTAATCCATTATAATCAACTAATTACAAAAATCACAAAGAATAACCTTATTTGTCTTCTCAAGGATCCGACTATACCCTGGTCTCCTTAAGGACTTACGAAGAACAATTTTCTTTGTCTTCTTAAGAATCTGACTATACCCTAGTCTCCTTAAGGAATCAAACAAATAGTTTGAATAATATTTTGTGTATTACAAGTTGCTTCTACACAAGCAGATTTTACACAAATGATAAACAAACACTTAAAGAAAAATTGTATAGAAAAATGATAGCTTTTCAAATAAACTTTGTCAAGTTTTTGCAACGCTTCAGTATTCTTCTATGTTATGTTTTCTTCAAGTCTCCAAGTCCCACTTATATAACATAAGGAGAAGACTGTTGAAGGGAAAAATGGGGAAACCAAATAGAGCAGTTGTTCATTGTTGGATGGTGAAATAAGTCATATTGTGTACTGTTCTTCGCCCATAAATTTAATGACAGGTGTGATGTATAATATTGTCCTTGCCCATGATATAAGGTAGTGGAAAGAATATTTGATTTTTACTATATACTATTTGATCACATACCCATTTGATATTATCTTTAAGTTCATTGGCTTCTGATGAAATTTGATGAAGCATGAAATGAAGAAACATAAAGATGGATTCAGAAACTTCAGAATCTTTGCTCAGAACCTTGACAGTGTCAGCAGTCTGGCTTGAGATCTTCAGAATCTTCAGAGTTTACAGTCAGAACCTTGATAACCTCAATGTCTAGCTTGAGATCTACAAAATCTTCATCTAAGTAACAAAACTTCAGAAGCTTGCCATTCTTCATAAGCTTTATGATCAGAGTCACGTCTAGAGGCACGAATTGAGAAAATGTTGCAGCAGTATCCTAGAATCTCCTCACAAGCTTCTCAGGAGTGAATAAGCACAGAAGCATAAAGATCATTGTAGCATCAACTTTGAACATCTTTTAAAACTTCTCATGACTGGCGCAAAAGCGGAATGGGAACACAACGTTCAGAAACTAATGATGTTACATGTCATATACGCAGAATCAGAACTGGTTGTTAAAGCTACATAATAACAAATCATTAGGCTACCAAATTATTCTCAAACAAATACAACATTGTTATCATCAAAACTCAAGGTATAAATGCATAACCAAATCTTGTTCTAACAATCTCCCCCTTTTTGATGATGACAAAAACATGTATTTTGATGAACAAATTTGTACAGGGTAATCACAAAAGGATATATCTTATAGAAGTACAAAGCTCCCCCTCAGAATGAAAGGTCATTTTCCTGATTAACCTTTTTGAAGTACCAGAATGATCTTCCATCAGAATTTGGTTTGTCTTCAGATATTGCTTGATGTTGTCCAGAGCACTAGTTTGCTAACAACAATATTCTGATAAGCTTCACTTCAGAAGCTTGGTTGAATTCTTTTGAACAAGCTCCAGATCCTGGTTATCTTTAGAAGCTTGAATTCAGGCTCTCTTTGAAACTTTCTTTCAGAGCCTTGTGGCGGTGTATTCGTCACTTTATGATTTATTGACTAAATCAAAAGCAAAGCATACAAAGAAATCGAGTCGCCACCACACTTTTATTTATTTAAAGGATTGGCTCAAAAGCGAACAAAAGCCTAAGAAGTTTTACACATAGAAAACTAATGAAAAGATCAGAGAGTCTGGGTAAGGGGTTAATTACGCAATGGGAAGGTGTTAGGCACCCAAAACGTCCTAGGTACTCCTAGGGAGCCCTTTTCACACTTGTTGTACGAAATGTTATTTGTTATGAAAATATTATTGTGCAAACATGGATTGGAAGGATGAGAAAAGAATATACAATTTTATTATTTTTGTGTTTGAACGGATGAACCCGTTGCCTACGTACCTTTCCATGGAAGGTAAGGATCAAAACGCCGTAGTTCGGCTAAAAGATTTCCAAAATATGAGTGGGTTCATTTTAAAACAAAAGCCCTAAGGTCTTTCGTTATCCACGGGAGAAAACTCAACCTTATACAAACGACAAGTCCACCATGTGAGAAAAGCTTCGACGTACTAGAGGGGTTAACCCTGTTTTCAGTACGGAAGTCTTACAGTTCGATCACTAAGGACAAAAGGTGAGATTAACATCAACCAACTAGGATAAATCAAACCTATGGCTAATGCATGAAAACTTATCAGGAATGGACAGAGCCATAAAACAATTGAATGAGTTGGATTAACCAATTAGGATTTATTCACAAAAGAGTGGTCAAGGTATGATTAGAATTCAATTCAAAGGAGTATTATGAAATAGAGTTTTGAAAAATCAAAGGCCTAAGGCCTAGGTTTCTAATTTGAAAAGAAATGGAAATGTTTGCACAGTATTTTTCAGGTTTGAGTTAACATGCAAATGGAGGTTTAAAGAAACAAAAGGATGGGGGGTGAGGGAATGTAAAACTTCTCAGATGTTCACCTCTTGAAATCATATGGAAGATGATTCAAGTGATTCCTTTGGAATAGGCAATAAGCAAATAAGCAAATGAACAAAGCAAGGTGATATCGGATGCCAATCAATGGACTTACACCAATCTCACAAACAAAGGTGGATACCGGATACCAATCAATGGATTTACACCAATCTCCTAAAACAAAACAATGATACCGGATGCCAATCAATGGACTTATACCAATCTCACACCATATCATAGGAACAACTGCCAAGTAATGGACTTATGCTTGTCTCCTCCATGGTCAAAGCAAAAAATGCTATAAAGCAAAGTTTATGAAATGATATACAAATGATGATGATAAATGCACTAAGGCACACTCAAGCAGATATGCACAGATGAATCAAACAATCAGACAAACAAGTCAGTTAGCACACACTATATACAAGCAATTAGGCTCAAACAAGGTTAGACTTTAAAGTCAACTGGAATGGGGTATGTTGTGCTCTTAACCTTAACATTGAGAGTTAAGGTGAAGCAGATAAAAAGGAGATGAGGGGTGTGCCTCATAGCTCTTATCCCTGGTCAGGGAGAGCTTTGAATAATAGAATGTGTGGGAGTTCAGGAAGTTGGAACTCTTCTCCATAAGTGATATGACTCTATAAGATCTTGGGTTAATATCCACAATGCATCAACATGTTATGTGAGCAAAGGGATGACACACTGAATAGTAGGAGATGGACTACACATCTCTTTTATCTACCAATTGCCTCATATGAGGACTTTTCCTGCTTGGCACAAAGAGTAAACAATCACAAGCATTGCCTCTTAAGGAGGACTTCAGACAGGTGCCTGCCCCCATAACAAGACAGGTCTTCCAGACTACATGAAGAAGAGAGGTTATACCTAAGTGGTTAAGCAACCAAGCAAAAGCAAGTTCAAAATGAACTTAAGCAACTAATGTACCTGTAGAAATATCAAACAAATCAGTACAACTATACAGACAAACAACCAACAGTTAATATCAACAGTCAAACCCAATAAGCAAAGGCGTAAGCCACAAGTCAAGCTCAAATGAGTTAACAACCCTACAAAACACACAATGTTAGTATCCAAAGGCAAACATCAAATGCTCAAATGATGGAGCATCATGAACCATATAACTTGGATGTTCAACCTGAAAACAAAGCTCAAACATGAGAGGCAAACCACTAGGTCAAAGCCTAGGGTCAAAGATGGAGAAAAAATTTAAAACAGAAGCTGAAAATTAACATGAATCAACTTCAAACACATCTTGAAACAATCCAAAAGGTCTCACATCAATATCATATACCAAATCCATTTCATGAACAATTGAAGTTCAAGACTATTTTAAAGCACAAATGTGACCAACCAGAATGAAAAATCTCAATTAAATCAGAAATCAATCAAATAATTCCCAGAAAATTCATGTTCATTCACAACATCCATAATATGCATCATGTAAAAAATCAGAGCAATTGGAACTCATTTGATAGGGTAAACACATAGCACAAGATGAACATCAAAAGGCGTGACACAAATTGTCACACCTACTTAGAAAAATCACAAACCAGAAATGATAAATGATAAAAATGCAAACTCAATACCAAAATGTCAAGCAAGGAGTCTAGTTTCATCTTGCAAAAATTCAGATTCATTGGATCAAATACAAGGATTTCACAAATGCATAAGCAAGGCAATGTCAAAATGAATACATGTTCACAGACCCTAGGGCAAAAAAAATTCCAGCCGTGCACAAATCATGAAAAAATATCCAAAAAAACTAGAGAGAAAATGTGACCTAATGCAGGAATCCTCATATTTTTTGGATGAATATTGGATTTGATATGATTTTTTAAAGATGCAAATGAAAATGAAATAAAAATTGAACAAGAACATGAATTAATTTGAAAATTGAAGTTGGCGCCTCCCTGTACGCAGCGTTTCATTAATCATAAAGCCTGGCCAATCAGAATTGAGCATGGACGCGTGCATGCACCAATAGGAACAAACCCTAGGAACTTAAGGCAACGGTTTTAACGTGAATCAAAGCGTGGCCAATATACTGTACTTCATCTTCTCCAAACGTGTTTCCATGAACAGTAGACCAATCAAGAACACGATGAACATTTTTCTCAGAATTTAAAACTAAACATATATTCATGTAGCCTAAACCTCATGGATCAACAATCAAACATCAAATAGGCATGGATCATCAAGAATCGTTTGGATCGAGCAACATCAAGATTCATCATCAAAATTCAAATCATCGAAACTAAGTGAATAATGCACGGTTTTAAGTGATTCAAAGCTCAGCATGCTCACACAACCAAGATCTACAAGTTTAGCATAACAAAAATGAGAAATAAGAGACACGATTTCATGACCTCTTGAAGAGCAGCTTTCGAATCCACGCGTTTCAGGCCTTGCAATGCTCAAATGACCTTCTAGCAAGCTTGTAGAGTTGATTGGAATGAAGATTGAAGTTCAATTGCTCACGATTCCACAGAATTTGAAATTCACCATTGTTGTGTTCTTGCTTCAAGCTGCTTCAGTTTGCACGAATTGGCTTGGATCTTGCTTGAATCTTGATCAGTAATGATACTAGATGATGAATTAAGCAAGAAAATGCAAATTGATTTGAAGAAATTGAGAGAAAAAATGAGAGAAAAGTTTGATGAAATTTTGTAGATCTGAAAATTATGAGGTGTTCCCCTGCAATTCTGTTAGGGTTTTAGCTTATATACTCTCTATTAATCAAGCTCTAATCATGCTTAACCAAATGCTAATGAAAATTAGTGAAATGAGGTGTTTATGTAAATTTGGTCATTTCACCCTTGCATGGTGTGCATGGATGAACAGTACCCGAATTTCATTTGATTTCACTTCAATTTTCATTTTGGAGCCAATGGAAGTGGTAGAAAGCTCAAATAATTGGCCAATTTTAAATTCCAAAAATTCCCTCCAAAAATCAAGTGAAATATCAAATGTCAATGTGATCATAATTCATGAAATGCAATGCATGATTTTGGAAAGTAGAGGTCAAGAGAAGAATGTACAAAAAAGAGCCACTTGAATTAGACAATTGGTTGAGAAGTTATGCACATTTGAATCTCCATGTACACCTTGCCATGTTTTGATCATATCTCTTTAACCACACATGAGAAATGGATGATCTTGGACTTTTTGGAAATGGGAGAGAAAGATCTACAACTTTCATGCTGGACAAAATTTCATTTGAAGCTTGCTTGATGATGTAATCTTGAGGAGAAAACCTTTCCATTTTTGGCAATTTTGAATTATAGGTCACTTTCTATTTTTGGAAAGTTTTCACCTGACTTTATTTTCTTCAATGTTGATGTTTGAAATGTCAAATGAGACTTTTTTGAACATGAATGAAGTATTTCTAATCACTTCCCACCTCCAAATCCAACAGTTGACTAGGCAGTTGACTGGCTAGGGTTTCAGTTGACTGAAGAATGCCTTGATGAGATTCAAGCCTCTACCACTTGGGATTCTGATTCAAAATAACATCATAGCTCATATAAGCTCTTGTGAATGATTGTGGTGTCCAAATTCTCAAGAATGGCCACCATCTATGGCTCAATGACTGCCTTTGACTGTCTTGACCTGTGATTGCTTCATCTGCAAGACAAAGGTTAGATGACATATTTTTGTACTTTTGGTTAGTAGACAAATGAAAAGCAATGATATACAAATGCAAAATATGCTTGGTGATCAAGAAACACTCACAAGGGCAACCCAACCAAAGGAAAGCAAGCAAGGTGCACAATGATCCTTGAGGCAATGAAATGATATGATATGATGCCATGAGGGATCTTAGGGACAAAATTAGGGTCTTACAAGCCTGATTACCATGGAATTTGAATCTTGATGCTAAGTTCATAGTCTGGTTTTTCAAAACCTTGAAGACTTGAGGCTTGATTTTGATTCCTGGTTGAGATCTTTCTTAATCACCAACGTGAAATTTTTTCAGACTCAGATAGTAGACAATTTCTTCAAAAACTGGTAACTTACATTCTGATCTTACAAACTTAAGATGTTTTGAACTTAACTCTGCAAAATAATTAATAAACTATTCTTCAAATTAGTTGTTAGCAAAAACATTAAACAATTTTTGGGTTGTAATTTATGAATATAGATATATGAAAATCAATTATGATTCTTCCCCTTAAATATATTTCTCCCACTTTGTCATCATTAAAAAATACATAAACAAAAGAAATAAAATAAAATATGGAAACAAACAAACATGATTTTCATTAATTAATGCCAGAAGGCATAAATGATACAGTTTATTACAAAGACGGGAATAAAAATAAAAACATAATAGAAGTGCAACAAGTACTCCAACAAACAGAAAAAGGCACACACACACACACTTAGACAGAATTAAAAAGCACACACACGTGCAGAAATTATTTTTGAAAACTAAGGGTTTTGGGAAGGAAGAGGCGACGGCGGAGCAGTTAGGTGTTCATTCAGTAGATTTAAGGGATCCACCATTGGATCAACATTATCTTCGAGATAGATCTTCATGTAGTACGCCAAAATATATGGAGGATTGATCTTCATGAAAATAGGGTAGTCTGATGAGTTAGTACTATCGCTGGTTCCTTCCTTGGAGAGAGGAGTGTTCTTATCAACAGTTGACTGATGAGGAGGTTGAGGTTGAGCTTCTTGATGTGGTTGTTTTAGATCCTCCATTTGAGGGACGTAGAAGATGAAGAAGATCAATTGTAGAGAGGGTGATTTAGGGTTTGAAAGAGAGAGAGTGTGGGAATATAGTGCACGTCGTGTGAAAATGTGAGTGAAGTGGGTTTATATAGAATATTTTTGCAACGATGACAAGTTAAAATACGCAGACATAAGGGGGAAGTGTAAGAGATTTTAACCTAATTCCAAGAAATGTGAAACCCAATGTGTCAGCTATCATCACGCATGCTCAGAAAGTGGGACAATTGTCACCACTTAGAACCACATGATATCAAACGACATGACAAATATTTAATGCAGTGACTATTCAGAATTAGGAAGAAAGATAAATAATATTGCTTCTGATCAGAACCTTTCTGATTCATGAAACTTCCTTACTTCAGAAATCTCATGTTTCAGAGACAACAAAATAAATTGTCATAACCTTACCTAGAGTTCTGAAGACTTAAACATTCTGAAATTCAACTTTTCATTTTGGACAAGAGTCCATAAATGAGTTTTTCAGAATGAAAATGAATCTATCTTCAACAAGGGGTTTTGTAAAGATATCAGCCCATTGATGGTTTGTATCAACAAATTTTAGGTGAAAAATATCCTTCTGAACATAGTCACATAAAAAAATATGTTTAATTTCAATATGCTTAGCCCTAGAATGCAAGATAGGATTCTTAGACAAACAGATAACTTATCACAGAGAATAGGAATGTTAATCTCAAATATATGATAATCTTCCAGCTGACTTTTCGTCTAGAGTATCTGAGTGTTGCATCTAGAAGCTGCAATATATTCATCTTCGACTATTGAAAGCACAATTATTAACTGTCTTTTTCTGGACCATGAGATCAAATTGTCTCCTAGAAAATGAAAATTTCCAGAAGTACTTTTCCTTTCTATTTTGTCTCCAGCATAGTCAACATCACAATAGCCTACTAATTTATATTCACTCAATTTTCTATAAAACAAACCAAGGATAGTAGTACATTTCAGATACCTAAAGATTCTCTTAACAACAGTTAAAAGGGTCTCTCTAGGATCCGATTGGAAGCGAGCACATAAGCAGGCACTGAATAAAAGATAATGTCTAGATGAAGTTAGATGAAGGAGAGAGCCTATCATACCTCTGAATATATTTTGATTTACCTTACTGCTTACCTCTTCTTTCTTTAGAATGCATGCAGGATGCATTGGAGTCTTTGCTTGCTTGCATTCTGACAAGTTGAACTTCTTCAGAAGTTCCTTTGTATATTTGCGCTGATGAATGTATGTTCCTTCTGAACGTTGATCAATCTGGATTCCTAGAAAGAACTTGAGTTCTCCCATCAGACTCATTTCAAACTCTGTCTGCATTGACTTAGCAAAATCCTTGCACAACGAAGATTATCCGAACCAAAAATAATATCTTTAACATAAATTTGCATAACTAGAATATCATTCTTAAAGATTTTGAAAAAGAGAGTTATGTCCATTTTCCCTCTGGTAAAATCATTTTCCAAAAGGAAATTACTTAGTCTATCATACCAAGCTCTAAGAGCTTGCTTTAGACCATATAACAACTTTTTTCAGTTTAAAAAAAAGTCAGGATTTTAAGAACTTTCAAAACCAGGAGGTTAGTGCACATATACCTCTTTAGAAATGTATCCATTTAAGAATGCATTCTTAACATCCATATGATAAAGGATGATGTTAGGATTGACTGCAAAATAAATTAAAAGACGAATAGATTATAACCTGACAGTTAGCACAAAGGTTTCTATATAGTCTATACCTTCTTACTGACTATAACCTTGTGCTACCAATCGAGTCTTGCTTCTGACAACTTCTCCCTTCTCATTGAGCTTGTTTCTGAAAACCCATCTGGTTCCAATAACATGGAAACCCTTTGGTTTCTGAACAAGATCCCATACATCATTCCTAGTGAATTGATTCAGTTCCTCTTGCATAGCAAGAATCCATTCATTATCTATAAGAGCTTCATCAATAGATGTGGGCTCTACCAGAGATATCAAACCCAGAAGAGTCTCTTCAGAAGGTTTGAATGAAGATCTAGTTCTAATGAGTTCGACCAGGGACAACTTCTGGTTAAGTCTCTTTTGAGACTTTTTCTTCATATTATTTAGCTTTTCCTTATGAGTCTTATTCTCCAGAATCATTATCCTTGGATTCTGAAAGATTGATCTTCAAATCTGCAAATTTCTCACCTAGCTTTGACTTTTCAAGGTCAAGCTTATCATTGAATCTAACATGAATTGATTCTTCAACAATTCATGTTTCAGTGTTAAAGATTTTGTAGCCTTTAGAGCGTTCAGAATATCCTAACAATAAACACTTATGTGCTTTAGAATCAAACTTGCCAAGATTCTCTTTAGTGTTCAACATAAAACACTCACAACCAAAAGGATGAAAATAAGAAACGTTGGGTTTTCTGTTCTTCCATAATTCATAGGGAGTCTTACCCAGAATAGGTCTAATATAAATCATGTTCCGAATATAACATGTTGTGTTAATTGCTTCTTCCCAGAAATGCTTAGCCATATCAGTTTCTAGGATCATGGTGTGGGTCATTTCTTGCAAAGTCCTATTCTTCCTTTCTACAACTCGATTTTATTGTGGAGTTCTAGGACAGGAGAAATCATGGGAAATACCATATGAATCAAAAATATTTTCAAAAATTTCATTTTCAATTTCGCCACCATGATCACTTTTGACTTTGACTATTTTGCAATTCATTTTTGTTTGCACTAGTGAGCAGAAAGTAGAGAACAAGGAATGTGACTCATCCTTGTGTTTACAGAACTTTACCCATGTCCATCAACTATAGTCATCAACGATGACCAATCCATACTTATTTCCATTCATAGATGCAGTTTTCACTGGTCCAAACAAATCAATATGCAGAAGTTCTAACGGTCTAGAGGTAGAAACAATAGTTTTCACTTTGAAAGATGTTTTAGAAAACCAGCCTTTCTGACATGCTTCATAAAGAGCATTTGAAGCAAACTTCAGGTTAGGTAAGCATCTGACTAATCTAAGCTTATTTAGCTGAGAAATCCTTCTCATGCTAACATTGATGAAACATATGTGCCATACCTATTGCTCCTTATTAACAGACACTAAACATTTTACATTTTGATCCTCAAGACCAGAAAGTCTGATTTTGTAAATGTTGTTCTTTCTTTTTCCGTTAAAAAGGATTGTACCATCTTTTTTACTAACAGCCTTACATGACTTTTCATTAAAAATGATATCATAACCATTGTCACTAAGTTGACTAATAGATAATAGGTTATGCATCAGACGATTAACCAAAAGAACATCACTAATAGAAGGAAGTTTTTCGTTACCAATAGTTCCGGAGCCACTGATCTTTCCTTTCTGGTTTCCTCTGAAACCAACGAAGCCTCGAGGCTTAAGTTCCAAATATTGGAACATAGACCTTTTACCCGTCATATGTCACGAGCATCCATTGTCCAGGTACCATGACTGGTGTTTCAATTGAGTTGCTAAGGATGTCTACAACATAAATTATTTTATCCTTAGGTACCCATTTTATGGGTCCTCTTTTGCTAGTTTTCCCAGAGTTTCTTATAACCTTGGGTCTTTGAGCAGAAGGATAATCATAAGGGATTTGAGCATGATACTTAGGTTTCAGAACTGAGTTCTTACCCTTTGTATGTTTCTGTGTCTGTGCAGAAACATCAAGCTTAGTGGCAACAGACAAGAAATGCTCATAGAGAGGTTTTGGTTTTACCTTCTAACTTTCGTCAGGTTTTATAGTTTATGTACAACCTAAACCTTTCTTGCCATTTCTACTAACTCCATAGATCAAAGAAGCCATTTTTCTTCTATATATGCTTTTAGCCATAAAGTATTGGAATGCTTTGTCATATTTAATGACGCAGTCAATACCATAAGTTTCTAAGACTATTTCCTCTTCTAGTTTTGAAATTTTGCTTTTCAAAGTAGTATTGTTACTTTCTAAAGAAAATACTTTTTCATTTAGAGAGGAAATATATTTTTCAAGCTCACTGCAAGTTTGGGAAGAAACTACTTGGACTTGTTTAAGGTCCTTGTACTTACTCTGAAGACTCTGGTACTTTTCCACTATTTCAAACAGACATAATTCTAAGTCATAACAAGATAGTTTAGAAAATACCTCTTCAGAATTGGAGTCTGGTTCTGATTTTGCCATCATATTGTCTTCTGGTTCTTCAGAACCTTCTGGATCAACTGTAGTTGACATCAAAGAAACGTTGGCTTGTTTTTCGTTAAAATCTTCTTCTTCGGATTCTGAGGCATCCCATGTAGCCATCAGCCCCTTCTTTCCTTTAGAAAAATTCTTCTTAGGCCTTCTGTCCTTTTTCAACTTAGAACATTCATTTATGTAGTGGTCTGGCTCTTTGCACTCATAGTAGATAACTTCTTTTCTAAAACTTTTCTTCTTCTGTCTAGACGAAGAATTAGAATGACCAATAGTCCTTCTGGCTCCTCTGAACTTCCCTGGCCCATTCTTCTTGTGTTTCCAGAGTTTGTTGACCCTCTTAGAAATCAAAGACAACTTATCATCATCGTCTGAGTCTTCATCAGAACCTTATGATTCTTCCTCAGCTTGATATGTTTTTGTCTTCTCAGGCTTAGACTTTAACACAATAGGTTTACCTTGCTTATGAGGTTCATCTTCCTCGAGCTCAATCTCGTGGCTTCTTAAAGAAATAACAAGTTCTTTAAGACTAATATTGTTAAGATAATTTTCCAACTTCAAAGCAGATACCATAGGTCTCCATTTTTTAGGGAGACTTATAATTATCTTCTTGACATGATCAGTTGTAGAATATTCTCTGTCCAGGACTTCCAGTCCTGTAACAAGCATCTGAAACCTTGAGAATATAGTCTCAACTGTTTCATCATCCTCCATTCTGAATGCCTCGTACTTCTGGATTAAGGCCAAGGCCTTTGTCTCCTTTACTTGAGCATTCCCCTCATGAGTCATCCTCAGAGAGTCAAAAATGGATTTGGCAGAATCTCTCTTTGTTATCTTCTCATATTCAGTATAATATATATCATTTGGCAGTATAGTTTTGGCCTTGTGGTGATTTTTGAAATCCTTCTCCTTTTGATCAATCATAGCACTTCTTGCTATATTATTTCCTTTAGCATTAACTAGGTAAACATAGCCATCGACTACAAGATCTCAGAGATCAACATCGTAACCAAGAAAGAAACTTTATATTATATATTTCCAATAATCAAATTTCTCACCATCAAAGATTGCTGGTTTTTCACTGTAATGGTCTCTCTCATTGTTGTTAACAACTTTTGCAACGTTAGCAGCGGCCATTGTTTCTCACAAAAACTGGATCGGTACTGAACACAATGAAGTGTTGATAAATATTTTATCCCAATCAGAACTGGAGCTCTTGTACCAATTAAAGGTGTGAAAAACACAAGAAGGGGGGTGGATTGGGTTTAACAAAATAAAAACTTTTTACCAACTCAAGAACACCATTTAAATATTAATAACAACGAGATAAAAACACAAGTATTTTTATCCTGGTTCACTTGAAACTCAAAGCTACTCTAAAATCCATCTGCCAAGGTGATTTTTCATTATACGCAAGGACTTAATCCACTATATTAACTGATTACAAAAATCATAAAGAATAACCTTCTTTGTATTCTTAAGGATACGACTATATCCTAGTCTCCTTAAGGACCCACAAAGAACAACTTTCTTTGTCTTCTTAAGAATCTGACTATACCCTAGTCTCCTTAAGGAATCAAACAAACAGTTTGAATGATATTTTGTGTGTTACAAGTTGCTTCTACACAAGAAGGCTTTTCACAAATGACAAATAAATACTTAAATAAAAACTGTATAGAAAAATAGTAGCTTTTCAAATAAACTTTGTCAAGTTTTTGCAGCGCTTCAATATTCTTCTATGTTGTGTTTTCTTCAAGTCTCCAAGTCCCCAAGTCCCAATTATATAGCATTAGGAGAAGACCGTTGGAGGGAAAAATGGGGAAACTAAATAGAGCGGTTGTTCACTGTTGGATGGTGAAATGAGTGATATTGTGTATTGTTCTTTGCCCACAAATTCAGTGACAGGTGTGATGTATAGCACTATCCTTGCTCACGCTATCAAGTAGTGGAAATAATATTTGATTTGTACTATGTACTATTTGATCACGTAGACATTTGATCTTATCTTCAAGTTCATTGACTTCTGATGAAATTTGATGAAGCATGAAATGAAGAAACATAAAGCTGTATTCAGAAACTTCAGAGTCTTTAGTCAGAACCTTGACTGCGTCAGCAGTCTGACTTGAGATCTTCAGTATCTTCAGAATCTTCAGAGTCTTCAGAGTCTACAGTCAGAAGCTTGATAACCTTAATGTATAGCTTGACATCTTCAGAATCTTCAACTAAGTAACAAAACTTCAAAAGCTTACCATTCTTCAACTAAGTAACAAAACTTCAAAAACTTTAAAAGTACAATATGTGACAATCGCTGGTGATTAAGAGCTTTCAAAAGTTATAGGGTTTGTTGTGAGGTTAGAGCTAGCTCACACATGGAGGTGAGAAGCTATGTATATGGTTTTTTTTGTGTAATGCATTGGATTCCTCTTAATCTTAGGGTTGATGTATTTATAGAAGTCCATAGGCCTGGATCTCAGGCTCCAGGAAGTGGTAACCGCTTCTAGGAGCGAGGGAGTAGGCATTCAAACCCCATATTATTTAGGAGGATGTGATATTTACCTTTGACTCCCTCTTCGCATCATTGTCGACTAAGACATGTCACTTTCCACATTCTCACAAATTAGACAAGTAATTCAGGAAATGGCGGCACTAACAATAAATGGGCGCCCACTCCATTATACAAGCAGTCGGGAGGCAGGTGTAGGTGACATCTTACATCACCCTCATTTAGTGAACCTTATCCTCCACATAATACAACTCCTTTACAAACATATCAATACAATAAGTATCATCAAAATTAGACAAAGAAGGAGAATCAATAACAAGTGAATCAAAATATGTTTCATCAACCAAGTCAACAAGCAATTTGATAGGTCTGTAAGTGCACAGAATAGCAGTTATAGTATAATGTATGCTGAACACATAGAGATCAATGTCAATTATTATTATCTATTATCACTTTGTGTATCTAAGATGATGAAAACGTATTTTTGTTTATAAAAAGGGGAAATTAAGTTGGTTTTGGAATTAATGAGAACGGGAGACCGAAATGAAATCCGTGTGTACCTATTGTACCTGTTAAGTTGCGTTTTATGATTATAACATGAAAGTTTTTTTGTGCTGAAGAATTAAATTAAAGGCGTCACCCGCTTTCGCATGTAAGACACACGATTTTGACTCTATAGTCTATCTAACAGCTTTCACGAGTGCGCATTGCAACTTTGAAATCCTTTTTGGATATTAATTATTTTATACCTGAAAAAAAAATTTTACTAGAAATTTTAATCTAAAGGTTTTGTCTGCTTTCGCGTGCCCGGAACCGTATTTTAAACTCACAGACGCTCACTTACGCGTATCCGTTTATAAGTTTAAAATGGATTTTTAATATTTGATAATTCTTAAATTAATTGAAAAAGCGCTTTCGTTGTATTTTAAAATCAATTTCTAAACTTTCCACAGACAGATACAACTTCTCCTATTTCAAGGAGAAATCGATATCACATTATTTTAGCTTTTACTGTAAACTTTTATTATTAAAACCAGGAAAATTCAGACTTAAAAATAATTCATGTTATATTTATAAATGTTACAACTCAACAAAACACCATCGATATGACAGTCTTCACATTCCGAACTCAACAGATTTAGCCGGACATGTTAAAAACGTAAAGCATGCAGTATTTACATTTCACGTCCATATTGCAAAAATAATAAAAAATAATATATATATATATATATATATATATATATATATATATATATATATATATATATATATATATATATATATATATATATATATATATATATATATATACACACACACGCACACGTAAACTTAATAAAGAAAAAAGGAAAAAGGGAAGTAACCTGGAGTAAATAAACTTTGATTAAAATAATACACTGCTCCAAATGGAAACTTTATCTGGTATAAAATGCGGGAAAATAAATTTGCTGCTAAAATTCTGGCAGGATTAAAATTAACTAGCAACTACAATGGTTGTAGAAAGTAAACTCCGAGCTCCAAAACTTAAATCTAAAAGGAGCAATATTCCTCAATGTGAGAGAATAATTGCTTTTACAATAAATGATTTTTCTACTCAAAATAAGTTATGATTCTTACAATAAACTTGGATTCTTACAACTATCGTAAAATGGACTATTTATAGTGTCAAATTCGTGCCAATAACTTATGAAATCATGCATAGGTAGTGGAGATAATGGGGAAAAGTGCAACGACTGATTTCCTTGAAGAGGGCGCAAAATCTAGGTTGGCCTAACATGACGGGCATCATGTTGGTGATTGGATGTCTGTCATGAAGTTGGGAATGATGTCGAGCATCATGAGCCTGACGACCTGCCCATCATCCTTTTGAACTTAGTCGACGACTATCAGCACCCTGTCGACTTGCTCGTCATCCACCTCAAGTGCAAATTCTTCAGTTTTGTTGACTTTTCCATGATGGGTTGATCATTTGGGAGGATGACAACCATCATGTCTCTGGGGAGGTTGTTCTGACAACAGGATACATGTAATTTTCTCCCATTTTTATCATTTTTCATTGTTTCTTCACACGAAAGCTTCTTGTAACACCCCTTTTTCTACCCCAAAATACTTAACATATAATCAGAGTAAATAAGCACGCATATAAACAAAAGAGTGTCACATCGACGTTTTCGAAAACTAAAAGCTTTCAAAAATCAAACATCATTCCTCATCAATATACAATACACCTGGTCATTTAAAATAACACATTTCAATTATCATGAATATTCAAGAATATACGTTTGCAGCGGAAAATAATGAATACTCATGTATGTCATAAAATGATCCATGTCCCATACCATGATCATCTCTCAATAATCACCTCAAGAAAAAAATAAAACAAGTAATAACATAATGCATATCCAAATAAGATTTGAGTTCAATACTACTAATCTACCCAGGGTTACATGACCAGAGCATTGACTCACTACTTAGTCTCTAAACTGAAACACGAAACCTCTCCAGCTAAATCTCGAGTGAGTTACCGTCCACTTACTTCCGCAATACTACTCTGGAGTATCTGCACGATGCCATGTAAAGCAACATTCAAACAGAAGGGTGAGAATTCAAATCATTATGAAGAAGTATAGGCACAATGATTAAATCAACAATTAAAGGAATTCATCACACTTCGTATAACCATGTAATTAATACTAACCAATATTTATTTCACAGGTTTCAAGCATACATCAAAACTCAAGGAGTATAATATTAAAATCCAATACTATATTCCCAAATATACACATAACTACAATTATCACCTAATCACATATTTTGCCAAATTATGTATCCAAACATCACCAAATTCGATTACCATATCTCATACACACATCACAATCACATCAATACATACACTCAATTATCACATAACTCTAATGTGACTCAATGCAAGACATGTGACTCTATGCATGCAGTACCTCAATGTGAACCCAACGTTTCACCGCTTTCCGATTCAATATCTAGAATCCAAGCCACGCTTCCGATCCGGACAAGATCAAAGCCACTACGCCTATTTCCAATTAAGGATCAACGTCTGCTACGCCTATTTCCACTCAAGGATCAACGTCTAATACCATGTGAACCCACAGTTTCACCACTTCCACTATGAAGCCGACCATGCCATGAATGAATGTACAAATACCAACAACATATGCAATTAAGATCATCTCTACCATCTTAACATTCCACATATCACCATAATTCAACTCTATGAATTATCCACCAATGGTACATATACACATTCATAACAATATATCATTCACAAATATAGGCTAATTATCAAACACGCAGACTAGATTTCATCTCAAATGAATACAACTTTTAAAATCTCAATTTTTCATTTTTGCACAGCAAGTAACCGGTTAACGCTCGGTGGTAACCGATTAACATAAAACAGAATCAATTTCCTACGCAGATTTTCAAGCAAGTAACCGGTTAACATAAAAACAGAATCAACTTCCTGCGCAGATTTTTAAGCAAGTAACCGGTTAACGCTCGGTGGGTAACCGGTTAACACAAAAATAGAATGCAGAATTTTCTGCGTTTTTCATCGTTGGAGGACTTTCGGACCTCCGATTTCGATTCCGTAAAAAGCCAAACATTCAGAAAATTATGACTCATACAATACTCTAAGTATATAACGTTAATTTGCAGTTTAACACAATCAAATCACCACAAATCAAGAATACTCATCAAAACCTAACAATTCCAAAACCATGCAAATTAGGGATTTCAACCTAAACATATTTCTACCCATTGACCTGATCATACTAACCCATAATAATAAGGATTCTCCCCCTTACCTCTTCAATTTTCTGGAAACCCTAGCTTTCCTCTTGTTCTTCCCCTTTTCTCCTTACTTTTCCTCTTCTTTTTCTTTATTGCCGTCAATTGATCAAATGAATCCTACTTCTCACTCTCCTACCTCTTATATATAATATTATATTTGGGCTTAAAGAATGATACCTCTAATTTAATTATTAGGCCCAATAATACCTAGTATTATAATATCTCTATTTAATTCAAATCAATTAAATCAACTCAATATGCACACCAAGTTAATTAATTCAATTATTCATTATATCTCATATCAACTAAATAATTAATTAACACACCAAATTAATTAGTATAATCAATTATTATATTACCTAACAACCAATTAATTAATTAACACTCTAAATAAATAAAATAAATTATAATAATAATAATATAAGAAATAAATACTAAAATTGGGTTGTTACACTTCTAACCACTTAATGCATGAAACATGAACATACTATCGACATGATATTGTAAAAAGGACATAAAAACTACACTAATATGCATGTAAATCAAGTCGAAAACAAGATACTTTTCCGAGTCATCAAACTCCCTCACACTTAAATATTTGCTTGTCCTCAAACAAGCTAGCTAACATGATAAAACAGTGAAAATGCAGTTATAGATAAAAAAGGACTTATGAAACATAGTTAGACACGGTCATCCTTGATCGGCCGTATAATTAGGGTGTGTCCATATTCATGTTCAGAGCCCTCGTAATCTTCTCTTAGACATCTATCTCGAAGGACAAGTGTTGGGGATCTATAAGCTATCACCATTTGGCAATCTTTAAGGACTTATAGGCCTTATGAGCTATTGCTATCTGACGGTCTCTATGGACCACTAGGGCACACCCATTCCTTGGTCGACTTTGCTTCCTAAAATTTAGGTGACCTAGTTTCTTGCATATTATGTTTTGATCAGTCCAGAACAATTACTATAGATCCAAATACATTAAAATGAGTAGAAAGTAAAATGATTTATGTTTGGAAAGATTTTTACAAAAGTGATTCTAACTATAAATTTCAGTTTAAAAATAACGTTTAAACTCAAAAAGTATAAATCTTAAATTAATTAGAACAATTTTAAAAATATATATATAATCAATTGTAATTGATGGCAATTAAAATCAATTTACAAAATTATATACATTGTGAATCAATTTTGTGCGAGTCAAACGTGAAACCAAACATATTGAGAGTTGTTTCTTTCTTTGTAATTGATGGCAATTAAAATCAATTTACAAAATTATATACATTGTGAATCAATTTTGTGCGAGTGAAACGTGAAACCAAACATATTGAGAGTTGTTTCTTTCTTTGTCTCCCCTTTTTTTATACCAATGAAGGAATTTTATTGACCCTCATCCAAACAAAAAACAAAAAACAAGCGGTTTTTGTAAACACTTAAGAACCATCCAAATTAAGCACAAGCAAATAAACAAGGAAACATCATTGTACGTATTGGATTCTCTTCATCGGTTCCCTTCCCTTTCCCTTCACTAACCAAAAACACGCTCCTCTCAAAATTATAAGTACTCCATTTTCAAATTGAGATGAGTTTGAGTATGAGGTACTGCTGCAGCAGTTACGGTCTTCCACCACTTCAATCTTGCAAAATCCCGAGTCATACCCATCATGGTAAGCATGCCAATTTACTTGCATATTGATATTAAATCTGCTGATTTTGTTTGTTTTAAGCGCTTAATTTACCTATTCATTCCAAATGCAACTTCAAACTTCTTTTCTTTTTATACTCTTTCGATATAGACAGCCATATTATTCCCACCAACACGCTCACAGAACCTACTCAACATGAAAATTCTCTTCGCCCCAACTCAAAGATTAATACCAATACTGTTATCACATTCATTGCTGGAATTACAGGTAATGCTCATTGTTATTATGATGCTTCTAATTGCAACTTGCCTCCTCAAGGCTAATTACAATGTTTAAAATGTGAATTAAATCCGTCGTTTGGATGACATGTTAATGGTATATGAAATGTAACTGCATGCTCTTTTGTGTTACTCATTGTCATTTTGTCAAATTTTCTTTATTTACAGCCGCACAATTGGTTGCTCCAGTCACCGCGAAAGCTGTAAGTCTAAATAACTGTGTTCCTGAGAATCTTGAGGTGTTTCTATGTCTTTTTGAATCCGGAACAAGAGTTATGTGGTTTTGAATCAGGAAATGGCTGGTTCTGTGTTTGCTTTAGCTGAGGGAACCCTTGGTGACTGGTTTGGAGGCATTCTATTTTCAGCGGGACAACAGGCCAACGAAGCAGTTTTGGACCAACTATCGTCCCTAAGTTTCACTAGGTGCACTATAAGTTCCTTTCAACATTTTTTTATCTCTATCTTTTCCTCACATAATTTTAAACTAGTGTTTATGGTTTTTTACCTGCTTCTTATTCCTCTTTACAGTTTGGCTGTAATTTATGGGGCAGGGCTTGTAACTAGCCTTTCTCCCTGTACACTTAGTGTCTTACCGCTCACTCTCGGTTACATTGGTAAGCTTGCTGCTGTTTTGCATTTTTTCCGTGTCAATTTTTTTTTAAATGCCTAAAATCTAAATCTGTTGGAATATCACAGGGGCATTTGGCTCTGGTAAAAGTAGAGGACAGGTAATATCTTGCCACCCAAGTTACCCTATGTGACCTTAATCTTCTTATCTCTTTTTATTGCCCTATTTAAAAATTGATTTCCTCTTATTATTATTGTTGAGTACTAATGCAGTAACGGATATGTTATTAGGAATTATTGAGTAGGAAAGTGTAGGTTTCTAATCCTCCATGTTTACACGAAGGATATGGCCTTATTCTATTTATGAGTGTCTCGTGCTACTCACATAGAGTCTGAGTTCTCACTAGGAATGATGTCTACTTACTTCCTGCAAGGTTATTGGAGATTCCGTTGCATTTTCATTGGGTCTTGCGACCACATTAGCGCTACTGGGTGTAGGAGCATCATTTGCAGGAAAGGCTTATGGACAGATTGGCCAAGGATTACCTTTGGGTGCTTCTGGTTTGGCTGTAATTATGGGTCTGAACCTTCTTGAGGTAGTGAAACAATTTCTTTTCCACAACTTCATATTCTAAACGTGACAAACTTTCAAGTTTGTGCTGTCAAGTTTCTATTTTGTTGTTTAATTTCCCTGTGCTTGCAATAATACTCAGAATCTAACTCTCAGTTTGCGGTGTTATTATTCACTAAATTTTTCGAAGTCATATTTTTCACCCTTTTCTAAATAAGATCTTTACATCTTGTAAAACAGTACAGTTCTTAGGCCTGTTAAAGCAGTCTTATAATTTTCTGACGACATAGTTTCTTTCGCTCTTGACTACTAAGATCAAGTTATGTAATCAAATGCTCAGGTAATCTTTACATTAGTTACTTTAAGCTCAGTGCATTTTCATCAGAGATAGTCTGATGCGTGCCATCTATGTTTTGCAAGAAGACATTCCCCAAATTTCAAAGATTTTTAGATTAAGCCACTGACTCACTGAATCTAGTTCTTATAAGTTAACCAAACTATAAAAACTTTCTCGGGTAGAATTTTTGGCTGTTGTATTCACCTTGAGAAAAATATTTCAGATCATTGAATTACAGCTCCCCTCATTCTTCGATAGTTTTGATCCACGTTCAGTGGCTGCCAATTTTCCATCAAGTAAGTCAATGCTCTAGTGCTCACTTCTTTTGTTTTTTCAGTGTGTATTTCAATGTAGAGAATTTAACATGAAGGAGTTCTACTCTTAGGTGTGCAAGCATATTTGGCTGGGCTTACATTTGCATTAGCTGCCTCACCATGCAGTACACCTGTTCTGGCTACCCTTCTGGGATATGTCGCTGCATCCAAGGTACTTCGTGTTAGTAACCAATATTGCTTCTTGATGGAAACATTTATATGATGTGTTGGAAAGAGAACCAAGGGTAAAACAGTGCTATTTGCTTATTAGTTTCGGCTTAAAAACTCACCGGTCAAGTAGATTTTGTTGGTTGCATTTTAAATCTAATATGTCAACTAACCTATGTTTGTGATATTTTTGCACCCGATGACAAATGGCTTTCTAGTGCATTGAATATTTGATCATGCAGTTTTGCTGCATATCAAGAAATATATGTATGAATCGTGGTTACTAATATATTATAATACATGTGAGTCGGGTTTTGATTGGATACAAATCCCTATTGTTTTTATATTCCTGACATGAACTCTGTCTTGAATCCTGATTCATTCAAATGAATCATTACGAAAACTTAAGTGTAGTGAGCCATAGATTTTGTTAACTTTGCCTCCAATGAATATTTCTTTACAGAATCCAGTGATTGGAGGCAGCTTGCTTCTGACATACACAACAGGATACATTTCTCCCTTACTTTTGGCTGCTTCTTTTGCTGGGGCCTTACAGGTTCATAAACTTTTTTTTTTTGGTTTTATAGAGTAACCTTTAAGATATATCTCTCTCTCATTGAAACAATGTTTCTCATTCAAATTCAAATCTGTATTGACAGAGTTTGCTTTCATTTCGCAAGTACTCAGCATGGATCAATCCTGTAAGGTACTATTTTATTTTGAATTTTCATTACGCACTTGAAGGTAGCACTGCTGTTCCCCCTTACACATCATCACACACTGACTACTTGGTAGTTTCAAGAGTATCCACTTGTTAATTGAATAACTTATATATTTTTCATGTTTCTGATTTTTGCTTGCTCAACAGCGGAGCAATGCTGTTAGGAGGTGGTGTATATACCTTCTTAGATAGGCTCTTCCCAGCCACAATGGCAATGTAGAAAATCCTGTGGCTCTTTAATATGTAGTGATCTTTTACTTGAAAACAGTTACGTATGTGTTTGTGTATATTATATATATCATACAACTAACTACTCTTAAAAGGTAAATTCAAATGAGTGTAAATCCTTTCTCTTGACCCTCATAGATTCAAAATTCAGATGTTTAGGCACATAAGATAGAAACTCTTGAATGATGTTGCCACAATTAGTATTGTTACTAAAAAATAAGTAGTGCACAAAGTAATCAAAACCAGAAGAGTTATCTAAAAATACATTTGTGTAGGTTGATGATATCATCATCACATGTAACAACAGAGAACTCACTAAATCACTTGTATCTAAGCTACACTCAATATTTTTTCTAAAGGACGGCAACTTGATTATTTTCTAGGCATTGAGGTCAAAAATAAATCTAATGGCTCTTTGTCACTCTTTCAAGGCAAATATATCATAGATCTCCTAATCAAAACTAATATGATTGAATTCAAATCCCTTTTTTTCTCTTATGGTTGTTGGTCTAATCATCCGACCTGACGTTCGTTTTGTTGTCAATAAGGTGTGCAATTTATGACTGCACCTCTTTGACTCTCATTGGCAAGCTGTCAAACACATCGTGAGGTATCTCAAGGATACTATTTCTTGTAGCATCCATCTTTAGTCTACCTCTATTTCTCCTATATATCTCGATGCTTTACTGTGATGTTTATTAGGGTTCTGACCCACATGACAGGTGCTCCACTCGGGGGGTGTTTTTCTTGGCAAGACCCTCATATATCTGTGAGGGGAAAACAACCTGTCATTTCTCTCTCTAGTATTGAAGTTGAGTATTGAAGTTTGACCTAGTTACCTCTTAACCACTTTGGATTCAGTCCCTACTTCAAGAACTAGGCATCTCCTACTCACCTTCCACCATCTATTGTGATAATATGATCATAATTTCCCTTAACTCACAATCTTATTCTTCATGCTCGAACAAACCACATGAAGTTGGACATGTTTTTTGTTAGAGAATATGTGCTCAGCAAGCAGCTCCAAGTGTTACATATCCCATGTCATCATCAGTGTATTGTGTTGATGTTATGATCAAAGTTCTTTCTCTCACAAAGTTTGAAGAATTTAGAACCAAACTCACTGTGTGCGATTCTTGTCTATCCCTTTGATTTAATTTGCAAGGGTATTAAAGGAACTAATATGACATAATCCTTACTATAGCTATTGTGCACTAGTTGTACAATATACTTCCTATGTATAACTGATTCTAACTAATCTAAAAAACTTCTTAACATCTAGGAGCTAAGTAACTAATTCAGTTAACAATGTGAGTCTATAAATAGAACACATTTCGTTGTAATTCTACCAAAAATATATAAAATAGAAAAAATGAAGAATTAAGTTAAGAATTATATCTATCAAATAAGAGAGTTTCTTATCCCACCCTATGGGGTGGGAAAATACCCTATGGAAAATCGAAAATGCCCCTCATATTTTGAAGATACATCTCCGGGCACACCATACACCACTTTTATGATGCACCAAACGAGTGTCACCCTAGATTAATACAAAATTATTTCAGAGATACATCTCTGGGATTTTTCAACAAATATATTGATAGTTGAGCAGCTCAGTGGATTTACCGGAGATGCATCTACGGAGGTTTGGGGTGGGATTTTGAAATTTCTGTCAACTTTGCATGTCAGATATTTTCAGAGATACATCTCCGAAATAATTTGATTAAACATTCACCTGCATGATCAAACGACCATACTTGTTTTCTACTCCAAACCTTATCAAAAACCCTTTCAATCTTAATCCATATTTTCATTCCAAATCTTCAATCTTGTGTTTCATCACATCAAAGGGAACAAAAGAAGCTGAAATTTTAGGTAAAGATAATTTATTTCAAGTCTCATTGCTGACATTAATATTGTTTTAAGTTTGAAAAACGTGCGTTTAATCTAGAGATGCCTCTCCGGAACCTAAATGAACTCATCCGAAAATGCATATTCGGTATCTGTCTTTATTTTAAGTCTCATTGCTGACATTAATATTGAGTGTTTTTTTGCAACTGTTTTCATTAAATATGGTGCACCCCAATATTTTCCCAAAACATGTTGTGTCTCCGGATGACAAAGTTATTATTGTGAATGTGGTAGATATTGGCAACCAATTTAAAATTGAACAACAGTTTGAATCTCATGATCACATACTTCAATGGATTCGTATAGAGGCCTCCAAATTGAGATTTGGTGTGGCAACCAGAAGGTCCGATAATGGTTTGGAAGGTGTGCATTTGTGAAAATGATATGCGAAAGAAGTGAGAAATATGTTGAAAGCACAACAGTTCTTGACCAGGTGAAGCAGAAAATTGTTTTTGCATTGACCGATCAAGTTAGACACCTTGGGAATACAACAACAAACCGAGTTGAGTCTGCCCATGCTACATTGAAGAATTGGTTGGGAAGTAGTAAGGGTGATTTGTGTAGAGATTGATACTATGTGAACAAAATGATCTAGAACCAACATAATAAGATACATACATCACTTGGTTTGAGCATCGCAGTTTTGGAACACGAATTTAAAGACAACAATCTTTATTCTTAGTTGGTTGGCAACATATCTCGAGCAGGTTTGATTTATATTTTTCACAAAGGTAAACAAGTTAATAATGTAGGATCCGATAGCGCAAAGTGTAGATGGACAATTGTGAAAATCTATGGTCTCCCATGTGCTTGCCTTATTGCAAAGAAGGTGAAACTTGATAGTGCATTAAGGATGAATGAAGTTTGTAATCACAGAAAAAGGCTTAGGTTTGATGATGATGGTGTCTTGAAAGACGGTAAATTGAATATCTCTATCTTGGCCAAATGGAAAGTAATACAAGAGATATTTTTGAAAATCGATGACAATATGAAACTCCACATCAAAGAACAATTGACGAAGATTGCTTATCCGAAAACCACTAACATTGAAACCATTCTCTCAACAAGTAAAAACAAAAGGTACTCCGAAGAAGCTCAGACCTACACCGAGTGACAACTCAATGACGCAGTCTCCTTCGTATTTTGGACATGTTGGCAAAGTTTTATCGGACTCATCAACTCCAAAATCTCAAAAAAAGTATTTTTAAAGGAGCTCGCATTAGCAAACGACTTCCTTCACCGTCTCCACAAAAAATTTCATTCATTGATGATATGTTGGTTTTTATGCACAAATACATCAAACGGATCATCAATGATGAGGGTGACGGTAATTGCGGTTATCGAGCTATTTCGGATTTACTCAGTAAAGGAGAAGATAATCACACATTTGTCTGCTATCAACTTATCCGTGAGTTGAGGACCCATAAAGAATCATACACACGGCTTTACGGAAAGAAGAAAAACTTTGATGCAATTTATGAGTCTATTGTTCCTTGCATTAGTGGACCGGTACCGGAGGAAAAATGGATGCACTTCCTTGAAATGGGTCTTCTCATAGCAAGTGTGTATGATATAGTGTGTATTGATCTTACACGATACGGTTTTTCGAAAATATTTTTCCCACTACGCACCGTCCTACCTCAAAATCCAAGTGATTGTATTATGTGTATTGGGTGACTTTCAAAATCACGATACTTTGTTCAAGTTTATTTGAAAGCAAGATGCCATATATCACTTACACCAGTGGAGTGGACGACTCATTCAACAACAAAAGCCAAGATTTGGTCGGACCAATTTGTGGAAAGGATGCAAGAGTTTGAGAAATTGAGTAACAATGAAAGAGAATCAAATGCACAAAAATCAAAGGGGGTACCACTCATACTTATAAATTTAGCCGACGACAAATCTTTCGTTTAGTTTTAGTTTTTCGTCATCAATTAATTTTATGTAATTTTTTATTAATATTAATAAAGTGTAATATTTAAAATTTCAAATATTTTAATATATTTTGATATTTTTCAAAAAAGTTGTCCATTTGTCAAACAAAACACATAGATTTTGTTTTCAACCTAATTTAGGAGAGGTTTCGGAGATGTATCTCCGAAATAAGATGATAGGGTGGTACCGAAAATGTATCTCTGAAACCAGCACTGATACATGATAGAATTTTTTAGGTCCACATTTGTCTACAACTTCTATAAATTTAGGGTTTTTTTTTATTTCATACAAATAGAAAATGTCTCAAATGTCACAAATAAATATCATTTGGTATTTCGCAAATGTCTCATTCTCTAGCGCGACTCTTGGACGAAAGTTTAAGTTGAATGAGTACACCTCTTTTGCAGATCTGCAATACAAAGTACATAATCTCCTACCTTTCGGAGATAATCGAAAAATTATGAAGTTTGAGTACCGTTCACCGTCAATTAATAACGATGGCAAGATTGCGTTCAACAACTACGAGCTCATGACGTATGCAGATGTAAGGGCTATGTGGAATATATTTTTTCGTTTCGAAACAAAAGTTATGCTCGAGTTGGAAGCGACGATTTCAAGATCGATCGAAGATATTGTGAAAATGTTGAAGCGTCCACCTGGATATTGAAATGTAATGTTTCATTTTATGTTGAAATCGCATATGTAATGTTGATTTCATGTTATGAATGATAATTTTATTTTGTTAAAATATAACTATTTGGTTTTCTACTTTTGTTTCTGTTACACATATATTACGAAGATTCATCTACGAACATATTTTAGAGATGCATCTCTAGGTTAAAAAAATCCAACTCCTATGACGTCACTTAAAATTGACATATGTTGTGTGTGCTTGGGTGCGTCCGGAGATGCATCTCTGAAATCTGGGGGCATTTTTGTATTTTTACGTGGTTCATTAGTAATATATATGGTGCATTAAGAAATACCCATCATTTAATAATAGAAATATAATGGTACTTTCTTATGGCACCCTATGGGTGGAAAAACACCTTATAGAAAACCGAAATTGCACCTCAGATTCCGGGGATGCATCTCCGGACGTACCATGCACCAACGTTATGGCGCACCAAATGAGTGTCACCCTAGATGAATACTAAAAAATATTATGGAGATGCGTCTCCGGGTATTTTCAACAAATATATTGATAGTCGATCAGACAATGGACATTCCGGAGATGCATCTTCGGAGGTTTGGGGCGAGATTTTGAAATTTTCTGTAACCTTTGCATGTCAGATATTTACGAAGATGTATCTACGGAATAAGTTGATAACACACTAAGCTGCATGATCACACAATCATACTTGTTTTCCACTTCAAACCCTCACAAAAAAAACCATTTCTCAATCGACATTTTCACTCAAAAAATTTAATCTTGTGTTTCATCATATCAAAGGGAGCAAAAGAAGTTTGAATTCCAAGTAAAGATCATTTATTCCAAGTCTCATTGCTCACATCAATCTTGTTTTTTTTGTCTGAAAAACGTGCTTTTATTCCGGAGATACATTTTTCGGAACGAGTATGAACTCGTCTGGAAATGCATTTTCGGTATCTATCTGTTATTTTTCAGCTTTGTTTACGTAATTATCATTTATTTACTATTTTGTGGTAATTGTTTTCATTATATATGGTGCACCCAAATGTTTTTCCCCAAATATGTTATCTCTGAATGTCAAAAGTGTTGTTGTGGAGGTGGTAGATGTTGGCAACCAAGTTAAAAATGAGCAAGAGTTTAAATTTCCTGATCACATGCTTCGGTGGATTCGTACAAAGACCTCCAAACTAGGATTCGGTGTGGTAATCGGAATGCCCAATATTGATTCGGATAAAAGATGTGCTTTAGTGACAATGACGTGCGAAAGAAGCAGGAAATATATACATCATCTCTGAAGTTTTAAACAAGACGATACCGGTTCAAGAAAATGTGAGTGTCCCTATAAGCTGTGTGGTTATATGTTAGCAAATAATAAATGGAGATTTAATGTCATATGTGATTTACATAATCATGAATTGTGTGAAAAGTTAGTTGGCATCCAATTATGTGTCGCCTCATGTCGGAAGAGAAGGAATGTGTTGCTGACATGATATTGAATTTGGTTCAACCGAAAAATATACTTGCAACTTTAAAACGTAAAAGACCTGAAAATATCTCAAATATCAAGCAAGTGTACAATATTCGGTACTAAACTAACAAGGCGCTGAAGGGGGATAGAACTGAAATGCAACAACTCTTGAAATTGTTGAATGATAACAATTATGTGTCTAGGTACCGAATGCACGAGGATGGAGTTACCGTTAGAGATATATTTGTTAGACGATAGTACCGATCTAGACGGGGGGTTGAATAGATCAGTTTTTGAAATTTAGCGCTTTTTAAAAATGTTTTCAACGGTTGTGGAAGCACCCTAGATTATAATCGTCTAAACAATATGTTAATGGAAAGATCGGATATGCATGAAACCGAATGGAATAACTAAGATAGAGATAATCAATCACTATCTAAATCAATCGATTAACCACTACAATCCTTGATATCGTTACCTCTAATAATGCTTTAACACAATCAGAGAGCAAGTAAAATATTACTAGATTTGTGTGAGATTAATTTTATCGAATACTTGGTGAGCACTCCACACCAAGTGTCAATTTTACTCAAATTGAATGTGCAGAATTTTACTTAGTTACAATCAAAGTGATTGCACCAATTTATCGAACAGTTACTATGCACAACAATCAAGCGTTATTGATTTTACTATTAATTTCACACAAAACATAATTAATGCAGAATTTAGAGAGTTAAGATATAGAGAGAACAAAATCGGATTTGTTAAGGCAATTCCCTTATCGTCCTCGCTTAGGGTACGTCTGCCCTCAATTCTAAATCTAGAATTGAGATGTTTTTATTAACACGTTGCAAAGTCAATACAATAGAACAAATGATCACCACCAATTAACCCCTAGCGTTGTTGCATATCCTATTCGGTCCTCTCCCCTTGATTCGAGTTGAACCAAGTCCTTTAAGCGCTTCGAACAAACCTCCGGCTACAACTACCTTATTGCAAGAACGTCGCAGTCGCCAAAACTTCAGCTCGGCTGATTTCGAATGTAGGTCGTTTGAACCCTAAGCTTTCTTCATAATCCTCCGGTTACCGCTACTTGTTTGACCGAACCCGCCTTTCTTCAAACTTTTCACTCGGCGGAATCTGCGAAGTAAAGGTTAGTGCAAAAACCCTCAATTCTTGGAGGACAAAACCCCAATGGTTTTATTCAAGAAAAACCCACACAAAGCCTCAACCCAAACTAAGATTACACAATCATATTTGGACGTTATCACCACAATAATGCACAATGCTTAATAAAGATTGTTATGTATGATTATTGATAAATGCAATGAAGAATGAAGATGAAGAGCACTTTGGTGTATTTCTTTCACTTTTCTTGTTGTATGTTGAAGAAGAGACTCTAGAATATTTATATGATGCATGGACCAACTAACAGACATAACAAAATTATTTTTCAAAATTACACAGCAGAAAATTAAGTCTAAGCAGCAGCCACTCAACCTGTTCATACAGGTCACTCGACCTATATGGACCCGAGGAAAAATTATTCAAGTAAAACAGGTGATGAGTCGACTCAAATAGGGGATGAGTCGACTCAAACAGAGTTTTTTCCAGGGTTGAGTCGACCTATGATTCGACCTGTTCAGACCCGTGGCTACATGGTTCAAATGAAAATAGGCAATGAGTCGACACAGCATGTGGATGAGTCGACTCATTCAGTTTTCCCAGGATTTAGTCGACCTGTGACTCGACTTGTTCAGACCCGAGAGTTTTGCTCCGAGTCATGAGTCGACTTACAGTTCTTAAACTCCCAAAAATGAGTTTTGAGATGTATTTTGACCAATTTAAATTGATCTCTTATGAACCTAGGATATTAACTATGATCAAGTGCATGATTAATATCTATGATATGCTCCTATATGCCTGGACACGTTGAACGTATATTTTGAACATGTTAGAGGATGAATGCATTCTATGATATGATGATATTGTCCAAAGTACACGTTATGGGCGATTAGAAAGGTTTAACATCATTAAAATAAGGATTAGACATATTTTCCCTCACATACTCACCCTTTTTTATGATGGCAAACCGTGGCACAATCGTGTACTTTGATAGACATCCTCCCTCTGATTTTATACATACCTTCAAACATTATGCTATTATCCTTCTGCTAAATCAGCTATTGTGTTTGTTTCCATTGCTTCTCCCCCTTTGACAACATCAAAAAGAAACAATGAAACTATCAACATGAAGTAAAGATATTCAAAATCACTTAGTCAACGACTTTGCAACATATAAACATCAACAACCATGCACATAACATGAAGTCAATGGAAGAAGTATATGCATAAACATTACACGGAGCAAAAGAAAATAAGTACATAAGATTACAATAATTGTTCAACATAAACTTTAAGACAAATAAGTAGGTACAATAACATGCAAACATAGGGAAATGAAAATGCATTGAATTAAACGATCATCTAAGGCCGTCTTCCTCGGGACGGGTCATTTCTGCCTCTATAGCCGTAAGGTGGACGCGAAGGTCTCTCTTCTTCATAGAGGTTGGTTAAGTCAATGACGTTCCAGTTAAGCGTATTTACCGATCATGTGAGAGCGCAATGAGTGTTATCAATCCTTTGCATGATGGTGGAGGTAAATGAGTTGAAGTTGTCATTGTGGGTTTGGATTTGACTCCTTAGATCCGAATAACGTTCCTCTTTGAGGGAAGCAAAATATGCAAAGTTGTCACCTTGCATCTGAAGCTGATCCTACAAGGCCGTGAATCTCTCCTCTTGAAGTGTAGAAAATTTTTGCTGATGTATTTGCATGTTTCTCAATATTTCTATCACTTTAGAATTTTCAGGTTGAGAAGAGGTTGTGGGCATATAGGATGAACGGTTGCTGGTCCAGCCGGTGTGTTGTCATTCTCTCTATCCTTGATTATCGGATGGATGTTGTCCAGGAGTAGTACCTAGTCAATCACTATGGTCAGTGACTTGCTGATCGTGCTCCATAGGTTGAGAGTTGTCATCATTATTTTCTTCCTCTTCTTCATCGTCTTCATCTTCATCATCACCATCGTCGTCTTCCAACAACCGAGAATTTGAACCTGGAACTGGTTTACATGTCTTATATAGTCACGTCGTACGATCCCAAGTGTAGCCCATCAAACTTAACGTTTTATGAAAAAACTCTTGATTTGTAGTCACGGATTTATATGGAATTCCTTGAACTGAAACTTTAGCTTTGTTTAGGATAATTTGAATAAATGAAGTGTAGCAGAGAGTAGTGCCTCGACCTGACTCCTTTAGGGCAAAGATCCGACTTGCAACGTAGTGCGGCAAATTTACTTTCAGCTTGTGTTTCAGTACATAAACCAGGTGTACTTCGGCCTTGTCCACTCTGGAGTAACCTCCTTGTTTAGGACGCAAAATATGTGTCGCGACCCAGTGTAAAATCCTGTCAAAAGGGTTCAAAAGACCCGTTGTCACATTGGTAGGTGTAACACCTCAAAATTTGCCCTCCTCTCTTGGGACTAGCTTTGCATTTTTGCATATCATTTGTAGGTCATTAGTCATTGCATATTGCATATCATGTGGCTACATTGTGCAAGTCATCCTCATAAGTCTTGGTCAGAAGATAAGAGGTTAAGATGTAAGCTAGGGTTTCATTGGACTGATCATTAATCATCTGAGGATGTGTGGTACAAATTAGGGTTTCTTGGTTGTCAAAGAGATTGAGCTTGATCTTGGGTGAAATGGTACATCATCATCATCATGGTCTTGATATCATCCAAGAGATTGATCAGATACCTTGGGATTAGGGTTTTGACCACTGGTCAACCCTAATCAGTTGAATCAGTTGTATTGGGCCAGTCAGGGCTTGGCAAGAAGATGGGGTCTACAATGGATATGGGGATCATCATGTGATTATTTTGAGCTTATGGAAGCTAGGGGTTCATCATTGAGCCATTTCATCAGGAGTTTGAGGCTCAACTTGATCAGTGCATAGCCAAATTCATCTATCAATCAGAAAAGTCAACTGTGGTCAACTGTGCCTGGATTGATGGATTTGGAGGAGGGAGAGGGTTGGATACACTTCATTCATGTTGAAACAAGTTTCATTTGACATTTCAAACAACAAGAATGAAGAAAATAAAGTCAGATGAAAACTTTTCAAAAATAGAAAGTGACTTGTAATTGAAAGTTTCCAAAAATGGAAAGTTTTTCATCTCAAAATTACATGTCCAAAAATGCTTCAAATGAAATTTTGTTCAACATGAAAGTTGTAGATCTTGCTCTCACCTTTCCAAAAAGTCCAAGAACTTGAATTTCTCATGTGTGGTTGGCAAGTTGTGATCAAATCATTTTCCAAAAATGCCTAAATTCAAAGTGCCATAACTTTCACATGGAATGGCCAAATTGGGTGATCTTTCTTTGAGAAAACCCCATTTTACATGTACTTTCATAATGCATCATCACATTTCATCAAAATTCATCACATAAAAAGTCCATTTTTCAAGTGGATTAATTTGCATTTTTGGCATGAAATGGTGAATTTTCAAATTACATGGCATTTGCACTTGGGAGCTTTTCCAACACATTCCAAATGACATTTAGAACTTGTTTGCATTGGCTTGGTACTGTTACATTGGCTGGTTTTAAAAAGGACATTTTGGCACTTTCACATAAAAACTCATTTTCACTAATTTCATTTGATTTGCTAATTGTGATTAAGAAATGGATTAGGAGTTGGTATAAAAGGATAATCATAACAGAAAATGATAATGACACTTCACATTTTCAGATCTAACCAACTTTCCCTCCAAATTCTCTCATTTTTCTTCAAGCTTTTTCCAACTTTTTTTCATCATTTCTCATCAGATTCTTCATCATTTTTGATCATTCTTGTTGGATCCACACTCTACAAGTGGTGGTGAAGAACTGTTTCTCAAATTCAAGGCAAGAATATAGAGAAATCGTGACTGTTGGAAGCTCACACATCCATGGCAATTCCATGATTCTTGGATCTGGATCACAATTGAGCTAAGGCATTCGTTCCAATCACCTTCCTGAGCATCGAGCATCGTCTGTTTTCAACTCTTGGACGTGGAAACGCGCGGATTCAACGGCTGCCATCACCACAAGGTTAGAATTCGATCTCAACCTTTGCTAGAATCTTGATGTGGTTTAGGTAGATCTCGTGATGTAGAACACACTGCAATTCAAATCGTGCATTTTAGTTGAGTATCGAGAGAGAAATCTTGATTGGAAGTTTGATGTGCAAAACTATTTTCGCTCGATCCCGTTGATATAGTTAGAATTAGGTCGTATGCTTGTTAGTTCCATGATGTACGTTGAGCACCGGTCATTTTGATGTATGATTTGTTGCATTTGGTTGAGAAATGCTCATCTGCAATTTTCTGGAAATTTGTTGCTGTTCTTGATGAAGAACACTCTCCAGGCCGTGTTCAATCCGTGCGCCTGGCTGTGAAGTTTGAAATGTTGTTTCCCGCTAGCGTAGGCCAATGGGAGCGCGCCACCACATTAATGAGAAACGCCGCGTTTTGGTTTAGTTGTAGGATATTACAAAACTGCCATTTTTCAGTTTAATTCATTTTAGTATTTCATTTTCTTTTTTCAATTTTTATTTCATTTTGATCCATGATCTTAGAAAATTCATAAGTGATTCATTTTTTGTCCAAATTTGATGAGACTTTTTGCATATTTCTCCTTGTGATGTGTAACTTTTTATGATGATTTTTATGATTTTTGTGCACGTGTGAAAAAATAAATTGCCTAGGGTTTGGTTGAATGTGTCCAATTTGTATATGCTTTGCCATTTCACTCATAAAATGATGATGCTTCCATAGAAATGCTTGAAATTTTACATGCATGTTCTTGACTCTATCCTGGTGATTTTGATATGTGGTTTGCAATTTTTGAGTCCCTGGGTGATGAGATATGATTTTTTGAATAGAGGTGTGACAATTTGTGTCACACCATGCTTAGTGCAATTTCATGATTTTATTTGCCATGCTTGTGGACATTGGATTGAGTTGAACTTTTGCATGATTGAGCATATGGATGTTGAGAATACGTGGGAATTTTTCTGGATTTATTGATGGCATTTCCTATTTGATTGGGATTTTATCTCCTGTTTGGTCATTTGTTGATTTTTTGTGACACATGTTTGTATTTGCTTTGTGAAATTCTGGTCATTAATTGGATGGATGTGAAATTTGACATGTGAATTCTAGACACATTATAGGTCATTTTGGCTTTGATCCCATTCATTTATCATGTTTTGTCACTGTTTTATGATTAATGGAAGTTGATGCTTGTTTTGATGCCTTGTGTTGGTTTGTTTGAACTTGTCTGAACTTTATGATTTTCATTGACCTACTTCCCTTTATCCAAATGAGCTGAAATTTGATATGCTATTCATTCAATGTGTTCTGTTTAGACTTGAATTTTTGTGGAATTTATTGAAATGTTTTGATATTGATTTGATTGTGATCATTCTGTTTGGTCCTTTGAGGTTGCAAATTGCATGTTTTGTGCCTTTTCTTTCATGAAATGATGATGATGAATGATATGAGCATGGGACCAATGGGATTTGTTTCTAATTTGTTTGATTGTGATTTTGGTTAATTTTCACTTACTGTTTTGGATTTTTCATCTCCTTTTGGCCCTAGGCTTGTCCTAGTGGTCTTGTTTCTCACTTTTGAGTTGTGTTTCAGGTTGAGATGCAAATGCTTTAAGGAGAAAAATGCAAGTTGATTAAATTGAGTTTGGTTGCTTGTTGTGAACTAACTTGTGTGTTTTGTAGGATGCTTGGCTCACTTGCTTTGAGCTTGTGCTTGGCTCACTTGAGTTGATTGTGCTTTGCACATTGCATTGTCTGATTATACATTGTCTGTTGGTTCTTAACTTGTCTGTGTTGACTTTGTGACTTGAATACTGACTGTATTAGATTGATTTCAGGTACCATAGTCGCTTTAGTTCTTTAAGAACTTGCTCTGTGCTGCTGCTTGGTTGTATAAACCAATTGAGGTAGACTCTCTTGTCTCCATGTAGTCTGGAAGACCTGGCTTGTTATTTAGCCAGACAACTGTCTGAAGTCCTCCTTAAGAGGCGATGTTTGTGATTGTTTACTTTTGTCCCCAAGCAGGTAAAGACCTTGATTAAGGCAATTGGCGGAACCCAAGGGATGTGCAATCCCTCCCCCGCTATTCTGTTGAGTCGTCCCTCTGCTCACACCACTGTGTTGATGCATTGGGACATTAACCCAAGATCTTGTACATTTGTACAGTCGAGTCAGAGTCTTGAGTGTAGAAGGGTTCCCCCATTCTGAACCCACACTCCTTGGTCTGAAGCTCTCCCTGGCCAGGGATAAGAGCTGTGAAGTCTCATCTTCACTCACCTTTCATCTGCTTCACCCTGACTCTCAATGTCAGGGTTAAGAGCGAACACTACCTTGTACAGTTGGCTTGCTCTTGCAGCCTCACCCTTGTTTGAGCCTCACTTGACTGGATATGGTGTGTGCTACTTGTGAATGTTTGATTTGTTTTGCTTGCATGCTTTGCTTTTTCCTGGTTAGGATTAGCTTGCTGTTGTGCAAGTAGATAGGAACCATAACATAGGGCAATGATGCATGATAACACCTAGGCTCGAGTACAGCTCCCTAGTAGTGTGTCTCCCTTTGTATCTGGTTAGAATTTCTTTCCCGTTCAGGGGAACTACGTCGCCCTGATCCTCATACCAGATGAGGTACGTAGGCAGGAGACCGTGTGAGGTCTCTCCGGGCACTTTTTTTCTTTTTGTGTGTGTTTTCTTGTTAACCCTCTTGTGTGTCAGGATATGGATGTAAGCCCAGCGATTGGCTGTCCGTATCCTGAGTGTGTTTGTTTGATTCGGAAGCCGATGTAAGTCCAGCGATTGGCGTTCGGGTTCCAGGTTTGCCTGTGTTTGTGTGTGTCTTGTTTGGCGTGCGTGAGCCGAACTACGACAGCTCTGATTCTCGTTCCAGACGAGATACGTAGGCATAGGACGCGATGTCCTAGCGAGCCCTCTTCCCTCTTCTCCCACCTGTGTTGTCTTCAGTGTGTGTGTGTGTGTGATGTTTGTTTTAGCAACCTTTTCTTTCTTTTAGAGCGTGGATCCCGTCGAGTACGACGGACGTGAGGGGTGCTAATACCTTCCCCTTGCGTAACCGACTCCCGATCCCATCTCTTTGATCGCGAGACCATGCTTTTCCCAGGTTTACTTCGAGCGTTTCCTTTCCCTCTTTTGGGATAAATAACGCACGGTGGCGGCTCTGTGTTGTTTTTGTTTTAACCCGCCGGTTGTTTTTCGCGGATGCGACAGCTGGCGACTCTGCTGGGGACATACAAGATGTTGACCTGTGCTGGTCCATCTTCCCTAAGCGAGTCTCTCCTAGCGTTCTAGGATAGTTTAGGTTGTTTGTGCTGTTATTTATTGTATTTATTATTCTAACCAGTGTATATATTTGCATAAATATTTGCATGCATCATACTATCATGTCGCCGTCCTCTGTGCAGGTGGTTCCTCTGTTTCGGGGTGAGTGTTCTGAGTGGGGCTAAAACCCAGGCCCGAGTATACACCTAGGATTAGTGTGGTCTCACGTTCCTCATTTGCTTTATCAGCATATTGTTGCAACGTGACATACCACAAGCCGGATGAGGTTCATTTGATAGTGCCCTTCCTTTGTGGAGTATCCACTTTGGTTGTGTCACTTCATCTGAACTATTGACTTCGGTGACCGATCATTTCCCGGATCTTTGGTTTAGACGATCTCAGGAGAGCTACAATGGCACACCCGAAAGGGCAAACCCATTGAGTATCTTTGCCCGATTGTCGAGACTATTATCCGCCTTAGGATAACCTTATTAGAATTTACCTGTGAGGGGAGGGTGATTCTTACAGATGCATGTTCTGTTGGTGACTTTGATGGTGACTATTGGTTCCGTTGATCAGAGTCCTATTTATAAGTCGGATTTATGGGCATTTATTTCAGAGACGCCGGAGTTCCGTCCGTGATATTTATCAGTGGGGATCCGTTTATTTCAGGATTCCCCGGGCCGATTCAGAGATGGTTGAGGTTATCTGCTCAGAGATTGTCTGGTGATGATGGTGATGTATCTTTCAGTTCCGTTTATTTCGGAACCTTGAGTTGGATTTGTGGTTACATTTTCCTTCAGATGGTTGTGATCGGTTCAGAGGTCAGGACTGTGATTCAGGGCAACAGATTATTAGAGGACTTGGAGGATGGCAATGCAGTGCATTCATACATCTGCATCATTCCCGTTTTGCATTCATCTGCACCTAAACTACGTCTAGCCATATGGGGAGTATTATTGATTGAGAATCTGGTTGAGAGACATCTTGAAATTCAGAATGTGGATGTCAAAATATTATCTGTCTCGATGAAACCAGGATCAAAAGACAGAAGCTTCCTCGTATGGATAGACGTTGCATTCATGCATATTAACCTGTTTGCTGTTTTGCAGATGTCGGGTTCTAACGTGCTTGATTGCTGCAGGGATCATTGCTCGTGCTCGTAGAGTTGTACCTTTGCACTCAACACGCCCTCACAGATACTTCACGCGACGCAATACTCCCAGACTGATGGATCTCCCAAACACCGATATTCTTGAGCTGAAGGACAAGATGAATGAGCTGATCAACATCATGCAGGGTTTTGCAGTTGGTCAGAAAGCTTTGGCTGATAAAGTTGAGAAGCTCGAGCGGGCCTCAGCTGCCAACAGCGGTGTTAATCTGGATGGTGTCTCCAACCAGGGGCTGGTTGGTTCCAGAGATGGTGGAAAAAGAACGACCGTGGGTATAGTGAACGATGCCGGTGGTTTTGGTACTGCCACTGGTGGTCAACCTGTTCAAATGGGCAACAATATGAAAGATAGTCTTTTTCCGCCATTCTTTGGGGTTGATGACGACAGAGAGGAGGACCGAGAAGCTGATCAGTTTTCCATGCACAATGAGCCGTTTGGGCAGTATGGTGCCCAACCACAGAATAAGGAGATTCAGTTACTGGCTGAGAAGATCAGAGCTCTTGAAAGCTATGCCACTCCCGGTGTGGTAAATATGTCAAATATGGGGCTAGTTGAGGGGATTGTGATCCCGCAGAAATTCAAGGCGCCCGCTTTTGACAAGTACAATGGGAGTTCTTGCCCGGAAACTCATCTCCAGGCCTTTGTCCGCAAGATCTCTGCATACACTATGGATCAAAAGCTTTGGATGTATTTCTTTCAGGACAGTCTGTCTGGAGGATCCTTGGAATGGTATACCAAGCTGAAATCTTCTGATGTTAAAAGCTGGAAGGATCTTGGCAATGCATTCTTTAAACAGTACCAGTTCAATGCTGACATGGCTCCTAGTCGTACCCAGCTGCAGGGTATGTCTCAGAAGCCGAATGAGGGGTTTAAAGAATATGCGCAAAGATGGAGGGAGTTGGCTGCCAGAGTGCAACCTCCGCTGGTGGATCGGGAAATGTCTGATCTATTCATGGGTACCCTGCAAGGGGTTTTTGCTGAGAGAATGGTTGGATGCCCGGTGATCAACTTTGCAGACATTGTGGTGGCTGGGGAGAGAATCGAAAGTTGGCTAAGAATGGGGAAGATCCAGGGTGGTAATGCTTCATCATCAGGATCTAAGAAACCCTTTGGAAATGGCCAAAGGAAGAATGAGGGTGAATCGAGTGCTGTGTATGCCCAAAGGGGACACGGTAGGGATCGTTACTACCAGCACACTGCTGCGGTAACCACCCTTACTGGTAATCAGTCTGCACGACAGCAACAACAGTCGCCTCAACAGAGAGCACCGAGAGATGGGTACCAAGTGAGGGGGAAAGGGATTGATCGTCAGTTCGATAAGCCGCCCGTGACATATGTTGTTTTGTTCAAGAAGTTGATGGATCTTGGGTTGGTTCAGCCAAGGACGATGGTTCCGTTGAGATCAGATCAGAGGCCTCCTAACTATGACGAGAACGCCCAGTGTGAATTCCATTCTGGAACACTGGGGCATAACATTGAGGGCTGTAGAGCATTCAAGCATGTTGTCCAGGATTTGGTAGACTCCAAGGCCATCAATTTTGCACCATCACCGAATGTCAATGCCAATCCCATGTCGGCGCATGGTCAGGCGATGGTGAGTGCAATTGCTGAAGAGTCGGACCACGCCGTCGCAGTAGGTGAAAAGACTGACAGTGACTGTGAATTTGAGGGTTGGATAAAGCCGTGCATACCAGGGATGGAAGTCCAGAACTGGAAGGCCTAAAAAAGATCATCACTGTCATTCTACTGGAAGAGTAATATTTCTGTTTTCAGATTTTATCTGCATGAAAGCCTTGCGTGTTGCCCGACACGTAATGGTTCATTGTAAGGGCCACCTCATGTTTAAATTTGCAAATTTGCATCATTAATAAAAGGATGTTTTTTCAGTCAAAAGCGGTGTTCCCTGTTTTTCATTTATTTTTGCAGTTTTAAAACAAATAAAAATGGCAATGTTTGTTTTCATTTTTCCTTTTTTGATTTATCTCGTTCCGACTTCGAAAAGTAATTCTCCGGATCTCATTGATAACGATTCGGTTACACCTCATATGACTTCGACAATCCGATCTATCATGCCGAAGAATAAGGCGAAGAAGATTGTGATCTGCTAGAACTAGCCAGGTTGTTGAAATAAGAGGAGAAGGTGATTCAGCCGCGTGAAGAGCGAGTTGAGCTTGTTAACCGGTATACCGCCGAGGTCAGAAAGGAAGTGAAAATTGGGGGCCGCTTCAGAGGCGAGTCGAGAGCATAATGGTAGCCTTGTTGAAAGAGCATGTGGATACCTTCGCCTGGGCGTGTCAGGCTATGCCAGGGTCGAATACCGATGTTGTTGTGCACAAGCTACCATGGAGAGGAGACTGTCCTCTGGAGAAGAAGAACGCCGGTGCTACTTATCAGAGGGTCATGGTGACTTTGTTTCATGATATGATTCATCATGAAATCGAATGCTATGTTGATGACATGATAGCAAAGTCCCAAGCAGAAGAGGGGCATCTGGCAGATCTGGCCAAGCTAAGCAGACCATTTGAGACAATTCAAACTGAGGTTGAATTCAGATAAGTGCACTATCAGAGTGCGGTCCGGTAAGATGTTGGGGTTCATTGGAAGAGAGGAATCGAGGTTGGTCCTGTTAAAAAATAAATAATAATAAAAAAAAAAAAATGCCTGAACCGAGAACGGAGAAAGAGGTTTGTGGTTTCTTAGGTAGATTGAACTACATGTCATGGTTCATATCTCATCTAACGGCCACGTGTGAACCTATAGTCAAGTTATTGAGAAAAGATCAAACGGTCAGGTGAAATAATGATTGCCAAGGGGCATTGAAAAATAAAAGAATAAGATGCAGGAACCTCCGATTCTGACGTCTCCCTGTGGAGGGACGACCATCAATTCTGTACTTGACGGCCTTCGAGGGGTCTACGGGATGAAGTGGGGCAGCATGACGAGTCTGGTCGAAAAGAGCATGCAATTTACCTTAGCAAAAAGTTTACCGACTGTGAAACAATACATTCACTGTTCGAGAAAACTTGATGTACTTTGGCATAGGCTGCTCGCCGACTGAGACAGTATATGCTGGTTCATACCACTTTGTGGATTTCGAGATGGATCTGATCAAGTACATATCTGAGAAGCCAGCAATGACCGGACGGGTTGCGAAAGGGCCAATGATTTTGATTGAATGCGATATTCAGTACACCGCTCAGAAAGCAATCAAGGGGTGTATTGTCTGATTACATCGCCCCACAACCCGTAGAGGATTATCAACCGATGAAGTTTGAGTTCCCTGATGAGGACATCTCGAGGTACTCTAATCGAAAGATTGAGAGTAACCGATCCCGGAGGAGGGGCCTGACCCCAAATCCGAACGGATTCTAATGTCTGATGGGGTTAATGTGAAGGAGTTAGTGCCGTTCTGGTTACACTGAAAGGATCCCATGTTCCTTTTGTTGCCCGGAAAGCATTTGAGTGCACCAACGATGGTGGCTGAGTACGAGGTTTGCATTCTGGGTATTGAACTCCGATGCGTACATCTACTGGGGCAACGCCTTTCTCGTTGGTATATGGGATGGAAGCCGTGCTACCAGTTGAGATTCAAATTCCCTTTTTGAGAGTCCTGATGGACGTGCAATTGCAAGAGGCGGAATGGGTAAGAACCCGGTACGAAGAGTTACGTGCTACCAGTTGAGGTTCAAATTCCCTTTTTGAGAGTCCTGATGGACGTGCAATTGCAAGAGGCGGAATGGGTAAGAACCCGGTACGAAGAGTTAAGCCTGATTGAAGAGAAAAGGCTGGCAGCCATCTGTCATGGGCAGTTATACCAGCAACGGATGAAACGTGCTTTTGACAGAAAGGTACGACCTCGGGTATATCACGTAGGTGATATGGTGCTGAAAAGGATCCTTCCTCCTCAAAACGATCGAAGGGGCAAGTGGACACATAATTATGAAGGTCCATTCGTGGTCAAGAAGGTTTTCTCTGGTGGAGCCTTGTTGTTAACGACCATGGATGGTGAGGATTTTCTATCCCCTGTGAATGCGGACGCAGTTAAAAAATACTTCGTATAAAGAGACCCGCTGGACGAAAAGAATAAAATAGTCTAGGCAAAATTGGGCATCCCGGCGAACCGAAAAAACGAATGATGAAAAAGGTTCGGGCAAAAATTAGGGATAAAATGAAAAATGTACACCCGGCAAGTCGAAAACCTGAAAAGGCGACTTGGGCAAAAAAGGGTATCCCGGTGGACTGAAAACCCGAAAGGGCGGTCCAGGCAAAAGAGGGATTGAAACGAACAACTGCGTCTGGCATGATCGTTTGTGCTTTGGTTAAGACACATGGATAATACCCGGTAGGGATCAATCGGAATCGTCTTGTTTAGAAGGCAGAAAGCGAGGAGAGTCTGAGGACATATGGGGTGTAACTGAGTTGGAACTCGATGAGATCACGGGTTTCACATTGCCATTAGGATAGATTTTTCCTTTTGTGCGCAATTACCTCTTTTCAGGAATTGCTTCCTTTGTATTGCTCAATTCGAGCCACACTTTTTCCAATCAATAAAAATGCATATTCAGTCAAATAGTTTTGTTTTTGTTTTCATTACCGCTTTGATTGCAAAAATATCCAATTATTTTTTATAAAGAATCTTGCATTTTAAGGCATAGAAGGTCCCTTCCAATGCGTGCTTGTAAGATTGAAAGCTTGAAATCTTATTCGGAAGGTTGAGTGACCCAAGTGTTGAAATCTTGACACGCCTGGGGCACGTTTTTATCTAACGATCACTTTTGCAGGTGCTGTTAGATATTTTTTTCACTCACTTGCAGGTTGTGATGTGGAAGCTTTTGACAAAATAATCCCCGTGGAGTCCAATCAGGGACAAGAGATAGAAGAATGGTAAAAAGGGACGGCGAAGGACGTACGACGATCCTTGAGAATTAACCAAGAAGACTCTTCAAAATCTGAAAATTGAAAAGTCTGTATAGATCCCAGGAGTTCGCTCTCCGCCGAGTACGGAGCGATTGGGGATACAAGATGATGGAGCAGAAAAGTCCAGACGAGTCTGGGAGTTCTCAAAATTGGAAAGCGGATAGTGGGAGTTGGATATGAATATCCTGGTTCGATGAGTCGTCGGGTGTTCAGTACCAGACTGTCATCCTCCCCAAGCAGAGTCAGAATGACTAATTCCCCAGCAGATTCAAGGTCTGCGGATTCCCTAGCAGGACCAGGATGGTTATCCCCAGCAGGTTTCAGATTGATGCTTCCCCAGTTGCCAGGGCTGGAGGTTGTTATTTCCCAGCGGAGGTATCTGTGAGGGTTTCCCAAACAGAGTCGGGATTGATATCCCCAGCTAGTCAAAACGAGTGTATCCCCACAGAGTGCGTTGGTGGTTCCTTCCCCAGCGATTCCCCAAGCGGATCGGGGGCAGAGGAGGCTATTCCCCAGCAAGGTTTGCTTATCCCCAGCAGCAGTACTATTCCCCAGCAGGGTGGAGATCGGAGTATTGGCGAGTTCCTCAGCAGAGTGTCTCGAGCTCCCCGGAAGAGTCCCTTGAGGGGGATACTTTTTATACATTCATCATGAAAAAAATAAGCATAGCATATTGCATAGTAAATCGTGTAGCATTTCCATAATTATGGAGCATTACGCTGAAAAAATCAATCATGCATCATTATTGCAAGCATGAGCTAGTCTCAGACCGTGGTCATCGTTTGAGAGGTGGTTGCCTGAGGGTGAAGGTGTTGCTCCGAGGAGTGTGGCACCGTATTTTTATCAACAGTACTTCCCCAGTAGTGCGATATTGGAGGAAACTTTTCCGTCGGCCAGAGATGGAAATGTTACGCGATCAGCGCGACTCAAGCCGTGGTTACCGCTTGAGAATTGATTTCGACAGAAGTTGGAAGATGTTACTCTGAGGAGTTCAGCATCGGGATTTTGGAGCACTAGTATTTCCCAGTTAGTCCCCGGCAAGCGTCTGCCTGTTTTTGACATATGTGGATGTCGTCCTTGCGATACCAGTAAGTGTCGTGTTGATCCCTGTCTGGTCGAGCTTTCTTTGGTGTCAAGTAAACATCATTGTTCGATGTCCTGTAAACATCATTGTTCGATGTCCTGTAAACATCATTGTTCGATGTCCTATAAACATCATTGTTCGATGTCCTGTAAACATCATTGTTCGATGTCCTGTAAACATCATTGTTCGATGTCCTGTAAACATCATTGTTCGATGTCCTGTAAACATCATCGTTCGATGTCCTGTAAACATCATTGTTCGATGTCCTGTAAACATCATTGTTCGATGTCCTGTAAACATCATTGTTTGATGTCCTGTAAACATCATTGTTCGATGTCCTGTAAACATCATTGTTCGATGTCCTGTAAACATCATTGTTCGATGTCCTGTAAACATCATCGTTCGATGTCCTGTAAACATCATTGTTCGATGTCCTGTAAACATCATTGTTCGATGTCCTGTAAACATCATTATTTGATGTCCTGTAAACATCATTGTTTGATGTCCTGTAAACATCATTGTTCGATGTCCTGTAAACATCATTGTTCGATGTCCTGTAAACATCATTGTTCGATGTTCTGTAAACATCCTTGTTCGATGTCCAGTAAACATCATTGTTCGATGTCCAGTAAACGTCGAGTTTCTTCCCAGTCATTAGTCAGTGTCTGGTTGAAGGTGGTACTCTGAGGAGTTTAGCATCATGAGGTCAGATCAGCAATGTTCTTCAGTAGTGCGATACTGGAGGAAATTTTTCCGTCGGACGGAGATGGAAATAAAATCAAAGGACGTTACGCGATCAGCGCGACTATCGGGGTTCAATCGGAGAAAGGGAAATGTTGAGACATTTTCTGGAGATCGGGGTTCAAATAGAGACTGAAATTGAAGATTATATCCGGGATGAGGTCCTCAGGATCATCTTCTGTTCATGTGTCACCTTAGACTTGGGCTGAGGCCAATGGAGGTCGTTATGGGTGTCTTCTGAGGAAGAGATGCACATGTTACCTTCCTTTTGTGAAGGTATACCCTCTGATATGCCGCCATCAGAGTGGTGTTTGGTGTTATTTCCGACATTGCCAGCGGAATTATCACAAGAAAGCGGAGAACGGGGTTCAAATGGAGAAAGGGAAATGTTGAGGCATTTTCTGGAGAGCGGGCTTCAAATGGAGAAAGGGAAATGTTGAGGCATTTTCTGGAGAGCGGGGTTCAAATGGAGAAAGGGAAATGTTGCGGCATTTTCTGGAGAATGGGGTTCACAATGGCGATCACAAGTTATCGTCAGGCGACTGGGGTTCAAATGGAAAATGGGGTTCATTATTTTGCCAAACAAGATGTCGGGGTTCAAATGCAGTGATCTGGGATCATTTGCGCGAAAGAAAATTTTGGGGTTCAAGAAAATGAAAAAAGAGAAGAGAATTTTTCGGGGTTCAAGAAAAGTAAAAAAGGCAAAAGATAATAATCCCCAGCGGATACGTGGTGTTCAGGCCATGGTTATCCCTGCGTTACCATTTATTTTGGTATCCAGGTCGACGTTCTGTTTCGGTGATCAGGCCGACTTTCTCCGTTCCAGACGGATTCTTCTTTCAGAGATTGCTTCTTTGCCGATTCTGACAGGCATTGTTAATTATTTCCCATCAGAGTGCAAATTGTTCGTCTGTTCTTGGTATTCAATCACTCTTCACCCTGATCATCTGAAAGCCGAGGCTATTCATATCAACAGGTTCGCAGTGGATTGAATAGGGGCAGCTGTAACACCTCAAAATTTGCCCTCCTCTCTTGGGACTAGCTTTGCATTTTTGCATATCATTTGTAGGTCATTAGTCATTGCATATTGCATATCATGTGGCTACATTGTGCAAGTCATCCTCATAAGTCTTGGTCAGAAGATAAGAGGTTAAGATGTAAGCTAGGGTTTCATTGGACTGATCATTAATCATCTGAGGATGTGTGGTACAAATTAGGGTTTCTTGGTTGTCAAAGAGATTGAGCTTGATCTTGGGTGAAATGGTACATCATCATCATCATGGTCTTGATATCATCCAAGAGATTGATCAGATACCTTGGGATTAGGGTTTTGACCACTGGTCAACCCTAATCAGTTGAATCAGTTGTATTGGGCCAGTCAGGGCTTGGCAAGAAGATGGGGTCTACAATGGATATGGGGATCATCATGTGATTATTTTGAGCTTATGGAAGCTAGGGGTTCATCATTGAGCCATTTCATCAGGAGTTTGAGGCTCAACTTGATCAGTGCATAGCCAAATTCATCTATCAATCAGAAAAGTCAACTGTGGTCAACTGTGCCTGGATTGATGGATTTGGAGGAGGGAGAGGGTTGGATACACTTCATTCATGTTGAAACAAGTTTCATTTGACATTTCAAACAACAAGAATGAAGAAAATAAAGTCAGATGAAAACTTTTCAAAAATAGAAAGTGACTTGTAATTGAAAGTTTCCAAAAATGGAAAGTTTTTCATCTCAAAATTACATGTCCAAAAATGCTTCAAATGAAATTTTGTTCAACATGAAAGTTGTAGATCTTGCTCTCACCTTTCCAAAAAGTCCAAGAACTTGAATTTCTCATGTGTGGTTGGCAAGTTGTGATCAAATCATTTTCCAAAAATGCCTAAATTCAAAGTGCCATAACTTTCACATGGAATGGCCAAATTGGGTGATCTTTCTTTGAGAAAACCCCATTTTACATGTACTTTCATAATGCATCATCACATTTCATCAAAATTCATCACATAAAAAGTCCATTTTTCAAGTGGATTAATTTGCATTTTTGGCATGAAATGGTGAATTTTCAAATTACATGGCATTTGCACTTGGGAGCTTTTCCAACACATTCCAAATGACATTTAGAACTTGTTTGCATTGGCTTGGTACTGTTACATTGGCTGGTTTTAAAAAGGACATTTTGCCACTTTCACATAAAAACTCATTTTCACTAATTTCATTTGATTTGCTAATTGTGATTAAGAAATGGATTAGGAGTTGGTATAAAAGGATAATCATAACAGAAAATGATAATGACACTTCACATTTTCAGATCTAACCAACTTTCCCTCCAAATTCTCTCATTTTTCTTCAAGCTTTTTCCAACTTTTTTTCATCATTTCTCATCAGATTCTTCATCATTTTTTATCATTCTTGTTGGATCCGCACTCTACAAGTGGTGGTGAAGAACTGTTTCTCAAATTCAAGGCAAGAATATAGAGAAATCGTGACTGTTGGAAGCTCACACATCCATGGCAATTCCATGATTCTTGGATCTGGAGCACAATTGAGCTAAGGCATTCGTTCCAATCACCTTCCTGAGCATCCAGCATCATCTGTTTTCAACTCTTGGACGTGGAAACGCGCGGATTCAACGGCTGCCATCACCACAAGGTTAGAATTCGATCTCAACCTTTGCTAGAATCTTGATGTGGTTTAGGTAGATCTCGTGATGTAGAACACACTGCAATTCAAATCGTGCATTTTAGTTGAGTATCGAGAGAGAAATCTTGATTGGAAGTTTGATGTGCAAAACTATTTTCGCTCGATCCCGTTGATATAGTTAGAATTAGGTCGTATGCTTGTTAGTTCCATGATGTACGTTGAGCACCGGTCATTTTGATGTATGATTTGTTGCATTTGGTTGAGAAATGCTCATCTGCAATTTTCTGGAAATTTGTTGCTGTTCTTGATGAAGAACACTCTCCAGGCCGTGTTCAATCCGTGCGCCTGGCTGTGAAGTTTGAAAAGTTGTTTCCCGCTAGCGTAGGCCAATGGGAGCGCGCCACCACATTAATGAGAAACGCCGCGTTTTGGTTTAGTTGTAGGATATTACAAAACTGCCATTTTCAGTTTAATTCATTTTAATATTTCATTTTCTTTTTTCAATTTTTATTTCATTTTGATCAATGATCTTAGAAAATTCATAAGTGATTCATTTTTTGTCCAAATTTGATGAGACTTTTTGCATATTTCTCCTTGTGATGTGTAGTTTTTTATGATGATTTTTATGATTTTTGTGCACGTGTGAAAAAATAAATTGCCTAGGGTTTGGTTGAATGTGTCCAATTTGTATATGCTTTGCCATTTCACTCATAAAATGATGATGCTTCCATAGAAATGCTTGAAATTTTACATGCATGTTCTTGACTCTTTTCTGGTGATTTTGATATGTGGTTTGCAATTTTTGAGTCTCTGGGTGATGAGATATGATTTTTTGAATAGAGGTGTGACAATTTGTGTCACACCATGCTTAGTGCAATTTCATGATTTTATTTGCCATGCTTGTGGACATTGGATTGAGTTGAACTTTTGCATGATTGAGCATATGGATGTTGAGAATACGTGGGAATTTTTCTGGATTTATTGATGGCATTTCCTATTTGATTGGGATTTTATCTCCTGTTTGGTCATTTGTTGATTTTTTGTGACACATGTTTGTATTTGCTTTGTGAAATTCTGGTCATTAATTGGATGGATGTGAAATTTGACATGTGAATTCTAGACACATTATAGGTCATTTTGGATTTGATCCCATTCAGTTATCATATTTTGTCACTGTTTTATGATTAATGGAAGTTGATGCTTGTTTTGATGCCTTGTGTTGGTTTGTTTGAACTTGTCTGAACTTTATGATTTTCATTGACCTACTTCCCTTTATCCAAATGAGCTGAAATTTGATATGCTATTCATTCAATGTGTTCTGTTTAGACTTGAATTTTTGTGGAATTTATTGAAATGTTTTGATATTGATTTGATTGTGATCATTCTGTTTGGTCCTTTGAGGTTGCAAATTGCATGTTTTGTGCCTTTTCTTTCATGAAATGATGATGATGAATGATATGAGCATGGGACCAATGGGATTTGTTTCTAATTTGTTTGATTGTGATTTTGGTTAATTTTCACTTACTATTTTGGATTTTTCATCTCCTTTTGGCCCTAGGCTTGTCCTAGTGGTCTTGTTTCTCACTTTTGAGTTGTGTTTCAGGTTGAGATGCAAATGCTTTAAGGAGAAAAATGCAAGTTGATTAAATTGAGTTTGGTTGCTTGTTGTGAACTAACTTGTGTGTTTTGTAGGATGCTTGGCTCACTTGCTTTGAGCTTGTGCTTGGCTCACTTGAGTTGATTGTGCTTTGCACATTGCATTGTCTGATTATACATTGTCTGTTGGTTCTTAACTTGTCTGTGTTGACTTTGTGACTTGAATACTGACTGTATTAGATTGATTTCAGGTACCATAGTCGCTTTAGTTCTTTAAGAACTTGCTTTGTGCTGCTGCTTGGTTGTATAAACCAATTGAGGTAGACTCTCTTGTCTCCATGTAGTCTGGAAGACCTGGCTTGTTATTTAGCCAGGCAACTGTCTGAAGTCCTCCTTAAGAGGCGATGTTTGTGATTGTTTACTTTTGTCCCCAAGCAGGTAAAGACCTTGATTAAGGCAATTGGCGGAACCCAAGGGATGTGCAATCCATCCCCCGCTATTCTGTTGAGTCGTCCCTCTGCTCACACCACTGTGTTGATGCATTGGGACATTAACCCAAGATCTTGTACATTTGTACAGTCGAGTCAGAGTCTTGAGTGTAGAAGGGTTCCCCCATTCTGAACCCACACTCCTTGGTCTGAAGCTTTCCCTGGCCAGGGATAAGAGCTGTGAAGTCTCATCTTCACTCACCTTTCATCTGCTTCACCCTGACTCTCAATGTCAGGGTTAAGAGCGAACACTACCTTGTACAGTTGGCTTGCTCTTGCAGCCTCACCCTTGTTTGAGCCTCACTTGACTGGATATGGTGTGTGCTACTTGTGAATGTCTGATTTGTTTTGCTTGCATGCTTTGCTTTTTCCTGGTTAGGATTAGCTTGTTGTTGTGCAAGTAGATAGGAACCATAACATAGGGCAATGATGCATGATAACACCTAGGATCGAGTACAGCTCCCTAGTAGTGTGTCTCCCTTTGTATCTGGTTAGAATTTCTTTCCCGTTCAGGGGAACTACGTCGCCCTGATCCTCATACCAGATGAGGTACGTAGGCAGGAGACCGTGCGAGGTCTCTCCGGGCACTTTTTTTCTTTTTGTGTGTGTTTTCTTGTTAACCCTCTTGTGTGTCAGGATATGGATGTAAGCCCAGCGATTGGCTGTCCGTATCCTGAGTGTGTTTGTTTGGTTCGGAAGCCGATGTAAGTCCAGCGATTGGCGTTCGGGTTCCAGGTTTGCCTGTGTTTGTGTGTGTCTTGTTTGGCGTGCGTGAGCCGAACTACGACAGCTCTGATTCTCGTTCCAGACGAGATACGTAGGCATAGGACGCGATGTCCTAGCGAGCCCTCTTCCCTCTTCTCCCACCTGTGTTGTCTTCAGTGTGTGTGTGTGATGTTTGTTTTAGCAACCTTTTCTTTCTTTTAGAGCGTGGATCCCGTCGAGTACGACGGACGTGAGGGGTGCTAATACCTTCCCCTTGCGTAACCGACTCCCGATCCCATCTCTTTGGTCGCGAGACCATGCTTTTCCCAGGTTTACTTCGAGCGTTTCCTTTCCCTCTTTTGGGATAAATAACGCACGGTGGCGGCTCTGTGTTGTTTTTGTTTTAGCCCGCCGGTTGTTTTTCGCGGATGCGACAGTAGGGAATAGATTGCTTGTAACAATATTTGCAGCAAACGGTCTCCTAAATATTGAGTTTAAGGCGTTCCTAAACTCATAGTCTAGAGCAAACACAGTGTCGGTAATCTTGAGATCATTAGGAGACGATAGTGGAGAGAACTCAAACAGAACCTTATTACCAATATTGCATGCAAATTTAAAACCCTCAAATTTTCCATCAACGCCAGTATAAAACAGTTTGACTAAATCCTCATTATAATCGGTGGCACAATTTAAGAACAAATCAATTCCTTGAAAATTTACCCGTTTAACAATGTCTGGAATGTGCATGCGTCCAGCCACTAACGGTGAGTATACGTACTGCTTTACAACTGTTTTATTTTTGAACTTCGTTTCAAAGGTTTCAACGAGATCATCAGAGGATAAGGATAAAGCAGTTACAGGAGCGTGAGAGGAGGATCCTCTCGCAATTCTTTTTCCAGATGCTCTTGACGCCATTTGAGAGTTGTTGGTAAGGAGATTTTAGGGTTTTTGTATGGGAGTGATAGAGAGAGGGAGAAGACCAGATGACCAAATGAATTGATTATGCATAAAAAAATCTTGAAAACTGGGTCGACCTAGTTAAGACTTAGATTGACAATTTCTGGCATCAAAGAGTCGACGCATGGGTCGACCTAGTGGGACCCAAATTTAATGCAATCTCAGCATTTGGCAGCGAAGAGTCGACTCACATGTGTAATGAGTCGACACACTTATGTTTGAAATCCCAAAAGAATAGATGTTGGGTAGCGATGAGTCGACGCATGGGTCGACCTGTTGGGACCCGAAGGAAATACAAGGGTTGAGTTCTCATTGATGAGCCGACTCATGGGTCGACCAGTTGGGACCCGATGGAAATATTGGGATTGATGAGTTGACTCATAGGTCGACCTGTTGGGACCCGTGTTAGTTGTTAGAAGACATGAGATTCAAAAATTCTCCTAACACTGAATGCATGTTAAATATGATACCTAAGCAAGTTCAAGCATAATTCAAGCATAGAAATGGATCACATTTAGTTCAAACTAACAACACGAATATCAAGAATTACATAGAACAAGTATATATATACATAGTTGATCAATATAGGTCAAATGGATATGAACGATATTACCTCCAATGGTGATAGCGACGAGTGCCCTCACATAGCCCGCACTTATAAATCAAGGAATAGACAGGCATGATATATATATTTAAACGTGATCTGAGATATCGAGAACACCAAGTTCCCTATGGATGTGGAAGAAAGGCTTTGTCGCAAGTAGTTTTGTGAAAATATCGGCAAGTTGACTTTTGCTATCAACATGCTCGAAGACAATATCACATTTCTCAACATGATCCCTAAGGAAGTGATGTCGAATTTCAATGTGTTTAGTGCGCGAATGTAGTATAGGATTTTTGGTTAAATTGATGGCGCTTGTGTTGTCACAAAAAATGGGAATATGTTCAAGTTGAACATTGAAGTCGAGTAATTGTTGTTTGAGCCACAAAATTTGAGCGCAATAATTACCCGCAGCAACGTATTCCGCATCGGCTGTTGACAAAGCAACTGAAACTTGTTTTTTGTTGTGCCAACTCACTAAGGAATTTGAATAAAAATGACAAGTGCCACCTGTGCTTTTCCTATCCGATTTGCAACCGGCAAGTCGGAATCGGAGTAACCAACCAAAGAGCAATCACTTCCCTTAGAGAACCAAAGCCCGTACTTTGAAGTACCACAGAGGTATCTAAGTATGCGCTTGACGGCTTTTAAATGTGATTCTTTGGGACCTGATTGATACCTAGCACACATACATACACTAAACATAATGTCTGGTCGAGATGCGGTAAGATAAAGGAGAGATCCGATCATACCTCTATACCTTTTTATATCTACGACCTTACCATTTTCATCCCGATCCATATTAACAACAGTAGGCATTGGAGTGTCGATTACTTTGGAGTTTGCCATATCGAAGCGCTTAAGTAGCTCATTACAATACTTCGTTTGGCTCACAAAAGTTCCTTCTTCAAGTTGCTTGATTTGAAGTTCAGGGAAGTAATTTAGCTCCCCCATCATGCTCATTTCAAATTCTCCCTGCATCAACTTAGAGAATTCCTTGACCAAATTTATGTTAGTAGATCCAAAAATAATGTCATCTACATAGACTTGAACAAAAATAGAGGTTTTTCCTTGACGCCTAATAAAAAGGGTAGTATCAACCTTCCCTCTTGAGAATCCTTGCTCTAGTAGAATTTTGCTAAGACGTTTATACCATGCCCTAGGGGCTTGTTTGAGACCGTACAAAGCACGCTTGAGCTTATAAACATAGTTAGGATGCTCATAATTTTCAAAGCCGGGAGGTTGAGACACATAGACCTCTTAATTAATGTAACCGTTTAGGAAAGCGCTCTTAAAATCCATTTGAAATAATTTGAAATCTTGAGAACAAGCATATGCAAGCAAAAGGTGTATAGCCTCGAGTCGGGCAACCGAAGCATAAGTTTCCTCATAGTTGATGCCTTCCTCTTGTTTATACCCTTGAGTAACAAGACGAGCCTTGTTACGAGTTATAACTCTGTTTTCGTCTAACTTGTTCCTAAACACCCATTTAGTGTCGATTACTCGATGGTCTCGCGGAGGGGGAACAAGATCTTATACCTCATTTATTTTGAATTGATTAAGTTCCTCTTGTATTTCTAAAAACCAATGTTCATCGAGTAATGCGTCTTTGGAGTTTTTAGGCTCATTCTGAGAGGCGAAAGCGAAATGATAACAAAAGTTACTTATCTTTGACCGTGTGATAACTCCCTTTGAGATATCTTCTAAAATATTATCGATGGGATGATCCTTTGAAGATTTCCATTCCAAAGGAAGATCATTGTTATTAATAGAAAGATCCTCCTCTTTCTTTTCGGAAATTTGATTCGGCTCCTCCTCAGCTTTTTCCGGATGGGGTTCAACATGCTCTTCTTCTTTATCTTTTATTATGTTTTCCGAAGGAACACCTGCACCATCAATAATAATACCTTCTCTGACAATTTTCGGATAAGATTCATCAAAGGAAACATGCACGGATTCTTCAACAATAAGTAACCTTTTGTTGTATACTCTATATGCTTTACTAGATTGAGAGTATCCGAGAAAGATACCTTCATCGGCTTTTGAATCAAATTAACCAAGGTTTTCTTTACCATTGTTTAATACAAAGCATTTACATCTGAAGATATGAAGATGTGAAACATCCGGCTTCCTTCCCTTTAGCAATTCATAAGGGGTTTTATTTAGAATAGGACGAATGAGTATCATATTCAATACATAACAAGCCGTATTTATGGCGTCGGCCCAAAAATATTTAGGAAGGCCGTTTTCATTGATCATAGTTCTTTCAAGCTCTTCTAAAATTCGGTTTTTACGTTCCACTACTCCATTTTGTTGTGGAGTTCTTAGAGCATAAAAATTATGATCAATGCCGTTTGTTTCACAAAATTCCTCAAAGAGGTGGTTTTCAAATTCACCTTCGTGATCACTTCAAATAGTAATTATGCTAGTGTTCAATTTGTTTTGATACATCTTGGCAAACTTTTCAAAAGTAGAAAAATGTCACTTTTATTTGCTAAGAATATAGTCCAACAAAATCTAGAGTAGTCATCTATTATAACGAAATCATAGTAGTTTCCACCTAGACTTTTGATTCTAGATGACCCAAAAAGGTCCATATGGAGAAGTTCAAGGGGTCTCGTTGTGGAAACAATATTTTTAGATTTAAATGGGATCCTTGTTTGCTTTCCCATTTGGCACGCATCACATAAGTAATCTTTTGAAAATTTGATTTTGGGAAGACCAACTACTAGATCTTTTGCAACAACTTTATTTAGCAAGTCAAAGTTGACAAGCGCTAATCGCCTATTCCAAAGCCACGAGTCTTCACTCATGGAGACGAGACATTTAGCGATTGTCAAAGATACTTCATTCAAGTTAAGCATGTATACATTATTTTCACTCCAAGCCCTTAAGCATGTCATTCTTATTATCATTATGTTCAATTTTGCAACAATCTTTTGAAAACGGTACTTTATATCCTTTGTCACATGATTGGTTAATACTACCTCCGTTCCTATTTGTAAGAGACAAACATAAGAAATCACACAAACCAAGGAATATTTTTTTTAATTAATTTTTCTGAAAAATAAACTTGTACTTCCAAAAATACCCCTAAGTTAAACATTTAGTAGTATTAATGTTATAATTAAGCCAAATGTTGATATAATAAAAATTGGTCAGCATTTATTCTATCCAAAAATAATTACAACAAAAAAATTGGCTTTCCACATTCTCATCGTGAAAAATTAGATGCAAATTAAATTTCCATCTATTTTTTTTATACATCTTCCCACCAAATTTTAAAAACCAAAATAATCTTCCCACCAATTTTGGTAGTATATTTGTCTTTTTTATATAAAGAGAGTTGGTGTTTCATTTCAATCATACTAGAAATTTAGTTTTCATCTACTAGAATTAAGTCCATGGCAGATGAAAATGGTGAGCAATCTCTTTAATATCAATGGAAACTGAATAGGTTTGGCTTTAGATACCCATTATGTGTATGGGGAATATACATAGCACGTTCTTTTCAAAACATTAATGCCCAATGAATAATAAATATTGCATTTTGTTTACTAAGGGTATAAATGAGATTTCTCAATTAATAAAATTTAATTTTATAATGTGTCTCTTATAAAAAGGACCAAAAGAAAGTTACAATTTGTCTCTTACAAATAGGAACGGAGGTAGTACTAATGAGATTGTGCTTAAGGCATTTAACTAAAAGGAAGTATGAGATAGTAGTAGAGGAAAGATTACCTACACTACCTTTTCCGAGTATAGCTCCCTTGTTATTATCGCCGTAGATTACAAACCCTTTCTTCTTAGCCACAAAGTCAAAGAACAAGGAAATGTCACCTGTCATGTGTCTTGAGCATCCACTATCGAGAACCCATGTTATCTCTGTATCCTTAAGATATTCCACCTACAAATTTAAACAAGGGAAGGAGGTACCCAATTTTCATTGGGTCCTAGTGTGTGAGTGAAACTTTGGTTGCACTTGGGCAACCATTGAAAAATGCCTTTAGGAACCAAAAATCTCCTAAATCGGCATTTAGCAATAGTATGTCCCCTTTTGCAACAATATAGACAATTTAAGTTCGGATGAGAGTTGCTTTTACTAACTTGATCCCTTACCACATAAGTGTACTTTTGATAAGGATTATTCATGTTACTTCTAAAATGTGATTAATCAATAGCAAATGTAACTTTAGGTTGTAAAGCCTTGTTTAACTTAGCTTGAAGAGTTCTAGCCTCTCTTTGCCAAATGTGACAGGTTTCACATCCAGACCATCTAAACCAAAATCCCTTATCGTCTTCAGTTTTGCCTTTAGTAGCCTTTATCATAGATTTCTTAAGAGTTTCTAATTCCTTTTCGGAATTAGAAATCTTCTTTTCTAAATAACTGAAAAATTTCTTATTTGAGGCTAAGCGTTTAAAAGCTTCATTGGCCTCACTGTGTAGAGTACTAAAGGCATTTTGCAAATCAAAGTAAGACATTTTATCAGCATGATCATATTTAGAATGACTTACATTCTTTTTCTTCTTTTGATGAGTCGTAAGACAAAGATTGGCAATTTCTTCTTCATCACTTGAGTTGTCATCGCTTGAGGACTCATTATCGCTCTCCCGTGCAATGTATGCTCTTCTAATTTTGCTAGATTTGTTGTGGCGTTTGTCTTTTCCTTTGTCTTTCTTCCACAAGGGACAGTCCGACTTATAGTGACTGGTCTTTCCGCAATTAAAGCATGATCCTTTTGACTTAGTTATCTTACCTTTATCTCGATTCGGGAATTTTGATTGTCTTCTATAGTTGACAAGATTTTTATCTGATTGGACTTCATTCTTTCTAAGGTATCGGTTATACCTCCTTACGAACAGCCCCATGTCTTCATTCGAATCTTTATCATCATCACTTAATTCACTCTCACACGCATCATTAGTGGATGACTTATTTCTTGAAGCCTTTAAAGCGATAGACTTCCTTTCGATGTCCTTAGCTTTCTCCTTCTTTTCCTTCTTTTGACTCTTCTCATGTTTCTCAAGGTTCATGAGCTCTTGCTCATGCTCTTGAAGCTTGCCAAACAATGTTGTCATGTCCGATCTTCTTAGATCATTGGCTTCCTTATCGCTGTGACCTTTGGTAGTCAATCCCTATTAAGACATCTTAGGATTTTGTTAGTAGCAACATCATTAGGGGTAGTTCTACCAAGAGCATTTAACTGATTGATTAGATGAGAAAATCGCTTTTGCATATCGACAATGGTTTCACCATCCTCCATATGAAAAATGTCAAATTCTTGAGTTGAAGTGTTGATTCTAGATAGTTTGACATCATTGGTTCCCTCATGGGTAATTTACAATGAGTCCCACATAGCTTTAGCGCTAGTACAATGGGAAACCCTATAATACTCATCAACACCTAAGCCTGCAATGAGCATATTTTTGGCTTTCCAATCATAGCTATACTTTTTCTCATCTTCTTCATTCCATTGTGCTTCAGGTTTAGGTATAACAAAACCATCCGCATTGGTCATGGTTATTTCCATAGGACCATCTTGGATGACTTTCCATACTTTCCTATCAATATAGTTGATATGGATACGCATACAATCTTCCAATAACTAGAGTTTTCACCGGTAAAAATAGGTGCCCTATTGTACGCCCCTTTAGGATCGTTACTCATTTTCTAAAAAGTTATATGTGAAGCACTAGATGAACCGACGCTCGTGATACCACTTGTTAGACGATATTACCGATCTTGATGGGGGGTTGAATAGATCAGTTTTTGAAATTTAGCGCTTTTTAAAAATATTTTCAACGTGCGGAAGCACCCTAAATTATAATCGTCTAAACGATCTGTTAATGGAAAGATTGGATATGCGTGAAACCGAATGGAATAACTAAGATAGAGATAATCAACCACTATCTAAATCAATCGATTAACCACTACAATCCTTGATATCGTTACCTCTAATATTGCTTTAACACAATAAGAGAGCAAGTAAAATATTACTAGATTTGTGTGAGATTAATTTTATCGAACACTTGGTGAGAACTCCACACCAAGTGTCAATTTCATTCAAATTGAATGTGCAGAATTTAACTCAGTTGTAATCAAAGTGATTGCACCAATTTATCGAACAGTTACTATGCACAACAATCAAGCGATATTGATTTTACTATTAATTTCACATAAAACGTAATTAATGCAGAATTTAAAGAGTTAAGAGATAGAGAGAATAAGACTGAATTTGTTGAGGAAGTTCCCTTATCGTCCTCGCTTAGGGTACGTTTGCCCTCAATTCTAAATCTAGAATTGAGATGTTTTTATTAACACGTTGTAAAGTTAATACAAGAGAGCAAATGATCACCACCAATCAACCCCTAGTGTTGTTGCAGATCTTATTTGATTCTCTCCCCTTGATTCGAGTTGAACCAAGTCCTTCAAGCGCTTCAAGCAAACCTCCGGTTACAGCTACCTTATTGCAAGAACGTCACGTTCTCCAAAACTTCAGCTCGACTGATTTCGAACGCAAGTCGCTTGAACCCTAAGCTTTCTTCACAATCCTCCGGTTACCGCTACTTGTAACACCCCGATAAAATATGATAATTATTTAATTTAAGTTAATAGTATATTTATTAATTTAATTAAATAATTGGAATATTATTGGATTATTATTATTGGAATAATAAAGTTGGAATATATATAAAGAGTTCCATTTGGTAAAAAGGGTTTTTCACGTGAAAACCAGAGAAGCGACAGAAAGTGAGAAAAGGGCAAGGAGGAAGAGCAAGAGAACAAGGGTTGAAGAAGGGAAAAGCTTGAAGCTAAAGGATTTGCCGGATTAACTCAGGTAAGGGGGGTTTATCGTCGTTTAATGGGTATTATGGGTTAACATGTAATGGATAGTGATAAGCCATTGAATTGACCCTAATTTGGATGATGAATGTTGCAAATTGTGATGACCAAATTACGTTAAAAACTGTGATTGAATCTATAGTTGGGTGAGTCGTAAATTTCTGGACGTGTAGCTTTTTACGGAATTGAAATCGGAGGTCCGGAAGTCCTCCGACGGCGAGAAATGAGGGAAATCTGCATTCTGTTTTCGTGTTAGCGCAGGAACAGCTTTTTGTTCTGCGTTAACCGGTTAACCCAGGGTGTTAACCGGTTAACACTGTTATGATTTAGAAAAATTAATTTCTGTTCTGCGTTAACCGGTTAACCCAGGGTGTTAACCGGTTAACACTGTTAAAAATTGCCAGAAAGCGTGTTCTGTGTTGCGTTAACCGGTTAACCCAGGGTGTTAACCGGTTAACACTGTTTGGAAAGTGGAAAATTGGTATTCAAATATTGTGTACATATTTGACGTTTGGCCTATATTGGTGTATGATGTAGTAGGGATCATTTCCCGTTGTTTTGAGCAGTATAGGTATTAGTAGAGTGTGCTAATACTGTGATTTATTATTTGGCATGATATGAATATGATTCTGTGATGAATATGCTGATAATGTATGATGGTATGCATAATGCTGTGAATATATCTATTATGTATGCAATTGTGGATGGACTGTTTATGGCTTAGAGTGTGAGCATATGTCCATTGTGGATTGTTGTTGATGGTTGCATGCTAGGTGATTTAGCGTGCATAGTATGGCCTTTATGGTGGTAGCTAATTCCCATGGTGAGGAATTAGTGAGTGAGTTATTGTGGATTGTTGTTGATGTTTGCATGCTAGGTGATTTAGCGTGCATAGCATAGCCCTTGGGGTGGTAGCTAATTCCCATGGTGAGGAATTAGTGAGTGAGTCACTAGGTCTCAAATGAGTGGGACTAGTGAGCTTGGTAGCCGTATCTGGGTTTGACCGGTGAGGTTGAACTATGTGTTCACGAATAGTCGGTACCGCATGCATGGAGTCTCATTGCATAATATATGTATGGCGTATAATATGAATGGATGTATTCCAATATTATACGTGTGTTTTGGTGTTGGGTTGAGTATGATTATGATTTTGAGTTGATGTTGTCGTTGCTGAATGTGTGATCTGATTTGGGTGATGAAATGTGTTAATTTACTTAGCATTACATGATATTTTATAATGCTTATTATATCGATTGAGGAACTCACCCTTACAACTATGTTTCCGGTAACGAGCAGTGATTGAGTAGAAGCTAGTCCTTGGAGTCTAGTGTAGTTCCTTAGTGGGTCATGCTCTGGTAGATGTAACATCGGGACGGGATGTTTTACTTTGTTTTCATTTTGGTTGTTGAACAACTTTACATGTAATGTGTTACATGGTTTGCATGATTGATTAGATCTCTATCCGCTGCGAATTGTGCAATGTTTTATTTTGATTAATAAATGAGCATGACAAGTTATTATGGTGAATGGTGTGAAGTGTCAAGCGTGACACCCTTAAATTGCATATCTACTCTGATTTATATTTTGTTGAATTAATTAATTATTGGGGTATTTTAGAAGGGTGTTACATTAGTGGTATCAGAGCATAGTCGGTCGAGTCGAGTCGTAATTATTCTGTTTCCCTGTACGTGATAGGTGTTGTGTAACCCTGTAACACCTCAAAATTTGCCCTCCTCTCTTGGGACTAGCATAATGTATTTGCATATCATTTTAGGGCATTAGGCATTGCATATTGCATATCATGTGGTTACATTGTGCCAATCATCCTCCTAAGTCTTGATCAGAAGATGAAGAGTTCATGATGCAAGCTAGGGTTTCATGGGATTGGATCACTAATCATCTGAGGATATGGTGGTTCAAATTAGGGTTTTATGACTCTCAAGGAGATTGGTCTACATCTTGGTTGCAATGACACATCATCATCATCATGATTTTGAGATCATCCGAAAAGATTCAAGTGTTTGATCAAGATACCTTGAGATTAGGGTTTTGACCACTGGTCAACCCTAATCAGGTGCATTGGGCCAATCAGGGCATGGTAAGGAGATGGGGTCTATAATGGATATGGGGATCATAATGTGGTTATATGGAGCTTATGAAAGCTAGGTTTTCATCCTTGAGCCATTTCATCAGAAGATTGGGGCTCAGATTGATCAGTGCATTGCCAAATTCATCTATCAGTTGAAAAGTCAACTGTGGTCAACTGTGCTTGATTTTATGGATTTGGAGGTGGGAGAGAGTTGGATACACTTTATTCATGTTGAAATAAGTTTCATTTGACATGTCAAAGCTCAAGAATGAAGAAAATAAAGTCAGGAGAAAAATTGCCAAAAATGGAAAGTGACTTGTAATGGAAGTTTCCAAAAATGGAAAGTTTTTCACCACAAAATTACATGTCCAAAAAGCTTCAAATGAAAATTTGTTCAACATGAAAGTTGTAGGTCTTGCTCTCACCTTTCCAAAAAGTCCAAGAACTTGAAATTCCCATGTGTGGTTGACAAGTTATGGTCCATTCATTTTCCAAAAATGCCTATAATCAAAGTGGCATAACTTTCACATGGAATGGCCAAATTGGATGGTTTTTCTTTGAGCAAACCACATTTGATGTGTACTTTCATAACCCATCATCACATTTTGCCAAAAGCCTTCACCTAAAAAGGTCAATTTTCAAGTGTACTAATTAAGAAGCAAGGGCAAAATGGTCCAACTTTCAAATTACATGGAATTTTGACATGGGACTTTTTCCAACACTCTCCAAATGCAAAATGTGGCTTGCTCCAACTGTCATGAGCTGTCATGGTGCAATATTTGGCAAGGTCATTTTTGGACTTTCACCTAAATGCACATTTTCACTAATCAAGTGGTTTTTGCTAATTATGATTAACAAGGTGATTAAGGAGTGAGTATATATCATTAATCATAACAGAATTTGATCACACTTCACATTCTCCAAGATCTGTAACCACTTTTCCCTCCATTTTCTCACAATTCTCTAAAATCTTCATCAAGCATTTTTGATCGAAACTTCATCAATCCTTCATCAATTTGCATTGTTCTTGTTGGATTCACTCTCCATACACCTTGAGGAGCACCTGTTTTGACAAATCCATGCCATAACCTTGCCAAATCGCGACTGTTCATAATGTGTTCATCAACGGAGTTTTGTTAATTCTTGCAATTGAAGCAATCTTGAGCTGAAGCACGAGTTCCATTCACCTTCCTCATCAGTGACACGCATCTGTTTTGGCAAATTACTCGTGGAGAAGCACAAATTCGCAGCTGCCTTCATCAATTGGTCAGTTTTCGAATTCTTTCATTGCTTGAATTGAGTTAGGGTTTAGAAAGGTCTTTGAATGTAGATTAACATGCTGTGCTTAGTTTTTGATTTGGTTGATTATTGAGAGAGATATCGTGAGTTGAATGTTTGATGTCCAAACTTAAATTGCTCGATCCCGTCGCTGTGGTTAGAATTAGGTTGAATGAGTTACGTATCCATGATCTATGTTGAGAGACGGTTCCAATGGTTATAAGCTTGTTGATTTTCGTTAAGATTTGATGTTCTTGGATTTCTGGATTTTCTGGCTTTTGTTCTTGCTGAAGAACTTCATGAAGCGCGTGCTAGATCTCCTAATTTCCTGGCCAGGTTTTGAATCATGTTTGGCGCCAAGCTGAGCCATTCATAGCGCGCCATGTAATCTAACTGGAACGGCGTCGTTTTGGCCGATTTCATTAGTATTACCATCGTGCCATTATCTGAATTTATTATATTATTTCTTTGTTTCTTTTTCATTTTCATTTTCATTTTGTTACATGAACTTGTAAAATTCATAGAGGCTTCATTTTTCATCCAAATTTTGTGAAATTTTTTGCATTGTTCTCATGATGATGTGAAGAATTTAATCATGATTTTTGTGAATTTTTTGCATGTGTAGAAGATTAATTGGCCTAGGGTTTTCTCAATGTGTCACATTTGCATATGTTTTGCCAAATCCTTCATGAAATGATGATGCTTGCAAATAAATGGATGAAATTTTTTGTGCTTGTTCTGGACATGTTGATGGTGATTTTCATGTGTGGTTTGTGATTTTTGGATACTTGGTTGTTGAGATATGATTTTTTGAATTAAGGTGTGACAATTTGTGTCACACCAAGCTAGGTCAACTTCATGATTTTATTTAAAATGCCTAGAGATGTTGATTTGAGCTGAAATTTTGTGTGGATGATCATTGATATGTCAAGATTACATGAGAATTTTTCCGGAATTGTTGATGGCATTTTCTAATTGATTGATAATTTTCTTCCCTGTGTGCTCATTTGGTATTATTGTGTGACACATGTTGGTAATTCATTTGTGAAATTCTCATAGTGTATTGGATGAAGATGAAATTTGACATGGGGATTGTAAACACATTATAGGACATTGTGGTTTTGATCCCATTCATTTCTTAATTGTTGTCACTGTTTTATGATTTATGGAAGTTGATGCTTATGTTAATGCCTTGTGTTGGCTTGTTTGAAATTATCTGAACTTCTTGATTTTCATTGACCTACTTCCTTTTGTCCAATTGAGCTGAAAATTTACATGCTGTCCATTGAATGTGTCCTGTTTAGGTGTGAATTTTTGTGGAATTAATTGAATTGTTTTGGTATGCTTTTGATTGAGATAGTTCTGTTTGGTCATTTGGAGTTGCAAATTGCATGTTTGGTACTAAATTGTGCATGAAATGATAATGGTGATTGATATGAGCATGGGACCAATTGAATTTGCTTCTAATTTGTTTGAATGAGATTTTGGATAAATTTCACTTGCTGTTTTAAGTTTTTCTTCTCCTTTGGACCCTAGGCTTGGCCTAGTGGTCTAGTTTCTCATGTTTGGTTTGGATTTTCAGGTTGAAATGCAAAAGCCTTAAGGAGAAAATTCAAGTTGTAAATTGAGATTGTTTGATGTTGTAAACTAACATTGACTTTGTGTTGTAGGGTTTGATGCTTGAGTTTGAGCTCATGGCTTGCACTTGTGTGCATTAACTTGTGTTTGACTGTACAGATTAACATTTGTTGTTTACTGTTAGTTTGTCTGAGTACTGATGATACTTGATTGATTTCAGGTACATTAAGTTGCTTACAGTTCTTTAAAAACTTGCTTGCTGTTGCTTGGTTGTATAAACCAGTTGAGGTAGAATCTCTATACTTCATGTAGTCTGGAAGACCTGGCCTGTTACTTGGCCAGGCAATTGTCTGAAGTCCTCCTTAAGAGGCGATGTTTGTGATTGTTTACTTTTGTGCCAAGCAGGTAAAGACCTCTATGAGGCAATTGGCGGAACCCAAGGGATATGCAATCTATCCCCCGCTATTCTGTTGAGTCGTCCCTCTGCTCACACCACTGTGTTGACGCATTGGGACACAAACCCAAGATCTTGTACTTTGTACAGTTGTGTCAGAGTCTTGAGCGTAGAAGGGTCCCTCCATTCTGGACCCACGCTCCTTTGTCTGAAGCTCTCCCTGGACAGGGATAAGAGCTGTGAAGTCTAATCTTCACTCACCTTTCATCTGCTTCACCCTGACTCTCAATGTCAGGGTTAAGAGCGAACACTACCTTGTACAGATGACTTGCTTCGGCAATCAAACCCTTTGTTTGAGCCCACTTGACTGGATATAGTGTGTGCTATGTGAATGTTTGCTGTATTTTGATTGATGCTTGCATGCTTGTTTTCCTGGTTAGGATTAGCTTGCTGTTGTGCAAGTAGATAGAAACCACAACATAGGGCAATGATGCATGATAACACTAGGCTCGAGTACAGCTCCCTGGTAGTGTGTCTCCCCTTGGTTTCTGGCTAGAATTTCTTTCCCTTTCAGGGGAACTACGTCGCCCTGATCCTCATACCAGATGAGGTACGTAGGCAGGAGACCGTGCGAGGTCTCTCCGGGCACTTTTCTTTCTTTTTGTGTGTGTGCTTGACAGTTATAGGCTCGAGTTCCCGACTCCCTATTAACTTGTTTGGTTGTTGTGTGCTTGGAAGCTGATGTAAGTCCATCGAGTGGCATTTGGGTTCCAGTGCGCGTGTGTTTGGTTCGGATGCCGATGTAAGTCCAGTGATTGGCTTTCGGGCTCCACGTTTGCCTTCTTGTGTGTGTTTTGGTTTGGATGCTGATGTAAGTCCAGTGATTGGCATTCAGGCTCCCAGTTTGCCTGTGTTTGTGTTTGCTTGTTTGGCGTGCGTGAGCCGAACTACAGTAGCTCTGATTCTCGTTCCAGACGAGATATGTAGGCATAGGATGCGATGTCCTAGCGAGCCCTCTTCCTCTTAACCCCACCTGCGTTCCTTGTGTGTGTGTGTGATGTTTTAGCAACCTTTTCTTTTCTTTTAGAACGTGGATCCCGTCGAGTACGACGGACGTGAGGGGTGCTAATACCTTCCCCTTGCGTAACCGACTCCCGTACCCTTTCTCTTTGGTCGCGAGACTATACTTTTCCCAGGTTTACTCTGAGCATTTCCTTTCCCTCTTTTGGGATAAATAACGCACGGTGGCGGCTCTGTGTTGTTTTTGTTTCAGCTCGCCGGTTGTTTTTTCGCGGATGCGACAGCTGGCGACTCTGTTGGGGATTATCAGGATGTTGACCTGTGCTGGTCCATCTTCCCTAAGCGAGTTCTTCCTAGCGGTCTAGGATAGTTTAGGTTGCTTGTTTTGTGTTTTTTATTGCATTTATTATTCTAACCAGTGTATATATTTGCATAAATATTTGCATGCATCATACTATCATGTTGTTGCCGTCCTCTGTGCAGGTGGTTCCTCTGTTTGGGGTGGGTGTTCTGAGTGGGGTTAAAACCCAGGCCCGAGTATACACCTAGGATTAGTGTGGTCTCATGTTCCTCATTTGCTTTATCAGCATATTGTTGCAACGTGACATACCACAAGCCAGACGAGGTTCATTTGATAGTGCTTTCCTCTGTGGGGTACTCCACTTTGGTTGAGTTACTTCATTTGAGCTGTTGACTCTGGTGACCGATCATTTCCCGGATCTTTGGTTTAGACAATCTTAAGGGAGCTACAATGGCACACCCGAAAGGGCAAACCCATTGAGTATCTCCGCCCGATTGTCGAAACCATTATCCGCCTTAGGATAACCTGATTAGAATTTACCTGTGAGGGGAGGGTGATTCTTTCAGATGCATTGTTCAGATGGTGACTTTGATGGTGACTATTGGTTCCGTTGATCAGAGTCTTATTTATAAGTCGGATTTATGGCCATTTATTTCTGAGACGCCGGAGTGCTGTCCGAGTTATTTATCAGTGGGGATCCGTTTATTTCAGGATTCCCCGGGCCGATTCAGAGGATTGAGGTTATCTGATCAGAGACTGTTTGGTGATGATGATGATGTACCTTTCAGTTCCGTTTATTTCGGAATCTCAAGTTGGATTTGTGGTTATATTCTCTCAGATGGTTGTGATCGGTTCAGAGATCAGGCTTCAGAGCAACAGATGATCAGATGACTTGGAGGATGGCACAGTGCATTGCATTCACGCATCAGCATCATTCTCATTTTGCATTCATCTGCATCGAACCTATGTCTAGCCATAGGGGGAGTATTATTGATTGAGAATCTGGTTGAGAGACATCTTGAATTTCAGAATGTGGATGTCAAAATATTATCTGTCTCGATGAAGCCAGAATCAAAGGACAGAGTCTTCCTCATATGGATAGATGGTGCATGCGTGAGTCATACTAACCCATTTGCTGTTTTGTAGGTGTTAACCGGTGCGCATAGCTTGTTTGCTCAGATATCCTGCTAGGGGCAACAAATCCAAACTGATGGATTCTCCCAACGCCGACATCCTCGAACTGAAAGAGATGGTGAGGGATTTGTTCAGTGTTGTGCAAGGGCTTGCCTTGGGGCAGAAAGCCATGGCCGAGAGATTGGAAAGGATTGAGGGTTGGATTATCAAGGAGAAAGTTCAGGGGAAAGCTCCGTCATTCGTAGTGAAGAAATCCCTTGACAATGGTCAGCTCGAGAAGAAGGTTGAATCAGGTGATGCGCAGACTAAAAGAGAATGCGGTAAAGATCGTTACCACCCTTATGCTGCCACTGTAACCATTCCTGTTGGTAATTCACCTGCACCACAGCGACATCAGCCACCTCAACGGAGAGCACAGAGAGCTGGAGGCCAAGTGAGAAGAAGGACGACAGACCGTCATTTCAATAGGCCGCCTGTGACTTACGCCTCTCTGTTTAAGAGGTTGAAGGATCTTGGGTTGGTGCAGCCGAGGATGTTGACTCTGTTGAAACTTGATCAGAGGCCTGCCAGTTATGATGAGAATGTCAGGTGTGAGTTCCATGTTGGGGCACCCGGACATCACATTGAGGATTGCAAAGCTTTTAAGCATGTGGTCCAGGACTTGGTGGATTCTAAGGCAATCAACTTTGCACCGATGACAGATGATAGTGCTAACCCCGTGACAAGGCATGGTCTTGTAAAAGTGGAGATGATGTCGAAGGACAAGAAAGGGATAGAGGTGACTGAGAAGGATCGGTTAAGAATGCCCATGTCTGTGGTCCCAAAACGCCCGACGAAAAATGGAGCTTTTCCTCGTGTTGATGATTGTTGTGCGGCCATCGCTACAAAGGGGTGTGTAGTAATTGGGGAATCGGTCCAGAGAAAGATGAAAGTAGAAATGGACGATGTGAGGTGTAAAGCACCCAGTCTGGCAGCTGAAACCGTCAGGGTGGAAAATGCCATTGAGGTTGAGAAAGAGAAAAAGCTGTCCATTTCTTCTTACAAACAGGCGGTGGAAGTGGTGAGAAATGGAGGGATCCCAGGCTGGGGACAGATCATAGGCATTTTGGTAAAGGCGGATATGTTTGGGATTGGTTATCATCCAGGTCAAGACTCGTCTGAGCAGAACAGAGGACGTCGTCCGCCGTTCACCTTTGTCAGTGCTGGAATGCTAGATTCAGATCACGCCTATACAGTGGGTGAAGAGATTGACAGCGACCGCGAGCTGGAGTCGTGGATAAAATCGTGCGTACCAGGAAGCTGGAAGGCCTAAAAAGATCAGCACTGTCACTCATCCGGAAGAGTAATGTTTCTTGTTTCTCAATTTTATTTGCATGAAAGCCATACGTGTTTCCCGACACGTAATGGTTCATTGTAAGGGCCACCTCATGTTCATGATTTGCAACATTTTTGTATCATTAATAAATGGATGTTTTTCAGTCAAAAAGCGGTGTTCCCTGTTTTTCATTTATTTTTGCAGTTTTAAAAACAAATAAAAATGGCAATGTTTATTTTCATTTTCTCTTTTTTTGATTGGTCTCGTTCCGAATTCAAAAATAATTCTCCGGATCTCGTTGATAACAATTTGGTTACACCTCATATGACTTCGACAAACCGATCTATCATGCTGAAGAAGAAGGCGAAGAAGATTGTGATCTGCTGGAATTAGCCAGGTTGTCAAAACAAGAGGAGAAGGTGATTCAGCCGCACGAGGAGCGGGTTGAGGTTGTTATTCCAAGCACCGCCGAGGTCAGGAAGGAAATGGAAATTGGGGCCGCTTCAAAGGCGAGTCGAGAGCAGAATGGTAGTCCTGTTGAAGGGACATGTGGATACCTTCGCCTGGTCATGTCAGGATATGCCAGGGTCGGATACCGATGTCGTTGTGCACAAGCTGCCATGGAGAAAAGATTGTCCTCTAAAGAAGCAGAACGTCAGTGCCTGTATCAGAGAGCCATGGTGACTTTGTTTCATGATATGATTCATCATGAAGTTGAATGCTATGCTATGACATGATAGCAAAGTCCTAAACAGAGGAGGGGCATTTGGTAGACCGGGGCAAGTCGGTTGACTGGTTGAGACAATTCAAACTGAGGTTGAATTCAGATAAGTGCACTATCAGAGTGCGGGCCGGTAAGCTGCTGGGGTTCATTGGAAAAGAGGAATCGAGGTTGATCCTGCTAAAAAAAAAAAAAAAAAAAAAAAAAAAAAGAAATGCCTGAACCGAGAATAAAAAAGAGAGGTTCGTGGTCTCCTGGGTAGATTGAACTACATGTCATGGTTCACATTTCGCCTAGCAGCCACGTGTGAACCCATATTCCAGATGAGGAAAAAAAATCAAACGGTCAGGCGAAATAGTGATTGCCAAGGGGCATTGAAAAAATAAAAGAATAAGTTGCAGGAGCCTCCGATTCTGTTGCCTCCCTATGGAGATAGACTGTTAATTTGTACTTGACGGCCTTCAAGGGGTCTACGAGGTGTATTGGGTCAGCATGACGAGTCTTGTCGAAAAGAGCATGCAATTTACCTAAGCAAAAAGTTTACCGACTGTGAAACAATGCATTCACTGCTCGGGAAACTTGATGTACTTTGGCATAGGCTGCTCGCCGACCGAGACAGTATATGCTGGTTCATACCACTTTGTGGGTTTCCAAGACGGATCCGATCAAGTATGAGCATGAGAAGCCAGCATTGACCGGACGGGTTGCGAAAGAGCAAAAGAATGTTGACTGATTTGGGATACTCTCAGAAAGCAATCAAGGGGTGTATTGTCTGATTACATCGCTCCGCAACCCATTGAGGATTATCAACCGAGGAGGTTTGAGTTCCCTGATGAGGACATCTCGAGGTGCTCTAATCGAAAGATTGAGAGTAACTGATCCCGGAGGAGGGGCATGACCCCAAATCCGAACGGGTTTTGATGTCTGATGGGGTTAATGTGGACGAGTTAGTGCTTTGGTTACGCCAAAGGGATCCCATGTTCCCTTCGTTTCCCGGAAAGCATTTGAATGCACCAGCAATGGTGGCTGAGTACGAGGTTTGCATTCTGGGTATTGAACGACGGTGCGTACATCTACTGGAGCAACTCCTTTTTCGTCGGTATATGGGATGGAAGCGGTATTACCTGTTGAGGTTCAGATTCCCTCTTTGAGAGTCCTGATGGACGTAAAGTTGCAAGAGGCTGAATGGGTAAGGACTCGGTATGAAGAGTTGAGCCTGATAGAGGAAAAGAGGCTGGCGACCATCTGTCATGGGCAGTTATACCAGCAAAGGATGAAGCGTGCTTTTGACAGAAAGGTACGACCTCGGGTATATCACGTAGGTGATATGGTGCTGAAAAGGATCCTTCCTCCTCAAAACGATCGAAGGGGCAAATGGACACCGAATTATGAAGGTCCATTCGTGGTCAAGAAGGTTTTCTCTGGCGGAGCCTTGTTGTTAACGACCATGGATGATGAGGATTTTCCATCCCCTGTGAATGCGGACGCAGTTAAAAAAATACTTCGTATAAAGAGACCCGCTGGACGAAAAGAATAAGATAGTCCAGGCAAAAAGGGGCATCCGGGCGAACCAAAAAACAGAAAGAAAGGTTCGGGCAAAAATTAGGGATAAAATGAAAAATGTAAACCCGGCAAGTTGAAAACCTGAAAAGGCGACTTGGGCAAAAAGGGGTATCCCGGTGGACTGAAAACCCGAAAGGGCGGTCCAGGCAAAAGAGGGATTGAAACGAACAACGGCGTCCAGCATGATCGTTTGCTTTGGTTAAAGCATCATGGATAATACCCGGTGGGGATCAATCAGAAGCGTCTTATTCAGAAGGCAGAAGTACGGAGAGTCTGAGGACATATGGGGTGTAACCGAGTTGGAACTCGATGAGATCACGGGTGTCACATTGCCATTAGGATAGATTTTTCCTTTTGTGCGCAATTACCTCTTTTCAGGAATTGCTTCCTTTGTATTGCTCATTTGAGCCACACTTTTTTTTCAAATCAATAAAATGCATATTCAGTCAAATAATTTTTGTTTTTGTTTTCATTACCGCTTTGATTGCAAAAACATCCAGATATTTTTGATAAAGAATCTTGCATTTTAAGACATACAGGTCCCTTCCAATGCATGTTTATAAGATTGAAGCTTGAAATCTTATTCGGAAGGTTGAGTGACCCAAGTGTTGAAATCTTGACACGCCTGGGGCATGGTTTTATCTAACGGTCTGTTTTGCAGGAACTGTTGGATATTTTCACTCACTTGCAGGTTGTGATGTGGAAGCTGTTGGAAAAGAAATCCCCATGGAGTCCGATCAGGGATGAGTGAATGGATAGTGAAGGGATGACGAAGAGACGTTGAGACGTACGACGATCCTTGAGAAATGATCAAGAAGACTCTTCAAAGTCGGAAGATTGGAAGGTCTATAGAAATTCCCCGCGGAGTCCAATCAGGGACGAATGAATAAGAAGAACGATGAGGAGACGGCAGGACGTCCGACGACCTTTGGAATTAATCAAGAAGACTCTTCAAAATCGGAAAATTGAAATTTCTGTATAGTCCCCAGGAGTTCGCTCTCCGTCGAGCGCGGAGCGATTGGGAATACAAGATGATGGAGCAGAAAAGGTCCAGACGAGTCTGGGAGTTCTCAAAAGTGGAAAGCTGATACGAGATTGGGAGGCGGATACCGTGGTTCGACGAGTCGACGGGTGTTCTGTACCAACTTTTCTCATTTCCCCAGCTATATCCCCAAGCAGAGTTGTGAGGACTAACTCCCCAGCAGATCCAAGGTCTGTGGATCCCCTAGCTGAGTCAGGATGGTTATCCCCGGCAGGTTTAAAACGGTGTTTCCTCAGCAGCCAGGCCGAAGGTTGCTATCCCCGAGTGGAGCGGGTTTCAATGAAATATATCTCCAGCAGTGTATCCTATGTGTGGATTGGAGGGGTCATCCCCAGCGGAGTAGCATTCATTTCCCCTAGCGGGGTCAGGATGGTTATCCCCGGCAGGTGTCAGATCGATGCTTCCCCAGTCGCCAGGCCTGGAGGTTGCTGTTTCCCCAGCAAAGCTATCTGTGAGCATTTCCCCAGTGAAGTCGGCAGGTATCTGTGAGGGTTCTCCAAAGCAGAGTCGGGATTGATATCCCCAGCAAGTCAAAAATTGTTGTATCCCCACGGAGTGTTGGTGGTTCTTATCCCCAGCTGTTTCCCGAGCGGATTGGGTGCAAAGGAGGTTCTTCCCCAGCAAGGGTTACCTTTTCCCAGCAGCATCAGTGTTATTCCCCAGCGGGGTGGAGATCGGAGTATTGACGAGTTCCTCAACGGAGTGTCTCGTGCTCCCCAGCAGAATCCCTTGAGGGGGACGCTTTTTATGCATTCATCATGTAGAATAAGCATAGCATGTTGCATAGAAAAATAAATCGCGTAGCATTTCCATAATTATGGAGCATTACGCAGAAAAAGTCATTCATCATTGCAAGCATAAGCTAGTCTCAAGCCGTGGTTATCGTTTGAGAAGTGGTTTTGCCCAAAGGAGAAGAGGTGTTACTCCGAGGAGTTCAGCATCATGATTTTTTATCAAAGGTATTCCCCAGTAGTGCGATACTGGAGGGAAGTTTTTTTCGCCGGACAAAAATGGAAAGGTGACGCGATCAGCGCGATTCAAGCCGTGGTTACCGCTTGAAATTTTTGTTTCACCGGATGGTGAAGATGTTCATTCTGAGGAGTTTAGCATCTGGATGTCAGATTAGCAATGTTCCCCAGTAGTGCGATACTGGATGAGATTTTTCCGTCGGACGGAGATGGAAATAAAATCAAAGGACGCTACGCGATCAGCGCGACAATCGGGGTTCAAATGGAGAAAGGGAAATGTTGAGGCATTTTCTGGAGAGCGGGGTTCAAATGGAGAAAGGGAAATGTTGAGGCATTTTCTAGAGAGCGGGGTTCAATTGGAGAAAGGGAAATGTTGAGACATTTTCTGGAGATCGGGGTCCAAATAGAGATTGGAGTTGAAGATTATATCCAGGATGAGGTCCGTAGGATTGTCTTCTGTTCATGTGTCACCTTAGACTTTGGCTGAGGCCAGTGGAAGTCGTTATGGGTGTCTTCTGAAGAAGAGATGCACATGCTACCTTCCTTTTGTGAAGGTGTACCCTCTGATATGTCGCCCTCGGAGTGGTTTGGTGTTATTTTCGACGTTGCCAGCGGAATTATCACGAGAGATGGGAGAACGGGGTCCAAATGGAGAAAAGGAAATGTTGAGACATTTTCTGGAGATTGGGGTCCAAACGGAGAAAGGGAAATGTTGAGGCATTTTCTGGAGAGCGGGGTCCAAATGGAGAAAGGGAAATGTTGCGACATTTTCTGAAGATCGGGGTTCACAATGGCGATCGCAAGTTATCGTCAGGCGACTGGGGTTCAAACCGGAGAATGGGGTTCATTATTTTGGCAAACAGGAGAACGGGGTTCAAATGCAGTGATCGGGGATCATTGGCGCGAAAGAAAATTTCGGGGTTCAAGAAAATGAAAAAAGAGCGATTATCAGAAATTTCGGGGTTCAAGAAAAGCATAAAAAAGAAAGGAATGATAATCCCCAACGGATATGTGGTGTTCAGGCCGTGGTTATCCCTGCGTTACCATTTATTTTGGTATCCAGGTCGACGTTGCTGTTTCGGTAATCAGGCCGACTTTCTCCGTTCCAGACGGATGTTTCTTTGAAGATTGTGTTTCTTTGCCGATTCTGACAGGCATTGTTAATTATATCCCATTGGAGTGCAAATTGTTCGTTTGTTCTTGGTATTCAATCACTCTTCATCCTGATCATCTGAAAGGCGAGGCTATTCATATCGACAGGTTCACAGTGGATTGAATAGGGGCAGCTGTAACACCTCAAAATTTGCCCTCCTCTCTTGAGACTAGCATAATGTATTTGCATATCATTTTAGGGCATTAGGCATTGCATATTGCATATCATGTGGTTACATTGTGCCAATCATCCTCCTAAGTCTTGATCAGAAGATGAAGAGTTCATGATGCAAGCTAGGGTTTCATGGGATTGGATCACTAATCATCTGAGGATATGGTGGTTCAAATTAGGGTTTTATGACTCTCAAGGAGATTGGTCTACATCTTGGTTGCAATGACACATCATCATCATCATGATTTTGAGATCATCCGAAAAGATTCAAGTGTTTGATCAAAATACCTTGAGATTAGGGTTTTGACCACGGGTCAACCCTAATCAGGTGCATTGGGCCAATCAGAGCATGGTAAGGAGATGGGGTCTATAATGGATATGGGGATCATAATGTGGTTATATGAAGCTTATGAAAGCTAGGTTTTCATCCTTGAGCCATTTCATCAGAAGATTGAGGCTCAGATTGATCAGTGCATTGCCAAATTCATCTATCAGTTGAAAAGTCAATTGTGGTCAACTGTGCTTGATTTTATGGATTTGGAGGTGGGAGAGAGTTGGATACACTTTATTCATGTTTAAATAAGTTTCATTTGACATGTCAAAGCTCAAGAATGAAGAAAATAAAGTCAGGAGAAAAATTGCCAAAAATGGAAAGTGACTTGTAATGGAAGTTTCCAAAAATGGAAAGTTTTTCACCACAAAATTACATGTCCAAAAAGCTTCAAATGAAAATTTGTTCAACATGAAAGTTGTAGGTCTTGCTCTCACCTTTCCAAAAAGTCCAAGAACTTGAAATTCCCATGTGTGGTTGACAAGTTATGGTCCATTCATTTTCCAAAAATGCCTATAATCAAAGTGGCATAACTTTCACATGGAATGGCCAAATTGGATGGTTTTTCTTTGAGAAAACCACATTTGATGTGTACTTTCATAATCCATCATCATATTTTGCCAAAAGCCTTCACCTAAAAAGGTCAATTTTCAAGTGTACTAATTAAGAAGCAAGGGCAAAATGGTCCAACTTTCAAATTACATGGAATTTTGACATGGGACTTTTTCCAACACTCTCCAAATGCAAAATGTGGCTTGTTCCAACTGTCATGAGCTGTCATGGTGCAATATTTGGCAAGGTCATTTTTGGACTTTCACCTAAATGCACATTTTCACTAATCAAGTGGTTTTTGCTAATTATGATTAACAAGGTGATTAAGGAGTGAGTATATATCATTAATCATAATAGAATTTGATCACACTTCACATTCTCCAAGATCTGTAACCACTTTTCCCTCCATTTTCTCACAATTCTCTAAAATCTTCATCAAGCATTTTTGATCGAAACTTCATCAATCCTTCACCAATTTGCATTGTTCTTGTTGGATTCACTCTCCATACACCTTGAGGAGCACCTGTTTTGACAAATCCATGCCATAACCTTGCCAAATCGCGACTGTTCATAATCTGTTCATCAACGGAGTTTTGTTAATTCTTGCAATTGAAGCAATCTTGAGCTGAAGCACGAGTTCCATTCACCTTCCTCATCAGTGACACGCATCTGTTTTGGCAAATTACTCGTGGAGAAGCACAAATTCGCAGCTGCCTTCATCAATTGGTCAGTTTTCGAATTCTTTCATTGCTTGAATTGAGTTAGGGTTTAGAAAGGTCTTTGAATGTAGATTAACATGTTGTGCTTAGTTTTTGATTTGGTTGATTATTGAGAGAGATATCGTGAGTTGAATGTTTGATGTCCAAACTTAAATTGCTCGATCCCGTCGCTGTGGTTAGAATTAGGTTGAATGAGTTACATATCCATGATCTATGTTGAGAGACGGTTCCAATGGTTATAAGCTTGTTGATTTTCGTTAAGATTTGATGTTCTTGGATTTCTGGATTTTCTGGCTTTTGTTCTTGCTGAAGAACTTCATGAAGCGCGTGCTAGATCTCCTAATTTCCTGGCCAGGTTTTGAATCATGTTTGGCGCCAAGCTGAGCCATTCATAGCGCGCCATGTAATCTAACTGGAACGGCGTCGTTTTGGCCGATTTCATTAGTATTACCATCGTGCCATTATCTGAATTTATTATATTATTTCTTTATTTCTTTTTAATTTTCATTTTCATTTTGTTACATGAACTTGTAAAATTCATAGAGATGTTGATTTGAGCTGAAATTTTGTGTGGATGATCATTGATATGTCAAGATTACATGAGAATTTTTCTGGAATTGTTGATGGCATTTTCTAATTGATTGATAATTTTCTTCCCTGTGTGGTCATTTGGTAACATTGTGTGACACATGTTGGTAATTCATTTGTGAAATTCTCATAGTGTATTGGATGAAGATGAAATTTGACATGGGGATTGTAGACACATTATAGGACATTGTGGTTTTGATCCCATTCATTTCTTAATTGTTGTCACTGTTTTATGATTTATGGAAGTTGATGCTTATGTTAATGCCTTGTGTTGGCTTGTTTGAAATTGTCTGAACTTCTTGATTTTCATTGACCTACTTCCTTTTGTCTAATTGAGCTGAAAATTTACATGCTGTCCATTGAATGTGTCCTGTTTAGGTGTGAATTTTTGTGGAATTAATTGAATTGTTTTGGTATGCTTTTGATTGAGATAGTTCTGTTTGGTCATTTGGAGTTGCAAATTGCATGTTTGGTACTAAATTGTGCATGAAATGATAATGGTGATTGATATGAGCATGGGACCAATTGCATTTGCTTCTAATTTGTTTGAATGAGATTTTGGATAAATTTCACTTGCTGTTTTAAGTTTTTCATCTCCTTTGGACCCTAGGTTTGGCCTAGTGGTCTAGTTTCTCATGTTTGGTTTGGATTTTCAGGTTGAAATGCAAAAGCCTTAAGGAGAAAATTCAAGTTGTAAATTGAGATTGTTTGATGTTGTAAACTAACATTGACTTTGTGTTGTAGGGTTTGATGCTTGAGTTTGAGCTCATGGCTTGCACTTGTGTGCATTAACTTGTGTTTGACTGTACAGATTAACATTTGCTGTTTACTGTTGGTTTGTCTGAGTACTGATGATACTTGATTGATTTCAGGTACATTAAGTTGCTTACAGTTCTTTAAGAACTTGCTTGCTGCTGCTTGGTTGTATAAACCAGTTGAGGTAGAATCTCTATACTTCATGTAGTCTGGAAGACCTGGCCTGTTACTTGGCCAGGCAACTGTCTGAAGTCCTCCTTAAGAGGCGATGTTTGTGATTGTTTACTTTTGTGCCAAGCAGGTAAAGACCTCTATGAGGCAATTGGCGGAACCCAAGGGATATGCAATCGATCCCCCGCTATTCTGTTGATTCGTCCCTCTGCTCACACCACTGTGTTGACGCATTGGGACACAAACCCAAGATCTTGTACTTTGTACAGTTGTGTCAGAGTCTTGAGCGTAGAAGGGTCCCTCCATTCTGGACCCACGCTCCTTTGTCTGAAGCTCTCCCTGGACAGGGATAAGAGCTGTGAAGTCTAATCTTCACTCACCTTTCATCTGCTTCATCCTGACTCTCAATGTCAGGGTTAAGAGCGAACACTACCTTGTACAGATGACTTGCTTCGGCAGTCAAACCCTTTGTTTGAGCCCACTTGACTGGATATAGTGTGTGCTATGTGAATGTTTGCTGTATTTTGATTGATGCTTGCATGCTTGTTTTCCTGGTTAGGATTAGCTTGCTGTTGTGCAAGTAGATAGAAACCACAACATAGGGCAATGATGCATGATAACACTAGGCTCGAGTACAGCTCCCTGGTAGTGTGTCTCCCCTTGGTTTCTGGCTAGAATTTCTTTCCCTTTCAGGGGAACTACGTCGCCCTGATCCTCATACCAGATGAGGTACGTAGGCAGGAGACCGTGCGAGGTCTCTCCGGGCACTTTTCTTTCTTTTTGTGTGTGTGCTTGACAGTTATAGGCTCGAGTTCCCGACTCCCTATTAACTTGTTTGGTTGTTGTGTGCTTGGAAGCTGATGTAAGTCCATCGAGTGGCATTTGGGTTCCAGTGTGCGTGTGTTTGGTTCGGATGCCGATGTAAGTCCAGTGATTGGCTTTTGGGCTCCACGTTTGCCTTCTTGTGTGTGTTTTGGTTCGGATGCTGATGTAAGTCCAGTGATTGGCATTCAGGCTCCCAGTTTGCCTGTGTTTGTGTTTGCTTGTTTGGCGTGCATGAGCCGAACTACAGTAGCTCTGATTCTCGTTCCAGACGAGATATGTAGGCATAGGATGCGATGTCCTAGCGAGCCCTCTTCCTCTTAACCCCACCTGCGTTCCTTGTGTGTGTGTGTGATGTTTTAGAAACCTTTTCTTTTCTTTTAGAACGTGGATCCCGTCGAGTACGACGGACGTGAGGGGTGCTAATACCTTCCCCTTGCGTAACCGACTCCCGTACCCTTTCTCTTTGGTCGCGAGACCATGCTTTTCCCAGGTTTACTCTGAGCGTTTCCTTTCCCTCTTTTGGGATAAATAACGCACGGTGGCGGCTCTGTGTTGTTTTTGTTTCAGCTCGCCGGTTGTTTTTTCGCGGATGCGACAAACCCTATCAGTACTTATTGTTTTAGCTTGTTGGGTTCTCAGAATAGAGATGGCTGGAAGAGGTAGAGACGATGCTGCGATTGCTGAGGCTCTGGGTATGCTAGCTGGAGTACTTGGAGGAAATCCGAATGTTGTGGGACTGGGAGCTGCTCGTCAACTGAGTGAGTTCCAGAAGAACAATCCTCCAATGTTCAAGGGAGCATACGATCCAGATGGTGCTCAGAAGTGGTTGAAGGAGATCGAGAGGATCTTCCGAGTGACTGAGTGTGCCGATAACCAGAAGGTCAGGTTCGGTATACATATGCTATCAGAGGAAGCAGATGATTGGTGGGTTGCTGCCCGCACTGAGTTGGAAGCTGCTGGGAGTGCTGAGATCACTTGGGCGGTGTTCAGAGAGAGATTCCTGAGGAAGTACTTTCCAGAGGATGTCAGAGGAAAGAAAGAGATAGAGTTCTTAGAATTGAAGCAGGGCAACCGGTCTGTTACTGAGTATGCTGCTAAGTTCACAGAGCTGTCGAAGTATTACACTCCCTATGATGAGGCTACTGGGGAATTTTCAAAATGTGTGAAGTTTGAGAACGGGTTACGTCCCGAGATCAAGCAGGCTATTGGGTATCAGCGGATTAGAGTGTTTTCTGACTTGGTTGACTGTTGCAGGATTTTTGAACAGGATACCAAGGCCAGAGCGGAGAGCTATCAGCAGAGGGTCGATAGGAAAGGCAAGAATCAGAATGATTGTGGGAAGCCGTATGCCGCTGGCAAAGGTTTCCAGAGACAGAGTGGAATGAGGAGACCTAGTGGGGGAGACTCCAGTGCCCCTGCTAAGTGTTACAGATGTGGTCAAGCTGGACATCGTATCCATGAGTGTACCAGTGCTGAGAAGAAGTGTTTCAAGTGTGGCAAAGGTGGTCACTTGGCTGCAGAGTGCCGGTTGAAGACTATGACTTGTTTCAACTGTGGAGAGGTGGGTCATATTAGCCCACAGTGTCCTAAGCCGAAGAAAGAGAACCAGTCGGGAGGCAAGGTCTTTGCTTTATCGGGTTCTGAGACTTCTGCAGATGATCGTTTGATCCGAGGTACGTGTTATATTAATGGCTTTCCTCTTGTAGCTATTATTGACACAGGTGCGACTCATTCCTTTATATCTTTGGATTGTGCTGTGAAACTTAAATTGGAGATATCTGAGATGCATGGAAGTATGGTGATTGATACTCCTGCGAAGGGTTCAGTGACTACTACTTCAGTTTGTTTAAATTGCCCTTTGAGTATTTTTGGTAGAGACTTTGGGATGGACCTCGTGTGTCTTCCACTAGTGCAGATTGATGTTATCCTGGGTATGAACTGGTTGGTGTTTAACCGAGTTTATATCAACTGTTTTGATAAGACTGTGATTTTTCCTGAGATTGAGGAAGGAAAGAGTTTGTTTCTATCAGCAAGGCAGGTGAATGAGGCAGTAGCAGATGGGGCAGAGTTGTTTATGCTGTTAGCGACTTTGGAGGCTAAAGATAAACTAGTGATTTGCGATCTAGCCGTGGTGTGTGATTTTCCTGATGTGTTTCCTGAAGAAGTGAATGAATTACCGCCAGAGCGTGAAGTTGAGTTCTCGATTGATTTGGTACCTGGTACTAGGCCGATATCGATGGCTCCGTACCGTATGTCTGCTGTTGAGTTAACTGAATTGAAGAGTCAGTTGGAAGATCTGTTGGATAAGAAATTTATTCGTCCGAGTGTGTCACCGTGGGGCGCACCAGTGTTATTGGTTAAGAAGAAAGAAGGTACTATGCGGTTGTGTGTGGACTACAGGCAACTGAATAAAGTGACGATCAAGAATCGGTATCCTTTACCGAGGATTCATGATTTGATGGATCAGTTGGTTGGTGCGAGTGTGTTCAGCAAAATAGATTTGAGATCGGGGTATCATCAGATACGTGTGAAAACTGAGGATATTCAGAAGACTGCTTTCAGAACGAGGTATGGACATTATGAGTATTCTATAATGCCTTTTGGTGTGACTAATGCGCTTGGGGTATTTATGGAGTATATGAATAGGATTTTCCATCCGTACCTAGACAAGTTTGTTGTGGTGTTTATTGACGATATTTTGGTGTATTCGAAATCTGAAGAAGAACATGCTGAACATTTGAGAGTGGTTTTAGGAGTTCTACGAGAAAAGAAGTTATTTGCTAAACTGTCCAAGTGTGAATTTTGGTTAGAAGAGGTTAGTTTTCTTGGTCATGTGGTTTCAAGAGGTGGTGTTGCTGTTGATCCTTCTAAGATAGAAGCGTTATCTAAGTGGGAAGCTCCGAAGTCAGTTTCTGAGATAAGGAGTTTTCTTGGACTTGCAGGTTATTATAGGAAATTCATTGAGGGATTTTCTAAGTTGGCATTACCATTGACGATGTTGACTAGAAAGGGGCAAGCGTTTGTTTGGGACTTAAAATGTGAAGAAGGTTTCCAAGAGTTAAAGAGAAGGTTAACTACTGCTCCTATTCTGATATTACCAAGTCCGTCGGAACCATTTGAGGTTTACTGTGATGCTTCATTGTTGGGTTTGGGTGGTGTTTTGATGCAGAATAAGCAGGTTGTAGCTTATGCTTCGAGACAACTGAAGGTTCATGAGAGGAACTATCCGACACACGATTTAGAGTTGGCAGCTGTCGTATTTGTTCTGAAGTTATGGAGGCATTACTTGTACGGGTCAAGATTTGAGGTTTTCAGTGACCATAAAAGTTTAAAGTATTTGTTTGATCAGAAAGAGCTGAATATGAGACAGAGGAGATGGTTAGAGTTTCTGAAGGATTATGACTTTGGTTTGAATTACCATCCGGGTAAAGCAAAAGTAGTGGCTGATGCATTGAGTCGGAAATCATTGCATATGTCTATGTTAATGGTTAAGGAATTGGATTTAATTGAGCAGTTTAGAGACTTGAGTTTGGTGTGTGAGAGTACTCACAATAGTGTTAAATTGGGAATGTTGAAGTTAACGAGTGGTATTCTGGATGAGATTAGAGAGGGTCAGAAATCCGATGTGCTTTTGGTTGATAAGTTGACTCTAGTGAATCAAGGTCAAGGTGGTGAATTCAGAGTTGATGAGAATGGTGTTTTGAAATTTGGTAATCGGGTGTGTATTCCGGATGTTACCGAACTTAAGAAGAGTATTCTTGAGGAAGGACATCGTAGTGGCCTGAGTATTCATCCTGGGGCTACGAAGATGTATCATGATTTGAAAAAGTTATTTTGGTGGCCGGGAATGAAAAGAGAAATTGCGAGTTTTGTTTATTCTTGTTTGACTTGTCAGAAGTCAAAGATTGAGCATCAGAAGCCGTCTGGGCTAATGCAACCGTTGGCTATTCCAGAGTGGAAGTGGGATAGTATCAGTATGGATTTTGTTTCTGGTTTACCGAGGACAATTAAGAATTTTGAAGCTATTTGGGTGATTGTTGACAGATTGACAAAATCGGCTCATTTCATTCCGATCAGAATGGATTATCCGTTAGAGAGATTAGCTGAGTTGTATATTGAGAAAATTGTAAGTTTGCATGGTATTCCGTCGAGTATTGTTTCGGACAGAGATCCTAGATTTACATCGAAGTTCTGGGAAGGTTTGCAGAGGGCTTTGGGAACTAAGCTGAGATTGAGTTCTGCATATCATCCGCAGACTGATGGTCAGACTGAGAGGACGATTCAGTCGCTGGAGGATCTTTTGAGGGCTTGTGTTTTGGAAAAGGGAGGTGCTTGGGATTGTTATTTACCTTTGATTGAGTTTACCTACAACAATAGTTTTCATTCGAGCATTAGTATGGCACCGTTTGAAGCTTTGTATGGTAGGAGATGTCGGACACCTTTATGTTGGTATGAGTCCGGTGAGAGTGTTGTGGTTGGACCGGAGATTGTTCAACAAACTACGGATAAGATTAAGATGATTCGGGAGAAGATGAGGATTGCTCAGAGTCGTCAGAAGAGTTATCACGACAAGAGGAGGAAGTCACTTGAGTTCCAAGAGGGAGATCATGTGTTTCTTCGTGTTACTCCGATAACTGGGGTTGGTCGAGCTTTGAAGTCGAAGAAGCTGACACCTCGATTTATTGGTCCTTATCAGATTTTGGAGAGGATAGGGGAGGTAGCCTATCGTATCGCTTTACCGCCGTCACTTGCGAATTTGCATGAGGTTTTTCATGTGTCTCAGTTGAGGAGGTACATTCCTGATCCGTCGCATGTGGTCCAAGTAGATGATGTACAGGTGAGAGATAACCTGACTGTTGAAACATCACCTATGAGGATAGAGGATCGAGAGTTGAAGCAGTTGCGGGGTAAAGAGATTGCTTTGGTAAAGGTAGCTTGGGGAGGACCAGCAGGTGGCAATGTGACTTGGGAACTTGAGGGTCAGATGAAGGAGTCTTATCCAGAGTTATTCGCTTGAGGTATGTTTTCGAGGACGAAAACTCTTTTAGTGGGGGAGAGTTGTAACACCCCGATAAAATATGATAATTATTTAATTTAAGTTAATAGTATATTTATTAATTTAATTAAATAATTGGAATATTATTGGATTATTATTATTGGAATAATAAAGTTGGAATATATATAAAGAGTTCCATTTGGTAAAAAGGGTTTTTCACGTGAAAACCAGAGAAGCGACAGAAAGTGAGAAAAGGGCAAGGAGGAAGAGCAAGAGAACAAGGGTTGAAGAAGGGAAAAGCTTGAAGCTAAAGGATTTGCCGGATTAACTCAGGTAAGGGGGGTTTATCGTCGTTTAATGGGTATTATGGGTTAACATGTAATGGGTAGTGATAAGCCATTGAATTGACCCTAATTTGGATGATGAATGTTGCAAATTGTGATGACCAAATTACGTTAAAAACTGTGATTGAATCTATAGTTGGGTGAGTCGTAAATTTCTGGACGTGTAGCTTTTTACGGAATTGAAATCGGAGGTCCGGAAGTCCTCCGACGGCGAGAAATGCGGGAAATCTGCATTCTGTTTTCGTGTTAGCGCAGGAACAACTTTCTGTTCTGCGTTAACCGGTTAACCCAGGGTGTTAACCGGTTAACACTGTTATGATTTAGAAAAATTAATTTCTGTTCTGCGTTAACCGGTTAACCCAGGGTGTTAACCGGTTAACACTGTTAAAAATTGCCAGAAAGCGTGTTCTGTGTTGCGTTAACCGGTTAACCCAGGGTGTTAACCGGTTAACACTGTTTGGAAAGTGGAAAATTGGTATTCAAATATTGTGTACATATTTGACGTTTGGCCTATATTGGTGTATGATGTAGTAGGGATCATTTCCCGTTGTTTTGAGCAGTATAGGTATTAGTAGAGTGTGCTAATACTGTGATTTATTATTTGGCATGATATGAATATGATTCTGTGATGAATATGCTGATAATGTATGATGGTATGCATAATGCTGTGAATATATCTATTATGTATGCAATTGTGGATGGACTGTTTATGGCTTAGAGTGTGAGCATATGTCTATTGTGGATTGTTGTTGATGGTTGCATGCTAGGTGATTTAGCGTGCATAGTATGGCCTTTATGGTGGTAGCTAATTCCCATGGTGAGGAATTAGTGAGTGAGTTATTGTGGATTGTTGTTGATGTTTGCATGCTAGGTGATTTAGCGTGCATAGCATAGCCCTTGGGGTGGTAGCTAATTCCCATGGTGAGGAATTAGTGAGTGAGTCACTAGGTCTCAAATGAGTGGGACTAGTGAGCTTGGTAGCCGTATCTGGGTTTGATCGGTGAGGTTGAACTATGTGTTCACGAATAGTCGGTACCGCATGCATGGAGTCTCATTGCATAATATATGTATGGCGTATAATATGAATGGATGTATTCCAATATTATACGTGTGTTTTGGTGTTGGGTTGAGTATGATTATGATTTTGAGTTGATGTTGCCGTTGCTGAATGTGTGATCTGATTTGGGTGATGAAATGTGTTAATTTACTTAGCATTACATGATATTTTATAATGCTTATTATATCGATTGAGGAACTCACCCTTACAACTATGTTTCAGGTAACGAGCAGTGATTGAGTAGAAGCTAGTGCTTGGAGTCTAGTGTAGTTCCTTAGTGGGTCATGCTCTGGTAGATGTAACATCGGGACAGGATGTTTTACTTTGTTTTCATTTTGGTTGTTGAACAACTTTACATGTAATGTGTTACATGGTTTGCATGATTGATTAGATCTTTATCCGCTGCGAATTGTGCAATGTTTTATTTTGATTAATAAATGAGCATGACAAGTTATTATGGTGAATGGTGTGAAGTGTCAAGCGTGACACCCTTAAATTGCATATCTACTCTGATTTATATTTTGTTGAATTAATTAATTATTGGGGTATTTTAGAAGGGTGTTACACTACTTGTTTGACCGAACCCACCGTTCTTCAAACTTTTCACTCGGCTGAATTTACGAAGCAAAGGTTAGTGCAAAAAACCCCAATTCTTGGAGGACAAAACCCCAATGGTTTTATTCAAGAAAAACTCACACAAAGCCTCAACCCAAACTAAGATTACACAATCTCATTTGGACGTTATCACCACTGCAATGCACAATGCTCAACAAAGATTGTTATGTGTGATTATTGAGAAATGCAATGAAGAATGAAGATGAAGAGCACTTTGGTGTATTTCTTTCACTTTTCTTGTTTTATGTTGAAGAAGAGACTCTAGAATATTTATATGATGCATGGACCAACTAACAGACATAACCGAATTATTTTGCAAAATTACACAGCAGAAAATTAAGTCCAAGCAGCGGCCACTCGACTCACTCGACCTGTATGGACCCGAGGCAAAATTATTCAGGTAAAACAGGCGATGAGTCGACTCATATAGAGTTTTTTCCAGGGTTAAGTCGACCTATGACTCGACCTGTTCAGACCAGTGGCTACATGGTTCAAATGAAAATAGGCATTGCATCGACGCAACATGTGGATGAGTCGACTCATTCAGTTTTCCCAGGATTTAGTCGACCTGCGACTCGACCTGTTCAGATCCGAGATTTTTGCTCCGAGTCATGAGTCGACTCACAGTTCTTAAACTCCCAAAAATGAGTTTTGAGATGTATTTTGACCAATTTAAACCGATCTCTTATGAACCTAGGATATTAACTATGATCAAGTGCATGATTCACATCTATGATATGCTCATATATGCCTGGACACGTTGAACATATATTTTGAACATGTTAGAGGATGAATGCATTCTATGATATGATGATATTGTCCAAAGTACACGTTATGGGTGATTAGAAAAGTTTGACTGTTGGTGTAAGCCCTAGAGGCCAATACATTTTGGTACTTGTATCGAATTATTTATTAATAAAAGGCATTCTCTTTATTATGGTTGATTAATAAAGTCCCTGAAATAGATAGTCCGTTTAATATATTAAGTGTGACTTAATCATGAGAACACATTAAACATAAGGACACTATTCCTAAAGTATCCGTAGTCGAGCTTTAGTGTGAAGTGGGATAACATTAAAGCATTAAGACTATTATGTTTGTAGACTGATGATCACATCTCATGGATCATGGATAAAGAGTTATCAAGTCTTAAACATAGGTATGAATATTAGGAGTAATATTTATACCGGATTGACCCGCTATGAGAATACTATATAGAAAGTTATGCAAAGTGTCATAAGTTATTCTCATGGTGATAATGGTGTATACCACTCTTCGACCTGAAACCACTATGGATCCTAGATGTGGAGTCGAGTGCTTTATTGTTGATCCAACGTTGTCCGTAACTGGATAACCATAAAGACAGTTGATGGGTACTCCACAAAGCATGCTGAGGGACATGAGTGACCTAGATGGAATTTGTCCATCCTGCATAACAGGATAAATGTCTATGGGCCCAATATTGAACTGGACAAGGATGACACGGTCTATGCCTTGTGTTCAATATAGACATAAGGGCAAAAGGGTAATTATACACATAAGTATTATCACAGAGGGAATTGTCAGATCACATGACATTTTCGTGTCTTGGGTAGCAGTGATGTGTTGCTAGATACCGCTCACTGTTTATTATGTTAAATGCGTGATTTAATATAATTGCCAACGTCACGAAAACCTACAGGGTCACACACAAAGGACGGATTGATGAGAGATAGAGTAACTAAGGAATACCGTAAAGTACGGTGCCCTTAAGTGAGTTATAGAGCATCGTAAGGTACGATGTACTTGAGTAGAATACGAAATATGGTAAGGTACCATGAGCTTAAGTGATTTTGGGCATATTATAAGATATGGGCCAAAATACACTTAAGTGGGCTTTTAGCTTGAAGCCCACACAAGTGGTTCTATAAATAGAACCCTTGTGCAGAAGCAAAAATTGGCGGTTGCATTATTTTCGTTTTCTCTCACCCTCTCGCTCTCTCACTCAAAGCCTTCATTCGTACCAGCTAGCACTGAGATTGAAGGAACCCGTTCGTGTGGACTGAGTAGAGACGTTGTCATCGTTCAACGTTCGTGATCGCTTCGTGGATCTGCATCAAAGGTTTTGATCGTCACAAGAGATCTGCACCAAAGGTTTCAATCGTCACAAGAGGTAAATATTCTATCACTGATCATGACCATTCGTAAGGATCTCTAAAGGAGAAATTTTAATTTCCGCTGCGTTTTGGACCGCAATTCTCCTTCATTGACATCATTAAAATAAGGACTAGGCATATTTTCCTTCACAATATTTTGGACTTGGCTTGATTTCATCAAGTTGTTCAGCGCATTTCATACCCTGCTCATAATTGATTCAACGTACAAGACCAACAAGTACATACTTTCATTATTGGAGATGGTTTGTGTCACTTCTACTGAGAAGACCTATTTTGTGGGGTTTACATTTATAGAGAGTGAAAAAAAGGAGAAGGTTACTTGGGTCTTAGAGGTGTGTCGGGAAATGTTGAAGGACCAAGAAAAGATGCCTAAAATGATTGTTATCGACCGCGATACCGTATTGATGAGTTCAGTTGCAAAGACATTTCCTATTTCTTATGCATTGATTTGTAGGTATCACATAACAAAGAATGTGAGAAGTCGGGTTAAACCCGTGGAGGGACGAAACAAATAAAGTCTGAAGATGGAAAAATTGTGAAGGCGGGTGTGGTTGTGGAAAAAATAATGGATGCATGGAATTGTATAGTAAATTCTCCCTCTAAAGAGTTATATGTCGATTATGTTATACATTTTAGGAAGATGTGCGAGAAATATCCTGATTTGTTGAAATATGTTGAAAGCGCAATTCTTGACTATGTGAGGGAGAAAATTATTTATGCATGGACCAATCAGGTTAGACACCTTGAGAATACAACAACAAACCGAGTTGAGTCTGCCCATGCTACATTGAAGAATTGGTTGGGAAATAGAAAGGGAGAATTGTGTAGAGATTGGGACTCTATGAACGAAATGATTTAGAACCAACATAATGAGATACAAACATCATTTGGTCTGAGCATCACAGTTTTGGAACACAGATTTAAAGAAAACAATCTTTATTCTTAGTTGGCGACAACATATCTCGAGCAGGTTTGAATTAAATTTTTCATGAAGCCAAACGAGCTGATAATGTCGGCTCTAATAGCGTAAAGTTTAGATGCACAATTGTGAAAACTTGTGGTCTCTCATGTGCTTGTGTTATAGCAAAAAAAAGGTGAAACTTGGTAGATCGATAAGAATGGGTGAGGTTTGCACTCACTAGAAGAGGCTTAGGTTTGATTATCATGGTGTCATAAAAGACGGTAAATCGAATATCTCTATCTTGACCGAACGGGAAGTGATACAAGAGAGATTTTTGAAAGCTGATGACAATATGAAACTCTATATTAAAGAACAATTGAGGAAGATTTCTTATCCGGAAACCACTGACTTGAAACCTCCATCTACCGGTAAAAATAAAGCGTGCTCCGAAGAAGCTAAATCTTACATTGAGTGACAATTCAACGGTGTGGTCTCCTTCGTATTTCAAACATGTTGGCAAAGTTTTTCTAAACTCACCAACTCGAAAATCTCAAAAATGTGTTTCAAAGTAGCTCGCATTAGCAAACCATCTCCTTCGCTGCCTCCGCCAAAGATTACATTCATTGACGAGATGACGATTTTTATGGACAAATACATCGAGCGGGTCGTCAATATTAAGGGTGACGGTAATTGTGGTTATCGAGTTGTTTCGGATTTACTCGATAAACAGGAAGACAAACATACACTTGTCCGCCATCAACTTATCCATGAGTTGAGGACTCGAAGAATCATACACACGGCTTTACGGAAAGAAAGAAAACTTTGATGCAATTTATGAGTCTCTCGTTCCTTGCCTTAGTGGACCGGCACCGGAGGCTAAATCGATGTGCTTTCCTGAAATGTGTCACCTCATAACATGTTCGTATGATAGAGTTTGTATTGATCTTACACGATACAGTTTTTCAGAAACTTTTTTGCCAATGAGTACCGCACCACCTCAAAATCCAAAAGATTGCATTATGTGTATTGGGTGGCTTTCAAAATCACAACATTTTGTTCAAGTTTACTTGAAACCAGGATGCCTTATACCACTTATATTACCGGAGTGGGCAGCTCATTCAACAACAAAAATCGAGACTTGGCCAGACCATTTTTGTGGAAAGGATGCAAGAGTTCGAGAAATCGAGCAATATTGAAAGAGAATCAAATGCACAAAAATTAAAGGGGGTATCACCCATAGATTTAGCCGACAACAAATATTTTGATTCGTTTTAATTTTCTATTTAGTCAGACAAATTAGTGTATGTAATTGTGTCTCAATATTAATGAAGTGTAATATATTCAATTTCTTAATATTTTAATAAATTGTTTATCTTTGTCAAAACATTTGTTCATTTGCCAAACAAAGTCATCAATTATATTTTGTTTTCTGCCTGTTCAGGAGAGGTTCCTGAGATGTATCTTCGGAATAAGACAATATGGAGATATCGTATATGTATCTCTGAAATCAGCATTGATGCTTGATATAATTTTTGTGGTCCATATTTGTCTACAACTTTTATAAATTTAGGTGTCTTGGTTTTTTATTTCACACATACAGTTAATGTCACTAATAAACATGATCTGATTTGTCGCAAATGTCTCCTTCTACAACAGAACACCCAGCCAAAAGTTTAAGTTCAGCGAGTACACCTCTTTTGCAGATCTGAAATACGAAATCCATAATCTCATACCTTACAGAGACAATCAAAAAATTATGAAACTCAAGTACCGTTCACCGTCAATTGACAACGGAAGGAAGATTGAGTTCAGCAACTTTGAACTCAAAACGGATGCAATGTATGTGCTATGAGGAATATATTTCTTCGTTTCAAAACAAAAGATTTACTCAAATTGAAAGCAACGATTTTAAGATCGATCGAAGATATTGTGAAGATGTTAAAGCATCCACCTGAATATTAATGTTGTATTTTATGCTGGAATCATCTATTTAATGGTGATTTTATATTATGAATGATAATTTTATTGTCAAATTACAAGTTTTTGTCTTTAATCCTGCTAAACATACATTACAAAAATGCATATACAGACACATTCCACAGAGATATATCTCCAGATTTTAAAAAAAAACTAACTTCTAGGTTGTCATTGAGAATAGTCTAGACTGTGAGTGTATTGGTAGTTGTGCAGAGATGCAAAGACGCGGATTCGAACCCCATTCCACATGTTCCTTTTAAGTCTCTTTAAAAGGTGAATTAGAGCCGCTAGTTTGCCAGTGGCTATGCTACTTGACAAAAGAACGTTACATTCATCATGTTCTAACTGTGGACAAAAAAGAATAATCAACAATTACTAAACTTCAAGAAATATAACAAATGTTTTTTGTACACATTTAATAACACTGAATTTTATTGTGAATACACCTATCAATACAAATTATGCAATCACCCCCAAACAAGAGAAAAAATTGAACTAGCTCACTAGCTCTAGAAATGGTATACAACCCAATGACGAGTCAAGGGAAAGGTGAAAAAGGAATTGCGATTTTCCGTAATTTTAACTAATTTTCCATGGTATATATGACGACGTCGACGGACACTATTAAACAGACACCAATCAGGGTTTCGCAAACATTCCTTGTGTTAATGATGAAAAATCATAATCATTTGCCGTCTGTGTAGTGGTTGATGATACTGGAGTTGCTGACTGAGGTTTACTCGCTACTGCCGTCGCCGCGCCATTAACTGGAGTAACCTGTGCCATCGGAAAAAAACTGCACCAAGTGGTAACAAGATAGCCACATTCAGATCAATCCCTAACAGCTATCTATGTTCTATACTGGAATTTAATGGGCTTTTAAATACACGGACTAAGGGCGTACCTAGAAGGTGGATACTGAACTGAGCTCTCTGCTGAATGCGCGGAAGTCATGTTCATTGTCTGATCCATAAGGAAGAAGATAAACAAATTTCAGAACAGATAAAAATCATCAATCAATTATATTAAAACTCACATTGGTTATTACCTGCATAAGTTTCTGCAATTCTCCCTGACCACCCATGGGAATTACTCCTGGAACTGGGTAGCTTGCAGCTGGCCAACTTTGAATAGGTATATTGAGACCAGGTTGCTGTACATTAGCAGGATATTTGGCATCCCCAGTAGCAGATTTAGCAGCAGCTGCAGCCGCCATTATAAGAGACTGTTGTTGTGCCAGCATAGCCAACTGCTGTTGATGCTTAGCAAATGGAGACACTATATTGTTCTGCATATATCCCATTTACTGTGTCAGGTAAATTCATATTGACATATCATAACAAAACAACCCATCTTTAGATAGAGATCAACAGCAAGACCAACAGCTAAATGCAACCATAATGCCCCATAAGACATGAAGGAAGTCAATAAATAAGACTAATTATATCAACTCATAAAAGGATCTCACAATCTTAAAAAGCATGCACTAACAGTTTCAAAGAGGCTCATAATATCATTTTTTATATCTTTTTGTGGTGTTTCAAGAGCAGAGTTTGGCGTTACTGAAGATGAGTCTTTAAATAGATCCTCAATTCCAGAGGCGGGCTGGGGTGTACTCTCAACCGATTTCCTCGTGTCCGTTTTCTCAGTTGTTGACGTCTCTGCAGCAGCTGCAACAAATATAGCAGACAAAATGATCATAAGAAGCTTCTCCAAATCCTCATCTATAATTCACCGATTATTCACCCAAACCCCTCTCTCATCCCTACCTGCACTTATGTCTCTTCCCTTTTCCATCTAAAAAACGTAGCATCAGAATACAGAACTCCCATTATTACACATGAAAAACTTTTATAAATCACTAAACCAACTTTAGACATTCCTGGTTCTAAAATTTTATTCATTCTACCAATTTATACAAAAATATTAATTGTAGTCCATTTTCTTCAGAGTATTCTCATATAATGACTCTCATGGATATTCATACTTTAAGTTATTAAGCTAGAAAAGCATGCTTATTATCCATCGTATAGCAAACAAGATAATCGCCACATGATAGAACCTATGAATGTCAGTTTAATTGATAGAGATGCTTATTATCCATCTTGTTGCAATGACATTTTGTAAATTCTAAAAGATCATAACACAGGAGTTAGAAAAACTTGTCTAGATATTGGGTTGCCAAAAATTAAAATGTAGATGATATATAACATACTGCTATCTTAGAGCCAACAAATAATTTTCCATTAGTACGAATGTTCTCTACATTGTAATGTGTTACATAAACCTCTCATTCAAAGACATCACTATTCTATTAACAGAATATTGTTTCCATAAGCTTCATACATTTATTCTAGCTCATATTCTAATATTAGATATCACATAGACAAATATATATTCTAGCTGCGCAACATGTGTATCATCATTCATTCAAAGAAAAACGTGTGGAACTGTGGATCATCATCTAGTTGCATTTTATAAAATTATACCAAGAAGAACATACACTGAAAACCTGCCCAGTTGTTATCATCATCAGCAGTAGCATCAGCTACGTCAGAGCCCTTTTCATTTGGATCATCCATAGACAACATGTCAAAAAGGTCCATTGCAAAATCAACTTTTGGAGGGGGGTTATGAACTGTGTCAGTCATCTGTGACGTTTCAGGTTGCACTTGTGGCACCGGAGGTTCCACTTTATCAATATGCTGATGTTTAGCCACTGGAGCTACCTGTTTAGAAATTGGTTGTTTTTATACCTTTAGAAACTAAACACTGATATTTGCAAGCAAAAAAAATTCCTTTTGATAAAAAAAGATAAGACGTTAATTGCTCTGTATCATAATTTATCATATAAGCTATTGTAAATGTATGTCAAGCTAAATTATTTTTTGTAAAAGATGTCAAAATCATCATCGATAATATTTTCCAAACATCCATCACCATCAACAAGTACCTAAACCAACTGAGATCAGAGAGGAAATATGGGGGAACTGTACTTCTAATTAATTCATTATTTACAAAGAGTTCTCAAATATATACATACAAGGCAAGGCTAAAAATAAGGAAAGGATAAAGTCAAATCTGAAGGGAATGATCCTAATTTCTTATGTACACAATATATGAGCACTCTTCCTCAAGCTAGAGCATACAAACTGTATGCATCGAGTTTGTCATATGCATAAATTACCCTTGTTCCGCAGAGACTTTATGAAAATATTGGTTAATTGATCATTAGAGCCAACCAATAACATAACATTCTCTCCGGACAAATCCTTCTAGTGAATGAAATGACAATTGATGCCAATATGTTTAGTTTGCTCATGAAAGAGTGAAAGGGAGACAATGTGCAAGGCTGTAAGGTTATGGCTTTTAGAGTTTTTGAAATACTTAGTGTGTTTGGATTGGCAGGACAAAATTGATTTTGAAAGAATTGAGTTTGGTATAATTGATTTTAACATAATTGAGTTTAGCAGAATTGATTTATACAACAAATTTCAGTGTAAAATCAAATTCAAATTCAGAAGCTACAAATTCTATCTTCAAGTAGAATCAATTTTGGAGGCAATGTGCAAGGCTGCAAGGTTATGGCTTTTAGAGTTTTTGAAATACTTAGTGTGTGTTTGGATTGGCGGTGGACAAAATTGATTTTGAAAGAATTGAGTTTGGTATAATTGATTTTAACATAATTGAGTTTAGCAGAATTGATTTATACAACAAATTTCAGTGTAAAAATCAAATTTAAATTCAGAAGCTACAAATTCTATCTTCAAGTAGAATCAATTCTGGAGGCAGAACCAATTCTACTTTAAAGAACCAAACACCTCAAAAACACTCCAGAATCACTTCTAGACTTAGAATTTCTTTTGACTCTTTCAAAAGCCAAACCAAACATGGCTTGTTTATTCTAGTTGGAAGAAATAGTATATGATGTTGCATGAGTAGTGCCACTTTTGGGGGAAACACTCACTTAGGATCACGTGATAAAATGACTGGGGAGGGTGTTGTATTTTCATTCATTTTTTATCCATTATTGAATCTTATAACTATTTTAGGCAGGTGGAAGAGATATTAACTTTCTCTGTAGGAGCATATGCTCAGGAAAGTTCTTTGTGGAAGAGCTTTGTTCATTCCATTATCATATTAATCAAATTCACCGGTGTTCCCCAGATTCCTAACACCAGAACTTGCAGAGGTAGATCCAGCCTATAGGTTCTGATAGTCTGAAAACTCTTTGATCATTATCTGGTTGATTAATTCAATGGAATCATGAATTGGGAAACCCGTCATATTTCTTCCCACAACAAAACAGGTCTAGGATACTGTTAAAAGGACACCTACTCTAATACTTAGAACTCTTCCTAGATCTATGGTTTTAAATCAAATTTTGGAAGGCGGGGTTATATGAATGCGACTACCTTGAATTAATGACTCTTTGGCAAGAATTAGATCTCTGCTATGAGGATAACTGGAAGTGTACTGAAGATAGTGTACAATCTATCAAGAGGTTTGAAAACCATCAGGGTTTTTTTCTCCTTGTAGGGCTTGACAAGGAACTCGATGAAGTAGGGGGGCGAATACTAGGAAAACCCCTATTGCCATCTATTCGAAAGACTTTCTTAGAAGTGAGAAGGGAAGGAGCTAGACAAAAAGTTATGGGAAATTTGACCTCCTAATGTGAAGAAGAAAGGTGAGAGTTGTGCACTTCGAGCTAATGATAGAACTAGCAGAAAAAATATATGAAACAATTTAAAGGAATGATGAAATGAATTGTCTTTTTGTATTAATAGAAGGAAAGGTAAATAGTTAAAGTGTATAACCAGAGCAGAGCTCCTCCAGAGAATACAATCTCCTAATACAAATGATAGCAATAATCGTCCGTACCCTAACAAACACCACCCTCTCCCATATATCTCCCACTACTAACAACCTTCCTAAGAATCAGGGATTTCCTTTGCCACGTCACTAACAGAATTGTTCCCCACTTTCTTACCCATGCGAACATAGACTCTCCATACAGCAGGATTGGGCCTTTCATTAGTAACAGGCCCAATAGTAGTTGTTCTATCATTACCTTCCCCAGGAACAACAGCCTTGTCCTCAAGGCTGAGAGAAGGGAACTGACTTTTTAAAACTGACTCATCCTCCTAAGTTGTGTCTTCTACAGCTCTTCCCTTCCAACGCACCAACCATTGTCGCACCCGCTGTCCATTTTTCATAATTGGCCTTGAAGCCAACAATTCTTCCGGTTCTTCTAAGTGTTCTGACTCTATCTCGAGCCCTTCCGGTAGTTGAGGTTCAGCAGCATACTCCCCAATAGCCTTCTTAAGTTGAGATATATGAAACACCGCATGTACTCGACTTCCTTCAGGCAGTTTCAACTTATATGACACTGCTCCTATTTTTTTCTGGATAGGAAAAGGTCCAAAATACCGTGGAGCAAGTTTCTGATTAATCCTTCGAGAGATTGTTTGTTGCCTATGGGGTCGGAGCTTCAAGAATACCCATTCACCCACCTCAAATGAATAAGCCTTTCTTTTCTTGTCCGCGTATCTCTCCATCTGCTCTTGAGCCCGAGTCAAATGATACTTCAATTGACGTAGAGCCTCATCCCGATCAACCAACTCAGCTGCCACTGCCTCTACCTTAGTTTCTCCCTGTAGAAATCTCACCACAGTAGGTGGTTTTCTTCCATACACCGCTTCAAATGGCGTCGTACCCGTAGACACATGGAATGTGGTATTATACCACAATTCGGCCCACAGAATCCATTGTGACCACTCCTTCGGTTGTTCTGATGCAAAACAACGAAGATATGCTTCTAGGCACCGATTTACAACCTCCGTTTGCCCATCCATCTCCGGGTGATATGAAGAACTCATACTCAACATAGTCCCCTACAAAAGGAATAACTCTTTCCAGAATAAGCTAACAAATAAGGGGTCACGTGCAAATCAGCCATTACTTTCTTTAAATAAGGATTATTCCTTACTTCATGTTGGATTTGTTGCTCCTGCATACATACTGGGAATGACATTATTCCTTTTAGTTCCACTTCTTCATGCATTCTTGAAAGGGCATCAGCAGCTTTATTTTCTGGCCCGGGTTTGTACACTACCTCAAAATGATAACCCAATAGTTTGGCTATCCAATTTTGTTGATCAGCAGTAGTGATACGTTGCTGGAGCAAGTGTCGTAAACTTTTTTGATTGGAATACACTACAAACTTCCTTCCCAACAAATAAGGACGCCAATGTTGAACGGCCAACACCAATGCCATCAACTCCTTCTCATTCGCCGACTTACTCAAATTATTCTTAGATAAGGCTTTGCTGAAGTAAGCTATGGGTTTCTTTTTCTGCATCAGTACCGCGCCTATTCCTCTCCCGGATGCATCACACTCAATCTCGAAGGGTAGTGCAAAATCCGGAAGGGTTAAAACTGGAGCTTGAATCATAACCCTTTTTATATTCTCAAATGCCTTCAACTCTTCTGGTCCCAATGAAACCCTTCCTTCTTGGTTAACTCCGTTAACGGTTTAGCTATCTTACCATAACCCACAATGAATTTCCGGTAATACCCTGTCAGCCCCAAAAAAACCCTCTCCCCTTTGACATTATGAGGAACTGGCCATTCCAAAATGCTATTAATTTTTGCTGGGTCCACTGCCACCCTGTTTAGATATTACATGACCTAAATATTCAACCTTCCTGCTAGCAAAATTGCACTTCTTTTGGTTAACTACAAAACAATGGTGTTGCAAAATCTCTAATACTTGGGACAAGTGTGCTAAATGTTCCTTCCACCCCTTACTGTAGACTAGAATATCATCAAAGAAAACTAAGACAAACTTGCGAAGCTAAATGTTCCTTCCACCCCTTACTGTAGACTAGAATATAATCAAAGAAAACTAAGACAAACTTGCGAAGATATGGCTTAAAAATCTGATTCATGGTGGATTGGAAGGTAGCTGGAGCGTTTGTTAATCCAAAGGGCATTACTAGAAACTCATAGTGTCCTTCATGAGTCCGGAATGCCGTTTTTTGCACGTCTTCTTCCTTCACTCTGATTTGGTGATAACCGGATTTCAAGTCAAGTTTGGAGAAATACTCGGTTCCATGCAACTCATCTAATAATTCATCCACCACCCGTATCGAGTAGCGATCTGGAACTGTAACTTTATTCAACTCCATTTAATCACTACACATCCTCCATGAGCTATCTTTTTTTTTACTAGAATGACAGGGCTTGAAAATGCGCTTGAACTGTTTCGAATGATACCTTGACTCAACATACTCCGAACTTGTTTTTCGATCTCCTCTTTGTGGTGATGAGGGTAACAATACGGTCTTACGCTTACTGGTCCAGCATCCTTTTGTAACTCAATGGCATGATTAATTTCTCGTTTAGGTGGTAGCCCTGTATTTTCTTCAAAAGCTCCCTTGAATTTGCTCAACAATTCATTAAGCTCCTGCTTTTGCACCTCGGTCAGTTCCTGTACTTCATTTGTTGGTACCACTTCTTCTTCTAACAAACTGTGCAAGGAGTCCATCGATGCATGAGATATGTTGTTGGTTGACACCTCTTTGGTAGTGAAGAATTGACCATGTAATTCCACCCTTTTTCCTTCCCATAGAAAACTAATGGTCATCTTCTCCCAGTCAAAAGTTACTTTTCCAAACCGTTGCAACCAAGCCACCCCCAATATCATATCTAGGTCACCCAATTCGAGGACATAAGCATCAACACTGGTGGTAAAGTCATTCAAACACACCTCCAATTTTCTACATCTTCCTCTTGTCGATACTCTGTGACCATCACCCAACTTCACTCCCATTGATCTTCCTTGCTCAACATTTAGCCCTAAAGCAGTGGCCACATGAGGTGAGACAAAATTGTGACTGGCACCGCTGTCAATTAAAATCATAATTGAGACCCCCTTCAAGCTTCCTTGGAGGCGCAAAGTGGTAGGAGGGGTATTGTTCGACTTAATGTTTGTTTCAGTAATACCAAATAACCCCATAGAGTTGCAATCTAGCACCTCTTCCTCATCTTCCTTAACTTCGATGGCTATCACCTCACCTTCCTCATTAATAGTTTCATCATCTCCCAAAATCACCAACCATCACCCAACTTCACTCTCATTGATCTTCCTTGCTCAACATTTAGCCCTAAAGCAGTGGCCACATGAGGTGAGACAAAATTGTGACTGGCACCGCTGTCAATTAAAATCATAATTGAGACCCCCTTCAAGCTTCCTTGGAGGCGCAAAGTGGTAGGAGGGGTATTGTTCGACTTAATGTTTGTTTCAGTAATACCAAATAACCCCATAGAGTTGCAATCTAGCACCTCTTCCTCATCTTCCTTAACTTCGATGGCTATCACCTCACCTTCCTCATTAATAGTTTCATCATCTCCCAAAATCACCAACCTGAGTTGTTTCTCAGCACACTGATGAAGAGGATGATACTTTTCTCCACATCGGAAACACAACCCTTGTGCTCTTCGCTCCATCAGCTCAGAATACGGCAAGTGCTTGAGGCCACGGTTGCGTTCTCCTCCATATCTCCTTCCTTCGTCACCTCTAGATCTGGTTGTGCTGGTGTTTGCATTCGTATTCCCATTTGGGTTAAATGGTGAAGAACCCGTTTTACTTTGCACCGATCCAGCAGAATAATTAGTAGACCCATTTCCCACCCGAGTCGAACCTGGGTTATGTTGAGACCCAGAACCTGTTTTCCAACTAAGCCCATATCCTCCTGACCCACTTCCCTTCCAATTACGGGGCCCACCAGCACTTACTCTTGGCAATAACGACCCACGCATCTCCGTCTCCACATCACGAGCGATCTTCATCGCCTGAACCCGTGAACGTGGATTCATTGTTCGAACCCTCAGACGAATATCCGTTTTGAGTCCTCCCATGAAATACCCCAAGTACTGCTCCTCCGGTAACCTCCCTACCTGCGACGATACATATTCAAAGGTGGTGATGTATTCGTCAACCGTTCCAATCTGTTGTAAATCCTTCATTTCCTCAAAAGGGTTATCGCTTTGTCTTCCCCCATATCTCTCAATTAAAGCCTGTTTTAGCTTCAACCATGTCAAGTCGTCCTCCGTCTCCCTCAACAAATTGAACCAGTGGATCGTTGCTCCTTCCATGCTTAGTTTTGCCAATCGGACCTTCACCTCCTCCGATGTACCCTGAACTTCGAAATACGTCTCAGCACGTGTGACCCAACCCACAGGATCGTCACCATCAAACGATGGTAACTCCACCTTCTTCACCGCCATCTTATACTCTATCACAGACTCCTCCGAAAACGTAGGTCGTTCCACCGATTGTCGTCGCTCCCACAGTTTCGTAAACTCACTCATCATGGTATCACGAAACTCTTGCATCATCATCTCACGAAAATCTCTCAACTCCTGACGTACATAATTCTCCACCGCCGAGAGCCTTTCCTCTACTGTTCCCATTCGATCTGACAACTTAGGTGGCATGTACTGGACAAGAATTCACTGGTACCTCTCGAAGATCCGGCAGGTCGGACCAATGATAGTACTAGCAGAAAAAATATATGAAACAATTTAAAGGAATGGTGAAATGAATTGTCTTTTTGTATTAATAGAAGGAAAGGTAAATAGTTAAAGTGTATAACCAGAGCAGAGCTCCTCCAGAGAATACAATCTCCTAATACAAATGATAGCAATAATCGTCCGTACCCTAACAAACACCACCCTCTCCCATATATCTCCCACTACTAACAACCTTCCTAAGAATCAGGGATTTCCTTTGCCACGTCACTAACAGAATTGTTCCCCACTTTCTTACCCCTGCGAACATAGACTCTCCATACATCAGGATTGGGCCTTTCATTAGTAACAGGCCCAATAGTAGTTGTTCTATCAGCTAATACTTCTGATCAAGAGCAGTAGTCTCCCTCAAACTCACTTCCACTCACTAAGGAACTAGAGCAACTGTTCAAATTCCTTGAGTCTCAAACCACATTTTGTTCTATAGCCAATGAAGGCCGGGTTTTAAGGTATGCTTTCTTAGTGTCAACCCTAGCCATACTTGGATTGTTGATTATGGTGCTATTAATCACATGAAAGGAAAGACTAGTTTATTTTCTTCATATAGTCCTTGTGCACATAACTTGAAAGCTAAAATTGCAGATGGCTCACTTTCCGCCATGACAGAAAACGCTTCTGTTGTTCTTTCTTCATTATTAACCTTTCAGATTGTCTTACATGTTCCTAACTTGTCATATACTGATAATAAACTATTCCAAGAAAAAAGTGTCAAGCCCATTTCTTGGATATTCATTGTGGATTTTAAGATTTGACCTCGAAGAAGATGATTTTTAGTGCTAAGCAGAATGGAAGATTATACTACCTTGAAGGTGGACCTAGAACTAGACACCAATCCTGCCAAATAATTTCATTCTCTAAACCTTTTGTTATAAAATGAGGAAGATGTAATGTTGTGGCATTTAAGGTTAGACCATCAGAGGCTTAAATATCTAAGACATTTGTTTCCCAAATTATTTGTTGATCAAGGTTTTTCTTCTTTTCAATGTGAGATTTGCAAATTTGTTAATACATCACTGAAAATTACTTTCCTATGCAAACATAAGAACCTTCAAAACCTTTTTTTGTTATTTATAGGGATGTTTGGAAGCCTAATAGGATAAGTTCTCTGTCGAACAAGACGTTTATCATTTTTCCTGATGATCATACACTAGACTTTGTTGGGTATATTAAAAGAATATTTTAAGGTATGACTAACTGTAAAAAAAAAATCTTTAAATTGGTGAAGACATAGTTTAATTCCCAATATACAGGTTATCAGATTGGAGATGAGGTACTGGAGCAAAGAACTGCATGCTGCTATCTAAGCTACTCTATCTAAGCTCGAGTAACTGGCTTTTCTTGTAACAATAAAATTTGTAATAGTAACATATCTCTAGCAGGAAGTCGGACTTTTAAGACATGCAAGAGACATAAACACAAGTAACACGCGTGACAACATTAAGGATGTATTCCAACGTGTCACAAAGTTACCCAAGGTATTCCTTCTTTCTAGATTAAAAAAATGTTATTATTTTACGATGTGCACAAATCCACAATTAAAAATAGGTTATTGGTAAGAATGGCGCATAACCACTACTTATCAATTATGTTAATTAAGCCCCTAGAATCTAAAAAAAAATCAATAGTTATGTTTATTCATTATGTTATTTGTTATGAACTTATCATCATTGTAGTATCATCTACCATCAATCCTATTTGTTCTTTTACTAAAAACTTAAATATCCAAAACCACCCAACATGGTGTGATATGTGGTAGATACCTGGTTAATCATTCGGTCAGGAGTTTGATCACTTATTTGTATGTGTGGAAAAACATATACTAACCGATATTAACCCCTTGAATTTATCTCAGTTACCTCAAAAGATTAATCTCTGTATGTGGGGGGATACCTTGGTTTGCCAAAGAGTAATCCAAAATTGGGCATTCAGGATACACACATACATATTGGGACAGTTTTCTTAAAAATAAAGGGGTAACTACCTGAAATTTAAGAATTGTGTTTGTTCCCCTACGTTGATAAGGGAACTCTGTTTTGTTTTCCCTTATATTAGTTAGATGCAGTGACTCATGGGTCTACTCTGACTGCAGAAGAACGGAGTTTACAGCTAAAATACCCACGCAATTAACCACAAGAGTATGAAAAATCAAGAGAGAAAGAGAGACCTGAACATGTCCTTTAGGAGGAGCAAGAATACTAATTCTAGTAGCAGGATTTGCATTTGATGGTTGGATTTTCCTCCTTTCCTCAAAAGTATTCTCTGCAACATAATTATGCCCAACTCTTTCAACAGGTTTTTGCCATTGTGAATGACTTTTCTCTTCTAGCAGTCTAGAAGGTGATTTTGGCTTAGTGTCCCTTGCAACCCATCTCTTGTCTTCATACCTTTAAATATATGCAGTAACGAAAGCAAAGAGTCAGCTTCAGCAGGTGCACATAACAAGAAATATACATTTCAAACTGTACAAATATTTAATTAAATGAAACAGCCTGGTTCAAGGTATCAACAAACATACTTTGCACGAATGAAGTTTTCAATACCAACTCTGTCATAATTTGGAGGTATTTCTGCTTCCCAATAACTATTTGCTTTCTCATTTCCCATAGCTTTTTAAAATAAAGCACAGAAATTCAAATAGAGTGAGAAAACTATATAACAGATGTACACTAGAAAAACTCAAAAACCACAAGATCGTGGCTATTTAGATTCACTTACATTGAATAAATGCAACCTGCTCTGGGAGCCAAGTGTCCAGAGTAGCAGAGCGAACCTGCAGAAAAACTATTAAGTGAGCATATAATAATAACAAAAACAGTGTACAAGCTGAAACTTAGAGCAGGCCTTTAACTTTAACTATCAGGAATAACAAAATATCCAAGTAGACGATCATGCTAGGTATCTTCAAATAAAAAATTTAAAAGAAAAAGCAGAATAACATTATATATTGACCAACAGATACCCTACAGCAGTGCTACATACTTGTAACAACAAAAGCAAGAAGCAGAATACCAGTTAGAGAATATTAATGTTGCTCATTTGGAAACCATTTGTCAGTATTTAATTAAGAAGTTAAGTGAGCAGAAAAATAATACAGCATCTCAAAACAAAACATATAGTTTAGACTCATAAATTAATATTCGACAATACAATTGGAGCAACATAGCCATAGGCAAACAAGATACTCAATGTAATTGAATTAAGTTTATATTTCTATATGAGACAACCATAGCTCAAAAGTTCTCCCTGTGACTTGTTTTCTCATAGATTAAACTAAAACCTTTTAAAGCACCGGCATTATAAAAAAAAAAGCATACAGAACCCAACCAATTTTACCATACAAAGGAACATAACATTATTATTACCTTTGAAATATGCACCCCAAGACTTCGATGTATTCCTGAACACTGCATGCAAATAAAGATGCCAAGATTGACACTAGCCCATCTTGGTCCTCTGCAAATCAAAATTTCCGTACAAAAGAGAAACAAAATTAGAAAATAATCCTGAAAATGCTTAATACAATGTAATCCAGTATTCTTGAGCGAAATAGTATATCTCTTTTCTTGGTTTCCTACTGTCCTGAGAATGCAAGTTAGCAATTGGACAATTTTGATTACGCCAGATACATACTTAGCTTTGCAGTCAGCACATTCCCTATTCTCTGGTAATTTAAGAAGTCCTTCTAGTATCTGCATGTAATTTAAAGTAAACAAAAAAAAAACATTTAACCAGAAGAAAAAAATTAAAAGGGAGACAAAAGTGTAACAAGTGGGAAATGCAAGAACACTATATATGTTGATCAGGATTCGAATAGGGTAAAATAAACCAAACATCCATATCCAAAAGTATAACATTTTAGAAACAAATGCAGCCCTGGTATTCAAATCAAAGAAGATCCCTCAAATATGTTGTCCTTAGATCAACTTGTCTACGAATTTAGAAAGATACAAGTTCAAATCAAAGAAGCTAATAATGATGGAAGAAATCAATTTTTATGTGATGACATAAGAAATCAAAAAAGTGGAAAAATGCAAGTTGGATTTCTCGAAAAACGAATCGGACAATGATTGAATCGAATCGGACAATGATTGAATCGAATCTGAACAATTAACTAGATTGATCTGAAGAAAATGGTGTGTTGAGGAACAAAATAGGAAGGCATCATCATTAACATTAAATAACAAAACATGGGGAGGAACGAGAACCTTTTTGTGCTTGGCGTTGAGCTCCTTAGAAACGTTGGCTTTCTCGTTCATGGTTACACGAATGCTATGAGAAATGAATCAACGAGAGAGAGAGGAAGACGAAGGATATCGAAGATCAAATTGGTCTTTTAACGCACTTTCTCTCTCCTCTCTCTCTAGATTGCGAATTTTGCTTAATGTTTATTATAATAAATGAAGGAATGGTAGCAAAACAAAAAAGATTATTATGATGACCAAAGAAGGAAGATAAAGAGCGATGGCTACTTTCCTCCCTGCCTACTAATATCTACGCTTTAAGTTAAATATTTTCTCTTCTTTTTTTTAATTTATAAATACTCTCTAAAATGAAATATGAACAAAATTAATTAATTTTAAAAAAATCCCAACAATTGCATCAAAGTTATTAATCGACATTTTAACAATATTGACATCTCACTTATATAAAAATCTCTATAATTATCATAATTGTTTCGTGGATGATAAAGTAATGTTTGTTACGGTGGATTTGAGTTTCTAATGTTGTGGAGAGAGTATGAAAGGTTAGTATTTTAATGTGTACAAGTGAATAAGAGAATAAAAAGTGATGTGAGAGTGAGAACGAATTTGGATAGAATGACGTGTTTTCCCTCTTAAATAGATGGAACGGTTCTCAATAGAGAACATGGAATGAGACGTGGATTGTGGTCAGTCGTCAGATTGATTTTAGACGGTCATCAAAGCTCCTAAAGGCGGAATTACCTACTTCAGATGAAATAGACGTTTACATGTTATGTTATGTGTGATTCACTACTTTCACTTTACCATTCAATCTTTCATCTTGGGCCTTGTGGGCGACTCATAACAATTATTTTCTAAGCCATTGTCTCTGCTTTGTAGGGTGATGTTTTTCCATACATGCCCTAGTTTGGCTTCTTGGTCTGGGAAGGTGAAAGCCTTTGATGGGACATCAATGTAGTTGGGAACAAAATCGTTTAATGTTTTTCTTGTAATAGATAATGTTTCTCTATGAGTGATTGGTTTGTGTCTCTACGTTAACTGGTGATGATGTTTCCTATTCTTTAGAGTACTCGAGTACTTTGAGAAAAGTTCAATGAAATCCCAGTCATTAGTGGTGCGCCATGGATTGTACGATCCTCAATGGATAAGGAACATAAAAAAGGCTTCTAAAACAACATTTTATCATGTTTTTGTTATTAGCGACCTACAACATAACTTCTTTCTGCTTTCTACCATCATTATTTCTTATGAGTTTTGTTGGTCTATTTTTTGGTTAAGCTCAAATGTGATCTCTGCTCGTTGGCATTAGACATGCATAAGCAATCAGCTTATTCTTCTTGAGGATAAAGCTAATGTTTTCTTCTTACTCTCGTCTATTTTCTAGGTTTTTTGGATAGTGAGATTTTAATACCTCTGCTTCTCTTTCAAGAGATCTTTTTTGTTGTAGACATCCTCTGATATGAGTGTTTATGTTTGAGTCTGCTTGTTTACCCTCACATTTCTCATACTAGTCTAATTTTCACAAAGTTTCTTGTAGATCTATATGCTTGTAGGTAGGACATCTGCAACAACTCGTTTGGTTTTGATGTTGACAACGCTGATTAAGAGAAGTCTTCATCATAATTTTTGTTCAAGGTTTGGTAGTTTGGATGCTTACAAATGAAACTATCATTTAATGTGATCAAGTGGTGGTACTTAAAGATCAAGTGGTGGTGCTTAAAGACCAAGGTATCATATGTTGTGATGATCAAGATGTGCTTAAGATATTAAAGATTTGTTGTGATGATCAAGTTGTGGTGCTTGGAGATAGAGATGTCAAAGTTTATCTTTCACAGACAACACCTTATGTTAAGCGGCATTCGGTAGAGTCAGTGAAGATCTTTGATCAAGCATATGTCTGGTGATGTTGTCTATCTTAAAGAGTTATCTCAAGCCTCGTCAAAAAAAGATTCAAGGTTTCAATAAAGTTCTAAAGTTAAAGATAATTTGGTAAGGAACTAGAAGATTTAGAGTTGTGAAATAGAGCCAATGTGAAAGCTCGTTGAGCCTGTGCCGAGTGATCTATATATGTAAAGGTATAAGCTAACTCTTGAATTTACTAAGGTAAATCACACACGCACTCTCAACTACTTGGAAAGCCTCTCTCTCTTTTTATTAAAATCACCAAAAAATTATTTTTGTATCTAGCTAATTGCCTAAAAGCTAAAAAAGTTCTTTGTGGTGAAACTATAATCGATTAACCCTTAGGCATAATCGACTGTCTCTTTTATAATGCCTCATATTCAACTATTAGGGTTAATAGTTGATTATTAATGGCTCTTTTGAAAACCTTATGTTTTCGGACTTCATAATCAACCATGTGATTGGCTTAATTTATTATCAACCTTAAAAATTCATAGATTGCTTCCATATTTGAGCCATATTTTATTCTATAAATAGAGGGATCATTTATCTTTTCTAATACACTAAAAAACTTATTTAAAATACCTCTCTCTCTCTCTCTCTAAAACTTGGTTTAATTCAACAATTTTAGATTTAAGAGGTGAACAATTATTGCATGTTGAGTTTTTTATTAAGTTTAACTCCATTTTTATGTTACTAGCCTCACTTTCTATATTTAAAATAAGCTTCTTTTGTTTTGAACATTTTCTAAAAAGTTTCAAATATTCATCATGTAATTCATTTAAAGTACTTTTTAATTCATCATACGAAGGTTTATCATCAATTTCAGAATCACTAATCTCATGCTCTTCATCACTTAAATGATGTGATGCCATCAATGCCTTATTTGCATGATCTTCGTCTGAAGATGAACTTATTTCATCATCATCATGTGCTACATATGCATTCTTTGGTATTTTATCCTTCTTGTTCTTGACTTTATTCTTCTTTTGAATTGTAAGACATTCATCTTTGACATGTCCTCTTTTTCCACATTAAAGCAAGTAACTTTCCTTCTTGGTGCTTCTTTAAGACTCATTTCCTTTGTCCTTTCTTTTCTCAAGAATTTTTCAAATTTCTTAATTAGATCATCATCTTCATCATTAGTGGACTCATCCTCTTGATTGTTATAATTATTTTTTACTTTAATCTTTAAGGCATTATCTTTCGAGTTCTTTACTTGAACTTCATGTTTCTCCAATCTTTCAAGTTCTATCTCATGCTCTTTGAGTTTTCTAAATAATGTTGCAGAAGTTATTTTGGATATGTTATTATTTTATGATATCATTGTCACTATCTGTTGCCATTCTTTGGTCAAAGGTCTAAGATTTTAAGATTGATATCATCATTAGAAAAAGTATTACCAACCATTAAGTGATTAGTCAAGTGTGTGAATGTGCAAGTAAAGAACTGATTTGTGGGGTTGCAGCTTGAACATTTCGTATTCTTAAGATAATATGTTCAATTTTTATCTTTTCACTTCCATTGTTCATTCATGAGTGACTTCTAAGGTATCCCATATTTCTTTTGTTGTTTTGCATTGAGAGACGCGAAAGAACTCATCCATTCCAAGTGTCAATTGAAGCATGTTATTTGCTTTCTTATCAAATTGGACTTTCTTTTGGTCGTCTTCATTCCACGGGCCTTTTACCTTTACTCATTATTCATTGTTGATGACATTTGCTGGAATGAATGGATTGTTTTCAACAATATCCCAAATATCATTACCTTGTGCTCAAGATGTATTTTCATTCGAATTTTCCAAAAGTCATAGTATTTTCCAACAAAGCAATGAGGCTTGTTGTTACTACCACTGTCTCTAAAAATGGATTTGTGGAAGCCATATTCTGGATCTAAAGAGCGAGTTGCTATAACTTCTCTAATGCCAAATGTAAGTATTGAGTGCAATCCAAGAAGGGGGGGTGAATTAGATTTTCCGGTACTTAAGAATTTTTAAGTGATGGTTCTTATGTTCTTATTTTTTGCGAAAATAAGTGTATGACCTTTGAAGGAAAATGCAAAATTTAAATGCAGAAAAATAAATATCACAATGATATATACTAGTTCCCCTAATCAACAAAGGATACATCTAGTCCCCTCACACCCTGTGAGAGATTTTTACTATTGTTAGATCTTTGTACAAGTCTCACACCAAGACTCATTCTACAATATTCTAACAATAACAAAAAAGCAAACCACTTCCTTGATTTCACAAATACCAAACCTATGATGGACTTTGAATCACCCCAATTCAAATGACATTTTACAAAAATCTCCAAAACACTTTGATGATCACAAAAACTAGAAGTCACACCACTTTCTGTTTACAAAACAAGTCACCGCACACTTGGTGATTAAATACAACTTTTGAACAAATATGAATATATGATAAGAGTTGTTTCGCTTGAATCAATTTATGTATAGATATTAATCTTCCCTTATAGTGAACAATTTAAACATAATACATCTAATTTGCTCATAAACTTTTCTTACTGATATGAAAGTTATGACATAAAGTTTTAGACTATGGAACATGTTGCACAATTTTATCAATCGATCACACTTCTGAAAATGATTTGAAAAGACTTGGACAAACCCAAAATTCAATCGTTTGTACCTTTTATGTAACTGGTTGCATTAAGTGTAAAAATTTTAGACATAGGTAAAATGCATTCAGTTGCAGTATTTCTGCAACTAATTGCATCCATAGAAAACCAGATTTTTTTTCACTTTGAAACTTCATGAAATGAAAGTGTATGCAATAGGAATGATTGAAAAACTTTAGTGCATAATCAGATGAAGTTTCTTAAGCATCTAAAGATTATATAAACATTTGAATTGCCATTAAAGTATCTTGGTCAATCATCCAATCACTTTAATTCCACAGCTCATGTAACTTGATACTTTGATTCCAATCTTTATCTTTTTTTATATTTCTACTTAGATAGGCTTTTTTCTTCATCAAAACCAAACTATAATACATTATGAACATCCTCTTCACAAGAATATGATAGCCAAATCTTATGGTGATCAAGTATCACAAACCCTGGAGTATCTTTAGGTCTGAGCCTTTAGATTATTCTCTTGTTCATGAGGCCTAGACCCTTAGGAAAAATTTATATTTGTTAAGCCTAGTAGTATTAAAGTTATAGAAGTATAACTTTCCATGTCTTTCTTTGTATAAGAAACCCACAATGAAAATTAGTTCGCACCCTAGGTACTTTGGTTGGCATGTAAAAAAGTACATGTGTAGTACGTAGGTAATGCAAGATAGAGGCTATCAACAATCGTTTATGTTTTATATTTTGGATGCGATTGATTTCATGTAACTTCACCAGTCTATCTATTTTCTTTTGTTCCATTTTAAAAATTGCTTTGAGGTGGTGTAACATTCCAGAGCACCACCTATGAAACTAAGTTGTAAATGTTATATGTTAATTTCAAGATAACTAATTTATGATGTTATAGTTGTCGACTATTTTCTGTCATTTTTTAATGAGAGTTGATTTTCTAGTGAGACAAAGTTAGAAATATACTTTCTTATAGTTTCTTATTCTAAGAGTTTGATAATATGTATATGTTATCTAAGGGTTCGAAAACTCTTCTTAACACTTTGGGATTGATTGATTGATTCATATATTGAGAGGATGAGAGATTGACTCATAAATAGGTAGAAACTATGAAGTGTTCTTAAGAACTTATTGAGCTAATTTCTTATAACTCATTTGTAATCTTTTGTTGAGACTCTTGATTTGTAAAGGATGAAAGATTCTCTCTCTCTCTCTCTCTCTCTCTCTCTCTCTCTCTCTGTGTGTGTGTGTGTGTGTGTCTGTATGTTAAAGGTAGAGAAAAACAAGAAAGAGAGGTTTGAGTTATTTTCACAGATAATAAAAACTATTGCAAATAAAACACACGCAAAAAGTAAGGCTAACAACATAGAAGTTTATCCTGGTTCGCTTGAAATTCAAAGCTACTCCAGTCCACCCGGCTAAGGTGATTTCGCCTTTAACAAGGACTTAATCCACTAATCTTGAAAGATTACAACAAAGAGCGTCTAAGAAGATAAAGATCTCTTAGCCCTCTCAAGTTTACAGACTTCACAAGTCACTTGAGGAATACTCAACAAGTAATGAAAAAATACAGTAATATGCTTAGTGCTTCTAGATAAGCAGTAGTTACACAATATAAGAACAGAGGTATTTTACACTTAGAGCAACAACTCGTGTGAACAAAAATGAACAAGAATGAAAGAGATTTATGAATTGTTTGCAGTATTCTCGTATGCTTCGTTATCTTGTATGAAGATGATCCAGCCTTTATATATATGTGATAAAGAGATTGTTAGTTGAGGCAAACATGGATATCTTAGCAATGATGGACTTTTAATGTCATTAATCTCTTTGTCCTTTCCATAGCAATTTGGAGTGCGTTAATTCTCTTCCAAAAATAGATTCCTACCAAACACGGAAGACTTCGCAGCTAAGACTTGATTGTTCTGATTCAGAGTACGCAGAGCTCAGATGTTCTTGTTCAGCATGTGTATCTTCAAATGGTTGTTGAAGGTTGATTGAATTCAGAGGTTCTTGATGTCTTTCTGATAGTGATTTCTCCAGAGTGTAACGTCATCAGATCCTTGAGTGCACTATTCAGATTCAAAGCATCTGATTCTTCTCTCTACGTAGAACTTTGTGTGTTGTCTTTTGTTCAGAGTCAGAATCTCTGCTTGACTAACTTCTAAGTGGTCATTATGGACTTACGTGAATATCAGATGTATGTCTATCTAACCCTTTTTCGATTAGAGTCCTAAACACTTAGATAAATTATGTTAGGGTACCAATTTGTTTCATCCTTTGTTATCATCAAAACCTTAGAGATGAATTGTAGACATAGAATCTTGTTCTTATACTCTCCCCCCTTTTGATGATGACAAAAACCTCAGAGTGATGATGAAACAATGATACTTCAACAAGGATTTTAAGCAAAATTATCTCAGAGTCAGATAAGTGACGACTCCTTCTGAGATAGATCATAATAAATTTTAGATGTTCTTATCAGATCTCCTTGCGTAGCAGCCAGTTTTTACCTTAGATACTTCCTGCATATCTTAGAATCTCATAAGAGTTTTAAATGTGCGCAGTGCAGCAAGAGGCTTAAATATTATTTCATCAGAGCTATTTTTATTCTCCCCCTTTTTTTCAGACTCAAAAAGACTTAGCAAAAAGAAAATATAGAGTAGGCAAAATAAGATTCATATAGGAAATAGAAATACAGATAAGATGATTAGCTATTAAGAGCAGAGAGAGAAAAAACTTTGAGAGTACATATCAGATAGGCAAGTAGAGAAAAACAACAAAACAAATCCTAAGTGCCTAAGGGTTCGAAGGTGGTGGCATCCTTTAAAGCAGCTGAGTCAGCAGGTTCTGAATGTTGGAGTTGACAAAGTCTTGTTGATCCAGTCTAGCTCTTACGATTTGCTGCTCCTTTTATAGCTCTTCCAAAGTCTTCAACACTAGAAGAGCAAAGTCAGAGTGAGATTGCTCCCCCCGAGTCAGAGCATCATTCCTTGCCTTAGCAGCTTCTTCTGCAGCTATGTGTGCTTCTTCTTCAGCATTAGCCTTTTCTTTTGCTTCAGCTTTAGCAGCAGCAACAACCTTCTCTGCAGCTTCTCTTGCTCTTTGTTCTTCTTTCAGACGAGCCTTCTCTTCGACTTCTCTTCTGGCCTTCTCTTCTGCCTCTCTGGCCAGACGTGCCTGCAACCTCTCTCCAGCTTCTCTGATGAAGTCGTTTCAGACTTGTTCAGAGAGGCCTTTCAGCTTGAAAGCCTTAGAGGTTATCCATCTGATCACTCTGTTCAGTGAATCCTTACTATAGAGGGATCGTCACTGATACTAGAGTTTTCAGATAATGATCTAATCTTTTCCACTAAAGACTCAACAAATAAGGTTACTGCTTCTTCCAGGGTGGGAAAGGTAGGTTTTGGTTTAGGGATAGGAGATGTAGGTGTTGGTGTTGAGGGGGTGGTTTCAATGGGAGGTTTAAAGTTATGGATGATGGGGTTTTCAGAGGGAGTTTCGTTGTGAGGTTCAAATGGAGGTGTTGGTGGTTGTTCAGAGGGTGATGGAATGTTTGTTTCTGGTTCAGGTTGGTTGTGTGTAAAGAGGGCACGAGCCTGAAGTTGAGCCAGAGTGGGAGATTGTGGGTCAGATGGCTCAGAGTCGGAGGAGATGGTATAGTAAGGTGGGGATGAAGGTGTTGAGGAAGGTGGTGATATGGGTTCATTGAACATTTGGGCTTCAGATATGGGCATAGTGGTGATGGTGAGGTTAAATTTTTGAAGGGGGCGATGGTATGTTAGAAGTATGTGTTTCAGAGGGTTTAATGGTGGAGGGTGAGGGTTCAGAGGGTGTGAAAATGGGTGAGGTTTGAGGAAGGGAAGAAGCTAGTTGCCTTAAATGTAAAGACGGAGAGTAAGGAGGCAGAGACTTACTTGGAGATGAGGAGGAGGATACCAGAGGCATAGGTGGTCTTGATACAGAAGGTTCCCCCAGCTTTTCTCTCTTATCTTTATTCGACTTCTCGGAGGGCTATCGTTGTCTCTTCATGAAGTTTGGTGGATGCTCAGGTAGCTAGTCCACAGAGAAGTCTGAGATATCGACTCCTTGGTTGGTCAGATCCTGTAGATAATACGCAACAACCTCTAGAGGATCTATCTTTGAGAAGAGGTAGAGACCATTGGGTATCTTCCTCTGATCTTTCAAGGCTTCCCAAGAGGTGTCTAAGGAGAGCTTGACCAGAATCTTCTTTATTATTCCCATGCTCTTGAGGTTTATGGAGTTCAGAGGCCTTCCAGTGTCAACTGTTACATCCTCCATCAGATTGTGATGAATTAGATGATCCACCAATCCGCTTTCTATTAGAATGTCAGATATCAGCCTTTCTAGAGGGATGTGTGTTTTGGGCTTCATGTTGTTCCTGGTGTCTCTGACGGAGTCCCTCAGGTATTTGAAAAGCAAAGCTGGCAGATTCAGCTTGAGCCCTTTATGGAGGCAGTAGAGGATACACTTTTGGTTAGTGTTGATGTAGTCTGACAAGTTGGACGCTGGATGGTGATAAATAGTCCCCAGAATGATCTTCAGCCAGACTCTTAGGTTCTGGTGAAGTTCCTTGTTCTTGGACGAATTTCCCTCAGTGTTCTTCTTGAAAATGGTTGGGACAATCTCCAAGGACATGTATCTTGCCCTAGGGTTAATGTTGTAAATGCGTCTTCCCCCTGTCTTCTCCATGTTTAGAAGGGTAGCAATGGATTTTTTGATGATGACGATCTTCACCCCCAGAACATAGGACACAGTGTAGTGGTCGTTTGAATCTGCAAATCTCCAGAATTCTTTGACCAAATATGTGTAGATAGGACCATAGAGCCTTTGAAAGTAGTTTTCCCACCCTTGCTTTCTAAGTTCTTCAATGAGGTCGATTCCATTCCTTTTCATGTTCTCAAAATTAACCAACGATTCCCAAAGTACTTCTAGCTTGTCAAACGGAATGGCAAGATTAATGTGGGGTTCACGATTCAAAATGTAGATGGGGGTAGAAATAGCAGCAGTTGTTGTAGTGGTTTGTTGGGAAGAGTTTGGAGGTTGTTCCGTTGATTCTATTTTTTGTTAGTAGTTGTAAACAGATTGTTGTTGGAAATCCATGAAGAAGATGAAGTTGCTGAAGAACACTTGAAGATGCTGATAGTGCTTGAGAGAGAGAGAGAGAGAGAGAGAGAGAGAGAGAGAGAGAGAGAGAGAGAGAGAGAGAGAGAGAAAACAAAGGTTTGTGTAGGATGTGAGTGAAAAGTGTGAAAGTGTGAAATGTGGTAACGAAATATACATAAGTTTAGGCATGCAAAACGACAGTGTTAGATGGAAAAAGGAACAATAAATTAATGATGGCACAGAAAAAGAGTTGACACGCTAGGGGAGGAATTGATTACAACTAATGATGGATGTCTAATCTACAAATCAGCATATTGCTCGAGAAAATCTCAAAGGTCTGTCTCTTGAGTTTTGTGCTAGACAGTTGTCTAGAAGATCTAAAGTCAGACGTAAGAGAGACCACATGTTGATCTATCTGATCTTCAAGAATACCAAGAGATTGGATCTTGAGGATTTCTGATTCGGATAACTTCTAACTGGTAGAAATATCAGAGTCAGATTCAGACACCAGATGTTAAGTTTAGATCCTATTTTGCTATTTCAGAGAAGCACAAGTTTGATTCATTCTGGGCAATTTTCAATTTTTAAATGTTTCAGAATGAATGAGAATCTATCTTCAGCAAGGGTTTTTGTGAAGATATCAGCCCATTGGTGGTTTGTATCTATGAATTTTAAAGAAGTTACCCCTTTCTGAACATAGTCTCTGATAAAATGATGTTTTATTTCTATGTGATTTGCTCTAGAATGTAGAATAGAGTTCTTACTTAAACATATGGCAGCAGTATTATCATAGAAGATATGAACGCTACTCTCATATAAAGATCTTCTAGTTGATTCTTCATCCAGAGCATCTGAGTAATGCATAATGAAGTTGATATATATTCCGCTTCTGTAGTAGAGAGTGCAATGGTTGACTGTCTTTTACTGGCCCAATATATAAGATTGTTCCCCAAGAACTGATAGTTTCCATATATGCTTTTACGTTCCACTCTGTCTCCAGCATAATCTATATCACAATATCCAGAAAGCCTATACTCTGATGTTTTCTCATACATCAGGCCAAGGTTAGGTGTTCCTTTCAGATACCATAGGATTCTCTTAATTGCTGTTAGATGAGATTCCATTGGGTCTGATTGGAATCTGGCATAAAGACATACATTGAAAAGAATATCTGACTGTGTAGCCGTCAGATAGAGAAGAAAGCCTATCATACCACGATAGAGCTTCTGACAAACCTTTTGACTTACTTCTTCTTTTTCTATAATGCAGGTTAGATGCATGGGTGTCTTTGCTGGTTTGCATTCTGACATTTCAAATTTCTTCAGAATGTCTTTTATGTATTTAATTTGGTATACGTATGTGGCTTCTAAAGCTTGGTTGATTTGAATTCCCAGAAAGAATTTTAGTTCTTGCATCAAACTCATTTCAAATTCTGCTTGCATTAACTCAGAGAATTCTTGACAAACAAAGGGGTTAGTTGAATCAAAAATTATATCATCAACGTATATCTGACATATCATGAGATCATTTCTAATGTTTTTACAGAAGAGTGTAGAGTCAGCCTTTCCTCTAATAAAATCATGTTCTAGAAGAAAGGTGCTTAGTCTTTCATACCAAGCTCTACGAGCTTGTTTTAGACCATACGGAGATTTTTTCAATTTAAAAACATGTTCTGGACATTTAGGGTTTTCAAAACCTGGAGGTTGGTGAACGTACACTTCTTTTGAGATATAACCATTTAGAAATGCGCTTTTGACGTCCATCTGATATAATTTGATGGAATGATTCACAATGAATGATACAAGTAAGCGAATGGATTCTAACCTGGAGACTGGAGCAAAGGTATCGTTGTAGTCAATGCTTTCTTGTTGATTGTAACCTTATGCTACCAATCGTGCTTTGTTTCTGACTACTTCTCCCTTTTCATTTAGTTTGTTTTTGAATACCCATCTTGTTCCAATAACGTGGGTTCCTTTTAGCCTTGGTACCAGATCCCAAATGTCATTCTTTGCAAATTGATCAAGTTCTTCTTCCATTGACAAAATCCAGTCATTGTCTTGAAGTGCCTCATCATAGGAAGTAGGCTCTATTAGGGACATTAATCCCAGAGGGGGTTCTTCGGATACTTTGAATGTAGACCTTGTTCTGACAGGTTCATCCTTGTTTCCCAGAATCAAATCTTCAAAGATGTTTGGACGATTTCTTGATCTTTTCTGTATAGTTGAGATTTCAGTTGTTTCTGGATTTTGCTTTTCAGCTTCCTCATATTCTTTAGTCTTTTCGTCAGAACCTGCAAGAGTTATCTCCAGATCTGCAAGTTTTTCAACTAGCTTTGACTTTTCAGAGTCAAGCTTATCATCAAATCTGACATGTATTGATTCTTCCATAATTCTGGTTTCTGTATTGTACACTCTATAGCCCTTAGAGTGCTCTGAGTATCCTAACATAATACCTTTTTGTGCTTTTGAATCAAACTTGTTCAGATGTTCTTTAGTATTAAGAATAAAACAGGAGCATCCAAAAGGATGAAAGTAAGAAATGTTGGGTTTTCTTTCCTTACACAGTTCACAAGGAGTCGTCTCCAGAATAGGTCTTACAGAGATTCTATTCTGAATATAGCACGTTGTATTTACTACTTCAGCCCAAAAGTGCTTAGCCATATTTGTCGTATTCTTCCTTTCTACAACCCCATTTTGTTGTGGAGTTCTAGGACAGGAGAAATCATGGGATATTCCATTTGAATCAAAAAGTTCCTCAAAAAACTTATTTTCGAATTCGCCACCATGACCACTTCTGACTCTGATGATTTTAGACTCAAATTCGTTTTGCACTTTAGAACAGAAGCTAGTGAATACAGAGTGTGACTCATTCTTGTGCTTTAGAAATTTTACCCATGTCCAACGACTAAAATCATCAACAATGACCAGTCCATACTTCTTTCCATTGACTGAAGTTGTCTTAACAGGTCCAAACAAGTCAACGTGAAGAAGTTCCAGAGGCTTAGAGGTAGAAATAACATTTTTCTTTTTAAAAGAAGTTTTTGAAAATTTTCCTTTCTAACATGCCTCACACAGAGCATGTGAAGAGACTTCAGTTTAGGTAGACCTCTGACTAACTCGAGTTTATTTAGCTAAGAAATCCTTCCCATGCTAATGTGACTCAAGCGTCTATGCCATACCCATTGCTATTCATTTACAGACATTAAACATTTTACATTTTGATCTTTTAGATATGAAAGATTAATTTTGTAAATGTTGTTTTTCCTTTTGCCAGTGAAAAGAAATGTTCCATTGTTCTGATTAATTGCTTTACATGTTTTTTGATTGAAGATTATATCATAACCATTATCACTTAATTGACTTATTGATAACAGGTTATGCATTAATCCTTCTACATAGAGAACATCATATATAGAAGGAAGAGATTTATTACCAATAGTTCTGGAGCCTCTGATTCTTACTTCCTGATTTCCTCTGAAACCTACGAAGCCAGCATCTTTAAGTTCCAGGCTTTGGAACATATGATTTCTTCCCGTCATGTGTCGCGAGCATCCAGAATCCAGGTACCATGATTTGTGTCTTAACTTTGCTGCATAAGATATCTGCAACATAAACTATTTTATCCTTTGGTACCCTGAATCTTTTGGGTCCTTTGTGATTAGTTCTCCCAGAGTTTCTTTAAACTTTCGGTTTTCTAGCATTAGTAAAGTTTTGTGTTTGTGCATGTGTGTAGTGATAAGAAAATGGGGATTTAGGTTTATCATCTCCAAAAGATATGCGTTTGTCTTCATAAGAATCATATCTTATTCCTCTTTTCTTATTTTGACTAACTCCATAAATCATAGAGGTCATTCTGCTTCTTTCTATCCCATTTTTCAGAAACTTTTGAAAAGCCTTTTCATATTCATATATAATTGTGTTAGAAGCTTGTGGGGCTTGAGATAAAGCTTCTTCAAGTTTTAAACATTGTTTATTTGAAGATTCTTTTTCTCTTTCCAAAATCAGAATGTCATCTTTTAATTCAAAAACTTTTATCTCAATTTTATCACATTCTTCAATGGTTCCTTCAAGAACCTTTTTTAATGCTTTAAACTTTTGTTGAAGTTTCTGATATGAGCTTAGAGATTCAGATAAGCAAGATTCAAGGTCAGAGCGAGAAATATCAGAAAATACCTCTTCAGGATCAGATTCTCTTTCTGATGAGCTTCTAGATGTGGTAGCCATGAATGCCACATTTGCCTGTTCTTTTTCAGAGTTTGATTCTGAGGCATTAGATTCAGAGTCATCCCAGGTGGCCATGAGTCCCTTCTTAGTTTTGAAGGAACTTTTCTTAAATCCTTCTCTTATGGAGATTTCTTTCTTAAGCTTTGGGCATTCGTTTCTATAGTGACCTAGTTTTTTACATTCATAGCATGTTACCTCTTTGTTTGATTTGCCTCTAGAAGTTGATTCTGAGCGATCTCCCTTGGGTCTTGGTCTTCTGAAGTTGTTATTCCTTTTTCTCCAGAGTTGTTTTACTCTTCTGGTTAGAAGGGATAACTCTTCTTCATCATCATAATCAACTTTTTCAGAGTCCTCATTATCTTTTTCAGCTTGAAGGGCTTTGTTCCTTTCTGGTTTATGTTCTCATATTTGGACTTCAGAGCTACAAATTTTCTTTTCTTTTGGGGCTCATCTTCCTCAAGTTCTATCTCGTGACTCCTGAGGGAGCTGGCGAGTTCTTCCAAGCTTATTTTATTCATATCTTTTGATAGTTTTAATGCAGTGACCATAGGTCTCCACTTCTTTGGCAAGCTTCTGATAATCTTTTTGACATGATCTGCAGTTGTGTAGCCTTTATCCAGAACCTTGAGTCCTTCAATTAAAGTTGGAATCTATAAAACATTACCTTTATAGCTTCATCGTCCTCCATCTTGAAAGCTTCATATTTCTGAATTAGAGCCAAAGCCTTTGTTTCTTTAACTTGTGAGTTGCCTTTGTGGGGTCATCTTTAGGGAGTCAAGTATTTCTTTGGCGGTTACCCTGTTGGTGATCTTTTCATATTCATTGTAAGAAATGAAATTCATCAATATTGTTCTAGCTTTGTGGTGATTTTTGAAGTCACGCTTATGGTCATCTATCATTTTGTTTCTGGAAATAGCAATACCGGTATCAAATACAGGAGGTACATAGCCAATAGTAACTATGTCCCATAGGTCAGCATCATAACCCAGAAAGAAACTTTCGATTCTATCTTTCTAATAATCAAAATTTTCTCCATCAAATACTAGAGGTTTGGCATTATAACTGTCTCTTTCATTGGTGTTGGCCATAGTGTTTTTCTCACGCTGGATCTCTCTACACTGTTAAGTGTTTGATTAGAAAATCAATAACAGAGTCGAAGCTCTGATACCAATTGAAGGTAGAGAAAAACAAGAAAGGGGGGTTTGAATTATTTTCACAGATAATAAAAACTATTGCAAATAAAACACACGCGAAAAGTAAGGCTAACGACATAGAAGTTTATCCTGGTTCGCTTGAAATTCAAAGCTACTCCAGTCCACCTGGCTAAGGTGATTTCGCCTTTAACAAGGACTTAATCCACTAATCTTGAAAGATTACAACAAAGAGCATCTAAGAAGATAAAGATCTCTTAGCCCTCTCAAGTTTACATACTTCACAAGTCACTTGAGGAATATTCAGCAAGTAATGAAAAAATACAGTAATATGCTTAGTGCTTCTAGATAAGCAATAGTTACACAATATAAGAACAGAGATATTTCACACTTAGAGCAACAACTCATGTGAAAAAAATGAACAAGAATGAAAGGGATTTATGAATTGTTTGCAGTATTCTTGTCTACTTTGTTATCTTGTATGAAGATGATACAACCTTTATATAGATGTGATAAAGAGACCGTTAGTTGAGGCAAACATGGATATCTTGGCAATGATGGACTTTTGATGTCATTAATCTCTTTGTCCTTTCCATAGAAATTTGGAGCGCGTTAATTCTCTTCCAAAAATATATTTCTACCAAACACGGAAGACTTCGCAGCTAAGACTTCATTATTCTGAGTCAGAGTACGCGAAGCTCAGATGTTCTTGTTCAGCGTGTGTATCTTCAGATAGTTGCTGAAGGTTGATTGATTTCAGAGGTTCTTGATTTCTTTTTTACAGTGATTTCTCCAGAGTGTAATATCATCAGATCCTTGAGTGCACTGTTCAAATTCAGAGCGTCTGATTCTTCTCTCTATGTAGAACTTTGTGCGTTGTCTTTTGTTTAGAGTCAGAATCTCTGCTTGACTAACTTCTAAGTGGTCATTCTGGACTTAAGTGAATATCAGATGTATGTCTATCTGACCCTTTTTTTATTAGAGTCCTGCACACTTAGATAAATTATGTTAGGGTACCAATTTGTTTCATCCTTTGTCATCATCAAAATCTTAGAGATGAATTGTAGACATAGAATCTTGTTCTTACATGTATGTGTGTGTGCCTGTGTGTGTATGTATATGTGCGTATATGTGTGTGCGTGTGTGCATATGTACGAGTGTGTGCGTGTGCGCGTGTGCGTGTATATGTGTGTGTGAGTGTATGTGTGTGTGTGTGTGTGAGTGATGAGAAGATAAATCTCTTATTTGTTGAAAGATGTTATTTAACTATGTTTTGACAAAAATTACATGAGTTCATACAATCACATAACCCATTATAATGCTGAGAAATTGTCACAACCAATCATATAACCACAATCTTGCAAGCCTCAGAATTTTTTATACACATCCTTCAAGAAATGTTAGTTTAAAGACATGTCTCCCTCAATAATTACAAATCTTTATATCAAGATCTGAATCCAAACTAGAGGTTAAAGATGAAAGAAATTCATTTTAAAGTGTCCCAAAAACTTTAGAACAAGTAGTTTGAAAATCAGAAAGAATTGAAGTGGTAATAACCCTTACTTATGATTAACTTCAAAATATTCGATTGAAATCTATGAAATTTTTGTTTAGTAAAATCTATTTGATTTTAAGTAACAAAAGTTATTTATAGATGCTGGAGATAAAGCAGAAAAACAACATGAAAAAATATTGTTTGATTCAAGTCAAGAGTATTTGGTGATTCGAGTCAAACGAGCAAGTAGGACGAAATAAGATCAACATAAGGAAGTAAGTCATTTTTCTTGTGATTTGAGTCATGTTATAATTGTGATTCGAGTTATGAAGGTTCATAATTTGACTCATGTATAAATTGTAATTCTAATAAAATTGGACAGTAGCCAATAGGGAAATGTGAGAAACAACGTGATTTGAGTCAAGTGTAAGTGGTGATTCGAATCAAAATGGACAGTGGCTAACAGGAATTGTGTGATTTGAATCAGGTGCAACCTGTAATTCGAGTCACAGTGTTACATGATTCGAATCAAGTAAATCGTGATTTGAGTCACATATGAAAAAACCTTCATGTTTCCCTTTGTCTAAATTGATTTTAATCATGGTTTACGAGTGACCTGAGTCACACACATGAAATCTTAATTTTCAAGTATTTCAAAATAGTTTGAGATTCCACTTGACACATAACTTGAACCAACATCAAATATGGTTCTTGTTCCATTAACTTAACCAATTGACTTAATACATAAGGATCATACTAAAAAATAAACACTTGAACTATGCATGCTAAAATGTTTAGATTCAAAACTTAATAAAAAGATGTACAATTGAAGAGAAAACTCAATAAACAATAGTCATCAAACGAAAACTTAAGATACATGCAACAAAATCGTATTGGGGTTCTCCCCCTTGATGTATTAGAGACATGCAACTTCAATCTCACCTTTATTTATGCTTGGCAAGCTTTCACTTAGAATTGACTCGACTTTGAGCCAAAACAAACAAGTGCTTGTGCTCCCCCTGAAACATTGCACAAACACAACATCATAAAATGCATAAAACAAATCTAGACTCACATTATAACTTCTCCCCCTTTGACAAGATCAAATATATATAGATGGTAATGAGTCTAAATTCCAAATTACCAACAACGTAAAAGATAAATTCCATATGAGCATATGAGCTAAGGAGCTAAGAAGAATATGCAACGTCAGATATTGAATACATAGCACGAAGATAGACATGTTAAATGCAACAAACATGCAAATAGACATGCAACAACATATTAACAAAAGATTATTAAGTGATCACAACTACTCTGAATAAAAGATTAAATAATGCATGAACAAGTATATGAGTGGTCAAATGCATATAACTAATAACACACATTTAACAAGACTTTAAATGCAAAGAAAAACAATCATAAGCATGCTAGAGATAAATGAGTAAGATAATGAATGTAATAAGCAAACCAATGAACATACACATAGCAAACATACATACAATGATATAAGTAGATACAAGAGTTATAAAGACATACCAATAAAGTTGGTGAAATTATAATTTGCTACAAGAGAGTGTTAATGAATAACAAAATAAAAATAGTAAAAGAAACTAAACATAAATCCCAATCTATTTAAATCACAAGGAATCCAAGATTCACATTTCTCTACAAATTTTATGAAAAGGCTATGATGATAATAGTTTTGTAAATATGTCAGCAATCTGATTTTTTCATACCAACGTATTCAAAAATAATATCTCCTTTTTCAACATGATCTCTAATAAAATGGTTCTGAATTTCTATATGTTTAGTTCGTGAGTGGAGTACCAGATTCATAGTGAGGCTTATCGCGCTAGTGTTATCCACTACTACAAATACTATACTTCATGACGAAGCTTTCACCTCAGTTATTGAAAAACCGAGGTCAAATGACGTGGAACATGCCATATATTATATTTTAAGAAACTTTATCTTTCACCTCGGCTTTCTAAAAAAATTGACGTAAAATGTTGTTTAGTGTTTGAGCTTCGATTCCCGGCTTCTACAATTTTATGTTTTATTTACAACTAAAAGGGGCCTTTATTTTTTATACATTTTACGTCGGATATTATCCTTCGGTTGTTGAAGAAAACCGAGATAAAAACTCTAAAAACAATTTTTATTCCTTCAGAATTATAATATTTTGTCTCATTCACTTTTTGTGCCCTAGCGAACAAAAGAACACATTCTTCTCCAACAAATGAAGGATTTCCCAAGACTTAGAACCACCACCCTTCTTCTCCGAGGAGGAAGTAAGCTCGAATTCTTCTTCATTGAGTCTTTCATCATATTTCCTATATGTACAAATTCTCCATTATTGTTGTTGTTATTTCCGTCGTTAATGTTGTAGCTGTAGGTCGTCGTTGTTGTTGTTGAGGTTGCTATTATTGTTGTTATCGTTCCTTCATTGATGTTATTTCTGTATGTGGTGGTTGTTGTTGTTATTATAGTTTTTGAGACTTATATTGTTTATTATAATGTTGTTATGGTATTTGTTGTTGTTCTGGTAGTTATTGTTGGTTGTGTACTTTTTTTTTGAAGTTGTATGTGATTATAGATCGTAGTTGGATGAAAGCCAATAGATTAAGTAAAGAGTATGAAAATAGAGTGATTCAATTTCTTTATTTTTCGGGAAAAAAACCTTTCTAAGGAGAAGAGGATTTTTTGGTGTCCTTGTAAAATTTGCTGAAATATGCACAAACATCCAAAGGATGAAATATTCAATCATTTAGGTTCTGAAGGAACTATTCAAAATTACACGAAATGGGTATGGCATGGTGAAGTGATAAAAAAAGACCTCTTTCACATACAACTGAAGATGATAATGAATTTATGAATAATACTCTAGAAGACATGATTCATGATATTGGGGTAGATGCTTTCAAGAATTCTAATGTGGTAGATACTTTGCAAAAAGACATGGAAGAGTCATTGTATTCGGGATGCAAAGGTTTTACAATATTTCCAGTTGTATTAAGAATGTTTAATCTTAAGGCAAAAGGTGGGTGGACAGATAAAAGTTTCACTGAATTGCTTAAATTGTGTAGCGGTAAATTTATGACCATCAAGCTATGGGTAAACTTGACGTCAATAAAACCAGAGTCACCGTCGCGCTTTTATTGTTTCCAAAGGAAAATGGCAAAAGTACAAACAAAACCCAAAGATAAGAAGTTTTTAAATCAAAACTAATAAAATTCCAGAGATTACAGGTAAGGGGGTTGGTTACACAGAGAAAAGGTGTCAACACCAAAGTGTCATAGGTACTCCTAAGGAGCCCTTTTTTTGTGTGCAAGTGTTTTTTAGTTAGAAAGATGTTTGATAAAAATATAAAGTGAGGGATGAGAAAAGAATTCATTAATTTTTTTTTTGTGTTTGACAAGACCTTCGGTCTTATGCCTACGTACCAACATAAAAATGAGGGATTAAAACCCCGTAGTTCATGGTAAAAATTTAAAAGAAGTTTGTGAATTGATTTTAATCAAGAGATTAAAAAAAGTTCAAAGATTTGAATGAGGTTGTTAGTTCTTTTTGTGTTTTTGAAATTAAGGTCAATATGATTTAGTTCATTCACAAGTTTGATTTACGAAAGGGTTTAAAAATCCAAGGGCATAAGGCCAAAGTTTCTAATCATTAAAACATGTCTAAGTTGAAAATACAAACAAAGAAGGTTTTGAAAAGAGGGAGAGATTTGAAATTAAAGAAGTGGAAGTATATGAAGAGGCTACCCTAGATAAAAATTAAAAGTTAAGAGTTAAAAATATCTGACCAATGGGATGCAATCTACAAGACAAGAATATCATATAGAAACCCATTTTCCTTTGGACTTTAGCAAGCAACAAGCATAAGCAAACATCCAAGCAATTAATCATGAAGACCAAGGTATCAAATAAAGATAACAATAATATCCAAGTAAGCACTTCCAATAGCTAGCAGCCTTCAATGTCTTCCAATGTATCATATGAAATTATTTCCTTGAGGTAAACTTAGAATAATCATCAGACATAAACAATAATAACAACATATAATCAAACATAGAGACAAGGTAACAGATGAATCAGGAGCACTACAGGCTTATATCAGATGAAAAGCATTATCAAAGATAACTTGGTCTCAGATATTGGCATTGGCCAAGTCCTCAAAGCACAAGGAAGTTGCCTACTTCTAAGTCCAAAAGTTCAGATAAAGTCTAATAGTCCACCAAGATGCTTTTTAGGTTTTTGTTGTTATTAGGTGTTTTAAGGTCCTAAGACCACACACAAAAACAAAATCACAAGCAAACAATGTATTACAATCATAAGATATGGCTCAAGTGAGCAAAGTTAAAAGGACTTGAAACATAAACAAGTTGCATGAAATGTAAATGATAATGAATGATAAAGGTACTTGAAATTTAAAGTGCATAAAGTAAATGACTTGAAAGTAAAGAAACATTGATAGAAAGTTAGTCAATGGTTAGTCAAATATTAGTGAAGAGTTTTAATTATTTAAGTCATTCTTTGGAGAACACTCAACCACTCATTCACAAGTATGAATCCATGAACCAAGACATCATCCATGAGAAGAGCTCGAACTTGGATAAATCAATAAGTATGCCACTAGCTCCCATGAATGGAAAAAAGGATCAAGTTTTCACATAATGCCGTGAAGAATGAGAGACTTACAATCTCACTTATTAGAATGCTATGACTTATGGGACAAATTTAGCTCTATGTTAAGCAATCGTAATTGGACTTATATAGAAGTCACAACTATCTGAGGTCGGGCAGTAAAAATATAGGTGTTAATGCATGTTAGAGATTTGCTAAAAAGAACCAAACTCCTAAACATACCACACACAAAAATAAATGGGAATGACCTATCTCAATCAGGCTTATTTTGATTCATCTAACACAAGGTCATCAACTAGCATTAGACATGAAGAGAATTCATTGGTCAATGATGGACTGGGGAAGAATAAGGATGAAGATGAAGAGGGGAGAGGAGATAGAAACCCCAAATTGATCATAGGAGGAATTTCATATGATCAATACTATCCATTCATTTTGGGAGATGAAATGTACATTTCATCAATCTCCTAAATCAAATAGTATTGGTCAAACAAAAGTCAAATCAACCATGAGCAAGGCCAAACAACAAGTCAAACATCACAAGACCAATTAAATGGCTCAACACAAATTTTAAATAACTATTCAATTAAAAATCAAATTAAAAAACATTTTAAAATGGAAAAAACCTCAAGTCCATTTAAAACACCAAATAAATGACCAAGAGATTTATCCTAGGTCAAACAAGGTCAAAGGACCTTAGGCAAAAAAAATCACAATTTTTGGAAAGTCTGAAGTATTTTAAAACATTTAAAAACAAGTCGAAAATCATTTAATTCATGAAAAATATCAAAATTAATCAAAAAATAATTTAATTCAGAATATGGAAGAGAAAAATATTTAAAGATTTTTGGTGAAAGTCCCATATTTTTTGGATTAAAAATAAAACTACTATGAATTAAACAAAATAAAAGGATTAAACATAACATCAGAAATTAAAAAGAAAATAGAAAAAATAAGGGCCATCAGATCTCCCTCATTAATTGAGGTGGCAAATCTGATGGCCACGTGCGCACAATCCACCATAAGTCAAAGTCAAAGCGCTGCAAGCATGGTAATCAGAATGGATGCTCAGGATTAAAATGTTTGAACAAGATCAAAAGGCTTGGAAGGTGTCAACGCACCACCAGAGCTAGGGCTCCGGTCATCTTCTCCGGTGGACCGGAGCCCTAACTGGTCCACCACCAACCACCACTAAAATAAAAAATGAGCATACTATTTTAAAGAAAAAATGCTTAGGAGCTCGAATATGACCTCAATTTCTCCTAATTCCAAGTATATTGAAAGATACAAGGATTTGAATTTTGAGGTACACGATCTGAGTAGCTTCGATTTGATCTCAAAGCAACTCAATCTTGTTGCCTACATTAGTAGGACTTCAGATAACCAAAAAACAAGCAAAATAGTTGGAAAATGAGGAAGAATCGAAGAGGAGAAAAATCTAAAATTTCACCTTCGGTTTGCTTCAGTTGAGCTTGATCTTGCTTCCAATTTGCTTTGGCTCGACTCTACTAGCTTGCAGGAAGTGAAATGGATCAATGAAAGGCTTGGATTCTTGGAGTTTCAATTCCAAAACTGAATGAGAATTGAAACTCGATTTCAAGTGAAATCTTCAAGTTTATCCTTTTCTGATCAATGGTGCAATGGTGCAATGCTTGGGAAAACAGGATCCCTTTTCTGATCAACAAGGCCATGTATTTATAGCATGAGAGTTGCTTTCCACATCTTTTAAAAACTTGGCCAAATTTAGTAACTTGTGTGCATGGGTGTATAGACATGCATTAGGCCCAAAATGATGATTACATTGAGTCCAAATTCGTGCACAAACCATGCTGAGATCATATCATGAAGCCATGCAATAGTAATTGGAAATTGAGTTCAAAAGTTGCTAAAACAAGTCATGAGAAGAATCCATGTGCAAGTCCCTCAATTCATGTCCAAATGAAGTTATCTTGGATGTTTTGGAAATATGACATGTAAGGGAACAACTTTGATGTTTAAGACTTTTTAATTTGGAACATGAATCATGATGAATTTTGAGGTGGAAGTTGGAGAAATCAAACATGGTTGAAAATTTTCTAAGTATAAAGGCAAATGATCACTTCTTCCACCTTGAATAAATTTTTCTATGAGATTCAAATGAAAATGGTTTCTTCACCAAAGTTGGAGCTCTCTCATGTATCTTAAATTTGGTCACAAATTTTACACCATTTTGATCTTGCATGAGGTAGTTATGGATTTTAGAAGTTGAGGAAAAATGCTTGTTCAATGGTAATGGCCCAAAGTGACCTATAATGTTTCCTCTTGGCACATGCCCTTGAAAGTAGAAATTGTCATTTACCAAAGAATAAAGTTGGAGAGGACATATTGAATTTGATCATTAAATTTGGATGACATTCATATCATAAAAATTATGCAAGTTATGGTTCTTGAAAGTTGACCTCCTAACTAGGGCACAAACAAAAAGACCTATAATCTTTCACCATAAAAAATGACTTTACAAGCAAAATAATTTTTTTTTGTAAACATGAAATTTGTTTGGATTGTCATAAAGAGTAACATTTCTTTTGGAATCATTTTCATATGATAAAAATTGTAGGAGATAGGGTCTAGGGAACCCCAGTTTTGACCAGTTGACTTTCTATGGTCTACCTCTTTGAACCAACTTGCAAACTTGAAGTTCCTTTGATCTCTGGGGATCATGGAGAGTAATATATGCTTGAGATGATATATAATTAAGTATACCTTGAAATATTTGACCAAATGATGAAGAAACTTGCTGAGGAAGTCACACAAGATACCTAGATGAATTAGGGCTTCCTTGACAAACAAGCTTCAAACTCTTGATGAATTCTTCACCAAATTAACAGATAATGAACACGGGGATCCATATATGATGCTTTGAATCATTGTGAACCTTTCTTTGATTGATATCTTGCACTGAGGGTCTAAAACCCTAGTTTTAAACTTGGTGGGGACATATATGGACACACACACACCTACAAAAGAAACAAAGCTACACATAGACGTATTTTTTAGTATTCTAGTTAGTAAACAAAGAAAAATAAAGTATGATACAATCAAATGTGCTTGGTGATCTCTCCCAATGCAAACCCAATGAAAGAGGGGTGGTGAGGATACCAAGGTGTGATCCCAAAGCCAATGCAAATGATGAGATAGTATGAGGGATCTTAGGGTCAAAATTGGGGTCTTACAAATTATTACAAGAAACGCTTCCCGAAGGTAACATGTTATCTAACTGTAGTTATGAGGCAAAGAAGATATTGTGTCCAATGGGATTGGATTATATCAAAATACATACATGTCATAATGATTTTATATTATATAGGAAAGTATATGAAAACTTGAATGAGTGTCTGAGATGTGGGGAGTCACGCTACAAGAAGAAGGTCAATGGTGTTGAAGACGATGATAGTGTAACTAGAAAGGGTGTTACTTCCAAGGTGATATGTGTAGCACCTCAAATTTGCCCTCCTCATTCATGCATTCATTTTAAGTCATTTAACATTTCATATTGCATTTCATCATGTCAATCATAATTAGCTCCAAGAGTTTGTCTTCCAAGAAGCTTGGATGTCATCCAAGTCACTTTGTGGGTTCTATCTGAATGATCAGTCAACACAAGGGAAACTGTGCATCAACTAGGGTTTTTTTCAACACTCAAGGAAGTTTGTATTCATCTGGGTATCAAAGTCAAAGTAGGGTTCCTCAAGGATTGAGATGCATTCTTGGTTTGAAGGTCTTATGGATGTTGTGTAGAGCTCTTGGGAGCTAGGGTTTCATTTTCAGAGGTTTTCTTTAAAGGATCAAGCTTAATGGGCTCAATACAGTTCAAAATTCAACTGTGAAATCAAAAGTCAACTGTTGGTCAACTGAGGGTCAAATGGCTAGGGATTGACTTGAGATACTTCCGACATGTTCAAATGGGGTCTATTCATCATTCAAAACGTTAATCTTGAAGGGACAAAGGTCTGTTCCTGAACTGTCATGCTCGTTTCGCTAGGTGAAGCCCACGCTTCCTCCTTCGCTCCAGCGAACCTTGATGATGTTGCTACTGAAATTGCTTGCTAACCTGCTCGCTGGATGCTCGCCTAGCGAGTAAGCGCTAGCTATGTTTTTACCCAAGTCTGGGAGTGTTTGATGGAACCTTGCTGAATTGTGCTTTGCATGCTGTTTTGAAAAAAACAAAATCCTGTCATGTTCGCTAGCTGCTCGCTAGGCAAAGACAGTAGCGAGATGATTCGCTAGCTGCTCGCTAGGCGAAGACAGTAGCGAGCGTGGCAGAAACCCATTTAGTTTTCAGAGGGCCACTCATTTGGGCCCAAAAAAAAAACCATTTAAAATTATTTTAGTCTCACTCTGACTCTCACACTTTTCACTTCCATCTCACACAAACCCTAATTGTTGCATTGCAAACCCTAACCGTTACATTTCAATTTCAATCGATCTCTCCAACCAGGTTTGCCCTATTTCCATTACTTTATGCTTTCAATTTGAAATTTCTGAAGTATGAGACATTATGGGTGAATTTGGGAGAGTGGGTATCATTAGGTTTTGCATGTGGGTTTAGATGTGCATGAATGTGTAGAACAATGCCTTGAATGTTTAATCACTTAGTTTCTGAAATGGGTACCATAGGATTTAGGGTTTTCTGAAATTGGACTGTTATCAAGGAAGAACACAGAACCTGTAGGCATTCGCTAGCACTTCGCTAAGAGAACCTGTAGCGAAGCTTCGCTAAGTCTTCGCTAAGCGAAGCAGTAGCGATCATGACAGTAGTTGGTTTTTTCTGTTCGCTCTCTAATCTGTTTTGTGTTTGTTGTGACATGTTCTCTATTGCATCCGTGCACTGTTTACCTGACGCTGTTGTTGTTATGGTTCTTTTGTTTGGTGCAACTCATGATTACACCCCATCTTGTTATTCTAACGTGTTTGTTGAGTTTTTGTGAGGCCTCACATGACTCTTGAAGAGATAACTTGCTTGGTATTCCACTTTATTTGTGGGATACCATTTGGAGATTTATTCTGATTGCTTTGCTGACTTGTCTTCTTTGATGGTGCTAGCCTGAGAGATCTCTGGGTTTCTTGTTTCTTTAGTTGCTGTTACTTCGGATCTTTATCCGTGTGGTAGATCTCTTGATCCCTTTTACATCTTTCCAGCATTTTACCGCTTTCTTAGCTGGAAGACCTCAATAGGAGGCAATGTTTTTGTGTGTTTACTTTTGTGCCCAAAGACCTCCAAGAGGAGGCACCAGTGCTAAAGACCTCCATGAAGAGGCAATTGACGGATAAAAGGGATTAGTAGTCAATCCCCTGTTATTCAGTGTGTCGTTCTTTATGCTCACACTACATGTCGATGCTTCAGAACAAAAGCCCAAGATCTTTTGTCCGGTCAGTCAGTGGAGAGGGTTCCATCTTCCTGAACCCCCACGCTTTGTCATGAGCTCACCCTGTCCAGGGTTAAGAGCTATGAGGTCTTATCCTCATTACCCTTTTGATCTGCTCACCCTGACGGTCAATGTCAGTGGTTAAGAGCCCATTTGATTACCTTTCCATGGCTTGTTTGTCGAGGTTGATATGACCCCTCTTGACTAAAGCCCTACCCATGTATGTTTGAACCCCCTTGTTGGTGTGTTTACTTTATGCTATATGTTTTTGTGTGGTGTGATCGTCTCCCCATAGGACTGCTAGGCTTCATATAGTCTCTCGTTTGCATGTCAATTAAGGTAGCACGGTTCCTTCGTCTAGGACTTCCTTTTTTGCATGAGCATTCTTAAAACACAAACAAACTCTTTGATTTTCTTTTCTTAAGAACACGTTAACTCCTTCTACTACAGGTGAGTAAGTCTCCAAAGGTCGAGCATCCGGTAGATTGCGTAGTAACGTCGTTCATCTAAAAAACACAAAACAAACAAAAATAGGTTAGCCGAGCTACGGTGCTCTGATTCTCAATCCTTCTTGAGATACGTATGCAGCAGGGTAGGGCATGTGCGAGCAATAACTCTTTCTTTTCCCTACTTTAATTTTCTCTCTTTCGCATCGCATATAGGACTTTTCATACACACACTTTAGACATAAATAGCAAGTGTGGATCCTGTGGAGTACCACAGACGTGAAGGGGTGCGATAACCTTCCCTTCACGTATTCGGCCCCCTTACTCGGTTTTCTTTGGTTCGAGACTTTGTTTTATCCGTTCTGTCTTGGTTATGCAGTACTACCTTTCCCTCCTCTTGGGATAAAAGTACATAGCTGGCGACTCTACTCTTTTTCTGCGCCACCCTCTTTTCGCGTTTGTACTTGGATTCGGGAAATCCGGGGAGCGACAGCTGGCGACTCTGTTGGGGATTTATTTTCCCTGGTGGGCCTTTCCTAGCGTTTGTTTGTTTTTTGTCTATTGTATGTTATTTATTTATTGCTTTGCATACTTATCTGCTTGCATTGCATCCTATGTGCGCTTTACTATTTTATGCATACTGTGCTGGTTGTGTATCTGTTTCGCTGTTGGGTGGGAGTCATAAGAGGTAAAAGGCCCAATACACAGGCTATGAGTGAACTTTAGGACACCGAGGAATAGAGTGATTCATGGGAAGCGAGTGGTATGACGCCACTTAGCGGAACATGGTATCACGAGCAGTTCAGATTCTGATGGGGTATTATCGTTGCATACACCTGGTGTGCATATGATGATATTCTTGAAAGGATTGTTTATCTTGCGTTTCTCTTGACCTTACCCTGGCCTAGATTACACCCGTGAGTGGGGAGGGAATGAATCATTTACAGGTACGAATGGTGACTTGTCCTGTTGGTGACGTTTGTTTGGTTCTTGTTGGTGACCGTTGGTTCTGAAGTATGGGTTCTAAGTTGATGACTGTGTTCTATGGCTCCCGGTTCCGAATTCATGCTGAAGTTCTGATCCTGTGCCTTGTGATACACAGCCAACCAGCCACTGTTTCATCATTTTGCATCATAGCATGTTTATTTTCAAAAAAAATAATGCATAAAAAAAAGTTAACCCGCATATGCATATCATTTTTCAGGTTTATTCAGGAGTCTGTTCACATCGAGAGATGGCTGCCATTCCAGAGTTGAAGAGGAAGACTTGCACCTACAACTTTTACCGTGAGTCGTTGACATCTTTGGAAGAATTGGGTAATCTCGTGGCCGACCGTAATCAGAAAGTTTTTGATGATCAGTATGGGGATATCTTGGCATTATTGAAGATGGTGGTTGATCCGGTACCTCTGCAGACTCTCTTACAGTTCTATGATCCGGAGCTTCGTTGCTTTACTTTTCAGGACTACCAGCTAGCTCCCACTCTTGAAGAGTATTCCATCCTTATGAATGTCCAAATCAAAAATCGAGTACCTTTCCTGGATGTGCCAAAGGAGGTGGATTTCAAAGCTGTCGCTAAGGCTCTTCACTTGAGCATCAAGGAAGTGAGCGATAATTGGAAACCAAGCGGTGATGTTGTGGGCTTATCCTTGAAGTTCTTGGTAAGGATGGCTAAGGAAGAAGCAAAGAAAGGAAATTGGGTAGCTTTCAACGCTCAGTTGGCTGTCATGATTTATGGAGTTATTCTGTTCCCTAGTATGCCTAGTTTCGTGGACCTGGCAACAATCACTATTTTCATTGGAGGAAACCCGGTGCCTACCCTGTTAGCTGACACCTATTATGCGATACATAGCAGGCATGGTAAGTGTGGAGCTATCCGGTGTTGTCTCCCGTTGCTACTTAAGTGGTTCTTGTCTTTTCTACCAACCAATGGACCGTTTGTGGATACTCAAAATACTCATAAATGGACTCAGAGGATCATGTCGCTCACATCTTATGATATCAAGTGGCAAGTGTAGCACCTCAAATTTGCACCTATCATTATACATACCATTCTCATATTAGGTCATAGCATATCATGAATCCATTGCATAGCATTGCATTGTCCTCAGTTGCCTCAAGAGCAAGCAAGCAAGAATTAGGTCAAACTGATCAGGAGATCAGTCAACCAATCAAGCAAGGTTGTTTCTCAAGGAGCAAAAGCCCTAGGGTTTGTCCAACAAGTTCACATGACTTGGAGGTCTATTTGAAGTGTTCAAGTCAAGGGTTGCAGGCTCAGAGGTCATCAGTCAATGCACAGCCAGGCAAGAAAACCCTAAAAAGTCAACAGTCAATCAAAGCAGTGGATGGTGGCCATTCTTGTGGAATTTGGGGCACCATGGTCAATAATCAAGAGTCCATACAACTTGGGACATCATTTGAAGTCAAGGTCTCAAGGAATTAGGGTTTGGAATTCATCAGAAGTGCTTCAGTCATCCAAAACCCTAGAAAAGTCAAACTTGGTCAACTGTGGATTTAATCAGTGATTTGATGGATGGAATTAGTTTGAGAGAGCTTATTCATGTCCTAATAGGCCTCATGTATCATGTACAACCTCATCATGGAAGAATTAGAAGTAAAATCAGAAATTTCCAGAAATAGAAAGTGGACCTGTAATTTCAATTGCCAAAAATGGAAACTTCTTGATCCTCAACTTGCATCATGATACAAGCTTCAAATGAATTTTTGCCCAACATGAAAGTTGAAGATCTTGTTCTCCCATTTTCAAAAAGTCCAAGAACTCTCAAATCCCATGTGTGGTTGTCAAGATATGATCAATTCATTTTCAGAAATTTGTGAACTTCAAAGAGCCATATCTCTCAAACCATAAGGCCAAATTTGGTGGGGTTTTTTCCTACAAACCACATTTTTCCTCCTCTTTCCAAAAATATAAATTTCATGCACCAAAACCCTACCAATCAAAATGGCATTTTTGGACCTATTTCATTAAAAAATCAAGTTTGACCAACCATTGACTTTTTGATTTAAACACTTTTTCTCATTTTTGCCAATTGGGAAATGTTTTAAATCATTTTTGAAACTTGCCTCAAACCTTAAATCATGTTCATATCACCATTACACTACCATTTTGGACAAAAATGCAAGCTTGGCAATTTGTGCATTTGGCTTCATATAAGTAAATCAAGTACAGCATGCATAAGCAAACCAAAAAACAGCATTTACATGGTCTGTCTACAGCCTGTTTGTAAGCCCATTCGACCAGCTTGCACCCTCCCATACTCACTTTTATGCCAATTAGCAAAAATGCAAATCATTCCATTAGAGCTAAACCAACTTACCATTTCTTAAACCAATTTAAAACAGACAATATAAAGTCTTTTTTCTGACATTTTGTAAACCCTAGTTTTAGCAGCCATCACAGAAATATACACGATTCTCTCATTTGCATTTTTGCTCAATTGAACTTTTCTGCCAAACCCTCCAAAAACTCGAGCAGCCTTTGTTTATTCCATGACCTAGCCACCATCTAGAACCCTGCTGCAGCAGCATTTACCAGCTGAAAATCATCTTGAGTTCTGTTTTCTTCCAAATATACAAACATGGCAAATCGAGTGTTGAGGGTTTCCAAGCGCTATTGAGCCAAAAGACTTCAAGAATCCTCCATTCTAAAGCACGAGGAAGGTTTGTTTCAGGCTGCAACATCAAAACAAACACTGCATTTGGGTTTTCTTCACAACCAAGTAAAAACTCGAATCCTTTTTTTTCTCTTAACCATGCTATATTTTTGATAATCCTTGCCTTGATGATTGTTGTGAGCCTTGTATCATTTGATTTGGTTGGCCATGTTGCAAGAAATCTGGAATTTCATTCTCATGAGCAAATATATTTTCCTTCGATTTGGTTTGTTTAAGTTGTTTTAATGGAAATGGCTACCATATTTGTATTGCTTGATGTTTGCTGAAGCTAATGACATGCTTGTTTAAACTTTCTGGTTTTGTTGAAATGTCATGATGAATGTGTGCTGCTGCTGTTAAACCTAAACCGGCCCAGATTTCCCATGTTTGTGTTCGATTGGTTGTTAGCTGATGTTGTTTAATGATGATGTTACATTGCTTTGTTTTGATTGTTGATGTTGGTTGCGGTTGAGTCTTTGATGATGAACATTGAATGATGATGTGCTGTTCATGTTAAATCTTGTCCTGCCCAGAAATTTGCAGGAACTTATGCTTGTCTTGTTTGTCATTTGATGTTGCATGATGACAGTGCTTCCTTGCCATGATTGATTTTTGATGCTGTTTGTTGTTTGTTGTTCATGATGATGAAGTTGAATGATGAATACTGCTGGTTGAAACCCCAAGGACATTGCCCAGAAAAACCATATGTTTTGTGTTACATACTGTTGCCTGTTTGCTATATGAACATTCCCATGCCATGCTTTTGAATGATTTTTGGTTCGAATTTTGGTTACTGAAGTTGATGTTGTTGCTGCATATGCTCTGCTGCTGTTTTGAACTTGTCCAGAAAATCCGCATGTTTTGTTGTTTGCTGCATTTGGTTGTGGGTGTTTGATTGTTGCATGAGGGCAATGTCGCATGGCCATTGTTTGCTTGTTGGTGCTGGTTACATCTGTTGTTCATGATTTTGTTTGAAAATGTTGAGATGCCATGGCTGCATAAACCCTAAGGGTTTCTAAAATCAGAAAAGATGAACATTCATTGGCTCGTCACTGTTCCATTGGCTAGTAGCCAATAAGAACATTTCCTGGGGCGCCCTGAAACGACGCCGTTTCAATTAGTAAGACACGGAATTACATTTGTGCCATCGGTTGACCACATGTTGACCAATTCTCCATGTCATTTGCTCATATTTCATCCAATTGCTCTCCAATTTGCACAATTAATTTCTCATTCATTTTTCATCCAAAAATCCTGAAATTTTTTCCACATACTCATGAATGTGTCCTCTATTTTATTGTGATTTTTAATTAATTTTTCACTGGTTGGATTTTAATTGATAATTATTTTCTTGACATGTATGCATAAATGATACATTGTGCCATTCCTTTTGTGAAATTCTCATGATGCATCCAATGAGCCTGAAATTTTTTGTGGTGAAACTAGACACATTGACCTTCATTTCCATATAAAGTTTGTGCATTTATCATTTGTGGATTGAGAGTTATGATTTTCTGAAGTTATGTGTTACATTTGTTGCTACATGAATGATGTGCATTTTCCCTAATTTTGTTGACATGCTTCCCTATATCCAAATGACCCCAAATTTTGCATGATTGATCCTTTATATGTCTAGTTGATGTATGAATTTTCCTAGAATTAATTGGGCTGTTTTCCATTTATTTGAGATTTTTCTTCCCTGCCTAGTCAATGGTTGGCTTTATGTGATACATGTTGCCAAATCCTTTGGGAAATTTTCATACCATATTGTATGATCATGAAATTTCATATGTGATAACTAGACATCTTGAGCTTTGCATTGGTGTTAATCTCATTCATTTCTCTTCTGTTTTCAAATTGATAGGATTTTTTTGAAGTTGACCCATGCTTGTTGACTTTCATTGTGCTTACTTGAATTTGGTTTGACTTCATGATTTTAATTGACTGCCTTCCTCTCATCCAAATGCCATGAAATTTTACATGTCTACCATGTTAGATGTTAGGATTGAGTGTGATTTATTTGATGATTTTTGAGATTGTTTAGGTTGACTTTTGATGCAAGTCATTCTGTTGACTTTTGTATGCTTTCCTTTGCCTTACTTTGACTTCAAATGTTCATGAAATGATCATAATACATGATTTGAATGTGGGCCCAATGGTGATAGCTTCTCAAATGTTTGACTTTGTTTTTGGTTGACTTTTCCTTGCTGCCTTGACTTTTTTCTCTCATCCTTGACCCTAGGCTAGTCCTGGTGGTCTTTTGTGCTTACTATTGAGTTCCTGTTTCAGGTTAAGCACCATTGCCATTGAGATCATACAAATGTGATTGGATTTGTTTACATATGAACTAACCTTTGTTTTGTAGATGGTTTGACTCATGTGTTGGAGTCTTGCTTTGCACAGTTGACCTTCTGTGGTTGACTGATTATCCATTCCTTTTGCTTTTAACTGTTTAATTGCATACTGATTTGTTTGGTTTTTCTCAGGTACCCTTTAGTTGCTTTAGTTGCTTGCTTTGCTTTTTAGCAATTGCTTTGAGGTATAAACATTTCTTCTTCATGTAGTCTGGAGACCCGGTCTGTTATTTGACCGGGCAAACTGTCTGAAGTCCTCCTTAAGAGGCAATGCTTGTGTGTGTTTAAAATTGTCCCAAGCAGGAAAAGTCCTTCAAATAAGGCAATTGGTGGAAGGTAGGGATAAGCAATCTATCCCCCACTATTCAGTGTGTCCTCTCTTTGCTCCCATTACATGGTTGAAGCATTGAGATAAAAACCCAAGATCTTGTACAAAGTGTACAGTGTCAGAGTCTTCGAGTATAGAAGGGTTCCCACTTTCTGGACCCATGCTCATTTGTCTATTAGCTCTCCCTGGCCAGGGATAAGAGCTGTGAGGTCTCATCCTCACTTCATCCTATTCATCTGCTTCACCTTAGCCTCTCAATGGCAAGGTTAAGAGCAACACTTACCCTATTCCAGTTGGCCCTAGTGCCTAACCTTTTGCTTGAGCCTCTTGTATGCATATAGAGTGTGCTTCTTGTGATTGTGATTGCCTGTTTGTTTGCCTCTTTAGGTTTAGCTTAGACTTGCCCGTGTGCAAGGTAGGTTGTGTGGCTTAACCCTTGTGTGAGCCATACTTAGAGCTGCCTGCCGAACTACGGCAACTCTGATTCTCATGTTCAGATGAGATACGTAGGCACGAGATGCGATGTCTTGTCGAGTTTGACTAACAACTAATCCGTGCTTGTTTTCGCCCTCGTTGCGATCCTTTCTCTCGCCCTCGTTGCGATCCTTTCTCTCGCCCTCGTTGCGATCGAGCCCTTTTCCCTACCTGCCGAACTACGGCAACTCTGATTCTCATGTTCAGATGAGATACGTAGGCACGAGATGCGATGTCTTGTCGAGTTTGACTAACAACTAATCCGTGTTTGTTTTCGCCCTCGTTGCGATCCTTTCTCTCGCCCTCGTTGCGATCCTTTCTCTCGCCCTCGTTGCGATCGAGCCCTTTTCCCTACCTGCCGAACTACGGCAACTCTGATTCTCATGTTCAGATGAGATACGTAGGCACGAGATGCGATGTCTTGCCGAGTTTGACTAACCACTAACATCTAACTCTTTTCTCTCACCCCTGTGTGATTGAGATCTCTCCTTTCTCTCGCCCTCGTTGCGATTGAGACCTTCCCCTTCTCTTGCCCTAGTTGCAATCGAGACTTTGCTTTTTCCTGTGTCCTGTCTAGGATAGGTTGGCCCTTGTGCCATTTAGCTAGAAACCTTAACTTAGGGTTGACTTTTGCATGACAACATCTAGGCTCGAGTCGTAGTCTCCCTAGTGTTGTGTCTCCCTCTGTTATCTGGTTAGGCTAGATCCTTTGTCCCTGCGTAGGGGAACTACATCGCCCTGATCTTCACACCAGATGAAGTATGTAGGCAGGAGATTGAGCTGATCTCTCCGGGCGCCCCTTTTTTTCTTTTTGTGTGTGTCGTCTGACCTTTGCTAGGCTCGAGTCCCCGCACTCCTTAGCATTTGCTGTTTGTCTGTTTATGTGTGTTTGACAGTTGTAGGCTGAGTCCCCGACTCCCTATTTATCTGTTGTGTGCGTTTTGGTTCGGATGCTGATGTAAGTCCAGTGATTGGCATTCGGGCTCCATGTTTGCCTGCGTGTGCCTTGTTTGTGTTTGTGTGCGTGTCAGCCGAGCTACGAATGCTCTGATTCTTCTCTCGTCCGAGAAGATACGTATGCATAGGATACGATATCCTAGCGAGCATGTGTCGTTTCCCCGGTCCGAACTACTTGGACTCTGATGTCTATGCCTGATAGACTAAGTAGGCCCAGGATTCGATATCCTGCCGAGTCAGTTTCAGTCAGTCTCTTTCGTTTCTTTCAGCCAGTGTGTGTGTTTGAGCAGCGTTTAAGCAACCAATTTTCCTTCCTTCTGTGCGTGGATCCCGTAGAGTACTACGGATGCGTAGGGTGCCTAACACCTTCCCTTCGCATAACCGACTCCCGAACCCATTCTTTTTGGTCGCGAGACCATGATCTTTCCTAGGTTTACTTCGAGCGTTTCCTTTCCCTCTTTTGGGATAAATAACGCACGGTGGCGGCTCTGTTGTTTCTTTCTTTTCCCGCCGGTTTTTCGCGCGATGCGACAGCTGGCGACTCTGCTGGGGACATAGAGAAGTTGACCTATGCTGGTCCATCTTCCCTGAGCGAGTCTCTCCTAGCGCTCTCTAGGATTAGGGTTTTGGTTGCTTTCTGCTTGTTGTATTTTATTGCATTCATTGTATATATGTACATTTATTGGTTGCATTGATTGTGTGCATTGATGTTTGCATTTCATATTCATTATTCATTACTGGCTGGCTGTCTGTTTTTCTCTGTGGGGGGGGAGTCAGTTGAGGTAAAAGGTCCAATACCCAGACCATGAGTGAAATCTAGGAAACCTAGGAATAGAGTGATTCATGGGAAGCGGGTGGTGTACGCCACTTAGCGGAACATTGATATCACGAGCAGTTCAGACCCTGGTGGGATATCATTGGTGCATACATCGGGTGTGCACAGGATGATATTCTGCGAAAGGTTATTTATGCTGCGTTTCTCTCGACCTTACCCTGGCCTAGATGACACCCGTGAGTGGGGGGGATTGATCATTTTAACAGGTACAGTTGGTGACTCTCGGTACGGACGGTGACTGTGAATTATGGACATTTATTTCTGGGACGCCGGAGCTCTGTCCGTGGTTTATCAGCGGGTTCCGTTTATTTCGGATCCCCGGGTTGAATTTGAGAGTACCTGTTCAGAGGATGATAGTAATGCAATCTCCAGTTCCGTTTATTTCGGAACTCCACAAGTCGGATTTATGGTGACTCAGTTCTCCAGACATGGGTTCAGATGCCAGTTGATCAGATTGACTTTGGGTTTTAGATGATTGTGATCAGAGTTCAAGCCGAAGCTTCGACCCTGTGCCTTGAGACGCACAGCCTGACCAGTCATGTTCACATCATTTGCATCATAGCATGTTTATTTTCCAAAAAATAGTAATGCATGAAAAAGTTAACTCGCATATGCATATCCTTTTCAGGATCATTCATGATAAAATAGCATTCGCATCATATGCATATCATACACATATCATTCTTGCATTGCAGACATGCTTGGGCGTGACTTCTCACTTTGGGTTTTGACTGAGACAGGATTGTTGATCACCGCCCGCACCGCGACTAGACTCAATCATCAGGAGGAGTATGGATCAAGTTCAGACTGAGCTAGCTGAGATAAGGGCGGACATGGCCCAGTTCATAACAACGATGCAAGGAGTTGTTCAGGGGTAAGAGGAGTTGCGTGCCTTAGCCCAGAGACTGGAAGCCGTGTTTCCACCAGTCCGTCGCACTCCACCAGGGGATGTACCCGTTCATGAGAATGCTGCTGTCGCTATTCTCATCGATGATTATGCCGTGGGTGATGAATTGAAGGGGATCAGAATCAGTGAACAGCCTCTTGCTGCAGAGACTGTTAATGTCAGAGCAACCCGAGCTCCGGTTCGCCATCCTGGCTCTTCAAGTTCTTCCGGTTCTAAGAAGCTATCCTCTGGGGCACACAAAAGGGGAGAAAGTGAAACAAATGTTGCGCACCGTCGGAGGAGTGCAAACAGAGGACAGTATCGTCAGGCTGCTGCTGTGACTATCCCAGCAACTCGAACTCAACAGCGACAGAGAAGACCAACTCAGCAGTATCAGACTCCACAACGTCATCCTCAGCAGCAGGCTTCTCAGCCTCACAATGGTAATCAAGCTGGTACAAGTAATGAGAGGAAGAAGATCATTTTTGATCCAATCCCCACGTCCTACGCCGAACTGTATCCCACTCTGATAGAGCGGAACTTGATCACTCCCAGAGACCCGCCGCCCATACCTGTCAACCCTCGGTGGTGGTATAGGCCTGAACAGCATTGTGTGTATCATTCGGGTGCTCCTGGTCATGACGTGGATAGTTGTTTCCAGCTGAAAATGAAGGTTCAAGACCTTGTGAGGTCAGGTATTCTGATTTTGGAAGACTTAGGTCCCAATGCTAATCAAGCTTGAAGATAACAAGTCCCGGGCTGGCGCCGATTTTTCTTCAGAAGGGTTGTTCAGAAAAGCAGAAGCTGCTGATGCAAGAAATACTGACAGTTGTCGTCCCCGATGGGATCTATCACGATTGGGTCACTGTGGGCTTTCCTACAGTTGTTCATAAGTCTTTGTAACAATCACTTTGTTTAAAAACCCTTCTCCCATGCCAAAAGGAGAAGTGATGACATTGTTGGCAACATTTTGTGCAATGATATTTTCATTCAAATAAATTCATGTTAAAACATTTGTTTTTCCAATTGTTTTCCCTTTTCGCTTTTTGCATGAAATTGGTGATCACAAAAAACCTTAAAAAACAAGAATAAAAGCAATCTTTTCATCTGCATAACGATTGTCTTGTTTGTTTTTCAAAGATCTTTTCATATCAAAGTCATTATGCAGGTTGTTTCTCAAACCCATTGAAAATAGTGATCGGACGTCATCTCCCAATTTTGAATTCCCTGTATTCGAAGCGGACGAAGATGATGTTGAAGGGATTCCTGACGAGATTTCCCGACTTCTTGAGCAAGAAAAGAAGATCACTCAGCTGCATCTCGAGAATCAGCAGAACAGCCAACTGGGGCATTATCAAAAAGAAAAAAAAGAGAAAAAGAGAAAAAAAAAGAGGAGGGTGCAAAATCCAAGAAAAAAAAATCAAAAGAAATCAAAAGCAAAATCAAAAGAAAAAACAAAAGAAAATAGCACCCTCAAAGTCCCAAGTTGGCTGATGCTGAATTCGATCGAGAAAAAGAGATATACTGCCATGTGTCATGGTCAGTCATATCAGCAGAGAGTGAAAAAGCATTCGATAAGAAGATCAAGCCTCGTGTGTTCCGAGGGACCTTGTGCTCAAGAAAGTCTTGTCTTTCGTGCCCGATTCCAGGGGCAAGTGAACTCCAAGCTATGAAAGTCCACATGTTTTCAAAAGAGCCTCTTCAGGCAGTGCTTTGACACTTACAGCAATGGATGAAGAAGTTCACTCGTCCTGTGAATTCCGATGCAGTCAAGAAATACTTCGCCTAAAACAAAAACAGAAAAAGCAAAAGCTCGATAAGTCGAACACCCCAAAGGGCGACTTAGGCAAAAAGGAGCATCTCGGTGGATTGAAAACCCGAAAGGGCGATCCAGGCAAAAGTTAGAGACATTGAAAAAAAGAATTTGCATCCCGCTAGATTGAACACCTCACACTGGGGCAATCTAGGCAAAAATTAGGGATTTGGCAAGTAACTGCATCTTGACAAGACTGTGCTGTACATCTGTCATCCGTCAGGGATTCTCGATCCGTCGTCGACTGAAGCTTTGAATACATCGAAAATTCGGAATGGTAGAGGAAAGGTCGTTATGTTCAATGTAGCCCTCTCCAATATATATCACCGATTTCAAACTTGTACAGATCTATGGAGTCTCGCCCTTTGCAGACTACCATTCCATTACATCTATTTGAGCTTTTATCCCATTATTTGCACTCTTATTTGTTTCAACTCAACAAACGTTTTGCATGTTTTAATTGATAAAGTATCATTGTTTTCAAAATAAACAAATTTTTCAAAATTTTTGTTCTTAAACAAAGTGAACATTCACAATGATGGAAGAATACTTAGGAGACCCACAATGCTCTCCCGAGGGTGGTATGATTATCAACAGGTAAGACAATTGACCGTATCTCGAGCATGACTGTATCTTTATCTTGCAGAACCTCGTATGGTCTCTCCTCAGTGAATCTGCCCGATGCAGTGTTGTTCGAAGTTGTTTATCTTCATGTTCCCGGCAGTATAACATTCTTCCTCCAAGTCCCTGTTAGCTCTATTGTGGGGCATCCCCAGTAGAGTGCTGTTTGAGCCCTATCGTGGGGCATCCCCAGCAAGTTTGCTGTTTCGGACATTATTGTGGGGCAGCTCCCCTAGCAGAGTGTTTACTGAAGACTTTAACTTTCGCCTTTCCAGCAGGCCAGTCTTCCTCTCCACCAGCATGTTTGTTTTTCTTTGAAGATTCAGTATTTGGTAGATCAACATCCCAGTACTATGTCATGCCCTCAGATGGACCCCCTAGCGGAGTTGTTGGCATGATGAGCTTTATCAATACCTTTGTGTTTCTCATCAGAGATCTGGTGGCTTAGGGTGGTTGACCCCCGGACCTGCGTGTTGAACATGTCTGTTTGTCAACATTCATCATACATTTTAGGTAGAATGCATACATGCATAATCATAGCATTTGGATACTCATGTTGCAGCTGTTGCCGTATATCCGTTGATAGTTGCCTCCTGCTGTTTGGTAATACAAGATCTCTCTAGTAGATTTTCCTTAAGCAGATATGGGTGTGTCCGATCTCTCCATATAGAGTCTACCCCTTAAGCAGAAAGTGTCTACCATTTCCTTCTGCACTCCCCACTGAGATACGTCCTCGTGGATGACGGTTGCTTCCGTTCCCTCCCTACACGGGATGGGTTGTCCCTATTGAGTTCTTTCCTCATTAGGATGAGTCTTGTTTCAGTCTGCCTTTTCGGATCGATCCTGAATTGGCTGTCTCTTGTGCTTCCCTGGGGCATAAATGAATAGTCGCCCACTAACCGACACTCATTCATCTTATCCTCAGCGGATTTTGTTGGCTTCTACCTACAAACCGGTAGCTGTAAGTCCTATCTTTGTGGTTTTCTACCCACTAGCTGGTAGTTGTAAAATCCCATTTTCATCCCCTTGTTGGAATTTAACCCTTTGTGCTCATCCCGATGATGACTGGTTACTTTTCCGTGGTTTTCTGCCTACAAACCGGTAGATGTAATCCCCCCTTTGTGGTTTTAATGGTCTTTTCCCCTTGGATACTTGCCTTGATCAAGCAGTATTGTCCCCATTGGGTCTTCCCCTGCCTTTGGGTATTTGCTCCGAGTTAGCAACTTTATCCTCTCTTGATTGGTCATCTTTTGCATACCTAGTCCTGGTACCCCGATGCCTTTCTTTTCGGTCGATTATTCATTTAACAACCTGCAACCCGGTTATGGATAATCTTCCATGCGAGGTTATTATCTACGTTCTGACGGCTATAGATAATATATCTCATGCACTCTTTGGTCAATCTTTCGATTGTTATCACCAGCAGAGTAAGATTCGTATTCCTTGTGGAATCGAATGTTCATCCTTTAACAAGACTGCTTTTTCTAGCCCTCTTCAGGATGTTGTATGTTTTGGAAAACAAACCAATTCACGCTTTGGTCGGTCACCCGTTTCATACCTACAACTCGGTATTCTTGGTGTTCCTTCCTGTTTGTTCGCTGTCGTGACCTTGTTCCCCAGCGAAACCCCCTGCAAGTGTTCAGCCTTGCCCTGTCATCTTGTGGATGTCAGTATCCCGTCAGCACCCGCGTGTGTTGTTTCTTTGGTGTCGGTAAACACCATCCGTCGGTGATTTCCAGTCATGCGTAAGTGTCTGGTCTTCTTTGGTGTCGGTAAACACCATCCGTCGGTGATTTCCAGTCATGCGTAAGTGTCTGGTCTTCTTTGGTGTCGGTAAACACCATCCGTCGGTGATTTCCAGTCATGCGTAAGTGTCTGGTCTTCTTTGGTGTCGGTAAACACCATCCGTCGGTGATTTCCAGTCATGCGTAAGTGTCTGGTCTTCTTTGGTGTCGGTAAACACCATCCGTCGGTGATTTCCAGTCATGCGTAAGTGTCTGGTCTTCTTTGGTGTCGGTAAACACCATCCTTCGGTGATTTCCAGTCATGCGTAAGTGTCTGGTCTTCTTTTGATGTCGGTAAACATCCTCTTTCGATGTTCATAACGTCGCTATCCCTTCCCTAGTGAAGTTTTCCTCCTCTCCGTTGGTGTCGATAAACGTGAGTCTACCTTTCGTCCTATGACGTCTGGTTGAAGTTTTCCTCCTCTCCGTTGGTGTCGATAAACGTGAGTCTCCCTTTCGTCCTATGACGTCTGGTTGAAGTTTTCCTCCTCTCCGTTGGTGTCGATAAACGTGAGTCTCCCTTTCGTCCTATGACGTCTGGTTGAAGTTTTCCTCCTCTCCGTTGGTGTCGATAAACGTGAGTCTACCTCTCGTCCTATGACGTCTGGTTGAAGTTTTCCTCCTCTCCGTTGGTGTCGATAAACGTGAGTCTCCCTTTCGTCCTATGACGTCTGGTTGAAGTTTTCCTCCTCTCCGTTGGTGTCGATAAACGTGAGTCTCCCTTTCGTCCTATGACGTCTGGCTGAGTTTTCCTCCTCTCCGTTGGTGTCGATAAACGTGAGTCTCCCTATTCGTCCTATGATGTCTAGTTGTACCTGTCCCCTTGTGGATTTACCTCTCCTAGTTGTCCGTTGGCATCTAGTTGTGATTTCTTTTCCCATTCATCGTCATTGCGGTGTCTGGATGTGGTTATACCCGTTGAAAACAAAAACAAAAAATATATACCCAGTAATAAGAATCAAATCCCAGTGGACGTTTCCATTGGTGGATTCCAGTCGGTGCAAATTTCTACGGTTCTTTAGTATTCAATCCCTGTTTACCCTGAAAGTCTGACAGCCATTGCTATCATCCATTCGGGTTCCCAGCTGATTGAATAGGGGCAGCTGTAGCACCTCAAATTTGCACCTATCATTATACATACCATTCTCATATTAGGTCATAGCATATCATGAATCCATTGCATAGCATTGCATTGTCCTCAGTTGCCTCAAGAGCAAGCAAGCAAGAATTAGGTCAAACTGATCAGGAGATCAGTCAACCAATCAAGCAAGGTTGTTTCTCAAGGAGCAAAAGCCCTAGGGTTTGTCCAACAAGTTCACATGACTTGGAGGTCTATTTGAAGTGTTCAAGTCAAGGGTTGCAGGCTCAGAGGTCATCAGTCAATGCACAGCCAGGCAAGAAAACCCTAAAAAGTCAACAGTCAATCAAAGCAGTGGATGGTGGCCATTCTTGTGGAATTTGGGGCACCATGGTCAATAATCAAGAGTCCATACAACTTGGGACATCATTTGAAGTCAAGGTCTCAAGGAATTAGGGTTTGGAATTCATCAGAAGTGCTTCAGTCATCCAAAACCCTAGAAAAGTCAAACTTGGTCAACTGTGGATTTAATCAGTGATTTGATGGATGGAATTGGTTTGAGAGAGCTTATTCATGTCCTAATAGGCCTCATGTATCATGTACAACCTCATCATGGAAGAATTAGAAGTAAAATCAGAAATTTCCAGAAATAGAAAGTGGACCTGTAATTTCAATTGCCAAAAATGGAAACTTCTTGATCCTCAACTTGCATCATGATACAAGCTTCAAATGAATTTTTGCCCAACATGAAAGTTGAAGATCTTGTTCTCCCATTTTCAAAAAGTCCAAGAACTCTCAAATCCCATGTGTGGTTGTCAAGATATGATCAATTCATTTTCAGAAATTTGTGAACTTCAAAGAGCCATATCTCTCAAACCATAAGGCCAAATTTGGTGGGGTTTTTTCCTACAAACCAAATTTTTCCTCCTCTTTCCAAAAATATAAATTTCATGCACCAAAACCCTACCAATCAAAATGGCATTTTTGGACCTATTTCATTAAAAAATCAAGTTTGACCAACCATTGACTTTTTGATTTAAACACTTTTTCTCATTTTTGCCAATTGGGAAATGTTTTAAATCATTTTTGAAACTTGCCTCAAACCTTAAATCATGTTCATATCACCATTACACTACCATTTTGGACAAAAATGCAAGCTTGGCAATTTGTGCATTTGGCTTCATATAAGTAAATCAAGTACAGCATGCATAAGCAAACCAAAAAACAGCATTTACATGGTCTGTCTACAGCCTGTTTGTAAGCCCATTCGACCAGCTTGCACCCTCCCATACTCACTTTTATGCCAATTAGCAAAAATGCAAATCATTCCATTAGAGCTAAACCAACTTACCATTTCTTAAACCAATTTAAAACAGACAATATAAAGTCTTTTTTCTGACATTTTGTAAACCCTAGTTTTAGCAGCCATCACAGAAATATACACGATTCTCTCATTTGCATTTTTGCTCAATTGAACTTTTCTGCCAAACCCTCCAAAAACTCGAGCAGCCTTTGTTTATTCCATGACCTAGCCACCATCTAGAACCCTGCTGCAGCAGCATTTACCAGCTGAAAATCATCTTGAGTTCTGTTTTCTTCCAAATATACAAACATGGCAAATCGAGTGTTGAGGGTTTCCAAGCGCTATTGAGCCAAAAGACTTCAAGAATCCTCCATTCTAAAGCACGAGGAAGGTTTGTTTCAGGCTGCAACATCAAAACAAACACTGCATTTGGGTTTTCTTCACAACCAAGTAAAAACTCGAATCCTTTTTTTTCTCTTAACCATGCTATATTTTTGATAATCCTTGCCTTGATGATTGTTGTGAGCCTTGTATCATTTGATTTGGTTGGCCATGTTGCAAGAAATCTGGAATTTCATTCTCATGAGCAAATATATTTTCCTTCGATTTGGTTTGTTTAAGTTGTTTTAATGGAAATGGCTACCATATTTGTATTGCTTGATGTTTGCTGAAGCTAATGACATGCTTGTTTAAACTTTCTGGTTTTGTTGAAATGTCATGATGAATGTGTGCTGCTGCTGTTAAACCTAAACCGGCCCAGATTTCCCATGTTTGTGTTCGATTGGTTGTTAGCTGATGTTGTTTAATGATGATGTTACATTGCTTTGTTTTGATTGTTGATGTTGGTTGCGGTTGAGTCTTTGATGATGAACATTGAATGATGATGTGCTGTTCATGTTAAATCTTGTCCTGCCCAGAAATTTGCAGGAACTTATGCTTGTCTTGTTTGTCATTTGATGTTGCATGATGACAGTGCTTCCTTGCCATGATTGATTTTTGATGCTGTTTGTTGTTTGTTGTTCATGATGATGAAGTTGAATGATGAATACTGCTGGTTGAAACCCCAAGGACATTGCCCAGAAAAACCATATGTTTTGTGTTACATACTGTTGCCTGTTTGCTATATGAACATTCCCATGCCATGCTTTTGAATGATTTTTGGTTCGAATTTTGGTTACTGAAGTTGATGTTGTTGCTGCATATGCTCTGCTGCTGTTTTGAACTTGTCCAGAAAATCCGCATGTTTTGTTGTTTGCTGCATTTGGTTGTGGGTGTTTGATTGTTGCATGAGGGCAATGTCGCATGGCCATTGTTTGCTTGTTGGTGCTGGTTACATCTGTTGTTCATGATTTTGTTTGAAAATGTTGAGATGCCATGGCTGCATAAACCCTAAGGGTTTCTAAAATCAGAAAAGATGAACATTCATTGGCTCGTCACTGTTCCATTGGCTAGTAGCCAATAAGAACATTTCCTGGGGCGCCCTGAAACGACGCCGTTTCAATTAGTAAGACACGGAATTACATTTGTGCCATCGGTTGACCACATGTTGACCAATTCTCCATGTCATTTGCTCATATTTCATCCAATTGCTCTCCAATTTGCACAATTAATTTCTCATTCATTTTTCATCCAAAAATCCTGAAATTTTTTCCACATACTCATGAATGTGTCCTCTATTTTATTGTGATTTTTAATTAATTTTTCACTGGTTGGATTTTAATTGATAATTATTTTCTTGACATGTATGCATAAATGATACATTGTGCCATTCCTTTTGTGAAATTCTCATGATGCATCCAATGAGCCTGAAATTTTTTGTGGTGAAACTAGACACATTGACCTTCATTTCCATATAAAGTTTGTGCATTTATCATTTGTGGATTGAGAGTTATGATTTTCTGAAGTTATGTGTTACATTTGTTGCTACATGAATGATGTGCATTTTCCCTAATTTTGTTGACATGCTTCCCTACATCCAAATGACCCCAAATTTTGCATGATTGATCCTTTATATGTCTAGTTGATGTATGAATTTTCCTAGAATTAATTGGGCTGTTTTCCATTTATTTGAGATTTTTCTTCCCTGCCTAGTCAATGGTTGGCTTTATGTGATACATGTTGCCAAATCCTTTGGGAAATTCTCATACCATATTGTATGATCATGAAATTTCATATGTGATAACTAGACATCTTGAGCTTTGCATTGGTGTTAATCTCATTCATTTCTCTTCTGTTTTCAAATTGATAGGATTTTTTTGAAGTTGACCCATGCTTGTTGACTTTCATTGTGCTTACTTGAATTTGGTTTGACTTCATGATTTTAATTGACTGCCTTCCTCTCATCCAAATGCCATGAAATTTTACATGTCTACCATGTTAGATGTTAGGATTGAGTGTGATTTATTTGATGATTTTTGAGATTGTTTAGGTTGACTTTTGATGCAAGTCATTCTGTTGACTTTTGTATGCTTTCCTTTGCCTTACTTTGACTTCAAATGTTCATGAAATGATCATAATACATGATTTGAATGTGGGCCCAATGGTGATAGCTTCTCAAATGTTTGACTTTGTTTTTGGTTGACTTTTCCTTGCTGCCTTGACTTTTTTCTCTCATCCTTGACCCTAGGCTAGTCCTGGTGGTCTTTTGTGCTTACTATTGAGTTCCTGTTTCAGGTTAAGCACCATTGCCATTGAGATCATACAAATGTGATTGGATTTGTTTACATATGAACTAACCTTTGTTTTGTAGATGGTTTGACTCATGTGTTGGAGTCTTGCTTTGCACAGTTGACCTTCTGTGGTTGACTGATTATCCATTCCTTTTGCTTTTAACTGTTTAATTGCATACTGATTTGTTTGGTTTTTCTCAGGTACCCTTTAGTTGCTTTAGTTGCTTGCTTTGCTTTTTAGCAATTGCTTTGAGGTATAAACATTTCTTCTTCATGTAGTCTGGAGACCCGGTCTGTTATTTGACCGGGCAAACTGTCTGAAGTCCTCCTTAAGAGGCAATGCTTGTGTGTGTTTAAAATTGTCCCAAGCAGGAAAAGTCCTTCAAATAAGGCAATTGGTGGAAGGTAGGGATAAGCAATCTATCCCCCACTATTCAGTGTGTCCTCTCTTTGCTCCCATTACATGGTTGAAGCATTGAGATAAAAACCCAAGATCTTGTACAAAGTGTACAGTGTCAGAGTCTTCGAGTATAGAAGGGTTCCCACTTTCTGGACCCATGCTCATTTGTCTATTAGCTCTCCCTGGCCAGGGATAAGAGCTGTGAGGTCTCATCCTCACTTCATCCTATTCATCTGCTTCACCTTAGCCTCTCAATGGCAAGGTTAAGAGCAACACTTACCCTATTCCAGTTGGCCCTAGTGCCTAACCTTTTGCTTGAGCCTCTTGTATGCATATAGAGTGTGCTTCTTGTGATTGTGATTGCCTGTTTGTTTGCCTCTTTAGGTTTAGCTTAGACTTGCCCGTGTGCAAGGTAGGTTGTGTGGCTTAACCCTTGTGTGAGCCATACTTAGAGCTGCCTGCCGAACTACGGCAACTCTGATTCTCATGTTCAGATGAGATACGTAGGCACGAGATGCGATGTCTTGTCGAGTTTGACTAACAACTAATCCGTGCTTGTTTTCGCCCTCGTTGCGATCCTTTCTCTCGCCCTCGTTGCGATCCTTTCTCTCGCCCTCGTTGCGATCGAGCCCTTTTCCCTACCTGCCGAACTACGGCAACTCTGATTCTCATGTTCAGATGAGATACGTAGGCACGAGATGCGATGTCTTGTCGAGTTTGACTAACAACTAATCCGTGTTTGTTTTCGCCCTCGTTGCGATCCTTTCTCTCGCCCTCGTTGCGATCCTTTCTCTCGCCCTCGTTGCGATCGAGCCCTTTTCCCTACCTGCCGAACTACGGCAACTCTGATTCTCATGTTCAGATGAGATACGTAGGCACGAGATGCGATGTCTTGCCGAGTTTGACTAACCACTAACATCTAACTCTTTTCTCTCACCCCTGTGTGATTGAGATCTCTCCTTTCTCTCGCCCTCGTTGCGATTGAGACCTTCCCCTTCTCTTGCCCTAGTTGCAATCGAGACTTTGCTTTTTCCTGTGTCATGTCTAGGATAGGTTGGCCCTTGTGCCATTTAGCTAGAAACCTTAACTTAGGGTTGACTTTTGCATGACAACATCTAGGCTCGAGTCGTAGTCTCCCTAGTGTTGTGTCTCCCTCTGTTATCTGGTTAGGCTAGATCCTTTGTCCCTGCGTAGGGGAACTACATCGCCCTGATCTTCACACCAGATGAAGTATGTAGGCAGGAGATTGAGCTGATCTCTCCGGGCGCCCCTTTTTTTCTTTTTGTGTGTGTCGTCTGACCTTTGCTAGGCTCGAGTCCCCGCACTCCTTAGCATTTGCTGTTTGTCTGTTTATGTGTGTTTGACAGTTGTAGGCTGAGTCCCCGACTCCCTATTTATCTGTTGTGTGCGTTTTGGTTCGGATGCTGATGTAAGTCCAGTGATTGGCATTCGGGCTCCATGTTTGCCTGCGTGTGCCTTGTTTGTGTTTGTGTGCGTGTCAGCCGAGCTACGAATGCTCTGATTCTTCTCTCGTCCGAGAAGATACGTATGCATAGGATACGATATCCTAGCGAGCATGTGTCGTTTCCCCGGTCCGAACTACTTGGACTCTGATGTCTATGCCTGATAGACTAAGTAGGCCCAGGATTCGATATCCTGCCGAGTCAGTTTCAGTCAGTCTCTTTCGTTTCTTTCAGCCAGTGTGTGTGTTTGAGCAGCGTTTAAGCAACCAATTTTCCTTCCTTCTGTGCGTGGATCCCGTAGAGTACTACGGATGCGTAGGGTGCCTAACACCTTCCCTTCGCATAACCGACTCCCGAACCCATTCTTTTTGGTCGCGAGACCATGATCTTTCCTAGGTTTACTTCGAGCGTTTCCTTTCCCTCTTTTGGGATAAATAACGCACGGTGGCGGCTCTGTTGTTTCTTTCTTTTCCCGCCGGTTTTTCGCGCGATGCGACAGCAAGCTTATAGGATGAATGTGCGCAACATCATTATGAGTTGTGGAAAGTTTCGCAATGTTCCACTCATAGGAACTAGGGGTTGTATCAACTACAACCCGGTTCTTTCTCTCCGTCAGTTGTGTTTTGTCATGAAGGAAAGGCCGCAAGATGTCGAGATAGCTGAAAATGTGTACTTTGAGAAACGGAGCGATCCAACAAGATTGGAGCAAGTGGGAAAAGCTTGGGAGAATATTGGTATAAAAGATGGATCTGTTTTAGGGAGGAAGTTTGCAATTGCTATGCCTGCTTACACTGAGTGGGTCAAGGAAAGAGTTGGGACTTTGTTGCTACCATATGACCGGATGGAACCAATACAGGAGCAACCGCCTTTGATCCTTTCTGAGAGTGTGCCTGCTGAGTATTACAAACAAGCCTTAATGGAGAATCGCCAGTTGAAAGAAAATGAGCAAGAGATCCAAATGGAGCTTTACAAAGCAAAAGCTGATAGGCTGAATTTGGCTCATAAACTCAAAGGAGCGCAAGGTGAAAGTTCTAGTAGATCAAGAAACAAAAAGAGGTCCTATGATGAGATAGAAACCATGCTGGATGAAGAACACCATGAACGCTTGAGATTATAAAAAGCGGAAGCCAATTACAAAAAGAATATACAAGACTTGGAAAGACAGCTTAAGGACAAAGATACTCAGTTAAAGAAAGAGGTAGATATGAGGCATGCAGCAGAGAGCCAGCTCAGAGGAAGTAACATCCGTGCATCTCATTTCCGAGAGGAAGTTGTTGAACTCAGGGTGCAACTGAAAGAGAAGCTCACCCCTCTACCTGAGTGTTCAGAGTGTGACCGATTGATGGATCAGTGCCAGTATTTGAAGACTCTCATTCCTGAAGGACGACTTCCCTAGTTTGTCTTGTTGTTTATTTTGAGAATCACCTCCAGGATTGTTGGATGGGATTCCTTGTGCTACACTGATGAACTGAATCTTTGCTTGAACTATGTTTGTATGAACCTTATTTCTTAAATCCATGGATGAGATTATTGATGTTTCACTTTTTGCTTGCCGTCCAGTGTATGTTGCTTCTTTGTTGTTTATGTTCCGCTTACGGGTGCAGATGGCCATTTTTCAAAGGTGGACGAGACTCTTGAATACCTGAGAAATGATAAAACATAGCATACGCATCATACACATATCATTCTTGCATCATTACAGGTGTTCTTGAAGAGGATTTCTCATTCTTGTCCCCGTTTCAGGCAGGATTGCTGAGTATCGTCCGCACCGTTATGCAACAAGGCAGAATTGACAGAAGATCATGGATCAATTTCAAGCAGAGCTAGCAGAGATGAGGACCAACATGACCCAATTCATGAGTATGATGCAAGGGGTAGTGCAAGGGCAAGAGGAACTCCGAGCCTTGGTCTAGAGACAAGAAATTATGATTCCCCCTGTCGGTCAGAATCCGCCAGAAGGGACCCCTGTCAATGACACCGCTGCTACTACCGGCCTTGTCAACAACTATGCTACTGGTGACGAATTGCGTGGTATTAGAATCGATGGACAACCCATCATTACAGAGGCTGTTAATGCTCGAGCGGCACGTGCTCTAGTTCACCATCCTTCTCATTTGGTTGACAAGCAAGAAGATATGTTCACTATTCCCAGTGATGATGATGAATTTGGAAAGGTGGAAGAGAGAGATAGAAAGGTTGACGCCCTTGCTGAAAAGATTCGCGCCATGGAGTGCCAGAATTCTTTGGGCTTTGATGTTACTAACATGGGTTTAGTTGATGGGTTGAGGATCCCGTACAAGTTCAAAGCGCCATCTTTCGACAAGTACAATGGCACTTCTTGTCCCCGAACTCATGTGCAAGCTTACTACCGGAAGATATCCGCTTATATTGATGATGAAAAAATGTGGATGTACTTTTTCCAAGACAGCTTGTCTGGAGCCTCTTTGGATTGGTACATGGGCTTGAAAAAAAAATCTGTCAGAAGCTGGAGAGAGTTTGGTGAAGCTTTTCTGAGGCAGTACAAGCATAACATGGACATGGCTCCGAGCAGAACCCAGTTGCAGAGTTTGTTTCAAAAGACCGGTGAGAGTTTCAAGGAATACGCCCAGAGGTGGCGTGAACTAGCTGCGAGAGTACAACCTCCGATGTTGGAGAGAGAATTGACTGATATGTTCATTGGAACCCTGCAAGGTGTATTCATGGATCGTATGGGAAGTTTCCCATTTGGTAGTTTTTCGGATGTTGTGATTTGCGGAGAAAGAACTGAAAGTCTTATCAAAGCGGGAAAAATCCAAGACCCTGGTTCTTCAAGTTCTTCAAGTGCTAAGAAACCATTTTCAGGGGCACCCAGAAGGAGAGAGGGTGAGACAAATGCTATACATAATCAGAGAAATGGAAACAGAGGACAACAATACCGTCAAGTTGCTGCTGTGACTATTCCAGCAACCCAATCTCAACAACCACAAAGAGGACAACCACAACAACAATAACAACGCCAATTCCAACCAAGACAAAGAATGCCAGATCATCATTTTGATCCGTTGCCAATGACTTATGCTGGGTTACTCCCTGAACTGCTCAGGTTAAAGTTTGTCGAACTTCGCACTATGGCTCCATTAACAAGGATTCCCGCTGGTTATGATGCTAATGTCCGTTGTTATTTTCATTCTGGTGCACCAGGGCACCACATCGAGAATTGTCGGGCTTTTCACCATAAAGTTCAAGATTTGATCGATGCCAAGACGATTAACTTTGCTCCTACTCCGAATATGGTGAATAATCCTATGCCTCAGCATGGAGGGCCCAAAGTAAATGGTGTGGAAGATGGGGAACATTTGAACTTGGTAGTCGATATTAATGATGTTCAGACTTCATTGTTTGTAGTGAAGGAACGTCTGCTTAGAGGGGGAGTATTCCCGGGATGTTACAAGAATTGTTCAGATTGTTGTAATCATGAAAACAGCTGTGTGAAATTGAAAGGAGGTATCCAGGAATTGATGAATGAAGGTTGTTTACAGTTTGATCGAGTAGTGAAAGACCGTGAAGAGGTGTCGACTATTACCATTTACTTTACACCGTCAAAAGGTCTTGTACGTGCTCCAAGAACTATTAGTGCGCCTGTGACTATGGGTACTCCTGTGACCGTAGCTGCGCCCGTGACCATATCTGCTCTGGTGACTGTTGGCGTTCCTGTGACTGTTAATGCTCCAGTAACTATCAGTACTCTTACCACCATTGCTGCTTCTAGTGGAAGACTTTTTGAGAATAGTAGAGCAATTCCGTGGCAATATAACAATGCTTTTTGCAGAAATAGTAGACCAGAGAATCAGACCAGATCAGTAAATAAGACTCCAGTAACAATTGGTTCGGCTGTGGGTAATGTGGGAGGACCCGGAGGATTTATGAGAAGTGGTCGTTTGTTTGCACCACAGGTTCCGAAGAATAACAATGCTGAAGCTCTTGCTAGAACAAAAGGAAAACAAGTTGTAGTTGAAGAAGAACCAGTGTGAAAGGAAGTGCCCGAGAGTTCTTTTGAGAAGGACGTGGAGGAATTTATGAGAATTATCAAGAAAAGTGATTACAAGATCGTGGATCAGTTGAACCAGACACCGTCAAAAATCTCTATTCTCTCTCTGTTGATGTGTTCCGAGGCACATCGTAACGCTCTGTTGAAAATGTTGAATATGGCTTATGTGCCTCAAGAGATTTCTGTTAACCAGCTTGAAGGTGTTATTGCAAACGTTAACACGAGACATGGTTTAGGATTCACGGATCTAGACTTGACACCTGAGGGTCGCAATCACAATAGAGCTTTGCATATCACGATGGAGTGCAAAGGCGCCGTTTTGTCGCATGTTTTGGTTGATACCGGTTCTTCCTTGATTGTGCTGCCCAAAAAGGCTCTGAGTAAGCTTGATGCCGAAGGGGTTGTTCTCACACCTAGTGATCTTGTTGTCCGTGCTTTTGATGGATCCAAGCGATCAGTTTTTGGTGAAGTCACATTGCCTGTGAAGATCAGCCCGGAAGTGTTTAATATTGTCTTCTATGTGATGGATATTCAACCAGCATATAGTTGTCTGTTGGGGCGTCCCTGGATACATGGAGCCAGAGCAGTTTCTTCGACTCTCCACCAAAAGCTAAAATATGTGTGGGATGGTCAGGTTGTGACCGCGTGTGGCAAAGAGGACATCTTTGTGAGCCATTTATCCTCCTTCAAATATGTGGAGATGGATGGCGAAATCCATGAAACTTTATGTCAAGCTTTTGAGACTGCCAGTATTGAGAAGGTGGCTTTTGTTGAACAGAAGAAACCAGGTACCTCGATTGCGTCCTATAAACAAGCTCTGGAGGTTATTCATTCAGGTAACGCGGAAGGCTGGGGCAAGGTGATTGATGTGCCCGTAAAAGAAGACATGTTTGGCATTGGTTATCAGCCTTTTCAATCGTCAGCGCAGGGTGTCCAGAATCAGGAAGGGCCGTGTACTTTCACTAATGCTGGATTGATGAATCACGGGGATGTCTTTGCAATAGACAATGAAGATGGTGACAGTGATTGTGATATGGATAATTGGGTGCACCCGTGTGCTCCAGGGGAGAAGATCAACAACTGGACTGCTGAAGAAATAGTCCAAGTTACTCTTCAGACAGAGTAATTTTCTTTTGTTTTTCATTTTGCATGAAAGCCCTACGCTCTGCCCAAGGCGTAGTGGTTCATTGTAGGGCCACATCATGTTTTAAATTTTCAATAATAAAGGACGTTTTGCAATCAAATTTGTGTTCACTGTCTTTCTGTTTTCATTTTCAAAACAATAAAAATGGCAATGTTTTTTTGTGACTTCCTTGAACTCTTTTCTAAAATAAAGCATGAAACATCGTTCGTGCAGAATTGATCTTACGGATTCCATTAAAAACAGTTCTGTTATGGCTCAGTATGACTTCAATAATCCCATTTACCAAGCCGAAGAGGAGAGTGACGAAGATTGCGAACTCCCCAAAGAATTGGCCAGACTATTGAAACAGGAGGAAAGGGTCATTCAAACTCATTAGGAAGAGTTGGAAGTCATTAACCTTGGTACCGAGGATGCAAAGAAAGAGATCAAGATAGGGGCTGCTTTAGAGGAAAAGGTCAAGAGAGGGCTGATTGAAATGCTGCAAGAATATGTGGATGTATTCGCATGGTCGTATCAAGATATGCCTGGTTTGGATACAGATATTGTGGTGCACAGGCTACCTCTCAGAGAAGATTGTCCTTCGGTAAAGTAGAAGCTTCGCAGAACTAGTCATGATATGGTTGTCAAGATCAAAGAGGAGGTTCAGAAACAGTTGGATGCAGGTTTTCTAGCAGTTACCAGTTATCCCCCGTGGGTGGCCAACATCGTACCCGTGCCGAAGAGGGATGGTAAAGTCAGGATGTGTGTCGATTACCGAGATTTAAACAGAGCCAGTCCGAAAGATGACTTCCCATTACCTCACATTGATGTATTGGTCGATAACACTGCTCAGTCCTCGATTTTCTCTTTCATGGATGGATTTTCTGGCTATAATCAGATCAAGATGGCGCCAGAAGACATGGAGAAAACGACATTCATTACACCTTGGGGCACGTTCTGTTATAAGGTAATGCCATTTGGGTTGAAGAACGCCGGTGCTACCTACCAAAGAGCTATGATGACTCTCTTTCATGACATGATGCACAAAGAAATTGAAGTGTACGTGGATGATATGATTGTGAAGTCTCAGACAGAAGAGGAGCACTTGGTAAACTTGCAAAAGTTATTTGAAAGATTGAGAAAGTTCAAACTGAGGCTGAATCCAAACAAGTGTACATTTGGAGTGAGATCTGGAAAGCTGTTAGGTTTCATTGTCAGTGAGAAAGGGATTGAGGTTGATCCAGCGAAAGTAAAAGCTATTCAAGAAATGCCTGAACCAAGAACGGAAAAGCAGGTTCGTGGGTTTTTAGGGAGGCTGAACTACATTGCGCGGTTCATATCTCACCTAACAGCTACGTGCGAACCGATATTTAAATTGCTAAGAAAAGATCAAGCAATCAGGTGGAACAATGATTGTCAAAAAGCTTTTGATAAGATAAAAGAATATTTGCAGAAACCTCCAATTCTTATACCTCCAGTTCCTGGGAGGCCTCTAATAATGTACCTTTCAGTAATAGAGAATTCGATGGGGTGTGTATTGGGACAGCATGACGAGTCTGGTCGAAAAGAACATGCAATATACTACCTTAGCAAAAAGTTTACCGACTGTGAAACAAGATATTCGCTGCTCGAGAAAACTTGCTGCGCTTTGGCATGGGCTGCTCGCCGACTAAGACAGTATATGTTGAACCATACTACCTTGTTGATTTCTAAGATGGACCCAGTAAAGTATATCTTTGAAAAGCCAGCTCTTACTGGACGAGTGGCTCGTTGGCAGATGATTTTGACAGAGTATGATATCCAGTACACGTCGCAAAAGGCCATCAAGGGTAGTATTCTGTCTGATTACCTTGCCGAGCAACCGATTGATGACTATCAACCGATGATGTTTGAATTCCCCCGATGAAGATATCATGTACTTAAAGATGAAGGATTGTGAATAGTCTCTTGTCGAGGAAGGACCAGATCCCGATGACAAGTGGACACTGATGTTTCATGGGGCGGTAAATGTGAATGGAAATGGTGTTGGGGCAGTACTCATTAATCCTAAAGGTGCACACATACCTTTTTCCGCCAGATTGACTTTTAAAGTAACCAACAACGAAGCTGAGTACGAGGCCTGTATCATGGGGATTGAGGAAGCCATCGATCTAAGGATCAAAACTATGGACATTTATGGAGATTATGCTCTAGTGATTAACCAAGTCAATGGAGACTGGAATACTCATCAACCGCATTTGATCCCTTATAGAGATTACACCAGGAGGATCCTGACTTTCTTCAAGACAGTAAAGTTGTATCATGTACCCCGAGATGAAAATCAAATGGTTGATGCCTTAGCCACATTGTCTTCCATGATTAAAGTTCATTGGCAGAATCATGTGCCACACGTTGCTGTGAATCGACTCGAGAGGCCTACGTATGTGTTTGCAGCTGAGTTTATTATTGATGAGAAGCCATGGTTTTATGATATTAAGAATTTCCTCAAAAGCCAAGAGTATCCTGAAGGAGCGTCAAAGAATGACAAGAAGACACTGAGAAGGCTAGTTGAAAGCTTTTACTTGAACAAGGATGATGTGTTGTACAAGAGGAACTTTGACATGGTTCTGCTCAGATGCGTGGTTAGACACGAAGCAGACATGTTAATGCAGGAAGTACACGAGGGATCTTTCGGTACCCATGCTGGTGGTCATGCAATGGCCAAGAATTTGTTAAGAGCCGGTTATTACTGGATAACCATGGAATCTGATTGTTTCAAATACGCTCGAAAGTGCCACAAATGTCAGATCTATGCAGATAAAGTGCATGTACCACCAAACCCTCTGAATATTATGAATTCTCCTTGGCCATTCGCGATGTGGGGCATCGATATGATTGGAAAGATTGAACCTACTGCTTCTAATGGACATCGCTTCATCCTAGTCGCGATTGATTACTTTACCAAGTGGGTGGAAGCAGCTTCCTATGCCAGTGTTACCAGACAAGTGGTTGCTCGATTCATTAAGAAAGAAATTATCTGTCGTTATGGGGTTCCTGAGACAATCATCACTGATAATGGTTCGAATCTCAATAACAAGATGATGAAAGAGCTTTGCAAAGACTTTAAGATCGAACACCACAATTCTTCTCCTTACAGACCAAAGATGAATGGTGTTGTAGAGGCGACAAACAAGAACATTAAGAAGATTATGCAAAAGATGGTCGTGACGTACAAGGATTGGCATGAGATGTTGCCTTTCGCTTTGCATGGGTATCGTACCTCAGTGCATACGTCAACCGAGACAACTCCGTTTTCACTTGTGTATGGCATGGAGGCAGTCTTGCTAGTAGAAGTTGAAATCCCTTCTTTGAGGGTGATGATGGATGTAAAACTTGACGAGGCTGAGTGGGTTCAAGCTAGGTTTGATGAGTTAAATTTAATTGAGGAAAAACGATTAGCAGCTGTGTGCCATGGACAATTATATCAGAGAAGGATGAAGAAGGCCTTTGATCAGAAAGTGCGTCCTCGAAGCAATCAGATAGGTGACTTAGTTTTGAAGAGGATCCTTCCTCCCGGTACAGATAACAGGGGCAAGTGGACTTCGAATTATGAAGGTCCATATGTTGTTGAAAAGGTCTTTTCTGGTGGAACCTTGATGCTTACAACTATGGATGGTGAAGATTTTCCGTCTCCTGTGAATTCAGATGTAGTCAAAAAATACTTCGCATAAACTGACCCGTTGGACAAAGAAAGAAAGTCCAGGCAAAAAAAGGGCATCCCGGCGAACCAAGAAAAAAAGAAAAGAAAAAAGGTTCGGGCAAAAGTTAGGGATAAAGAATAAAAATAATATGTACACCCGGTAAGTCGAAAACCTGCAAAGGCGACTTAGGCAAAAATGGGTATCCCGGTGGATTGAAAACCTAAAAAGGCGGTCCAGGCAAAAGAGGGATTAAAGCGAAGACTACAGTCTGAGTTATCTGTACTTCATCGCGTTTCAGTGTCTACCATCTTGAAGGATATGATCGGTCCAATCATTATTCTCAGAAAGCAAAGAATTTGGGGGAAAGTGAAGATCTATGAGTCATAACAGAATTGGAAAATAGTGGAATGCCGTGTTCACATTGCCAACAGGATAGTTTATTTTCTCTTTTGGCGCAATTACCTCTTCCTAGGAATTGCTTCCTGATGAATTTGCCTTTATAGGCCATTTTCAATCAATAAAAGTCGTTATTCAGTCAAATTGCTCTCTTGTTTTTTTATTTCTACTGTTTTGTTTGCAAAAAACGTCCGAATTTTTCATAAACATTGCATCTAAAAACATGAAGGCTAGATAATGACGTGCGGAAAGATAAAACACCTGAAAATCATTTTGAATGTCGAGTACACTTGAGTATATTTTGTCCATACGATCCCCTGGGGCATGTATGTCCTGCCGTTTTGCAGGTTACTATCTTTGATTGATGGCTAATGCAGATGAGCCAACGTTTGTTCGAAGGAAGACCCTGTTGTTTCAACACTGTCCAGTCATGTAAGAAGTTGGGTCGTCTAAGTCGAGTTCAGAATTTGTTTCCCCAGCATGGTCGAGAGGTTGGTGTTTTCCCAACAATTGACTCCCCAGTTGAGTTGGTTTCTCTACCATTTCGAGAATGTTATCCTCAGCAGAATTGTCGTATATCCCCACAGAGTTGGAAGATCGAATCAGAAATTGTGTGCTCAGTAAAGTGATCATTTGCTTTCCCAGCAGGAGTTTTCCTCTCTTTGCATCTTGCATGTAGTAATCATCATTTGCATTCACATTCTCAAATCGCGTAGCATTTCCATTCAGTATGGAGCATTACGCCATAGAAAACCCAAACATATGCATACATGTATTGAACCAGATTGGATCATATCTCCGGAAGAGACGAATCATTTTTCAACATCAGTTAGCACATTTGCAGCAGTTGCTCTTGGCAACATTCAAAATCGATAATCCCAGTGAGATTTATTTTCTCACCAGTCCGTGAAAGGAATGCTTGATTCTCTTCTGAGTTAGTCACCAGTAAGTGTCTGCCTTATTTTGACATATGTAAATATCGTCCTTGCGATACCGGTAAGTGTCGTGTTGATCCCCGTAAATGTCTGTGTTTTCCTTTGATGTCGGCGAACATCATCTTTCGATGTCGATAAACGTCGAATTCCAATCGTTGGCCATCAGTAAATGGCATGCCTCTCATGGTGTCTACAAAAAATCTTTCTGTCAACACCCGTGTGTGTCCTTTCCTTTTTTGGTGTCGGTAAACATCATTGTTCGATGTCGGTAAACATCAACCGCTTGTTAACCATCGGTAAATGGTTTTGTCGTTTAAATAACTATGTGTTTTCGCTATTCATAAATATCGAGTATTTCATTTTCGCCATCAGTAAATGGTTTCGTTTCATAAATGTATTCTTTCCTTGGTGTCTGTAAACATCTTTGTTCGATGTCGGTAAACATCGAGTTCCTTCCAAGTCATCGGTAAATGTCTGGTCTTGTCTCATCTGTAAACATCTTTGTTCGATGTCGGTAAACATCGAGTTCCTTCCCAGTCATCGGTAAATGTATGGTCTTGTTTCACTTATAAACATCTTTGTTCGATGTCGGTAAACATCGAGTTCCTTCCCAGTCATCGGTAAATGTCTGGTCTTGTTTCACTTATAAACATCTTTGTTCGATGTCGGTAAACATCGAGTTCCTTCCCGGTCATCGGTAAACATCAAATCTGTTTTGAAGCCGCCATCGGTAAATGGCCTGGCTTTCTTTGATATCGGTAAATGTCAAATCCGTTTTGAAGCCGCCATCGGTAAATGGCCTCGCTTTCCTTGATATCGGTAAATATCAAATCTGTTTTGAAGCCGCCATCGGTAAATGGCCTCGCTTTCCTTAATATCGGTAAATGTCAAATCCGTTTTGAAGCCGCCATCGGTAAATGGCCTCGCTTTCCTTGATATCGGTAAATATCAAATCTGTTTTGAAGCCGCCATCGGTAAATGGCCTCGCTTTCCTTGATATCAGTAAATATCAAATCTGTTTTGACATCGCCATCGGTAAGTGGCCCCGCTTCCTTTGATATCAGTAAATATCGAATTTTATTTTGAAGCCGCCATCGGTAAATGGCCCCGCTTTCCTTGATTTATCACCTACAGAGTGCAAATTCTCCGGTTCTTTTCGTATTCAATCCATGTTTACCTTGAAAGTCTGATAGCCGCTGCTTTCATGCGTTCAGGTTCACAGTTGATTGAATAGGGGCAGCTGTAGCACCTCAAATTTACCCTCCTCATTCATGCATTCATTTTAAGTCATTTAACATTTCATATTGCATTTCATCATGTCAATCAAAATTAGCTCCAAGAGTTTGTCTTCCAAGAAGCTTGGATGTCATCCAAGTCACTTTGTGGGTTCTATCTGAATGATCAGTCAACACAAGGGAAACTGTGCATCAACTAGGGTTTTTTTCAACACTCAAGGAAGTTTGTATTCATCTGGGTATCAAAGTCAAAGTAGGGTTCCTCAAGGATTGAGATGCATTCTTGGTATGAAGGTCTTATGGATGTTGTGTAGAGCTCTTGGGAGCTAGGGTTTCATTTTCAGAGGTTTTCTTTAAAGGATCAAGCTTAATGGGCTCAGTACAGTTCAAAATTTAACTGTGAAATCAAAAGTCAACTATTGGTCAACTGAGGGTCAAATGGCTAGGGATTGACTTGAGATACTTTCGACATGTTCAAATGGGGTCTATTCATCTTTCAAAATGTTCATCTTGAAGGGACAAAGGTCTGTTCCTGAACTGTCATGCTCGCTAGGCGAGCAATCCTTCGCTAGGCGAAGCCCACGCTTCCTCCTTCGCTCCAGCGAACCTTGATGATGTTGCTACTGGAATTGCTCGCTAACCTGCTCGCTGGATGCTCGCCTAGCAAGTAAGTGCTAACTATGTTTTTACCCAAGTCTGGGAGTGTTTGATGGAACCTTGCTGAATTGTGCTTTGCATGCTGTTTTGAAAAAAACAAAATCCTGTCATGTTCACTAGTTGCTCGCTAGGCGAAGACAGTAGCGAGCGTGGCAGAAACCCATTTAGTTTTCAGAGGGCCACTCATTTGGGCCCAAAAAAAACCATTTTAAATTATTTTAGTCTCACTCTGACTCTCACACTTTTCACTTCCATCTCACACAAACCCTAACTATTGCATTGCAAACCCTAACCGTTACATTTCCATTTCAATCGATCTCTCCAACCAGGTTTGCCCTATTTCCATTACTTTATGCTTTCAATTTGAAATTTCTGAAGTATGAGACATTATGGGTGAATTTGGGAGAGTGGGTATCATTAGGTTTTGCATGTGGGTTTAGATGTGCATAAATGTGTAGAACAATGCCTTGAATGTTTAATCACTTAGTTTCTGAAATGGGTACCATAGGATTTAGGGTTTTCTGAAATTGGACTGTTATCAAGGAAGAACACAGAACCCGTAGGCATTCGCTAGCACTTCGCTAAGCGAACCTGTAGCGAAGCTTCGCTAAGCAAAGCAGTAGCGATCATGACAGTAGTTGGTTTTTTCTGTTCGCTCTCTAATCTGTTTTGTGTTTGTTGTGACATGTTCTCTATTGCATCCGTGCACTGTTTACCTGACGCTGTTGTTGTTATGGTTCTTTTATTTGGTGCAACTCATGATTACACCCCATCTTGTTATTCTAACGTGCTTGTTGAGTTTTTGTGAGGGCTCACATGACTCTTGAAGAGATAGCTTGCTTGGTATTCCACTTTATTTGTGGGATACCATTTGGAGATTTATTCTGATTGCTTTGCTGACTTGTCTTCTTTGATGGTGCTAGCCTGAGAGATCTCTGGGTTTCTTGTTTCTTTAGTTGCTGTTACTTCGGATCTTTATCCGTGTGGTAGATCTCTTGATCCCTTTTACATCTTTCCAGCATTTTACCGCTTTCTTAGCTGGAAGACCTCGATAGGAGGCAATGTTTTTGTGTGTTTACTTTTGTGCCCAAAGACCTCCAAGAGGAGGCACCAGTGCTAAAGACCTTCATGAAGAGGCAATTGACGGATAAAAGGGATTAGTAGTCAATCCCCCGTTATTCAGTGTGTCGTTCTTTATGCTCACACTACGTGTCGATGCTTCAGAACAAAAGTCCAAGATCTTTTGTCCGGTCAGTCAGTGGAGAGGGTTCCATCTTCCTGAACCCCCACGCTTTGTCATGAGCTCACCCTGTCCAGGGTTAAGAGCTATGAGGTATTATCCTCATTACCCTTTTGATCTGCTCACCCTGACGGTCAATGTCAGTGGTTAAGAGCCCATTTGATTACCTTTCCATGGCTTGTTTGTCGAGGTTGATATGACCCCTCTTGACTAAAGCCCTACCCATGTATGTTTGAACCCCCTTGTTGGTGTGTTTACTTTATGCTATATGTTTTTGTGTGGTGTGATCGTCTCCCCATAAGACTGCTAGGCTTCGTATAGTATCTCGTTTGCATGTCAATTAAGGTAGCACGATTCCTTCGTCTAGGACTTCCTTTTTTGCATGAGCATTCTTAAAACACAAACAAACTCTTTGATTTTATTTTCTTAAGAACACGTTAACTCCTTCTACTACAGGTGAGTAAGTCTCCAAAGGTCCAGCATCCGGTAGATTGCGTAGTAACGTCGTTCATCTAAAAAACACAAAACAAACAAAAATAGGTTAGCTGAGCTACGATGCTCTGATTCTCAATCCTTCTTGAGATACGTATGCAGCAGGGTAGGGCCTGTGCGAGCAATAACTGTTTCTTTTCCCTACTTTGATTTTCTCTCTTTCGCATCGCATATAGGACCTTTTATACACACACTTTAGACATAAATAGCAAGCGTGGATCCTGTGGAGTACCACAGACGTGAAGGGGTGCGATAACCTTCCCTTCACGTAACCGGCCCCTTACTCGGTTTTCTTTGGTTCGAGACTTTGTTTTATCCGTTCTCTCTTGGTTATGCAGTACTACCTTTCCCTCCTCTTGGGATAAAAGTACATAGCTGGCGACTCTACTCTTTTTCTGCGCCACCCTCTTTTCGCGTTTGTACTTGGATTCGGGAAATCCGGGGAGCGACAATATGGTACATAATGGTAATTCAAAGCTTTAAGAGATTGTTATCTAATGCAAATGATGCAAAGAATACTATATGGCATGTAGATGAAAGAATGTGTGATAAAAAAAAATATCCATGTAGCTTATTCGCCATGTAGCTAATTAAAATCTCATGATTGTCATGTCTTGATGCAACAACTTCTACCAGTGTCTATCTGTGACATTTTACCAAGGAATGTAAGGGTAACTATAACCAAATTATGCTTATTATTCAATTGTAGTAAAGTCATTAATCCTGAAAATTTAGAATAGCTAGAACATGAGGATGTAATTATCTTGTGTTAATTAGAGATGTTTTTCCCTCCATCATTCTTTGACATTATGGTTCACTTAGTTGATTATCTAGTAAGGCAAATTATAATTTATGGTCCATTTTATTTACGGTGGATGTATCCTTTAGAGCGAAACCTATAGATCTTCAAAGAGTATACAAAGAATCATCATCGCCTGGAAGCTTCGATCATTGAACGGTACATCACAGAAGAAGCTATTGAGTTTTGTATAGTGTACTTGTCAGAAGCTAACTCTATAGGAATTCTAGAATCTCTTCATGAGGGAAGATATGATGGTAGAGGTACTCAAGGTTTAAATGGGAAAACTTTTAGCTGAGATGTAGTTCTTCAAGCACATTTATATATATTGAATAACCTGGAAGAAGTTCAACCTTACTTGACTACTCACAAAAGTATTATAAAGTAAAAATACCCTCGGATGAATGAAAAATGGTTGTTGACAGAGCATAACAAAATTTTCATAACTTGGCTTAATGAAAGTGTTTATAAATAGAATACTTATCCATCAGAGATAATTAAATGGTTGTCACATATGCCTAAGTTTAATGTAATTACATGGAGTGCATACGACATTAATAGATATTTATTCTATACAAAATCAAAGGATGATCGTAGTACCATGCAAAATAGTGGGGTTATGGTTGAACATGAATCCATGTACTTCTCTAGTGCTAAAGATAATAATCTTGTACTAACATCTAAAGCGTACTTTGGGTTCATTTAGGAGATTATGGATATTGATCATGTTTCTTTTAAAGTTCCTTTATTTAAGTGCAAGTGGGTTGATATTAACACTGGTGTAGAAACCGATGAGTTAGGATTTACACGAGTTGATATTTGAAAGGCAACTTATAAGAATAAACCATTCATCATGGCAACCCAAGCAAAATAAGTTTTTTATGTCACTGATTCTTCTAACATTAGATGGTCAATTGTAATTCAAGGAAAATACCTTCTTGATGAAAATCAATATTTTAACTACGAGACCCCTTGTTTCACAACACATGTACATCAATCATCTAAAGAGAATGATTCAGATGATGTGCATGTTATTTGTCGTGATCATAAAGAGGAAATATGACAAAACTATTAAGTAAATGTTTTATATCACTTAGTAATTTACAATTATTCATTTTAATCTTTTTTATTCCTTTTACTAAAGATTTAATGTTGTTGTTGATTATCCTAATTGGTTTAAATTGTTGTTCAAATTATAGGTATTTAACGACTGGTGGCAAATCTTAGCATAGAACTTTTAGACAACCTACAAGACTTTCCATTTTGGTATTTTTTTTGTTGGTTAACCATTTGATTTAGTTTTGTTGTAAAATTATAAGGTTTATCCAATTTTGGCTTTGTATTTCGTATAAAACATTGTTCTTTTGTGGTGTAGTTCTATAATATAGGTACAATGTTTCTATTTCAGAAATCTGCAAAATATGGTTATGTATTTTGTGATATGATTTTGTAATTCAGCTACAAACAAAAATATATAAAAAAAATTCACCCCTCGGTTTTTAAATAAAACTGACATAATAATATAGGGCTATTACCTCAGTTTTAAAACAAAACCGAGATATTATGTTGGACGCGCCATCCATCTTTGTAAATAATAAAAATGCAGATGCTAGGGTTCGAACCCATGATCAGATAACTTTACCCATCGATTTTTCATTAACTGAGGTGTTAAGTGGCATATTTTCACGCTGTCCTTCGTCACGCCGCTTCGGTAGCCGATGTTACATCTCTTTCGAGTGTGACATTAAAAGTGTTATTTGTAGTAGTGATTGCACTTGATTGGAATGCAACTAAGTTTTAAATTGTAATATAACAATTGTTGCTTTAGTCATAAAACTTGTACACAACAACTACCAGTGGCTATGTGTTTAGCCTTTGCATTAGAAAAAGCAACAATATGTTGCTTCTTACTACATCAAGAAACTAAACAATTTTCAAACAAGTGACAAGTACCACTAGTGATTTTCCTATCCGACTTACACCCCGTAAAATCATTTTCAGAAAAACCTACTAAGCTACATGTGTTGAGTGGCATATTTCTCACGTTGTCCTTCGTCACGTCGTGTTGCGATGTTCCATTAAGATACATCAAAATTCTTTTTATGGTCTTAAAGTGGGATTCCCTAGGTGGCACCTGATATCTGGCACACATACACACACTAAATATAATATTGTGCCTACTCGTTGTTAAATAGAGTAAGGATCCTATAGTACCTCTATATAGGTGATGTCAATTTCCAATATGTTCTCGTCTTTATCAACCAACACGTTTGGCGCCATGAGGGTTGAAGTTTTCCTTGAATTTGCATATTAAGCTTCTTGAGAAGCTTCAAGCAATACTTTGTTTGGTTAACGAAAGCTCCTTCTTCGGCTTGTTTAATTTACAATCCCAAGAAATATGTGAGCTCTCTCATGAAGGACATTTCAAATTCACTGCATGACACTACCAAACATCTTGCAAAGAGATTCATCTGTGACACCAAATATAATATCATCAACATAAATTTTAACTAATATAAACATGCAACTTCTTATGCAAAAATAAAGTTTAATTCCAAAACCATTTAATGCAAGGAGAATTCAATGAAAAAGATTTTAATGCAACTAAAACATTACTTTTATGCAAATGAAGAATAATTTTGATGAAGATGAAGAATAAATTTTGATGCATATGAAAAATAGTTTTGATGCAAATGAAAAATAATTGAATGACCATGATGTAAACACAACAAGATAAATTAAGTGCAACTACATGAAGATAGAGAGGAAAGTAACAATCATACCACATACAATAATCTAGGACTTAACTTGTTGCACAAGTAAAGTTAGCGAACAACAAAACTAATATAGAAAAATCACAAAACGATCAAAAATATGATTGGATACATGTTCATTCACTTGTTTTGAGAATCCCTTAAGATTCCTAGACACTTCTGCATAAAATATAAATAGATAGAGTTAGATAGAATTAGGTACCACACTAGGGTTTCACAGTAGTTTTACCATACATTCACTTTGGTTTTCGAATTAGGCCTTCACAATGGTTTATCAAAACTTCAACTAGATTGTCACATTAGAAATTCACAATGATTTTACCAAACGTTGGACTCATGTCTTAAGGTTTACCTCACAATCATTTATTAAAAATACCACTCATACTTATAGGCATCATGAAACTTTACCATATGTTAGATGCAATAATCTCTAGCCTTCCTATCGAGGCTTACTTGCAGGACCGGCTACAAAGTCCTAGACTAATATGTGTTAAGCATATGGTGTTTATGTTGGGAAAGTGTTTGGAACACTAGATAAATAAGCGAAATGTTCACAAAATAGAGAAATGCAGTAAGAGTAAGAAAGGATAAAAATAAGATAAAGATGTAAATGAAAAAAGCAAAGGAAAATAACTTGACAAGTTAAATGGTTTGAAAATAAAGGTGTAAGCAAAAGTACATTTTAGCAGGAAGTTAACTCTTTTCTCTTAAACGCTTGATACTTCAAGTGTTTTCCTATTGCAATGTTATAAATGCCACCCCTTGAAATGAAAGTTACATCTACTTAAAAAGTAATAAGAAATAACTACTAGGAGGTTATGATCCATTCACAATGCACCACGTGTCGGAGCTTGTCACCTATGTTGTTGGTAACTTCCCACTTTCTACTTCCCACGATCAGTTCCTATTATGGTAAGCTTACCTTTGACTTCGACAGACTCACCTCCTTCGTCGACCCAACTCTCTTGGTTTCCCACTTTGTCGATTCTACTTTAGACCTCCTATTGTTCGACCTAGCTTTGTGCTATCAAGGTCGAAATTTTCTAGCTAACAAATTACCCCCCTAAAAGGCCAGTTTCGACTAAGGCGCTTCGACCGAGAAACTCGACTTTTTGACTTTCCAAGGGTTGGACGTCTAATCGTTAATGATATTTTGTGCAATGATGATTTTTCTGCGCCACAATTTCTCAAAAAAATTGTCATCATTATGAGCTACTTCCTAGGTCGTGGGATCTCAACTAATGCTACTAACTTTCCCACTACGTCTTAGTCAGACAGCTGTCAATGGAATGACGCTTGATTGTCATTTGCTTTGCCTATAAAAATAATCCCTTTTTACATTTAACACTCTCTTCCTGTTTCTTCATCTGTGCATTCTCTCTACAATTTTTCACAACAACCTTATTGTTACCAATTTTTCCTTCATCTTTCATTGCAATGGCTTCCTCTACTCGCACCAAAAACGCCACCACCTTTAACACTGGCAAAAATCCTGTTGCATTTCAACTTACTGAAATAGAAAGTATGAAACTTATTACTCAACCTACTTCTACCGATAAAGTTATGGTAAAGATCTAACAACGCCAAATGCTCATTCCATTTGTCGTTGCTGACAAACTTGTTGCGTTTCATGGACCTTACCCAGACACCAAAGCTCAACGAAAAATGGTTCAAGTCCATTTTCCTAGTTACACTCCCGCTGCCCTCCAGCTTTCGAGAAGGACGGAACCATCGACATTAGATTCATGGACCCAAAGTCAAGAGTTTTCAAGTCGATGCTTACTCTAGGAAACAAAGAGTACGTAGCTTGGCTTAACAGAGTCCAACTAAAATGCCAAGACCAGTGGAGAAGCGCGGGGATCTTTGATGCTATCCAGATTTCAAGGTATGCTCACTGAGTCAACCCCTGCATGCTGCTGGCTTCGATGTATTTTTGGAAAGGTTCGACCAATACTTTCCAGATTCCACGTGACATGTTTATGCCAACCCTATTCGACGTGGCAGCTATCACAAGCTTATCGCCACTGGGCAAACCTTTTGATCCCACGCTTCTGATAGAGACCACTTTCTCATTCAATCATGCTAGACTTCAAAACTATATCGAAGATCATTGTAACAAGGATTCTGTCGAAGTCTCTGACGAAGAGCATATTGCCTTTCTAACATTATGGCTTTCATACTATGTTTTTTGCCTTGGCTCTTTACAAATAGCCAAAAGTTACATAAGTCTGGCGATCCAAATCCACGAAGGTCGTCAGGTCTCTCTAGGTAAGATTTTGCTAGCTTCTTTGTACCACTCCTTGGGGCTCACACCCCTAAAATTGAAATACCTCAATTCTACTTCCAAGGCCCTGAACTTGTCAGGTCCTATGTGGCTTTTGCAACACTGGTTGAATACCACTTTTGAATACATGTTGGGTTATCCCGTGTCAGAGTGCATAATGCGTTTAAATGAGGATCAACCATTCGAAGGAGAAAAACTTGCCTTGATGACATGCCAGGAAACCCCCAACAAACATATTTTCATGAAGTACCTCAACATGTTTATCGAGGCCGACTCCTTCGCTCCAGGTATGGCTTCTTCCATGGACCGAAGCTTTGGCCCGAAATGGTTTAAGAATCCTTTCCTGGGTGATTCCCCTCAAGTTATAGCACAATTGAGTGCTGTGTGAAGGGCATTTTTGACCCCTACATTGTTATCCTTTAGGATAGAAGAAGAGTCAAAGGGGTATGGCTTCATGAGTTACCAATCCCAACTTGGTGGCTCGCCAATTCGGCCTTAGCCAAATGTTACTGAAACCTTTGGTGTCACATTTCGACTGACACTGTATGGTCTTATCGATAACTAAACGTTGATGACCATAAAGCTTGCCTGAGATTTCACGAGTCCACTCAACCCCTTGAACTACCAGTGTTTAAGTTCCAATAGTCCTTTTTGACAACCGCAGACTTCGACGAATGGTGGGCCGATTACCAACGTCGAGGTTTTTCTAGTGTTCTTTTCCTTCAAAATATGATTGATGCTTTTTCCATTCTCACTAGCGAAATGCCGCCTCCACCACCGTCTTCTGCTGCTCCCAAAGCAACAATCCAAATTACCAACGCTGACGAAGTCCCAACAAAAAAGGTAACCACTATTCTTTCGCCTTTCCCTTTTTTAGAGAGCAAATATAAACATTCCTTTTCTCTGTTGTTGGGGTTGAAAAAGGGTTCCAGCAACTGAACCAACCCCTAGCAAACCTTCCAAAAGGTAAAGGGGGCCATCAACTCTGAAACCGAAGGTACTTAGTGTCAGCGTTTCATGAGGCTTTGTTTTTATAATTTTGTCACCTTCTCACTTATCGTATGAACTAGGTTCCTGAAGAGGTGCCTTCGATCGACAATGAAGACTCCGATGGCAGTGTGCATTCGCACATCTTTCCAACACTAAAGGTGCCACCGGCTACTCCACCTACTATGACATGAAAAAGGAAAGTCCAAGCCAAGAAACCCCCTTCAAGAGTCTTTTCTTCGACCACGAAGATCGTAATTACAGATGATCTCAATGAGATCTTTTCTCCCCATGGTCAAGAAAGAAGTCCTCATGTTTCTCCGCAACACGTGGCTTCTCAGGTATTTGTCTCCCTTTATTTGCCAACTCACGAACTATTTTCCGACGTGGGTTTTGACTTCTTGGTTATAGGAACATATGGCCAATTCTACTCCAGTTGAGCCCACAGTTGAAGCAAGGGTCGACAATCAAGCAGCTGAGACTATCTTGAGCCCTAAAAAACAAGATGAGTTTCAGAGCATATCGCCTGAGGCTCAACAAAATCTCGCTGCTCAACTCACTCAGGCCCCTTCGATTATTGATGGAAAAGGAATATCTATCAGTACTTTGACTCAGGTATTATGATTGAATCCGGGAGAGTGGGTATAGTTAGGTTTTGCATGTGGGGTTCGATGTGTATGAATGTGTAGAATAATGCCTTGAATGTTCAATCACTTAATTTCTGGAATGGATACCATAGGGTTTGGGGTTTCTAAAATCGTACTGTTATCAATGGAGAATCCAGAACCCGTAGGCATTCGCTAGCCCATCGCTAGGCGAGCCTGCAGCGAAGCTTCGCTAAGCGAGACAGTAGCGATCGTGACAGTAGTTGGTTTTTCTGTTTGCTTTCTAATCTGTTCTGTGTTTGTTATGACATATTTTCTATTGCATCCAGGTACATGTTTTAGTATGTATGTCATGTCTTGATGTGTGGATCCCTGCTCCCTGACTTTGAGTTGTGATACCCTTTTGATGCATTTGTTTGACAAGAGGTTTAGGCCTCCTATCCTTGGTTGCTTTTTGTGAGCTTTTCGTGAACTTTAATAGCATGATTCATGTGATTGCTATGATCCTTCTGTTTGGTGCAACTCTTGATTGCACCCCATCTTGTCATTCTAACGTGTTTGTTGAGTTTTTGTGAGGGCTCACATGACTCTTGAAGAGATAGCTTGCTTGGTATTCCACTTTATTTGTGGGATACCATTTGGAGATTTATTCTGATTGCTTTGCTGACTTGTTTTCTTTGATGGTGCTAGCCTGAGAGATCTCTGGGTTTCTTATTTCTTTAGTTGCTGTTACTTTGGATCTTTATCCGTGTGGTAGATCTCTTGATCCCTTTTACATCTTTCCCGTATTTTACCGCTTTCTTAGCTGGAAGACCTCGATAGGGGGCAATGTTTTTGTGTGTTTACTTTTGTGCCTAAAGACCTCCATGAAGAGGCAATTGACGGATAAAAGGGATTAGTAGTCAATCCCCCGTTATTCAGTGTGTCGTTCTTTATGCTCGCACTACGTGCCGATGCTTCAGAACCAAAGCCCAAGATCTCTTGGCCGGTCGTCAGTGGAGAGGGTTCCACCTTTCTGAATCCCCACTTTTTGTCATGAGCTCACCCTGTCCAGGGTTAAAAGCCATGAGGTCTTATCCTCATTACCCTTTTGATCTTCCCACCCTGGCGTTCAATGTCGGTGGTTAAGAGCCCATTTGATTACATTTCCATGGCTTGTTTGTCGAGGTTGATATGACCCCTCTTGACTAAAGCCTTACCCACGTATGTTTGAGCCCCCCCTTGTTGGCGTGTTTACTTTATGCATGTTTGTTTTGTATAGTGTGATCGTCTCCCCATAGGATTGCTAGGTTTCGTATAGTCTCTCGTTTGCATGTCAACTAAGGTAGCACGGTTCCTTCGTCTAGGACTTCCTTTTTTGCATGGGCATTCCTAAAACAAACAAACTCATTGATTTTTCTTCTCCTAAGAACACGTTAACTCCTTCTACTACAGGCGAGTAAGTCTCCAAAGGTCGAGCATCCGGTAGATTGCATAGTAACGTCGTTCACCTAAAAAACACAAAACAAACGAATAGGTTAGCCGAACTACGGTTTGCTCTGATTCTCAATCCGGATGAGATACGTAGGCATAAGACGCGATGTCTTAGCAAGCACACTCCTCTTTAACCCATAGGTAGCCGAGCTACGAAGACTCTGATTCTCATGTTCAGATGAGATACGTATGCAGTGGATGCGACATCCGTGCATTTCATTTTCTTTTGACCCCTCTTTTAGTAAATAGTACATTAGATAAACCCACACCCTTTAGACAAGAACAACAAGAGTGGATCCCGTAGAGTACTACGGATGCGTAGGGGTGCTAATACCTTTCCTTCACATAATCGACTCCCGAACCCAAGATTTGGTTGCGAGACCTTGTCTTTTCCTTTCCTTTTTCCAGGTTTACTTCAAGCGTTTCCTTTCCCTCCTTTGGGATAAATAATGCACGGTGGCGACTCTTCTGTCAGTTATTTCTTTTTTTCGCCGGTTGTTTCGTTTCGCATTTAGGTTGCGACAGCTCGCGACTCTGCTGGGGACCCGGTTTCCCTAAGCGAGTCCCTCCTAGCTTTTGTAGGTTTCTTGTTGGTTGGGTGTTTATTTATTTTGTACAGTTATTCGTTTACCTGCTTTACCTTATTGCATTTTTGTGTACATATCATTGCTTGTATCTGTTGGCTCTGCTGTTGGGTTGTTTGTTTGTTGGGTTGGGATATTCTATGAGAGATAAGCCCACTACCCAGGCTTCAGCATACACACAGGTTTTAGAGTGGATAGTCATGAGGCTTGCGTGGCATGTTGCTACGTTAAGTCGTTCATGAAGACCCACACCCAGACGAGGTTTCTTTTGGATATATTCTATCCTATGGGTGTTCCATAACGACCGATGTTCCTCTAGAAATCGTCGAATCTGGTGACCATTTCCCGAGAACTCAGTCGAGGCCTCTCCTCCGAGACGCGTTTATGTTAGCTCTGGTGGGTGCATTCTCGTTGATCAATCCGAGGACCCCGAGACTGGGAACTTGCTTTAGGATATCCTATTGAGGGGAGTCAGTGGAGGTCTTTTATCCCGTAATAATGCCAAACCTTTAGTGGTAAACGTATTATTCTCGACTGAAGGGCTGAAGTTGACGAACTTCTGTTCTTAGAACCTACCAGTGAGGGGCGGGATAAATTCAGGAAACCTTAACCTTCAACCAACCCGGTTTTCTGGAGTATACTTGATCTTGTATTATATTCTTCAGTGGGTTTCTCTTCAGACAGTGCAACCTGACAGATGTTCAAGCGGATACAGCAATCCTGATTCCCATGTCACCGCATTGCATCACATCATTTTGCATTCATATCATTTAACACATGTTTATCTATTTCTAGGGGTTTATATCCTCTTCTTGATTCTAGTCGGGATTCTCTTCTTACACTATTTATCAAATGTGAGACTGGAATCAAGGGGGTAGAATTCCCTTTGGAATTGATAAACATGTCATTGCATTTGCATATCCATAGCATGTCTTGCATAACAGGTACCGCCACAGTGTTCTCAGTTGTTTGGTGTTCCATCAGCACGATAGCTGATTCAAGAATTCACCGGTACGGTACCCGCTGAAATCAACAGAGAGTAATGGAAAGCCTACAAGCAGAGCTCGCCGAGATGAGGATCCGCATGACCCAATTCATGGATGTGGTTCAAGGGGTGGCTCAGGGACAACAAGAGCTCAAGCAGATGATGCAGAGGAATCCCGCCACTAATCAACCAGAGACGTTGACTGATCCTCCAGCTGGAGAGGTTAACGGACCCAGTGGACCGGGGCCTACCCCGATCCCACATGTCAACTCCGGTCAACAGCCCGTCCATGATGATCAGGACGATCAGTTCACCCAGATGCAGGAAGACTTTGGCATGGGCCAGGGCATGGACCCCATGTTTAGAAGATTAGAGGAGAGGCTGAAGGCAGTGGAAGGACAGAATCCTCTGAGAGTAGACGTTGCTGACTTGGGATTGGTCCCAGGTGTGAGGGTGCCACCAAAATTCAAAGTCCCAGTCTTTGACAAATACATTGGCAACTCTTGCCCAAAGACCCATGTGCAAGCCTATTTCCGTAAAATGGTTGCATACTCTGACGATGAAAAGTTGCTTATGTACTTTTTCCAGGATAGCCTAGCTAGGGCATCCATGGAATGGTATATGAGTGCTTCAGGGAATATGCTCAACGCTGGAGGGAGACAGCTTCCCGTGTTCAACCTCCTATGTTGGAGAAGGAAATGGCTAACATGTTCATGAACACTCTGCCCGGACCTTACTTGGAGCGCCTGGTGGGTTGCAATGCCTCCAACTTTGCTGATGTAGTCTCTACCGACGAGAGGGTGGAGAACTATTTAAAGAAATGCAAGATCCAGAGTGGAAGGGGATCTTTATCAGGGGTGAAGAAGCCGTTCATTCAGGGACAAAAGAGGAGAGAAGGGGATGCAAATGCCGTATCTTCTTATCAGAACAGGGGTAACCGGAGGAATAACTTTCAGAACTATCATCAACAACCGTATGTTGCGGCTGTGACCATTCCAGCTACAGCACCAATACAACAACATCCACAACGTCAGTAAACTCAGTACCAACAACAACAACTGGGTAACAGACCCGCCTATCAACAGAGGCAAAGGATGATGGACCGGCGTTTCGACACCCTTCCAATGTCGTACGCTCAGTTGCTTTCTAGTCTTCAACAACTATAACTTGTGCAGTTACACACTCTGGCTCCTCCTGTTGGTAGGCTTCCGGTAGGTTACGACGCCAACGCTAGGTGTAGTTTCCACTCTGGGGCACCTGGCCACGATATTGAGAACTGCAAAGCTTTTAAGCACGTAGTTCAGGACCTTATTGATTCAAAGGCCATCGACCTTGCACCGGCTCCTAATGTCGTCAACAATCCCATTCCGCAGCATGGTAGTGCGAATGTTAATATGATGGAAGGGGAAGCCAGATCCGTCAAAGATGTGTTGAAGCTGAAGACGCCGTTGTTGGATATCAAGGGCTACTTGTTGAAGGCCGATGTTTTCCCTGGTTGTGGGAAGGGTTGTGTGGATTGTGCTACTCAGAGTGGAGGTTGTTTGAAGCTGCAGCAGGGTATCCAGGCCTTGCTCGACGAAGGTACCCTCCAGGTTGAAGATTTGTCTGTCTAAGAGTCTGTGGAAGGGGTTAAGGAAGAGGTGTTTGAAGATGCTACTGATGAATTCGCAGATGTTGTTCCTACTGATTCTGTAATCAATGGTGATGTATTTAATTCTTCCAATGTTGTTGCTGTTATCCCAAACAATGTGTTTGATTCTGATGTAATTGAACTTGATTCCGATGTTTCGGATGTTTATGTTTCAATGAATGAGATTTCAGAGTATGACTATGATGTTGCTACTATCACCATTTTCTACCCAACTAATCAGATCAATGTACCAGAAGCACAACCGGTGCCACCAGTGCGACCGTCCACTATGACCATCACGACCCCTGGTCCTTTACCTTTCACCAGCGAAAGGGCCATTCCTTGGCATTACGGGGGGAGTGTGTACACGCATGATCATGGGGTAGAACGGCCGCTGAAGGTAGAAGAGGGTCAGAAGTCTGAACTTGAAGTTGAAAAGGTCCCGCAGTGGACAACGTTGGTGGAATCGGGTGATTCACCAGGAGTGGTAGACTGTTCTCACCACCCGTTACCCAAACTGATAGTGCTGACGCCGCGGCGAAAGCCAAAGGCAAGCAAGTCGTGAATGAGGGTGCCTCTGCACCCCGGGCTGGTTCCGAGCCCACTTTTGCGAAGGATGTGGACGAGCTTTTGAGAATTATAAAGAAAAGTGACTACAAGGTAGTCGATTAGTTGATTCAGACTCTATCCAAGATATCCATTCTCTCACTCCTATTGTGTTCGGAGGCGCACAGAGAGGCACTGCTGAAAGTCCTAAATGCTGCATATGTGCCTCAGGAGATCTCAGTGAACCAACTGGAAGGAATCGTTGCAAATGTTCATGCAAGCAATAGGTTAGGTTTTTTTTTCTGATTCTGACTTAACACCAGCTGGACGCAACCATAACAAGGCTTTGCATATCACGATGGAATGCAAAGGCGCGGTTTTATCTCATGTCCTGGTGGATACAGGTTCCTCTCTCAATGTGCTACCCAAGAGAGCCCTGTCAAGGTTAGAAGTAGAGGGTTTGGTCCTGAAGCCTTCCGATCTCGTTGTGAGAGCCTTTGACGGTTCTAAGAGGTCGGTGTTCGGAGAGGTAGAAATGCCAATTCAGATTGGATCACAAACCTTCAACACCGTCTTCTATGTGATGGATATCAGTCCTTCCTATAGTTACTTGCTGGGTCGTCCTTGGATCCACAATGCTGGGGCAGTCTCTTCAACTTTACATCAGAAGATTAAATTCTCAGTCAATGGAAGGATTATCACCGTCTGTGGTGAGGAGGACATTCTGGTCAGTAACCTGTCTACATTCAAGTATGTGGAGGTAGAAGGTGAATTTCATGAGACCCTATGTCAGGCCTTTGAGGCAGTTCAGATCAAGGACGCAGCTCCGGTGGAAGAAGTTAAAGCAGGTGCCTCTATCGCGTCCTTCAAGCAGGCACATGCCTTGGTAGATTCGGGCGTTGCCCCCGGTTGGGGACGTCTGTTGGAGTTACCAACGAAAGAAGACAAGTTCGGGATTGGGTATCAGCCAGCTCTGACTTCTACAACTTCAACACTTCAGGGGCCGATTACTTTCTCCAGTGCTAGCGTCATCCAGTATGGCCAGGTCTCTGCGGTCAACAAAGAAGATGGGGATAGTGATTGCGACATTGATAACTGGGTGCGTCAGAGGATCCCGGGTGAAGTCATCAACAACTGGTCTTCTGAGGAGATTGTCCAAGTCACTTTTCTGGAGGAGTAATTTTTCTTGTTTATTCATGCATGTCTAAGTCTTACGTTCCGCCCAGGGCGTAATGACTCATTGTAAGGCTCATCTATGTGGATACCTGCATTTTTTATCATAAATAAAGGACGTCTTTTTGCATTCAAATATTTTGTTCACTGTCTTTCTATTTTTGCAGTTTTCGAAAAATAAATCAAAAAAATATTTTGGCAATGTTTTGTTTAGTTTTCACTTTTTTCACACTCATAAGCACATACCATCACTCATGCAGATGCACATCACCGGATCCTATTGATAACGGTTCTGCTATGGCTCGCTTCGACTTTGAAAATCCGATCTTTCAAACTGAAGAAGAGGGTGATGAAGACTGTGAACTCCCTGAAGAACTTGCCAGGCTATTAAAGCAAGAGGAAAGGGTCATTCAACCGCATCAAGAGTCTACTGAAGTGATTAATCTTGGCACCGAGGACGTCAAGAAAGAAATCAAGATAGGGGCTGCTTTGGAAGACGATGTGAAGAAGGGGTTGATTGAATTGCTGCAAGAGTATGTTGACATCTTCGCTTGGTCTTATCAGGACATGTCAGGGCTTGACACAGACATCGTGGTACACCACTTGCCTCTCAGAAGAAGGTTGTTCTCCTTCATGGATGGCTTTTCTGGCTATAATCAAATCAAGATGGCACCAGAAGACATGGAGAAGACAACTTTCAAAACCCCATGAGGCACCTTCTGCTACAAGGTGATGCCGTTTGGTCTGAAAAATACTGGGGCAACATATCAATGAGCTACGGTAACTCTTTTCCATGATATGATGCATCATGAAATCGAGGTTTATGTTGATGATATGATTGCAAAATATCAGACGGAAGAAGAACATTTGGTAAATTTGCAGAAACTGTTTGAGCGTCTGAGGAAATTCAAGCTGAGGCTTAATCCGAACAAGTGTACTTTCGGGGTGAGATCTGGAAAACTGCTGGGTTTCATTGTTAGCGGAAAAGGGATTGAGGTGGATCCTGACAAAGTGAAAGCGATACAGGAAATGCCTGAGCCAAGAACAGAGAAACAAGTCCGTGGTTTCTTAGGGAGGTTGAACTACATTGCAAGGTTCATCTCTCACCTAACAGCCACGTGTGAGCCAATATTCAAATTGTTGAGAAAAGATCAGGCTATCAGGTGGAATGATGATTGCCAAAGGGCTTTCGACAAAATAAAAGAGTATTTGCAGAATCCTCCAATCCTTATGCCTCCGGTCCCAGGGAGACCGCTGATTATGTACTTGACAGTACTTGACAATTCTATGGGTTGTATTCTCGGTCAACACGACGAGACAGGTAGGAAAGAGCATGCCATCTACTACCTGAGTAAGAAATTCATGGATTGCGAGTCGAGATACTCAACGCTTGAAAAAACATATTGTGCACTTGCATGGGCTGCTAAGCGATTGAGACAATACATGCTGACTCACACAACCTTATTGATCTCCAAGATGGATCTAGTCAAGTACATATTCGAGAAGCCAGCTCTCACCGGAAGGGTTGCTCGTTGGCAAATGGTACTGACAGAGTACGATATCCAGTATACGTCCCAGAAAGCCATCAAGGGGAGTATTCTATCAGACTATCTGGCTCAACAGCCGGTGGAAGATTATGAGCTGATGAAGTTTGATTTTCCAGATGAAGACATCATGTTCCTCAAGATGAAAGACTGCAAAGAGCCAGTTGTTGAGGAGGGACCTGATCCAGACGAAAAGTGGACTTTGTTGTTTGATGGGGCTGTCAATGCCAGAGGAAGTGGAATTGGTGCTGTCATTACTACTCCGAAAGGTGCCCACATGCCTTTCACCGCTCGTTTGACTTTTGAGTGCACCAATAATGAAGCTGAGTATGAGGCCTGTATCTTGGGTATTGAGCAAGCCATTGATTTGAGAGTCAAGACTCTGGACATCTTCGGAGATTCAGCTCTAGTGATCAATCAAGTAAATGGTGATTGGAACACCCTCCAGCCTACTGTGGTCCCCTACAGAGACTACACGAGAAGACTGTTGACTTTCTTCACAACAGTAAAGCTGTGTCATATACCTCGTGATGAGAACCAGATGGCAGATGCTCTTGCTACTCTATCCTCCATGATCAAAGTGACTCGGTGGAACTATGCTCCCAGGATCAATGTTATGCGCCTTGATAGGGTTGCATATGTGTTGGATGCTGAACTGGTAGTTGATGACAAGCCCTGGTATCACGACATCAAGTGCTTTCTAAAGAATCAAGAGTATCCTACAGGGGCATCCAACAATGATAGAAAGACTTTGAGAAGATTGGCAGGCAGTTTGTTCTTGAACAAAGACGATGTTCTGTATAAGAGGAACTTCGACATGGTTCTGCTCAGATGCGTGGATAGACACGAAGCAGTCATGTTAATGCAAGAAGTTCATGAAGGCTCCTTCGGTACTCATGCCGGCAGACATGCAATGACTAAAAAATTGTTAAGAGCAGGTTATTACTGGATGACCATGGAATCTGATTGTTTCAAATATGCTCGGAAGTGTCATAAATGCCAGATTTATGCTGATAAGGTACATGTGCCGCCAAATCCTTTAAATGTGATGTCTTCGCCGTGGCCTTTTGCTATGTGGGGCATTGATATGATTGGAAAGATTGAGCCGACCGCCTCCAATGGGCATCGCTTCATCCTTGTTGCCATTGACTATTTCACCAAGTGGGTCGAAGCAGCGTCATTCGCGAATGTCACCAGACATGTGGTTGACCGATTCATTAAGAAAGAAATCATTTGTCGTTATGGGATTCCCGAAAGAATCATTACTGATAATGGTTCTAATCTCAATAACAAAATGATGAAGGAGTTGTGCCAGAACTTCAACATTTAGCATCACAATTCTTCCCCTTATCGCCCTAAGATGAACGGCGCTGTTGAGGCAGCAAATAAGAACATAAATAAGATTGTGCAGAAGATGGTCGTCACGTACAGAGATTGGCATGAGATGCTACCCTTCGCCTTGCATGGGTACCGTACTTCAGTACGTACTTCGACCGGGGCAACCCCTTACTCCCTTGTGTCTGGTATGGAAGCAGTCCTACCTGTTGAAGTGGAGATTCCTTCTCTAAAACTCCTGTTGGATGTCAAGTTAGACGAAGCTGAATGGATTCAGACAAGGTTCAATGAGTTGAGTCTTATAAAAGAAAAGCGAATGGCAGCCATTTGTCATGGGCAGTTGTATCAGAGTCGGATTAAGAGAGCCTTTGATCAGAAAGTGCGTCCGCGATGTTTCCAAGTTGGAGATTTAGTGTTGAAAAGGATCCTTCCTCCTCAAACAGATCACAGGGGCAAGTGGACTCCTAACTATGATGGACCGTATATTGTCACCAAGGTTTTTGATGGTGGAGCCTTAATGCTTGCAACTATGGATGGTGAAAACTTCACTTCCCCTGTGAACTCAGACGCAGTTAAAAAATACTTCACATAAAATAGATCCGCTGGACAATAAAAAGAATAGTCTAGGCAAAAAATGGGCATCCCGACAAACCAATAAAATGAAAAGGTTCGGGCAAAAATTAGGGATTAAAAATGGAAAGATTGTACACCCGGTAAGTTGAAAACCTGAAAGGGCAACTTAGGCAAAAATGGGTATCCCGGTGGATTGAAAACCCGAAAGGGCGATCCAGGCAAAAGTTAGGGATTAAGCGAATGACTGCGTTCTGAGTAGTTCTGAATCTCATCCCATGTCGATAACTGGAAATTTTCGAAAGGTAGGAAACATTCCAATCACTCTTTTCAGAAGTCGATCATCTGGAGGATCTTGAAGACGATCGAATCATAGCAGAATTGGAACCCGATAGAAATCCATTTCACATTGCCATTAGATTAATTTTTGTTTTTATCTGTTGTGCAATTACCTCTTTCTAGGGATTGCTTCCTGATGTAAATGCCTATTCAGAGGGCATTCAATTAATAAAAATCATATTATTCAGTATATCCCCGTTTTTATTTTCTTTTTACTGTTTTGTTTGCAAAAATGACGTCCGAATTTTTGATAAACATTGCATCATGAAACACAAGAGCTTTACAGGTACGTGCTCAATAAGCATTGAAAATTGCTGTAAATTTTAAGTGCTTTGGATCGTCTATTCAGGACAGGTACACTCGGGGCATTTCCTTAAGGTCCCCATCAAATGATCGCGATTGTTTTTCCTCAACAGTTGGAATTTGGTATCTTATCCTTGCAGAGCTGGTCCGAGCGTTGGATTCTTCAATCCCCAGCAGGCTCTCACTGTTGTACTCCCCCAAGCATTTGTTTCAGACTATACGCTCCCCAGTAGAGTTGACAGTGCCAGACTGTATATCCCCAGTGGAGCCGATAGTGCCAGACTGTATCTTCCCAGCAGAAGCGGCTGCTCCTCAGAGTTCGATGCCAGATCGATGATCTCGACGCTAGACCCATGGTCTCTTTCCTTGAAGCAGAATCTCGGTACCATATCAGTGTTTGCTTCCCTCGCTAAGTCGTCTCTCTCACAGATTATGATTGCCAGAACCACTGTCGCTTTCCTCAGCAACAAGTTTTCAGTGCCATTCTCTCCCTAGTCAGAGCCTCAATATTTTGTTATTTGCCAGAACACCGTATGGCTGGTCATTTCCCCATAGAGTTCTTTGTGCTGTGCATCTCCAACGGCCTTGCCAGGGTCTAGAAGATGGTGATCATTTCCCCAACAGAATTCCTTGCCTATGCTTGGCATTCTCTCTAATCAAGCATTTCACATCCCTGCATGTAGAATCATATTGCATTGCATCCTCCCAAATTGCGTAGCATTTCCATTTTCACGAAGCATTACGCCATTGAAAAATTCAAACATACGCATGTAAAGCATAAAACATTCTCGGTATCCCAAGTGATAAGCCAAAAGTGTTGTTTCTAGTACTCAGACTGAAGATTGTTCATGACTTATCTTTATTATTCCCAGCAGGGGTCGTTGGCCCACGCGCCGCCTCAATTATCATGTTCCTTATTTCTGCCGATGCTGACAGGCATGAAAGTTTCCGGTATTCAGACCGAAGTGGCATTCAGGCCAATTTTCCGATGTTCAGATAGAAGAAGTTTCCGACGTTCAGGTCGACGTAACTTGTGGCATTCAGGCCAATTTTCCGACGTCAGGTCGATGCAATTTGTGGCATTCAGGCAAATTTCCGGTATTCAGACCGAAGTGGCATTCAGGCCAATTTTCCGATGTTCAGATCGAAGAAGTTTCCGACGTTCAGGTCGACGCAACTTGTGGCATTCATGCCAAGTTTCCAGTATTCAGACCGAAGTGGCATTCAGGCCAATTTTCCGATGTTCAGATCGAAGAAGTTTCCGACGTTCAGGTCGACGCAACTTATGGCATTCAGGCCAGTCTCTCGGTGTTCAGAACGATATTAATAATCTCATATCTTCCGATGCTAAGATCGAAGTTATTTCCAGTATTCAGACTGATGAGCGGCATTCAGGCCATGGTTATTTCTGTGTTACCATTTATTTTGGTATCCAGGTTAACATTCTTCTTCGGTATTCAGACCGACTCTCACCGTACCAGACGGATTCTTCTTTCAAGACCACCTCTTTGCCGATTCTGACAGGCATTGTTACTTCACTTCACTTCGGTGTAAATTTTCAGGCTTTTATTATATTCAATCCTTTGATACCTCGAAAGTGCGAAAGCCGCGACTTTCTTCTTTTCGGGTCTCCAGTTGATTGAATAGGGGCAGCTGTAGCACCTCAAATTTGCCCCCCTCATTCATGCATTCATTTTTAGGTCATTTTACATTTCATATTGCATTTCATCATGTCAATTAGAATTAGCTCCAAGAAGCTTGAATATCATCCAAGACACTTTGTGGATTCTATCTGGGTGATCAGTCAACACAAGGGAATGACTTGAGTTACTTCCAACATGTTCGAATGGGGTCTATTCATCATTCAAAGCGCTAATCTTGAAGGAGCCAAAGTCTATTCCTGAGCTGTCATGTTCGCTAGGCGAGCAGCGTGGTTCGCCTAGCGAATCTGAACTGTCATGCTCGCTAGGCGAGCAGATTCTTCGCTAGGCGAAGCCCACGCGTTTTAAAATATAACAGAAAAATCTTGGACTTGGACCTCTCTCATTTGAGCCCACGAAGCCACGAAAATCAGGTTATAAATTCCAAAAAAAAAATTCAGTGGAAAAACCCTAGAGAAAAGAGCGAGAACTAATTCAGAGCAGCCTCCAGAGATTGAAGGGAACTCATCTGCAAAGAACCCATTCCATCTCATATAAACCCTAAGATTGTTCTGCAAACCCAACCATGCAATTCAATTTCATTCGATCTCTCCAATCAGGTTTGCCTTATTCCCATTACTTTACGCTTTCAATCTAAAATTTCTGAAGCATGAGGTATTATGATTGAATTCGGGAGAGTGGATATAGTTAGGTTTTGCATGTGGGTTTAGATGTGTATGAATGTGTAGAATAATGCCTTGAATGTTCAATCACTTAATTTCTGGAATGGATACCATAGGGTTTGGGGTTTCTAAAATCGTACTGTTATCAATGGAGAATCCAGAACCCGTAGGCATTCGCTAGCCCATCGCTAGGCGAGCCTGCAGCGAAGCTTCGCTAAGCCTTCGCTAAGCGAGACAGTAGCGATCGTGACAGTAGTTGGTTTTTCTGTTTGCTTTCTAATCTGTTCTGTGTTTGTTATGACATGTTTTCTATTGCATCCGGGTACATGTTTTAGTATGTATATCATGTCTTGATGTGTGGATCCCTGCTTCCTGACTTTGAGTTATGATACCCTTTTGATGCATTTGTTTGACAAGAGGTTTAGGCCTCCTATCCTTGGTTTCTTTTTGTGAGCTTTTTGTGAAGTTTAATAGCATGATTCATGTGGTTGCTATGATCCTTCTGTTTGGTGCAACTCTTGATTGCACCCCATCTTGTCATTCTAACGTGTTTGTTGAGTTTTTGTGAGGGCTCACATGACTCTTGAAGAGATAGCTTGCTTGGTATTCCACTTTATTTGTGGGATACCATTTGGAGATTTATTCTGATTGCTTTGCTGACTTGTTTTCTTTGATGGTGCTAGCCTGAGAGATCTCTGGGTTTCTTATTTCTTTAGTTGTTGTTACTTCGGATCTTTATCCGTGTGGTAGATCTCTTGATCCCTTTTACATCTTTCCCGTATTTTACCGCTTTCTTAGCTGGAAGACCTCGATAGGGGGCAATGTTTTTGTGTGTTTACTTTTGTGCCTAAAGACCTCCATGAAGAGGCAATTGACGGATAAAAGGGATTAGTAGTCAATTCCCCATTACTCAGTGTGTCGTTCTTTATGCTCGCACTACATGCCGATGCTTCAGAACCAAAGCCCAAGATCTCTTGGTCGGTCGTCAGTGGAGAGGGTTCCACCTTTCTGAATCCCCACATTTTGTCATGAGCTCACCATGTCCAGGGTTAAGAGCCATGAGGTCTTATCCTCATTACCCTTTTGATCTGCTCACCCTGGTGTTCAATGTCAGTGGTTAAGAGCCCATTTGATTACCTTTCCATGGCTTGTTTGTCGAGGTTGATATGACCCCTCTTGACTAAAGCCTTACCCACGTATGTTTGAGCCCCCCTTGTTGGCGTGTTTACTTTATGCATGTTTGTTTTGTATGGTGTGATCGTCTCCCCATAGGATTGCTAGGCTTCGTATAGTCTCTCGTTTGCATGTTAACTAAGGTAGCACGGTTCCTTCATCTAGGACTTCCTTTTTTGCATGGGCATTCCTAAAACAAACAAACTCATTGATTTTTCTTCTCCTAAGAACACGTTAACTCCTTCTACTACAGGCGAGTAAGTCTCCAAAGGTCGAGCATCTGGTAGATTGCGTAGTAACGTCGTTCACCTAAAAAACACAAAACAAACGAATAGGTTAGCCGAACTACGGTTTGCTCTGATTCTCATTCCGGATGAGATACGTAGGCATAAGACGCGATGTCTTAGCGAGCACACTCCTCTTTAACCCATAGGTAGCCGAGCTACGAAGACTCTGATTCTCATGTTCAGATGAGATACGTATGCAGTGGATACGACATCCGTGCAAGTCATTTTCTTTTGACCCCTCTTTTAGTAAATAGTACATTAGATAAACCCACACCCTTTAGACAAGAACAACAAGAGTGGATCCCGTAGAGTACTGCGGATGCGTAGGGGTGCTAATACCTTCCCTTCGCATAATCGACTCCCGAACCCAAGATTTGGTTGCGAGACCTTGTCTTTTCCTTTCCTTTTTCCAGGTTTACTTCGAGCGTTTCCTTTCCCTCCTTTAGGATAAATAACGCACGGTGGCGACTCTTCTATCATTTCTTTCTTTTTTTTGCCGGTTGTTTCGTTTCGCATTTAGGTTGCGACACATAGCATTTGTTCCTTATGCAACAAGCTTTCTAACTATTACTCATAAGGTTGCATTCGGAGTTTGGAATCATCATTTTCGAAGACATGAAGAATTAGGTGCATTTTTGAAAACTTGATTCAATTGCCATGCATGAGCTGATTACACCTAAATTGCACGTCCATTTCATTCATTCATGATCTCAGCTTGCCAAGCCATGTGGAATTGGGCCCTCCATGCGCCTGTACAGGCCCATGCATGGAGGCCCTTTCCATTCATGCAAATTTGAAGTCACACTTTCAGCATTGCTTCATTTTTGATGGAGGCCCCTGCTGAATTGAATCCCCCACCATACCAAAGGAACAAACTTCATTTTTCTCCAAAATTTTCAGATCTGAAATTCAATTGCATTGGTTGAATTTTAAGATCTAAAGTTCCTAAGCCTCTTCACTTTGATCCATTGAAGTTTCTGTTTGCAAAAGGATCCAAAGAGAGTGACTCAATTCTTCACAATCCAAAGGTTTTGCTCCACTAAAATTTGCTTCGAATCTCATCATACATTGCTCAATTTGCCTTGATCTTGTGTTGTATGAAGTCCTCTCTATAGAGGCATCATTATTGCGTGTTTAATTGTTGGAATCGAGCAAGTTCAGTTGAACACCACTAAAGTTCCATCTCTGATTTCTCTCTTAATAAGAATCTAGAGTGGAATTGAGTGGCATAGGAGTGATGTACATCACTCCACCTTTCGAATGGTGTCTGGATCGTGCATTTTAGTTAACTTTTTTTGACCTGTAATTTTTGATCTCCACCGGAGCTTGCCGGAGAAGACGGTGGCGCTGGCCACCGTCTGGTCTCCAGATCAGATTTGGACCATCCATTTCCATTTCCAGATCTAATCTCACCAGTCCATTATTATGACTTTTGATTAAACCGCGTGTGGATGCATTGACTTGGATGTATTGTGGAAACGCGCTGAGGGCCATGTGATGTGCCGGCTCAATTAATGAGCCACCATCCAACGCCTCTCCTTTTTTCTAATTTTCATTTTCTGATTTCTATTTTCTTTTATTTCTTTTAATTCCATTTTATTTCTAAAATTCATATCTCTTTTATTATTGGTCCAAAAGTTATGGGACCAATTGCATTATTTCTCTTTTAATTTCTAGTTTCTAAAAATGATTTTTAATATTTTTTATTTTATCATTTGCTATTTTTTAGTAATTTTCTCTTTTCTGGTCATTTTTAATTCATTTTAAATAGTTTTTGATATTCAAAAAATACAAAAATATTTTCTTAACCTCTTTGAATGATGATAGATCTATGAAAAATATTCTCATCAATTTATTAATTGATTTGAGATTTATTTGAGATTTTAGTTCAATTAGGTTATTTTTATTCATTTTTAATTGATTAAAAATAGTTTCTGACTTTTAAAAATGTTGAAATTTTTTGTCAAACTTTGTTTGACCTTGTAAAACTTGGGATAATTCACTTGGACTTTTCAAAGTTGATTTGAAGTGAGTTTGAAGTTTGACCTTTCTTTAATATTTTAATTCAAGTTTTATTTTAAATATTAAAAATGCCAAAAATATTTTGTTTATTTCTTGACTTCCAATCTTCATCTTGCTTCTGTTTTCTATTGTTTGACCTTGATCTTCCCTATCTTTGGTCAACATTTGTTGATTGGTACATTCCATTTCATTTAATGCACTTTAATTCTTCATTTCTAATTCTTCTTCTTCTCCTTCTTCTTTTCTTTTTTTTGATCAATGAGTTAAAGGTTGATGGTTAGCATTGATTAGGGAGGTTTAATCTTCCTTGATTCAAACCTAATTCATCTTGATCAAATGATCAAGTGAATGGCTTTGCATTAAGGATAGATTGCTTTCTAAATCATGCAAAAGACTTAAACCAATACAAGATCATTTCTCATCTTCTTTTTGGCATGGCAAGTTGTTGGAGTTTGATTCACTAATCAAGACCTCTAACTTGTGTTGTTGCCTACATTATTATTGACCGGCCTCAGATAGTTGCGACTTCTACATAAGTCCAATTACGATTGCTTAACATAGCGCTAAATTTGCCTTATGGCACACTAACTACTAACACTAACCATTAACCATTAACATTTACTTTTTGCTGTTTATATTTATGCAATTTACTATTCTTGTCCATATTATTCATTTGCTTTTCCCCTTTGCTCACTTGAGCACATGTTTATGTTAATGCAATTTTCCTTTTGCTCACTTGAGCATATAATTGTGTATATATTATTATGCTTGTGTTTTGTTTTGATTGTTGTGGACCAAATGCAAAGAAATGAACAAATGGACTTAGTTTCTAGGACTTTCCCTATGCAAAAATGGAGTAAAAAAGGCCTTAATGTTGAAGATGGATTAGAAGGACCAAACCTCTAAACTCACTCTTGTCCATTCTTGATTTGCTTCATAAAACTTTTGATGTGTGTGCTCTTGTGCTAGGGAATCCTGTGAGAGCTTAAATTGAAGAACCATTGCCATGTTCATCCAAAGTGAAAGATACAAGATACATTGAGGATCTCTTAAGAGGCTTGTTTGATTGTTGCTTGAGCTTTCTATTATTTTGCTTGCATATTCCAAAGGGTGGGAGCTACTTGGATCATCAATATGATCTCAAGAGAGGAACTCCATTTGTGGTCTTGTTTCTTATCCCTTATCTCTTGTATGATTAGGACTTTAGCCATTCTTCTTCTTCCCTCCACTCTAACCCAAGCCAAAACTTTTGTGCAAATATTAACACTTGTTTTCAAACATTAGAAACCTAAGCCTTATGCTTTTGATTTTCAAACTTTCTTTTCATAACACTTATGTTGAATTGAACTTTTAAATCCACTTTGACCATATTTTTGTAAATACTTTATTGGTAAATACCACTCATTCAAATACCTTTTTGTGGTTTCAATGACCACTTCCTTAATCAAATTTTTCATAACCTTTAGCTATTAGGTTTGAGTTATCCTTGAGGTAGATGTAATACTCACCTATATCCTTAGTGATGGACAATGAGTCTTCCATGCTTATTATAGGGTTAACCCCTCACTAGCATGTTGAAGCTATCCTCACATGGTGGATTTGTGGTTTTAGGTTGAGTTTTCTCCCTTGGATAACAAAAGACCTTAAGGCTTTTGGACCAATCAATTCACCAACTCACTTTTGAGATTTTTACCCCGAACTACGAGGTTTTGATCCTAATCTTTTTTTAAGATGGTACGTAGGCAATGGGTTTATCCATCCAAACACAAAATGTAAATAACTTGTATATTCTTTTCTCATCTCTTCAATCATGTTTGGACAAATAAATTTTTACAAAATACCAACCTTACAACAAGTATGAAAAGGGCTCCCTAGGAGTACCTAGGATGTTTTGGGTGCTTAAAACCTTCCCATTGCATAACCAACCCCCTTACCCCGATCTCTGACATTTTTACTAGTTTTTGATTTGATAAAACTTTTAGGTTTTTGTTCGCTTTCTAACCATTCCTTTGGATAAATAGAAGTGCGGTGGCGAATCGACTTGTATGGTTTACCTTAGATTTAGTCAATATCTCTAATGGTAACGAATACCCCGCTACAATATGAATATTAAAAGTAATCTTTATGGGGAATATGTTGCCACAAAGGAAAAGAATTCAGAGAGACTGAAAGTCCATATGAGTATAATGTATTCCGTAAGGAAAAATCATTGGGGAGAGAAAGACTCTAGGGAATAGAAGCCATGCGTAGGCCAAGCTACGACTTAGAAACTGATGGAGACACGTGGGGGATTTCCATGAAAATAAGTTAATGGAAAGACTCGGTTAGGAAACCAGGGAAAATATGCAGGGGAAATGGGTAGATCAAAACAAAGCTGAAATACTCAAACCAAACAGGGGATGGCGATTTCGTTGAGGAAATACGCACTCAAACTCAACTGGGGAAGAATGAATCTTCAATACATGAGTAAAAGAGATGTATTATCTACTACCAATTACTGGGTGGGAAGATAATACACTCTGACAGAGGGACATCCGTTATCGGTTAGGGTAAATATATCAAGGATGACCCTTGAGGAAAAAGAGGTGTATCCATTACCGATCAATGGGTAAGAATAACTTACTAGGGAGAAAAGATCAAATAGAATTTACAACTACCGGTTACTGGGAAGAAGACCGAAAAAAGAGTATCTGTCATTAGTTAAAGTGAAAATGTTAAGGATAAACTCAAAGGAAGAATATATGTCATCGGTTAGGATGAACATATCAAGGATAGACCGCCTGGGGAAAGGGGAAGAATATCCGTTACCTGTTAGGGTAAACATATCAAGGATAGACTGCCGAGGAGAAATAGGGATTACAACTATCAGTTTCTGGGTAGAATACCAAAGATAGAGAATATCCGTCACTAGTTAGGATGAACATATCAAGGATAGACTCAGCAGGGGAAAGTAGGAATTACAACTACCGATTACTAGGTAGAATACCACAAATAGAGAGAATCTGTCACTGCTTAAAGTGAACATATCAAGGATAAACTCTTAGGGGAATAATAGGATTTATATCTACCAGTTACTGGGCAGAAGACCGTAAAGATGAGAAAATCCACCACCGGTTAAAGAGAACATATCAAGGATTAACTCTCTGGGGGATAAAAGTAGGGAATACAACTACCTTTTTACTGGGTAGAAAACCAAAAAGGAAGAATATATCAAGGATAAACTTACCGAGGAAATGTGAAAACGAAATCGCTGGGGACAACAAAGGAAGTAGATTACATTTTACCGGGTATTGGGTAAAAGTAATGTACTCAATATCAAGAAGAATATTACCAGTTACTGGGTAATAGACTCTCGGATACCAAAAGAGCTATTTAGGTAAACACTAGAAAGAAACAGTCAAACAAGGACTAAACCCAATGAGGATATAACTCAGGGGGAGTGGTTCCATCCAGATAATGAACTGGGGCGGAAACTGAAATAATAGTCATCCACGAGGAAATAACTCAGTGGGGTATGAGAAAGGTTAAACTATTTCTGCTTAAGGGGATGACACTCTACAATTGAAAGAGGACAAACACACCAAATATGTATAGGGAAATAATATCACAAAAGCAGGGGATCAAAAGAAAAAAAATCAATGTGATAAGATGCACAATGAAATATCTGATGTTGTGTTTTATGCATGTATATGATTGTGATTATGCTGACAAAACAACACAAGGGATACAAATATCAAAGATTTGAATCATCACTACAACACTCGGAAAATCTCATCCAGATGGAAACACCAACTGGAGAAAGTGCTAGAGATGAAAATAAATCATCTAGCTCTGAATAAATCAACTATGGCTGGGGAAAGTCATAGGGAACATGCTTTCAATCAATCACGACAAACTCTGAGGGGAAAGAGTACTACTGAAGGATGATCAACCAAACATGCCAAGGATAGAGGGGATCTGCCGAGGATCCAGATTATCAATATTGCAGGGAATTTTAAGTCAACACCATGTTAAATGGGAGACAACCTTGCAGGGGACAAAAATCAAATACTGCTCAAAACCAAATACCGCCGAGAGAGAGGGAACTTCTATCAGAAGACAAACTCCACTGGGGAAAGTCAGAGATAAAACTCTGAGTGGAGAATTGACAAAATGTTGGGATGCTAAGATCTGAAAGACCAATAGATCCTTCAATAATCATCAAATTATTCTTGGAAATTTCAAAATAAACCAATTCCAAGGTAAAGATAACCAGATCTGACTCACACGTGAGAGAAACTGCCATGGTTATGCAAATGGGGATTTGGAAACCAAATAAAGGTTCCGGATATCTAGGGTCCAATCACTCAAATCACAAACTGGGGGATGCAAAACATGAGCACCTTAGTTGGGGAATGAGAACCACCTGGTCTAGTGGGGATGAGAAATCACTCGGGGAGAACATCATTGACCAAGCTAGGGATAAATGACGAACTATTAGGGAGAAAAAAAGAGTTACCAAACCCAACTTCTTGGGGTAGACCAACAATGTTTCACAATTCAAGACTTACTTGTTCTCTGATTGCTGTTGACATTCCTTACTGAAATTGGTTATTCTTAAAGTGAATGTTTTTTTTATTATTTTAAGAAAATAATTATTCATCAAAATTATCATCATAAAAATTCAATTTTATTTAACAAAAGTAAATAAGAATATAAACAATTGGATAAAAACCACAACTTTATTTAATAGAATGGTAGTCCGTCAATGACGGGACTCCATGGATCTTTACAAAGTTTGAGAATGGTAATTTACATGGAAAATGGCTACATTGAATACAATGATCACTACTCTCCCTACCAACTTTGAAATCCACTGTGCTCTTGTCTTTGGTTGAGAATGATGAACTAGAACCAGATGACTGCTCAAAACTGTTTCAAAGATCAGGACCGGCCGAATGCAGTTGCTTTCCATAATCCCTAAATTTTGCCTAGATTGCCCCAAGATGGGGTACTCAATCTACCAGGATAAATTTTCTATTTTATGTCTCTAATTTTTTCCTGGATCTCCCTTTCGGTTTTTCAATCCACCGAGACGCTCATTTTTTCCTAAGTTGCCTTTTCGGGTTTTCAACTTAGTGAGCTATTCTTTTCTTTTTAGACGAAGTATTTCTTGACTGCATCGACATTCACAGGATGCGTGAACTCTTCACCATCCATAGTTGTAAGAATCAAAGCACCGCCTGAAAAGGCTCTCTTAACAACATATGGGTCTTCATAATTAGGAGTCCACTTGCCCCTAGAATTCGGTTTGAAAGATAAAATCTTCTTGAGAACGAGGTCACCTTCTCTGAACACACGAGGCTTAACGTTCTTATCAAAAGCTTTCTTCATTCTTTGCTGATATAACTAACCATGACACATTGCAGTCAACCTCTACTCTTCGATTAAATTCAACTGATCATATCTGGTTTGGCATCATTCAGCTTTTGTCAACTTGGCTTCCATCAAGACACACAATGACAGGATCTCAACCTCCACGGGGAGCACAACTTCCATTCCATAAACAAGAGAGAAATGGGTTTCCCCTGTTGAAGTTCGGATGGAAGTACGGAACCCATGCAAAGAAAATAGGAGCATCTCATACAAATCTTTATATGTCACAACCATCTTCTGAATGATCTTCTTAATGTTCTTATGTGCAACTTCAACAACCCCATTCATCTTAGGTCTGTAGGGAGAAGAATTATGATGTGCAACTTTGAAGTCTTTGCAAAGAGCTTCCACCATATTATTGTTCAAGTTAGATCCATTATTAGTAATGATATTACTTGGTACACCATATCGGCATATAATATGATTCTTGATAAACCTTACAACAACTTTCTTGGTTACATTTGCATACGATGCCTTTCAACCCACTTTGTGAAGTAGTCAATAGCCACCAGAATGAATCGATGTCTGTTTGAAGCTCTGGGTTCAATCATACCAATCATATCAATTCCCCACATGGAGAAGGGCCATGGAAAGGAAATGAAGTTCAACAGTGTCGGAGGAACATGAATCTTATCTGCATAAATTTGACACTTGTGGCATTTCTTCACAAACTTGTAACAATCAGATACCATTGTCAACCAATAGTAACCTACTCTCAACATCTTCTTTGCCATAGCATATTCATTGGAATGAGTACCAAAGGAGCCTTCATGGACTTCAGTCATCAATAGGTCTGCTTCTTGTCTATCCACGCATCTAAGCAAAACCATATCAAAGTTTCTCTTTTAAAGTATATCACCCTTTAGGTAGAAATTGCCAGCTAATAGTCTTAAAGTCTTCTTATCTTTCATAGATGCCCCAGACGGGTAAGTCTGACTTTGGAGGAAACATTTGATATTAAAATACCATGGCTTTTCATCTTTGACTTCTTCAACATCAAATACATAAGCCTGCCTATCAAGACGCATCACAATCAAATTGAGAACTTTGTTCCAAAACTTCACCACAATCATTGAAGCCAACGTTGCAAGAGCATCTGCCATCCAGTTTTCATCTCGAGGGATATGATAAAACTCAACCTTTGTAAAGAAAATTGAAATCCTCCTCACATAATCTTTATATGATATTAAACCGGGTTGATTCATCTCCCATTCACCTTTGATCTGATTCACAACCAAATCCGAATCTCCATAGACAAATATATTTAATTTTGAGAATAATGACCTCTTCAAGCCCCAAAATGCAAGCTTCATACTCAACCATATTGTTTATACACTTGAAAGTTAATTTAGCTGTAAATGGAAAATGAGTGCCATGAGGAGTAATAATTGCTTCCCCAATGCCATTACCATACGAATTAACAACTCCATCAAATACCATGCCCCAACGGGAACCAGGTTCTGGCCCTTCTTCAAGCAATGGTTTATCATAATCTATCATCTTCAAGTATAAAATCTATTCATCAAGAAAATCATACTGCACTGACTGATAATCTTCAATAGGTTGGTCATCCAAATGGTCATCCAAGACACCACCTTTAATAGCTTTCTGAGATCAGTATTCAATACCATACTCAGATAACAACAACTACCAACGGGCAATCCTTCCAGTTAAAGCAGGTTTCTCAAAAATGTACTTGATTGGATCTATTTTGGATATCAACCAAGTAGTATGATTCAACATATACTGGCGCAGACACTTAGCATCCCAAGCCAATGCGCATCATGTCTTCTCAAGCATAGAATACCAAGTCTCACAGTCAGTGAACTTCTTACTGTGGTGGTAAATTGCATATTCTTCCTTTCCAGATTCATCTTGCTGACCAAGAACACAACTCATACTCCCATCAAGCATAATCAAATACATGATCAACAGTCTTCCTTCAAAGGGTGGAGACAAAATCAGAGGCTCAAGCAGATACTCTTTGATATTATCAAAAGCTCTTTGGCAATCTTCTGTCCAACCATAAGACTGATCTTTCCGAAGAAGCCTGAAAATAGGCGCACATGTGGCAGTCATATGCGATATAAATCTTGAGATATAGTTCAAGCGAATGAGAAATCCTCTAACTTGCTTCTCAGTTTTGGGCACATGCATCTCTTGTATTGCTTTGACCTAGGCAAGATCAACTTCAATACCCTTCTCGCTAACAATAAAGCCTAACAACTTACCAGAACAAACACCAAAAGTACATTTATTGAGATTCAAGTGGAGTTTATACTTCCTTAAACGCTGGAATAACTTCAATAAATGCTCAACATGTTCTTCTTCATTATTGGATTTAGCAATCATGTCATCAACATAGACTTTAATCTCTTTATGCATCATATCATGAAAAAGAGTGGTCATGGCTCTCTGGTATGTTCCACCAACGTTATTCAAACCGAAGGGCATCACTCGATAACAGAATGTTCCCCATGGTGTAATGAATGTGGTATTCTCTATATCTTCAGGTGTCATCTTGATTTGATTATAACCGGAAAATCCATCCATAAACGAAAAGAATTTGAATTTAGTTGTATTGTCTACCAACATATCAATATGTGCCAGAGGAAAATCATCTTTTGAACTGGTTTTATTCAAATCTCTGTAATCAATACACATGCGAACTTTTCCATATTTCTTCGGTACTGACACAATATTGGCCACCCACTACGGATACTCGGAGGTAACAAGAAAACCAACATCAATCTATTTCTGCACTTCCTCTGTGATCTTTACTGCGATATCAGGATGAGTTCTTTTCAAATTTTGCTAGACCAACGGGCATTCTGGCTTCAACGAGAATCTATGCTCCATAATCTCAGAATCCAAACCAGGCATATCTTGATAGGACCAGGAAAACACATCAGAATAATCTTGAACAAAATCAATCAACCCAATTGTTGCAAGTATGGCCATGCGTCACAAAGTTGATGCAAGCTTCGTCTTCATCACCACTGTCTTCATGAGTGTTGATCATTCTCATGAATGAGCCCTCCACTGCGGAAAATTGGTTTCATAACCTTGGCTTTGGCGCTGAATGGCCCTGGTTGAAATCTGAGTCCGACTCTATTCTTGTTCTCAGCGGCCTCCACAATACGACCCCACTTATCAATACTGCCAGCCTAAATAGCCTCTTGTGCATCTTTCAAAGAAGACATGGGTGCCCCAGTTTTCTTCATTTCATCAGCAACAGATAAGGCTTGGAACGACATTCCAACCTCTTATTTAGCATCAACATACGTGAAAGATGACAAATGGCTCACCAACAATGCCTTCTCTCCACCTACAACGACAAGCTTTCCGTTCTTTACAAATTTCAGCTTTTGGTGAAGAGTAGACATCACAGCTCTAGCTTCATGAATCCATGGCCTTTCTAACAAACAACTATAGGCCGGGTGGATATCCATTACCTGGAAATTAATTTGGAAACCACTCAGACCTATCTTCACTGGAAGGCCCACTTCTCCAATGACAGTTTTATGAGAACCGTCGAATGCTTTAACAATCATGCCACCGTACCTCATCGGGGCGCCCTGATAAGAGAGTCTTGACAAATTTGATTTTGGCAACATGTTCAATGATGATCTTGTATCAACCAAAACATTGGACAGAGCTTCCTCCTTGTAGTTCATTGAAATATGTAGCACTAAATTGTGATTCCTGCCTTCCTCGGGACGCTCCTCATCACAAAAACTCAGATTATTACAAGAAGTGATGTTGGCAACTATGTGGTCAAACTGATCCACAATAACATCATGCTTAACATATGCATGTTCCAACACTTTCTTTAATGCCTCTCTGTGTGCTTCAGAATTCATTATCAATGACAGCACAGAGATCTTTGACGGAGTCTAGAGAAGCTGCTCCACAACGTTGAATTCACTTCTCTTGATCATTCTGAACACTTCATCATCATTGTTAGCCTTCAACTTGCTAGATTCACCAGACTGACATATTGGAGAACTAATCAAATTCACTACAGGAATCTCTATCTTCTTACATATGGAAACATCTTCTACCATTTTAGGGAAAACTGGACTTAACACACGACCACTACGGGTCACCTTCGCAATATCTGCAATATTCACCACTGAATCTGCAACTGGTAGAGGAATATCTTGACCGTTTTCAATCATAGTGGCATTATACTGATATGGAACTACTTTATCGGATGCGTAATGGATAGGGCCCATTAACCATATAACCAACAACGATACCAATCTGTTGACATTATTGTTGTTGCTGCTATCAAACTGAATGACTACCCGCTCAGGGGTCTTGAATACTGACATAATTACATTCACATCATTGTCCCAATGACGGGATTGGAAAATCTGAATAAGACCTTCATCCATCAGCCTTTAAATATCCCTCTTGATAATAACACATCCACGAGGGTTCACACTGCAGATTACACAACCATCATGGTCATGTTCATAATCACTAACCAAGCAAATATCCTTATGCATGGCCACTAAAGATATTCTGATGTAGCGGACATCATAAATTTTGAACTCTCAAAGGACACCATACCACTCTTCACAAGCTTCTAAACTTCGTACTTCAGTGGATACCAGTTCTCTATATCATGACCAGGGCTCCCTGGTGAAAAGCACAACTAAGATTAGGCTTGAACCACCATGGTAGTGGCTCATGAATTTACGGAGGGTTTCTTGGCTGGATCAGATTTTGAGTACCAAAGATGGGTACAATTCTGCATACGTCATAGGAATAGGGTCAAAGGAGACCTTCTTCCTCTCAAAATTTTGCTGATGATTATTGTTATTGTTGTAGTAGGTTCTTTGTTGCGGTTGTTGTTGATGTTGTTGTTGCTGAATTGGAACTGATTGATTGTTGGAATTGTTGGAAAAAACCGGAATTACTGAAGAAACTTGGTGTTGATGCTGACGGGGTTGATAACTTTTCCTGACATGAGGCCTCCTCTGCCTCCCCACTGACACTGAATTAGCTTCTCCTTCCTTCCTCTTGGAGAAACTACCACTGTATTTCTTGCTGGCTGGCGCCTTTTCTTTAGACAAACGTCCGTCATAGACTCCTTCTTCTAGCCTCATCCCCATGTTTACCATTTCGATAAAATCATTGGGTGCACTTGCAATCATACGTTTGTAGTAAAATGAACTCAGTGTCTTCAAGAAAATCTTAGTCATCTCCTTCTTTTCAAGAGGCAGGCTTATATGAGCAGCTAATTCTCTCTATCTCTGGGCATATTCTTTGAATGTCTCTTTGTCCTTCTGAGACATAAACCTTAACCGGTCTCTATCAAGCGCCATATCCATATTGTACTTGTATTGCTAGAGAAAGGCTTCACCCAAGTCGTTGAAAGTACGAATGCTTGCACTGTCCAGGCCCATATACCATCTCAGGGCAGCTCTAGTTAAACTGTCTTGAAAATAATGAATCAACAGCTGATCATTATCAATTTGAGTAGACATTTTCCTGGAATACATAACAAGATGGCTCAGCGGGCAAGTATTCCTTTTGTACTTTTCAAAGTCTAGGACCTTGAATTTCACAGGAATCTTGACATTAGGGACTAAGCAGAGTTTAGCAGCACTCTTCCCAAACAAATCTTTCCCTATCAGAGTTTTCAATTCTTTGCGCAACTCAAAGAATTGATCTTTCATTTCATCCATTTTCTCGTAGGCATTCGGACCTTCAGACGACTCAGAGTGATAAATGGTGTCCTCGAAACGAGGAAGAATGGGAACAACAGGAGGAGGCACTGACATGACCGGGCTAAATGCCGGCAGAGAAACAAAGGTGGGTGCATACCCTTCTGGCATAAAACTTAGTGACATTCCCCAAGGGAATCCAACAGGCATATAAGGAATGGATTGGTTGGCAGCAACAAATGACAGTCCTCTGAGGAGGAAGAGTTGCAGGAGACGACCATGACTGATTCTGGGCTGTAATCACATATTCCATTAGCTCCGTAAGTCTGGCGATCACATCCTTCAACTATCTGTTTTCTTTCTCTAGATGCTCCATTCTCTTCGGTTGATTAGCACGAGTATTATAGTGGTGAGTCAGCTTGGCTAACGCACATAAGAAGAACTGATAAGACATTTGAAAAAAGAAACCTGTCATGCAAATGATGCATGTAATGCAATGTTTTGATTATTTTTAATTTCAAGGAATATATGAAGTCTTATATATATATATATATATATATATATATATATATATATATATATATATATATATCTATATATATATCTATATATATATATATATATATATATATATATATATATATATATATATATATATATATATCTATATATATATATATATATATATATATATATATATATATATATATAGATATATATATATATATATATATATATATATATATATATTCCCAGAGTCTTAATCCCATCTCTCAGATATTATAGGTTAGGATGACTAACTTATCAACCCATAATATTCTCAAGAGAAACTCGTTTGAGTGTAGTATCGTGTAACAACTGTTATCAGGTCTACATGTTTTATCCTTAGTACACTCCTTTGGGATGGTTCTTAACCTGACTCCATGCTCATGAATCGTAACAAACCCTTTGATTCTCGGTTGATTCGATCAAGTCTCATCAATATCAATGTAACTTGGGTGCTGATAAGGGTAAAAACCATAATCCACCAAAATGGATGATTGACCTTGATGATGATTTGATCCATCCGTTGACCTTTGTTTGTGTTTGCCTTGCGTGTGATCCCTTGCTTATGATTGTTGCATTCATGCATACATGTGCATCATAACATTCATCGCAGAAAAATAAATTTCAAGGAACTGAGGTCTCATTTGCAAATATTTTTAGACCATGGATTATGGACGAAGGAACACCAAAAAGTACAGTTTCAGATGTCTGTATTTGAAGGAGTTAAGGAAGCTGTCATCCTTTGTATTAGATCTCTTGGATTTCAAGCAATGCCATGGGAAGCTCTTGTCTGTATTATCTACTGATGTGGTTGAAGGAATTCTGAGTGTTTTGGTTCAGTTTTATGATCCTCTCTATTGGTGCTTCACTTTTCCTAATTATCAGCTTGTGCCTACGTTAGAGGAGTATGCCCATCTCTTGGGTATACCCGTATCTGACAAAGTACCTTTCAGTGGATTGGAGGTGATTCCTGTAACACCCCGATAAAATATGATAATTATTTAATTTAAGTTTAATAGTATATTATGATGATAATATGAATGAGAGGGTATTATTTTTCAAAATAAAAGATAAACCATTCATATATATTATTATTAGTATATTTATTAATTTAATTAAATAATTGGAATATTATTGGATTATTATTATTGGAATAATAAAGTTGGAATTGGAACGATTTTTGGAATCAGTAAAGAGTCCCATTTAGCAAAAAGGGTTTTATACGTGAAAACAGAGAAGCGACTCAAAAGTGGAAAAAGGGAGAAAAGAGAAGAAACTAAGAAAGGGAGAAGAAGAGGCTAAGGCTCAAGAGGAGAATTCACGATTGTTGAAGGTCAAAGAATCAATTGCCGGATTAACTCAGGTAAGGGGGGTTTATCGTCGTTTAATGGGTATTATGGGTTAACATGTAATGGGTAGTAATAAGCCATTGAATCGACTCTAATTAGGTTTTGAGAAATACCTTTGAATTGTGATGAATAAATTACGTTAAAACTGTGAATGAACCCATATTTGGATGAGTCGTAATTTTCTGGACGTGTAGCTTTTTACGGAATCGAAATCGGAGGTCCGGAAGTCCTCCAACGGCGAAAAATGCGAGGAAATCTGCATTCTGTTTCGTGTTAGCGCAGGAACAGCTTTCTGTCTTGCGTTAACCGGTTAACCCAGGGTGTTAACCGGTTAACACTGTTATGATAATTAAAATAATTAAATTCTGTCTTGCGTTAACCGGTTAACCCAGGGCGTTAACCGGTTAACACTGTTAAAAACTGCCAAGAAGCGCATTCTGTTTTGCGTTAACCGATTAACCCAGGGCGTTAACCGGTTAACACTGTTTGAAAAGTGAAAAATTGATATTTAAATATTGTGTACGTATGGTATGGGCAGAAGTTGGATTTTTCTGAGCTGTTGTTGTGCAGTTTTGGTCGTTTCAGCTGAGTGATGTAGTTTAGCTGATGTATGATATAGTAGGGATCATTTCCCGTGGTTTTGAGCAGTATAAGTATTAGTAGAGTGTGCTAATACTGTGATTTATTATTTGGCATGACATGATATGATTCTGTGATAAATATGCTGATGATGTATGATGGTATGCATAGTGCTGTGAATATATCTATTATGTATGCAATTGTGGATGGACTGTTTATGGCTTAGAGTGGGAGCATATGTCCATTGTGGATTGTTGTTGATGTTTGCATGCTAGGTGATTTAGCGTGCATAACATGGCCTTTATGGTGGTAGCTAATTCCCATGGTGAGGAATTAGTGAGTTGTTTATGGCTTAGAGTGTGAGCATATGTCCATTGTGGATTGTTGTTGATGTTTGCATGCTAGGTGATTTAGCGTGCATAACATGGCCTTTATGGTGGTAGCTAATTCCCATGGTGAGGAATTAGTGAGTTGTTTATGGCTTAGAGTGTGAGCATATGTCCATTGTGGATTGTTGTTGATGTTTGCATGCTAGGTGATTTAGCGTGCATAGCATGGCCTTTATGGTGGTAGCTAATTCCCATGGTGAGGAATTAGTGAGTGAGTCACTAGGTCTCAAATGAGTGGGACTAGTGAGCTTGGTAGCCGTATCTGGGTTTGATCGGTGAGGTTGAACTATGTGTTCACGAATAGTCGGTACCGCATGCATGGAGTCTCATTTCATAATGTATGTATGGCGTATAATATGAATGGATGTATTCCAATATTATACGTGTGTTTTGTGTTTGTGTTTGTGTTGAGTATGATTATGAGTTGATGTTGCCGTTGCTGAATGTGTGATATGATTTGGGTGATGAATGTGTTAATTTACTTAACATTACATGATATTTTATAATGCTTATTATATCGATTGAGGAACTCACCCTTACAACTATGTTTCAGGTAACGAGCAGTGATTGAGTAGAAGCTAGTGCTTGGAGTCTAGTGTAGTTCCTTAGTGAGTCATGCTCTGGTATATGTAACATCGGGACGGGATGTTTTACTTTGTTTCCATTGTTGGTTGTTGAACAATTTTACATGTAATGTGTTACATGGTTCGAATGTTGTTAGATTTCTATCCGCTGCGAATTATGCAATGTTTTATTTTGATTAAAGATTGAGCATGACAAGTTATTTTGATGATTGGTGTGAAGTGTCAAGTGTGACACCCTAAAATTGCATATCTACTATGATTTATATTTTGTTGTTTTAATTAATTATTGGGGTATTTTAGAAGGGTGTTACATAAGTGGTATCAGAGCATAGTCGGTCGAGTCGAGTCGTAATTATTCTGTTTCCCTGTATGTGATAGGTGTTGTGTAACCCTATCAGTACTTATTGTTTTAGCTTGTTGGGTTCTCAGAATAGAGATGGCTGGAAGAGGTAGAGACGATGCTGCGATTGCTGAGGCTCTGGGTATGCTAGCTGGAGTACTTGGAGGGAATCCGAATGTTGTGGGATTGGGAGCTGCTCGTCAACTGAGTGAGTTCCAGAAGAACAATCCTCCAATGTTCAAGGGAGCATACGATCCAGATGGTGCTCAGAAGTGGTTGAAGGAGATCGAGAGGATCTTCCGAGTGACTGAGTGTGCCGATAACCAGAAGGTCAGGTTCGGTACGCATATGCTGTCAGAGGAAGCAGATGATTGGTGGGTTGCTGCCCGCACTGAGTTGGAAGCTGCTGGGAGTGCTGAGATCACTTGGGCGGTGTTCAGAGAGAGATTCCTGAGGAAGTACTTTCCAGAGGATGTCAGAGGAAAGAAAGACATAGAGTTCTTAGAATTGAAGCAGGGCAACCGGTCTGTTACTGAGTATGCTGCTAAGTTCACAGAGCTGTCGAAGTATTACACTCCCTATGATGAGGCTACTGGGGAATTTTCAAAATGTGTGAAGTTTGAGAACGGGTTACGTCCCGAGATCAAGCAGGCTATTGGGTATCAGCGGATTAGAGTGTTTTCTGACTTGGTTGACTGTTGCAGGATTTTTGAACAGGATACCAAGGCCTGAGAGGAGAGCTATCAGCAGAGGGTTGATAGGAAAGGCAAGAATCAGAATGATTGTGGGAAGCCGTATGCAGCTGGCAAAGGTTTCCAGAGACAGAGTGGGATGAAGAGACCTAGTGGGGGAGACTCCAGTGCCCCTGCTAAGTGTTACAGATGTGGCCAGGCTGGACATCGTATCCATGAGTGTACCAGTACTGAGAAGAAGTGTTTCAAGTGTGGCAAAGGTGGTTACTTGGCTGCAGAGTGCCGGTTGAAGACTATGACTTGTTTCAACTGTGGAGAGGTGGGTCATATCAGTCCATAGTGTCCTAAGCCGAAGAAAGAGAACCAGTCGGGAGGCAAGGTCTTTGCTTTATCGGGTTCTGAGACTTCTGCAGATGATCGTTTGATCCGAGGTACGTGTTATATTAATGGCTTTCCTCTTGTAGCTATTATTGACACAGGTGCGACTCATTCCTTTATATCTTTGGATTGTGCTGTGAAACTTAAATTAGAGATATCTGAGATGCATGGGAGTATGGTGATTGATACTCCTGCGAAGGGTTCAGTGACTACTACTTCAGTTTGTTTAAATTGTCCTTTGAGTATTTTTGGTAGAGACTTTGGGATGGACCTCGTGTGTCTTCCACTAGTGCAGATTGATGTTATCCTGGGTATGAACTGGTTGGTGTTTAACCGAGTTTATATCAACTGTTTTGATAAGACTGTGATCTTTCCTGAGATTGAGGAAGGAAAGAGTTTGTTTTTATCAGCAAGGCAGGTGAGTGAGGCAGTAGCAGATGGGGCAGAGTTGTTTATGCTGTTAGCGACTTTGGAGGCTAAAGATAAACTGGTGATTTGCGATCTAGCCGTGGTGTGTGATTTTCCTGATGTGTTTCCTGAAGAAGTGAATGAATTGCCGCCAGAGCGTGAAGTTGAGTTCTCGATTGATTTGGTACCTGGTACTAGGCCGATATCGATGGCTCCGTACCGTATGTCTACTGTTGAGTTAACTGAATTGAAGAGTCAGTTGGAAGATCTGTTGGATAAGAAATTTATTCGTCCGAGTGTGTCACCGTGGGGCGCACCAGTGTTATTGGTTAAGAAGAAAGAAGGTACTATGAGGTTGTGTGTGGACTACAAGCAACTGAATAAAGTGACGATCAAGAATCGGTATCCTTTACCGAGGATTGATGATTTGATGGATCAGTTGGTTGGTGCGAGTGTGTTCAGCAAAATAGATTTGAGATCGGGGTATCATCAGATACGTGTGAAAACTGAGGATATTCAGAAGACTGCTTTCAGAACGAGGTATGGACATTATGAGTATTCTGTAATGCCTTTTGGTGTGACTAATGCGCCTGGGGTATTTATGGAGTATATGAATAGGATTTTCCATCCGTACCTAGACAAGTTTGTTGTGGTGTTTATTGACGATATTTTGGTGTATTCGAAATCTGAAGAAGAACATGCTGAACATTTGAGAGTGGTTTTAGGAGTTCTACGAGAAAAGAAGTTATTTGCTAAACTGTCCAAGTGTGAATTTTGGTTAGAAGAGGTTAGTTTTCTTGGTCATGTGGTTTCAAGAGGTGGTGTTGTTGTTGATCCTTCTAAGATAGAAGCGGTATCTAAGTGGGAAGCTCCGAAGTCAGTTTCTGAGATAAGGAGTTTTCTTGGACTTGCAGGTTATTATAGGAAATTCATTGAGGGATTTTCTAAGTTGGCATTACCATTGACGATGTTGACTAGAAAGGGGCAAGCGTTTGTTTGGGACTCAAAATGTGAAGAAGGTTTCCAAGAGTTAAAGAGAAGGTTAACTACTGCTCCTATTTTGATATTACCAAGTCCGTCGGAACCATTTGAGGTTTACTGTGATGCTTCATTGTTGGGTTTGGGTGGTGTTTTGATGCAGAATAAGCAGGTTGTAGCTTATGCTTCGAGACAACTGAAGGTTCATGAGAGGAACTATCCGACACACGATTTAGAGTTGGCAGCTGTGGTATTTGTTCTGAAGTTATGGAGGCATTACTTGTACGGGTCAAGATTTGAGGTTTTCAGTGACCATAAAAGTTTAAAGTATTTGTTTGATCAGAAAGAGCTGAATATGAGACAGAGGAGATGGTTAGAGTTTCTGAAGGATTATGACTTTGGTTTGAATTACCATCCGGGTAAAGCAAAAGTAGTGGCTGATGCATTGAGTCGGAAATCATTGCATATGTCTATGTTAATGGTTAAGGAATTGGATTTAATTGAGTAGTTTAGAGACTTGAGTTTGGTGTGTGAGAGTACTCACAATAGTGTTAAATTGGGAATGTTGAAGTTAACGAGTGGTATTCTGGATGAGATTAGAGAGGGTCAGAAATCCGATGTGCTTTTGGTTGATAAGTTGACTCTAGTGAATCAAGGTCAAGGTGGTGAATTCAGAGTTGATGAGAATGGTGTTTTGAAATTTGGTAATCGGGTGTGTATTCCGGATGTTACCGAACTTAAGAAGAGTATTCTTGAGGAAGGACATCGTAGTGGCCTGAGTATTCATCTTGGGGCTACGAAGATGTATCATGATTTGAAAAAGTTATTTTGGTGGCCGGGAATGAAAAGAGAAATTGCGAGTTTTGTTTATTCTTGTTTGACTTGTCAGAAGTCAAAGATTGAGCATCAGAAGCCGTCTGGGCTAATGCAACCGTTGGCTATTCCAGAGTGGAAGTGGGATAGTATCAGTATGGATTTTGTTTCTGGTTTACCGAGGACAATTAAGAATTTTGAAGCTATTTGGGTGATTGTTGACAGATTGACAAAATCGGCTCATTTCATTCCGATCAGAATGGATTATCCGTTAGAGAGATTAGCTGAGTTGTATATTGAGAAAATTGTAAGTTTGCATGGTATTCCGTCGAGTATTGTTTCGGACAGAGATCCTAGATTTACATCGAAGTTCTGGGAAGGTTTGCAGAGGGCTTTGGGAACTAAGCTGAGATTGAGTTCTGCATATCATCCGCAGACTGATGGTCAGACTGAGAGGACGATTCAGTCACTGGAGGATCTTTTGAGGGCTTGTGTTTTGGAAAAAGGAGGTGCTTGGGATTGTTATTTACCTTTGATTGAGTTTACCTACAACAATAGTTTTCATTCGAGCATTGGTATGGCACCGTTTGAAGCTTTGTATGGTAGGAGATGTCGGACACCTTTATGTTGGTATGAGTCCGGTGAGAGTGCTGTGGTTGGACCGGAGATTGTTCAATAAACTACGGAAAAGATTAAGATGATTCAGGAGAAGATGAGGATTGCTCAGAGTCGTCAGAAGAGTTATCACGACAAGAGGAGGAAGTCACTTGAGTTTCAAGAGGGAGATCATGTGTTTCTTCGTGTTACTCCGATAACTGGGGTTAGTCGAGCTTTGAAGTCGAAGAAGTTGACACCTCGATTTATTGGTCCTTACCAGATTTTGGAGAGGATAGGGGAGGTAGCCTATCGTGTCGCTTTACCGCCGTCACTTGCGAATTTGCATGAGGTTTTTCATGTGTCCCAGTTGAGGAGGTACATTCCTGATCCGTCGCATGTGGTCCAAGTAGATGATGTATAGGTGAGAGATAACCTGACTGTTGAAACATCACCTATGAGGATCAAGGATCGAGAGTTGAAGCAGTTGTGGGGTAAAGAGATTGCTTTGGTAAAGGTAGCTTGAGGAGGACCAGCAGGTGGCAATGTGACTTGGGAACTTGAGAGTCAGATGAAGGAGTCTTATCCAGAGTTATTCGCTTGAGGTGTGTTTTCGAGGACGAAAACTCTTTTAGTGGGGGAGAGTTGTAACACCCCGATAAAATATGATAATTATTTAATTTAAGTTTAATAGTATATTATGATGATAATATGAATGAGAGGGTATTATTTTTCAAAATAAAAGATAAACCATTCATATATATTATTATTAGTATATTTATTAATTTAATTAAATAATTGGAATATTATTGGATTATTATTATTGGAATAATAAAGTTGGAATTGGAACGATTTTTGGAATCAGTAAAGAGTCCCATTTAGCAAAAAGGGTTTTATACGTGAAAACAGAGAAGCGACTCAAAAGTGGAAAAAGCGAGAAAAGAGAAGAAACTAAGAAAGGGAGAAGAAGAGGCTAGGGCTCAAGAGGAGAATTCACGATTGTTGAAGGTCAAAGAATCAATTGCCGGATTAACTCAGGTAAGGGGGGTTTATCGTCGTTTAATGGGTATTATGGGTTAACATGTAATGGGTAGTAATAAGCCATTGAATCGACTCTAATTAGGTTTTGAGAAATACCTTTGAATTGTGATGAATAAATTACGTTAAAACTGTGAATGAACCCATATTTGGATGAGTCGTAATTTTCTGGACGTGTAGCTTTTTACGGAATCGAAATCGGAGGTCCGGAAGTCCTCCAACGGCGAAAAATGCGAGGAAATCTGCATTCTGTTTCGTGTTAGCGCAGGAACAGCTTTCTGTCTTGCGTTAACCGGTTAACCCAGGGTGTTAACCGGTTAACACTGTTATGATAATTAAAATAATTAAATTCTGTCTTGCGTTAACCGGTTAACCCAGGGCGTTAACCGGTTAACACTGTTAAAAACTGCCAAGAAGCGCATTCTGTTTTGCGTTAACCGATTAACCCAGGGCGTTAACCGGTTAACACTGTTTGAAAAGTGAAAAATTGATATTTAAATATTGTGTACGTATGGTATGGGCAGAAGTTGGATTTTTCTGAGCTGTTGTTGTGCAGTTTTGGTTGTTTCAGCTGAGTGATGTAGTTTAGCTGATGTATGATATAGTAGGGATCATTTCCCGTGGTTTTGAGCAGTATAAGTATTAGTAGAGTGTGCTAATACTGTGATTTATTATTTGGCATGACATGATATGATTCTGTGATAAATATGCTGATGATGTATGATGGTATGCATAATGCTGTGAATATATCTATTATGTATGCAATTTTGGATGGACTGTTTATGGCTTAGAGTGGGAGCATATGTCCATTGTGGATTGTTGTTGATGTTTGCATGCTAGGTGATTTAGCGTGCATAACATGGCCTTTATGGTGGTAGCTAATTCCCATGGTGAGGAATTAGTGAGTTGTTTATGGCTTAGAGTGTGAGCATATGTCCATTGTGGATTGTTGTTGATGTTTGCATGCTAGGTGATTTAGCGTGCATAACATGGCCTTTATGGTGGTAGCTAATTCCCATGGTGAGGAATTAGTGAGTTGTTTATGGCTTAGAGTGTGAGCATATGTCCATTGTGGATTGTTGTTGATGTTTGCATGCTAGGTGATTTAGCGTGCATAGCATGGCCTTTATGGTGGTAGCTAATTCCCATGGTGAGGAATTAGTGAGTGAGTCACTAGGTCTCAAATGAGTGGGACTAGTGAGCTTGGTAGCTGTATCTGGGTTTGATCGGTGAGGTTGAACTATGTGTTCACGAATAGTCGGTACCGCATGCATGGAGTCTCATTTCATAATGTATGTATGGCGTATAATATGAATGGATGTATTCCAATATTATACGTGTGTTTTGTGTTTGTGTTTGTGTTGAGTATGATTATGAGTTGATGTTGCCGTTGCTGAATGTGTGATATGATTTGGGTGATGAATGTGTTAATTTACTTAACATTACATGATATTTTATAATGCTTATTATATCGATTGAGGAACTCACCCTTACAACTATGTTTCAGGTAACGAGCAGTGATTGAGTAGAAGCTAGTGCTTGGAGTCTAGTGTAGTTCCTTAGTGAGTCATGCTCTGGTATATGTAACATCGGGACGGGATGTTTTACTTTGTTTCCATTGTTGGTTGTTGAACAATTTTACATGTAATGTGTTACATGGTTCGAATGTTGTTAGATTTCTATCCGCTGCGAATTGTGCAATGTTTTATTTTGATTAAAGATTGAGCATGACAAGTTATTTTGATGATTGGTGTGAAGTGTCAAGTGTGACACCCTAAAATTACATATCTATTATGATTTATATTTTGTTGTTTTAATTAATTATTGGGGTATTTTAGAAGGGTGTTACATAAGTGGTATCAGAGCATAGTCGGTCGAGTCGAGTCGAGTCGTAATTATTCTGTTTCCCTGAATGCAATAAAATACAACAAGCAGAAAGCAACCAAAACCCTAATCCTAGAGAGCGCTAGGAGAGACTCGCTCAGGGAAGATGGACCAGCATAGGTCAACTTCTCTATGTCCCCAGCAGAGTCGCCAGCTGTCGCATCGCGCGAAAAACCGGCGGGAAAAGAAAGAAACAACAGAGCCGCCACCGTGCGTTATTTATCCCAAAAGAGGGAAAGGAAACGCTCGAAGTAAACCTGGGAAAGAACATGGTCTCGCGACCGAAAGAATGGGTTCGGGAGTCGGTTATGCGAAGGGAAGGTGTTAGGCACCCTACGCATCCGTAGTACTCTACGGGATCCACGCACAAAAGGAAAGAATATTGGTTGCTAAACACTGCTCAAACACACACACACTGGCTGAAGGAATCGAAAGAGACTGACAGAAACTGACTCGGCAGGATGTCGCATCCTGGGCCTACTTAGTCTATCAGACATAGACATCAGAGTCGAAGTAGTTCGGACTGGGGAAACGACACATGCTCGCTAGGATATCGTATCCTATGCATACGTATCTTCTCGGACGAGAGAAGAATCAGAGCATTCGTAGCTCGACTGACACGCACACAAACAAACAAAGGCAAAGGCAAACGTGGAGCCCGACTGCCAATCACTGGACTTACATCAGCATCCGAACCTAAACAACACAACAGATAGATAGGGAGTCGGGGACTCGAGCCTATAACTGTCAAACAACACACACAAAAGAAAAGAAAAGGCGCCCGGAGAGATCAGCTCAATCTCCTGCCTACATACTTCATCTGGTGTGAAGATCAGGGCGATGTAGTTCCCCTACACAGGGACAAAGGTTCTAGCCTAACCAGATAACAGAGGGAGACACAACTCTAGGGAGACTACGACTCGAGCCTAGATGTTGTCATGCAAAAGTCAACCCTAAGTTAAGGTTTCTAGCTAAATGGCACGCGGGCCAACCTATCCTAGACACGGGAAAAAGCAGAGTCTCGATTGCAACTAGGGCAAGAGAAAGGGGAGGTCTCAATCGCAACGAGGGCGAGAGAAAAGAAGAGATCTCAATCACACATGGGTGAGAGAAAAGAGTTAGATGTTAGTGGTTAGTCAAACTCGGCAAGACATCGCGTCTCGTGCCTACGTATCTCATCTGAACATGAGAATCAGAGTTGCCGTAGTTCGGCAGAACAGTTCTAAGCATGGCTCACACAAGGGTTAAGCCACACAGACTTGACTTGCACAGGAAGCGAGTCAAGCACAAACCTATTGCACCAGGGCAAACCTAAACTAAAACCTAAAGAGGCAAACAAATCAATCACAAACACATACAGCATAAAAATAAACACACCAACAAGGGGGCTCAAACATCGAAGGTTAGGCACTAGGGCCAACTGGAATGGGGTAAGTGTGCTCTTAACCTTGCCATTGAGAGGCTAAGGTGAAGCAGATGAAAGGAGATGAGGGGTGTGCCTCATTGCTTCTATCCCTAATCAGGGAGAGCATCAAATAATAGAAAGTGGGGGAGTTCAGAAAGATGGAACTCTTTCCCCATTATTGACTCGATAGATCTTGGGTTTTTATCTCGATGCTTCAACCATGTAATGGGAGCAGAGAGAGGACACACTGAATAGTGGGGGATAGGCTACTTATCCCTACCTTCCACCAATTGCCTCAAATGAGGACTTTTCCTGCTTGGGACAATTTTAAACAAACACAGGCATTGCCTCTTAAGGAGGACTTCAGACAGTTTGCCCGGTCAAATAACAGACCGGGTCTCCAGACTACATGCAGTAAAAGAGATTATACCTCAAGCAAGTTGCTAAAAAGCAAAGCAAATCAAGTTCAGAGAACTTAAGCAACTAAAGTACCTGCAAAAGTCAAACAAATCAGTTCACAGTTCCACAGTTAAAACCAAAAGGAATGGATAAACAGTCAACTACAGAAGGTCAACTGTGCAAAGCAAGACTCAAACACATGAGTCAAACCATCTGCAAAACAAAGGTTAGTTCACATGTAAACAAAACCAATCACATTTGCATGATCTCAATGGCAATGGTGCTTAACCTGAAACAGAAACTCAATAGTAAGCACAATAGACCACTAGGGCTAGCCTAGGGTCAAAGATGAAAGAAAAAAGTCAAGGCAGCAAGGGAAAGTCAACTCAAAGTCAAAGTCAACCAATTAGAAAGCAATCACAATTGGGCCCACAATCATATCATGCATCATCATCATTTCATGAACATTTGAAGTCGAAATAAGGCAAAGGAAAGCATACAAAAGTCAACAGAATGACTTGCATCAAAAGTCAACCTAAACAATTTCAAAAATCATCAAATAAATCACACTCAATCCTAACATCTAACATGGTAGACATGTAAAATTTCATGGCATTTGGATGAGAAGAAGGCAGTCAAGTAAAATCATGAAGTCAAACCAAATTCAAGTAAGCATGGTGAAGGTCAACAAACATGGGTCAACTTCAAAAAATCATATCAATTCGAAAACAGAAAAGAAATGAATGAGATTAACACCAATGCAAAGCTTGAGATGTCTAATTATCACATATGAAATTTCATGATCATACAATATGTTATGAGAATTTCCCAAATGATTTGGCAATGTATAGCACAAAAAGTCAACAAATGACCAAGCATGAAAAAAAATTCACAATCAAATGGAAAACAGCAAGATTAATTCCAAGAAAATTCATACATGAAATAGACATACAAAGGATCATTCATGCAAAAAATGGGGTCAATTGGATGCAAGGAAGCAGGTGAACAAAATTAGGGAAAATGCATGATCATGGTATGACACCAAATGCAACACATGACTTCAAAAAAATCATAACTCTCAATCCACAAATGATAAATGCACAAACTTTATATGGAAATGAAGGTCAATGTGTCTAGTTTTACCACAAAAAATTTCAAGCTCATTGGATGCAATATGGCAATTTCACAAAAGGAATGGCACAATGTATCATTTTGGCATACATGTCAAGAAAATAATTATCATTAAAAATCCAGCCAATGGAAAATTAATTAAAAATCATGATTAAATAAAGAACACATTCATGAATATGAGGAAAAAATTTCAAGATTTTTGGATGAAATGTGAAAGAGAAATAAATTGTGAAGTTGGATGAAATTATGGATGCAATATGAACAAAATAGCATGAACTAGTGGTCAAACCAAGGTCAACCGTGGCAAATGTGTAATTCTGAGCTTACTAATCAAAGCTGTGCGTTTTGGCAAGGCAAAACGAAATGTTCTGATTGGCTCCCAGCCAATAGAACAGTAAATTGGCCAATGGTTCAAAATCTGAGTTTTCACATAAACCCTTAGGGTTTCTAACAGCATGGCTCAGCATTCTCAATGTTATTATCATCATGAAACAAACCAAACAACAGCATGGCATTGGTATCATGTTCAGCTCATAAGAGAAAGCTTCAAGCAACATCACACAATCGACCAAGCGAACAAATAACAGCATGTGGATTTTATGAGCAAGTTCAAAACAGCAACAGGGTTTTAGCAGCATGGCTTGGCATTTTCAAACACATTCGATCAACATCCAAGCAAATCCAAACATTAAACACACAACAGCATAGCATTCATGATGATGTTCACACAACAAACATACAACAGTAAGACCAAGCAATTTTCTGGGTTCAACAGCATGATTCATCATGTAATCAACATTGAGGTCAAGGCAATCGAAATTCCAACAACACACAACTAACATGGCATTGGTAATGTTCATAATGCAACCAAACAACAGCATACAACATGCTTCAAAACTGCAGCCGGGCTTAATCAAGAACAGCATTCATCATCATGATGCAAACAGCAACCAAACAACAGCATTCAATATATTTTCACATGGATTTTCTGGCATATTCATGAGGTTCAACACAGCAGCAAGGCGCATGTTATCAGAACAAAAATTCGACCAAGAACAACAGCATACACATTGTCATTGAAAACTCATCATTAATTGAAAAAAATAAACAGCAAGGCATATGGCATAGCAAGTGGTAGTGGCTCATGCAATCAAAACAAACAACAGCAGCAGGATTCATTCAGCATCATGTTCATGTTCATAAAACCAACTTCAAGCAAAATCAGACAATAATATGGCATTGGTACAACATCATGCAACTTTTAAACAACAGCACCAAACAAATTCTAAACAAGATTTAAGGACAAGCTGGGCAGAGCTAGGTTTCGAAACAGCATGGGATTTCATCATCCTACTTCATCATCATGTCGAAATCAAACAACAATATGGAAACCACATGGCAACACACATTCATGATACTCATATAGCAAACAGCAAAACAACATACATGAGCTGGATTTCAGGAAAAAAAAGTAACAGGGTTTATCAGCATGGTTTAGCAGCATGGTTCATGGTGTCTTCAAGCAAGCATCAACAACATCAAACAAACATGTTTCAACCAAACATACAACAGCATAAGCATAATCATGAAATTTTTCTGGGCAACTAGGTTTAGACAAACAGCAGGATTCAACATCATCTTCAATAATCGACCATGAACCAAAAATCCCAGAAGCAAAAAAACAAGCATATCATTAGCTTCAGCATGCATCAAACCACATAAACATGGTAGCCATTTCCATTAAAACAACTTAAACAAACCAAATCGAAGGAAAATGCGTTCATACACACAAATGAAAATCCAAATTACTTGGCCAGGACGCCGCCATTTTAAGCATGCTATAGTTTGTTGGAATCAGCTCAAGAAAACCTTTCATAAACATATCATGACACAGCAAATAATGGAGATCGATCACTTACTTATTTTTGAAGAAAACTGATGTGCAGTGTTGTTTTGGTGGTTACAGCTCGAAACAGATGCTTCAAATGCTTGGAAAGGATGAATGGTTGGATGACTTTAGCTCAAGGATGTGTGGAGTTGGATGAATCACGATTTGCCATGTTTGGACCTTGGTGAAAACAGAACGAGGAGAGGAGCTTCCAGCTGGTGAAGGGGGCTGTAACAAGGCTCCAAATGATGTTTGGATGATGAAGGATGCAAGGGTTCTTTGATTTCTTTGAATGGTTTCTGCAGAAAATATTGTTTTGCAAAAATGCACAATGAGGGAATGAGAGTATTTTTTGGTCGTGTGGCTGTCAAGCTAGGGTTGCAATCAGCAGAGGCAAGGCTTTATGTAGTCTGTTTAAGCTCCTTTAATCAATTGGTAAGCTGGTTTATGCTTAATGATTCAAATTGGCAATTTTGCTAATTGTGTGCACAAGTGAAAAGGAGGTGTGTTTGTGGTCGAGTGGGCTGGGCACAGGCTGTACAGACTATGCAAAATGCTGCTTTGGTTGTACATGTGAAAAGCTGTACTGATTTTACTTATGTGAAGCTTCTTGCCAATTTTCAAGTTTTTTGCATTTTGGTCCAAATGATAGCATAATGGTGATATGATGATGATTTTAGTCTTGGGGCAAATCACAAATAGGATATGAAACATTTCCCAATTGGCAAAATCAAGAAAAAGTCCATAAATCAAAAAGTCAAAGTTTGGTCAAACTTTGAATTTAAATGAAAAGGTCCAAAAATGCCATTTTGAATGGTAAGGTTTTAGGTCATGAAATTTATATGTTTGGAAAGAGGATGAAAAATGTGGTTTGTAGGAAAAAACCCCACCAAATTTGGCCTTATGGTTAGAGAGATATGGCCCTTTGAAGTTCACAAATTGATGAAAATGATTTGATCATATCTTGACAACCACACAGGGGATTTGAGAGTTCTTGGACTTTTTGAAAATGGGAGAACAAGATCTTCAACTTTCATGTTGGGCAAAAATTCATTTGGAGCTTGTATCATGATGCAAGTTGAGGATCAAGAAGTTTCTATTTTTGGCAGTTGAAACTACAGACCCAGTTTCTATTTCTGGAAATTTTCTGATTGGCTTCAAATTCTTCCATGATGTTGATTGCCATGACACATGAGGCCTATTAGGACATGAATAAGCTCCTTCAAACCATTTCCATCCATCAAATCCATAGAATCAACCACAGTTGACCAACTTTGACTTTTCTAGGGTTTTTGACTGACTGTGCACTTCTGATGAATTCCAAACCCTAATTCCTTGAGATTTTGACTTCAAATGATGTCTCAAGACATATGAACTCTTGATGACTGATCATGGTGCCCAAATTCCACAAGAATGGCCACCATCCACTGCTTTGATTGATTGTCGACTGTTTAGGGTTTTCTGCCTGCCTGTGCATTGACTGTTGACCTCTGAGCCTTCAACCCTTGACTTGAACACTTCAAAAAGACCCCCAAGGCATGTGACCTTGTTGGACAAACCCTAGGGCTTTGATTCCTTGAGAAACACCTTTGCTTGATTGGTTGACTGATCTCCTGATCAGTTTGACCTAATTTCTGCTTGCTTGCTCTTGAGGCAACTGGGGACAATGCAAATGCTATGCAATGGATTATGATATGCTATGACCTAATATGAGATGGTATGCACAATGATAGGTGCAAATTTGAGGTGCTACAGCTGCCCCTATTCAATCATCTGGGAACCCGAACGGATGATAGCAGTGGCTGTCAGACTTTCAGGGTAAACAGGGATTGAATACAAAAGAACCGTAGAAATTTGCACCGACTGGATATAATACAAGAATGCCTGTCAGGATCGGCAAAGAAACAGTCTTGGATGGAGAAAAGAAAATCGGCCTGAGTACCGAAACAGAAACGTCGACCTGGATACCAAAATAAATGGTAACACAGGGATAACCATGGCTTGAGCGCCGCAAATATATCGACCTGATCGTCGAAAACTTCTTCGGTCTGAATACCGGAAGGTTGGCCTGAGTGCCAAAGCGTGAATTGGTTTGTGTTCCAAAACACTCAACATCCTGAAGAGGGCTAGAAAAGCAGTCTTGTTAAAGGATGGACATTCGATTTCACCAGAAATACGAATCTTACTCGGCTGGGGAGGACGACTTCGACCCAAGAGTGCATGAGACATATTATCTATAGCCGTCGGAACGTAGATAATAAACTTGCATGGAAGATTATCCATAACCGGTTTGTGGGTTGTTAGATGGACAAACGACCGAAAACATCCTGAAGAGAGCAAAGGCAAACTTGTTAAAGGATGAACATCCGATTCTGCAGGGAATACGAATCTTACTCTGCTGGTGATAACAATCGAAAGATTGACCAAAGAGCGCATGAGATATATTATCTATAGCCGTCAGAACGTAGATAATAACCCCGCATGGAAGATTATCCATAACCGGTTTGTAGGTTGTTAGATGGACAAACGACCGAAAAGAAAGGCATCTGGGTACCAGACTAGGTATGCAAAAGATGACCAATCCAAAGAGGATAAAGTTGCTTACTCGGAGCAAGTATCCGCGAAGAAGGTGAAGACCCAATGGGAACAATACTGCTTGATCAAGGCAAGTATCCAGAGGGGAAAGAGTATCAATACTGCAAACTTGGTACTGATAACTGCAAAGAGGGGATTACATCTACCGGTTTGTAGGCAGAAAACCACGGAAAAGTAACCAGTCATCATCGGGATGAGCACAAAGGGTTAACTCCACCAAGGGGAGGAATGTGGGATTTTACAACTACCAGCTTGTGGGTAGAAAACCACAGAGATAGGACTTACAACTACCGGTTTGTAGGTAGAAGCCAATGGAAAAGTTACCAGTCATCATCGGGATGAGCACAAAGGGTTAACTTCACCAAGGGAGAACGTGGGATTTTACAACTACCAGCTTGTGGGTAGAAAACCACAAAGATAGGACTTACAACTACCGGTTCGTAGGTAGAGGCCAATGGAAAAGTTACCAGTCATCATCGGGATGAGCACAAAGGGTTAACTTCACCAAGGGAGAACGTGGGATTTTACAACTACCAGCTTGTGGGTAGAAAACCACAAAGATAGGACTTACAACTACCGGTTCGTAGGTAGAGGCCACGAAATTCTACTGAGGATAAGATGAATGAATGCCGGTTAGTGAGCGACTATTCATTTATGCCCCAGGGAAGCACAAGAGACTGCCGATAGGAAGCCAATTCAGGATTGATCCGAAAAGGCAGACTGAAACAAGACTCATCCTAATGAGGAAAGAACTCAATAGGGAAAAACCCATCCCGTGTAGGGAGGGAACGGAAGCAACCGTCATCCACGAGGATGTATCTCAGTGGGGAAATGGCAGGAAAGGATAGACACTTTCTGCTTAAGGGGTAGACTCTACATGGAGAGATCGGACACACCCATATTTGCTTGAGGAAAGATCTACTGGAGAGATCTGTATCACCAAATAGCAGAAGGCAAACATCAACAGATACACGGCAACAGCTGCAACATGAGTACCTGAATGTTATGATTATGCATGTATGCATTCTACCTAAAATGTATGATGAATGTTGACGAACAGACATGCTCAACACACAGGTCCGGGAATCAACCGTCCGGAGAGAAAACCAAAGCCATCAGAGAGCAAAGAAAATCCACTGGGGACTGGGACGTCAGGGAACACTTATCCTGCATGGGAGGAAGGCCACAAGAGGCTTCCGGAGGGATCGTCGGTCACAACCGGAGAACAGAGTTCAACATACGGGCGCATGCGCCACAACAACTCGTGATGAAAATCAGAGATACCAAGAAACAACCAGATCTCTGATGAGGATACATAGGCATTGACAAGGCTCATCATGCCAACAAATCTGCTGGGGGATTCACCAGAGGGCATGACATAGTACTGGGATGTTGATCTACCAAATACTGAATCTTCAAAGAAAAACACCCGCGTTGGGGGAGAGAGGAAGACTACTCTGTTGGAGAGAGCGAAAGTTGAAGTTTTCAGTAAACACTCTGCTTGGGGAACTGCCCCACAATAATGTCTGAAACAGCAAACTTGCTAGGGATGCCCCACGATAGGGCTCAAACAGCACTCTACTGGGGATGCCCCACAATAGGTGCTAACAGGGATTTGGAGGAAGAATCTGTACTGCCGGGAACATGAAGATGAACAACTTCAACCAACACTGCAATGAGCAACCTTGCTGAGGAGAAACCATACGAGGTTCTGCAGGACAAAGATACAGTTATGCTCGAGATACGAACAATTGTCTTACCTGTTGGTAATCATACCACCCCCGGGAGAGCACTGCGGGTCTCCTAAGTATTCTTTCCATCATTGTGAAGGTTCGCTTTGTTTAAGAACAATTTTTGAAAAATTTGTTTATTTTGAAAACAATGATACTTTATCAATTAAAACATGCAAAACATTTGTTGAGTTGAAAACAAATAAGAGTGCAAATAATTGGATAAAAGCTCAAATCGATGTGATGGAATGGTAGTCTGCAAAGGGCGAGACTCCATAGATCTGTACAAGTTTGAAATCGGTGATGTATATTGGAGAGGGCTACATTGAACATAATGACCTTTCCTCTACCATTCTGAATTTTCGATGTATTCAAAGCTTCAGTCGACGATGAATCGAGAATCCCTGACGGATGACAGATATAGAGCACAGTCTTGTCAAGATGCAGTTACTTGCCAAATCCCTAATTTTTGCCTAGATTGCCCCAGTGTGAGGTGTTCAATCTAGCGGGATGCAAATTCTTTTTTTTTTTCAATGTCTCTAACTTTTGCCTGGATCGCCCTTTCGGGTTTTCAATCCACCGAGACGCTCCTTTTTTGCCTAAGTCGCCCTTTGGGGTGTTCGACTTAGCGAGCTTTTGATTTTTTTTGTTTTAGGCGAAGTATTTCTTGACTGCATCGGAGTTCCCAGGACGAGTGAACTCATTCATCCATTGTTGTAAATGTCAAAACATTGCCCGAAGAGGCTGGACGTTCATAGCTTGGAGTCCACTTGCCCCTGGACTTGGGCACGAAAGGCAAGACTTTCTTGAGCACAAGGTCCCTCGGAACACACGAGGCTTGACCTTCTTGTTGAATGCTTTTTTACTCTCTGCTGATATGACTGACCATGACACATGGCAGTTGATCTCTTGTTTTTGATCGAATTCAGCATCAGTCAAACTTGGGACTTTGAGGGTGCTATTTTTGTTTCTTTCTTTGTTTCTTTTTCTTTTGATTTGGATTTCTTTTGATTTCTTTTTGATTTTGCACCCTCCTCTTTCTTTTCTTTTTTTCTCTTTTTTTCTTCTTTTTTTTTTTGATAAATGCCCCAGTTGGCTGTTCTGCTGATTCTCGAGATGCAGCTGAGTGTGATCTTCTTTTCTTGCTCAAGAAGTCGGGAAATCTCGTCAGGAATCCCTTCAACATCATCTTCGTCCGCTTCGAATACAGGGAATTCAAAATTGGGAGATGACGTCCGATCATTATGCTCAATGGGTTTGAGAAACAACCTGCATAAAGATTTTGATATGAAAAGCTTTTTGAAAATCAAACAAGACAATCGTTATGCAGATGAAAAGATTGCTTTTATTCTTGTTTTTAAAGGTTTTTTGTGATCACCAATTTCATGCAAAAAGCGAAAAGGGAAAACAAATGGAAAAACAAATGTTTAACATGAATTTATTTGAATGAAAATATCATTGCACAAAATGTTGCCAACAATGTCATCACTTCTCCTTTTGGCATGGGAGAAGGGTTTTTAAACAAAGTGATTATTACAAAGACTTATGAACAACCGTAGGAACGCCCACAGTGACCCAATTGTGATAGATCCCACCAGGGATGACAACTGTCAATATCTCTTGCATCAGCAGCTTCTGGTTTCTGAACAACCCTTCTGAAGAAAAGTCGGCGCCAGCCCAGGACTTATTATCTTCAAACTTGATTAGCATTGGGACCTAAGTCCTCCAGGATAAGAATACCTGACCTCACCAGATCTTGAACCTTCATCTTCAGCTGAAAGCAACTGTCCACATCATGACCAGGAGCACCCGAGTGATAGACACAATGCTGTTCAGGCCTATACCACCACCGAGGGTTGACAGGTATGGGAGGCGGGTCTCTAGGAGTGATCAAGTTCCGCTCTATCAGAGTGGGATACAGTTCGGCGTAGGACATGGGGATTGGATCAAAAATGATCTTCTTCCTCTCATTACTTGTACCAGCTTGATTGTCAATGGGAGGCTGATAAGCCTGCTGCCGAGGATGACGTTGTGGAGTCTGATACTGCTGAGTTGGTCTTCTCGGCTGTTGTTGAGTTTGAGTTGCTGGAATAGTCACAGCAGCAACTTGCCGATACTGTCCTCTGTTTGCACTCCTCCGACGGTGCACAGCATTTGTTTCATTCTCTCCCCTTTTGGGTGCCCCAGAGGATGGCCTTTTAGAATTGGACGAGTTTGAAGAGCCAGGATCTTGTATCCTTCCTGCTTTGATAAGGCTCTCAGTTCTTTCTCCACAGACGACAACATCTGAAAAGCTACTGAACGGGCAACTTCCCAAACGATCCATGAACACACCTTGCAGGGTTCCAATGAACATGTCAGTCAGCTCTCTCTCCAGCATAGGAGGTTGCACTCTGGCGGCTAGCTCACGCCATCTCTGAGCATACTCTTTGAAACTCTCCTTGTCTTTCTGATACAAGCTCTGTAACTGAGTTCGGCTCGGCGCCATGTCCATGTTGTGCTTGTATTGCCTTAGGAAGGCCTCGCCCAAATCTTTCCAGCTTCTGACTGATTCTCGCTTCAGATCCATGTACCAGTCCAAAGATGCCCCAGATAGACTATCTTGGAAAAAGTACATCCACATCTTTTCATCGTCAGTGTAAGCAGAGATCTTCCTGAAGTACGCCTGCACATGGGTGCGAGGACAGGAAGTGCCATTGTACTTGTCGAAAGAGGGTGCTTTGAACTTGTACGGGATCTTCAACCCTTCCACCAGACCCATGTCGGTCACATCAAACCCAAGGGAGTTCTGGCATTCCATGGCTCGGATTTTCTCAGCAAGAGCATCCACTTTTCTATCCCTCTCTTCAGTTTTCACAACGTCATAGTCCTCACTGAGGAGAGTAAACGTGTCCTCTTGTTTGTCAACAGGTGAAGCAGGACGATGAACTGGAATCCGGGTAGCTCTGACATTGACCTCTGCAGCAAGAGGCTGTCCATTGATTCTGATACCCCCAAGTTCATCCCCGACGGCGTAGTCGTTAGTGGGAGCAGCAACATTGATAGTCTCATGAGCGGGTGCAGCAACAGGCGAAGCACGGTTGGATGTTGGAATCACAACTTCCTGTCTCTGGGCTAAGGCACGCAGCTCCTCTTGCCCCTGAACAACCCCTTGCATCATTGTCATGAACTGGGCCATGTTTGCCCTCATCTCGGCCAGCTCTGTCTGAACCTGATCCATACCTCTCTGTTGATTGAGCCTGGTTAAAAACCGGTGTGGTCTTCGATCAGTTATCCTGTCTCAACAAAGGAACCGGAGTGAGAAGTCTTGTCCCCAAACATGTTTGCAATGCAAGGATGATATGTGCATGATATGTGTATGATGCGGATGCTATTTTATCATGAATGATCCTGAAAAGGATATGTGTATGCGAGTTAACTTTTTTTTTCATTTTTTTCATGCATTATTATTTTCCGAAAATAAACATGCTATGATGCAAATGATGGAGCCAAGACTGGCAGGCTGGCATCGCTGAACACAGGGTCAAAGGTCCGGCTTGAACTGGGAGTTGCAATCCATCTGAACCCCAAAGTTATCTGGTCAACTGTTATCTGAACAGGTACCCTCAAATTCAGCTCAGGGATCCGAAATAAACGGAACCCTCTGATCAATGCCAGGGTCAAACCTCCGGCGTCCAGAAATAAAGATCCATAAATCAGGCTGAACCAAAGTCACCAACAGTCACCATCTGTACCTGTAATAATGATCAAACCCCTCCCCACTCACGGGTGTCATCTAGGCCAGGGTAAGGTCGAGAGAAACGCAGGATAAATAACCTTTCGCAGAATATTATCCTGTGCACACCCGATGTATGCACCGATAATACCCCACCAGGGTCTGAACTGCTCGTGATATCAATGTTCTGCTAAGTGGCGACATACCACCCGCTTCCCATGAATCACTCTATTCCTAGGTTTCCTAGATTTCACTCATAGCCTGGGTATTGGGCCTTTTACCTCAAGTAATCCCCCCCCAAACAGAGAAACACAGCCTCAAAGCAGATGAATATGAATGAAAGAATGCAAACATAAGTGTACACAATAAATGCAAACAGTAAATGTACATATATACAATGAATGCAATAAAATACAACAAGCAGAAAGCAACCAAAACCCTAATCCTAGAGAGCGCTAGGAGAGACTCGCTCAGGGAAGATGGACCAGCATAGGTCAACTTCTCTATGTCCCCAGCAGAGTCGCCAGCTGTCGCATCGCGCGAAAAACCGGCGGGAAAAGAAAGAAACAACAGAGCCGCCACCGTGCGTTATTTATCCCAAAAGAGGGAAAGGAAACGCTCGAAGTAAACCTGGGAAAGAACATGGTCTCGCGACCGAAAGAATGGGTTCGGGAGTCGGTTATGCGAAGGGAAGGTGTTAGGCACCCTACGCATCCGTAGTACTCTACGGGATCCACGCACAAAAGGAAAGAATATTGGTTGCTAAACACTGCTCAAACACACACACACTGGCTGAAGGAATCGAAAGAGACTGACAGAAACTGACTCGGCAGGATGTCGCATCCTGGGCCTACTTAGTCTATCAGACATAGACATCAGAGTCGAAGTAGTTCGGACTGGGGAAACGACACATGCTCGCTAGGATATCGTATCCTATGCATACGTATCTTCTCGGACGAGAGAAGAATCAGAGCATTCGTAGCTCGGCTGACACGCACACAAACAAACAAAGGCAAAGGCAAACGTGGAGCCCGACTGCCAATCACTGGACTTACATCAGCATCCGAACCTAAACAACACAACAGATAGATAGGGAGTCGGGGACTCGAGCCTATAACTGTCAAACAACACACACAAAAGAAAAGAAAAGGCGCCCGGAGAGATCAGCTCAATCTCCTGCCTACATACTTCATCTGGTGTGAAGATCAGGGCGATGTAGTTCCCCTACACAGGGACAAAGGTTCTAGCCTAACCAGATAACAGAGGGAGACACAACTCTAGGGAGACTACGACTCGAGCCTAGATGTTGTCATGCAAAAGTCAACCCTAAGTTAAGGTTTCTAGCTAAATGGCACGCGGGCCAACCTATCCTAGACACGGGAAAAAGCAGAGTCTCGATTGCAACTAGGGCAAGAGAAAGGGGAGGTCTCAATCGCAACGAGGGCGAGAGAAAAGAAGAGATCTCAATCACACATGGGTGAGAGAAAAGAGTTAGATGTTAGTGGTTAGTCAAACTCGGCAAGACATCGCGTCTCGTGCCTACGTATCTCATCTGAACATGAGAATCAGAGTTGCCGTAGTTCGGCAGAACAGTTCTAAGCATGGCTCACACAAGGGTTAAGCCACACAGACTTGACTTGCACAGGAAGCGAGTCAAGCACAAACCTATTGCACCAGGGCAAACCTAAACTAAAACCTAAAGAGGCAAACAAATCAATCACAAACACATACAGCATAAAAATAAACACACCAACAAGGGGGCTCAAACATCGAAGGTTAGGCACTAGGGCCAACTGGAATGGGGTAAGTGTGCTCTTAACCTTGCCATTGAGAGGCTAAGGTGAAGCAGATGAAAGGAGATGAGGGGTGTGCCTCATTGCTTCTATCCCTAATCAGGGAGAGCATCAAATAATAGAAAGTGGGGGAGTTCAGAAAGATGGAACTCTTTCCCCATTATTGACTCGATAGATCTTGGGTTTTTATCTCGATGCTTCAACCATGTAATGGGAGCAGAGAGAGGACACACTGAATAGTGGGGGATAGGCTACTTATCCCTACCTTCCACCAATTGCCTCAAATGAGGACTTTTCCTGCTTGGGACAATTTTAAACAAACACAGGCATTGCCTCTTAAGGAGGACTTCAGACAGTTTGCCCGGTCAAATAACAGACCGGGTCTCCAGACTACATGCAGTAAAAGAGATTATACCTCAAGCAAGTTGCTAAAAAGCAAAGCAAATCAAGTTCAGAGAACTTAAGCAACTAAAGTACCTGCAAAAGTCAAACAAATCAGTTCACAGTTCCACAGTTAAAACCAAAAGGAATGGATAAACAGTCAACTACAGAAGGTCAACTGTGCAAAGCAAGACTCAAACACATGAGTCAAACCATCTGCAAAACAAAGGTTAGTTCACATGTAAACAAAACCAATCACATTTGCATGATCTCAATGGCAATGGTGCTTAACCTGAAACAGAAACTCAATAGTAAGCACAATAGACCACTAGGGCTAGCCTAGGGTCAAAGATGAAAGAAAAAAGTCAAGGCAGCAAGGGAAAGTCAACTCAAAGTCAAAGTCAACCAATTAGAAAGCAATCACAATTGGGCCCACAATCATATCATGCATCATCATCATTTCATGAACATTTGAAGTCGAAATAAGGCAAAGGAAAGCATACAAAAGTCAACAGAATGACTTGCATCAAAAGTCAACCTAAACAATTTCAAAAATCATCAAATAAATCACACTCAATCCTAACATCTAACATGGTAGACATGTAAAATTTCATGGCATTTGGATGAGAAGAAGGCAGTCAAGTAAAATCATGAAGTCAAACCAAATTCAAGTAAGCATGGTGAAGGTCAACAAACATGGGTCAACTTCAAAAAATCATATCAATTCGAAAACAGAAAAGAAATGAATGAGATTAACACCAATGCAAAGCTTGAGATGTCTAATTATCACATATGAAATTTCATGATCATACAATATGTTATGAGAATTTCCCAAATGATTTGGCAATGTATAGCACAAAAAGTCAACAAATGACCAAGCATGGAAAAAAATTCACAATCAAATGGAAAACAGCAAGATTAATTCCAAGAAAATTCATACATGAAATAGACATACAAAGGATCATTCATGCAAAAAATGGGGTCAATTGGATGCAAGGAAGCAGGTGAACAAAATTAGGGAAAATGCATGATCATGGTATGACACCAAATGCAACACATGACTTCAAAAAAATCATAACTCTCAATCCACAAATGATAAATGCACAAACTTTATATGGAAATGAAGGTCAATGTGTCTAGTTTTACCACAAAAAATTTCAAGCTCATTGGATGCAATATGGCAATTTCACAAAAGGAATGGCACAATGTATCATTTTGGCATACATGTCAAGAAAATAATTATCATTAAAAATCCAGCCAATGGAAAATTAATTAAAAATCATGATTAAATAAAGAACACATTCATGAATATGAGGAAAAAATTTCAAGATTTTTGGATGAAATGTGAAAGAGAAATAAATTGTGAAGTTGGATGAAATTATGGATGCAATATGAACAAAATAGCATGAACTAGTGGTCAAACCAAGGTCAACCGTGGCAAATGTGTAATTCTGAGCTTACTAATCAAAGCTGTGCGTTTTGGCAAGGCAAAACGAAATGTTCTGATTGGCTCCCAGCCAATAGAACAGTAAATTGGCCAATGGTTCAAAATCTGAGTTTTCACATAAACCCTTAGGGTTTCTAACAGCATGGCTCAGCATTCTCAATGTTATTATCATCATGAAACAAAACAAACAACAACATGGCATTGGTATCATGTTCAGCTCATAAGAGCAAGCTTCAAGCAACATCACACAATCGACCAAGCGAACAAATAACAGCATGTGGATTTTATGAGCAAGTTCAAAACAGCAACAGGGTTTTAGCAGCATGGCTTGGCATTTTCATACACATTCGATCAACATCCAAGCAAATCCAAACATTAAACACACAACAGCATAACATTCATGATGATGTTCACACAACAAACATACAACAGTAAGACCAAGCAATTTTCTGGGTTCAACAGCATGATTCATCATGTAATCAACATTGAGGTCAAGGCAATCGAAATTCCAACAACACACAACTAACATGGCATTGGTAATGTTCATAATGCAACCAAACAACAGCATACAACATGCTTCAAAACTGCAGCCGGGCTTAATCAAGAACAACATTCATCATCATGATGCAAACAGCAACCAAACAACAGCATTCAATATATTTTCACATGGATTTTCTGGCATATTCATGAGGTTCAACACAGCAGCAAGGCGCATGTTATCAGAACAAAAATTCGACCAAGAACAACAGCATACACATTGTCATTGAAAACTCATCATTAATTGAAAAAAATAAACAGCAAGGCATATGGCATAGCAAGTGGTAGTGGCTCATGCAATCAAAACAAACAACAGCAGCAGGATTCATTCAGCATCATGTTCATGTTCATAAAACCAACTTCAAGCAAAATCAGACAATAATATGGCATTGGTACAGCATCATGCAACTTTTAAACAACAGCACCAAACAAATTCTAAACAAGATTTAAGGACAAGCTGGGCAGAGCTAGGTTTCGAAACAGCATGGGATTTCATCATCCTACTTCATCATCATGTCGAAATCAAACAACAATATGGAAACCACATGGCAACACACATTCATGATACTCATATAGCAAACAGCAAAACAACATACATGAGCTGGATTTCAGGAAAAAAAAGTAACAGGGTTTATCAGCATGGTTTAGCAGCATGGTTCATGGTGTCTTCAAGCAAGCATCAACAACATCAAACAAACATGTTTCAACCAAACATACAACAGCATAAGCATAATCATGAAATTTTTCTGGGCAACTAGGTTTAGACAAACAGCAGGATTCAACATCATCTTCAATAATCGACCATGAACCAAAAATCCCAGAAGCAAAAAAACAAGCATATCATTAGCTTCAGCATGCATCAAACCACATAAACATGGTAGCCATTTCCATTAAAACAACTTAAACAAACCAAATCGAAGGAAAATGCGTTCATACACACAAATGAAAATCCAAATTACTTGGCCAGGACGCCGCCATTTTAAGCATGCTATAGTTTGTTGGAATCAGCTCAAGAAAACCTTTCATAAACATATCATGACACAGCAAATAATGGAGATCGATCACTTACTTATTTTTGAAGAAAACTGATGTGCAGTGTTGTTTTGGTGGTTACAGCTCGAAACAGATGCTTCAAATGCTTGGAAAGGATGAATGGTTGGATGACTTTAGCTCAAGGATGTGTGGAGTTGGATGAATCACGATTTGCCATGTTTGGACCTTGGTGAAAACAGAACGAGGAGAGGAGCTTCCAGCTGGTGAAGGAGGCTGTAACAAGGCTCCAAATGATGTTTGGATGATGAAGGATGCAAGGGTTCTTTGATTTCTTTGAATGGTTTCTGCAGAAAATATTGTTTTGCAAAAATGCACAATGAGGGAATGAGAGTATTTTTTGGTCGTGTGGCTGTCAAGCTAGGGTTGCAATCAGCAGAGGCAAGGCTTTATGTAGTCTGTTTAAGCTCCTTTAATCAATTGGTAAGCTGGTTTATGCTTAATGATTCAAATTGGCAATTTTGCTAATTGTGTGCACAAGTGAAAAGGAGGTGTGTTTGTGGTCGAGTGGGCTGGGCACAGGCTGTACAGACTATGCAAAATGCTGCTTTGGTTGTACATGTGAAAAGCTGTACTGATTTTACTTATGTGAAGCTTCTTGCCAATTTTCAAGTTTTTTGCATTTTGGTCCAAATGATAGCATAATGGTGATATGATGATGATTTTAGTCTTGGGGCAAATCACAAATAGGATATGAAACATTTCCCAATTGGCAAAATCAAGAAAAAGTCCATAAATCAAAAAGTCAAAGTTTGGTCAAACTTTGAATTTAAATGAAAAGGTCCAAAAATGCCATTTTGAATGGTAAGGTTTTAGGTCATGAAATTTATATTTTTGGAAAGAGGATGAAAAATGTGGTTTGTAGGAAAAAACCCCACCAAATTTGGCCTTATGGTTAGAGAGATATGGCCCTTTGAAGTTCACAAATTGATGAAAATGATTTGATCATATCTTGACAACCACACATGGGATTTGAGAGTTCTTGGACTTTTTGAAAATGGGAGAACAAGATCTTCAACTTTCATGTTGGGCAAAAATTCATTTGGAGCTTGTATCATGATGCAAGTTGAGGATCAAGAAGTTTCTATTTTTGGCAGTTGAAACTACAGGCCCAGTTTCTATTTCTGGAAATTTTCTGATTGGCTTCAAATTCTTCCATGATGTTGATTGCCATGACACATGAGGCCTATTAGGACATGAATAAGCTCCTTCAAACCATTTCCATCCATCAAATCCATAGAATCAACCACAGTTGACCAACTTTGACTTTTCTAGGGTTTTTGACTGACTGTGCACTTCTGATGAATTCCAAACCCTAATTCCTTGAGATTTTGACTTCAAATGATGTCTCAAGACATATGAACTCTTGATGACTGATCATGGTGCCCAAATTCCACAAGAATGGCCACCATCCACTGCTTTGATTGATTGTCGACTGTTTAGGGTTTTCTGCCTGCCTGTGCATTGACTGTTGACCTCTGAGCCTTCAACCCTTGACTTAAACACTTCAAAAAGACCCCCAAGGCATGTGACCTTGTTGGACAAACCCTAGGGCTTTGATTCCTTGAGAAACACCTTTGCTTGATTGGTTGACTGATCTCCTGATCAGTTTGACCTAATTTCTGCTTGCTTGCTCTTGAGGCAACTGGGGACAATGCAAATGCTATGCAATGGATTATGATATGCTATGACCTAATATGAGATGGTATGCACAATGATAGGTGCAAATTTGAGGTGCTACAGCGGTGTTCAGAGAGAGATTCCTGAGGAAGTACTTTCCAGAGGATGTCAGAGGAAAGAAAGAGATAGAGTTCTTAGAATTGAAGCAGGGCAACCGGTCTGTTACTGAGTATGCTGCTAAGTTCACAGAGCTGTCGAAGTATTACACTCCCTATGATGAGGCTACTGGGGAATTTTCAAAATGTGTGAAGTTTGAGAACGGGTTACGTCCCGAGATCAAGCAGGCTATTGGGTATCAGCGGATTAGAGTGTTTTCTGACTTGGTTGACTGTTGCAGGATTTTTGAACAGGATACCAAGGCCAGAGCGGAGAGCTATCAGCAGAGGGTTGATAGGAAAGGCAAGAATCAGAATGATCGTGGGAAGCCGTATGCAGCTGGCAAAGGTTTCCAGAGACAGAGTGGGATGAAGAGACCTAGTGGGGGAGACTCCAGTGCCCCTGCTAAGTGTTACAGATGTGGCCAGGCTGGACATCGTATCCATGAGTGTACCAGTACTAAGAAGAAGTGTTTCAAGTGTGGCAAAGGTGGTCACTTGGCTGCAGAGTGCCGGTTGAAGACTATGACTTGTTTCAACTGTGGAGAGGTGGGTCATATCAGTCCATAGTGTCCTAAGCCGAAGAAAGAGAACCAGTCGGGAGGCAAGGTCTTTGCTTTATCGGGTTCTGAGACTTCTGCAGATGATCGTTTGATCCGAGGTACGTGTTATATTAATGGCTTTCCTCTTGTAGCTATTATTGACACAGGTGCGACTCATTCCTTTATATCTTTGGATTGTGCTGTGAAACTTAAATTAGAGATATCTGAGATGCATGGGAGTATGGTGATTGATACTCCTGCGAAGGGTTCAGTGACTACTACTTCAGTTTGTTTAAATTGTCCTTTGAGTATTTTTGGTAGAGACTTTGGGATGGACCTCGTGTGTCTTCCACTAGTGCAGATTGATGTTATCCTGGGTATGAACTGGTTGGTGTTTAACCGAGTTTATATCAACTGTTTTGATAAGACTGTGATCTTTCCTGAGATTGAGGAAGGAAAGAGTTTGTTTTTATCAGCAAGGCAGGTGAGTGAGGCAGTAGCAGATGGGGCAGAGTTGTTTATGCTGTTAGCGACTTTGGAGGCTAAAGATAAACTGGTGATTTGCGATCTAGCCGTGGTGTGTGATTTTCCTGATGTGTTTCCTGAAGAAGTGAATGAATTGCCGCCAGAGCGTGAAGTTGAGTTCTCGATTGATTTGGTACCTGGTACTAGGCCGATATCGATGGCTCCGTACCGTATGTCTACTGTTGAGTTAACTGAATTGAAGAGTCAGTTGGAAGATCTGTTGGATAAGAAATTTATTCGTCCGAGTGTGTCACCGTGGGGCGCACCAGTGTTATTGGTTAAGAAGAAAGAAGGTACTATGAGGTTGTGTGTGGACTACAGGCAACTGAATAAAGTGACGATCAAGAATCGGTATCCTTTACCGAGGATTGATGATTTGATGGATCAGTTGGTTGGTGCGAGTGTGTTCAGCAAAATAGATTTGAGATCGGGGTATCATCAGATACGTGTGAAAACTGAGGATATTCAGAAGACTGCTTTCAGAACGAGGTATGGACATTATGAGTATTCTATAATGCCTTTTGGTGTGACTAATGCGCCTGGGGTATTTATGGAGTATATGAATAGGATTTTCCATCCGTACCTAGACAAGTTTGTTGTGGTGTTTATTGACGATATTTTGGTGTATTCGAAATCTGAGGAAGAACATGCTGAACATTTGAGAGTGGTTTTAGGAGTTCTACGAGAAAAGAAGTTATTTGCTAAACTGTCCAAGTGTGAATTTTGGTTAGAAGAGGTTAGTTTTCTTGGTCATGTGGTTTCAAGAGGTGGTGTTGCTGTTGATCCTTCTAAGATAGAAGCGGTATCTAAGTGGGAAGCTCCGAAGTCAGTTTCTGAGATAAGGAGTTTTCTTGGACTTGCAGGTTATTATAGGAAATTCATTGAGGGATTTTCTAAGTTGGCATTACCATTGACGATGTTGACTAGAAAGGGGCAAGCGTTTGTTTGGGACTCAAAATGTGAAGAAGGTTTCCAAGAGTTAAAGAGAAGGTTAACTACTGCTCCTATTCTGATATTACCAAGTCCGTCGGAACCATTTGAGGTTTACTGTGATGCTTCATTGTTGGGTTTGGGTGGTGTTTTGATGCAGAATAAGCAGGTTGTAGCTTATGCTTCGAGACAACTGAAGGTTCATGAGAGGAACTATCCGACACACGATTTAGAGTTGGCAGCTGTGGTATTTGTTCTGAAGTTATGGAGGCATTACTTGTACGGGTCAAGATTTGAGGTTTTCAGTGACCATAAAAGTTTAAAGTATTTGTTTGATCAGAAAGAGCTGAATATGAGACAGAGGAGATGGTTAGAGTTTCTGAAGGATTATGACTTTGGTTTGAATTACCATCCGGGTAAAGCAAAAGTAGTGGCTGATGCATTGAGTCGGAAATCATTGCATATGTCTATGTTAATGGTTAAGGAATTGGATTTAATTGAGTAGTTTAGAGACTTGAGTTTGGTGTGTGAGAGTACTCACAATAGTGTTAAATTGGGAATGTTGAAGTTAACGAGTGGTATTCTGGATGAGATTAGAGAGGGTCAGAAATCCGATGTGCTTTTGGTTGATAAGTTGACTCTAGTGAATCAAGGTCAAGGTGGTGAATTCAGAGTTGATGAGAATGGTGTTTTGAAATTTGGTAATCGGGTGTGTATTCCGGATGTTACCGAACTTAAGAAGAGTATTCTTGAGGAAGGACATCGTAGTGGCCTGAGTATTCATCCTGGGGCTACGAAGATGTATCATGATTTGAAAAAGTTATTTTGGTGGCCGGGAATGAAAAGAGAAATTGCGAGTTTTGTTTATTCTTGTTTGACTTGTCAGAAGTCAAAGATTGAGCATCAGAAGCCGTCTGGGCTAATGCAACCGTTGGCTATTCCAGAGTGGAAGTGGGATAGTATCAGTATGGATTTTGTTTCTGGTTTACCGAGGACAATTAAGAATTTTGAAGCTATTTGGGTGATTGTTGTCAGATTGACAAAATCGGCTCATTTCATTCCGATCAGAATGGATTATCCGTTAGAGAGATTAGCTGAGTTGTATATTGAGAAAATTGTAAGTTTGCATGGTATTCCGTCGAGTATTGTTTCGGACAGAGATCCTAGATTTACATCGAAGTTCTGGGAAGGTTTGCAGAGGGCTTTGGGAACTAAGCTGAGATTGAGTTCTGCATATCATCCGCAGACTGATGGTCAGACTGAGAGGACGATTCAGTCACTGGAGGATCTTTTGAGGGCTTGTGTTTTGGAAAAAGGAGGTGCTTGGGATTGTTATTTACCTTTGATTGAGTTTACCTACAACAATAGTTTTCATTCGAGCATTGGTATGGCACCGTTTGAAGCTTTGTATGGTAGGAGATGTCGGACACCTTTATGTTGGTATGAGTCCGGTGAGAGTGATGTGTGTAACACCCCGATAATAATATGATAACTATTTAAATTAAGTTAATAATATATTTATTAATTTAATTAGATAATTGGATTATTATTATTATTATTATTATTTTGGAATTATTGAATTATTATTATTATTGGAATAATAATATAAATTGGAAAATATATATAAGTTGGAATTTAGAAAAATCCCATTTTTGGTAAAAAGGTTAATTTCACGTGAAAAGGGAAAAGAGACGGAAAGGGAAAAAGGGCAAAGAGCCAGAGAACGAAGGTTGAAGGAAGGAAAAGCTTAGAGCTCAGAGAATTGCCGGAATTGACTCAGGTAAGGGGGGTTTATCATCGATTAGTGGGTATTATGGGATAATATGTGATGGGTAGTGAGAAACCATTGAATTGCCTCTGATTGAATGATGTATGATGAATTTGTGAATTTTTGGGATGAACGAAATTTGGATTAAAATTGAAGAAATTCGTAGGAATTAGAGGTAGAAAGGTTAGCAATTTGTGAAATCGAAAATGTATGATCCGTGTTAGATGAGATGAATGAATTGTGTGTAAAAAATTTGATTGTAGAAGGTTGAATTTGATAGGTCTCGTAGCAGAGAAAGCCATAGCAGATCTGGGAATTCTGGCTTCTGGTCATACGCGTATGGCACTAGGCAATACACGTATGAGATGGCTGGTACGCGTATGGATGAGGCCTTACGCGTATGAGTGGAAAAGATGATATTTTGAACGTAGATTTGTCTCTGTTGGTACGCGTATGGGAGAGTGGTACGCGTAGCATACGCGTATGGGACAGATGATACGCGTATGGGTTGGGCGAGAAAATGCGCCATACGCGTATGGGCATAGGCAATACGCGTATGGGCAGACTTGTGGTTTTTCTGAACCGTTGTTGTGCAGTTTTTGGTTGTTTAGGCTGAGTGATGTAACTTAGCTGATGTATGACGTGGTAGGGATCATTTCCCGTTGTTTTGAGTAGTATAGGTATTAGTAGAGTGTGCTAATACTGTGTTTGATTATGCGGCATGATATGATATGCTTTTGTGATAAAATGTGTTGATAATGCTGAGAATGTATCAGTTATGTATGCATGTGTGAATAGACTGTTTTATGGCTTAGAGTGTGAGCATATGTCTATTCTTGAGTTGTTGTTGTTGTTGCATTGCTAGGTGATTAGCATGCATATTGTAGCCTTTGGGGCTGTAGCTAATTCCCATGGTGAGGAATTAGTGAGTGAATCATTGTGGATTTGTTGTTGATGTTTGCATGCTAGATGATTAGTGTGCATAGCATAGCCTTCGGGGCTGTAGCTAATTCCCATGGTGAGGAATTAGTGAGTGAGTCATTAGATCTCAAATGAGTGGGACTAGTGAGCTTAGTAGCCGTATCTGGATTGATCGGTGAGCTTGAACTATATGTTCAAGAATAGTCGGTACCGCATGTGTGGAGTCTCATTGCATAATGTATGTCTGGCGTATAATATGAATGGATGTATTCCAATATTATACGTGTGTTTGTGTTGTTATGGAGTATGATTTGAGATTATACTTGTGTTTTATGTTGGTGTGAGTATGATGTTGAGCTGATGTGCTGTTACTGATTGTATGTTGTGATTAGGGTGATTAATGTGTTAAATTACTTAACATGACATTATATTCTATAATGCTTATTATATCGATTGAGGAACTCACCCTTACAACTATTTTTCAGGTAACGAGAAATGAGTTGAGTAGAAGCGAATGCTTGGAGTCTAGTATAGTCTCTTAGTGGGTCCTGCTCTGATAGATGTAACATCGGGAGGGAACCTTTTAATTATGTTGTTAATGATTGTTGAACTAGTTTACCTGTAGTATGTTACATGTTTTGATTAATTTGATTTATATCCGCTGCGATTTATGCAACTGTTTATTTGATTAAATAAAGAGCATGACTGTTATTTTGGAACATGGTGTGAAGTGATTATGTGACACCCTTAACTGCATAATTACTCTGATGTTGTATTTTGATATTTAATTAAATTATTGGGGTATTTTAGAAGGGTGTTACATTAGTGGTATCAGAGCCTGGTTGGTCAAGTCGGGTCGTAATTATTCTGTTTCCCCTGTACGGGATGGGTGTTGTGTAACCCTATCAGTACTTATTGTTTTAGTTGTTGGGTTTTCAGAATAGAGATGGCTGGAAGAGGTAGAGATGATGCTGCGATTGCTGAGGCTCTGGGTATGCTAGCTGGAGTACTTGGAGGAAATCCGAATGTTGTGGGAATGGGAGCTGCTCGTCAACTGAGTGAGTTCCAGAAGAACAATCCTCCAATGTTCAAGGGAGCATACGATCCAGATGGTGCTCAGAAGTGGTTGAAGGAGATCGAGAGGATCTTCCGAGTGACTGAGTGTGCCGATAACCAGAAGGTCAGGTTCGGTACGCATATGCTGTCAGAGGAAGCAGATGATTGGTGGGTTGCTACCCGCACTGAGCTGGAATCTGCTGGAAATGTTGAGATCACTTGGGCTGTGTTCAGAGAGAGATTTCTGAGGAAGTACTTTCCAGAGGATGTTAGAGGAAAGAAAGAGATAGAGTTCTTGGAATTGAAACAGGGTAACAGGTCTGTTACTGAGTATGCTGCTAAGTTCACAGAGCATGTCAAAGTATTATACTCCCTATAATGAGGCTGCTGGAGAATTTTCGAAATGTGTGAAGTTTGAGAACGGGTTGCGTCCCGAAATCAAGCAGGCTATTGGATACCAACGGATCAGAGTGTTTTCTGACTTGGTTGACTGTTGCAGGATTTTTGAACAGGATTCCAAAGCCAGAGCAGAGAGCTATCAGCAAAGGGTTGATAGGAAAGGCAAGAATCAAAATGATCGTGGAAAACCGTATGCAGCTGGCAAAGGTTTTCAGAGACAGAGTGGGATGAAGAGGCCTAGTGGGGGAGACTCTAGTGCCCCTGCTAAGTGTTATAGATGTGGTCGGGCTGGACATCGTGTCCATGAGTGTACCAGTGCTGAGATGAAGTGTTTCAAGTGTGGAAAAGGTGGTCACTTGGCTGCAGAGTGCCGGTTGAAGACGGTGACTTGTTTCAACTGTGGAGAGTTGGGTCATATCAGTCCACAGTGTCCTAAGTCGAAGAAAGAGAATCAGTCAGGAGGCAAGGTCTTTGCTTTATCGGGTTCAGAGACTTCTGCAGATGATTGTTTGATCCGAGGTACGTGTTATATTAATGGCTTTCCTCTTGTAGCTATTATTGACACCGGTGCTACTCATTCCTTTATATCTTTGGATTGTGCTGTGAAACTTAAGTTAGAGATATCTGAGATGCTTGGAAGTATGGTGATTGATACTCCTGCGAAAGGTTCAGTAACTACTACTTCAGTTTGTTTGAATTGTCCTTTGAGTATTTTTGGTAGAGATTTTGGGATAGACCTTGTGTGTCTTCCACTAGTGCAGATTGATGTTATCTTGGGAATGAACTGGTTGGTGTTTAACCGAGTTTCTATTAACTTTTTTGATAAGACTGTGATTTTTCCTGAGATTGAAGAAGGAAAGAGTTTGTTTCTATCAGCGAGGCAGGTGAATGAGGAAGTAGCAGATGGGGCAGAGTTGTTTATGCTGTTAGCGACTTTGGAGGCTAAAGATAAACTGGTGATTTGTGATCTGGCTGTGGTGTGTGATTTTCCTGATGTGTTCCCTGAAGAAGTGAATGAATTGCCGCCAGAGCGTGAAGTTGAGTTCTCGATTGATTTGGTACCTGGTACTAGACCGATATCGATGGCTCCGTACCGTATGTCTGCTGTTGAATTAGCTGAATTGAAGAGTCAGTTGGAAGATCTGTTGGATAAGAAATTTATTCGTCCGAGTGTGTCACCGTGGGGTGCACCAGTGTTGTTGGTTAAGAAGAAAGAAGGTACTATGAGGTTGTGTGTGGACTACAGGCAACTAAATAAAGTGACGATCAAGAATCGGTATCCTTTGCCGAGGATTGATGATTTGATGGATCAGTTGGTTGGTGCGAGTGTGTTCAGCAAGATAGATTTGAGATCTGGGTATCACCAGATACGGGTGAAAACTGAGGATATTCAGAAGACTGCTTTCAGAACAAGGTATGGACATTATGAGTATTCTGTAATGCCTTTTGGTGTGACTAATGCGCCTGGAGTATTCATGGAGTATATGAATAGGATTTTCCATCCGTACATAGACCAGTTTGTTGTTGTGTTTATTGATGACATTTTGGTGTATTCGAAATCGGAAGAAGAGCATGCTGAGCATTTGAGAGTGGTTTTAGAAGTTCTACGAGAAAAGAAGTTATTTGCTAAACTCTCTAAATGTGAATTTTGGTTAGAAGAGGTTAGTTTTCTGGGTCATGTGATTTCAAGAGGTGGTGTGGCTGTTGATCCTTCTAAGATAGAAGCAGTATCTAAGTGGGAAGCTCCGAAGTCAGTTTCTGAGATAAGAAGTTTTCTTGGACTTGCAGGTTATTATAGGAAGTTCATTGAGGGATTTTCTAAGTTGGTGTTACCGTTGACGATGTTGACTAGAAAGGGGCAAGCGTTTGTTTGGGACTCAAAGTGTGAAGAAGGTTTCCAAGAGTTAAAGAGAAGGTTAACTACTGCTCCTATTCTGATATTACCGAGTTCGTCGGAATCATTTGAGGTTTACTGTGATGCTTCATTGTTGGGTTTGGGTGGTGTGTTGATGCAGAATAAGCAGGTTATAGCTTATGCTTCGAGACAACTGAGGGTTCATGAAAGGAACTATCCGACACATGATTTAGAGTTGGCAGCTGTGGTATTTGTTCTGAAATTATGGAGGCATTACTTGTATGGGTCAAGATTTGAGGTTTTCAGTGACCATAAAAGTTTAAAGTATTTGTTTGATCAGAAAGAACTGAATATGAGACAGAGGAGATGGTTAGAATTTCTGAAGGATTACGACTTTGGTTTGAATTACCATCCGGGTAAAGCAAATGTAGTGGCTGATGCGTTGAGTCGGAAATCATTGCATATGTCTATGTTAATGGTTAGGGAATTGGATTTAATTGAGCAGTTTAGAGAATTGAGTTTGGTGTGTGAGAGTACTCACAATAGTGTTAAATTGGGAATGTTGAGATTAACGAGTGGTATTCTGGATGAGATCAGAGAGGGTCAGAAATCCGATGTGTTTTTGGTTGATAAGTTGACTTTAGTGAATCAAGGCCAAGGTGGTGAATTCAGAGTTGATGAGAATGGTGTTTTGAAATTTGGTAATCGGGTGTGTATTCCGGATGTTACCGAACTTAAGAAGAGTATTCTGGAGGAAGGACATCGTAGTGGCCTGAGTATTCATCCTGGAGCTACGAAGATGTATCATGATTTGAAAAAGTTATTTTGGTGGCCGGGAATGAAAAGAGAAATTGCGAGTTTTGTTTATTCTTGTTTGACTTGTCAGAAGTCAAAGATTGAGCATCAGAAACCGTCTGGGCTAATGCAACCGTTGGCTATTCCAGAGTGGAAGTGGGATAGTATCAGTATGGATTTTGTTTCTGGTTTGCCAAGGACAAATAAGAATTTTGAAGCCATTTGGGTGATTGTTGACAGGTTGACAAAATCGGCTCATTTCATTCCGATCAGAATGGATTATCCGTTAGAGAGATTAGCTGAGTTGTACATCGAGAAGATTGTAAGTTTGCATGGTATTCCGTCGAGCATTGTTTCGGACAGAGATCCTAGATTTACATCGAAGTTCTGGGAAGGTTTGCAGAAGGCTTTGGGAACTAAGCTGAGATTGAGTTCTGCATATCATCCGCAGACTGATGGTCAGACTGAGAGGACGATCCAGTCGCTGGAGGATCTTTTGAGAGCTTGTGTTTTGGAAAGGGGAGGTTCTTGGGATTGTTATTTACCTTTGATTGAGTTTACCTACAACAATAGTTTTCATTCGAGCATTGGTATGGCACCGTTTGAAGCTTTGTATGGTAGGAGATGTCGGACACCTTTATGTTGGTATGAGTCCGGTGAGAGTGCTGTGGTTGGACCGGAGATTGTTCAACAGACTACAGAAAAGATTAAGATGATTCAGGAGAAGATGAGAATTGCTCAGAGTCGTCAGAAGAGTTATCATGATAAGAGGAGGAAGTCACTTGAGTTCCAAGAGGGAGACCATGTGTTTCTTCGTGTTACTCCGATAACTGGTGTTGGTCGAGCCTTGAAGTCGAAGAAGTTGACACCTCGATTTATTGGTCCTTATCAGATTTTGGAGAGGATAGGGGAGGTAGCCTATCGTGTCGCTTTACCGCCGTCGCTTGCGAATTTGCATGAGGTTTTTCATGTGTCTCAGTTGAGGAGGTACATTCATGATCCGTCGCATGTAGTCCAAGTAGATGATGTACAGGTGAGAGATAACCTGACTGTTGAAACATCACCTATGAGGATCGAGGATCGAGAGTTGAAGCAGTTGCGGGGTAAAGAGATTGCCTTGGTGAAGGTAGCTTGGGGAGGACCAGCAGGTGGCAATGTGACTTGGGAACTTGAGAGTAAGATGAAGGAGTCTTACCCAGAGTTGTTCGCTTGAGGTACGTTTTCGAGGACGAAAACTCTTTTAGTGGGGGAGAGTTGTAACACCCCGATAATAATATGATAACTATTTAAATTAAGTTAATAATATATTTATTAATTTAATTAGATAATTGGATTATTATTATTATTATTATTATTATTTTGGAATTATTGAATTATTATTATTATTGGAATAATAATATAAATTGGAAAATATATATAAGTTGGAATTTAGAAAAATCCCATTTTTGGTAAAAAGGTTAATTTCACGTGAAAAGGGAAAAGAGACGGAAAGGGAAAAAGGGCAAAGAGCCAGAGAACGAAGGTTGAAGGAAGGAAAAGCTTAGAGCTCAGAGAATTGCCGGAATTGACTCAGGTAAGGGGGGTTTATCATCGATTAGTGGGTAGTATGGGATAATATGTGATGGGTAGTGAGAAACCATTGAATTGCCTCTGATTGAATGATGTATGATGAATTTGTGAATTTTTGGGATGAACGAAATTTGGATTAAAATTGAAGAAATTCGTAGGAATTAGAGGTAGAAAGGTTAGCAATTTGTGAAATCGAAAATGTATGATCCGTGTTAGATGAGATGAATGAATTGTGTGTAAAAAATTTGATTGTAGAAGGTTGAATTTGATAGGTCTCGTAGCAGAGAAAGCCATAGCAGATCTGGGAATTCTGGCTTCTGGTCATACGCGTATGGCACTAGGCAATACGCGTATGAGATGGCTGGTACGCGTATGGATGAGGCCTTACGCGTATGAGTGGAAAAGATGATATTTTGAACGTAGATTTGTCTCTGTTGGTACGCGTATGGGAGAGTGGTACGCGTAGCATACGCGTATGGGACAGATGATACGCGTATGGGTTGGGCGAGAAAATGCGCCATACGCGTATGGGCATAGGCAATACGCGTATGGGCAGACTTATGGTTTTTCTGAACCGTTGTTGTGCAGTTTTTGGTTGTTTAGGCTGAGTGATGTAACTTAGCTGATGTATGACGTGGTAGGGATCATTTCCCGTTGTTTTGAGTAGTATAGGTATTAGTAGAGTGTGCTAATACTGTGTTTGATTATGCGGCATGATATGATATGCTTTTGTGATAAAATGTGTTGATAATGCTGAGAATGTATCAGTTATGTATGCATGTGTGAATAGACTGTTTTATGGCTTAGAGTGTGAGCATATGTCTATTCTTGAGTTGTTGTTGTTGTTGCATTGCTAGGTGATTAGCATGCATATTGTAGCCTTTGGGGCTGTAGCTAATTCCCATGGTGAGGAATTAGTGAGTGAATCATTGTGGATTTGTTGTTGATGTTTGCATGCTAGATGATTAGTGTGCATAGCATAGCCTTCGGGGCTGTAGCTAATTCCCATGGTGAGGAATTAGTGAGTGAGTCATTAGATCTCAAATGAGTGGGACTAGTGAGCTTAGTAGCCGTATCTGGATTGATCGGTGAGCTTGAACTATATGTTCAAGAATAGTCGGTACCGCATGTGTGGAGTCTCATTGCATAATGTATGTCTGGCGTATAATATGAATGGATGTATTCCAATATTATACGTGTGTTTGTGTTGTTATGGAGTATGATTTGAGATTATACTTGTGTTTTATGTTGGTGTGAGTATGATGTTGAGCTGATGTGCTGTTACTGATTGTATGTTGTGATTAGGGTGATTAATGTGTTAAATTACTTAACATGACATTATATTCTATAATGCTTATTATATCGATTGAGGAACTCACCCTTACAACTATTTTTCAGGTAACGAGAAATGAGTTGAGTAGAAGCGAATGCTTGGAGTCTAGTATAGTCTCTTAGTGGGTCCTGCTCTGATAGATGTAACATCGGGAGGGAACCTTTTAATTATGTTGTTAATGATTGTTGAACTAGTTTACCTGTAGTATGTTACATGTTTTGATTAATTTGATTTATATCCGCTGCGATTTATGCAACTGTTTATTTGATTAAATAAAGAGCATGACTGTTATTTTGGAACATGGTGTGAAGTGATTATGTGACACCCTTAACTGCATAATTACTCTGATGTTGTATTTTGATATTTAATTAAATTATTGGGGTATTTTAGAAGGGTGTTACATTAGTGGTATCAGAGCCTGGTTGGTCAAGTCGGGTCGTAATTATTCTGTTTCCCCTGTACGGGATGGGTGTTGTGTAACCCTATCAGTACTTATTGTTTTAGTTGTTGGGTTTTCAGAATAGAGATGGCTGGAAGAGGTAGAGATGATGCTGCGATTGCTGAGGCTCTGGGTATGCTAGCTGGAGTACTTGGAGGAAATCCGAATGTTGTGGGAATGGGAGCTGCTCGTCAACTGAGTGAGTTCCAGAAGAACAATCCTCCAATGTTCAAGGGAGCATACGATCCAGATGGTGCTCAGAAGTGGTTGAAGGAGATCGAGAGGATCTTCCGAGTGACTGAGTGTGCCGATAACCAGAAGGTCAGGTTCGGTACGCATATGCTGTCAGAGGAAGCAGATGATTGGTGGGTTGCTACCCGCACTGAGCTGGAATCTGCTGGAAATGTTGAGATCACTTGGGCTGTGTTCAGAGAGAGATTTCTGAGGAAGTACTTTCCAGAGGATGTCAGAGGAAAGAAAGAGATAGAGTTCTTGGAATTGAAACAGGGTAACAGGTCTGTTACTGAGTATGCTGCTAAGTTCACAGAGCATGTCAAAGTATTATACTCCCTATAATGAGGCTGCTGGAGAATTTTCGAAATGTGTGAAGTTTGAGAACGGGTTGCGTCCCGAAATCAAGCAGGCTATTGGATACCAACGGATCAGAGTGTTTTCTGACTTGGTTGACTGTTGCAGGATTTTTGAACAGGATTCCAAAGCCAGAGCAGAGAGCTATCAGCAAAGGGTTGATAGGAAAGGCAAGAATCAAAATGATCGTGGAAAACCGTATGCAGCTGGCAAAGGTTTTCAGAGACAGAGTGGGATGAAGAGGCCTAGTGGGGGAGACTCTAGTGCCCCTGCTAAGTGTTATAGATGTGGTCGGGCTGGACATCGTGTCCATGAGTGTACCAGTGCTGAGATGAAGTGTTTCAAGTGTGGAAAAGGTGGTCACTTGGCTGCAGAGTGCCGGTTGAAGACGGTGACTTGTTTCAACTGTGGAGAGTTGGGTCATATCAGTCCACAGTGTCCTAAGTCGAAGAAAGAGAATCATTCAGGAGGCAAGGTCTTTGCTTTATCGGGTTCAGAGACTTCTGCAGATGATTGTTTGATCCGAGGTACGTGTTATATTAATGGCTTTCCTCTTGTAGCTATTATTGACACCGGTGCTACTCATTCCTTTATATCTTTGGATTGTGCTAAGAAACTTAAGTTAGAGATATCTGAGATGCTTGGAAGTATGGTGATTGATACTCCTGCGAAAGGTTCAGTAACTACTACTTCAGTTTGTTTGAATTGTCCTTTGAGTATTTTTGGTAGAGATTTTGGGATAGACCTTGTGTGTCTTCCACTAGTGCAGATTGATGTTATCTTGGGAATGAACTGGTTGGTGTTTAACCGAGTTTCTATTAACTTTTTTGATAAGACTGTGATTTTTCCTGAGATTGAAGAAGGAAAGAGTTTGTTTCTATCAGCGAGGCAGGTGAATGAGGAAGTAGAAGATGGGGCAGAGTTGTTTATGCTGTTAGCGACTTTGGAGGCTAAAGATAAACTGGTGATTTGTGATCTGGCTGTGGTGTGTGATTTTCCTGATGTGTTCCCTGAAGAAGTGAATGAATTGCCGCCAGAGCGTGAAGTTGAGTTCTCGATTGATTTGGTACCTGGTACTAGACCGATATCGATGGCTCCGTACCGTATGTCTGCTGTTGAATTAGCTGAATTGAAGAGTCAGTTGGAAGATCTGTTGGATAAGAAATTTATTCGTCCGAGTGTGTCACCGTGGGGTGCACCAGTGTTGTTGGTTAAGAAGAAAGAAGGTACTATGAGGTTGTGTGTGGACTACAGGCAACTAAATAAAGTGACGATCAAGAATCGGTATCCTTTGCCGAGGATTGATGATTTGATGGATCAGTTGGTTGGTGCGAGTGTGTTCAGCAAGATAGATTTGAGATCTGGGTATCACCAGATACGGGTGAAAACTGAGGATATTCAGAAGACTGCTTTCAGAACAAGGTATGGACATTATGAGTATTCTGTAATGCCTTTTGGTGTGACTAATGCGCCTGGAGTATTCATGGAGTATATGAATAGGATTTTCCATCCGTACCTAGACCAGTTTGTTGTGGTGTTTATTGATGACATTTTGGTGTATTCGAAATCGGAAGAAGAGCATGCTGAGCATTTGAGAGTGGTTTTAGAAGTTCTACGAGAAAAGAAGTTATTTGCTAAACTCTCTAAATGTGAATTTTGGTTAGAAGAGGTTAGTTTTCTGGGTCATGTGATTTCAAGAGGTGGTGTGGCTGTTGATCCTTCTAAGATAGAAGCAGTATCTAAGTGGGAAGCTCCGAAGTCAGTTTCTGAGATAAGAAGTTTTCTTGGACTTGCAGGTTATTATAGGAAGTTCATTGAGGGATTTTCTAAGTTGGTGTTACCGTTGACGATGTTGACTAGAAAGGGGCAAGCGTTTGTTTGGGACTCAAAGTGTGAAGAAGGTTTCCAAGAGTTAAAGAGAAGGTTAACTACTGCTCCTATTCTGATATTACCGAGTTCGTCGGAATCATTTGAGGTTTACTGTGATGCTTCATTGTTGGGTTTGGGTGGTGTGTTGATGCAGAATAAGCAGGTTATAGCTTATGCTTCGAGACAACTGAGGGTTCATGAAAGGAACTATCCGACACATGATTTAGAGTTGGCAGCTGTGGTATTTGTTCTGAAATTATGGAGGCATTACTTGTATGGGTCAAGATTTGAGGTTTTCAGTGACCATAAAAGTTTAAAGTATTTGTTTGATCAGAAAGAACTGAATATGAGACAGAGGAGATGGTTAGAATTTCTGAAGGATTACGACTTTGGTTTGAATTACCATCCGGGTAAAGCAAATGTAGTGGCTGATGCGTTGAGTCGGAAATCATTGCATATGTCTATGTTAATGGTTAGGGAATTGGATTTAATTGAGCAGTTTAGAGAATTGAGTTTGGTGTGTGAGAGTACTCACAATAGTGTTAAATTGGGAATGTTGAGATTAACGAGTGGTATTCTGGATGAGATCAGAGAGGGTCAGAAATCCGATGTGTTTTTGGTTGATAAGTTGACTTTAGTGAATCAAGGCCAAGGTGGTGAATTCAGAGTTGATGAGAATGGTGTTTTGAAATTTGGTAATCGGGTGTGTATTCCGGATGTTACCGAACTTAAGAAGAGTATTCTGGAGGAAGGACATCGTAGTGGCCTGAGTATTCATCCTGGAGCTACGAAGATGTATCATGATTTGAAAAAGTTATTTTGGTGGCCGGGAATGAAAAGAGAAATTGCGAGTTTTGTTTATTCTTGTTTGACTTGTCAGAAGTCAAAGATTGAGCATCAGAAACCGTCTGGGCTAATGCAACCGTTGGCTATTCCAGAGTGGAAGTGGGATAGTATCAGTATGGATTTTGTTTCTGGTTTGCCAAGGACAAATAAGAATTTTGAAGCCATTTGGGTGATTGTTGACAGGTTGACAAAATCGGCTCATTTCATTCCGATCAGAATGGATTATCCGTTAGAGAGATTAGCTGAGTTGTACATCGAGAAGATTGTAAGTTTGCATGGTATTCCGTCGAGCATTGTTTCGGACAGAGATCCTAGATTTACATCGAAGTTCTGGGAAGGTTTGCAGAAGGCTTTGGGAACTAAGCTGAGATTGAGTTCTGCATATCATCCGCAGACTGATGGTCAGACTGAGAGGACGATCCAGTCGCTGGAGGATCTTTTGAGAGCTTGTGTTTTGGAAAGGGGAGGTTCTTGGGATTGTTATTTACCTTTGATTGAGTTTACCTACAACAATAGTTTTCATTCGAGCATTGGTATGGCACCGTTTGAAGCTTTGTATGGTAGGAGATGTCGGACACCTTTATGTTGGTATGAGTCCGGTGAGAGTGCTGTGGTTGGACCGGAGATTGTTCAACAGACTACAGAAAAGATTAAGATGATTCAGGAGAAGATGAGAATTGCTCAGAGTCGTCAGAAGAGTTATCATGATAAGAGGAGGAAGTCACTTGAGTTCCAAGAGGGAGACCATGTGTTTCTTCGTGTTACTCCGATAACTGGTGTTGGTCGAGCCTTGAAGTCGAAGAAGTTGACACCTCGATTTATTGGTCCTTATCAGATTTTGGAGAGGATAGGGGAGGTAGCCTATCGTGTCGCTTTACCGCCGTCGCTTGCGAATTTGCATGAGGTTTTTCATGTGTCTCAGTTGAGGAGGTACATTCATGATCCGTCGCATGTAGTCCAAGTAGATGATGTACAGGTGAGAGATAACCTGACTGTTGAAACATCACCTATGAGGATCGAGGATCGAGAGTTGAAGCAGTTGCGGGGTAAAGAGATTGCCTTGGTGAAGGTAGCTTGGGGAGGACCAGCAGGTGGCAATGTGACTTGGGAACTTGAGAGTAAGATGAAGGAGTCTTACCCAGAGTTGTTCGCTTGAGGTACGTTTTCGAGGACGAAAACTCTTTTAGTGGGGGAGAGTTGTAACACCCCGATAATAATATGATAACTATTTAAATTAAGTTAATAATATATTTATTAATTTAATTAGATAATTGGATTATTATTATTATTATTATTATTTTGGAATTATTGAATTATTATTATTATTGGAATAATAATATAAATTGGAAAATATATATAAGTTGGAATTTAGAAAAATCCCATTTTTGGTAAAAAGGTTAATTTCACGTGAAAAGGGAAAAGAGACGGAAAGGGAAAAAGGGCAAAGAGCCAGAGAACGAAGGTTGAAGGAAGGAAAAGCTTAGAGCTCAGAGAATTGCCGGAATTGACTCAGGTAAGGGGGGTTTATCATCGATTAGTGGGTAGTATGGGATAATATGTGATGGGTAGTGAGAAACCATTGAATTGCCTCTGATTGAATGATGTATGATGAATTTGTGAATTTTTGGGATGAACGAAATTTGGATTAAAATTGAAGAAATTCGTAGGAATTAGAGGTAGAAAGGTTAGCAATTTGTGAAATCGAAAATGTATGATCCGTGTTAGATGAGATGAATGAATTGTGTGTAAAAATTTGATTGTAGAAGGTTGAATTTGATAGGTCTCGTAGCAGAGAAAGCCATAGCAGATCTGGGAATTCTGGCTTCTGGTCATACGCGTATGGCACTAGGCAATACGCGTATGAGATGGCTGGTACGCGTATGGATGAGGCCTTACGCGTATGAGTGGAAAAGATGATATTTTGAACGTAGATTTGTCTCTGTTGGTACGCGTATGGGAGAGTGGTACGCGTAGCATACGCGTATGGGACAGATGATACGCGTATGGGTTGGGCGAGAAAATGCGCCATACGCGTATGGGCATAGGCAATACGCGTATGGGCAGACTTATGGTTTTTCTGAACCGTTGTTGTGCAGTTTTTGGTTGTTTAGGCTGAGTGATGTAACTTAGCTGATGTATGACGTGGTAGGGATCATTTCCCGTTGTTTTGAGTAGTATAGGTATTAGTAGAGTGTGCTAATACTGTGTTTGATTATGCGGCATGATATGATATGCTTTTGTGATAAAATGTGTTGATAATGCTGAGAATGTATCAGTTATGTATGCATGTGTGAATAGACTGTTTTATGGCTTAGAGTGTGAGCATATGTCTATTCTTGAGTTGTTGTTGTTGTTGCATTGCTAGGTGATTAGCATGCATATTGTAGCCTTTGGGGCTGTAGCTAATTCCCATGGTGAGGAATTAGTGAGTGAATCATTGTGGATTTGTTGTTGATGTTTGCATGCTAGATGATTAGTGTGCATAGCATAGCCTTCGGGGCTGTAGCTAATTCCCATGGTGAGGAATTAGTGAGTGAGTCATTAGATCTCAAATGAGTGGGACTAGTGAGCTTAGTAGCCGTATCTGGATTGATCGGTGAGCTTGAACTATATGTTCAAGAATAGTCGGTACCGCATGTGTGGAGTCTCATTGCATAATGTATGTCTGGCGTATAATATGAATGGATGTATTCCAATATTATACGTGTGTTTGTGTTGTTATGGAGTATGATTTGAGATTATACTTGTGTTTTATGTTGGTGTGAGTATGATGTTGAGCTGATGTGTTGTTACTGATTGTATGTTGTGATTAGGGTGATTAATGTGTTAAATTACTTAACATGACATTATATTCTATAATGCTTATTATATCGATTGAGGAACTCACCCTTACAACTATTTTTCAGGTAACGAGAAATGAGTTGAGTAGAAGCGAATGCTTGGAGTCTAGTATAGTCTCTTAGTGGGTCCTGCTCTGATAGATGTAACATCGGGAGGGAACCTTTTAATTATGTTGTTAATGATTGTTGAACTAGTTTACCTGTAGTATGTTACATGTTTTGATTAATTTGATTTATATCCGCTGCGATTTATGCACCTGTTTATTTGATTAAATAAAGAGCATGACTGTTATTTTGGAACATGGTGTGAAGTGATTATGTGACACCCTTAACTGCATAATTACTCTGTGTTGTATTTTGATATTTAATTAAATTATTGGGGTATTTTAGAAGGGTGTTACACTGTGGTTGGACCGGAGATTGTTCAACAAACTACGGAAAAGATTAAGATGATTCAGGAGAAGATGAGGATTGCTCAGAGTCGTCAGAAGAGTTATCACGACAAGAGGAGGAAGTCACTTGAGTTTCAAGAGGGAGATCATGTGTTTCTTCGTGTTACTCCGATAACTGGGGTTGGTCGAGCTTTGAAGTCGAAGAAGTTGACACCTCGATTTATTGGTCCTTACCAGATTTTGGAGAGGATAGGGGAGGTAGCCTATCGTGTCGCTTTACCGCCGTCACTTGCGAATTTGCATGAGGTTTTTCATGTGTCCCAGTTGAGGAGGTACATTCCTGATCCGTCGCATGTGGTCCAAGTAGATGATGTATAGGTGAGAGATAACCTGACTGTTGAAACATCACCTATGAGGATCGAGGATCGAGAGTTGAAGCAGTTGTGGGGTAAAGAGATTGCTTTGGTAAAGGTAGCTTGGGGAGGACCAGCAGGTGGCAATGTGACTTGGGAACTTGAGAGTCAGATGAAGGAGTCTTATCCAGAGTTATTCGCTTGAGGTGTGTTTTCGAGGACGAAAACTCTTTTAGTGGGGAGAGTTGTAACACCCCGATAAAATATGATAATTATTTAATTTAAGTTTAATAGTATATTATGATGATAATATGAATGAGAGGGTATTATTTTTCAAAATAAAAGATAAACCATTCATATATATTATTATTAGTATATTTATTAATTTAATTAAATAATTGGAGTATTATTGGATTATTATTATTGGAATAATAAAGTTGGAATTGGAACGATTTTTGGAATCAGTAAAGAGTCCCATTTAGCAAAAAGGGTTTTATACGTGAAAACAGAGAAGCGACTCAAAAGTGGAAAAAGGGAGAAAAGAGAAGAAACTAAGAAAGGGAGAAGAAGAGGCTAGGGCTCAAGAGGAGAATTCACGATTGTTGAAGGTCAAAGAATCAATTGCCGGATTAACTCAGGTAAGGGGGGTTTATCGTCGTTTAATGGGTATTATGGGTTAACATGTAATGGGTAGTAATAAGCCATTGAATCGACTCTAATTAGGTTTTGAGAAATACCTTTGAATTGTGATGAATAAATTACGTTAAAACTGTGAATGAACCCATATTTGGATGAGTCGTAATTTTCTGGACGTGTAGCTTTTTACGGAATCGAAATCGGAGGTCCGGAAGTCCTCCAACGGCGAAAAATGCGAGGAAATCTGCATTCTGTTTCGTGTTAGCGCAGGAACAGCTTTCTGTCTTGCGTTAACCGGTTAACCCAGGGTGTTAACCGGTTAACACTGTTATGATAATTAAAATAATTAAATTCTGTCTTGCGTTAACCGGTTAACCCAGGGCGTTAACCGGTTAACCCTGTTAAAAACTGCCAAGAAGCGCATTCTGTTTTGCGTTAACCGATTAACCCAGGGCGTTAACCGGTTAACACGGTTTGAAAAGTGAAAAATTGATATTTAAATATTGTGTACGTATGGTATGGGCAGGAGTTGGATTTTTCTGAGCTGTTGTTGTGCAGTTTTGGTCGTTTCAGCTGAGTGATGTAGTTTAGCTGATGTATGATATAGTAGGGATCATTTCCCGTGGTTTTGAGCAGTATAAGTATTAGTAGAGTGTGCTAATACTGTGATTTATTATTTGGCATGACATGATATGATTCTGTGATAAATATGCTGATGATGTATGATGGTATGCATAATGCTGTGAATATATCTATTATGTATGCAATTGTGGATGGACTGTTTATGGCTTAGAGTGGGAGCATATGTCCATTGTGGATTGTTGTTGATGTTTGCATGCTAGGTGATTTAGCGTGCATAACATGGCCTTTATGGTGGTAGCTAATTCCCATGGTGAGGAATTAGTGAGTTGTTTATGGCTTAGAGTGTGAGCATATGTCCATTGTGGATTGTTGTTGATGTTTGCATGCTAGGTGATTTAGCGTGCATAACATGGCCTTTATGGTGGTAGCTAATTCCCATGGTGAGGAATTAGTGAGTTGTTTATGGCTTAGAGTGTGAGCATATGTCCATTGTGGATTGTTGTTGATGTTTGCATGCTAGGTGATTTAGCGTGCATAGCATGGCCTTTATGGTGGTAGCTAATTCCCATGGTGAGGAATTAGTGAGTGAGTCACTAGGTCTCAAATGAGTGGGACTAGTGAGCTTGGTAGCCGTATCTGGGTTTGATCGGTGAGGTTGAACTATGTGTTCACGAATAGTCGGTACCGCATGCATGGAGTCTCATTTCATAATGTATGTATGGCGTATAATATGAATGGATGTATTCCAATATTATACGTGTGTTTTGTGTTTGTGTTTGTGTTGAGTATGATTATGAGTTGATGTTGCCGTTGCTGAATGTGTGATATGATTTGGGTGATGAATGTGTTAATTTACTTAACATTACATGATATTTTATAATGCTTATTATATCGATTGAGGAACTCACCCTTACAACTATGTTTCAGGTAACGAGCAGTGATTGAGTAGAAGCTAGTGCTTGGAGTCTAGTGTAGTTCCTTAGTGAGTCATGCTCTGGTATATGTAACATCGGGACGGGATGTTTTACTTTGTTTCCATTGTTGGTTGTTGAACAATTTTACATGTAATGTGTTACATGGTTCGAATGTTGTTAGATTTCTATCCGCTGCGAATTGTGCAATGTTTTATTTTGATTAAAGATTGAGCATGACAAGTTATTTTGATGATTGGTGTGAAGTGTCAAGTGTGACACCCTAAAATTGCATATCTACTATGATTTATATTTTGTTGTTTTAATTAATTATTGGGATATTTTAGAAGGGTGTTACATAAGTGGTATCAGAGCATAGTCGGTCGAGTCGAGTCGTAATTATTCTGTTTCCCTGTATGTGATAGGTGTTGTGTAACCCTATCAGTACTTATTGTTTTAGCTTGTTGGGTTCTCAGAATAGAGATGGCTGGAAGAGGTAGAGACGATGCTGCGATTGCTGAGGCTCTGGGTATGCTAGCTGGAGTACTTGGAGGGAATCCGAATGTTGTGGGATTGGGAGCTGCTCGTCAACTGAGTGAGTTCCAGAAGAACAATCCTCCAATGTTCAAGGGAGCATACGATCCAGATGGTGCTCAGAAGTGGTTGAAGGAGATCGAGAGGATCTTCCGAGTGACTGAGTGTGCCGATAACCAGAAGGTCAGGTTCAGTACGCATATGCTGTCAGAGGAAGCAGATGATTGGTGGGTTGCTGCCCGCACTGAGTTGGAAGCTGCTGGGAGTGCTGAGATCACTTGGGCGGTGTTCAGAGAGATTCCTGAGGAAGTACTTTCCAGAGGATGTCAGAGGAAAGAAAGAGATAGAGTTCTTAGAATTGAAGCAGGGCAACCGGTCTGTTACTGAGTATGCTGCTAAGTTCACAGAGCTGTCGAAGTATTACACTCCCTATGATGAGGCTACTGGGGAATTTTCAAAATGTGTGAAGTTTGAGAACGGGTTACGTCCCGAGATCAAGCAGGCTATTGGGTATCAGCGGATTAGAGTGTTTTCTGACTTGGTTGACTGTTGCAGGATTTTTGAACAGGATACCAAGGCCAGAGCGGAGAGCTATCAGCAGAGGGTTGATAGGAAAGGCAAGAATCAGAATGATCGTGGGAAGCCGTATGCAGCTGGCAAAGGTTTCCAGAGACAGAGTGGGATGAAGAGACCTAGTGGGGGAGACTCCAGTGCCCCTGCTAAGTGTTACAGATGTGGCCAGGCTGGACATCGTATCCATGAGTGTACCAGTACTGAGAAGAAGTGTTTCAAGTGTGGCAAAGGTGGTTACTTGGCTGCAGAGTGCCGGTTGAAGACTATGACTTGTTTCAACTGTGGAGAGGTGGGTCATATCAGTCCATAGTGTCCTAAGCCGAAGAAAGAGAACCAGTCGGGAGGCAAGGTCTTTGCTTTATCGGGTTCTGAGACTTCTGCAGATGATCGTTTGATCCGAGGTACGTGTTATATTAATGGCTTTCCTCTTGTAGCTATTATTGACACAGGTGCGACTCATTCCTTTATATCTTTGGATTGTGCTGTGAAACTTAAATTAGAGATATCTGAGATGCATGGGAGTATGGTGATTGATACTCCTGCGAAGGGTTCAGTGACTACTACTTCAGTTTGTTTAAATTGTCCTTTGAGTATTTTTGGTAGCGACTTTGGGATGGACCTCGTGTGTCTTCCACTAGTGCAGATTGATGTTATCCTGGGTATGAACTGGTTGGTGTTTAACCGAGTTTATATCAACTGTTTTGATAAGACTGTGATCTTTCCTGAGATTGAGGAAGGAAAGAGTTTGTTTTTATCAGCAAGGCAGGTGAGTGAGGCAGTAGCAGATGGGGAAAAGTTGTTTATGCTGTTAGCGACTTTGGAGGCTAAAGATAAACTGGTGATTTGCGATCTAGCCGTGGTGTGTGATTTTCCTGATGTGTTTCCTGAAGAAGTGAATGAATTACCGCCAGAGCGTGAAGTTGAGTTCTCGATTGATTTGGTACCTGGTACTAGGCCGATATCGATGGCTCCGTACCGTATGTCTACTGTTGAGTTAACTGAATTGAAGAGTCAGTTGGAAGATCTGTTGGATAAGAAATTTATTCGTCCGAGTGTGTCACCGTGGGGCGCACCAGTGTTATTGGTTAAGAAGAAAGAAGGTACTATGCGGTTGTGTGTGGACTACAGGCAACTGAATAAAGTGACGATCAAGAATCGGTATCCTTTACCGAGGATTCATGATTTGATGGATCAGTTGGTTGGTGCGAGTGTGTTCAGCAAAATAGATTTGAGATCGGGGTATCATCAGATACGTGTGAAAACTGAGGATATTCAGAAGACTGCTTTCAGAACGAGGTATGGACATTATGAGTATTCTATAATGCCTTTTGGTGTGACTAATGCGCTTGGGGTATTTATGGAGTATATGAATAGGATTTTCCATCCGTACCTAGACAAGTTTGTTGTGGTGTTTATTGACGATATTTTGGTGTATTCGAAATCTGAAGAAGAACATGCTGAACATTTGAGAGTGGTTTTAGGAGTTCTACGAGAAAAGAAGTTATTTGCTAAACTGTCCAAGTGTGAATTTTGGTTAGAAGAGGTTAGTTTTCTTGGTCATGTGGTTTCAAGAGGTGGTGTGCTGTTGATCCTTCTAAGATAGAAGCGTTATCTAAGTGGGAAGCTCCGAAGTCAGTTTCTGAGATAAGGAGTTTTCTTGGACTTGCAGGTTATTATAGGAAATTCATTGAGGGATTTTCTAAGTTGGCATTACCATTGACGATGTTGACTAGAAAGGGGCAAGCGTTTGTTTGGGACTTAAAATGTGAAGAAGGTTTCCAAGAGTTAAAGAGAAGGTTAACTACTGCTCCTATTCTGATATTACCAAGTCCGTCGGAACCATTTGAGGTTTACTGTGATGCTTCATTGTTGGTTTGGGTGGTGTTTTGATGCAGAATAAGCAGGTTGTAGCTTATGCTTCGAGACAACTGAAGGTTCATGAGAGGAACTATCCGACACACGATTTAGAGTTGGCAGCTGTGGTATTTGTTCTGAAGTTATGGAGGCATTACTTGTACGGGTCAAGATTTGAGGTTTTCAGTGACCATAAAAGTTTAAAGTATTTGTTTGATCAGAAAGAGCTGAATATGAGACAGAGGAGATGGTTAGAGTTTCTGAAGGATTATGACTTTGGTTTGAATTACCATCCGGGTAAAGCAAAAGTAGTGGCTGATGCATTGAGTCGGAAATCATTGCATATGTCTATGTTAATGGTTAAGGAATTGGATTTAATTGAGCAGTTTAGAGACTTGAGTTTGGTGTGTGAGAGTACTCACAATAGTGTTAAATTGGGAATGTTGAAGTTAACGAGTGGTATTCTGGATGAGATTAGAGAGGGTCAGAAATCCGATGTGCTTTTGGTTGATAAGTTGACTCTAGTGAATCAAGGTCAAGGTGGTGAATTCAGAGTTGATGAGAATGGTGTTTTGAAATTTGGTAATCGGGTGTGTATTCCGGATGTTACCGAACTTAAGAAGAGTATTCTTGAGGAAGGACATCGTAGTGGCCTGAGTATTCATCCTGGGGCTACGAAGATGTATCATGATTTGAAAAAGTTATTTTGGTGGCCGGGAATGAAAAGAGAAATTGCGAGTTTTGTTTATTCTTGTTTGACTTGTCAGAAGTCAAAGATTGAGCATCAGAAGCCGTCTGGGCTAATGCAACCGTTGGCTATTCCAGAGTGGAAGTGGGATAGTATCAGTATGGATTTTGTTTCTGGTTTACCGAGGACAATTAAGAATTTTGAAGCTATTTGGGTGATTGTTGACAGATTGACAAAATAGGCTCATTTCATTCCGATCAGAATGGATTATCCGTTAGAGAGATTAGCTGAGTTGTATATTGAGAAAATTGTAAGTTTGCATGGTATTCCGTCGAGTATTGTTTCGGACAGAGATCCTAGATTTACATCGAAGTTCTGGGAAGGTTTGCAGAGGGCTTTGGGAACTAAGCTGAGATTGAGTTCTGCATATCATCCGCAGACTGATGGTCAGACTGAGAGGACGATTCAGTCACTGGAGGATCTTTTGAGGGCTTGTGTTTTGGAAAAGGAGGTGCTTGGGATTGTTATTTACCTTTGATTGAGTTTACCTACAACAATAGTTTTCATTCGAGCATTGGTATGGCACCGTTTGAAGCTTTGTATGGTAGGAGATGTCGGACACCTTTATGTTGGTATGAGTCCGGTGAGAGTGCTGTGTGTAACACCCCGATAATAATATGATACTATTTAAATTAAGTTAATAATATATTTATTAATTTAATTAGATAATTGGATTATTATTATTTTATTATTATTTTGGAATTATTGAATTATTATTATTATTGGAATAATAATATAAATTGGAAAATATATATAAGTTGGAATTAGAAAAATCCCATTTTTGGTAAAAAGGTTAATTTCACGTGAAAAGGGAAAAGAGACGGAAGGGAAAAAGGGCAAAGAGCCAGAGAACGAAGGTTGAAGGAAGGAAAAGCTTAGAGCTCAGAGAATTGCCGGAATTGACTCAGGTAAGGGGGGTTTATCATCGATTAGTGGGTATTATGGGATAATTGTGATGGGTAGTGAGAAACCATTGAATTGCCTCTGATTGAATGATGTATGATGAATTTGTGAATTTTTGGGATGAACGAAATTTGGATTAAATTGAAGAAATTCGTAGGAATTAGAGGTAGAAAGGTTAGCAATTTGTGAAATCGAAAATGTATGATCCGTGTTAGATGAGATGAATGAATTGTGTGTAAAAAATTTGATTGTAGAAGGTTGAATTTGATAGGTCTCGTAGCAGAGAAAGCCATAGCAGATCTGGGAATTCTGGCTTCTGGTCATACGCGTATGGCACTAGGCAATACGCGTATGAGATGGCTGGTACGCGTATGGATGAGGCCTTACGCGTATGAGTGGAAAAGATGATATTTTGAACGTAGATTTGTCTCTGTTGGTACGCGTATGGGAGAGTGGTACGCGTAGCATACGCGTATGGGACAATGATACGCGTATGGGTTGGGCGAGAAAAATGCGCCATACGCGTATGGGCATAGGCAATACGCGTATGGGCAGACTTGTGGTTTTTCTGAACCTTGTTGTGCAGTTTTTGGTTGTTTAGGCTGAGTGATGTAACTTAGCTGATGTATGACGTGGTAGGATCATTTCCCGTTGTTTTGAGTAGTATAGGTATTAGTAGAGTGTGCTAATACTGTGTTTGATTATGCGGCATGATATGATATGCTTTTGTGATAAAATGTGTTGATAATGCTGAGAATGTATCAGTTATGTATGCATGTGTGAATAGACTGTTTTATGGCTTAGAGTGTGAGCATATGTCTATTCTTGAGTTGTTGTTGTTGTTGCATTGCTAGGTGATTAGCATGCATATTGTAGCCTTTGGGGCTGTAGCTAATTCCCATGGTGAGGAATTAGTGAGTGAATCATTGTGGATTTGTTGTTGATGTTTGCATGCTAGATGATTAGTGTGCATAGCATAGCCTTCGGGGCTGTAGCTAATTCCCATGGTGAGGAATTAGTGAGTGAGTCATTAGATCTCAAATGAGTGGGACTAGTGAGCTTAGTAGCCGTATCTGGATTGATCGGTGAGCTTGAACTATATGTTCAAGAATAGTCGGTACCGCATGTGTGGAGTCTCATTGCATAATGTATGTCTGACGTATAATATGAATGGATGTATTCCAATATTATACGTGTGTTTGTGTTGTTATGGAGTATGATTTGAGATTATACTTGTGTTTTATGTTGGTGTGAGTATGATGTTGAGCTGATGTGCTGTTACTGATTGTATGTTGTGATTAGGGTGATTAATGTGTTAAATTACTTAACATGACATATATTCTATAATGCTTATTATATCGATTGAGGAACTCACCCTTACAACTATTTTTCAGGTAACGAGAAATGAGTTGAGTAGAAGCGAATGCTTGGAGTCTAGTATAGTCTCTTAGTGGGTCCTGCTCTGATAGATGTAACATCGGGAGGGAACCTTTTATTATGTTGTTATGATTGTTGAACTAGTTTACCTGTAGTATGTTACATGTTTTGATTAATTTGATTTATATCCGCTGCGATTTATGCAACTGTTTTATTTGATTAAATAAAGAGCATGACTGTTATTTTGGAACATGGTGTGAAGTGATTATGTGACACCTTAACTGCATAATTACTCTGATGTTGTATTTTGATATTTAATTAATTATTGGGGTATTTTAGAAGGGTGTTACATTAGTGGTATCAGAGCCTGGTTGGTCAAGTCGGGTCGTAATTATTCTGTTTCCCCTGTACGGGATGGGTGTTGTGTAACCCTATCAGTACTTATTGTTTTAGTTGTTGGGTTTTCAGAATAGAGATGGCTGGAAGAGGTAGAGATGATGCTGCGATTGCTGAGGCTCTGGGTATGCTAGCTGGAGTACTTGGAGGAAATCCGATGTTGTGGGAATGGGAGCTGCTCGTCAACTGAGTGAGTTCCAGAAGAACAATCCTCCAATGTTCAAGGGAGCATACGATCCAGATGGTGCTCAGAAGTGGTTGAAGGAGATCGAGAGGATCTTCCGAGTGACTGAGTGTGCCGATAACCAGAAGGTCAGGTTCGGTACGCATATGCTGTCAGAGGAAACAGATGATTGGTGGGTTGCTACCCGCACTGAGCTGGAATCTGCTGGAAATGTTGAGATCACTTGGGCTGTGTTCAGAGAGAGATTTCTGAGGAAGTACTTTCCAGAGGATGTCAGAGGAAAGAAAGAGATAGAGTTCTTGGAATTGAAACAGGGTAACAGGTCTGTTACTGAGTATGCTGCTAAGTTCACAGAGCTGTCAAAGTATTATACTCCCTATAATGAGGCTGCTGGAGAATTTTCGAAATGTGTGAAGTTTGAGAACGGGTTGCGTCCCGAAATCAAGCAGGCTATTGGATACCAACGGATCAGAGTGTTTTCTGACTTGGTTGACCGTTGCAGGATTTTTGAACAGGATTCCAAAACCAGAGCAAAGAGCTATCAGCAAAGGGTTGATATGGAAAGGCAAGAATCAGAATGATCGTGGAAAACCGTATGCAGCTGGCAAAGGTTTTCAGAGACAGAGTGGGATGAAGAGGCCTAGTGGGGGAGACTCTAGTGCCCTGCTAAGTGTTATAGATGTGGTCGGGCTGGACATCGTGTCCATGAGTGTACCAGTGTGAGATGAAGTGTTTCAAGTGTGGAAAAGGTGGTCACTTGGCTGCAGAGTGCGGTTGAAGACTGTGACTTGTTTCAACTGTGGAGAGTTGGGTCATATCAGTCCACAGTGTCCTAAGTTGAAGAAAGAGAATCAGTCAGGAGGCAAGGTCTTTGCTTTATCGGGTTCAGAGACTTCTGCAGATGATCGTTTGATCCGAGGTACGTGTTATATTAATGGCTTTCCTCTTGTAGCTATTATTGACACCGGTGCTACTCATTCCTTTATATCTTTGGATTGTGCTGTGAAACTTAAGTTAGAGATATCTGAGATGCTTGGAAGTATGGTGATTGATACTCCTGCGAAGGGTTCAGTAACTACTACTTCAGTTTGTTTGAATTGTCCTTTGAGTATTTTTGGTAGAGATTTTGGGATAGACCTTGTGTGTCTTCCACTAGTGCAGATTATGTTATCTTGGGATGAACTGGTTGGTGTTTAACCGAGTTTACTAACTGTTTTGATAAGACTGTGATTTTCCTGAGATGAAGAAGGAAAGAGTTTGTTTCTATCAGCGAGGCAGGTGAATGAGGAAGTAGCAGATGGGGCAGAGTTGTTTATGCTGTTAGCGACTTTGGAGGCTAAAGATAAACTGGTGATTTGTGATCTAGCTGTGGTGTGTGATTTTCCTGATGTGTTTCCTGAAGAAGTGATGAATTGCCGCCAGAGCGTGAAGTTGAGTTCTCGATTGATTTGGTACCTGGTACTAGACCAATATCGATGGCTCCGTACCGTATGTCTGCTGTTGAATTAGCTGAATTGAAGAGTCAGTTGGAAGATCTGTTGGATAAGAAATTTATTCGTCCGAGTGTGTCACCGTGGGGTGCACCAGTGTTGTTGGTTAAGAAGAAAGAAGGTACTATGAGGTTGTGTGTGGACTACAGGCAACTAAATAAAGTGACGATCAGAATCGGTATCCTTTGCCGAGGATTGATGATTTGATGGATCAATTGGTTGGTGCGAGTGTGTTCAGCAAGATAGATTTGAGATCTGGGTATCACCAGATACGGGTGAAAACTGAGGATATTCAGAAGACTGCTTTCAGAACAAGGTATGGACATTATGAGTATTCTGTAATGCCTTTTGGTGTGACTAATGCGCCTGGAGTATTCATGGAGTATATGAATAGGATTTTCCATCCGTACCTAGACAGTTTGTTGTGGTGTTTATTGATGACATTTTGGTGTATTCGAAATCTGAAGAAGAGCATGCTGAGCATTTGAGAGTGGTTTTAGAAGTTCTACGAGAAAAGAAGTTATTTGCTAAAACTCTAAAATGTGAATTTTGGTTAGAAGAGGTTAGTTTCGGGTCATGTGATTTCAAGAGGTGGTGTTGCTGTTGATCCTTCTAAGATAGAAGCGGTATCTAAGTGGGAAGCTCCGAAGTCAGTTCTGAGATAAGAAGTTTTCTTGGACTTGTAGGTTATTATAGGAAGTTCATTGAGGGATTTTCTAAGTTGGCGTTGTCGTTGACGATGTTGACTAGAAAGGGGCAAGCGTTTGTTTGGGACTCAAAGTGTGAAGAAGGTTTCCAAGAGTTAAAGAGAAGGTTAACTACTGCTCCTATTCTGATATTACCGAGTTCGTCGGAATCATTTGAGGTTTACTGTGATGCTTCATTGTTGGGTTTGGGTGGTGTGTTGGTGCAGAATAAGCAGGTTATAGCTTATGCTTCGAGACAACTGAGGGTCATGAAAGGAACTATCCGACACATGATTTAGAGTTGGCAGCTGTGGTATTTGTTCTGAAATTATGGAGGCATTACTTGTATGGGTCAAGATTTGAGGTTTTCAGTGACCATAAAAGTTTAAAGTATTTGTTTGATCAGAAAGAACTGAATATGAGACAGAGGAGATGGTTAGAATTTCTGAAGGATTATGACTTTGGTTTGAATTACCATCCGGTAAAGCAAATGTAGTGGCTGATGCTGAGTCGGAAATCATTGCATATGTCTATGTTAATGGTTAGGGAATTGGATTTAATTGAGCAGTTTAGAGACTTGAGTTTGGTGTGTGAGAGTACTCACAATAGTGTTAAATTGGGAATGTTGAGTTAACGAGTGGTATTCTGGATGAGATCAGAGAGGGTCAGAAATCCGATGTGTTTTTGGTTGATAAGTTGACTTTAGTGAATCAAGGCCAAGGTGGTGAATTCAGAGTTGATGAGAATGGTGTTTGAAATTTGGTAATCGGGTGTGTATTCCGGATGTTACCGAACTTAAGAAGAGTATTCTTGAGGAAGGACATCGTAGTGGCCTGAGTATTCATCCTGGAGCTACGAAGATGTATCATGATTTGAAAAAGTTATTTGGTGGCCGGGAATGAAAAGAGAAATTGCGAGTTTTGTTTATTCTTGTTTGACTTGTCAGAAGTCAAGATTGAGCATCAGAAGCCGTCTGGGCTAATGCAACCGTTGGCTATTCCAGAGTGGAAGTGGGATAGTATCAGTATGGATTTTGTTTCTGGTTTGCCAAGGACAAATAAGAATTTTGAAGCAATTTGGGTGATTGTTGACAGGTTGACCAAATCGGCTCATTTCATCCGATCAGAATGGATTATCCGTTAGAGAGATTAGCTGAGTTGTACATCGAGAAGATTGTAAGTTTGCATGGTATTCCGTCGAGTATTGTTTCGGACAGAGATCCTAGATTACATCGAAGTTCTGGGAAGGTTTGCAGAGGCTTTGGGAACTAAGCTGAGATTGAGTTCTGCATATCATCCGCAAACTGATGGTCAGACTGAGAGGACGATCCAGTCGCTAGAGGATCTTTTGAGAGCTTGTGTTTTGGAAGGGAGGTGCTTGGGATTGTTATTTACCTTTGATTGAGTTTACCTACAACAATAGTTTTCTTCGAGCATTGGTATGGCACCGTTTGAAGCTTTGTATGGTAGGAGATGTCGGACACCTTTGTTGGTATGAGTCCGGTGAGAGTGCTGTGGTTGGACCGGAGTTTCAACAGAATACAGAAAAAGATTAAGATGATTCAGAGAAGATGAGAATTGCTCAGAGTCGTCAGAAGAGTTATCACGACAACGAGGAGGAAGTCACTTGAGTTTCAAGAGGGAGATCATGTGTTTCTTGTGTTACTCCGATAACTGGTGTTGCGTCGAGCCTTGAAGTCGAAGAAGTTGACACCTCGATTTATTGGTCCTTAT